>NC_142395.1:16971382-18208882 GCF_059441095.1 Idiotropiscis lumnitzeri | reverse complement strand
TGATGTGGGGATTTAGGGTTCACAATGTTCTCAATGAATCCAGTATTGTACCGATAACCCGAAAGAAACAAACGACAGTGAAAAATAGTTTGTGTCAAAAATACGGCGATATCTTGACTAAGACGTGTCCCAACTTATACGTTTTCGAGTCAAATTTTGCTTTGTGTTGCAAGTACATTTCTTTTCGAATGAAGAATAATTTAATTAGAACATGAAGCAATTTGTGGACTCATTGAAAATTAAAACTAGACCCCTATGCCCATGAATACTTCTTATGATTAGATTTATTATTGCAATTTTTTGTTGTATAGTGTAGTTGTGTTGCATGCGTTGTATGCCTCTATTTTATTAAGTTTAATACTGATTCACATTGTCATTAGTGATGCAATTTTATGGCTAATGAGCCGGATATGCTTGTATAACAGATGATGTTACACAAGCTACGTTCTCGGGTTGTTGAAAAAAAATGCCTCACGTCTCATGATCGAGAGACAAGACAGGCATACAATCGGTCTTGGCACTCAAAGGTGTGCCCATTCACATCCTTTTGCGAACTGTAGCAACCAAGCTCGGTGCTAACGGGTAACGGGCAGCCTTTAAATTGCGTCCCCCTCCCTCTAAAAATTGGGCCAAGGTGGTGGTGGCGCGTCGCAGCCCATATGGCTCCTCCATTTTTCATCTTTCTGCTCTTTAGAAATTCTGTATATTGGCTGCGGTGCAATGCAGTGCATTCCTAGAGGGTAATTTATACGTGGACGTGTCTGCTGAATCGCCACGGGAATTCCCAGAGTACAGGGCTTTCCAAAAAAAGGGGTGTGTGTTAATCAAGGTGGAAAAAAATTAGGTGCGTTTCATGGATTTTACTCTGTATCAATTTTGACTCACCTTTTTTACACACCCCCACGCACACGCACACCTCCACATACACACCTATATATATATATATATATATATATATATATATATATATATAATCTATTTATTTATTTATTTATACATTTATATATTACGGTGCGATTTTTCTTTATTGAAAGCGCAACATGTGGGATGCCGGAATGGATTTATGGCATTTTACTTCAATGAATGTTGAGTACAGCCATGGTCACAGATTTAATTAAGACCATAAATTAAGATTAGCGCTATATTTGTTCGCAAAAACATGAATGAGATATTTTAGCACTTCTATTATCCTTAGTGGCGAGCATATTCGCTTGTACCATGAACAAAGGACATGCTTTATTTCTGCCGTTTGAATGTTTGAAGCACATGAGAATAATGCCTTGCTTGCAGGTGAAATGAGCAGTTTTGCGGTTGGGAGGAGGGCGGGATGTGGAGGACCACCGTACAATGCAAATAATTGATTTGAAATCAAAATGTGGATCGCTATCATGGTTATTCACCCTCACACCGGGTATATGTTGAAAGTCTCTGCAGCATGCTGTGTCAATTGTCAAATAGCACCACAGAGGAAATCACACACTCATCCAGATGGTGCTGACACCATTTTAGAAAAACACTGCATTTAAACTGTGAGTCAGGCTGGGGGGGCGGTGACGGCGGGTCCCTGCTGCCAATATTCAACAACCATTTTGCAGTAAGAGGCCAATGAACTCTACTAACATGTTGCTCGGACAACAAAGGTGCATCTATTAAGATACGGATGCTAGATGGTGATGTAATGATGGAGCAGTTTGTCGGCTCTCTGCCAGTGGGAGGCCGAATTGATTTGCACAAGCTGAACCAATCCTAACACTGGCAACACCACCAGCACTGATGCCAGCGCAGTGTGAAAGGGGTAACAGGCACCCTAGTTCTCTCCAGTGCCCTTAGGGAAGAAAAAATTCTAGCCAACAATGTTAATTAATAAATATATCTGTACGGGTCTGATGTGACACTTTTGTAGTGTTAATTGTACATTGTCGTTCAAATTATTATGCATACGTACACGAACATTTGAATTGTTTATCTAATAAATCACTGACAAGGTTGCCAATTAGTCCCAGCTAATCTTAATTAAAATAGAACATCTCCAACATAATTTTCCACATTGTTAAGCAAGACAGATTTTATGCATCACGGGGGGGAAAAATTATTTTGCTGATGGAGAAACCAAATTGTTCAATTCTTTGCAAAAGGAGTGAAAATATTTTTACAGTTAAATAATTTCTCAGTGACTGATTTTGTTCCGATAAAAGTACATTAAGGAAAGTTTCAGCCATGCATTTTTTTTTAATTTAGAAAGCATTTGTTAATGAGCATTTAGCAGGTGTTTGAAGCTGCTGCTGTGTCTGAAGACATGAACAATCATGAATCTCTTGATTCAGGAATTTCAGCCACTCCTGATCACAAGGAGAACGGCTTAGAAATACAAGATGACAAATGTTCAAATGGTTTTATTCAATCATGAATGCCAAGCTACTACGAATGGTCCAGATGGACGGAATTCCGAAACAGCTGATAGATGGTCACCGTGGTTAAGTTTTGAACTGAGCTATTCTTGCCGCGGTATCCAAAGAAGAACCTAGTGCAAAAAATATTAGTGAAGCGCTACGATGAGTACAAAGGGAGAAAAAGGGCTGCAAATATTTTCCTGAAGTTGCCCTGCCACCTCTCGACAACTCGATGTGAGAAAAGAGGACGAGAGAGCCAAATAATACCGCAAGCGTGCAGAAATGTTAGATTTTATGTGAAAGTTGTGATCTGCAAAAAGGTGGAAAAATAGAAACGACTGATTAGGCAGATTGTGTTCATTTGGTTCTTGCAATTGATCCATTTCAGTCTGTTTACTAAAAGATAATGCATAATGGTTGGCTAACAGCGGAATGATGGAAAAAAAATTAAATGCAACCGATGAAAGAAAATGAAAATAAACTCAGGAAAGAAGTACAATTAGCCCCGGTGAACCCAGCGCTGTTTGGAATTTACCAAACAACTGAAGCTGTACTTTCACGCTATTCTCTCTCCCTCTTTTTTTATTTTTTTGAAGCGGTGCTGGTGTTTTTTAATTACTTGCATAACTTGTAATTCTTTGTAGCTTCAGGGGCAATTATCTTTATCAGCAAAGTAAAAACCTGCATTGCAACCTGGTTGGCTGCGCAGCTACTTTGGCTTCCAGTCAAAAGTAAATTGACTAAACGTCACAGTAGTCCTCGGATTGTCACGGCAACATCGCTTCTGGGTCACTTCACAAACTGCAGTGGTGTGATCATACATTAGTGCTCAGAGGGAAATGGGGAAAATATGTTTATGTTGTGAACTAAGATATCAAGTGTGCTCAAAAAATAAATAAAATAGAGACACTCAATTTAAAGTTGAAAACAAAGCATTGCGTGACCGCAGCCAATAGGACAGATCATCAAACAGATTGTGTCTTTGCTGTATTATCACAAACTGTAGCTCAAGCATTTAAATTTGAATAATGATATAAATATTGTAAATAAAGACTCGAGACTGCAACTGTGATCAGTTTTTCAGCATTTGCGAGTAAAAATGTCATTATGGTTGCATTTTGATACGCCCATAAACACCGGCTCTGTAACGGACATTGTTTTTAAAAGGAGTTTTATGTGCAATGCTAGAAATGATGAAGTGTGACAAAATTGTTTCGAAAAAGCCAACTGACTTCGTAGCTAATTGGTTGCGAAACATACTTTTCAAACAACCAATACTTGCACCCAAACCTTACTTTGAAAAAAAAAGAAAAAAACCAAACATGATTATAGTTTCTGAAAGGTATGCGAGTAAAAATAGCCGTGGTTTCCACCCGATATCTTTTATTTAGTTTTATCTTGCCTCCATTCCCTCTCTTCATTCTAGCTGTGGGATCAAATGGTTGTCGGTGACATCTCAACTCGAAAGGGCGAACAAGATGCTAATGACAAACCCAGGTGGGAAGATGGGGAGGGTGGCTTGGGGAAAACACGAAACAAGAGGTTATTTGGACAGGCTGAGTCAAATCCCATCCTGAAAGTGTCCTTTCATAGGAGCCTATCAGCTCTGTACAGGTAACCGGAATAAAATAAAATAAAAAACTCAGCAAAACGTTATCATATTCGTGTCAGACGATTGGAGGAATGTTTTCTCCTTTCAACAGATGTGCACGCACCCTAACAAGAAGAGGCAACTAAGCTTTCTATAACAGAATGGAAAATGGCAATTTTAAGAGCTCAGTTTAGGAAGCGTTGCAGGTACTTCAGTAAAAATAGACCATGTGTGTGTTCGGTGATAATAGGAGACTATTAATACGAGATGACACCTTTTTGGTCACAACCCAAATATAAGAGTTCAAAGTGACAACTTAACATTTAGTTTTCAATTTATGAGTTTTCATGCAAGATTTACAAAGAATTTGATTTGAAGTTTTGACCAGCCCCGTGAGAGACTATTTATACTTTTTTTGTCTGCAAAGTGGGAGTCGGGATGCACATGGCATGGCATGACAATGCCTCGCACAGGGAGGCTGTGGGCAATTCACAGGCTGCATGTAGCCAAGCAATGCTCCGACAATAAAGTCTTTACAGTGCCACCAAAACCAATGAAGGTTATCAAACCTTTCATCTTTTATGTATGAGCTTCCTGGCTGTCCTACTGCCGGAGGAGGAGGCGAGACACTGGTCCCACCTCACGGGGACCTCGATGCAATCTGAATTATTCATTCTCCAATGAAGGGGATATCTCTTAAAGGCACAGACGTGTCTCCATTACGTCCTTGCTGTCAAATTAAAGGCAATGTGTGGTGAGAGCCCGAAGCTAAATTCCGTGTCATCCATATGTTTGGACTACAGTTATATACATTGAATTTGATCGATAGCAGTCAATTGGCTCAGTGGGAGAGTGCTCATCTCCCAACCCATTGGATGGGGGTTTTTTCACAACTGGATGAACCAAAGATTTTCCTCAACTAAATCAAAACAAAACAAAGGTAATTGTTTTCGGCAATAAAGAAAAGATGATTGCTGTTCGAAAACACCAGGGGAGTAGTGATGGGAAAATGAAGCTTCAAATTTGCTTCTTGAACCTGCTGCTGTATTTTTGAGTCCTCTAGATGGCACTCTTGGTTTAAATAAAAGTTTAAAAAAAATGGCAATTCATTGTGCGTGGAACAGAGAGTGCCACCTAGAGGAGTCCAAAAATACTACAACTGGTTCATGAAGCAAAATTGAAGCTTCATTTGCCCATCACTACTGGAGAAACTGTCTTTTGAAACCAAAAAGTCTGAAATCTCGGCGTGCTGATTTACAGACCTGACTTTCATCAATCAAATTAATCACTAAAACAGCCTTTTACCAGCTGAAAAACATATCCAGACTGAAGGGTTGCGTGCTCCAAGCAGACCAGGAGAAACTTGTCCATGCTTTTATCTTCAGTAGACTTGATTATTGAAACTCCCGCAAAAGAGCATAAAACAGCTGCAGCTCATTCAGAGTGATCCAGCTCGGGTTCTGACTACAGCAAATAGATCAGAACATATCATTCCAGTCATAACGGCTTTAGACTAGCTCTCAATCAGCTGTAGAATAGTTTTTCAGATTCTACTACTGGTGTATATATCATTGAATGTTTTGGGTCCTGAATACAACCAAGAAATGCTGATTGACTACAAACCCAGTTGGGCTCTGAGGTCTGTAGACTCAGCTCAGAGTTCCAAGTAAACATGGTGAAGCTGCATTTAGCTGTTACGCTTCACACTAATGGAATAAGCTAACAGTAGTGAAGTCAGACGCAAGCGTAAATGTTTTTAAATCCAGGTTAAAAGCTTTGGGTTTTTTTCCTTCAAACAATTTGATTTTTTTTTTTTTAGATATTTGAGTAAACCATTTTATTTCTTTACTCTACTTATAATGCTTTTTAAATTTTTTTACTTTTTAAATGTTGTTGACATACATTTGAGTAATTTTTTTAAGCTACTTCTATTTTCTTTGCTTTGAATGTTGTTTACTGCTGTGTTTGTAAATGCTGGTAGGTGTTGCCTTGTGTCTGAAATGTGCTATATAATTAAAACTACCTTGCACCAGTGGCAGCTTCAAGCCAGATGGTGTGGTGTACAACTTTTGCACCCAGTATTAAACCTGCAACACACTCAGGCAAATAGGAAGCGTATCGTGTGTGTATGTCTCTGCGTGTGTAGTAACACCTTATTGAAGCAATTTTGCATTTCAAGGCTGAGGAAGTTTCCCCCCCACTTGAAGTACTGAAGAGCTGTCAGGGAACCTTCTTTTGGCGCTCATAGATCCTTGACCATGAAAAAGAGAGATAGGGAATGATAAAGTATTTCTAGTGCGCTATACTGTAAAGGTGCATATGGTGCAAATATCTTGGTGGTGAAAAACTGTATCGTGTAAGACTGGCAAAAATGATTGTCCGTTTCTCAATTTGCATCAGACCAAAAATCTGAATTCTAATAAGTGAACAATGACTACGTGTCAAGGCAAGTGGTCATTTACTTAGTCAGCTTGAAAAGTGGCGACGTCGAAAAAGGCGTAGATGTGCTGTTACTGCATGCTTGTCATGTCTCTGGGGAAAGACACAGGGCTGAAAAGTAAGAGTAGCTTTACCGTAAGTGATGAAGGATTTTTTTCCCCCGCTTTTGTAGCTGAAGGTTTTTGCACAAAAAGATATGAATAGTAAAGCCTGCATCCTTATCCTCTCATTAGTCTTTTCACTCCAATGCCTGAGCAACAACATTTTCGGAATAGTTGATGAGACCAAACATCTGCTGTATACTCTGATCATTAAAGAAATAAGCAGGCAGAGGCAATGCTGCCAGTGAATGGATCATAAGATCGGAGGACTATTTGGAACAAAGACTTACGGCGAAGACGGCAGACTACAGTCATATTCCCGTTTTCTTTTTCTTTTTTTCTTTTTATTTTTTTCTTTCTCTAGATTTAAGAAGCAGACTCCATGCCATTGACAGTTGTTTATCCCACAGGGAATTAGACATATTTCAAAACTGAAGCATTTGAAGTCGGAGTTACAAAGCGCAATTGAATGCTTGTTTAACACTTCTCTGGAGACAATTATCCGCAAATTTCCCCCACCTCACTTGATTTTTTTTTTTTTTTTTACTGTGGCTGCAAAGAGCTGATTGAGCCGGCACCTGCAACATTCTCGTCTGTGGTTCATTTAAAAGTTAAACTGTTCACTTGACAATGCAAAATGATTGAGAGTAGTTAATGTAACTCTGAAACTGCACCTCAGGAGATCAGCTGCGGATGTGCAGCAACGAGCGATACCAAAATAAATCCAGTTAAAAATGAACGCGGAAAGCTCATCTCTTATATTAATCAAAGACAAAAACAAATGATTTTTCCGCTATAATTTTAGTTAGCTTAAGTTAGATTTACATACGTAAGACGTGGCTTCAGATAGTTTTTGTTTCTTTGAACGCATTTTCGTTTTCATTTGATTTTTGTCGACGAAAATGCTTTAATCACTTCCATCTGTGCGACTGCTGTCTTTTGTGGGATCTTACACGCAAGCAAGTAAATTTTGTCCGTTGCTGTTTTTAATTTTTAATTTCTACAAAGTCATTATGCTTGCTGAGATTTGTTTAATTCTGGCCACGCATCGACACAACATCGAGCTAGAAAAATGTAGAACCATGGCGTACTTGGTTGAACTGCAATATTTTAGCAACAGAAATACAGCAGCCCCACTCCTTCCCTTTGCCTCAAAAATAACTTGTCCCATCTCTCCCTAGCTGGGTTTTGAGTGTGCTAGCTGCTCAGTGAAATACGCTGGCATCCTGCTGGGATAGAGAGGGCATATACCTCAAGAAAGGTTCCAAAGCTTGTGCCGCCAAGTTGGGTGGTTGCGGCAATAGTAAAAATGCCACCGGTTCCACGTCCGCCCCCGACAGTGAAATGAAAGGAAAATCTGCCAATGTTAAAAAAAAAAAAAAAAAAGTTTACACCCGCGAAACAACACCCCTCATCGACCTCCCAAAAATTAGCTGGCATCAAAAGACCAACTCTACTCCGAAGTATCAACTGTGCTTTACACGCCCCTGGAGCATAGTGACAATTTTGTGCATTACCATTTAAATTATTCGCAAAAACTAAATTTCTCAATTTGTGTTAAAATTGGTGCTGTCATTTTTTTCAACCAATTAATCACCCCCCAAGAAATTCCATGATTAATTACGATTAATCACATTTTTCAACTACAATTTTTTGGGGAAGCTTGTAACATATACTTACTTGAATAATATCTTGGAATAAATACAAAATCACCACATATGAAGTATATTTAATTGAAAGACTGCTCTAATAGCTTTCTTTGATTCTTGAATACAATCTAAACTGAGACATCTTTCGAGTCATTTTTCTTCTAAACATTTCTCCGAACTGCCCACAAGCACCAACACTCTTGCAGTGTTAGTTTGCAAGGCTCAGCAGGGTGTTTTGTTCTGAGATGATGCGCTAAAGATTTACAGCTCATATGGTGGAATATTTGCAAAGTATGCAAATCTTTTTTGAAGTAAATCAAACTGAGTTAACTGAATTAAAATATTGAACTCAGTAAAAAAAATATATATATATTTTTTAATTAATTATTTAATTTTTACATGTTGCACATTGCCTTTCATATAGAAGCGGGAAAAAACAAAACAAATCCAAGGGCAGGTTTTGTGATCGCCGTCTTATTTTGACACTGGGGCTTTGACGGTTGATGCCAAACACCAACATTTGATGATAACATATAAATATGACATGTTCACATGTGTGGGGCATGTCATGTATCGTCTTTGACGGGACTACAACTTATAAGATGATCTCTGCAAAAGAAGCACCTCTGAGTGACCTTTGCTTGTATTATCTCGCTGCGTGTCTTCTCCCTGTATGGCCTGTCCTTATCGCATCTCCCGCTGCTGCTCTGCATGCTGCAGCACCTGTTTTCACCACCATTCAGCTCAATCCTCTTTCTAACATTCTGGACTGGAAAATGATGCTTAGCTCTCGGAGCGATCAACAATGTGGCTATTATGAGTACATGATTGAAGAGCCTGCCCATCAACATGATTGCATGATGATTAGCTCATTTGGAGATTGCTTGCTTTATTCCAACGTGGTAGTTTAAAGTTCTCAGGGGATGAGAGCTGGTTTCCCAGCCTTATCCCGCCATTGCATTTTTAATGTCTGCAGAGCGGGGCTAATTGAGATAAATCGCTATGTAAAGCAACTCTGAGGATGGTTAGTGAACCCGCTGGTTGGTTCTGACCAGTCAGAGTGGGTTTGAGGAGGGGAATGATATCAAGGTGTTTTCAAGCAATGCGCACATAGGAAGCAGATTTTTTTTCACCGAATTGATTGCCTCAAAACTCTATTGGGCTCGCTCACCACTACAACACGATCTGAAAATTACACAAAGAACCGTTCACAGTTCGTTTGAAGCAGATGAGGAGTAACTAGATTTGTGACCTCTAAAACATGGATAGGTTTATTGCATAATAGTGTTACAAACGCGGATGGTGGCTTAATTGGACAAGTGGCTGCTGTGAGAGATAACCCATGCGATGCAGAGACTGCACCGTGTTATGCAGGCGAGTGAGCCAGCCTATTGAGTTGGGGACTTTGAATGACATGCAGGATGGTATAATATTAAAGCTTTGAGTGGGTTGATTTTTGTGCACAAAACAGTCTTGCACTTAACGTTGGTTTGCCATCAAGCAGTTTGTGCCTTCTTTGAATGGGGAATTTTCATGCGAGGGCCCTTTTCACAAGGACAACTAACATTTACTTCAAAGCCTTTTTATTTTAGGAGAGGATCTCTTCCAGTACTTTGAATGCATTTATAGTATTAAAATATATTATGATACTCTCCTCGACATTGGGTGAATTAAAATACGGACATTTGCACATTTTTTTTTCTCCATGAATCTGTTAAGGTGGTGTGTGGTCATATCTGGTCTTCGTAGGGATTTGTGGGGTATTAAAAAAAAGATAAAATGTAATTCTATCTGAGCTACAACATTTCTCACAATTTATTTATTTATTTATTAATTTATTTTTTTACTTATTTATTTATTTCTACAAAGTCCGATTAGGTCAATAAATAAAAAAATTTAATTTCATTTTGATTGATTTTTTTTTTTTTATATACACACAATATAAACGTAAAAAGATAAAGAAAAAAGCAGTATTAAGTGACAGTTTATGTTCAAAGGTAGTAAGAGAGTGGGAGGAAATAAAACAACTTAACTTTTATGTACCTCTGAACATCAGTATACAAAGATTTTAACCTCCGAAGAGAAGAAAATGAAGTCGGTTTCTTCAAGCAGTATCTTCTATTCCCTCGGCTTGGTTTTTCATCAAGGATCTGCATGGTTGTTCTTTTTCGCGAGCGAAACTCTCTTGCAGACGCCTGTCCCTAATTTCTCTGAGCATCCTCCTTATTTGCAGTGATCAAACAGTGCTGAGTCTGAAGTTGATAAAGAGTTGACAAGATCGTCTGATGCCACCCTCTCGAGATCTTACCTAATTATATCTGTGACACGCAACATGACACCAATTACACGGCAGATAGTACTTTGTTTTTTTTTTCATGTTTACTTACAGGTTATTTACTTGGAAAGGGAAGGATCTTCACCTGAATCATCAATGTTTTATCAATTCAGATGGATGAATTTTTCATTAGCCCAAGAGATTCTTCAAATGTGAGCCAAGGCAACTTTGGGGAGGCATGCTGAGAGCTTGACAGTGGTTCTAGACTTCTTTATATGCACTCCTTCACGCGCTGCTCTCTGTCTCTTTTGTTTTTGCATGAACAATGTTAACTTTCTTTGCCAGTCTAAAAGCCTTGTTCAACAGTTCTTGCCATTCTGCTGGATATTGCACGGACGTAAACTCCATTATTCAGTTGTTGTTTGGCTCTGCAGCAAACATCTGCACTGCTGTAGTCACCACTGCATGCCAACTGTGGTTGGCTTTTTTTTTTTTTTTTCTAAACGGTCATTGCGCCTTTCTACCTTACAGGATTTTAAATCCACATTTACAATGCAGCTTCATTCACAAAGTTTTGCAATGCTGGTGCCATATGCTACCCTCCTTTTATATCACGCTCAGTATTGTATATCTTTAGTTCCAGTGTCAGCCCTGTTCTTCAGCCCAAACTTTTAACTCTTTCTTGCAGTGGCCCCATGAGCATCTGAAAACAGGCTAGCTCCTCAGGGACTATCTGCTGTGGACTAGATGCATAGCTGACACACTGGCCAGCTATATGTGTGTACATTCCTCAAATAAGAGAAGAAAGACCAAATGACAGAAATGGTTTGGCGTGGAGGCTGTTCACCTCTGGCACAGCAGAGATGCCAGAGCGAATGCTCTGAATGATCTGCAAAAATCTAGTTCACTGGCCCATGCTCATCAACAAATCTGTCATCTAAAAATAGACCTGAAAAGCAGAAGTTTTCCAATGTATCACCACACCACAACACATTGTGTGTATTCACACTTCAATTTCCAGCACTTCTGCGTTGTCTGTCTTCTTTTCTGCACTTTGGTCACCCTATCAAACATTTAACACCATTGGTTCCCCCAAGCAGCTGTGTAATAAGTTGTTGGTGCCCACATGCAGAGAGCTTTTTCAGTTTGCAGTTCTCACAGTGCACCGTTTAATTAGGAAATGCCGGTTGAGGTTAATAAATGTCAAGATGAGATTGGGAAGATTGGTTTCAAAGGACTTAATTTTTGAATAGTAAACTCAGGGCGGGGCGGTGTGCCATTCATGTGAATACAAAAAAGAGCTTCAGTCGTAGAGTCTAGTCATAAAACCTTGGACAAAAGACCGAGACAAAAGTACATGCGCAGAATATTTAATATATAATATTTAATTTATATGATATGACAGTTTCTCCACCTATGACTCAGTAAAGTGGCTGGGCAAAGATCTGCCACTTTCAAGTAACTGCACCACTTTCTCAAACACAAATGGTAAGCAGAGCTGCATTGAGTTTCGTTGGACTCATGAGTTAGCATGAGCTAACTGTGATAGCTTCCGGTAAGCGGCGCTTGGGCTATTGAACTGTTCAGAGTGTGTGTTCATTGAGTGCATAATGTGTCTCTTTTATTGTTGTATTGCACTGGAGAGGGGAGCTCTCTAATCTCGTTGCACACTTGAGTACAATGACAATAAAGGGATTTCTGATTTCTGAAAAGATGTTTTCTGCCATGATGATTTTTGTGTTTGTGTGTCGTTAATGGAGTATGACCGAGTTGCTAAAGTCAAGAGTTTCAAGTCAAGCTGCTTAAGAGTCAGTCCTGGCCTTCTGCTTGCCTTGGTGCGACTCATGCATATTAATTTATTTATTTTTTTGTGGGGAGAAGCGATGATGCAAGAAGTCTCCACAAACATAAATGGCTCTTCTCAGGTCTCGGCTGCACTGCACCGTGCAAAAGTCTTCAGTTGCAGCACTCAAAAGTCAAAGTATCACTGTATGACTTTTTAATTTGGTTTTTGACCATGAGCAACCCTTAACGGCAAAGCTATCCCCCCACTCTCCCCAAAAAAGGCCGCAAGGGGTCCTTTGGGGTAATTATTGTACCACAAGGGAGTGAGAGAAAAGCTCATTCCATCATGTGGAAGAGTTACTGGGCAAACTAGACCAGCTTCGGTTTTCCAGCGGATATTTCAAGGCAAGCCTGAGGCAGCCCCAAACTTACAAATTATCATAAAGTATAGTTCTGAGCATGCTCTAAAATGTAGAGTGGATTGCTTCACAGGAGAGAAGCCAGTCGTTATCGACTTTCGGATACATTTGAATGCACAAATTAGCTCTTTATTTTGGGTCTGTCGGAATATTTAGAACTATAATTTGAAATCTATTTTGTTACTGAGAACCTAATATTGGAGGATTGTAATGTTTCTACTTTTACATTCATTAATCAACGTTGACTAAGTAAATGCTTATAGTGGTTCTTTTGAAACATTTACGACGTGTCACCGTTACAACTTTAACAGGAAAATTGTTTCTGATTAAACTGGTCATCCTAAAAATTACCTTCCACCACTGACTCCATTTTTTTTTTCATCATAATACATAATACACCCGAAAAAAAGATTGTTTTGCAAGATCCTACAACCCGTCAGTATTGTGTGCAGTTTAGGTTCAACCTCTGTAAACGGAAACAAAGAAGTCTGCAGGATGCAGTATTAGCCGTGAGACATTTACTTGTCAGATGTTCTATGGAAAAAATGAACCTCGCCAAAGTTCCCCCAGCTTACTTTGTGCCCACAGCAAATAATCAGTAATGGTTTTATTTGGCTCTGACACTTTTCAATGGGCTCTTCCTTTTTGCTCAGACAGAAGCTAACTACCTCAACGGCATTGTGCAAAGCCTTTCGGAACAGTTTAAGAAGCCATCAGTGAGACTTAGCCAAGCTGTGGGTGATAATTTGAAACTTGCAACTCTTATATTGTCTGTTAGGTGAATCTATCCGCCGTCACTGTTTTCTTCTGAGGCTGAATTTGTTTTCGTTTCGGCCATGAGACTCGCATCTCTCTACAGTCGAGACTGTGTGGGTGTGCTGCTTAGCTTTTGCTTGGATCTCATGATCAAGATTATTAGAGGTTGGTCAAGGTCTTATTACCAGAAGTTCCTTTTATAATTTAATGGCTAACTCCACTTTAAGACTTTAGAGAGAGACACTTTGATTTTGGGTGTACATAAAAGACAGATGTTTAAATTAAAAAGAGAGGTGTTTCTTTCAGTCAGTATTAGTGTGCACGCAACATATTCCGCAGATAACATATTCTGCTGTTACACAAGCTGCCTCATGCTCACCCATGACACTTTTGTTTTTAATAAAGACATCAAGTACAAGGGGGCACTGAATAGGTTAAAATAAAGTGCTACCTGAAATAGATGAACTTTGGGGTTGTTACTGAGTTACAAGGTCCAAAGAAATTTGAGCGAGGAGCGATAGTTTTTCTTTTCCTTTCCTTCTTTCTTTCTTTCTTTATTTATTTGGGGGGGGGCAGGAGGATAGACGACATTGTTTCCCTTTTTTTACTGTAACTATTTAAATAAATAAATACTGTACATGTATTTTTCAAACAGACCTCACCAAGTTGTTCTTGTCTATCCACACTATTACAATCGTATTCCTTTGTTTCATGTACAAGGTCACGATTTGTCTACATTTTCCTTCTTCAGATGTCGGAAGAGCCGTTCAAGCCCCGGCACACATCACAGAGAAAGTCATGCAGCTATTCAGAAGAAAAAGTGAATTTACCTTTTTGGCCTCCATCCAACAGAAGTCCTCAACATCGGGTGTCATATTCTCCATCCATGAGTCAGAACACAGGTAATCCATCTGTAATCCTCTTCATTTTGTCTCCAGCTCCTTTCTGGCACAACTTTACTGCAAAGGATTAGACTTGTTTCTTTGTAATAAGATGAATTCTCATGCTCTAGTTGTTTGCAGGTGGCTGCGGTAGAGGTGTACTTAAGACTGTTGTTAAAGATCACTTTATTCTGGTGTCATTTTATATCAGTAGTTGATAGGAGGAAATTGAGTGGACGGGATACTGCAGGACTCGCTTGGGGACGCTCAGGCAGAGAGATAAGCGTTTGTGTATTGTGTCTGTAAGAGTCAAAATTCTAAGCATGCTGATAATGCTTATCACAGGATGTTGCATAAACGGGCATGCAGTCGAGGAAATGGCCTTGCACCTGAACTTGTACAAGTACATGCGCTCAGATCAGCCTCACAATGCTAATCTCCTGTAAGTCCTGCCACACACCGAGCGACTCGGACCAACCCAAATACATTTTTGGGGTGTTTACGGGTTTCTGCCGCTCATTATGAGTGGATGACCACTGACCTCTCGACTTACTGCGCTTCAAAATACAAATTGCTGGTCTATGCCGTCGAGACATGTAATAGCCAATCAAAACTGCCATGTTCGATCACAAACAAAATGGTTGAAGGTATGAGGTGCGATCTAGCTGGTTGCTGCCAAGCTTTCAATGGACATTCTGCTGCTCCTTCTAATATATGTGACATAGCCACTGGAGAGTAGTGATAGGCCGGAGCCGATTTTTTGCATCCGCCTTTATTTTTAACTTTCAAGGCCGATATAATGAAAGCTGGTTTATTTTGGCTCGCTGCAACACACTTCTCTCTCGCTCTCTCTGCTGGTCTGGTGGGCCTGCCTGCAGAAACAGATTGGCCCGCCCACAAGACGATTTCATTGGTTCCTTGTGCAGCCAATCAGCAGTAAGCCGCCTGTTTGCTTTTTTTCCTCGAGTCACACGCACTATGGGAGTGGACCCGCTACAGAGGACGGTAAAGCGACAGACTTTGCCCAAATTTGAATAAATGTCAGTCTACTACAACAAAATAGACTATTTTCCAAGATCTTAAAAAAGCTTCAACATGTTGTTAATGACTGAAATCGTTTAAATATTGCTCAAAGGCATTTAAACTAAGTCAAGTTTTGGAGTTTTTATTTTTCAAAATTTTGACACCGTTTAACTCCTTTTTTTCTAAAAATGAATATCGGCTTCAAATATCGGTTATCGGCCTCCATGACTACTAATAATCGGTATCGGCCCTGAAAAAAGCATATTGGTCTATCACTACTAGAGTGCAGTAGAATGTGTTTTTGTATGATAACATATATACACAATTACTCCATCAGTAGAGTACACACAAGGGTATACTGTACAGTAAACTATCAATCAATCAATCAATCAAATTTTATTTATAGAGCACTTTTCATACATAAAATGCAGCTCAAAGTGCTGTACAATAAAAACATCCAAATTACAACAAAAAACTAAAACCCATTCCACCCATTCAACATAAACACAAGACACATCCACATACACGCCTGAACTCGCATACACACAGAACACTCGCATTCACACAACTTAATAAACCATCTTAGTAGAAAGACAGAAAGACATGGCAAGGCACAGAGAAACCATATGAGAAAATGTACCCAGGGTAGGTCATCCGCGCTGAGAGGGATGGCGGCCCACGGCCACAGGGAGCTCCGCCAACACACAGACCCCTGGCCCAGACTGACCGGGGTAGACCCTACACATAGTGCAGAGGGCCCCAGTCCGCCGGGCCTAAGGAGCCTCCGGGATGAAGCCCCCTGTGAGAAGGCCAGCCACACCTCCCAGCGCGGAGGCCCCCCTTGAGGAAACACTGGAGCTAAAATATATAAAAGAAAATGATAATGCTAAAAGAAAAAGAAGCTAAAAATTAAAAGACAATAATATAAAAAGACGGAGCTAAAATATATAAGAAAAATTATGATACTAAAAGACATAGAAGAAGCTAAAAATTAAAAGACAATAATATAAAACGACGGAGCTAAAATATATTAGACAAATGATGATACTAAAAGACAAAGAAGCTAAAAAAAAAAATTAAAGACAATGATAATAGATAAAATGACAGTCCTGAATTAAAAGACTAAGATAAATTATTTAAAAGCCAAACTAAAAAGGTGAGTCTTGAGCCTCCTTTTAAAAATATCAACAGTCTCTGCGGACCTGATGTCCTCCGGCAGGCTATTCCATAGACGAGGACCAGAGTGGCTGAATGTACATTAAACTATCGCAGCGTTTCAATAAGTCATTCTTTGCAGAGGATAAATATATCCGTCTACATGCATCGCTACACGCAGTTTTCAAATATCAGTTGTTTAAATGCTCATTAGCCCATATTTAGCATTAGGCTAAACAAACAAACTTTCCTAAGGCAAAGCTATGTGGTTGTTGAAATACAAATTTTTAATTAAATTCAGAGTTAACGTCAAGTGGCGGTGGCAATAAACAGCTTGAAGCCTCAACTGCTGCATGCTGTGAGTTGAGTTGAGTTCACTGCCACCATACAGCGCTGCTCGAGCTGGCGTTAGCACAAAGATGAGGAAAGTCAATCCTGAGGGCTGCACTGAAACTCACCGTCAACAAAACCTTGATTCAGTGGATGCTTCTGAAAGTGATAAAGCTTTACTTCTACATGTTCTTGAAGTTTTCATCTGTGGTGGTATTAGTAGACCTTCCGCCGTGTGGTTTGTCAAGAAGAGATCCTGTTCTGAGAAACGAGCCGTGAATGACAAGAATTGTAAAACACGGTGGAGCAATGTGATGGCCATAAAGCTTTTCAGAGTGGTGCTGAACAACAGACAGGGACAGAAAAACGATTTTGCCGGGAGGCAATTTTTCAACGCTGTTCCAATGTCAGTTGGCGAGCCATGGGCAAGGAAATGTATCCTTACAAAATCAACAAAGCCAAATCTTTGAAATGCTGATGGCCTCAAGCCTGCTTAAATGACATCTGATACCAAATTGCAAAAAAGCAGCAGAGAGTAACTTGTGGGACACCCTGTATGTGCTGCGGCCAAAGTTGTAAGGAAGTCTCTGACTGGTTGTTTCGTTTGAGTTTGGCTGTAAGACGTCTGTGAGTAGCAACAATGAGTTCGCACGCAGGTCCCTGAGAAACTGTACAAACTGCACAAGTTGTTTTAAAGGGCAGGCTAAATTGATTTCCTCTTTCTCAAGGTGCAAAGCAAATGTTTTCTGTTCTGTTTAAAAAAAAAATACAACTCACACAGTGAATGTGAACATTCGTCATAGTGTGTAATGTCTTTGTTAATGCTAGGAGTCAAGAAAGGGAAAACGACAAACCCAGGAAGATTAAATTAAAGAGCCACGAGGGAAACAAAACTGTCTGCGAGTGGTGAAGGCAAAATAACCACTGTTGCTTTTTTTTCAGTCATGCTATTAATTGCGATGAGTACCGATAAAGGTGAATGCATCAATTGAGTGATATTATTTTTCCCCATCTCCGTTCTTGATCTGACATGGGGTCAGTTAAACAGTAATGACCAAACATTTAACTATCCTGACTTTACGAAGTCGCGTGCTGGTTTACACATATAATCTACAATTGCAATTTCAGTCAGTTAAAAACTCCATTGCATCCCTACGTCATTCTGAAAAAATATGTACTTGTAATCCCACCTCACCCATAAGTGTGTTCTTTTTTTTTTGTACTCATTTTGACTCATATTAAAATCAACCTGTCAAAACAGCAAAAATCACAAAGCACAAATCTTGTATAGTTGTAGACAATTAGACATATCGTGATCATTACGTCATTTGGATATGAGCTAATTCGAGGTAGATTATTGGAACATGCTACTCATGTAAACAAGGACTTGGTCAGGAAATAGTCTTGAAAACAAATTATATTAAAAACTATAATAATGACAGACTGGTGGACTTCCGGTTGCCGCATAACATTCACTTTCTTCACACGGTTAAAGATGCACTGTGCAGAATTTGGAGTTTCTAATCACTGCTGCCACCTGTGGCCGAAAAATGAAATTGCACACTCCTCTCTTCGCGTGCACGTTGCACGTTCTCGTACAAACACGACTGATAGACTCGGGCACAGAGGCTGGAATCGTCGTAAAAAGTGACGATTGGGGAAAAAAAAAAATTCTGTGCTCGGTATGATACGGCCACGAATGCTCTTGGCATAATGACGTTTACATTCCGCTAGCATGCTGTAGCAACAATGTGCTATCGTTTCAGAGAAAAACAGGGCGACATTTAGCCTGAATGGAAAGCTGCGGAATGGAACATCTTTTATACATAACATTATATTTTTCAATTTTATCCATTGTTGGCGTTCCTTTCACGCTAAATTTAGCCATTCTTTTCACTTTCACCCTCGGTTTGAATTGAAGAGTCGGTGAGCTTGAGGTAACTGCTAATTGAAAATAACACAACACGTTTATTTCTCAATGACAATGTCATCATTTCTTACTTTTGGAGTCGAGCTGAAGTCCGATTTCAGTTCTCACCACCACTCAAATTCCTGAGAGACAACGACGATAAGGTGCATGATGTCACATGCGGTGAAAGCGTGCGGGAAATTCAAACCTGATTCCAGTCTGAAAATTATTTTCCTTGCAAAAATACTCATTGTGAACATCTTAATTAATCTGCAATTTATGTAATGTGCGAGCCATGAATGATCAAATGAAAAAGACTTTGGGGCAAAATCCTGCTGAGTGCAATTTTAAACAAAACTGGAAGTGTTGCCAAGCCAGGCAGCAGCAGGCTGGGAGTGTTTTGAGAAAAGCCGTTGTTGTGAGTCAGACTTCCATGCTGCAAGTGGGCCGTAATTACAGTCAGGGAGATGGACAGAACCTCCAATGGCTCGATGCTGACTTGTGTTCCTCTGTGAACCTGCGAATCACTCTGAAGGCCCTATTAGGGCCTGAGTCGCTGCCTATTCTTTTCCATTATAACGCAAACCTCCCATACTGTCAAACAGACAGCTAGCTCGATCATATGGACCGTTCCATAATTCCCTCTGCCGCCTTGTTCATCATTTTTCTCACAGTACAGGCCAAGCATCTTCTGTTCCCTCCCACCACCTCCTCTGCCAGCTCAACAACAAGGAAACAGCAATTTTCACTCATCCGTCACCCTGCTCATCCTCAAAGTGAAAACAGCATTTGAATGCAAGCATTTCTCAGTCCCCGCTGTAAAATCATAAGGCCCTTTCAACACTTCTTTGTGCTGCCGTTTGGGCCTGAATACTACAAACAGAAAGCATTTCTGTCCAGCCAGCACTTCTCCTCAGTAGACTCAGTAACACTTATCGTCGCTTAGTTGCAATAGCTCTGTGATAAACTCAAAGCGCTGTTTCGCCACTGCTCTATCCTTGTGAGTACTCAAAAAAACAAAAGATGCACCGTGTGCAGCTCTGCCGAATTGCTCTACTCTTGTCATTCTTAAGGTCTATGAGCCTCTCCTGCTCATCAGTTTGCATATATTGCAAATGTGGGATGAGCAGAGACAGAGAGACACTTCAGGGAAAGTTACCGTAGTCGCGCTGGCTGCTCAGTTGCCTAAAATGGCAGCGGGAGTTGGGTGGTACTTTATTTTAGCTTTTAACAACGTGCTGAAGTTGTCCTCATCCAGAAATGCACCAAGTCCTTGTCTTCTGTATGCTAGATAAACAGCTGGACACGTTCTCCACCAAACACGAGAGTCATTATCAGTCTGCCTCGCCGTCTCGTTGCCGCGCAGCCCCTCAGATGGGATGCCGACACAATGCCGGTGTGAGCAAGTCACTCATCAACAAACGATGTGCGGTCACGGTGTTACATCAAAACTAAAACTATCACCCCAAATCAACTGAATAGCATAAGAGTGTAGGCCCAGCAAAATTACGCCTCCCAGCCTACCATACAATACCTTAGTTTACATGCATGCACACTAAAACAGACGATAGCATGGCTAGCGTGGCTAGCTGTTTTTAAAAAGGCAGCAGGAGCAAAACTGAGTTTGGTTGGATTTCATTGAACTATTTAACAATGTACTCACATTATTATGAATCAGTCATCATCCACAAATCCATCAAAATCGTCTTCTGTATCAGAAATAAACAGCTGGGCAAGTTCTCCCACAAACACGCCAGGTTCCCTCTCGTCATTGTCAGATTCCCCGTGTCGCTGCTGCGTGCGGCTCCTCATGATGCCGGTTTTTGCGAAAGCCCTAACAACAGAGCTAGCAGACACGTTTGCCCATATAGGGGGATTGGGGGCTGCTTTGCACTGGGGGCGTGCCTTTGCGTTGTCATTCACGCCCATCTCCCCTCTCACGTCCGCCTGCTGTCGTTAGCCACGCCCGCCTTCTCTCTATATGAGCAGTGTGCAGGCAGTTAATGTTCGCAGTCCGCCCAGCGGTGCACTTGGTGTACTTGGTCCACATAATGGGCGCTCCGCCTCAAAAGTCGCCCTGGCTTTTCTGGACGAGTTTCAGGACTTTAAAGTGCGCCTTCTGGCTGCGAAAATACGGTAGTTGTGTATTACGCTCGCTGGTGACCAACTCGTGGCCTCACAGTCTTCCGGTGGAGGGGTTGTCTAATACGTCACTGCATCGCTTGGTGTTGTCTTAGTGTGTGGGTCCATTTAACAGGGACGCTTAAGGGAACGTTAACCTTTAATTAAACACATACCGCAATGTGATTGTGGCTCACGGAATGATTGCGACCACAGATTTCAGCACATAATGCATCTGAAAGCTGAGGGATGTCTTGTTTTTCGATATTTTGAAGACTGATTTAATGAACTGCACTTGGCAATTTTTGTGTTCAATGACATTTGGTAGACAATGCTCTTTTGTGTGGTGTGTCAAATTTATATGTTTTTTTTTCCCCACATTATATCGAGCCAGTGCTGCATAGAGTGGTAAAAAGAAACCTATCAATTGTTCACCGTTTTCTCTGGTGTTTTGTTCTCAGGTCTAGAACAGCTCCACAGTTCTCAACATTGATACCTGACGTTTGTGTTTATCCTGTAGCTCAGATGTCGGTTTTCTTTTTGTTTCAAAGCTCATTGTTCCTTTTTTTTTTTTTTTTTTTGAAAGCATTTGACGAGATCACTGTCAACGGGAAGCGCCCCTCAGACCTACGTAATTGAAGTCGCTGCTCACAGGACTAGCTCCAAATCTCCTTCATCCCGCCTCTGTTGGGAAAATCTTGGTCTGTCAGTGGTGCTGGGCAGGTTCACTTGTCATTTAAGAGTACTTAGTCTCTTTCAATTCATAAAAAAAATTCCAGGACAAGTGAGAATGTTTCAGAGATGATCGACGGCACTTGAGAGCGGGTGCGGAAATGATGAATGCATTTGCATCGCTTACTGCAATTTAACAGCTAATGGGTAAATAACCTGTACACAGGTTCATTTCTTTAGATTTTTCTGCAAAAAAAGTTCTTATTATATACCATATGTCAAGATAAAAAACAAAAAAAAAAAAACCCCGATATGAACACATACTAAGATGCGGCCTGGTTTTTAAGGCCTCGGTAATTGACAACAGTCTACATTGGATGGCCGTTGGATGTCTGGTGCTCCACTTTGCGGCATACGGTATCATTGCAAACTGAAAATGTATATCACTTTCTCTTCATCACATTGAACTAATCAATATATCTGTGTTAGAGTTAGTGTTGAAAGATGCACCTATCAGTCGTCATAGCAGGGTGCAATGAGAATATCTGCCTGGTCCAGAAATTTCCATCAAGTATTTTCTCCCTGTGACGTGATCTAAAGAGCAGTTGTCAGAGAATCACACGTCTGTGCTTTCTCCCTATTGCATTTTGTGGTTTGGAGTCTCTCTTTCCATTGACAAGTCCCAAAGTGTTGACGCCTCCCTTCTAAATGGATAATTGGCTGTCATCTGCCCTCCATAAAGCAGATGTGTGACACCAGGGTTGAAGGGAAAGGGCATTGATGATATACAGCCCTCCCTGCAATCACAGGCAGCCAAACTTTTCCCTGAGAAATGAAGCACATCTATTTTGATGAAGACCACTTCAATGCAACCTGTTGGTCAGTCCCATGCTTGTGTAAATTCAGAGAGTTATGTCATGATGGGCATCCGGCGTCACGCTTCTGAGCATTTATCGAAATAATTCCATAGGAGATCAGTCTCGGTCCAGCCATCAGCGCCGTTAACCTACAGATTGTCTGTGGCTTGGGATGTAACGATTCACTCAAGCCCCGATTCAATTCGATTTTCGATTTTCAGTCCCTTGATATCGATTTGATTCGATTTTTTTCATGCTTGTCTCGGAGCACTTGTGTGGTGCTGCCGCCATCCTCAGAAGCAATTTGCATTGATTTGTAAAAGTTTAGTGTATTTTAAATGGAAGCAAAAACTATACACGATGCCGAGTTGCACTAATTCAGCAAAATGACCTATAAATACTAACAGAAATACTTTCCTTGGGCTATTTTTTTATGTAGATGGGAATGAAACCATATAAATAAATTTGACTTTGTCCTGTGCCAAAGTAAACTAAAACAAGCACTTTAATTGAATTTTAATTTTGTTTAAATTAACCTTAATACAAACTATTTTCTTTTGCTTGTCTAGTATGCATAATATAACCTACAGATGCGGTATGTTGTGTGTTGTTTTTTTTTGTTTTTTACTAATACATTTTTTAAGCAGTTAAAATTGATTTTCGATGACTCTTTACATCCCTACCCGTGGATATTCAGCCACTCTAGGTCGATGACAAATCTTCAAGTTCAAGGTTCACTAGAGAGAAAAAGAAGAGGAAAGCGCTAGCGTCAAGACCCGAAATTGGGGGATGTCAATGTTGGGACAGACAGAAAAAGCTAGGGAGTTGCTTGACATGATGATTAAGAGAAAAGTAGATATTCTGGGAACCAGGTGGCGTGGCATTAAGGCCAAGAATTTAGGAGTAGGGTTCAAATTGTTTTTCCATGGTGTCGATGGGGAGAGAAATAGAGTTGGGGTTATCGTAAATGAACCGTTAGTTAACAATGTCCTGGAGGTGAAAAGACGAGTGATAAGGCTGAAAGTTTAAGAATGAAGCAAAATAAAACAAAAATGGATGGCCCAAGCCAGAGTTTGCAGCAATCATTTCAATGATTTTAACTTGGAAAAATGAAATGTTTTGGAATAAAATGGCTTACCATGATCAAGCCGCCGCCCTTTGGAGCGATGGCTTTTTTCCACCTTCGGTTGTGGCGCTGCTCGCCCGGTTCAGCTACTGGACAAAATAATTTCTTTGATATGTTTGTGCATTGATTTGCAAGTTTGATACGAAAACATAGTCATTGTCGATAAAATACACATTTTTTAAAAAAAAAAAGCGCTTACTTAGTCTCTACATGGTGTTTACTTCACCTCATTTAAAAGGTTTGCAGTCCTGGCTCTTTACTTTCGACACTGTAGCTTTTCCGCCCCAACTTATTTTTTTTTCACAATACAACAATAATACGTTGCCATAGCAACAACATCCTGAAGATATCGTACCGTGAGATGTAGGGTTCTTTTTTTGACATTTTCAGAACTTGAAGTGGGCATACATCGCAATTGATTGCAATTTCCGGACATCATAAGCAACGTAGTTGAGCATTTCAGACTGTAATAATTGTCTCCATTCCTTTCACTGATGTCACAACATGATATGGTACTGAAGACGCATGCCAGTTTATTTTTCCTGAGAAAAAAATGACATAAAAGTGAATTTTTTTGTGTACAAAATGGGTAACTGTGTATGTGTTTAGAATTTACTACTAGTCAAGAATTAAATGATTAAAAATCTGATTATCTCGGAGGTAAACAAGCATAGATTTGAGATTCGTTCGTTTAATTTTTTACGTTTCAAAAAAGTAACATCAACCTTGGATTTCTTTGCTATCACAGAATCCAAAATGGGCTAAACATAGAAATGTTTAAGTGCATTGCGGATGCTTATTTCCTCAAGTAAAAAGCAGGTTGTGTATATGTTATCCATAAAAAAAAGACAGCAGTTAAAATCTAGAATGACTCTCTGTTTGTATTTAGTGCAATGCAGAGACACTTAAACAGATTTTCTTTTTCATTGTGTGTCAGGCCTTGTTTATTACAGCTTGCCAGTAGATTATTCCCCCTCATTAAATATTCTCTATTACAACAGCTCCCACTAAATGTTCTATAAAACAAATGCCGGCTGTGAAGTGGAGTTAATGGCTTTGGTGATTATTTCATGAGTCGAATCAAGATAAAGGTGTGTCTGCCCACTCAGCGAATCCGGTGAAGCCTCTCAAAACTTTGACAAGGCTTCTATCACCTGAGGAGCCGATGCTGGAGAGCTTTTATTATCGCTTTAGTCTTCACTCAATGCAAATGAATCTTCTGGAGTTGACAAGTATCATTGATGGAGACGAGCTGTCAGGTCAGCGGCCACACTGTGATATATTCATTTCATTTCAGAGTGATGACACGGCGCTTGATGACTGGTGCTGGAGCTGGCCTGCTGTGACTTTATTTACATCCCTTTTTATCTGTGATGCTCAGACACACACGTTGGTGCTGTTGGAACACTATCACTGCGGCATGCAGTGGAAATGCAACTTCTTCTTATACATAAAGCACTTCTTTGTGACACTTAATTTATTTTGTTTTGATCGACTATAAATGCAGCGTTCATGTGGTATAATTATGATCTGGCCCGAGTGGGTGGCTGATGGGCCATCATTCGATGTGTCACAAAGGTTGAGCTTTGTAATTATACATGATTGGCTAGGCTTCCTCCCATTTATTTTCCCATTGAATTGATTGATCACACAGTATATTTCTAAAGTACGTTTGATTTTTTTTTTTCTGTATTTAATGTACACTCAGATCTTGAAAGCAAACCTCAACCTTTGAAATTTGAATTTATTCATTTCTACTCAACGGTTCACACCAAACTAATTTCAAGATCATCTGTCGGTAAGATGATCGTGTTTTATATGTGATTAATTGCGTTGTCTGCATTGGGTATGGTTGACTTCTTCTCAGTTTGATTTAATTTTCCAAACAGGGAAATGCATCAGTCTACTACAGCATTGCCCACATTGATATTCTGTGGGATGGGTACGCTCTCCCTCTTCATTAATATGCATTATACTCTTGAGCTTTTGGTATTGAATGGGCTTGATTCCAACACTATTGTGTGTGGGTTTTTGTGTGCGCCAGTATATTCGAATTGGCAAGGAGGTTGCTAGCTTTGGGAAATGTTTTTCACGTTACCAATCATTTGACAGTGGTTCCGTCGTTAACATGTCCGTTTTGTGCCAAAGTTTCCACTGTTCAGGTCATCTGCTGCCACGGGGAGGCTAAAATGCCACGACGAGTTGCCTGCAGCTTTGAAGCTGTTGCTGCTGCTGCTGCGGCTGGCTGCCTCCTAATTCAGCATGGCTGATGAGGCTCCACACAATGTTAGAATACAGGTCAAGTGCCTGAAGTTATAGAAGAAAAAAAAACTGATAGTCGCTAAAAGGGAGGGGAAAATTATTTTTTTTCAGTGATTTTCTTTTTTTGATATGCGTGTAGTTTGACTCAATGCTACTGTTTGGGCAGGAAATCATAAGAGCTGAGTGGAAAATAGTGTGGTTGTAGTTTACTCTGGTAAAGTACTAGTCGCATTGAAATTTGCCACAGGTGTCTTCAGATTTCAGTCGTCTATATTAAGGTGCGCTGTACATTTTAGTATAGTTGAAAATGCATTTTTAGCGTCCCCCTCTCTGCCTCCTTTTAAAACCCGTTTGAAACTGATTTTTATTCTTTAGCTTTTGACTCAACATGAGACTATTGCTGTTCTGCGGTTCTTCAGGTAGCTACCGTATATGTGTTTATGTGTTTTAATTTGTGTTCTAATTTCCTGCTTATATATATTACACCACATGTTAAGTGCTTTGTTACAGCTCCAGCTGTTGGGAAATGCGCCATATGAAAAAAGTTGGAGTGTATTGTATAATCCTCCATCAAGCGTCTCCAGTTGGTCCAAAATACTGCTGCTCACCTTTTGACTGGTACTCATTTGAGGGAGCACATAACTCCTACTCTGGCGTACCTTCAATGGCTCCCTGTGAATTTTACAGTTCTTTATAAGGTTATATTATTTATTTATATCTTTAAATGGTCTCACCTTACCTCGCTAAGCTCCTTCACTCTTACGCACCTGCCCGGTGCCTCAGGTCTGCTGGACAGCCACGATGAGATTTACAGAGTACAGAGCAAAGGCTCCGAGGGGATCGAGCCTTTTCGCCTTCTTTGGAATGACCAACCGCTAAATGTTAGGCAAGCCTCCACGCCTCGCTTCAAATCTTTAAAACTCCATGTAAAACAAATTTTTATTCTTTGCCTTTTGACCCTGCATGAGACTTGGTTGCTGGTTTTATTGTTTTTGTGCTTTTTACTCTATTATTTGCTTTATTGTTTGACTTTGAATGCTGAGACCAAAACATCGGACTATGCTGAAGAAACATTCCATGATCTCTGATCTAAAGCCTATCGAATATCTACGGAAGGATCTGAAACATTGCGTTTTGAACATGCCTTCAATCCTGAAGCAGCGAGCCTCATTAAGAGTTTAAAAAAACATTTGATTTCAGCCTTTGTCTTAAAATCACGACATTTCGAGTTAATGCCACCATCATTTTCCGGACGGTGTCAGTATATTTTTGTGTAAATTTAAAAAACAAAAACATTGATATGGATAGTTACTGTTTTATGTTCTTGCAAAAGGGTCAGCATAAGATAATATGAACTGTTTGTCTAATTAAGTTGCGAAAGCTCTGGAGGAATATCTTTAATTCTTATGAGGTGCACACCCGATGTAGGAAACCGTGTCTGACTTTTCACCTTCTCCCCTCCCATTTAGCTACTTTGAGTTGGAGAGCAGCGGTGTTCGTGAGGAGATCCGTTACCACTACCGCTTCAAGGGCAAGCCCCGCACCGAGTCCTTCCCCTACCGTCTCGCTGATGGCCAGTGGCACAAAATTGCCCTCACTATAAGCTCCTCCCACCTACTGCTGCACGTCGATTGTAACAGGTACCCCACAAACAGTACAGTACACACGTAACACCTCGGTGTGAAGTCATTTCGATGCTGTCACTTATGGCAAATAAGTTGCGGGTATTTGCAGCTCAGCATTTGAATGCTGCGCTCTCTGATATGACGCATTGTTAACAGTGTTGGTTATAGAAATACCCCAACACATTATAACAACCACACATGAGTATAATAAAAATGGTATTTCTTAATGCCTCTTGGAGGTGGTGCACCCAGAACACACAACCCATAATAAAGTGGAAGTTAACAATGATATAATCGCTCATCGATTGGGCGGTCAAGGCCCCTTTCTGCAAGAGCTCTCCGTCAGAGCTGATCTATAAACATGCTCTTCAGAGGTGATGATCCCTCTCAGTCGTCCGCTCCACCCCCCCTCTGGAGTCAGCATGGCATCACTTGTTCTGCCCCCAATGCACTCGCTGCAAGCCAGCCACTTAGCAAACAAGCGGCACAAATTTGAAAAGCGCTAATGCCTCTGTCACCCATCCAGGATGAAAAGTTGTATGATTCACAGTTGTGTTGTAGTATTGATTTTTCTCTTTTTTTTTTTTTTTTTCCCAGACGCCTATTACTCCCATCAGGCTAGCGCTTTGTCGATTAATTATAGCTGCAACGTCTGTGGGCCGTCTCTGTTCCGAAGATAAAAGCCGGCATGAGGGGGGCGTAAAGATGAACAGATGAAAACATGCCTGCTTAAAATCGTATTAAGATTTTTCTGCTCGTATGCAATTGCTGGGCAGCACAGGTTTGAGGTGAGGTTTGGAGTTTGATACCTTGCTTGTGTACGAGTTTCCGTATCAAATTGTACCAGATACGGCCCTTTGAAGTGTGTGCCTACGACAAGGCGAGGCTAGTGGGGGCAAGGCGTCAGCACATTTGATGTTTGTCGAAAGCAAAATGACAAGGATTCTTCAGAAGCTCAGTGTCACACTTCTACTGAGTGATCAGGGGGAAAATAAATCAGTGGCTTGCAGTTTTATCAAGCTGTCTGAAGCTATTCGATTTAGGGATCCCTTAATTAGGATATGACAGTGCTTCTCAAATAGTGGGGCAGGCCCCCCTCGGGGGGGCGCACTGTGATGCTGAGGGAGGCGCGTGTGAACCTGGGGAACATGCTTTTTTCCCCGCTGCACTACAATAAAATGTAATTGCACATCCACTCCAGTAGTAGGCAGTGGCGCTCTCCTCCGCAAGTCTTAACTCTACGGTGTAGGTTCCTTTTGCTTTTATTTATAGTTGCGGCCGAGAGTGGGTGGTGGTGGGGCGCAAATTGTTTTCGTCTTGCTGGGTGGGGCGTAACAGAAAATAATTGAGAAGCACTGGGTTACGATGAGATTGGCAATGGCAAACTGTACATAGAGTAAAGACACCCCCCCAACAGCAAAACAACAAAAAAAACTGCACATAAAATAAAATTTAAAAATTAAATAAAAAATAAAAGAAAAACTATTCTTCAAGCCAGGTATGCCCGAGTGTGGTCGTTGAGAGCCCCTGTCCAGCCCATTTTACATGTCTCCCTCCTCCATCACACCTGATTAAAATGCTAATAGCGCACATTCAAACTAAAGACACTCACCAGGATCAATATTCTTAAAAAAATAAATAAATCACACTCCTCGGGTCAAAACACCCCAACGTTTTACTTCATGACCTTCCAGCTTACAAAAAAAAAACAGTTTAGATGGTACACAACATGGTGCTGTGAATCAATGAGTGAGAATTGCCATGGTTACCAAGCCAGTCTGACAGACATGCTCAGTGTCAATTTAAAACAGAAAGATTGGCCCCATTCTCTGCTCGAACGCGTTGTTTCTAATCTACATTTCACCACGACCCAGCAGTAGCAGGTGACACCGCTCGCTGGCAAATCACTTTTTCAAACAGCTGCCAAAACGCAGCAAATTATCTTCTCAGCACTTTAGTCGTATGCCAGGTGGGCGGCATGGCTCAGTGGGAGAGTGCTCGCCTCTCAACCCAAAGGTTGTGGGATCGATCCATGTCGAAGTGCCCTCGAGCAAGATAGCGAAACCCCAATTGCTTCTGATGATGTGTCATCAGCAGGTTGACGCAAAGTCAATGTGAAGTGCTTTGAGTGTCTTAATAGGCGGAAAAGCGCTATACAAGTGAAAGACCCTGAGGAGAACTTTTACGGAGTAGTAATTAATGCTCGGTTCAGACCAAACACCAAATGTCACGTCACCCTGCGTGTCTCGCATGCTTTTGTTTGCGGGGGTGACGCCATATGGTTATACTTTCTAGAATTTTTTTTTTTTTTTGCGATGGAATTTTTGGGACTCCTGCTAATTAGCGTGCATCCCCGAAGTTGCTTCCCTGTCTACACCAGATTCCACTCTGTCATTTTAACAACAAAACAAGCCTCTGGTGACTCCATTCCATCGTGTACATGGGTTTCCACTTAGGATGTCCTGACTTACTTGCTCTCCCTGTAGCTTACTCCAATTTAATAGATGGCATCACTCAGACTTCAACATTGTTAGTCAGTATGCCCAAAGGTCTAAAATATAAACAGACTTTTTATAATAAGAAACATCAGGTGTCTTGTGCCATCAGTGTTAGACTTACGTACGTATCCGATGTGTATACAAAAACGGGGCATACTTACGGTGCAAGCAGCATAAAAATTGCCATGTGATGAGTTTTTTAAATAGTTGCGTTGTAGTGTGAAAATATCAACCTTATGTATGAGCATATTCATTGAACATTTTAGTGCAGCCTAACGTTTGTTCCATGCACACTAAACTGACCACATCAGTACGAAAGCAGCTGCAGCAATGTGATAAACACATTCAATTTAAGTTGGATTTTTTTTTTTCTATCGTTTTAAGGTGTTACTTTAACTTAAAATGAGTGCATCGTGCTTCAATTTTCATCGATTCAGAATTGTAGATTCTGCACCTCGAGTTTTTATTCTAAATCCTCATGCTCGCTGACCGAGGCCCATCAATAAAATGAGTAGCAACTTCAAAAGTGCTTTACATAAGCAAAGTGCTTCTCCGTTTTACCCGAAAACGTTGGCTCTTCACAGGATGTTTTATTTATGGGCATGGAAAGTCACCTGGCAATATGCTTGAAAATGAATACATCCATCTTGCTCAGAAAGAGCAGCCATACAGTATACAAATGAACTGATAAACAATGCATTTATTGGATAATAGTGCTTTGCTCTCGGCCTTTTTCATCACACCAACACATTTGCGTGACGTTACCTCCAAACGTATTCCGGAGCATGGACAAGGTCATGCATTTACAGTACTCGATTGCATTATGCAAATGTGTCTCCATATTCTCGAAAGTGAATTAGTGGCACACACCCAATATATTCACATACATCCTTGTCACTCAGAGTCAAGTTTTTGTTTTAGAATAGCTAATCATAGTAATAGGCCCTGCCTGTCACTTCGAACCTTGTGTCCGTCCTCTACTTGCACAAGGTCAATTTATGTGCACATGCACACTGGCTAGTGTTTCCCAAAGGGCCTCAGCTGTTGGGCTCATTACCGCTCAGTTCCTGATGCCAGCTCCTGTGAAGCCTTTTATTTGGCACCTAAGTTTAGACAATGCTCTGCTAAAAGTGTGATAAAAGCCAACCTCAATGCAGAGCTTGGTTTCTCCTCAAAGGCTCCTTCCTCGGGGTGCAACATGGGCTCAGAACAAAAGCGACCCCTTGCTGAAGATCCACTCAATCACTCCTTGCTTTTCTTTTCGGCTTTCAAGCACATTTTGCTAGAGTGGCTGCGACAAAAAAAAAAAAAAAGTCTAAAATGTCTAAAACTCTACAAGCACTCATAGCAAGAACATTTCATTCATCAGTTTAAAAAATAAAAATAAAAAAATCTTGCTCACAGCTTTGCCTCTGGGGCACACTTTCGCTTGCAAGATGCTCTATCAGTGAAAGTGATGACAGATTAGATGCGTCTTCATTGTGTGAGTCGCTTGCAATGGGACATTTTCATCAAAAGGTCACTCTCAAAAGGCCACATGCGCTCTACATTACATGGCATCATCTCCTGATATGTATAGCAAACCTTGAGTGACATTTGAATGCAATCGCTGTCAATTTTTCAGTTGCTCATTGCAAATTTTCCGCGTGTATTGTTTCCAACAAATACACAATGCTATTATGGCAGCTCGGAAGCAAAATCATCAGACAATATTTCTGTTCATAGAATAGTTGTGTTTTTTTTTTTTTGTATTGTCAGTCTTGCGTCATTCCTTTTCCTTCTATGCTGGTTTCATTCAGGTAACAAAGCCTCACTGTCACTCACATACAGTGAATTTAAGAGAAAGAAGGCTTTAGGAACAGCATGGAAAACGCTCAGGGAGCAATTTCATGTCAGACGCTGGGAAAAGAGATACTCTGAAATTGTCACAATAGGAAATATGTTATACATTATTATATTAAGTGAATTTTCAAAAAGTCATAGCTTGGTCCTACATAATCTATAATTGGATATGGTTTATATACAGCATTTTTCCTTGGTCACATTAATTCAGTGTATAATTTTTTACAATATGAACTATTTTATGCCTTGGGTTGTATATTGATGCCTATTCCAAGTCTAACTGTGCACACAAGCGGCTGTCTACATCAAGTGCTGGTATCTTTGCAGATACTCACAGCTTGGCACAATTAGAAATGAACAGGATGCGCTGTTGTGGGCGTGAACACCGCCGACTTGATTCGCAGCCAATCGAAGCAGCTTCTCAGTCCTTTTTATATCAGCTTGCGAGAGGAGTCCTTGACATGGCTGAAGCAGAAACAGATTTGCTGGAGTCCATGTAGGAGGGTAAAGCGTGCAAAGTACGTTGAACTGCAAGCAGACCTCCAATAGCAGATGATTTAACGTCACTAGGAGACCACCTGACATATCAACCCATAATCCAATCAGAGCCACAACTACATTTTGCAAATAATCGGTCTCATTTGTGAATGGCCATAGATTGCTCAAGGCAGAACCTTGTGGTGATTGTAAACAAAAATGATAAACAACACACTTCTGCTTCTACCCGCTGCACAATATTCATTTAAGCCATTTTAAGCTTCACATATTTGTAGCAGTCACCAGCATGGCTAATGTGCGTGTGTGTTCTGGCGGCAGAAACTTCCCCCTGAAGGCACGCCATCTTGAGACCCAGCTGCTACGGCTGGGCCACTTCAGCCATGACGGAGCAGTCAGCTTAGTGGTGGTCCTCGGTGCCTCCTACTGTATAAATGTCTGCCAGTGGTGGGGGAAAAGAATTGTTAATGGTCTGCGGAGGGAAAAAAAAAAATCTGCTGACCTCCTGTGTATATGGCTAGCGGCAGGATTAAGATGCTTACATGATCAAGGTGAGGCGTTTGCCCTCAGGTTAATGCTGCAAAATTTCAATATCTACTGGTTTCCCGTGGGGATTTCAAGTGGAATGTCCTGTTTGAGCAATTAAATGTTTAAGACCATCCGTCTTAATAATATCACTCTTAACAGTATTTGTGCGTGATGCTTGTTTTATACGCTAACAGCATGTACTGTATATGTACCGTCAGAGATGGGCACTGTGCCCCATTTTGCCGATCCGTCCTCCGTCCTCCATTTGCGACCTGGGCACCCTTCCGTCAATGTCCCTCCGTCCTCATTCATTAAAATCAGCGTCCTTCGTCTTCATCCTTTTGAAGCGGTTCCGTCCTTCCTTTTTTTCAATAGCACATGAGAAAAAAATATTAAGCCATGGGATAGAGAGGCGAACGACAGACGTTTCTTAATTCCTGCTTGGACGGGATGGGAATATAGGTTGAACACGTACGAGACAAGTGACGCGTCATGAAATGGGCATCCGTGGGTACTTGACCCGGTTAGGGATGATGAAAGGGACGGAAATAAATCAATTTCTGTCTTTGCCTAGTCCATCCTTTTTATACAACTTTTTGCCCTCAATCTCCAAAATGGGCGTCCCTCCAGCACAGAGGGACTGACCGTTCTGTCCCCGGGACGGATAGACGGACTCTTACGTCCTTGGGATGGAATGCCCATGTCTTTGTACAGTATGTGCTTTGAAGAGCACAAGGGCATGGTCAATTTATTTAGTATCAAATAATAAGAGTAACAACGCACTTATGCATGTTATTAATTAGGTATAAATTAGTTTGCATCGTAATTATAAAGCTGATATTTAATAATTGGTACATCAACAATAACAGTAATATTTCTCTCAATGCTAAGAGTTGAATGTTTCACATTCACAGGAAACTGCAAAATCGTCGAATGACACCGCTCGTAACGGGTACACACCAACTGCTGCTCCTCTCTAAAAAAATATATATTTAATACACTCCGACAACTGTATTTTTAGATTCAGATTTGCACTTACGGGAGTAATGTGTCATGGTAAATGTAGACTTTGCTGGAGAAGCGTCATTACATATTTTTCTTGAGCGGCACCCAAGCAACAGTCCTGTATTTGCCACTGTTTGCATGTTTTTTTTTTTTTTCAGAAAAAGATGTCTTCGGCACAAGCGATAAAGTCCTCGTTTGAAAGCAGTCACATTGAGACATGCTGTTTAAAAGATTTTGGTTTGTTTCTCTCTGAAAGGGTGCTGAAATTGGCCAAAACGGCATAGTTTTTATTTTATTTAATTAATTGTCACTCTCAAATTTGGGTTTGGCTGACACTTACTTTAGTGTTTATTTTTCATTGAGGTTGACCTTTCCCAATATAGGACACTTCCTAAAATATTCCTTGCAATTGTGGTAGGATGAGCGGGGTCACTTTTGGCTTCTGATAATTGGAATCATAAAAATGATACATGGAATTGCAGGCAGTTTATGGACATTAGTTTCATTGCGTCAGTGCCTAATGAAGGAGGGAAACTGGGAGCGATCCACCTTGAAAGTCTTATAATGATGCATGTTGTATTACCTTTGTGTCCAGCAGCCATAAAATGACATTTTGCATTCCTCATTTGCTATCCCAGTGAGCTCAATGATATATATTTTTTTTTCCCAGCATATCAGCCTGGCAAAACATTTGGAACGTGGATATACGTGGTCAACAACTGTATGATGTTATATTGTTGTGGAACATTTGTCGCACGATAAAATCGCTGTGAAACAAAACCTTTTTTGTGATCCTTTTTGAATTGGATTGAAAAATGACTTGGGAAGACGAGTGTGCTAAGAAGTTAAAAATGATTGAAAACTATAAAAACTTTTCTGTGAATGGTTTGTATTGGGCGGCACGTTGCAGTTCTGCGATTTTGCTTGAGAGGTTCAGCTCATAGTGTAACTTTGTCAAACTTTAATTACTCACTCTGCATTTGGTAGAATGCAACTACGGCCAAGATTTGATGAAATCTGGCACTCTGCCTTTAATTTTTGGGTTGAAAGCTAAAACCTTTGCACCGTCTCATGCATCTGTATTATATTGAACGCACGCCTTTTTCTGTTTCATCGCTTTTCAAAGCTATTTGCCCAATGGGATGACATTCATCAAAGTTTTCTAACCACTTTTGATGCTGATTAAATATATTTTTGCTTGCCGTTTTGCACTATCACGGCCTGGGTTTCGTAGTTATTTAATTAACAAATATCAGCCGTCAGAAGCGGCTCCCCAAACTTCTTGTTGTGTGACAAATGCGGCCGCTCCTGCCAAGGTCACAATCCATGAGACCGACACTCTGCCAGCCTTCAGCTCTCATTAGCGTTGCTAAGCTTATATCAGCTTGCTGCTCCAGTTGCTTTGTTGGTTTGAGGCTCTCCAGTATGGTTTCACTGTTGTCTTGTGTTCGATGTGATGGAGTGTGTCATTAGGTGCGCCAACGCACCTACTCCAGGCAGGCACCCAAACAGGGGGTCCCCGCTGTCGATGAAGCATAGGAGAAGGTGTGACAAGGAGACTCGAGGGACATTCAAAATAGTATTACAATATTTTCAGAAAAGTACACAAGCTTTTATTATTAGATAAGGTCATTGCACAGATAGCAAGCAGGAACACTGGGTGAGAACACCTGATTGAGATCCATTTTCATACCGCAAGTAAATGCAGTCCTATCCTCGGCAACAAGTCGCGGAATTTGGGTCATTTTATCCATTAAACATGATACATCTGCGATCGTGTTGCATGTGCTCTACTTTCTGTCTCATGTTGCCTTTTCTTTGCCGCTTACAGTTGGGCCTTGTTTTTCACTCTTTTTAATACTCTATTTATTATTATTATTATTATTATTATTTCTTTTTTATTTTTATTTTTACAACAAATCCCATCATCCATTTGCTATTTGTGGATGTCTTGTCTTCTCGGACCACGCACTTATATCTTTAAGCACAGGATTGCAGTTGGACTGTTTGAGGGTACAGTTCAATTTGTTCTGTTCACAATACTTAGAAGTGGAAGCATAAGAGAGACTGACAGATGCCCTTTTGAAATCTACTGTAGATACTTTGCACTGCAATGACAGAGTCTGCCTTTATAAAGCTTTAGATGTTACCAAAAAAGATAAGAACAAAAAAAAAAAAGGCACACCAATGAAACCTCGCTCCCTACCCAGCACACAAAGTAATGAAGTTCCTGTGTCAACTTTTCAGTTTCACATATTTAATTTAAAGGGTTTGACAACTTTGCTTGAGTTCTTATTGCACACCCGGAGCCAAAGGATGAAAAAGAAATCTCACAAATAACACTTATTGTATGTCAGACAAATTGTCTCGCACCTTGCGAAATGCTGAATTATTACTTTCACCGTAAATGTCCACTTCATGCTTTGTTCTTTAGTGGGATTAAAGTAATATATAAAGTCAACATTGTTACTGCATTTCGGGTTTCCGAATGTTGTCAATGAGGGATACATGCGACCTGGCCGTTTGGCTGCGGCCGCACTCCAAAGAAATCCCATACTTGTCCAATCAAGGACCACATATAAAAGTGGAAAGTAGGATTTGAAAACATTGGAATTGTGCCGTTCAAGACTGTCATAAAAAAAACAAAAAAAAAGCAAACAAAAACATACAATTCGCATACGTAAAAAATAAAAAAATCCGATTTGTGTCGCATTTTCCTGCAGTGTGAACTTAACATGTCATCCAAGGCATGGCCGTCGTAAAGTCGAAACTTCGCAGTTCGAGTACGTCGTAACCTGGGGAATTTCTGGACTATTTAAAGGATTTTCAAATCATTTTATTGTTTTTATTTAGACTTTACACAACATCTCATCTTTCATTGGAACGGGGTTGGTAATTTAGGCTGGATACACACTTTAAGACAGTCGGGCTGCTCTTGTCCCAATTTTGCCAATTGGAAAATCCCACGGGGCCATGCATTCTTTAATTAAATGCTTTTGTTTGACCATGCAGATAAAAAGAGAAAAAAAAAATCTTTATGCTTCCTAAAGTGGGTGAATTAACATGATTTCACAAATTGTTTGGAAACCAGTGGCTAAATAATGAGCACCCTTTCGCATGCTGATATGTAAACTCGGAACTTGCAAGGCTTCGTCATTGCGCTGGGATTCTCTTTTGTCTCGCAGGATTTTTTTACGTTTTGTTATGAACTGAGCTGGTTTTATCTAACTGCCTCTATCCCCATTCAACATGCCATTTTTAGCTTCAAATCTATGTTTCATAATGATGCATTATTGCTCTGACCAAACAGTTTGGATAAGTGACTATTCTATTCAAGTATGACTTTGAGAATCTTATGCTCGGTTCACACCAAATCTGTTGCGAGCGTTGCGAGTGAATTGAAGTGGATGGAGTTTGCGCGAGCGAGCGCGGTTGCGTGCGCTGCGACGTGAATGATGCGTTTGGAGCGTTTGGTCATTTGGGCGCAGTTTAAAAAAAAAAAAAAAATCATAAAATAATACAAGCTGGAGCTGTAACAATATGTCATGATCACTTCCTGTCAGCACAGAGGAAAGAAGAGGAGAGCACTGCTTGTGGTGAAAATTGAAGTGGATGCTTTCATGTTTAACTTACCTCAAGGTTCAGTAAGAGAGAGCATATGGATGTCGGATCGTAATGGCACAGGTGGCCTTGGGCATGTTCACAAACTCACTGTTACGACTGTCAGGAGTAACACATAAAATGAAGCAGCTGGTAAGATATTTCAAGTCAGTTTTACAGCTGTTTGTGTTGCTACATAATAACCCGAAACAACACAGAGACTATTTAGTGCATCTGCAAGACTATTGTCCACTAATCATGAATGTACACGCTTTGACAGTCCGTCAAAATATGTCTTTAGATTAAAGCCGTCCGTGTTGCAAAAAAGATTGCGATATCACCGTTGACTCACTATCCATGAAATGTGGTTTCGGATTTAATGTAATCAAATTTGACCACCGTGGCAATGCAAATACAGTCGTCTGCTTTTTTTAGTTAATTTAAGTAGACTGTTTAAAACACTAACCTAATAGCACCTTCTCCATCATAAGCTGCATTCAACGTTCCACTTATCCACTTAGCACATCTCTGCATGGCTCTTGTCTTAAACTGTCTCAGGAATAATGACCAAGACTTTCACCTTCCTGCCTCGACTGTTGTAGGTCAATTTCAAACACTGATAAAGGTCAAGATGAGCTGCGTAAAATTGGAAGAGTGCTGGTCTATTTTGTTGAATGGAGTGATATGTCTGTTTCTGCTCCAAAGTTTCTGCAGTCCCTGAAATCAACATTTTCCTAGTTGGCCGTCAAATAGGGAAATTACATTGCATTTTATTTTTCTGTGAACCTTTACTTTTTATATTGGCAGTGATTTAGTATAGAATATGCAACAATACTGTATCCAACCTAAAAAATCATTAAGTAGTATTATATAGTAGGGCTGGGACGATACACAGAGCTTAACAGGGTATTGAAAGTACGATACTCCCTCAATGTATCGATACGTGGGATCGGCACAAATGGTATTGCGGTACGTCGCAAAAAATTCAATTTTTCCCTTGCTCTATTATATCATCTTTCATTTGTTTGTTACTTACACATCATTAGTTTGCTAATTTTGCTTAAAGGTTCATGATCTCACCTCCACCCCTAAAAGGAACTCATACTTGAGAGACTATTGGGCATTAAAGACCAATCTCATTACTTCCCCTTAAGCCTTTACATTGTTTGTGGAAATGAAGACAAAAGGTGGAAAAACCACCCCCCTAGAAAATTTGAGCCACGACACACATAGTTGTGTGAGTACATGAATGATTTGTCGCAAAGTCCAAATCTTGTGGAAAAAACGTTGCTCAATGCAAACAAGATTGTTGGTCAAATGTTCTTCTCATGCTGGCATTGTGGTTGCAAACATGATCTGTTATTCAATGCAACCTGCACCATGGTGATAAAAGAGCATTGTTAATCACACTGTACAGTATGTCGACTGCTGAACGTCCTCTGTAATTAGCTGTTGAACGGGTGCTGCTGCAAACGTCAGACAATGCAAACATGCCCCTTAGCACATTGCTATTTTAATTGGCGTCACATTGCTCCAACGTTTCCTCTGTGAAACTTTCCACTGCTGCTTAGCTGCTGACAAGAGAGGGGGAAAGAGTGAAGACGGAAAGGTTTGGGAAGGGGGAGACAAAATAGAGCAAAATCACCTGACCTCTTCTTTCTTTACTGCAGTGACAGCTTGTCCGGACAGTAACAACAACTTTGAGTCTACTGCATTTAGAGACAGCGGCGCTGTCACAAAGCGTTTGAACGGCTCATCGATATATAAGATAAAAGTGATAGTTTGAATATGTCAAGTGCGAGTTGAAAAATAAATGTTCGGCAAGCTAAGTTGCATAAAATTGAGATGCTGATTTGCATTTCAACAGTTAAATCGATTGACGTGGTGGAAACTCAAAACAGTTGACATTTGAATTTGGCTGTTGCTCGCATTCGTGGCACAGATGTGTTTTTTTGGTGCTCAGATTGATAACGGATTGTAAAGATGACGTTGGCTAGCATGCTAGCCATTGTGTTTTGCTCAATTACTCAAAGGCAACCCCATCAAACATTTTTTTACGTACTGTGCAAATGATGCAATCTTCTTTGATTGTCTCTAGCATTCCCGCAACACTGGAGAGGATACGCGGTTCACAGTATGGATAGATAGATATATTAAAAAAAAAAAAAAAAAAAAAAGAGAGAAACAACTAAACCGTTTGGGGACACAACAATTTTGTCATTGTTTACACTTCAAGTCAGCGATAGTCACTTGTTTTCTGACATCGTACTCTGCCGCCTCCTGTTTACAATCATTATAAAAGAATTCAAAATTGTTACTTGATTTCTTTTTACAGTTAGCTAGTGGCTAGCACAAGATGCTAATATATCAACTGTTCCCCGGACTCTTCCTCACAACCACCAGGGGTAGACTAAAGCTCACCTGAACCCAAATCAGAACAAGTGGATTCATTTTTTCCAAATTACAAATTGTAAAACCTTTTGGGTGCTGGGACGCCACAGTTAATTGAATTTCAATTTGCTTTTCAATTTGCAGCTAATACTCGCTGTACCGGTAGGCCCAAGTGTGATCATCTTTGAGGTGATTCTTCATGATTTCATCATTCATCATCAATACTCCGAGCGAGCGTTATGCAGCACCAAGTATTTCAATCTTGAAAATGAGTATTGCATTAAGATATCACATACTCTGTGCCTTGACTCTGAATTTTGTTTACTTACGGGATGTATTTATCATACATTCTGATAGCTTGCATAAGCTGTCTGTGGTTTTATTTTGAGAGATTGTGAGAACTATTCCAAGTCGAGCATATGCACACACACAACACTGAATTTAAATCTGACAGAGCTGGGGGTCTGAGCTGTTTAGTTTGGGATTAGCAGCTCCCCCACATTTTCGACTGTGGGGATTTTACTCAATGTTAAACAAGAATACAGTTTAACTGAGCTTAATAACACGCTTGAGGTGAAAGCGTAAACGTAGATGTGATTTACAGTATGCGAAGGAACTTTTATGGCGCTATTATGGGCAATTATCTGCACTGCTGACCTTTCTGGCTTACAAATTGTACTTTTTGTCCTCTATTCTGTTTTTGAAACAACTCCCACAGCAATGAAAAAGGCTTTTGTGATTTATCTGGTCGAGGTAATGCCCACTGTCCTCCATGGATCAGTGTTTTTATGATGATGAAAAAAAAAAAACGGCCTCCGCATCATTGGCCCATGCTCGTGATTTAGTCGGGGCAACATTTTAACCAACGTATGAATGTTTGGATAAAATTGCTTACTCCCTGCATCATTTTTTTTTTATTAGCAAAGTGGCTAAGGGATGCTATTGAGCTTATATTGGAACATACCAGACGTGTAGCCATGTTTATTTTTCATTCATACGTTTCCCCTTGCAGTATGAATATCTCCCAGCTACGTATCTTAACAACATTCTGTATCTCTGACTCATTAGATGCATTTTTTTGTTTTGTTTTGGAAAGTGGAATATTAATACCATAATTGTTTTCTCTTGCATCAAAACGGTTATCAGCTCACGCTCTGTCAAAAATTGAGGAGTTGATCTGTCATTAAATCCTCCATTCTTGGATACATACTGAATTCTGTTGCTTTAGTGAAAATAAAGGATGTCTACCTTGACTCATCCAGCATCCTGGTTTGGCCCTGATCTCCGTTACATGAAAGCTAATGCGCAACAGTTCTGGCGAAAGTTGACAACGAAGCATAAAAGGATGAATGGACTCTTCGTTCAAGGCTCTCTCACAGACTCAACCAAACACTGACCCAAAAACGATTGCAAAATGTATAAATGTCTGCCATTTCTATAACATATGGTGAAAATTGATTTTATTTAACAAGTCAGGCTTGATTCTTACTCGAGCCATTACAATCAACAGTTTGAGCAATTCCAGCCTAGTTTTCGCCCTCTTATACAACAGTGAAACAGCCTTAATAAAAATCGCCAATGACCTCCTCCTGGCAGCTGATTCTAGTTTAATCATCATTCTTCTCCTTAGTCAGAGTGTGGCCTTTGTCACCATGTCCCACAGAATCTCTCTCAACAGACTCATTTCCATTGGCATCTCCTACTTGCCCTTAAACTCCTTTAAATCCTACCTTTTGGTCGTACTCGGTTTATTCAACTTAAACCATTAAACGACCGCCGGACCGTAGTCACCACAGGCGTGCCCCAGGGCACAGCTCTGGAGCCCCTCCTTTTCATCATACGTCTCATTCCCATCAGCAATATTTTCTGCAAAAACGGCATTTAATTACAGTGCTACTTGGTTGACACCAAGTTCTACTTCTCTAGCAATCCCCTCCGCTGACATCCTTCTTGTCTGTCTAATTGAACTTCAACCTGCTTTCGTTCACAAATTTAAAAGCAATGAAATGTAATTCCTTATAATTGGGTCATTACCCACACTTGTTAGGACAGAATTAAAATTAGCCTGTTTTCCATTCTGCCCAGTTTGCGAGTCAAGGTTTTATCCTTGACATCTTCATTTCAGGTTTGCATAAATACCATTAACTCGATCATACTCCCATTTCTGCATAAACTGCCTTCGTCCTTCCCTCACCTGCTCTTCCATTACCATACTTGCTGATCAGCCTTGTGACCTACGGCATCAATTATTGCACATCAAATCTTTTTGGTCTCACCGACAAATCCCCCATTAAATTCCCAGTTTGGCCTAAATTCAACTGCTTGAGTCAACTAGAACCACTTTCTCCCACCTTGCCACGAATCCCCCCCCAGCATATACCCGTCTGTCGTTAGATTGTCAGCACACCTCGCACCTTCACATCGTCATTTTTGCCAAACATTCTACCCAACAAACCTGCGCCGTTGGATAGAATCTTGACGGAAGCATGCAACCATCGAGTGGGCGGAGTCTGGTCGGTGACGGATTTGTTGCATGATGTCTCACCCGATCCAAGACAGAGAACGATATTATCTTGTAGCTCGGCCGTCGTGAACGACATAAAAATCATGTAGTCTGAGAAAGCCATTAGTTGTGGCCAGAACACGAGGTGGAGCGTTCTGATTGAGCTGTAGCTGTTTGATGCTCTTTTGAGGGACTAGTACAATAATCAAGGGAGGCCCATTTTGTGGCCTTTCTGTGACAATTTTTTTTTTTGGTATCTTTTCCAAGGCCTCTCTTAAAGCCTGACTCAGTCAGGATAAAATAGTGTTGTTGTTGAAGGTGTTTGCCGGGATAATACCTAAGCCTGTTTCTATCTTTGTCAGTAATCTTGGTTAATCCAGCCAATTTCTCTTGTCCAGATATCAACACCCCATTTGGAAACTGTGGGGTGAATCCCAGCTGTCATGTTTGAGGAGAGCAATTGCTGCGCTTCTACTGTTGGCTTCACATGAAGCAAGAGGAAGGAAATGCACATGAACGGAGTCGCCTTTTTTAATATTCAACGAGAGTGGATGAACATCCTTTGTTTAATAATTGCATCTGTGTCAATAGAATTACCAAATACTGTATACCACGTGAATATCACTCAACTGAATTTTTTCATAAAAAAGGTAAAAAATCATGCTACGGTATTATATACGGTTCATAGAAATTACCAAAGAAATGCACCTGTGTAAATAGAATTAAATACTGTATACTACGTGAATACCACACTATTAAAAAAAAAAAAGAGCAGAAATCATGCTACAATGTTGATTTAGAATTTTAGAAATGGTTTGAAAGACCTTAATCATAGCCATGATGGGAATAGAGCCAAAATTTTAACCTTGATTTGAAACCATTTACACTTTATTGGTATGTATTGAATCTTTATTCGTTCATTTTATCCACTTGGATAGCACCAGTTAACATGCATTTTGGTGCCAACGGTTTAAAGGGGATGTCAAACCAGAAGTCCTGGAAATTTATTATTTTTTTGTTTGTGTTTTGTCTTGACAGGATTTATGAGCGAGTTATAGACCCACCTCAGATGGAACTCACCCCAGGAAGTGGAGTTTGGCTGGGCCAGCACAGCCACAAGCACGGCTTATTCAAGGTGAGCCTCTGAAAAAGACGCATACGCAGTCAGCGCAATTCCCTCGTGGAGCTTAACGTGCTTCCCATTTAAAGTTGCCTATGATAATTGGGCAGATTTGCACCGGGCTTGTAAGTGGAAGGGAGCCTGGTAAAAGACACAAGAAGAAGTACCAAGGGGCTTACAGAGTAGCTGCATACAGCGCAGTGTGTGCTTTGAAACACTTATTCCCAAGCTCATTACAATGTCGATCTTTAATCACTGCTCATTTTCTCACCCTGCTGCATGAGCTCAGAGCAGGCAAAGGACATGACAGATTGTGTCAAAGATATGATTTTCTTCCTGTTTAACCCACATCCCTGCCCACCCAATCAATGGCCATTTTTTTTCCTCGCTCTTACATATTGATTAGCCTCCAATGTCTGCTGTGGTGTAAATGATGTTGCTCTGAATGTGAAGGCCGCAGTCTCGTCTCCCTCCGCCTGCTTCTCATTCACCTCTTTGTAGCCTAAGACTTAAAGGGGATCCTTCTTCTTGAGGAAAGCTGTGTTCTTGAACGATTCAGCTTAATCATGCAGTTTTCTACCCGCGCTTGGTATGATACTTGGTGTGTTGCTACTCTATGTGTAAGGATCGCTTAAAAGTGATTGTCAGCAAAGAGACAGAAACTGGTTTGTGTGAAGTGATGGAGGAAAAGCGAAATTTCCCCTGCAGCTTTACGCTGGTTTGGGTTGGCATGTTGGTTGACAGGTGTGCTTGTAACACCTTGAATCCTGAACCTGTTGCGTAGTGTGTTGCAAGGGCTGTCATATCACGATAAGAGTCAACCGTAGGCGCAGGCTACACTTACACAACTCTTGGAGAATGGCATTCAGATTTGTTGCTCGAGTGTCAAAATGATCAATGTACTGCAATGGGTTCTTTCATATTAATTATTCATAAAATCACAAATCAGCCGGTATGATTGTCTTATATAATACATTGGGGGTGATTCTAATACAGTGGCACCTTTACTTATGATTTTTTGTTAATTATTTAGTTTATTATTTTTTTGGTCAAAGCCAAAATTTTTCATAAAACCAGTTTATTTCCTATTTTTAGTTCATATTTATTTTCACTTCCCGTAAGTTTAATTTTATACGATACAGTGCTGTATGCTGTAAACCGCAACAAACTGTTGTGTTGTGGTGTTTTTATTTATTATTTGGTGGGGGACTGACCCAAACAGATCATTTTAAAGAGGAAATTATGTGATGTTTTGTGTAAAATGAATGATGAATAATGGAATTAAGTAAATTCTTTAGTCAAGGTATTAAGACTAAAAATTCGTCAGGTAAATGTAAACATAACAAAAAGCTGGTAGTAAACTGTCTCTTCATACATTTGTATTCAGAATAATCTGTACAAGATATTTCTAATATATTTTTTGCTTTTGGTGAGCCAACCACCATTTTTTTGTGGAAAAACGCCCGGTTAGTATCAGTTTTCACAACTGATTCATGATTATGTCACATCATCAACCAATCAAGTTTGCGTCCATTCCTGAATGTGCAAACGTTTTCAGGCCCTCGCTGTACAAACAAAATAAAAATTAGATTAACGCACTACTCTTTAACTGCTTCACATCCGTGTCACATAAATATGAAAATAAAAAAAGATTTTGAACTTGGCTCACATTTTTTAACACCACTATTATGTTAAACACAGTCCTCAATTAAGTTTGAACTATTGCAGCTCAACAGAGGATCATATATTAAAGTTCTTGCAGTCTCGAACTTTTAATGGTGATGGGTTGTACTGTCAGCCCTAATTCATACCACTGAGAGGAAATAATTAAATTTTTGTGTTCAGCTCAGCAGGTCTCTTAATAGTCACAGTACGAGTTAAAACACATTTAGTCGCCCACGCACTTACAGATAGAAATTGAAGACTTTTTCTTGCATTACAAACATTCTTCACCATTTATTCGACGGAGCAGCATGTTGAGGGTAGAGGTTAGTATTGCTGAGAGGCTCAGGGTTGGAATCTTGGCTCAAGAACTCTTGTGCTCTTGTGTGTAGTTTTCTTATGAGGGTTTTCACAACGGGTGGGATTAGGGTTCCTCCCCAGAATTGGATTGTAACGAGGGGGCACGACAAGAGACACTTTTGCTACCTTCTGCCTGTTCTCAAACTTTGTATGGAGTCTCTTTGTTTACTTTTATTTATTTATTTTTTTTAATTTGATTGTTCGACATACTGTAATGGTCAAATCAAATCAGGATTGATGAAAATAATGCGTTGAATTAATTGGTTTCTGCAATGATTCAGAGGGTATGATGCAGGCCGTCATATATAATGACATCCACCACGTATCAGCGGAGCGCAGAAAATATCCATTTGCGCTTCAATCAAATCCACCAAAAAACACCATCTGTGCCACAACTTAGACCTGCTTTTAGCTGGTCTAAGGTCTAGTCTATCTTTGGTTACCTAATTGTCAAATGTGCTGGAGGTGTGGGAAAAAAAAAAAAAAAAAAAAATATATATATATATATATATATATATATATAAAACACCCCTGATCCACCAGCACGGTCTGCCAAATTCCCAAACAGAGTAGACGGCACGAAAATGAAGATGCGGCAGTTTTTATGCCGAGCGCGCATGCGCCTGTCTATACCAATAGAGCCCTTCTTCTTAAATTGGGAAAGGTGTTGCATTAGACTATCATGCGATTACTTGTCATGTCCACGTTTATTCCCAATTCTTCATTTTTTTTAAAGTTTGCATAAAGTATAAAATAAATCATAAAAAAAAAATAAAGAAATCAGCCTGATCCCTTGTAGCTGAATTTCTTCTATGAATGGCCTGAATTGCATTCTTGTAGTTCTTGTCAAACCGTTTCTGGCCCAAGATGGAAATGCATATTATTTACAGCATATGTAGTATACATTTCTGTGAGAAGGAGAGCATGAAAAGAAACATTTCAGAGTTTCACCTGAATTTTCTACTAATCGTAGAGAATGATGCATGGTCAGGGCTTGAATATTACACCGCCAGGATCGACATCTGAGAGCTACACCTTCATTTTTATTCTGACACTTCTGACAACCTCTTCTGAAACAGCCTGTGCTCAGCCCGTGTGCGTGTGCGTGTGTGTGGGGGGGTGTGTGTGTTGCTATGTGAATGTGGTCTCAATCTGTTCTGCAATCCTGTTCATCTCATGGCTCTTCCTCCAAGATACAGCGGCAAGTTGTTGCTTGCATCAAGGCCACGTAAACGCACTCTGAATGGATTTCGTGCATATTCCAAGCAAAGCGAAGTTGGCGGCCAATGCTCGAGATGACGTATTTTAATGTTTCCAGCAACCAATTTTAAGGACAAATTGCGCGGCTCTGCATGAGTGGGATTTACAAAATTGGTTTTCCTTAAAGATTATTATTATTTTTTTGTTCTTTCAAAGGGTTTGTCCCCTGTGGTTATCATAAGGGCCTCTATTTAGCATCCTTGCACTGTTGGGTGTGATTTGTCAATCACAATGATTGGCATCTTGCGTCGTTTATGATTTAGTGCTGCAAAGCACTCGACTTTGTCCTCAATTTCATTTTCAAGGAACTCTGCATGGTATTGACACATTTTGACGTTGCTTCTTTTGTGATGGTGGTGGCCCTTTCTCATGTAAATGAGTTCCATACAAGGGGAATATGCAACATTTCTCGATACAGCAAATAATTTAATTTAATCATGAAACTCAACCTGTAATATGTGAAGACACCCACTGGTAAACATCAAGGAAAGTGGACCTGATGCATCAATAGTGGAATAAAAATGTAATCAGTGGCTCTCTCTCTTTCTTCTTGTCAGGGCATTATCCAGGATGTGAAGTTTGTTTTTGCTCCCAACGGCTACATCAGCCAGTGTCCAAACCTTAACCGCAGTAAGTATCGCCATGCACCACAGTTTTCTCAACTGAAATTCTTTTATATTATAATGAGTGTGTTTCATTAACGTTTGCCTCTATGAGAATTGGACTGCGATAAGATGATGGTCGGCAAATTTAATTTGTAACAAAAAAGTGTCCCGTGCATTTCCCGCTGCTCTTCTTCTTCGAATGATGTTAATTTCCCCATGAGATCCCCTCTACCCCGTTTTCTACCTGTAAAATAGAAATCCAAATCCCAATCAATACAATATGGCTCATAATTCTACATTGTCTTTTACGGCGACACCTACCACAAGCCAAAAACAACATGACTGAGACTTTTGTTTTGTTCACTATCGATCTGCGTCTAAATTGCCACCATTAGTTGGATGCTTTATCTTTTCAGCTGTGTTCATGCACTTTTTCTTTCAGCCTGTCCAACCTGTAGTGATTTCTTGAGCCTTGTGCAAGGTATTATGGACCTGCAGGACCTACTCGCCAAGATGACCCTCAAGGTAAGAACAATCAATTGCCTCCCACGAAAGGAGATAGCCAATATAGCTCACCAGACTGTACATAAAACAGATTAAATTCTTATTTATTGTCATTAAGTTGACAGTATGTACACACAGCAAAACAAAAACATGGTCTGTTCCTTAGTGTCATAAATCGTCTTTGGTGTAATGCTTGGAGAGCGCAATGCATTCATACAACAAATACATGAAACCGTATAAACCTCAAAAGGGTAAACACTCGCGCAATCATAATCTATTATTTAAAAGGCACACTGTTGTAGGAATAAAAGAGTTCTAGCAAGTTTTGTACACGCAATGGCTGCCTTAAGGGAGGCACTTAAAAGAGTGATGAAGGGATCTGACAAGACCTTGGCGATGCAGACTGCTTCCCTTTGTACTGTGTGAACGGACGTACGGGTCAGAGAGAGGCGTTTAAGAGACGCCAGTGATTTTTACTTCTTGTTGGAGGATTTTGGCATGTTTTTTCTTGCTTTTTTACTGCAAAGGTGTGATGTTGAATGTGAGAACAGGATCGACGAGTGACCGGTATACACTGATTTAATGTTAAAACATCAGCATCCGCAGAAGAAAGACGTATTGCTGGGCCTTTTTGGAAAGCGGATCTACATTCTGCGTGAACAACAGGAGGTGGTCAATCTCCATCCCCTGGGATCTAAAAATATAGACCCGTTCAGCTTAGAGAGTGGATGTGGTGTGTCACGGGTCCTGCTTCCCCCACAGCACAACTCGTTGGTTTTATTAACATTCAGTTCCAATGAGCTCTCCTGAAACTAAAGGGCCATCGTTTCCATATACGGCTTCCATGTAGACAGGGAATGTTCATCAGTCAGAGAGGCCACCAGGGCCATGTTATCTGCGTTTTTTAGCAGTTTCAGTCCATTGCTCTTTCATGTCATTTCATTTGTGTAGAAGAGGAAGAGGATGGGTGAGAAACTGCAATCCTGTGGGACACGTGCATTGAAAACAATATTTTAATTGAAGTCACATAAAACCAGCGTTGTAGTGACATGTAGTTCATGGAGCCGGTGCTGAAGTTTGCTTGTGGTCACTATCAAATGTGATGTAAAGTCCGTTGATGATATCCTAACAACTAAAAGGTTGACATTTTTATTTTATTTTTTTGCATTTGCAGAGAATGGAGGGAATTTCTATGGCTCTGAAGTCATTCATGGCTTTGGCGTGAGGCTTTTTGGCAGGGGTGGGCAAATTACAGCCCGGGGGCCACATGCGGCCCGTTAAATGTTTCAATTCGGCCCACAAACTTGAAAAAAATTAAATGAATAAGCCTTGTTAATGTTTTATTTTCAAAATACTGTGGGTTTTCAAATACATTTTTATTGTTGTAATGCTTTTGTTCACGTTTAGTTAAAATTAAATGTATTTTTTTTCTCCTATGAGGACAGGACAGTTGTCTCCTTGGTGACAATGCTGAAGGTTTGAAAAAATTTAAACAGTTGAGTTACAAGGTGGCCTAGCTTGACGGCACAATCCCTTGGTACGTAGCCCTTCAACACATTTGGACTGGTGGTCTACCGTGAGTGGGTTTGGCAAGCACCGTCCTCTGCCCAACAATGATTGTGAGGGCAAATGGAGGTGGTAGCACACTACTTCTGGTGCTACGTCACTTTTGTTTAACCTACCAGAGATGGTGTCAAGCTCCTGCTCAAGAGAAGCAGGATCTGGGGATTGGATCACATCTGCTCTGGTTGGTCTTCCCATCATGACGTTGAGTCTTTGGTGAACGGAGTGTCCGTCTTGTTCATGCAGCGGAGCTAGCCTGCTTGTTCTTGAGAGAAAAAAAAAAAAAAGGCGATGACCTCACAGCAGTTAAAATATCCGAGCAGGAAGCATGGGTGATCTGCTGCTCTGGTGACAATGTCATTACAGCATTCAACGATGCATTCAGCTGTGCATTGTCGGGTCAGGAACATATGCAAGAATCACTGTCTGCTATGTCAAGTCGCTAAGAAGATGGTGAGGACGAAACGATCCAGTCAAGATTTCGTAACGTTATAACCATTTGCGAACTGTGTCGTTTGGTGCCCATCTGTCATTTACGGCTGTGCAAGGCCCCTCCCTTTCCCTCTCTTACTGGTATCCCTGTCAACGCACATGAGCACAAACCTGAGTGTAAGCCTCACGCAGGCACGTCTCTGGGAATCAAAACATGCTCGTGTTACGACAGTCTGCATATAAGCATTCACTGTATGCTAGTAGTCTGAGCTGTCAGCGAGATATTGCAGGCCGTTTGCCGAACACACAGCGCACTCTATAGAATGGAAACTGATATTGCGCATCCGGTTTCCACATTGCATCAAACTTCAAGTACAAAGAGAAAATGTCTGTGAACAACAAAACAAAAAACAACCGCATGTCGCTCAAAAGATGAAACAAAAAGAGATGATGCTCGCTCGCTAAGCTATTTAAATGAATATTAATGAGAAACAAATCCACACAATTGTTGTTTAACAAAATCTACTATTCATGATTATCTTGTTGTAGCCTAAGTCAAATAGTCAATTTTGTGTTATTATAATTGCACGCAAATACTAGTTGCTAACGATGTCAATTGTATGAAATTGGTTTCACTCCCATTGACGGGCATATACGTCAAAAAGTCCATTCATTTTACCTTTGCTGGCAGTGAATGAGTTAAGACAAAATACTTTTTTCTGGAGGTGGGCAAAAGACTTGCTATGAGTAAGAGTCATTTGCTCTGCACCAGATTTTTTTTTTGTTGACTTGAAACCTATTATAAAAGAAAACAAGATGAACGCTATTACGCCAGTTGTCTATAATTGTTGTTTATTTACAAGAAAAAAAATGAAATAAAAATCAGTGATGTCAGCACCCCAAAAACAAATTTTGTCCTGTTCCATAATGTATTTATTGAATTATAAGTAACTCAACAATGGCGCTGAGGTTGTTATTGTTTTCATTGTTATCCAGCGCAACCATCTGGGTCGCCGCCATTTTGGGTTTTAGCAGCCTTATAAATTCCGACAACAATAACTTACAATACATGAGTCTCAAACGTTAAAACTACTTTCCGACAAACATTACCATCCCGCTGTGTTGACACATTCTACTTTTCCGTTCATACTCACAGCACTTTGCCACCTGATTTGTTCATACAAGTCACAGCGGGGAGGGTGCGGTCATCTCCACTCCCCAAATGTCTCTTTGCCTTTCAGTGATGGAATGACAAGAGTTCACCAAGGGGTGAATCTTTTCTTACTTGAATGTGGTGTACGAGAAAGAGTGACTCTAACCATTGCACATTGATTCCCTTGACATGTGCATGTATCATAAATGTGCAACGGATTATCGAGTATCTCTTGCTCAGAATATTGGACACACCTGAGTGTGCAGATTGAAGAGCGAGATATTATTCTGTCGTTTTAATATTATGCCAGAGTCTCTTTGCCTCATGTGTCAAACACTGGAGACACTCGTCTATTAGCTTCTGACTTGTGTGATACCACTGCCAGTCGGTGCTGCTCACGATATCCTGGAAAGCTATTCCTTTGTGGTGCCTCAGGGCGGACGCTTTGCCTTGCAAATTTGTGTCTTTTGTTTAGGGCTTTGACAGGGCTGCTTTTTCAAGCTCACAGCTCACACAGTCCTCCAGTAGCCAATGGGAATGCCTCTAAATGATGTAAAATAACTCGGCGATACCTAGAATTTCTTCCTCTGTCTCCCTTCGAAGAATCCATCATTTTATGTCAAGTCTTTCCTGACCCTGTGGCAAGAGTGGGTCTCACAGGAGACGCTGGGCTAGACTGAGTGCTGCTTAGGCCAGCTAGCCAATCATATCTTAGATGACCTTGACTGTTCTGTCCGGTTTTCTGACTCAATGACACCAGTCAGAATTCTAAATTTCTTCATGCTATCTATTGAGACAGCATCAGGTCCAAATTCTGATCCTGTTCAGTATTTCTGGACCTTGCTTTAAAATCATACGAGTTGTACTTTGGTTCACCGATGTGTTCCTACTTATGCTGTTTCATGAATCATTCCCAACCCATTCAAGTGTTCACACTGTTCATAATTTCATTTTCTCATAAATAGCAGGCTTGGGACAGCTGGTCCTAATTAGCATGAGTAAATGCCCACCAATGCCAATACAAGGGCACAAAACTGGAGTGTTCCCTCACAGCAACGCAACAAATAGCTGCGTGTCTCCACGTTATTATTATCTACATTATAAACAACCGGAGATACTTTATACCCCCAAACAACGCTGAACGCAGCTATAGTTACACAACGTACCAAAGCTTTCTCAAGCTCCTGTCACACGAGGCAAATTCAGAGATGGGCTCTGATTGGGGTTGCACTGTAGAAATGGCTGAATTAATTTCACTTCATCACTTGCTAAAATTAAATGCAATTTAAGATGCTTATTTTGGCTCTCAATTGCTTCTTCACACAGCTGCGCGTATCGCTTACATGTTTTAACACTCAAGCTCTCTCTCTCTCTCTCTCTCTTTTTCTCTCGCTCTCTTTCACTCACTCACCAGCTCAGTTAAAGGGCCATTACACACAACAACATTTCAAAAAATTATGCTGCTCCGAGTTAAAAACACGCGGTACTTGATCCGGTTATGGACGATTAAAGGGACAAATGAAAACCCACTTCCGTCCCGCCCTTACTTAGTTCGTCCTTTTTAAAATATTTCTAGTCCTCTTTTCTCCATCGATAAAAGGGCCTTCTGTCTGGGGCAGACAGAAGGACAGTTCTGTCCCTGGGACAAATTGCACATCTCTGATTCAACGTACAAAATGATGGTGTCAATATCAAACTATGCCTAACAAATTAATTTAATAAGGAAAAAAATAAATAGCAAAATGAGTTTTATGCGCCAGTAGCTAGTTTATAACTCAGTTTATGGTCCGGCAGCTGTTCTTTGAAAACAAAATATTGCAGTAAAAGTGTGGTGATCTTAACGTTATGTCGATATCCCGATGGGCTGGGCGGCCAGATGAGCCACTTGAACCGTTATAACAGCTGACACATTAATTTCCTCCAGCACGCGGATCCTTTTTTTAATGCACGACTAGAAACAATAACATTGTAACTATATTTCACCCTGTCAAAATAAAATTACTCAACATAGAGGCATAACAAAATTGAAAGTGTTACATATAATAGCCACTAAGTACGCTGGGAAAGTCTGTGTCATCGTAATGTCATCAATCCGTTAACTAATGCACCCGAAGTAGCGGGGATAAGTTTGAAAGGAGAGCGATAACAGGGAGTGCCATGTTGGCTGCCTAAAGGTTGCTTCATAACAGCGTTTGATAAATCTGCTTTGTTAAGTGTATCGTGTCTTATCAGGTGTATTTCCACCTACAAGGAACCTCAAAGAAGTCAACATCTTAGAGGAATGTCAATGAATTTAACATTTTAAAGGACTAAAAACAAAAAGAATGACAGGTGTGTTTTAGTACCAAAACATTTTTTTTCCTATTCAGTGTTGATTTCATCATGGTCAGAACAAATGCAATAAACTTCCAAAATATGAGTGAATCAGACCTTGTCTTGGTTCCTTCTTCTTTCTTTCAAGTCAAGAACCATTTGTATCATCGTGAGACGAACAAACAGTTCTTTGACGGATGTCAGAGAGACATCACTGTTAAAGGACAAACATCAAGAGAATTGAGAATGAAACAAGCCGGAAAGAAGGGCGTGGGAGTATAACGAGGGTTCGCCAGGATCTGGAGTGGTTGTCATTTTTACTGGAGCTTATAGCCTACGGTCTGAAGCACGAGTTGAATGAAGATCACTTATTTTTCTTCCTCTAATGACTGGCCCCCAGTGAAGCAGCGCTCTGCTCAAAAGTGGGCATTCCAGAGGGCAATGGAGAGCGGCTGAGGGGTGAACCTCCTCGCAGTGTCAGACTTTTGATTTAGTTTTGTGACTGGTGATTTTCTGGTCATTCTCAGTTAAATTACGCTGAGTCCAGGCTGACCCAGCTTGAGGGATGTCACTGCGAGAAGACCTGCAGTGCCAACGGCCTTGTCCACAGGGATAAGGAGCTGTGGGTGGAGCCGGAAAATTGCAGGAACTGTGCATGTAAGGTGAGTGCTACTCTTGTCCTCATAATAAGTTATAACCCGAGATTCGAAACCTTTGGATGTATTTAACACATCATTGCATAAGGTGTTACTAGAAGTTATTGCAAAGTGTATTTCATTCCCACCTAGCAGGTACTTTCCTCCCTGCCAGACCCGATACCATTTCTGCCTGCGGGCGACACCCTGATAATCACGCTCTAATTAGCCTCCCTGTCTGCTCACACACATGCTAGCCAGACTTTGAAATGTGTTGAATCAGGCCACCGAGAGCCCATGGGAATTTGACTTACTGTATCACAACAGAGCAAACACCGGAGAGAGTTTAGCTGGCGTGATTTGCTCCTCTGTATATACCATTAAGTGATCTCGGTGGTATCCTGGGGAACTGTTTCCAATGACTCATGAAATTAAGAGGCATCTGCAAGGAGAGATCAGCTTCAAAACTCATGTCAGCCCTCCGGGGCCTCCGTATCAGCAGACCATTTGGTGTCATTATCCATCCTCCAGCACTCAACGATGAATCAGTTAATAGATTTGTATTTATACCAGACTAGCCAATTCATTAGGGGGTGATAATTTAATCCGATTAAAGCTCTGCACACCAAGTGAGCATTTGCGAGTGATGTTACAATTTTAACTTGCTATTGACATTGTGAGCAAATTCGTTGTAGTGTTTTATTAGACGCTTTAATGTTGTTGGTGATTTGTAATGTCACACTTGTTGGAATGTTTTGTAAGTGCAATAACATGATACAAATAACTACATGGGTACAAATGGATTGGGATTCTGTGTGGAGTTTGCATATTCTCACCAAGTTTGTGTGGGTCATGTTCCAAAAACATGGTCATTTCTCAAGTATAAGAAGCATTTTTTTGCAAATTAAAAAAAAAAATCAAGGGGGAGTATTAATATATGGAGGATATTTGTTCCTTTTTTTTCACGTCACAATATCCAATTTTTCAGTCAAACAGCAAGTAGGAGGAATACAAGCGGTGGTTTCTTGCAGGGCTGCCGCACAGTCATTTGTCCTTACCGGTTTGAAAAGACTATCTTATTTTCTGAACAAAGCCAAAGCTGATCTCCAGCTGTGATATTCACTTAGAAAATTCAATCTATTTTGTTTGGTATTCCAGTTTGGAGAAAATACTTTTTTACAATTTGCATTTGTATGAACAGACTGTAGCTGTGCACTTGGTTTTTTGTACTTGTAGCTAGCTAGCCACATCACGGGTTAGACTTAGAAAAACGGCTGCTACGTCCACTGCGTGTTCTTGTACTCTCCGCCTTCCATCCGGAAGGGTTCAATCTGCCTCGTTTGTGCAATGAGCAAAATTAAATATGTAACACACAAATATTAATGTTTTAACCAGACTATTGGTCATTAAAGTCACATGTCTGAAATTATTATACAGTAGAGACAAAAATAGTCACTTACAAATAAAAACCTTGTCAACCCAGTTTGTCAGGGACCGCAATTTTAACTATAAAATCATGGACATTAATGGGTTGAAACATAAAAGATAAATAAAGCACAGATCTGAATTATTTTTTGTTTATCTTTTGCTGGGTATGACGTAGGTGAGATACGTTGGCTTGAAGCCATCCAGCAGGCCCTCGCGACACATTTGACTTGCGGCGCACTCACTCAGTGGATCTTCATTATTGTTATGAATGTTCTCTCAGCTGGAGTGCAGAAATTGGAAAGTGTGGATAATTGTGTTTTTTGAAAGCATTATTTGTTTTCCTTACTTCTCATTAGAATTTTTATATTCAAATCCCCTAATTAAAACGTGATTATAATAAATTGTGCACTCTCTCATGATAAAAAAAAAAATGAAACACTTAACATTTGTTTAGTGTCTTTTTTTTTTGTTTGTCAAAATAACTTGGCAGTAATGTCAGCCTATAATAACTGCAAATTGGGTGTCAGACATGATAACAAGGGTGGCATAATTTGAATCTGCTTTCTTTTTTTTGTAATATACTTAATATATGCTGCACTGCAGCAACTTCTTTGTTACCTAAAAGTGGTTGCCAACACTTTTCTGCAAACTCCAAAAAATAGTTAAGTTTTGCTCATCTTACCACCATGATGTGTATATTTAAAAAAAATTACATTTTTCTTACAGAATGGAGTAGTGGAGTGCCGCAGGATTTTCTGTCCACCTTCCAATTGCTCAGAGGACTCATTGCCCGTGCATGTGGATGGGACCTGCTGTAAGAAATGCAGACGTGAGTACAGATCACAGACATGCCTCAAGCTTAATCAGGGGTGACGCTAATTGGTGACCAATGGAGGGGCCACCCCCACATCTTGGGGAATATTTTGATGAATGCTTTATTGCTGTCGTATTACACTGGGGCACTTTGTTGCCGAGTGGTCTAAGGCGCCGCGTTCAGGACCCAGTCTCCCCAGGAGGCCTGGGTTCGAATCTCGAATTTCCCCATTGTGGGACTAATAAAGGCATTATTATTATTATTCAGATTGGGGATCCATCTAAGCACGGGTTAATTAATACAACTGAGCTGCATTCAGAAGATAATCTTTTTGCCACTGTGGAATCTTTGAGAATTGTAATACTTATTAATTGTGGTTCTTACTTTCACAACTCAGCACCAGGATCATAATAGTTTGGCATTTTTTTTTTTTTGGTTGGACTGAGGTTGTTAGTGATGAATTTATTTTAGTTTATTTTTTGTGTATTTTTTTTAAATATTAGTTTTTTTGTTTTTTTTTAACTTATCGAGTATTTGATTAGTGTGTAAGCTTAACGAGAAAAACAAAGGTCGCTTAGTATTTCAAAATACTGTCATAAAGTAAACTACAATTCCCAAATATCGGTTGGACCTTCCTTCTTCTGTGCATCCCAACAGGAATACCGAAATAAGATAATAATCAATCATGGCTCAGTTTCAGAAAACATTTGACCCGTGATCAGTCGTTGAGTGAGTCCTGAGCAACTGTGTGCCATTTTTAGTCGACAGAAAGTGATAAAGTCGCATTTTTGCTGCTTAACTCATATTCCTCAAACGCAATATTGATCAGAATGTCGTGTTTTGACTATTGAAAGCACATTGATCTTTACTTGTTTATTTATTTATTTTACATTATTGCAAAGAATCTTACGGGGTTGACTTCCCCTTTAAGTAAGGCCATTGCAGATTAGACTGGTCATCTGACAAACAAACACCACACCATTGTATTATATTTTTAATTTCTTAGCGATGAACTCAATACACAAGAATAGATATTTCTATGAAAAAAAAAATAAAAATAAAAATACAGATTATTGTTAGAGCTCCATGCCTCAAAGCGGGCACAAGCATCTTGGTGAACGGGTACTAAGCAACAGTAGCTCAAGTATAAAGGACATGCCTTTGTTTAATGCTCAAAATTTCATGGACCGCTATGTGTCTTGCTGTTCTGCAAACCCAGCAATCCCATGCGTAATCTGCCTTTGAATAATTCTAGCTTCAATGTTTCTTTTTCTATTGCTCTGCATCCTCAGTCTTCCTCCTCTTCCTCCCATCTGACATCACAACTCTAGCCCAGGCGAACAAGGGAATTATGTTCCAGAGTTGTGAGTGTGAGCTCCATGGCCCTACACCCGGGGGAGGAGGAAAGCAGGACTTCACATGATAGGCTTCATTTTCTATTTCTGCTTTATTGCCAGAGGAATATGTAGAAACGTCTCTTCTGTTGTATTCTTAATGCACTGTTACATTTTCCCCCTGCTTGGGCTCGCTTGCTATGGACAAGTCATTTTACTGACTGCCACATACTGTTCATTGTTGTTTGATGTACAAGGATATTATTATTTTTTTTTAATCGATTTTATTTTGCTCCTACCTTAAACCTTCATAGAGTGTTTCCCCTCCCCCACAGCAAAATGCAGTTACATGGGGCAGGTCTTTTCTGAGGGTCAACGCTTTTTATCCAGGAGCTGCAGGGAATGCAAGGTAACTCTTCTTTTGGTGCTCTGTTTAACCTTTTAAGTTGCAATCAGCTCGCCAGGCTGCATTTGTCTTCGAACGTGAGGGGGTAATGACTATCTATCTCACAGGATCAGGGACAGTGTAAAAGAGTCACAACAAACAGCTGCTGTAAAAAAGTATTCCCCCTGTTGCTCCGCCCTCCGCGCATCCGTCAACTTGATTTGATGAGTGAAGGTTGTCAATAAAGCAGAGCTCGCCTTATTCTGTGTTGCGGACACAGTAAAAGCAGGACAAAACACCACATAGAAATTGCAATATTTGCCGAGAAATCAAAGTACTTTTCACGTTATTACTTTATGCACATTTTTGTCAAGTAGAATATGTCTTCCGTAATATGGAACTACGGAACTTAAAAATACCGTACGAAGGCAAGAACAGCACCGTGGAGGAGAAGGCAAAATGATATATATTGCAAATTTCAAATTGAAATATTTTCTGACCTTTTCTTAGACGGCCATTGAATATTTTCACATAATGAAACACTGGAATATTGGAGTACAGTTGGAGGAATCTATCGACAAGGTTTTCGTGAGCGCCTTTTTCGAGGAACTGTCACATTTAAATGAATGTTGGACTTATATTCGCTGAAATGCCCCATTTGAAATGGAACTGTCCAACAAGCATGTGGTAGAAAAGCCACCTGCTAAACTTCTGATGGCATTGACGTAACCAATCAGACGCATTGCGTCCACTCATTATATAAAGGCTTCATGAAGTTTAGTTGATGGTAATCAGCAAACGTTTGTGTTTATTTGTCCAAATCAATTACAATATCGCAATTAAGTTGAACACGGAAGTGACGCTTCTCTCAACAAAACAAAATGCCCGCCACGGTAATTGCAGAGGTTCGCCGGACTCACCCAACGGCGCCTATTGATGGCCGCTTCTGCTGTCTTCCTTATTCTGTGGGCTGCTTTGGACTCCTCTTTATAGAATTCATTAATTCATTTGTTTTCTCATGACTTTCAATTGACTCAATCTCTTTCTCTTTGTTTTCCGAATGATCAGAAAGCTAGGTAATTAAAAAAAAACAACTAATTAATCAAGACATACAGAGACCTCATTTGAACTGCTGGTTTATCACTGCATGGATTATAATTGAAGACATTCTTCACGTTAACCATGGGTCAGAGGTGGGTGTTATTCACACGGAGGCCATTTATCTGTAAAGGAACATTTTTAAGGGCAAAGTTGGCAATGCAGGTGGATATTTGCTTACAAGGCACGACATGCACTCTAATTCTGCAACTATTATATAACCTTGAAGATTCTGAACTGTCATTTTGGTGTCTGCAAAGCAGAGATCTTCAATGACAATTTGGAGGTGTCTGCTTGACATGGATTTCTCAGGGCAAAGTCACAGACAATAAAATATTTTGATTTGCCTGCCCAACATGGAGCGTTTCTTTTTCTTTTTATGTTTATTGCGGCTTGGCAGATATGTTTCAGTGGGGAAAAAATATCTTATAAGTAAAAAACAATTTTTACCTTTGAATAACATCTCCGCAGTTGCACCGATACATTTCTTTAGGACCGAAACATTGCTAAATTCTTGCATACATTGCCCCAGAGTCCATGCTAACCGGAGCAAACACAAGTGCTGCTCATTGTACTTACTTTTTATTAAACCCAAAGTCCTGTAACATGTGACAAGCAACGGTTTTCAACTTGCCTACCGAAACGTTTACATGTACCGGTTCATTCATTCAAACTTTCGAGCAAGCTACGCCGTGTCTTCAAACCTGCAAATCTCTTCTATTAAAAAAACAAAAGTTTAATTGGCTCATTATGGTCAAGTGATCACAACACGCGCGACGGTAATACTGAATATAACGACATAAAATCAATATTTCATGATGCCAAAGCTGACTGCACCTCAATTATTTAAGGTAAATAATATCACTAGTGATGATGCGTATTTTAGTGTATCTTTTTTACATTTGATTTGGCTGACTATTTCAGACTTTCCCTGAAATTCAAATTAAATCATTCGGCCATAGTCTCCCGTTCACACTCGGGAAGCCACTTTTTTAGGTGCCTGGTTTGCGTACTTCCGAAGTCTGCTGATTCTCCCATCCAGACTATGAGTACCCTGAAAATGTGTACACAACCGCCAAAGAGGTGGGACTTGATGAATTATGCGGATGTCTGTAATTTCGACATGCCAATTCCGTAGAGCTCCATTCGGAAAATATGTCCGATTTTAAATCGAATATATTAACTCGTGCGGCCGATCCGGAAGTTGCTCGAATCGTCGCCGGTGACGAGTGAACCACAGGCTACTTTGAAGGAGCATGCATTTTTGTATTCTGGATTATTTTATTCCATTTTTTGGGCCAGTGCGTCAATAAAAAGCAAGCGAGCCAACCGTTGTTTAAGTGTTGCCCAACAATCATTGTGAAAAATGTACGCACCTGCACGGACTAAACTAAAGCAGCCCAAAACTGACATCAGCACACGAGAGACTATGCCCCCTTTTGAGCTAATTCTGACCGGAGACAAAAATAGCAGCCCTATGATTGTAAATCCCATGTGGATTTTCTTTGTCCGGCTACCAATGAGCCACACAACAGGGACTTCGACTAAATTTGGGGCCGAGAAGAATATAACATTGAAAGTTGTTGTGAAGGACAGAAGCATCTTTGTGATTACATTGGACTTTGAACGATACATTGGGGACCTCAAGAGCTCTGATTGAACAGATTTTATTGACCAGCTGCTGCTTTTGCTGTTTGTCTTCAGAGCACGAGGGAAAATGACACCGTTTTATTTAACATCTTTTCTTCCGTCTGTCTGCATTTCACGTGCGATCTGTTGTCTTATTCTCCTTGTGCCGAGCTGCCTTTTATCTGTAACCTCTTTCATTCATCTCTTCGCACCTGTTTGAAATCCGCTATGCTCCACAATATGAAAACTTCGTATCCCCTCATTGCTTACCTCAGTTGTGTTCAAGTGCTTCGAGAACGTAGTCATGAAACGTATATTAAAGGCACCAGTTTGCGACAAACCGGGCCAACGGTTCGCTCATTGTTAAAAGTGACGATGCCTTCAGTCATACACAAACCTCTCACACACCTCGAAAAAAAGCACTCCTGTGTCCGATTGCTGTTTATTGACTTCAACATTCAATACGGTCATCTTAATCAAAAGGGCTGGGAAGCCGTTTACTCCTCCTCTTCAACTGTGTGTTGAATTCCCACACAGTGAATTGACTGCATGACTGCATCTCCCCCTAGGATGACACACCATCATCAAGTTTGCGGATGAGAGTAGTGGAGAGCGTTCAAACACCTTGTTACTAAAATGAGTGATTACCTCTTATGGAACCACAACAGACCGCACATTACCAGCAAGACTTAACAGACACTGTATTTATGGAAGTTGAGATATTCCCAAACACACGTTTCGCGTGTCTTCCTTCAGGCAGAGGCGACAGGAGCGTTGCAGGTAGAACAGCAAGACTAAAAAAAAAAAAAAAACGGGCTCAAATGAGGATAGGTTGCAGCAGCATTGCAAGTGTTTGAACGACAGATTACATGTACAATAGAAAGGCATGTCATAAATTTTGAGAGTCCGACGGCCCACACAATAACAATTTCGTCCTGTCTCGTCTCTTCACCAAAAATTCATGCGTGTCACGTCATGTTTTCGTCATCAAAGCGCCACATTTAGCTCATCATCGTCTTGTTATTGTCACGAAAAAAGGGGCTTGTGATGGGGTTAGCCAAAAATATCAGCTAAGCATGCTAAGTATTCCTGATACAGATTGATTTAATTACACACACATATATATATATGTGTATATATATATATATATATATATATATATATATATATATATATATATATATATATATATATATATATATATATATATACTGTCTCTACTGCAATGCTTGCTGGTGTAAAATACAATTTGAAAAATAAGATGAAAACAAGGAGCAAGTAGTCACACATGAGAGCACCGTCAACCGAGCAGGGTTGATGAGGGATTGGAGTTGAAGGGAAGATAATACAAGGCAAAATTGTGGGACTCGAGAAGGCCTCTTGGAATGCAGGGGACAGATGTTGCTGCACATTTATCAAAGTATGAAATCCACAAGAAAAAGAAAACAATTTCAACTTTGAACTGAACTTTTTATGGTCTGCTTGCAGAATGGCCTGATGGTGAGAGTTACAGAAACGTGTCCAGAGCTCAACTGTTCTGTCAGCGACCAGATTTTAAGAGACGGGAGATGCTGCAATGTTTGTCAAGGTATATCTCTTTGCATGCCCATCTGTTTCTGGAATGACTTTATCCCTTCGCACACAAACGGCCCTCTGTAAATAATGAACATTTTTTTTGGGCTGTGTTACCATCGCAGACACGCCAGCAGTCAGTCTTTTGTCTGTTTGCCAGGTGGCCAATTTGTTCAAACCATCATGCTTTAACAGGGATTTGGTAAAAACACTGAGAAACAAACTAAAGATGATGTACCGTCTAAGAGTGTTTATTCTGAGCAAAAGGAAATTATGTAGCGGTGAGTGCAAAAAGTGGATAGAGAATGAAAAGAATTATAATGTTGAAATTGCCATTGGAAATAAGTGCAGGCAAAGGAGAATTTAATTTGGAAGGGACAACATAATAAAGTTGTCTCCAAACTCAAGTGTGACTTGTACTTTCATTTAAAATGCCCTGCGTGACGGTTGTTCTGTGTTAAGCAATTTGTCAGCCTGTAGTTGATTGTGTGTAAACATCTGATTTGATTTGGTTTAATTTTATTATGGGTTGCGCTTCGTTTTGATATGCCTTATAGTCGTGCAATGTCGATATGAAGGAAGAAGAAGAAATAGAAGTAGGAGGAATCATAATATACATACATCCCCATCGCTGACGTACCTCCAAAATCATTACTTGTCAGGAGCCTAAAAAGAAACGACATTTGTTCCAAATTTAACTCTGTATGGTCAAATGGAGCAAGCCATTTTCAACACTTTAGAATGCCTAATAATATGTCAAAATAATAGCTATAAGTTGTGACTGAAAGAACAATTTTAAGGATACAAGTGGCCAAAATGAGTTTCCTCTGCAGCATTTTCAGGCTCTCCCAAAGCGATAGGGTGAGAAGCTCATTCATCCGGCAGCGGCTCGAAATCAAACTGCTGCACCTCTGCATTGAAAGGCGCCAGATGAGGTTGCTTGGGCATCTGATTTAGGATGCATTGTGGGCCGCTTCCTGATGAGGTATTGCGGGCACATTCCACTGAGAAGAAGCCCCGGGTGCGACCCGAGGACAAGTTAGAGAGATTCACTCTCAGCTAGCTTGGGTATGCCTCGGGATTCCCCCCCGGAAGAGCTGGATGAAGTGGCTGGGGAGATGGAATGATGGGCTGCCATGCTTAGGCTGCTTTTTTTTTTTTTTAATAAAAATGAATTAAGTGGCGACGCCCATCCCTGCTGCACATGAAATGTTTTAATTAAAAGTATGTTTTGTGACTTATGCCAAAGTAGCCAATATTTTAATACCTGAGTTTGATCTTATTTTTTTAGGCTATGACTTCTGCGCCGAAGGGGTCATCTGTGGGGAACACTCTGTGTGTAAAAACAGGGATACTAAAGCGGAGTGTGAATGCAAGAGTGGCTACGCCTCTATCCACGGGGATTCTACTTACTGTGAAGGTAGGGAGCATACTTTTTGTACTCTGCTGAACCTCAAGGTCCGATTCATGTTGACTTTTGCAAATGAAAAGCATTGCACCTATTTTTTTAATCAAAGGAAAGTATTGTTGAGCTACATGCTCCCCTGTGGCAGAATATAACAAGCATCTTTAACTCATTTACTGCCATTGACGGCTAAAGACGTCAAACATCCATTTTTTTTTACTCGTCTGGTGGTGAATGACTTCATGTAAATATGTTATAAAACACAAGGAATCAGCAAAAATGATACATAAATACATCTCCCGATTAAGAAACTAAATACATTTTCATATAGTAGCACCTTTTTCCTGCTAACTATGTTTTCTGGTTAAACTATTTTACAGGCGTTCCCATTTAGTATGTTTTTAGCACACCCACTAGATAATGTAACCGTGCAAAACCTTGAAATGGGAACATATTCAAGTTATCCAGCTGAACCCAAACGGCTTTATCTAAGAGTGTCAGTGTGCTTGCTGTTTGCTGATTGTTGGACTTGGCTGAACAAAACCTTGCCTCTGGGTGCTAGAGGCTCAGACTACTTGTGATGGAGCTAATGGTTGTATTTGATTAAGATGCTTGGGCATGCCAGTGGCCACATTGAAGGATTTTTCTCATTGCGCTTTGCTGTTGTTTTTTGGTTCGGAGCCACCCTGGACTGAATCCTCTGAACATGCTGAGAGCTGGGGAGCCTCAAGCCTTTCAGTCTGTTTGCTTCTGCTTGATCTGCGTGGTAAAGAGGTTTACCCAAAGCTCCATTCCCATCCAAGATTGTCCGACACCGTTTGAGTGAGGATGGGAAGACGCTGATTGTTGGATCTACAATGTAAATCGGCAAGCCATAGCATTACCCATATTCAGGGATTTTCCCTAAAGACAGCTCAAGTTCCTGCTGAAAAAGGATTAGCTGGAATCTTTTTCCCTTTTCACTTGAGCTGGAGATTTATATATATATATATATATATATATATATATATATATATTTGTGTTTTAACTCAGTAAACTAAATTTTTTTATTTACTTAAAAAATAATTAGCATTCTATTGTACAATATTAGCTGTACATCTTTAGCACATCATCTCCGAACAAAACACCCTGCTCAAGTTACCACTGGGCCTTACAAACCAACACTGCTGGGGTGTTGTGCTTGTGGGCAGAACCTTAATGTACTGCATAAGTTTTGAGAATTGTTTCCAAGAAAAATGCATGGGAAGGTGACTCACTTTACATTGTATTCAAGGATCGTAATGTTGAACCTTCGTTGTCTGTCTGTCCGGCAGCTGCCAAACCTGCCTTGCATCTTATTTTTTTTTAATGGCTGTGTAATTAAGCAATAGGCTGTATGATCAAGGAATATGGCAATTCGAGACCAGGGTGTCATTTGTAACATTGCAATAGCAAGTCGCTTCTGTCAGCTCCATCGTGAAGGGAAGGCAGGAAACTGAAACGCTTGTATAATGTATGAGGAATAGTAAACACAGGCGCATGCAAATGGTGGTTGGGTCCTACTGTAAATTATGTATTACAACATGTGGTCGAGCAACATTCAGGAATGAGGAGCCCTTTAGTTAGAGGGCGGCGTTTTTTAAAAATTCAAAATGAAAAAATGTGCACATGTTTCATTACTGTGCATATATTCTCCATCCTTTTAACCCGACAGGTAATTGCACCGGTGGGTCATGTGTATGAAAATGTTATATAGATAACCTCAATATTGAATTGAAGACATTTGTATTGGTGTCACTCCAACATTGGTGCAATGAGGTGGTTAGAGTTGACAAAAATTGTACGGCAGAGTCACGTTGTGGTAGACTAATATGACTCAAGTAAGAGGAAAGGATTCCTTTAAATTGTTACTTGATGAAATAAGGATTCAATGAAAAGCAAATTCCAGTAATGAAGAGTGACTTCTGATTCATTTTGTGTTTTCAAATCAGAGCTGGAACTTTAAATACGCTAAAATGGAAAATTGGGTTGGTCAAACTCGGATATTGCAATATTTATAAGATAATGTAAAATTACATCACATTAAAACGTCACTATTGGTGAAGTGAATACATTGAGTTAAAGTTCCATTTCCATTTAATGTAGCTTGTTGCAACCCACCTCAGTTGGTTTTCTCTTTCCAGTTGTATCGTCAACACGATGCTGCTCCATTCCGTTGTACTTTTTCACATTTGTACTAATAGGCTCATGATCATCTTATTATCCTCATCAGCTCTTGTTTATCCTGTCAGTGAGGCTCCCAGCATATCTGAATCCTCGCTCAGCGCCTGAGGACACAAACACATTAACGCTGGTTTTGTCTCGCTGACAGTTCCCTAATTATGGCCTAAAACAATGATGTTTTTGTTCAAACACAATTTCTTAAACCTAATCAACATCATCTGTTGAGACTATAATCTGAAGACAAGCGACATAATCGCCATCTTTTTAAGGCTCCGTTGAACAACATACTGTACACTTGAAAGTAATGCGGGTGGTGATTATGGGAAAGTCTTTCGGGAAATAGAGTAAGAATGTGTTTGTTTGTGTTTATGTTGAGTCCAACATCCCCATATTCCTCCATCCTCTTTCAAGCACATGTGTTGTAGGTATTGTTGTTGCTCTTTTATTGAAATCACATTTTTAACCTGTGTTGTAAAGCAGTTATACATTATAGGGGATCTGTATGGCTTTTCATTCCAGAAGGCAGATGATCACATTTTGAGTGCTGCTGTAAAACCAACGACCAACCACAAAAATAATGTTTTTGGATAGATACTCTGCCAGTTTCCTGACGAGGGCTGCATATTGATAAAAATTTCGATTAGATTAGATTTGTTCCTCGAGGGCTCGATTTTCGATTCACTTTGAATGATTTTGGATGCAATCAAAAGATTTCACGCAGTACCAATACTTTTGTTTGGAACGCATTCTCAGAAGAACCAACGCTGCAATTAATACTAACTTCTTGCTGTAACTAGGTGCACTAATTAAAAAATTAATATTTACATTAAGAATTGAAGCCAATACAGTTCCATTAATCATGGTATCAAAAAAGTATCGATATATGGTTTTATGAATCGATATCGGGCTATGAAAAGGAAAATCGAGTTAAATCGATATATCAATTTTATTTTAATTTTTAAACCCCGCCCTATTCCTGACCACTACCACGGTGAACAAGAACCTCACACCCAGCACAGTAGCAGTGTGTGGTCTGGGTTCTTGGTGAAACAAACATAAACAGCAGAATACAAAATGACATGGAAACAATAAAACTAAAGTAGAATAAAACCAACTTAAGCAGAGGTTTGACCGAAGAACCTCGTTGCTGTGCGGAAGATGTTCGACCTAAATGTCCCGCTGTTCGTCAGCTCGCTATACTGTACATTGTATGGAAATCCACGATATCATATTTCACTTTAAGGGTTTGTTTAGCAGAAGTCTCCTGCTGTTTACAACCACCATGGGTCACTTTCATGAAGCCATTTACTTTCTGTTGTGCTGCATCCCCTCCTGCAGCACAACTCGACCCCTGAATTGCATGCTTTTGGCTGTATAAAAGCAAAACTGGTTTCATTGCTCCTCCAGTTGTGTTTTAAATTAATATTAGGCGAATTAACATGTTGAAAAATTTCTTTTCATGATTGGCTCTCCACTTCACGTGCTCTAATAAGGGCTGTATTCTTCGACGGTATTCCTTTGCACCGTGATTGTGCCTGTTGTCCTTTTTTCTTTTTTTTTCTGCTACGGGTAACACGATTAGGACCTACTGTGAGGCCAACACATCAAACCTAACAGGGCAGTTTCTGTTTGTTCAGCTCACTTTCATTTAGCCTCCGGAGCAGCTGGACTCACTGGCTTCAGACATCAATTGTATGATGTGTCCCCTTGGCTAATAGGCTGTGGGGAAGCGCTTTATGATGCCCGTGATCTCAAGTCAATCTCAGCTGACAACGCAGCTGCTTTCAGCATTTTTCTTTTCTGAACTTAGTGACACTGTCAAAATGTTTCATATTTATACTTCACCCAGTCTTACCTCACCTACTCCCCAGCCCTGTTTGCAGATGTTTATCACTGATAGGAGTACAATAATCTCAACCTATAAAGCCTAGAAGCCTGTGTTTCCCTTTGCAAGATACTCGTAAAAGATTGTTTCCATCCCGATTTTTGCGCCCAGTAGAGGTGCAATTATTTTTTCTGTAGGTGAGCTGAGATTATCTGGAACATTTAGCCTCAGGGTGGCTGGACAGTGAGGGACTGACAGATCATCACAGCAGCAACAGTGAAACTGGTAATGGTGGGCGACAGCAGCATCAAACACACGAGACGGATCCATGGGAGTGCAAAGCGGCAAGATTCATATCCTCACAGTTTGGAAATGAGCTAATCAAGGGCAGCGCCTGCCTGCAGAGCGGGGATGAAAGTGTATTTGTGAGCTTGTGTCGATGCTATGGGATTGCAGATAAACTCAGGAAAACATCATGTCTCTGCGTGAAGTGCGGAGCCTGCTTTTTACTGTCTAAATGTTTTCTCCCCCAAGGTCGGTTACACATACCACCACTGGACGGTGGCATCAAAATACACACGTCCGTACTGTGTCGTCATATATCACCGAGGTTTCGCTCATCCTTACGAGTATGTCGCAAACTCTTCACCGTGGAGTCTTTAATGGGAATGCTCTCAATGCTGTGAAGAAAGAGCCATCGTAAAAGAATGTGGCATATTGATTGGGAGCCGTTGGTAATGACCCTCATTTGTCCTTATTCAGTCCCGGCGATGGGAGCAGCATGATGCAGCTCTCTCTCTCCTGCGGGATTGGCCGAGGCTGCTGACTGAATTGTGCTCACTCAGTGGCATTCCGGAGTAATTGGCTCTGTTTGTTATTCTGCGAATCAATCAGGTTCTCGGTGGGAACCCTGCCTCTGAGGTCTTAAAACAAGAATGTAATGACAGGGAACAGTGGCATATGCTCCTCCTCAATGTGGTATGTTGTAGAAAGAGCGACGGGAGGAGGGCTTCAAATTATGCAATGGAAAGGAAAGCCAATGTGCGAGCGAAAGCGTTTCGGGTTTCCTGTGCCTTTATGTCATGAATACAAATATCTAGTCAGTCTTGTCGCTGTGTTGGATGGCTGATCGTGATTTAAATAAAAGTTTTGAATGGTAAAATACTTAATTGGAGTTATAATATATCACATGTGATTTCTGCTAAGTTTGAAATCAAATACAAAGTCTTTATGTCGCACAGCGACTTCATGTATCACAACAAGCTAGTACACGCAAGTTGCTGTATTATTTTATCTAAAAGTTGTTCTTGCCTGACATTGTTTTGCTGCCATTGGATGGAATCTTCACAGCTCCCGGACTGCCATTTGTCAGGAAAAAAAAAGTCATGTTTGTTCATCCATGAAAATTGCCTCATCAAAGAGAGCAAGCCATTTTTAACACTTTAGACGGGCGTACGAATATTTGTGTAGTTTTCTTTTTTTTTTTTTGCACTTATTAATTACTCTCACCCAAGAGAGTGTGTGCATAAACAGCACGGGCAATAGTTATTAAGTGCCATTTTAATTATTTAAACATGTTGGCTACTTTTTGTATGTTGACAAAGATTGTTGTAGTCATAATTTACAGTTCAATAAAACTGCTGTCAGCAAAGATTTATTTTACATTTACATTTATACATTTATTTAAGCTCCTTTTTATTTACTATACAGTCACCCCCCCTCCCTGCTATTGGCGGGGGATTGGGACCGGCCCGACTCATGAGTAGTCAAGATTCGCTTTATAAAAAAATAATAAATTCTAAAATTTCTCCCAAAACGCTGATGAACATTCAATACGCAGAAAATGGGGGGGCCAAGGGGGGTGAGTCTTTTGTAAACCCAAAGCATGGTAGGTCGAGGCCATTATAAATTGAGGACAACTTGTTTTATTAAGAGTAATCTGAAACTGCCCTTGTCCTTTTTGCGGCTAAACTCCAGTTTTATTATGCTGTGATAGTACAGAAATAAATAATAATCATAAAAGAATCAAAATAAATCCTCAGATCACTGCTCAAAAGACACCTTACTTGCTAACACACACAAACACACTCACACACACACACAGACCGGGCTAGCTCAATTCACAATGCAGTTACAATAAAACCTTTTAGTCCATGCTCAGCCAGAAATAATGAGGGCTGTTGCGAAGTTGAAGCAGTACTTTGCGCTTAGCTCTATCAATGCTGCTAAAATTGTGAGGGCAGCATGTCTTGTGTGCAATGTTTGGAGTCACTCACCCGACTGTGAAATGCTGGCAAAGGTCTGCTGCAGCCACAGTCGCAGGACTTTGGTATAAGGTCACTGAGAGACCTGTAATAAATTACAGGTGCTGTTGCTCATTTCACTGAACAACAGCATGTTGTTTGTACACTGTCGCTCCAAGCCCAACACACACACACACACACGCCCACACACACACAACCAGCCTTCAAACTCACTTTTGGGTGGCATCCATCTCTGCCATCTGCACAACATTGACTGCATGTGCTCCAAAGCTGTCCTTGGCATCACCTCTAGCCCCTTGCCTCATTCCTCATATGGTTATTTATCCCTACTTATTTCCGTTCAATTTCCTATCCATTTTTGCGCTGTGGGGATTGTTGTGCTAATCCCTAAACCAGAGGGCTTGCTGCCCTGCATGGTCGATGGGATAAAATGCTCAAATTTCCACTGGAAGGGAGCCTAAAAGCAGTCATGCCAGCCTGCAACTTATTAATTTGTTTTAAGTAGCCAAATAGGCAGGATTGCAATTTGGTTTCATTTTGTGACCATGAATGATTTTTTTAATGCATTTAAAAGGAAAAACCCTCCCAGCTAGCTTTTGTTCATTAAACCCGGGGAAATAATAAAGTTTGTGCTACCTTTCATTGCTTGTACAAAAGGGCACCATTTTATAATTTACTAGTCAAGGGCACTGTTGGGATTTTGGAACTTTTCGGGAGGATGGGGCAAGTTTATAACAAATGGAAAATAAATGATGACATTTTTACATATTGCTGCATATTGCAATCCTAATTCATCTAACATCATCGATTTTCAGGAAACCCCAACAATGGCGCATTTGTTGAACCATTAACATTGCATCATCATCAAAAAGAACGAGCCATTTCAACTCTGTCATTTGTATAGGACCCACTAGTGTGGACTGACACAGATTTGTGAAAAATTATGACATTCACCAAATTGTGACGCCAAACCCAAGCTTATAATGAGAGCCTCGTGCAGAAGAGTCACAAAAACAAAAGGATGCTGAACTTTTTTTTTTACATAACTTTCCCGGGTAAAAATGCAAGGAGCACAATATTGTCCAAGGCACTACACAACTTATAAATAAATTCCCCCCTCACAAACATTCTGGATGCATATATTTTTTAAGATTATTCATCGACCTAAAAATGAGCGCACTGCGTCCCAAGTTGGAGCGCTTGGAGCATACCCCGGCACTCCATTTTTGGTGCACTTTGAATAACCGAACCGCACATTTCAACAATGGTTGAAGTGAACAAATGCACACTCGGAGCGTATTTCCAAACTTGACCTTAGTCATCTTGTCCTCACATCCATGACTCTTAATCTTTCCCTCTTATTAAAAACACCCACTCACCCCAGAATATAATATAATATACAATTATTGCTATTTCTATTTAACGCCCATAAGGAAAAATAAACGAAAAAGAAAAAATATGAAAAATAGTGAAAAATCTTCTGGCTTTAAGGCACTTTCACCGTAAGCCCTGGGCTTCAGACCCAGATGCAAACTCCTCCTCGCTTTTCCCTTCAGCCATACTAAAGTGTTAACTACAGCATTAACGGCAGGCGCTAATGATGACGGTCCACAGGGTGATAATGACACACTTATCTGAATGTGGACATCACTCATCACTATTTCCTAGCTTAGACACTGCCCTTGGCCTTATACACGCATGCACTCTCTCTCCCGTGCACACAAGCCCGCACATGCACACACGAGTGCACACACGCCCAGACAAGAACTCTGATAATGTTGATTGATCGTAGTTATTCCGCAAATAAAGTCGCTTCACTGAGAAGTCTTTTCCTTGACAAGACACCAGTTGTTTAACTTGCGCTTCAATACTCGGCGTGACAACACCACATATGAAAAAAAATTGCAACTTCTACCAAAATAAAGAGGAAATCCGCCGGTGACTTCATGAATATTCAAGCTCAGACGCTCATTTGATGAGCAAATGTCAGCAAAGACTCCAAAATGTTCCACTTTGTTCGAGGATTTATTTTTGCCGTCAGGCTTGGTGTCAAGGATTTTTGCCTTGCATTAGTGATTTTATGCTCAACTGCATCAGAACGGTTTATGGCCCAAACATTCTTCCAGGCTATCCTATATTCATGTCATATTTAACTCCTGACAATTAAACCAGCCAGCAGCATTCCATGCTAGTTGTCGCATATTTAATTGCTTTAGCGCATTTGAAATGAGCTGTGACTTCTGACAGAACCTTTTCCTCCGGCAATTCGCATATATTTTATGTCTCCATAGTTTCACCTTTAGAAAAAAAAAATACAATAGGCAAGGGGTTAAAATACTTGCTCATGCTGTAAAAAGCATTCATTGCGACGTCTAATGGTTGAGATTCCCTCAAATATCTGCAGAACGCCGCCAGCTGCAATACAAGATGCTCAAAGTTAAAAAGCTTGCTGCACTCGTGGCTTCGAGTATGCCAACTGCGGCTGTACAGCACTGTGAAAGAAATACTGCACTGGTTAGTTAATAATCGGAATTCTTCTTTTTTTCCCCATTACAAAACACACAGTTGGGACTGAGTTTGTGTTCAGAAAATTCTTAGTTAAATCTCCTTCTGAGGAACTAGTGAGGGAAGAGGTGTGATTTTAAGTTTGTGTTTTGACAAAATAATACTGTATAGTCATGTGATGTGAAAACACGGTTTTCAACCATCTCACTGTTTTCTTTTCTTTGCCTAATATAAAACCTCTTTCGCATTTTACTAATAAAAATGACCGAGCATTATTTCATGTGCACATGGGTCAAAGTTTTGAATACACTGCGCCATTAAAAAAAAAAAGAAAGACTTGTAATTACAGTATATGACTAACCTGATGTCTAGAGAGCGGCTCACAAGTCATCTAAAGAGGAACAATCAAGTCTTGGACTCGTTTTTTTTCTGCCAGCTTGAAGAGAAACCTGTGCTTTTATATTAGGGTTGACAGTCAAGCAGCCTAAAACAATGATGCCAATATTTGAGATTTTCTCATTAACTTCCTGGTGGAAGCCCAAATTGGTGCTGGAGTTCAATATGGGATCACTGTAAAATTGAGCAGCACAATGATTTAAATATTATACTGAACTATTTTCCAGGCAAGTTGGCATGGTTTATTGCCGCTATTACAGGACTATAATTGTGGCTATATTCCATATTATATTAGCAAGGTGATAAAGGTCTACTACCCCTGGTAGTCTGGGACACTATTTTTTTGGGCCGAGGGTGTTAAAAATTATTTCCAAACTGCGGAGAGAGGGCCATAACCACACTAAAAACTGTTGGTGTGGTACAAAGCGAACCAGAACCAGTGATTCAGTGATCATTATCTGCTCAAAGGGGCGACCCATTTAAGCTGCAACAGACCCCATCCACTTTAACACGTGACATACCGCACGACTTTAATCATATATGAAACATGATCATACAGGTCTGAGACCATGAAGATGTCCGGACACAAACAAAAGACAGCCGACAGCCTGGATCACGGAGCTTGCATGCGGGGACGAGTGTGAGTGCCGAGGTCATTTCATGTCATTCACACACACAAGAACGTAGCCAGGAGAATTCAAAAGTTGCGTAAGGAAATTGGCACTGCAGAGGAACCCATTTTTGGAATGTTGTGGAAGGCAGAAAGAAACAAAAAAACTCCTTGGACAGGTTTTTATTCTGTCTCAACAGTATTTGTGTTGTAATTGAGCAGATCTCGTACTAAACAAAAGACATTTAGTTTTATAGTTTGGTACCTTGTGTGTCAAGCCTCTTCCTCTTCCAAGTTGACTCCCATATTTGAATATATTGTCAACCCATCGTCCTTGTATCGCATTAGCCAAGCTATGCCACCATTTTCACCAGTTGTGTCACATGATCTCAAAAGAGAGATTGGTTGAAGGAGGTTGAAGAAAAAAAATCAACTATAGTACCGTATTTTCATGATAATAAGGTGCACTGTATTAAAAGGCGCAGTCTCAGTTGCGGGTACTATTTCTGGATTTAACACATACATAGAGTATGGTGCACCATATTATTGGGTACAGACATGTTAAAACATACCTTAGCTTAGCATGCATGCGCACCAAAAAAAATATACGATTTTAAAAAGGCAGCGGGAGCACAACTGAGTTCGGTTTTACTTTATTGAAGTATTTAACAATGTACTCACATTATTTTTGGATCATTCCTCATCCATAAATCCATCAAAGTTGTCATCTCCTGTATCCGACATGAGCAGCTGGGCAAGTTCTCCATCAAACACGGCAGATTCCCTCTCGTCATTGTCAGAGTCAGTGTCGCTGCTGTGGGGCCCCTCAGATATGATGCCGGCTTTTGTGAAAGCTTGTATCCTCAATCCACTCACAAATTGTGGCATAGCTCGCCATGCGCTGCTCCCTCGTCTTAGTAAAGCTGTGTTCGCCATCTGTCATCCATCGCTCCCTCGCAGCACGCACCTTAACTTTGAATGCCCTGTTTACACCAACATCCAGCAGTTGGAGTTCTTTTGTCAAGCCTCCCCGAGAGATGGCAAGCTCCAAATTCATTTCCGTCACTTGTTTTTTTTCACAGTGGCTGTGAGATGGCCGCGCATGGAGTCGCAGATCAACAGGGACGGTGACGCATAGAAACAAACATCCGGTCTCTTTCCGTACACCTCACTGAGCCACTCTCTCATTTTCTCCTCGTCCATTCAGCCCTTTTGATTGGCCCTATTTAGGACTTCAGCTGGAAACTTTTCTTAAAGCAGCGTTTCTCTCTTGAAAATCACCATAGGTGTCAGTTTCTGTTCATTACCATGTCAACCAAGCACAACCGTAAAAGATGACTTCTCGTGCCCCGTTGTGCGTATGGCTTGAGTGCTGCTCCCTTTCTTGATGTTGAAAGTGAGCGGCACCTCGTCCATGTTGATGATGTGGTTGGGCTGGATATGTTTGTCGGAAACCTTTTTTACTGCAGTACAAGAGGAAGACCTTTTCTTTGTAATCTGCCGGAAGTTGCTGCGCCACGGTCACAGCGCCGTTTCACAAAACAAAAGCAAGAAGACTCCTTGAAAATGTTCCATTTTCATTTCTTTTGCAAGCTTTATTGCCCTTTGTCTAATCGTGAGTGAAGAGACGCTTCTCCGACACCTACTGGGGGCGTGCCTTTTGCGTCGTCTTTCACGCCTACCCCTTAACGTCCGTATGCTGTCGTCTTGTAACGTCCGCCTTTCCTCTATATAAGCGGTGTGTCGGCAGGAAATTCACACAACATTTACAGATTTTTGAACTCAGTCTAATTATAAGTCGCCCCGACCATTTTGGAGAACATTTAAAACTTGTAGGTGTGCCCTATGGTCGTGAAAATACGGTCAAGTAAATGCTGAAGCAAATGTCTGCCGGTACCTTCAGAAAAGCTTCCAAATGTGATGTTTGGAGCTATTCTAAATAACATCTTTGGTCGTGATTGACACAAGGGTAAACAGTCTCTTATCTGTTCACACACGATAGAAAATCACCGTGCCAAAATGGCTGCTTGGTTGGCCAAGCCACAACAAAGGATGTTATCAGACGTTTAATCAAAGGCAGCGTCTCAGCGTGGCTGTCACCGGGTTGTTAAAATGTGTGTTCATATACAAGTTCTATAAGGACACAGCGCAAGGGGTTCAGGAATCATTCTGTTTTATATGACTCTCCTTTAAAATCGAGTCACTGCCATCGCTGTAATCATAGGTTTAAATCTGTCTATCACCTGATGCGAGGAGAACTTTTCCACAAACAAACCCTAAAATTCAATTAAAAACACGTCATCTGAGGAAGTGAATATTTGGTTATATTTGAAGAAGTACTGTCACTTACAAATTTTTTTCCACTCAATTACACTTTGTATTCATCCATCGATTAGTTCACGGTGACTTTTAAAGTTCGTAGACAGAGACAAGTTCTAAAATGTTAAGGCTTGACCTCGGCGAGTGCCACTTTCATATCATTTTTGCATCGTTCCTTTCCTTTGTTTTCCATCTACCAACCTCAAAAAGGATTGCCGATTCATAATGGCCGAGCAAAGTGTGATGTCAAATCGTGCAAGTGGGATGAATCATCTTGACCTGTTCTGAACCCCTGAGATTGACTCATCAAACCCTCGGCGCGCCATCAAATCCAGTTTCAAAAACGCTGGTCTAAAAGGACAACAATTGCTGCATTGCATGTTCATCACGCTTTTTGAAGATTTATGTCAGTCTCATTTTTTATAATTTGGAATCAAATTAAGCACTATTGAGTGAAACGAGAACAACGAGGGAAACAAATTTTCATTGAACAGTTACTCTGTTTAACCGAAAGTCCCGTGAGTTCTAATATTTAGAAAAGGCTTATAAGTGATATAATGGTATGATTAAAAAATATATCCATTGAATTTACCTAATTTCAAAATATCCATAAGTTACATATGATTAAAATGTTTTAAGCAGGCATATTTCATATGATTTTTTTTTTTTTTTTAAGTAAAAACATCATTTAATTATGTACAGTCCAATACATATGGACTGAAATGTGCCATGCCGATTCCTGGAGCAGACACCTCCAGAGCACATTAGCAGGGTGTGTGCCTACCGGAAGGTACTGGAAGTTCAAAACAAGTGTCAAAGGCAAAAGCGAAATTCTGCAAGATGCTTGGCATTGGCCAAGATTTGGCAAATTTTCCGTTGTACTCACCGCTGATATTCATCCCGCAAATGCACATTCCTCACAAATATAGCAGCATTTAAAAACCAAATAATTAGTGGTTAAAATTGTGTGCAAAAATAATCGTTACCACAAATCATCTACAAAACTAAAACGTTTCTTACTTTCAAAGTTGATGAGACAATAATATGCTTCTTAAAATGGGTTGGAGAAAAATGGAGCCGGAAGGGAACGATGCCAGATGTTGCATCAACTAATTCTTTGTACAATTTGAATCTACACATGATAAAACCACTCGATTGAATTCTTTGTGTTGTCTATCTGTCTAGTATTGTCTAACCAGCATAAATTGAAGAACACAAGCGAGAGCAACTGATTCCCATAAAGTCACCATTCATATCTGCAAGCTGCTTCTACAGCAGGTTCCACAAATTAAATATGGACTGGATGGAATGAAACAGTCTGCATGACTCGTCTTGTTATCCAACTGATGTGTAAATACTTGACAGGAAATGGTCAACTGTTAAAACTTGCATGACTTTCTAATAGCAAGCGTACGCCAGCGACTGGGAGTTAAAAAAAAAAAAACATTTCAGAGAGGCAAGAATTGTTATTGCTCGTTAACATCCACATTTTTAAGAATGTGAATCCACTTGACATCTTGGAGAATGCAATGTTTTGTGAGAATGCTGATGCTAAAAGAAAATGAATCATTCAAACCGCAGCAGCAAACTCTGCAGCTTCTGCTGCTCACTGGGCTCAACAACATTTCTGCCCCCCCTCCCCCTGCAGCTTCACCTTTCTGCTAATCAACACCTCTGTTAGTTTTTTTTCATGCAACTCACGTTTTCTTAGCAAAAGCTATCACCTCCTACTCTCAACCGACTCATCACGAGCAAGACACCGCTTCCTTTTTATAATCTTACTTATTTTACTGATTCGTTCACATTTGGTTCTGTCTGACTTTAGATCATTGGCCCCCGTATACGATAGAAATAGGATTTAAGGTTGTATAGGTTTGTACTATATGCAGACGCCCCAAGCAAAATATCAGCATAAGGATTGCGATCCAGAGCCTTGCAATTGTAGTTTCCATTCAAGCACTTGCTGTATTACACGGAAACATGTTTCTGCTCTCTGGCACTCATATTTCTTGCCTCATGCGATTGTCATTTGGTATGATGGATGTTTTTCTCAAGCAGATGTCACAAATAACCTGCACCGTATCAGTGACAACAGACTGCTCCCTGCCTCGCTAAGTAGATTCAACCGTTCATATTATATATTCTGATCCGGTGCAGGTTTTCAGGGATGTCGAGTATATCCCATGAGAGCGGGTAAGGTTGAGATGTGTGCTCACAATTCCATCAGATGGCCGAAACACGAGATGTGTTACTACACTAACCTATATTGTGCCACTGTGGTTGATACCCCAACAAAGGGCTGCCAAATCATGGTTCTGTTCTAAAGTTATATCATATATCGTATTATATTGCACATGCATCGTAAACATATTGATTTATTGTTGAGATAAATTTGCAATTAATCACCTGTCCACTAAAATGGACATCTTACTTTTACTGACTATATTTGAACTACAATTCATATTAAAAGGGGGTTAAAAAGTACATCTTGTTTTGTTTTTAGAATACACCAATATTTGGTACCAATCAGTTCCATCGTAAGATGATGGATTTATTTATTAGTTTTGTAGAACTTGGCTAAGGATCATGATAGGCCGACAGGAGAGTCTGAGGCAAGTGAGGATAGCGTTAGTTTGCGGTGATGAATGATCATCAGAAAACAACAAATGTTGGCAGTAATGACAGTGGAGCTGAGGATACTGATGTGATCGGAAACATAATGCCAGTGAACAGATTTGCACAGATACTGGGGTACATTGTTGTCAGTTAATCACAGCAGCCAAATAAGCTCATCAAAATCAGGCCGATGCTCGATGTGCTCAAAATAACCGTCCATTCAGTACTCAGTACATTTGAAAGAGAATATTTGTTGTAGTAGTCGGATATGTCGCTGTCGTTAGGGTTGGAATCGGTCAGACTTAAACATTCATTTGAAGAGCGCACTGGTCTCAATGTGAGCAGAGATCTACCACGAATGGCTCCTTCAACTCTTCTAGGTTTCGCAAAGCTGACGAGCTTGGATCCATCTGACCAGAACAAAGGCCAACAGGTTTAAGATGGGAATGTTTTTGGTTTGTTGTTGTTATTTTTGGAGGAGAATGATAACTGAAAAAAACCCCACACTCAACAGTATGAAGTATGTTGGTTAGAAGGAAAGATGAAAAGTACAGAGGAGTCAGGAAGTTCACCGTTATGCTCCAAAATGTGAACTTTCGCTAACCATTAAAACATGCAGCATTTCACATTCACAAAAGGTGTCATTCATATTCATTGTTTTGATTAAAACATATTTCATCAATTGTAAGCTCAAACGCTTGTTTTCCAACCTCCTGGACATGTCAGAGTAACGAAAACATTTGGGAAACAAATCTCATAATTCGAGCTTGAAGCGCTAAATAATAAAAATCTGTTTTACTCGTTCAAGTGGAAAGCTACTTCTGTACCCCCCTGTACATAAATAAGGCAGATTTTGTCAAACACGCCACGATCATCTGTTGACTGTTTCTTCATGAATTTGAATTTCCATTCAGTGGCACGTTACATAAGTGGTGCGGTTTTTGCATGCCATTTGCATACTTGCACTCTGCATACATTTTTTTATGAAGGGATTGTTGGCACTAAGAGAGATGACATGGCAAATTATTTGGTGTGGTGTTTAGTTATGTAACATCTGTTTAGACAGTTTTTTTTTTCCGTGTTATGTTCTCCCACAGCTTTGTAGAGTATATCAGAAATTTTAAGTTTCCTTTAAACATTAACTTGTGTGAATCATCATGGGAAGTATTTAGGATATTAAGTATTTCTGATAGTAAGGAAGTAAAGCATATGCAGCATTGTTTTTTTTTGTTGTTGTTTTGCATTAATTGGAAACTAGAGCATTTCACAAATTATTTTCATCTTTAACATGTGCAGAGTAAACCATGATTACATTTGACAACCGTGGCGGACAGCTCAATCTATTATAAATGTCACTTTCTCCAGATTCAGAGAGACATGAAAGAAAGAAAAGGAAGCGGTCCTCCTACAGTTTTGGCACCAAAGGAAAAAAAGAAAACTTTCTGTACTTTTCCTTTCATGCACACACTGCTGTCCTGAGAAACAACAGAGGTAATCACTCACTGTGAGCCGTCTGTGGCTTTGCCACTTAGCATTCACCTTGTGCAGACATGGTTAGGGATGTTCATTAGGACAAATGTGAAAGTCACATTGCAGTTAATAATTCACATTAATACCCAAGCATAACTGACAGTGATACAGCGGTTTATTTTAACAACATATCAATTAAATTTGCTCCTTTCACGTTCTCTAAATGCTGTCGTAGTTAATATTTTTCCCCAGTTTGTTGGGAGGCTGTTGGGTTATTAATGCTATGCTGCAGTGTCTGTTGTGTTTGTTTGCCAGGCTTTTTGTCCTAGTTCTGCTCTGCTGTTCTTCTAAAGTGTTGGTGCCACTGTTCCCTCTGCTTTGTAATTTTCATTGCTTAGTAATGAGAATGTGTCATGTCAGCACCATCCCGAATGAATACAGTGAATATCTCAACTCCCAGTAGTTTGCAGAAGAAAGCAAGGCGCATTTTTAATGCACAAATGTAAAACAGATATTAGCGATTCCAGTGAGAGGCTACATATCTATCAGAAAAGTGATGAAGAATGAAAAAATATTGTGACAAGTAATGGAAAGTGATGCACAAACTTTCAATGACGTCTTTGGTTTGCCAGTGCCTTGACCTGTTATTACTTTTACCGCTTTTGCTGTAGAAAGAAACACATTTCTTCCATATCCCAATAAATTGTCAATTAATGTGAACTAAATGAACCTCTGCCTCGGCCCTGTACACTCAACTACTGAACGTCCTATCTATCTATCTATCTAGCTAGCTAGATAGCTATCTATCTATCTATCTATCTCTCTATCTAACTATCTATCTAGCTAGCTAGCTAGCTAGATAGATAGTTAGATAGCTAGGGGACAGCTAGCTTGATAGGTTGACAGCTAGCTAGCTAGCAAGTTATATAGGTTGACAGCTAGCTAGCTAGCTTGACTACACGCTAATAAGGAAACTAGCGAGTTAGCAAGCTTTCAAGCTATCCATCTTGTTGGCAAGCTAGTTAGCTTGATATCAAGCTGTCAATCTATCTACTTAGTTGGCAAGATATTGTAGTTCGATAGCCAGCGAGCCCCCCCCCCCCCCCCGATGAATTAAGGTTAGTGTGTTTATTTTATGTAGAGTATTAGTGGTTAGCAACATTTTCAATCATTTCTAGCAGTAGCAGAATGTCACTGGATGTAATGTATCCTCTGTGGCAACTTAAACTACAGTAAAGTATATGAGATATCCACACTGGTGGGCTGATCAAACAGTTTTCTTGGATAAGACTGAAACATAGAAAGCGAAAAACAAGTAAAGCCAAGTTGCCCTCTGAGGAGCTGTGCTGTTACACTATGATATTTCATCTGTATTACTATTTCTATCTACTATTTCTCCCTCACCTTCGTTACTCGAGGTTGAGCTGACTTTTTTTTCCTTTTGAATTTTTGCAGTAGAACACTCAAGGGTGAAGTGTTCAACTGTGAGCAGCATTGTGTGTGCTCATTGTATCTGCAGCGTGCACAAGAAAAATGAGATGGTCGTGCAGGTCTTTGTCCTTCTGCTGCTTCAACCTTGCTCAGCTCCGTAATACATCTATATTTCCCGTCGTTCACTTCCATTCTAGCTTCCTCTGTGATTTTGTAAGCACACGCTGAGAGACACACGCATGCTTACAAACACGTAACATCGTCTCAGTCAGCTGTGTGACTTGCGTGAAATGTTCTTCTGCTGCAGAGCAGGAGCACATCTGACAGTTGCTCCCTGCGTCCTGTGCCCTCCCCCTGCTGCGCTTCTCTTCGGTAGCTCTATAAGATATTTATAAGCATTTTGATAGTTTTCTTCCACTCTCTATCATCCGAGGTGAATGCTGTCATGTTACATTAGTCCAAGAACCCTGCTGCTGTTCTTCTGCCCGGCACTGAAGATCCCAGCACACCGCACAATTCTTTTTAGGCCGCTATAGAGTTGCATGTGAATTATTAATAGTATTTAGCAGCAAGCACATCCTCCCTGGCCTAGCAGTTCGAGCTTGTTGTGGAATGGAAGCAGCAAGAAAGTGATACGATCATCGGCAGATGGATCAGAGACTCTTTTTCTCTGCAAATTAGTACAGGAATGACAAACTTGCAAAACACTTGACTTAAAAATGCATGAGATGAAAGGAAAAACATCAAAGCATTATGTACATAATGTAAAGCGCGAAATACAGTCTCAATGTTCACTGCATGCCACTCGACTCGGTAACAACTTCTGATCGTGAGCAGATATGGGAGTAGCAATGGCAAAATATGAATAGCAAAAATGGGTTTCATACTACTATAGTTAAGACGTAATATATAGAAATAACAAAAGACACTTATTATTGCATAACATGTGCCTTCTGTCAAAAGGTGGGAGTAAGTCATATATATGCAAGTCAAATGTAAGTCTCAAGCAAGTCTGAAGTTACTGTGGAGAAAAATGAAGACGAATCTCCAATAAATTTCAAGCTTGTCAAGTCATTACTTTGGTCAAGCAAGTTGGAGATCAATTCAGTAAATATTGCTCAGTCACAATATACTCTATAATGGCATGATAAGAAAGTCTTTTCTGATCATAACATCTTTACATGCGGGAAAATTAAATGAACAACACCTTAAAAGTATGAAATAAAAGTATCCAAACATTATTAATAGGAGTGAATGTTTTGCATGACATTTTTTTTCTGCGTTTGTATGAGTTTTTACAGTTATTAATCTATCTAACGCTGTTACTGCGATGACAAAATTGAAATATGCTGAATGTGGGCGTAAACGAATGATCGTCAGTTAAAAACTTGACCCTTTTTCGACGGTCAGTCCCCCACCCTCTGGCCGTGACCTCGGTAGGCACATTATATTAAAAAAATAAATAAATAAGTATTTTCGAATGGAAACTGACTGGCATGTGAAGTCATGGAGTTCAAGTCAAAATTAATGAATTAGCAACTTAAATTACACATAAAACAAAATGTCTGGACCAACCAATTTGCTTATTCACATGTATTCCATGAACAGATAAACAGACGATCTGTAACGGATTTTACAAATTAACATGAAAAAAAAAATTGTGCCAGAACAAAACTTGATTAAAGGATCATGAAATGTTGTTACACGCTGAGCATACAACAAGCTTTTGCATGGAATAAGGATGAGGAATAAAGACCTGACACAAAAGTACCGAATCATATCCCGCAAAAATAACTTTCTATCCACTTTAGTTTTAGGATTTTGCCACCATAAAAAAGTAGATGTCGTCATTATACTGTAAATGTGGCACGCTGACAAATGTTGTGAAATGGTAAAAAGTACTCATTCATAACTCTACATTTATTGATTATTATATTATATGTTATTATATTTTTAGTTGTATTAATATAATAAAGTATTGTACAATGAATAATTGCTGTACAAATATACTTTTTTGACTCTCTGTAATTTATCGCGTTAATCCAAAAGGGTTAAACGCCACAGAAATCCATAAAATTTGGTTGAAATGACATTTTTCTTTCGTCATTGGGGGTTCCCAGAATAGCTCATTACATTTTACCACATTTCTTGACTTCAGCATATGCATGCACACACACATACTTGCACACACAGAAAATGGGGTTTGCCACTGAGTATAGGAGATGAATGGTGAAGTGCTCACAAAAACGAGGTGATTTCCGTGATGAAATAGAGCGATAAAAAAGCACGGGAGAAAGTGCATTTCCTCTCGCTTTGTCTCTCTCCAACTCTCCTGCTCCGTTGGCCGACCATTCATCATGACATAGGAGTGATGGAGGACACATACACACAGACAGTAGATGAAGTGGAACCTGAAATCATCTCGAGTAAATCAGGTTTAAGTTTAGTGTTAAAAATCTGTCTCACACGAGCACACGTCTGGCAGGTGACCTTGAGGTGTGCGCGGTGAAGTTGAAGAGGAACAAACCGGTGTGCTGCCTCTGAAATGATGAGGACTGAACGACGCGACCATGGAATTGTTGGGAGGTCAAAGACAAGGTCATGTTGGTTGTATCTATCTTTTTACACAGGCAGGCATTAACTTGGAAATCAATTGGCTTCTTTTTCACAGTTTCTGGGATATGATTTTTGAAAAGAGAAGTAACCCAAATATTTTTTTTAGAATAATTTGCTGTGTATGTGTGCACCCCCACCAGTCTAAACACGACATTCTGTTTAATATTGTGTTTGGGGAATAACTTAAGAAGCAAAATCCACTCATTTTTATCCATCTCAGGGGGCAGCCATTTTGTTACTTGCTGTTGACTAAAAATGACATCACAGGTGCTCGGGGTTCAAGTAATAACCAACCACGGCTCGCCTATTTTCTGAAGCTGAACCATGACTGGCTGTTACCTGAGCCCCGAGCAACTATGATGTCATTTTCAGTCGACAGCAAATGACAAAATGGCCGTCCCCTGGGATGGATAAAAATTGCTGGATTATTGCTTCTTAATTCGTATTCCACAAACAAAATATTAATGGAATGCAAAGTTTAGATTAGTGGGGCTGCATAGAAAATATTATTGTAAAGAAAATTTGGAGGTTGACTCCCCCTTCAATGTTTGGACGTGCTTTCTCTAGTTTTCATGTTGTTTTTTTTAACTACATAGTAATAGCCATTCTTTGGCATTACATTTAATTAGACTCTTGATGACTTCTAGTAATACTGCAAAAAAAAAATCCCTTTGAAAATAAATATAGAATATATATATATACTCAGTTTTGATGAACAATTATTTTTAGGCAGGTCTATGGCACTGAAAATTAAAATTCTATATTGAGTACAAAACAGTGTCAATATATTTCAAAGTCATGAGAATGTGTGATGTTTGCACCATCTGCGATCTGGTTCTAAAAATACACGGTGGGGTGTAAAATTTCCACTTGGAGGTTTATTATTATTATTATTGTTGTTATTATAATTATTATATATCGCTTCAATACATCTTCACTCTTTTTGCCTTTTTTCTGAACCAAATTATAAACACATGTGGGCTTAGGGCCTGTTAAAAGAAAAAAAAAATCAACATCTCAACTCATGATCATCAGTCTTTCAGCAATTAGGAACCTTTTACACATTTACCTAGCAACATGTCACATGACAGACAATCGTTCTGTCATATCTACCAGGTCAGTTTGTGCTGATGTTGGCAACACCTGCACTGAAAGCAGAACATGTGGAGGAATGTTGTGTTTACAAAAGGAGTCTAAACACTCAAGGCTATTTATAGAGACATCAAGGAAAGGTTCCGTACCCTGTGGCAGTCCGCTATCTTGACAGTCTGGGACCAAACTTCATCCTGCAAGAGAATTTTTTTCCTCCACAGTGTGGTGTTAATCGAAACTTCCTCCAGATTTTTGGGAATCAGTCAGCTTTCAAATAATGATCACGCTGGAGCGATAAAAACAATCATGTTGGCTGACTTGCACCTCATATGAAGTGTGCCACCAGACTGGTGACCATGCATGAAGAGGAGATTCCACGCTCTTGCGTCCGTGTGCGGTTCCTCCACACTCCATTTAGTCTCCTGACTGTTTATTCAAATATGTTTAGCTGTTTTGACTGATAACACTAAAAGAACATTTTCTTTAAACAAATACATTTAAACAAATTATGTATGACAGAAACCTGGCAGATCATGGAAGAAAGCCAGCGAGCCATTTGCAACGTTTAAGGCAAAGTTCAAATTGCTGGGCACGATGCCCAATTTAGATTTTTTTTTTTAATCTTATCTTTTTATGTCCTTGTTCACAATGCAAGAACAAATGCGACTTCCAATGTGAAGGCGACTCATCTGTGATGTGACACACATGCGCACAAAGCACAACATGGAGTGACACCTACGAAAGATGATATAACACAGCAATGTTTACGGAAGGAAATCTGGTGCTGCATCTCGGGCTCAACTTTTTATAATATAGCGATGGAGGGGCAATGTGGGAAGAGGTAGAAATATTTTGAGGAAATGAGATGGGGACTTGCAAGCTCCATTTCATGGAGACGTCTAGTCAATATAACGTTGCGTCACTTAGACATTTGCTAAAAAATATTTATATTTATTTATTATTTATATATCATTGCCACGCGTATTAAATGAAGCATTTGTGTGGCTGAATTACATTACAAATGCCCACAAAAAGTCAATTTTCAAGTGTTCAATGTTCTTACGTCGACTTTTTCTAAAACTGATGCCGTTCATCCATTTGTCATTAACGCAGCATCGGAATCAAAAATTGTCCATTCATTAACATCTGTCTGGCCCCCCCGACTACTTTGTCCTTGCGGATGTTGCACACTCACAAGCGCTTAAACGTACAAGCACCTTCAACTAAGCACCGTATAATTCTTCTACTGGTTTCTTACTCCTTGGTTAAGTCATACATGAGAAAAGCTTGTGGGGGTCATGAAAAAAAGATGAGCAAAATGGCTGTCCAGACGCCTGGCTGAAAGCCTCCCCTCGAATGTGCTGTCCTTCTCAGATTAGGCGACTCCCTGAGAGGGTGACAAAAGGTCAATGCCTGAATTGAGGAGAGGTGACAGGAAAGAACCTTAATATTACATCCAATCTGAGGGAAACAAAGCATTTGTGATACAGTTGATTATAATCTTACAAGCAATTACCTCTATAAATAAATCATCTACATAAAACTAAGTTTCATCGATTGAACAACACAGCCAAATGCAAATGAACTGGACAATCGCAAACAAATTAGTGTCAGCGACACCTGGATATATTTCAGTCCTGGAAACTGACTGAGATTTTTTTTTTTGTTGTCAACTATCATGTGTTGAAAAATGTCACTCAAAGTCAATTTATCAAAGTATTTTTTGGGCTGGATTCACATAATTTCTGTATTACGGGCCATCGGTTCTCATTTTGTGGTCCGTAGCAAAGCAAATTGTAAGATGAGACATCAAAGCCAGGCTTCAAAACTTGAGCATTTCACAGTTTCAACGTTTCTATTTTACTTGCTTGTGGTTGTAAAAACTGATGTCGTTTGTTTGCTTGTGTTGATGTAAGGTGAACGAGTGAGGCGGCATTCCCCTCCCAGTTTTGAAACCTCCAACCGGTTGTATCATTTACATGCTGGAACTGATATCTGACCAGGTAAAAGATCTCATGTGAGGATTTCTTTTCCATCGACAGAGCTTATCTATGCCTTGCTGTCGCTGGCATTTAATTGCACTTCATGTATAAGCACTGGAGGAAATCACATCACAAGTGCCTCTTCCTGCTGTTTGCGCCAGCGGCATATTCCGTTCCACACTCCCCGTTTTCCATCGTTGTCCTTCAGACTGCGTTGAATGTCAGCTGCTCAGGGCATCAGGTTGGCGTCTCAATTATAAGTTGAGAATGCTTCAGTCAGTATGGAGATGATGGCATCAATGCAGGCGGCATGCTGATGGCACTTTGGTGAGCAGAGAGGACAATGGTAGTGGAGCCAAGGACAAGCTATTAGGTTATATATAAATTATGGAGTGATTTACTTGTCTGATTTCCGTGCAGACAGTGAGCGTTCAGTTCCCACTTATCAGTGATTTTGGAAAGTTACCCGAATATATCAATTTTTTACAGCAATGACTGGACAACACATTACTTTTTTTCAGTGACGTTATCTGACTTCAGTTATTTTGTAAAGACACAATTTGTTACTGCATAGCAATGAACCAATACAAGAATTAGCTCAACGACCAACTGCCACTTACCATTCACTGTCAAGCGGTAGTGACATTAATTGCCTCTTAAGTGCAGCAGTGAATGACATTTGACGACACTTGAATAGGAATCACATATTTTTCAATCAGGACAAATAATAAAATACGGGAAAAAGAGTGAATTCCTAAATTAAGAAACACAGCAAACAACTGTACGTTATGCATTACATAATAAAGGGCTATTACAGTGTTTGCAGCTTGAAGTGAAGCCTTCGGAGACTTTACAATTCGAATTCTGTCCTGGGGTGTGACATTACGCATGTGCCATGTCACGTTTCGACCACATGGAAAAATAAAAATGGAGAAGCAGAGAGAATCGCCAGGAAATCAAGTTATTTGAGTTTGTTTTTGTGTCATCCAAAGTAAATATTAGGGTACTTTGCGTTCTGTCTACTGTTGTTATTTAGCTTCAAAAACTTACCAATATGGTAAAATAAAAATAATAAAAATCAAGTATTGATCCCAGCACATTCAAGCCTAAAGCGAAATAACCGCAAGGCCGTGTGACTGTACAAGCTCGCCAAATCAATCAATCAATTATTATAGTTATAATGTACATTTTGAATATAAAACCCATTTGTGTTTAGTGAAAAGCCATAACTCCAAATAAAAATAATCACTCAATTAAAAAATGGTTGTCTTTATCTTATGTTTCATTAACAAAGAAACTTTACTATTAAACGTCACTGCTAAATATGTAATTCCAATTAAAGTATTGACAAAAATGGTAGTCAATTTTATGTGAAGCCAGGTTGTTGGCATCTCTTTCACGTAACTAATAGTCATTTGCAACCTTACTTAGTTACGTTTAAAATCAAATAGCTCAACTAAGTTACTCTTAAAATCAAGTAATCAGTAAAGTTAAACTTTTTCAAGGTAACCGTGGCAACACCACTTATGATAGTATGAAGGTGAGTGGATCGGTGACTAATCGAGGTAGTAATGATGACCAATATTTGTGTCGCTTGGTGAAACATCAGTTTTTTGGAGAGAAATTGTGGCCGCCGATAAAAAGATCTACGCGCTGACTAAATTAACTACAATAAGAACCGATCGTGCTATCCTGGGTAGATTTTTCCATTTTACTCTGTGTGGGTCAACAATGACCACCTCCGATCTGTGCACAGCAAAATTCACGATTGTGTAGCTTCCACAAATCTCCTTATGTTGTTCCCACCATTTTTTTTAAGGCAGAGCAATACTCAGCCTACCGCAAAGATTCACAGCTGACCTCTCAGAAATCGAGATTTGTGCAGTGGTGCAGGACTAATCGGCGTGACAGACCAAGGAGATAGTTCTCAATCCAAGGGCACGAGGTCGTTTCAGGCGGACCACTGCTCACGTTAGCGCTTACGAGTGTGCTGAGAGTTGACGTAGCATACTGAGCTAGGGGTTCAATATCCTAGAGCAGGATAATGTTTTTCAAACTGAGAGCTACTTTTTTTGGTTCTGATTGATGTGAAGGCCTTTCATGGACACTTCTGAAAAAACAAATGCTCAAATGTTGTTAATAGTTAATAATATTCATTTATGACAATGATTTCTCGCGATTATTAGGAAACTAGTAAACATCAATATGTGACACTATTTTTGTAGATCTCTGCAATTTTTTACATTTTCAAATAATCCCTTCAACAAGATTCTTGCAAAATGACAATGTAGCATCGCACAAAAGCTATTTTTGGAACAGGCCCGCGGGCGACTCCTGTGGTCCGTGTGCCCACGAGCACTACATTAGTGACCCCTTGTTCTAGACAGCGGACACATTTGATAGGAGGGCCAGGTTGTTGCGGGTTGAACACAAGTTCACGTTACTATTTTAGCATGCAGTTATGGATATATGTTTGGTACAGTAAATGATCTATACCGCTTGCTTACCTCTTAAGAACATAAGGATGAAAGGTCATCATGACATCAGTGTTATTAACCTACATACTTCTGAATGTGCACTGTGTTGGCAGGGTTTCATTCGGATTTCATCCAAGTCAATTTAATAGTCAGATAAAATAGCAATTTATGTCCCGATGCTTTCATTTTTTTTTTTTAAACCTTGACATTGGTCAGCTGCAGCTGTATTTCATTAATTGTAAGGAAGGGCATTTTCTAGTTAATTCCTTTGAATGCAATTAAAATGACAATGCAGTAAATTAAAGTTTGGAGGTGTGTATTAATTGATTGTGGATATCAATAAAAATTAAACTGAGACGCAAATGAATCTCACTAGGAATCTTCAAACATATCCTGACGTACATCCACGACAATTAGAAATGAGCTCCAAAATGTATAATGACACCAAAATAAAACTTGACATGATATTTGCATGTAACTTGTGACACCTCACCGTCACTCAGTATTATTTTCCACAGGATGAGACAAACAATGATGCTAATTAAGCGCTAACATTCTGCCTTGTCAAATATTTATACAATATGTGTTCCCCTCGAAACACTAACGCCTGTCACTGGTGACATTTCAAATGTTTCCATTCCAGGCACATTTTGTGTCTCTTATTTGGAATTTGAATCTTTATTGCCGTTGCACAGTATGCAGGGGCGATCTCGCAGGATGCTTTGTGCTGTGGAGATGCTTCAGGGACGGGCGAGAGTAGCCATTGATTTTCTGTTCACTGCTCATGACACTTCTTAGTTCCCTCCTGTGCGCCATGATGCAGCTGGCAGTGCATCAGCACGCTCTCAAATGGAGCAGCGGGAAAAGACGGTCAGCGGTTGAGGGGCCTCAGAAAGTCAAGACGCTGTTCGGCCTTCTTTAACACGGCTGAGGTTTGCGAACTGAGTCCAGGTATGCGGAAACTTGTGACGAGATGGGAACCCGCTGTCACTCGCTGTGCATTGATTACGACTCACTTATTTTCAGTGTGGTCATGTGACATTTGAAAGCTGACTTCTGATTGGCCGTTATCTGAGCCCTGAGCCACTGTGATATCATTTCCAGGCGACAGCAAGTGGAAAATTACGACATTATGCGTAACAAATGCTATGCACTTGCACCCACTTCGAACTGTGTTGCATTCTATTAGTTCACCACTAGATGGCTCTATATTCTACACACGATCCCTTTAAGATTGATTTTTGCAGCACGGCAACAAACGCACTTTGTTATATGTTGTGTTTTGTTTCGATGTTTTTCGGCAACCCGGTTGACAAGTTATTAACTTAACACACACCCAAGCGCCCGTACACTTGGTGAACATTTCTGCTCCATCTGTCAGAGGCTCCCTGTTACAGTTTCGCTTATCAGATGTGTGAAAGTATGTCAGAGTGCAGTGGAGTGAATGGCAAATCCTGGTCCGAGTTGCAGACTGACGGCTCGGTGAAACCGCCCCCTCGCTCACTCTCCAGCCAAATTCTCCCTTCTCTATCGGCATCCTCAGAAAGGACAATGATGCCACAAAGTGAGACGTCTCTCTGAACGCTTAAATGCATTATTAACTTTCTTCTCCTCCGATTCTGAGAGGGGACACGCTGTGCCAGAGAGGGGTTGCAGTCAGGCATAGCATGCTGATCATGTTTTTAGTTCTAATATGTGCAAAGATAACAGGGTCTTGTCATCCGTTTGAGACATTTGATGTCTTTGCACACTGCTCCATGGAGACTCCGCTGTAAAAACAATCTAGCCCAAACCACATAAAAATGTAATGCTACTGTTCGTTTCAAATTTGAAGCACGGGAAGAGGGAGGAAAAATACAGCCTTTCTTTGATCCGTCTATAAGGACAGTAATATTTACGTACCTCTCAGTGTGCCGGTACATTAAGTGCTTTTAATGCGGTCCTCAAATGACGCGATATATTTTCTTTTTCCTGGGGGGGGGTTATAGAAAAATAAACGAGAAGCACCTTTTTAGCGTAAAGTCGATGACATCGAGATACATAATTTGACATTTCATTAATTTGAATCAGATCTGTAGAGATAAGTTGGAAAACAGAACTTGAAATTGTAAAACTAGTCTCAATACTGTGTGTTCATCTTTTTCGATGGAAACATTTTCTTCACATCAGTCACACTTCTGAGGAATCAAATGTGCTGATTGTTAATGGCTGCTAATCTTTTTTCTTTTTTTTTAATGCAGTCATGTTGTTATTGAGTATTGTGTCATATTCGATTTTATTTATTCATTATGAGTCTATTAATTGAAATGAAAAGGGGGATTATGTGTCTGTTCTGGAAGAAATATCAAACGTGTGTGTGCGCGTGTGCATTCTTTCCGTGTCACACTCTGCCAGCTTCAATTATCACACTGCATAATTTTTGAGTGAGATTAATTTCAGTGTAAATACAAATAAAGAGGGTGACAAAGAGAGGTCAAGGAAGAAGGCGAATGCAAATTGCCGGGGCAAATCCCTTCACCGTGTATCAGGAACACAAACAAAACAACTGCACAACGTTAATAATTTAGACAACAGGACATTCTGCTTGTAAAGCGAGGGACCAGTCTCCAAATGTGCTCCTCATTCCTCTTTTGCAGGGCGATGCAACAGCATCAGGAAACATCAGAGAGATGAAAACAAACGAAGCAGCTGAGAGGAACTGCTATGTATGACGCTCATGGTTTCAGATAGCTGCACACTATATAGATCCTCAAAGGTTATCAAAAGACGAGTCATCGTCCCAGTAGAATGCCAACTCGTTTTTATTAACCTCTGTGCGGTAACCGGCCACTCAGATGTGACCCCACCAAGCATCTCACATTACATGATGTCTTATCTGCTTAAATTGCCACATTCACACACGCAAACCATCCTGCCCGCAGACACTCACATTGACACAAAAATGGGGGGGGGGTACCATCACACACCGACACACAAGTCCTATCATGTCTTATTTTTAGCCATTCTCCAGTCCTGACCTACATCACTGCCTGAATAAAGCAGCAGAGATGTGAGAATGAGCAGGGGGGGAGTGAAGAAACAGACACACCCTATTGAGGGAAAGGAAAAAAAAAAGAAAGAATCATTCCTGTGTGAAATGACAGTTCCATTTCTGTCAGCAGCCCACAAAAAGGGGAGCACATGTTGCACATGATAAAATAGCTTGCAAAGGCAAGGACGGGGAAGTCTCGTATGACCGAAGGGTGAACTGAACCGTCAAATTTAGGTGACGAAAGACAGAAAACGGGTGAGCCGCGATTTTTGCAATGCGAGCCCGAAGGCACTTTGACGTCAATTTTCGTTGTCTGCAGATGACGATAGAATGTCAACATTTCCGTCAACTGCGATGCATGAAAATGGCTGAATTAATCTGTTTGATTGTTATTCCACCAATGCAATATTGGTGTAGGGTTCCGTGTTTCGACATGTATGAAAATAAAATCAATTTTTTGCAACGAACATTTTTAACTTGAGTTCCCCTTCGCTGTGCACAACATTTCCGTTGGTTGTTTGTTTTTCTGAACTCGTTTTATCTTGCACCTTTCCCTTTGGACTGCAATTCCAACGATCAAAGTCTTTCTGTCAGTAGGATTGCAGTGTTGCGCTCTCAAATGAAATCAACCACGTATACACGCACACATGCTGTTGGTGAAGTCTACCGATCGGTATCCAGCACTGCCTTCATTCTCATTTAGTTATTTCTCTATTGAAAATGGATACGAGATTTCTAAACGATGACTCTTTCGCCTGTCACAGAAAAAAAAAACGTGCAATTTAGTAAAAAGGTTTTGTGAATTTAACTCATTTGTGGACAAGTGTAATGCAATTGACAAACTAATCGAGAATGGTACTCGAGCTTGATGATTGAAAGCGTTCGCACGAGTAGCGACTGGGGACGTGACACTTGACGCTGCTGTTGCGTGGAAGCCGTTCAATGAATGAAATCAACTTTGTTCATCAGCTGACTGAGATGTTTTCAAAGTGTTTTTTTATCGACTGTCTTATCTTTTTTTTTTTTTTTTTTGTTCTCAGATATTGACGAGTGTGCAACCCAGATGCATTACTGTCAGTCCAACACAGTGTGTGTCAACCTGCCCGGCAGTCATCGCTGTGACTGTTTGCCAGGCTTCACCCGAGTAGATGAATACTCCTGCACTGGTAGGTCTGCTTGGTGATACCGACATTTTAAGAGCCGTGATGACTCACTCTTATTTCAAGATGGGTTTTTATTGCGCGAGTTAAGTTGTGGCCTCTTTCCTGCAGGTTCACTCTTTTTAATCTTTCCTTGAATTTAGTCTGGTCTGGCACAGTTTGTTGTGCAGTTTATTAGATAGGGATGAATATCGCTAAGATTTTAACGGTCCTACTAGTCTTAACAATACTGCTTGTCAATACGGTACTTGAGCGGCATTCTTATCAATTCTTTTTTGCTTTAAAAAAAAAAAAAAATCAAGGCAAATATAAGTATTAAGTAGTGGTCCCCAACCACCGGGTCCTGGTCCAATACTGTTCCATGGACCACTTTGGACCGGCCTGCAGCGGCTCACACAGATGAAAGAAAGAAAAAAAAAAACCTTGTTGTACTTGCGGTTTACTTATTTTGCAAGGTTGAAAAATATTTCATTTTGAAAAGTGACTGGCTTCTCTCCGTTACATGGGATTCTTGTGCTAATTGTCTCTGTCGCAATAATGCTAATATTAAACCCACAAGCTAGCAAAAAAAACCAGATCACGTTCGAAACTTGCTCTGCACAGTATGCGGCGAACACATGTAACAGCTGCATTCACAAAGTCGGAGGACAGCCTGCAGTCCAATTCTGACGTAGTGCAGAAAATTGGTCGCTCTTGCCTTAATAATATCGTATCATGGCTCGGTAATTTTGATGATGAGTTATTTGTTATCTGAAATTAAAGCCTGCAGAAAAATGAAAGGAATTGATTTTGTTGAATGCATCCGTTAAAGGCTGCCTGAGCCCGCATGGTTTCTATAATAGAGAAGTGATTGTGGTCATTCAGTTTATCCATACTTATTATGGAGATTAAAAAAAAATTCTAAGGAGAATTATCCACAAATACTTTCTGCTTTGTTCTCATTATAGTCTAGCCATGTACTAATGTAAAGCACGGACCTGTAGTTAGGTTACTGTGTCAATTTAAAGCTTTGTTTTTTCCTCTTAGCGTACTTTAATTAGCTCGGCCTTGGTAGGCATGCAGAGAAAAAGATTCATGGACGATCAATGTAATTTACAGCTTGTAAACTATCTTGAGCTGCTGAGCCAAAGCAGCAGAAACGCTCAATGTGCTCCTAAAGATAAATCCTGGTTGCATGTGCTAAAGGCTCTCACATTTGCTACATCCGGGGGAGGGGGGGTGAGGGAAAGTACTCATGTTGCTCCCGTAATTGGTACATATACACAATTCCATCCACTCCCCATCAAAAGTGTTGGAACAGTGTGTAAATGACACACAAGATCAATATTGCAGCTTTTATTTTGAGGTGTTTACACAATCTGATGTACAAGATAGAGTGGGAAATTATTTGTAATCCAATGCCACATTTTAGGTGAGTACAAATGTGTCGACAGGCTAAACTAAAGATTGCTTTATAACTGCATCATGCTTGTGAGCAAGTGACAGCGGCAAACTATTCCATGCTTGATTTGTGATGATTTTTGCTTTGTTTATTTTGACGGGTTACTCAATTCAGACTCCTTTTCACAAGTAAAGTACATATTTTATATGGTTGAAGTCTATAGATTGGTACAACTAGTCCAAATTGTTAGGTTTTTTTTTGTTTTTTTTGCCCATAATGAACTACTTTGTTATTTTGGCAGAAAAGGATTGAAGGCAGACATGTTCCGAGTTTTATTTTGCTTGTGACATCATATTGTTCAGTAATACCGATTAATGAGCCTACCCCAGAAGCCATGCAAGCCCATGCTGCCGCTATATTACCTCCCATGTTGCACAGATGAATTTGTATGTTGGAGATCATCAGCAGATCGAAGCATGAACTTTTCCATCACTTCTGTTAAATGTTGTCTCATCAGTCCAAGAGGCTTGTCTTTCTACATTTTGTCAAATGTAGCCTGGCCTTAGCTAATGAGTGTTTTGAATAATTATACACACACACACACACACACGCACCCCCCCACACACACACATGCCCACATATATATATATATATATGTGTGTGTGTTTGTGTATACGTATGTCATTTTAAAGTGTTTCATATATTTTATACATCCCTCTGTTAAGAAATAATTTTACTTAATATAAAAAAAAAAACTAAAAAAAAATGCATAGTTTGCTCCCCTGAGATATAAAATGCCATTGGACATTATCTCTTACTATTTCTCTCTTTTATCATCTGCCTTGCTGAGGGGCCTGTCCTTTGTGCTGACAGTGCCCTGTAAACAATAGGAAGCTGCAGTAATTGTGGTTCCACTTGATTTCACCTCTATGGAAGCAGGCAAGCAGCTCCGGGGAAACAGGGAATGGACAGAGAAATCAACGCAGTGTCAGGAAGTGTGAGGTTCTTCACAATGTTTGTCAAAATGCCACTAATGTGCGGTCACTCAGATTTATGCAGTTGATTGTTTATTCATTCTCATCTCTTGTCAGTTCTTCAGAATAAAATTAGATAACCATTTTAAAGTTAGTTAGTTAGGTATTTTCCTAGACGGGCATACGTAGATGGGGGGGGTTGCGCCGTTGTGGGAGGGAACGCAGCCATCCAATGGAAGCAGCTCTCCTCATTCCTTTTAAAATGAAAATCTGACCACCGTTGGGCAACCATTTGTGACCTTGAACAAACCTTGATGAAGCCTGACATGAACGTGCATGTTTCCACCTTGGCCAGCAGTCGGAAAAGTTCTTAAGCATCATGCCAGTGGAAGCAGAAGAGTATGCAGTGATATTATAAACAATATCGCATTCATTTTTTATAAATACACTCGTAACTTTAATGACAGAGGGTAATAAACGTTTGTTTTCTTCATTTAATTCATTAAATGTCGCGCAAGTATAAAATCAAATCAATCACTACTGCTGACAGCTCTCTCCATATTCTGATTATAATAGTTTGGCAACATTTAAAGCATCCGTCTTATTTAATTGAGAATTCCAGTTTAACTTTTCCTATGTCGCTTTTGAGGTTCCATCATATTGCATGACGATACAATTCTGGCATTCTGTAGTGAAGGGTTTCCATTTTTAAAAACACTTCACCCTTGTTAAAGACGTATTTCCACATTCATTTAAATGCATTGTTACTTCCTTTCGTAGCTGGCTCCTCACTGTCCTATTTGACCTGCATGCTGCAATTTAAACTATCTCTGTATTATGAGTGACACTATTAAGCTAGAGTTATTTCAGTCAGTGAATCCATCGCAGCCCATTTATTCTCAGTGATTTGTTATTTATACAAATAAGTTGAAGTACATCTTTCAAGTAACATTTCATTTTGAATTGTGTTCGCAATATACAGTACAGGCCAATTGGCAAAAGTAGAGATAATGAATAGTGTTTACGCTCAGTTTTATGATTCAGTGCAGGCAGAATACGACTGATTTCCCTTGTGGAAGGTCATTATGATCCCTGACTTCATGTGTTGGTGGATAATAGCTATGTGCCATCTGTGATGGTGGAAAATGTCCAGCTAACACATTGTAATGTAACTTATGATGTGTTCTGCTTCATGCAAATGCTGAGCCTTAAATTGAGAGAATAAGCTTTTTTGTTTTTGCCCCATTGTTGTATGATTTCATTTTTAAGCGTTGTGCTAATGAGTTTACAAATCAAGTGGCATTCAATTGCTTTTGGAAAAATTAACTACTAAGAAAAAAATATTGCATACTGGGAATGGTCTCTCTCGTATAGTGCTTTTCCACTTATTATCCGTTAGTAATATTTGAAAATGAATGTTGTATTGGTATCGATTGCAACATATGACTTAGATCTTTATTTTATGGTAAAATAACCTTAGAAATGAATGCATCCAATATTCTACTCTAGTTATTGTTGCATATCATTATGCAATCAAGCACAAACAAGAACTTTTTCACAGTGTGAGGTGTTTTCTGTCACCATCAACAATGGTGTGACTCCTTCCTGAAACTAGATGGCTGTTGTAGTACCAACACTGACCTGTGAGAGGCAGTATGGTGCCACAGGGCATCCAGACAGCCAGAAAGCATTTATTGTTGCACAAAATAATCATTGATGACATTTTACATTGATTTGGGTCAGTCGTGTGGAATCAGGCTCAAATTCATCCCAATCATCGGCATGTGTGCGCCCTGCTTAGGCGGAATAAACAAAACATTAAACAAAATGTCATCACTGCATTCCCTAAACGCCCAAATTTTGAAGCAAGACAGTGTTGTCATTTTCTAGCAAGTAAGACAAGTTTGCTTCTTTGTGTGTGTATTATTTTATTTTTTTTTTTTTCTTATCAAATCGATTTCAATTCACAGCCGTTTGATTTTGCTTGTGCTCCATTGTATTGATTGTATTTGCTAAACTTAATGGTGTTTGCTTTTTATTGGATAACCATTTAATTAGACAGCATGTAGCCTACAGTGCGCTTATGTTACACATTGTTGCCTTTGCTCAAGTCATGTATCTATCCTCTCTCTCCTTGTCTACACAGGCCTGATCAATAGCCCAATCCTTTCCTTAATCAGTAGTTCATATACAATATGCTCAGGCTTGGTTATGGCAAAAGATTAAAAGGAGCTGCCATTAGTTTAGTGCATGCCCCGCTGCATATAGTGTTCGACATTCCAACATTGGAAGGCGACAGTCCCCCCCCGCAGACACTTGGGTTTAATGAAAATATAATCAAGTCCAATTCCAATTATACATATAATGAATCTTGAGCACAGGTGTGACGAGCTCGGTAACCTTGGCAACCCTCTCTGTATACGTTAGCTTTTCAAAGATGGAGGTCACGTTGTAAGGCTTGCAAGGGAGAAGCCATTTTAATAAGCCCATCAAACATGGTTTGGGCAGGAGTCGCATAAGTTTTCATCAATTTATAATTGTCTCTGTAGAGGCGAGTGTTTATATTTAGCCTCCTCATAAAGGTTTGATGCAAGAATTCCTTTCCACTTACTAGAAGGCAGTATAACCGTCCACAGTGATTTCTGTCTCCATGTTACACTGCTGAGCAGAAAGCTTCATGTTGTGCTCTCTAGAGACGCATTGATTCCATTTCCCCTGGGTGAATACATTGCGACACCAGGAATAAAATGCACTGTGCATGTTTACTGACAGAACACATTAATGGGACACGCTTTCATTAATGCACAATGCAGCTAGCTTCTCTCATGGCCCTGAGCTATACAGATTCGTAGGGTAGCGAATTAAATACTGTAAAAGCTTTGTTGCGGCGCCTAGAGATGATAACATTATAATTGTACTGAAGAAATTGGAGACGATTAAAAATGAGATGTGGTTCTCACTTTGCAAAAGAGTTGGGGAGAAAAATGCACCCTAATAACGCTGCTAAGTAAAAAATACAAAATTTACCAATTTAAAATGCTTGTAAAGAATTACAGTACACTTAACAGCTCTTGCAACATTCTGGTTGAAATCACTCAGTTTTAGGGGAATGACGTCTCACAGCCCATGGGTGTGAAAAATAGCACGCACATAACCACCGAGATTAGCTCACTTGGAATTTCTCTCAGGGTGTCTTCACAAGCCACAGACTTACATGAGGTGGACATATTGCCAAAAACCTACAGTTACAATATACTGTCAGCCCCAGGTTGACAGTTTTGCCAAACTCCATTTTTTTAAGGGTGGCTACAATGGATTAATAACATTTCAATTCATTTCAGTGGGAAATAATGATTTTTGTATAAGCATGAATTGAGTTACAAGGTTCGGCCATGAACAAATTAAATGTTGAAGTCAAGGCTTCATCAAATATAAACAGACGTCGTGTTGAAAAATGAATTCAAATAGAGCACATCTCTTGAAGAAGACTAGTTTCAACTCTATCAGCTCATTCCTAAACATAGCCAGCGTCCGTGCGGTTTTGCTGTGGAGTACCTGGTTGTGCTGACAATTTTAGCTTTAACATCAGGATTGTTATTATAGGAAAATTACATATTTATCGGACTAATTTCATGGAAAACCATGCTCCCTCAGCTAAATACTGTGACAAGCAATCAATATTGTTTCCCCTGTGACCTTGGCCACGGCTCAGCTGAGTTCTCATCACTTCAAGGTGAGCATCAAGGCCGAGCTAGAAAATAAGCAGGAGGGAAAAAAAGGGTTTCATTATATATATATTCCCACAGAAGCATTTTGCGATACATTATTGTTTAAAAAGTAAAGCCATGAACTATTGTAAGAACATATTAGTCATCCAAATCTTCCGTTTCTTTTTTGTGACACAAATTTTGCAATGCGCGCTGTATTCCTTCAAATCAGTAGGCCAGGATTCTGATCACAATTATCAAATGACTGGTTTGCCTCATCACATGTCTTTTGCAAAACAAGAAGACAAGAAGAGCATCAAAAACATTTTTGGCTAGATGTACTTGTAAACAACAAGCCATCTTTGATGTGTGAGGTGAAGGCTTGCTTTGTGTCAAAAAGTAAGTGAGTCCGAATGCAATTTGCGACAAGTTGTGTTTGGAAGTAAAAACACAACTGTAGTTGTCTAACAGCTGATAGTTTATCCGATGGCGAGTAACACGCATACGCAAAGATTGGTTCAAGTCTCTTTTCGTCGTCCTTTTTGTTTGACTATGTTTATTTATTTATTTCTTGTTTTCTCCTCCAGGATACGTTTGGCTCAGTCACACAACAGTGCTTCCTGTTAAGCACAAAACAAGTGCCCTATGGCTATACCATCGTAGTCGAGTGGCATCTGTCCAATAGTGACGATATTCTCTTGCTCAATTAAAAAATGTAAAAAAAAAAAAAAAAGGTCTTGTAATTATGCAGCTGTGAAGGCGCATAACTGTAAAGTCGCCATCGAATCCACACATCATACAATGAAAACCAAACGACAAAATGAGTGGAAACGTATCATTTGAAAACAAGAATGAGAGGAGCTCCAGAATATGGCGATAGTGACTCATGTCGATTTTCTAATTGAAGGGTTGAACATTTGCTAGTCTACTTTTTAGACATTATGAAACAAATGAGTACAATTACACTCACTGATTAATATAATAAAAGGGAACAATGTTTTCTGTGATTTGGGACACAGCCCCTACCTCTTATTTGTGAACTGCTCATTGTTTGCGAAATGGGAAATAAACTGCCTCAGATTTGGATGATCTTTCATTTCACATCATTAGCTGAGAGCCCTGAGGGTCATGTCGACATGTCCAAGCCCAATATTGTGTTGGGTGTATAATCATCACTAATTAGGCCGAACACAATGGTCTTGCATAACATGCTGGGATGTCACCACCGTTACTCGCTCGTTGTGTTTGTCATTGCCGATAAAATTCCTGCCACACGGTTGTTTGTTGCCGGGTAAGGTTATTATGTTCTCCCAAAGACTTGAGTTTCTTTTCCTGTATTATACTGATAGTATTACCACGTTTGTTCTTTTAATGTTTCATTGATCGTACAATCCGCTTTCAAAGTATTATTGTTCATATTTAACTGCCGCCATGTGAAAGGAATGTTTTAAAATTCTAATACAGTATACAGAGGCTCGTATTTGCTGGTGTAAGTGATCCTGTCGCACATTTTTTTTTTCAATTCGACAGCCCTGAATGCAAATCACTACAAAGGGAGCCCATCACTTTCACAATGCTGTTTTTGTTCACCTCATCTTTTTCCCTGTGCTGAATTTATCAGCTCCAAAGTGTACTGTCTTTTGCTGCACAGTGGTCTCCAACCTTTTTTTTTCACCACGGACAAGTGCATATAAGTAGAGATAAATTTGCGGACCGGCAACCACAGGGCTGGGAGTGAAGGGTGATGTTGGATGACTAATAAAATGCTACAGCAGCAAATGCAAATCCTCTGTGTATTTTTGTGTACCTTAATTTGGTCACTCATGTAACGCAGCAGAACAACTATAACGGGCAACACGAAAAATTGGATGTTTTTTAGATCGTAAAAAAAAAAACAAACTTGAAGCCAATTTTTTTTATGTAACTACCACCTACATCCTGAAATGCGCCAATATAAGGCACCACAGAATAAGTGTATGAACATATATAACTCACCATATTGCTTTATATGGAACTGCTCGCCGCATATTGTGCACAGCGGGCTTCATATGTGCTCTTATATTTTATTTTATTTTTACTCATTTTGCTAGCTTGTGCGTTTAATATTGGCATAATGCAACCAAGACAATTAGCACCTTGACATGTGTCAAGCGTCCATCATGGATGGATCGAACGAAGATAAATGGATCACTTTTCAAAATAAAATATCTTTCATCCTCGATTAAAAAAATAAACTGAGAAACTGAAAATTTTCTTTGGTATGTGCCGCCCGGTCCAAAGTGACCTGCGGCCCAGTACCAGTCCGCAGCCCGTTGGTTGGAGACCACTGTATTACACCACCAATGTAGTGAATGTAGCCTACTTTTCACAGACAGTAACTTTATATGCACTCAAGAATTCCTGCTCAGCACTCGATATTTGATTTTTTTTATTTATTTTTTTTTTTTACCTTGACATAGGGAGCATTCAATGGGAAGACAAAAGCTAAATTATTTCTGCTAGCTGCCGCAGGGCTTTCTGCATGCCACTCATTAATTAAGGAAAATGTATTAGTCATGACTCCCACTAAAGCTGCATATTCATGAGGAGTGTGTGCCCCAAGGAGAACGCTGCCTCCGGAGAGAACATGCTCAGTACTTAAAGACTTTATGTTCGGATGTAAGGAATTATTCTTCAACCATCGCGTTTTTATACACATCACCACTACAGTAATCAAATAATTGGTTGTTTTGAATGTATTTTATAGAGAAATCATAAATTACTCCATATGCTAATTGAAAATCGTTGGCTGTTGCCAAATTAGTCTGATAAGGTCGGTGGTAGGATTTCAAGCATGAAACACGTCACCGAAAATGAACCAAAACTATATTTATAATCAAGATGATTATAATCGTCCATGCCGTTTTAATTACGCTATTAAAAAAAAAGAATAATTACAGTCGATGTTTTTTCTTTGTTGTACCCAGCACCTTACTTATGCATCGCGGTGGCCCCAAGTCGTTCCCACAACAGCCTCACCGGGATGTCTCATTAGTGGAACGTGTATTGGTTGTGGAACATGCACGTGCACCGCAGCGAAGATTAAATTGCTCTAACGGATGGATACAGAAAGTCTGAGTTGGCAGAAATCGTTTACTCTTGATATCAAATAAACGCTCCACGTGCGTCTCGATGGGAGACTCGAGTCGTAATCAGTATCGCAAACAATGAATTGACAAGTCTGTTATCTCGTTAGCGGAGTTGTAGCGTAATTTGAAACACCGCAGCAGGCGAATTCAATGCTTGGATAGTAAAATTAATGAAGGATGAATTTATTTTAGCTGCCCATGTTTAAAAACTCGGGCAGCTCGACTACAGGTATGTCATATTGCAGTCTTAGATCCTCTTTATCCTTGACTAATTCTCTTTTTACCGGTTAATGTGAGAAACCGATCAGTCATAATTAGGAGTTAGCTGGATTTATGTTGATGGTTGCCATATTCACGACTCACTGTAGTTTAGAAACAGATTTGCTTGTAATAGTGACTTTCTCTGCGAGGAAAAAAACCTCATCAGACTTACATTTCCACTGCAGTACATAAAAGCTTAGTATTATAGCAGCACAACCGGCTGGAAATCGCCAATGAATTAAACAAGCTGGCATTAGTCTTGGAATATGCAACACAGATGACTCCAATTGCAAAGTATTTTTCCCACATTTTTTTCCCTTCACACTCAGTCTTCGATTTTGATATTACGATTCAAAGTCCAATCAAAGGACAGAAGTGTGTCAAAAAGCATTCATCCATTCATTTTCTTCAGAATTCTCCCAAACTAATCAAAAATAATCATCACAAAGGGCAAACGTAAGTGATTGCGCACACATTCCATTTCTACACTCGGTTTTTCCATTTCCACCCCAGTTTAATCTACAGAAAGGACACCACACCATTCCCCATTCCCTTAGTTTCTGCAGCGCGACCGAATTGACATTGACTCACATACACTCACTCACACTCACCACTGACGAGACACTGCAGGGAACATGTGGACCTCTCCAGCCAGGAAGTCCAAACCTGGGCGTGGTTTACGAGCCCCTAAAAAAAAATAGGAATTCTTCATAACTGTCTGTTGACAGTCGGAAAGATTATCTTCTAGCTTTTCAAATGCCCCGCTTACCAATGCACTCTGCACATTTCCATACGCACCAGCTCTGACTGTGGTGGTCTTCCTTTATCCGTCTCTCTTCCAGAGCACGATGAGTGTGCCAGCACTCAGAACTCTTGCGATGACAATGCGATCTGCACCAACACCATTCGCGGACATCTGTGTACCTGCAAGCCAGGCTATGTGGGAAATGGCACCATCTGCAGAGGTAAGTTCCTACCCTGGAATATCCCCTCGGTCATGTACAACATAGTCAACCGGTTGGGAGGGATCACGTGCCTCGTCGTAACATCTTTGACACTGTGGTTCTGCCCTCGGACTCATCACCTTACCAGGTCACGGTGGCCAGACTGATGATTCCAAAATAGATTTTGGAGCGTTTTCCACCGGTGTGCCTTGTCACCCTCGGTGCTCACACTGCCTTCTGTTGACCGTTTAAGCACCGTCTAAGCGGCTCATTGGTTTGGCTGTTCATGAGCACACAGATGGAGCAAGGAAAGGCATAAATAGGCGATTTCTTTTTCTTTTTTTTTTTTTTGAGGCAATGTCTTGGTGTGTGCATATATACTTCTAATGACTTTAAAAATGGCTTAGACAAAGTCTTAACCCAGTTGAATATTTGATCAATTATGGGCATATATAATTACGTAAAAAGTAGCCCACATAAGTCCACAAGCAATTATTTGAATCCTGGTAACCACAGGGAGTCCGATCCCGACAACTTTATTGATGCGCGACTCGTTCCTTGTGACGGCTCAAGCTAATGTGCTTCCCGGGTTATGAACACTTCAAAACGTCAACGACTTTGTGGTGCTGTGAAAGAGTGTTTCACCGCATGACACAAGAAGTGCTGACTTACCGCGATACTTACTATTTTTCATTTTATCTTCATCATGCGGAAATGTGTGTTAGTGATGGCGCGTGAAAAATCCCGGTAACATTTTTTCACTCAGAAATTCTAAATACATTTTTACAGAGTTTTTGAGGAAATTTCGCAAGTTTATTAAATTAAAAAAGTCACTCCAAGCGTTTTTGAGCCGATACCATCCAGGTTGGGAGACAGAGCCATGCCACTGCTATTGTGTGTTGGTATATTACTATTGTCAGATGGAAACCGTGGAATCTTCTACCTCCAAAGCGACTAAGTTGGTTTCCTTTTTGAGACACAAGCAATATACTCAAACACAGTAAGAGAGCCATGGCTCACGCGTAGGGTTGCCGTCCTCGACAACATTGAGTTGCCTTGTGTATGCGTGTAAAAAAAACAAAAAACAAACTTCCGCCCCTTGAGGGACTTTTTTTAATTCAATAAACTAGTAAAAAATACCCAAAAGCCCTTGTAAAATGCACTTTGAATGTCTGAGTGAAAAAAAATCCTTTTTTTCCCTAAGTAAATAAAACTCCCCATTTTTTACAGTGACAAACCTTTTGTCTAAGCAACATGCTTGCTTCAGATGTTCTGAAGTGTTCACTCCACATACCTGGACCCACTACACAAAAACGTTGCGTTTGCACTGACGGCTGACATACAATGAAACAGCCTATAGAGCTGTCTTACCGTCCATTCGTGGTTTGTCAGCCATCTCCACATAAACAACTATCACAGTTGGAATTCCCTGATGTGCCGTGAACATCATATATGTCCATCATCACACATACGGAATAGCATTTTACCTGATTCGATTATATGGAACACTGTCTACAACCAGAGCCTGAAAGCTGGAAAAAAAACAAAAAACACAACTACTATTTTTTTATTTATTTATTTATTTTTTTAGTGCTCTAAAGCTTTGTTCATCCTTGCCAAATAAAACAAGGAATCACTTGAGAAATAACATCCCTAATATAAGAGACGTTATAGAGAATCGATACCCTGGATAGTGTTGTGTTCTGATATTATTGTTTCAGAGCAAAATATTTACCGGTATCAAAATGTCTCAGGTCAAAATGCTACTGTTAGATGTGTTAGGGTAATGAAGTCATCACTGTATATTCAAATAGGGACTAAAAAGGCTACGCGAGGCAGACAGGCTGGTAAACCAGTTCAGGGTGTACCCTGCCCCTCGTCCAATGTCAGCCGGCATAAGCTCCAGCTCACCTGCGACCTTTTTGAGGATAAGGAGTACGAAGAACTGATGGATGGATTCAAACTAAATATTTTCTAAGCCGGTTATAACATTTTTAGCTTAAACTCCGAAAGGAAAAACAAAAACAAAAATCACAGTATTTGCATGAATCTAATGGTTAAGGCCCTAAAAGACAATCCACGTACACTCTCGCATCATGTCAAAGACATTTACATGCCTCCTGTACTTATCACAAAAGGTTTCACTCAAACAGAGTTAGCCAAATCATTTACAGTAACATTAGAATGAAAAATCACAGTGAAGAATAAAAAGCACTCACAAGGCTTTAAAGGGATTTTGACGATCTTTAATGTAGTGAGTAAGACAATAATACAAGCTCATAAGGAGCCTTTGATGAAACGTTCACGATTCACACTGTGGTGGGGCTTGGCACTCATCCAAAGATGAAAGTATCATTAATTAAGGTGTGATTTCACAAAATGTCTTCCATCATGGGACAGTGGTTATGACGAATCACCGGCTGGTGGTTCTTAAATACTGCGAAGATAATTCTGCAGAATCAGTCAATCAGTGTATCATTATTTTATGTTTTATTTTTTTACATTTGATGAGCTCTTTTCAAAAGTAAGATCATTTCAAATTTACAAAAAAACAACAACAAATGTTTCACGTGTCATCGTAGAAATATAACTTTGCATCTTACTTTATAACCTCGCATGAATGACAGTATGTCTGCTAAAAGGAAATGTGAAAAGAAAGAAAAAAATGACATAAATGCAATTCAAAGATGATGGTTGTGATTTTGACAAACCACAACTTGGGAAATAGGTGTAGCCGACAGAACCCGCTCTCGACGCTGCTGTCACACCGGCATTACGATGGTTAGCAGGCAGAAAACAGGTCTTGGGACAGATCAATGTAATTTGCAAAATGCTTTCCATTCATTTTCTGCCGCTGGAATGTCTCCAAGCTCATACACAGCCGCACTTCTACGTCTAGGCAATATGCCGCCTGTCTGTATAGCGAACACCACATTTTTCATTCAGAGAGTCATTGGCAAAGTGCAAATGAAGGAACAGATGTTTAAAAAAATATATAATATATAAAAAAAAAAATATGCAAGGTATTTTGTCAACAATTACAATTAATATCTCTTCACATCAAGCAAGCAAACCAATATGCAAACATGTCAAATAAATTATTCCCAAATAATTCCATAGTGTGAAGTGTTTTGTAAACCAGAATAAATTATTATTATTAACCCAATTTTATGGGGGTCAGTAGTGAATCGGTCCCTTTTTTTTACCCAAATTGTGTTATTTTTGACCCAGCATACGTAATGATAATATCCCTAAAACCTCCTATGACTTGCTATCCTATTCTGGCCAATTAGTATTATTCAAGCAAGGAGTTGGAGGAAGTGGCCTCTTTTTTTCCCCTCCCCCTGAGATCTCATTACCGTGTGATGGCGACAGTGTTGGCCAATCGACCTGTGCCTCCCATTTCATTCCCCTCATACATCACTGCATCCCCCGTAGGACCGAGGGAATTAGTCTGAGTGCGACTCTGTCCGTCGCAGTTAATATTAATAGGACAAAGAACCATGTTTAGCCAGCCTTGAGCACAACAAGCAAGGCTAAGTCAGGTGTCAGAGCCCCAAAAAAATGTTTCACTAATAGAGCAAGTTGATGCACGGCCTTCAATTTGTGGCCTTTTTAATGAAAAATGAAAACGTTCCTCCGTCGCTACTTAATTGGCATGCTAAGGGGCCATACATTTTCCAAGAATGATATTATCATTCAGTATTTATTGTATTTTGGAAAAGGTCATTAGCTACAATAATAGTATACAAGTATATATTCATCAATTTGCAATAACTTTAGTCCTCATTAGGGTCATGGATGAGCTGGAGCATTTCCCAGCTGACGAATCCACCCTAGACTGGTCACCAGACAATCGTGGGGCACTTATATAAACAAAACAACCATTAAGATTCACACCGACTGACAATTTAAAGTCTTTAATAAATCAACATGTGCAAGTCTTTGAGGTTTCCTTTTTGTTTTTTTGGGATTTTTTTTTTTGCCTTATACGAGCAGTTTTAGCTTTGTTTTTTTCCCCTCTCACCGTTCCTCATGTTTTTCTTTTTCATCCAAGAAAATCCTGGCGCCATCAAGCGACCCGTCAGGCTTCCTGTGTCGGTTCTTGTTTTTATGTTTCATGGATGTGTTGTAACTATTAAGTGAATTCCGTTGCTCTGTAACTAAATGAATTTTGCTCGTTTTTACATTTCTCCGGACATAATAGATGGACAGAAGAGCACAACGACGAAGTAATCACTCTTATTCTATCGCCGCCAAAGGCATGAAGGGTACTACTTCTCACGCAGGCGCAGAAGGTTCCGGAGTAGTTGGCGTTTCGTTTGTAGTGTGCTCTTCGGTCATTTTCCGGTCCGACGTGGCGACTTCAAGGCCGACGCGACAGTTGGCCACAAGAGCCGACGTCGGCTTGATATGTCGAGGCCTTTCGGGACGATAATGCAACACATGCAGCATATTCAGTCACCACATGCGATTGTACTTCACCCCAGTTTGGACCTTTTCTCATATGCGACAGTTTGAGGCTTTCAACCAGCGTGAAGCTATTTTTTAATTTTATTTTTTGTAGAAACGCTGCTGTAATTGATGTGTAATATTGCCCAAGTGTGGCTCTCTATGGGGCAATTCCACTTCTCGATGACAATGTCTGAGTCTTTGCCTCATTCTCTCACGGGGGTCCGGGTGCATTTGCCACAATAACCTTGCGTGTATCCAGACTTGCTCAATTCTGTCCCCATGGGAACTTTTGAATCGTGATTACACTTCACATCGAACACCTATTTGGTAATTATGGCAACCGTTGCGACAGAAATGACTTGCCCCTTCGGCATATAGATTCTGCTTTTGATATTGTGCAAACACTGGTTGGAGAAGTTTGGCTATTCCGCCTTAGAATAGCTTAAACATGTTTTGCAAATTGTCAAATTTGTGAAAGATGCTGGACATCATTGCAATAAATAATACAAGGCATGAAAATTGATAGCAAAACAGTGTTCATGGAAAGAAAATATTTTACAGCAGGCGATTGATTTTCTGGCTTGACTGGAATTCAACAAAATGAAGCGATAAGATCCCCATCTGTGGGTTTTTTTTTTTTGTTTGGTTTTGTTTTTCAGTGCGATAACATGGGGAGAAAAGGTTTGCCTCTGTGTCAGCTGCCATTTTAATGAGTCACAACACGATAAATGGGCAAGAGTAGTTCAATCAGAGCAAAGCAACGAATTCTAGATCAGCATTGTCTCAATGTCAGCCTAATGATCAGCCGCCTATTGCCGAGCTTGTGTCGGTTGTTGAATAAGTGAGCTCATCGTGTTCATGGTCCATTTCATCACCGTGGGCCGCTCTATACAGACCAAGGCGCTTGAGTAGCGAGTCTAAAAAGCATCAGGAGACAAAAAGCATTATCTCTTTCAGTTCGCATCTTTCTACCAGAGCTAATCACAGAGGAGCCATGTTTCACCCAACTAACAGCAAGCAATTAAGAAAAGATAATGTATTCTGAATTATCAAGGGAGGATGTTTGCTTTAGGAAGGTGGTGGCGGGCGATAAGCACGAGGGGGGTGGTGGGTGTCGGTGGGTAGAGCCTTGATTTTTCCTTACAAGTCTGAAGGATTTAATTTGATGTTTACATAATCGCTGTTCCCCCTCGTCTCATTTTAAGACAATATGTCGCAGCTTCTCTGCTGTGGAGTCTGTGCTGGAGGGCAGTTGCGTCTCATTTTAATTGAGTGAAGCAATGATTAATTGTGGATGGAAAAGAAGATGAGAGCGCCCGTTTTAAGCTTTCTGGTAATTATCATTTGAGGTAATTATTTTTTGGGCTGCGCCTCACCATGATGCAGCTGCTGTGTAAGAAAAGGACTCACCCAACTTTCGGTGATGCACTTATGAATGGGCAGCACGGAAAATAAAAAAGCACTTAGTACATCTGCCTCACATTTCGATGGTTGTGGGTTTGAATCCAGACTCCGGCCTTCCTCCCTCATTCCAAAATCATCCATGTCAGGTTTAATGAAGAATGCAGTTGGTGGCGTTATTGCCTCGGCTGTGTAACAATGTGTGACTCCACGGTCTTACCTGGGTTCAACTAGCAAGTGTGCCATAGATAAAAAAGGCAAAAACAAGAGTGAGGTTCTCAGCAATAAAACGACCAGGCTAGTCAGGCTAGCTAGGCCTCGTCACCGATCTATTAATGTCTGCCGAATTTAATAGAGCCGCTAATGCAGATCAGAACAGTATCCCACAACCACTGAGGCAGTCGTCTTTTGGAGTGGAAAATCAATTACACAAAACTTAGACGGTTAGAAGCACGTGCTGCCTGACAAACCGAGTAGGTCTAGTAAAGTGGGAAAGAGGCTTCGGGGTATGACTACGTACGTCATTAAAGGCACTTTTTATGAAGACTTTATGACACTTTAGTTTGAGTTGTCTGGTGGAGTGCTTCCAACTGGTGGAGTGTTTCCAACTCTTATTTAACTACGGTACCAATAAGTGAATTGTGGGATTGGGACAGCCACCCCTCACTTGAAACAGTAACAATGATTTGTCGGAACATAGTTTCATTGAGATCTTAAAAGAGAAGACTTTCTGACTCTTGGACGGATTCGATATATCGATTTGAATCGATTTTCCTTTTCATAGCCCGATATCGACTCATAAAACCCTTTTTCCCCATAAATTTACATGACTTCACACATCACGTGAGATCCTGTCACTTTGTGAAAGTAGCGTATCAAAACAAAATGGTGGATGCAGCAACGTTGGCGCCAAAAAGCAAGAAGGCAGATGTATTTATTGTTTTGATCAGGTCATGTTAATAAACGAACATGATTAATGGCACTGCATTAGCTTCAATGCTTTATGTCAATATGAATATTTTATACGTTTGTTCTAATTGCAGCATTGGTTCTTCTGAGAATGCCTTCCATACAAAAGTAACATTGGTACTGCTTGAAGTCTTTGATTGAATCGAAAATCAATCAGTGAATCATGAATCAAAAATCGAATCAGGCCCTTGTGCATTGAATCAAATGGATTTTGGAAATTGACTGCACGTATGTAGTAAAGTTTGTGTTTAGCTTTGCATGCGAAACACACATTCACACTCAGTCTGTCTTTATATCTTTAGCCTCTCAATCCGGATTTCTTACCTGTCAACTTTTTTTTTTTTTTACAGCATATCATTGTCTGTCACTCATCGTGCCTGATCCATCCCTCATCTTGACCATGTGCTGTCGTTCAGGATGACTGGATGGCACTCCAGTGTCATTCATCGACTCCTTTTCCTGCAATAAGACAGAATACAAATTTTATGAAATAATTCTGATCAAATGCAAATATTGCATCCAGTTTTCCCCTCCGTTCGGTTCCCTATCTGCTGACATATCTCAGCTGACACGATGTTTTTCTGTACGTTGGAACATCTTTGATTTGGCCGCGCAAAGGAATGAAAACAAACAAGTCATCCCAATCTCCTCGTGGGATCAAATGCAGCTCAGGTTTTGTGTCCCTCCTTCAGACTCTGGCAGAATGTTTCATACGGAATTCCAGCACGACATCATGCATATCAGCGGTAAACGCCATCTTATCAGTGAAACAGCAGAGGTTGCCGAAAACTGTGGTGTCAGCTACCTCGGTGTGTGTGCGTGCGTGTTTCAATAATGGATTTGGACGTAGGGATTCGCTCGTGCCGCTCAGCATATAGTTATGAAAGCTCCTCACATCCGACTGCCAAGGGCGTCCCTGTTCCTCCCCTCTTGCTCCTCTGATAGCTCCATGCCCCTGTGACTCTTGCTCAGATTAAAATAGATAAAATCATCCATACGTGATGGGAATGGCTAGTTTCGCACTTAATGTTTAGTCACATGCAGTCGATGAAATGTTTATTGTCTTATTGGTCATTTGTTGGAATGTAGTTGTAAAAGATAAATGCCTTTGAAAGTGTTTGCAAGTACATTCGAACGTACTAGTAGGCTAAAAGCTTCGCCATAATGGCAGTATTGTCTCGTGCAAAAATGTTTTTTTTTGTTTTTTTTTAAGCATTTGGCCTACATTTTACTATACATTGTTTGTTCGTTATTTTTATATTTTATTATTATATCTCCAGTTCAAGATTTCCATTCTGCATTTTTCCAATACACAAGCGTAAGTGGCATTATTGGAAAAAAATGCAATTTTTTTTTTAGCAGTTAGCATCAAAAATGTTTTCTCCACAGCCATTGAATATTTTTTTTTTATAAAATTTGCTAACTTGTTAAGAATTTGCCTTTAATTATACAAATCCATTTTTATGATTTATTTTCATTTTCAGAATGTATACTGTGTTACTTGCAGTAAGATGAAAAACTCCATTTGTCTCTGCACAAATGTATAGTTTATGGACCTGATCCAGTTTGCTACTTCTAAAAAAAAGATGTCAGAATCCCAGATTACAGACTTTCAACAAGGAGGTAAAAAAAATAGTTGTTGTCATCTTGCATGTTTTCTATCCCCCCTGTTAAACATGAACAAATGGCTTCGCTCTGTCATCTTTGTCGACTTCACCCATCTGGTTAGGGTGGAAAGATTTCATCCCATCTGTAGCAGATTTTATAAACAAAACAACAAGCTTCATGCTTTAAAATATGTTTTGTCTATTGTTGCAGTGGTGTTATCTCCATCACTGAGAAGATGAGGCTTGCTACATTTGAAGTAAATGTCAAAACATACCGTAGCTATCAAGAAGCCATTCTCCACATCCCTTCACAGTCAAGAAGAGCTGGCAACACTTTTTTGTGGCAGACTCTTGACCTCAACTCAACTGACCACTTGCAATCAGCTTTCGCATGCTGTTCTGCATGGAACGATGAATCTGTGTACCCCAGAACTGCTTGTCCCTTTCAATGGGGCAACATTTAAAAAGGGGAGTAAACAGGCTTAGGCAAGTCACGAAAAGATTTGTGATTGTTAATTTAAACTAAGAAACTAAATCCAGATCAAACTTGTTGATTACCGTATTTTACGGACTATAAATCGCCCTTTTTTTCATAGGTTGACTGATCCTGCGACTTTTACTCTGAAGCGACGTATACATGGAAAAAAATATCAATTTCATAGACAGCCACAAGAGGGCACTCTAGACGTATGTACCGATATCTCCTACTCCCACAGAAAACTGAGAATGACTGGACACAAATGCCCCTCTAATGAATCATATTCTGCACTCCGCAAGGCGCGAGTAGTGGATTTTATAGCTGAAAACCATAATTGAGCAGCAGACAGAAAGTTTAGAGTTAATGAGAAACTTGTTAGTGACTGGCGAAAAGCAGACTCCTACTGCGATGAAAGAAAAATACGTTCGCCAGTGCCTGTTTGAAGAACGTGTTGCGGGAGAAGCTTACCGTACGTCTTCATGCTCAGTTAGTTGCCAAGAGCACGGATAGCGATGTCCCAAAAAAATGAACATGAACACTAGACACCTTTTCTGTTCATGTTTATTTTTCGCGTGGCTAAATGGCCTTCATTGTGTTCGCATATCTCACACTTATTCCGCCTGTTCTTTTTTCTTTTATCAAAGTTATAACTTGCCTTCCAAAATGATGTTTTCGTGTCTAGCATTTCATAAAATAAATTACCCGCTAAAAATGCGACTTATACTCCATGTGTATGTTTCTACCTAATTTTTGGGCTGGTTCGATTGATACTCCAAAGCAACTTGTTGTCCGGAAAATTTGGTAATCAAAATTGCGTCCATAAACACCTTCCTTCAACCTAAGAGAGTATTTTGCCTTAGTTATGGAAAATGTTCAAATATTTTTCCATCATTTGCTGCTGGCTTAAGGCAATCCATCCTTAAATTGATTGAAATGTATGGCGGCTGCTCACTGTGAAAGAACTCTTAAAAAAAAAACACAAGGGGGTAATAAATTGGCATGTCAGCGGTATTGATCATCTGCCCTCACAACCCTCTGCGGATGCATTATGATAGTAAAAATCATTCTTAATGCATTTTTCATCTGCGCAGACAGCCTGGCTCAGGTCTTTATCGTCATGTAAACAGCGGCATAACATGTGATGTTGTGGGAAAAGATCGCCGGTGAACTGCTGTTCTGCGTGTGTTCGAAGACTTTTGTTGTTGTTGTTGTTGAATACGACTGCAGTGTTTTTGTGGTTAACTCTTTTCTAAATAAACCGCAAGAGGCAGGTCTGATGAAGGCAGTTGACCTGCGCTTTACGCCCGAACAAAGCCATCAGTGAGGTTTACAAGCCACCCATACAATCTACACTGACTCTGACCTTCGTCAGAGTGGTCATTGTTTCCGGAGCCTGTTTTGTCCCTCCGGCAGTACAAACAACTGGCAGCCAAGCGCTTCTTTACAAGTATTGATTTATTCACTCATTGTAAACTCAATGGCTCACAATGACATATAACTCCTGTGCTGATGTATAGCATTGCTTCTTACTCAAGGGACTCTTTTTGTTGATGCTCAATGTTTAGATTAGATGCAGCACCAGAATTTGTATACGGTGTATAATTCATATTTTGTACATATGTTTTATTTTAAGTGGGAGTCAAGTCCAACATTTTCTTTGCAATGTGTTTTTCAGTATGTGCCCCGCCCCATTAGTCTAAAAACGGCATTATGATTAATTTTGTGTCTGTGAAATAGGAATTAAGCACTTGGTTGTCCGTTTCCGACAACAGTCGGGGACGGTGCCTGAAAACGCGTGGATTAGTCTTCTTAATTCTTATTCCACAAACGTAGTACAAATCGTAAACCGTGTTTACAATCATGGAGGCACATGAAACATTTTATTGCAAAGAATTGTTTTGTCTTAACTTCCACTTTACTATAAACCAGGCATCACCAAATGTCCGGATCCGGACCGCGGGATGATTCGGACCGGACCCATGGCCAATCTATGATGATTTTTTTCAGGGCGCATTCGCAAACGTTGGCGCTGCAATTCTAGTTAATACGGAAAAGGCGTCACTGATTTGAGCCAATCAAATCTTTTGTCTACGATCAACTGCCAATTGCGCAGCAGACCGGAAGAGAGTGCTGCTGACAGTATGCCTTGCTAAAAAGTTAGCGAGGTTGATGCGTCTTGTTTTAAATGAATGGACGGAGAAATTTAGTTTCGTTCTGGCTGCAGCCGATTCTAAACCAGTGTGCATCATGTGCTCCGAAACCGCCGCAACATTGCGAAGCGCCACTACGAAACAAAGCACCGCCCTTTTGTGCACAGTTATCCGCTGACCTTTGAGGTGAGCGCATGCAAAAACATCAAACTTCGAGTGCAGTACAACAGATTTTTACATTTTCGTTTACATCCCAGCGGCATGCAAACGAATATTCAATAAAAGTATCATGGATTTTGGGGAAACATAAAAAAACGTTCAAGTGATGGGGAAGTTGTGAAGGAGTGCTTAAATGTGGTTGCACAAACATTATTTAAAGGAAAACACAAAGCCCAGATGTGTGAAATAATCTACCAAATCCCAATGGCCCTGACTCCGTTCCAACCCAGATTTAAGTCACTGGCAGGACAGTCACAAACTCATTTTTCTCATTAAGAGAAGTTAAAAAAATATTCAAAAGAAAAAGTGATGTCAAAGCTCATTTTGAATTAGTTTTTCATGAGGACAGCCATTTTTATTGATTGTGTACTGAACATGTTGACCTGTTTTACTTGGTTAATTAGGCTTTCCGTTTTTTTTAGGCTGATAACTCTTTGATTTATTAAAAAAAGGTAAAAGATGTTAACTCAATGCTTAACACTTGATATATTTCTGCAGGAGATATTTTACAGTTTTTTTCTGGAAGTGGATCCCTTAAATTCCTGGAGCCACATTTTCTTGAATGTGAAATAAACGCCTTATATTTGTTTGACTGGCAAAGGTGTTTAATGGGAACATTGCTAAATATTTAGTATATAAGTGCGCTCTGTTGAAAATGACTAAATATTGAAACTATATAAAAATGTGAACATAGGCTAGACATTAAGGGAAGTTGGACTTTGGTTCGGACCTTTTAATTGGAAGAAATTTTCGTCATGGACCTCTGTGACTTTTCATTGAATACCTCTGCTTTAAACAAATAATTTCCTCGATTAATCACAACATTTTGGGGGGTCTTTTGAATTTCCAAAATGTCCCTTTGCCCAATACCAAGACATGGAAATATGTACTGCCCTGCCTTTTTTGCAAAGAACCTTTAATAGTGTCATTATCAAAAGACTAACAAAGCATTAACACGACACATCAATGAGCTGTGCGACCGTGGAAGCCCGCAATTAGCCGAGTTCTCTTGCATGTTCTAATTAAAATGCACTTTTGATATTTCTCGCAATTGGTGCAATACCCATTGGCTTTCGCTGTTCACTTCAACACTAATTCTGAGATGGATCCTTAGATGCCCAATGACCGTGAACGGGGCTGTTAGCTATGGCACATAGTGGAGTGATTTCATTCTCACCACCCACTGGAAAGCAATCTAGGCCCATAATGGGAAACTCAAATAGCAAATCTGTGAGTATAAGCATGTCTTGAGAAGTCACGAGTCAGCAACAGGCTCACTTAAGCATCAAGATAGTTTAACTGGAGGTCACAGGAGTGACAATGAAGGAGGCATGCTCATAGAACACATTATTTGTCGTTGTAACACGGTTTCTGGCAATGTGTAATGGAAGTGGAGCCCAGGAAGTAGTACTAGAGGAGAAGAAATGGAAAGCAAATAAGGAAAGGAACTGCAGTTGATTAAAGCTGCACGATAAGGGGCGGCAAAGAAAATGAAAAGTCAAATATTCAGCTGGTGCGTTAATATAGTGGCATTCAAGCGACAGATGACACTTTGATTGCCTTAGCTAATCTAGTCCCATAGTTGTTGTCGCTTAAAGGGGAAGTCATCCCCAAAATGTTCTTTGCAAGAATTTCTTCTATGCAGGTCCACTAGTCTAAACATGGCAGTGGGATTAATATTGCATTTGTGGAATATGAGTTAAGCCGTAAAATCCACTTTTTTTTAACCATGTCAGAGACGTCTTCAGATCAGCTTCAGAAAACTGTTAAGCCGTGATTGGTTGCTATCTGAGCCCTGCGCAACTGTGATTTCATTTTCAGTCGACAGACGTGACAAAATGGCCGCCCCCTGAGATGGCTTAAAATGGATGGATTTTGCTACTTAACTCATATTCCACAAATGCAATATTAATCCCAATGCCATGTTTAGACAATTGGGCCTGCATGGAAGAAATTCTTGCAAAGAGTTTTTTGGGGTTGACTTCCCCTTTAAGACCAAAGAATCTCTCAAGTAGTGTAGCTTGGTTTAGTAATATATACACACACCCACATACCCACCCCCCCACACCCACCCCCCCCCACACACACACATATACACACACACACACACATATCTACGCGATATTTTTCAGATGCAGTGATTAATTTAGAAATTCAGAAAATAAACTAAGAGTGTGTGTGTCCAAAGAGTTAAAAAATACCACGCGCAGCAAAAAAAAAAAAAGTCTGTGTTGGCTGAAGACAAAGTAGTTTACGAGTGTGAACTTGTGTCTATTCATCTATTCATATTTCCCCACAAAATGTTAGTGGTCAGACAGGTATTAAATTGAAGCGTACTCCTTTGTGGGGGCGCCAATATTGACGTTTCATTTGAATTCATCCCATGTCTGTCCGTCACATATTCCCCTGACAACAGTAATACTGAATATCCATAGCCTCATCAAGAAGATGAGGAGGCGGGCTGAAGACAGATTGCTATAATTAAGACTTCATCACAAAGTAGCATACATATTGAAAATCACAAGACTTAATGAAGCCTGAACATTAATTTTACTGCAGCCCAATTCATTAGCTGTGTATAGATACACTTAATAATGAATCACAAGTATGACGATGGTCATTGTGGTTTCCCCCTCCCCGTGTTTGAAAGTCATTAGTTGGAAAAGACAGGCGGCATAATGCTGATGGCGGTGAAATGATAATTAGTGCTGGAGATAGATTCAGTCAATAAAGTGTAATTAATATTTCAGTGTGAGGTTTATAAGTAAAGAAGCAATCAGGCTCTTAATGAGAGACTTTTTAAATCATTGACTTATCCAAATAAAAAGCCAGTGGTATTAAACTCTAAACGACGAGACTGATTTGATGTCAAAATGTAGGTTTTCTGTTGTGAGCCTTCACAACACGCATACAGCAAAGAGGCCGCGCGAGAAATACCTAGAAATGACTCGATGTTTCAATCCATTAAGGCTCGTCTTAAAATTTGGAAATAGTCATTTCTTCTGAATGAGCTCAATTTTTCCTCTTTTTAAATTAGACGTGTGAGATGCTCTGACATACCCTCCTCATCTTGTGTTTTGTGAGGGGAGGGAGGGGACATTGGTGCCAGATTTCCTCAAGAAGAACAAACCGCCTGCTTTGTGTTTCTCTGTTTGCTGCTATATTGAGTCCTCACACCGTCTGCACGTCTAAGCAACTCACCATGTGCTCACATAAGCACACACCTTTCGGAATATTGCGATATACAACAAGGAAATGCTAAATTGGGAATGCTTCTGGCTCAATCTGGTATTGATCGATCGCGATTTGCACCAGCTCACTGTATTCAGATTTGACCTTTCAATATTTATGTACAATTCTTTTAAGGCCGTAATAGCTTATGAGTGAAGGATGAAAATATTAGCCTGCAAAATCCAAGACAGCTGCAAGTGTTATCTTTTATAAAAGTTGTTTTTCTTCCTTGTTTCCTGTCTTTCCAGCTTTCTGTAAAGAGGGGTGCAGGAGTGGCGGGACATGTGTGTCTCCCAACACGTGTGTTTGCCCTTCAGGATTCACAGGACGATTTTGCGAGACAGGTAAGAGCGAGAACTGGCCACTGGTTCGGTTGATTAATCGATGAGAGTTGAGATCTCATACTTTAGATCGTCAACCTCTAATTTGCGATTTTTCACCTTTCGGGGGGTGAGGAGGGGGTGTTCTGTTCCTCATTAATTGCGATAAACGAGGGATTACTAGACGTTCAAACATACTGGCAAATATTTTTGAAAGTGCTTGTAGGCTAAATGCTAAAAACAGCATTTTTTAAGTATGCAAGTGTAGAATTGCACATGCGCATTCCCTGTGGCATTATGGAGAAAAAAAATGCCAAACAGAAATCAAACATTACAGACATATTAATAACATTTTTCCAACCGTACTTAACTTTTGAACGTATTGGTGTGATGTAGGCAAAATGTCCGTAATTGCAAATGAATAAATATTTTTAAAAAAAGATCAAATTTAGATTATTAAAATAAAATTTCCTCCCACACCCCAGAATTCCCCAGTGCCCCACGCTGCGATGTGCTCTGACGCCATCACACTAACACTGCCCCCATTCACATCCTTCTCACCACACGTGTGATCCCTTTTATCTACGGATTTGACAAAAAGGAAGTTAACATTATACATCTGCATGCATGTCTCTTTTGTTCAACTGCGTCAGGGTATGTACTGTGCCCTCAGGTTATACATCTTATGTTAATCATCCATGACATGAACCACAAGGCATTATCAGAAAAATCATTTGAATATTAAGCAAGAGTATTTGACAGGACATTTAGTTCAGATCTAAATGCACGGCAAAAAAGACCCAATGAGGAATAAATTAACAGACTAAAATTCTGTGAGATAACTAACCTTGAGAGATTCCTTCCAGGCAGACATGTGAAAATGTTCACGCTTACGATAGCATTAGTTGTTATTGTAGTTGAGTTGCATTAGGATGTTTTCATTTTCATTAAGGTTTGTTGAATGGTTTCTACAGAAACTGGATTTAGTTGAGGAACGGGCACATATTTGTCACATGAAATTGTGAAATCTTTTAGGGACCGTATTTTTTGCACTGAGTTATAAGGCGCCTTACTGCACATTAAGGGAAAAACATCAGACAGCAAATAAGTCAAACTTCCATTAGACATAAGTCGCTCAGGATTCTAAGGCTCACTATTGATTTTTGTGAAAATTAAAATATTTGAAGTGCGTCTTATAGTCCCGAAAATACACTCACGTCATCACAAATTCCACTTACCGTTAAGTGTGTCTGGCTAACGCAAACATTTAGATTCTAAAACAAACAAGAAAACTAATCATGCAACTGAAAAAAAATAAATCCACAGAAATGATGTAGTGCCATTGTTTTCAAGAATAAGTACGAAGTAATGCACGTTTTTATTTACTCTCTTTGTTTTTGTTTAGTTTTTACGGTGACTGAAGCCTGATCTCTTCTATCTCCTGCTTACTTTTTGAAATGATCTTATATTCAAAACCTACGACGCAATAAACTATCAATTTCATCTCCGTTGGTGCAATGTTAACAAGAAAAGAATGCCAGCCTTTTTTTTATGAGCAGCAAACTTCATATCTGTCCAAGTTCACAGTACTGCAAATCCATGTGATATTTCCCTAATGATGTTTTATTTTAGTAGGTTAGTAGGACTTGGCCAGAAATGTGAAACTGCGTGAGCTAAGGGAGTCTCTTGGGAGCTCGCTGATTATTTTAACTGCATGGCTTAATTCCCAGCTAAAGTAAAATTTAGAGCCCTTCACAGTTTAAACTGTCATAAAGACTTCACATGCCGCCTCCCTTCGGGTAGACCGACTGATGGGGAGCAGAAATGATGCCCTGCAGAAGGAACCGAGTGGTTTCTAATAGAAGAAAACAGAGATAAATGTAAAGCTACTTCTTTCCTTCCTCTTTCTGAGATAGAAATTAATCAAGTGTGCAGCGGTCAGTGAGTTGCATTTTTTTTAACCACTCTCCGCATTAACGATCAGTAACCTGGTTGTCGCAACGTATCAATTTAAAGTTTAAAAAAAAAAGAAAAAAAAAAGTCGTGTCCGCCTGACAGTGACGATATACAAATTTTCTGAGATGTTTTCTATATTTCCAGTAATACGTTAAATCTGCTTTGCACAAAAATAAAGTAGGCACGGCAACAATACACATCTATCCTTGTTTCTTCAACATGTATAAAAAAAGAAAAAGTAACGTGGATTTTCTCAACGAGAAATGGATGAAATATGGAGAAGAGAAAATAAATGCTGAGATTTTTTTTCTTGCAAGATAGCAGAGCTCAGTTGGTAACATTTTGTATTGGAGGTGAAAACCATTTTTGGCTGAGTCTCTTTTCATAAAAGATGAAAAGGGATATTTGCGAGTACAGCTGGATTATTGTTATTATTTGGAAGGCTGGTGCACGCACTCCTGCCTTGCAGCTTGTGTACTCCCTGTAAAGTGGATGTCGCTTTGCTTTTGTGAAGGCTTCTTCAAAGGTACCGAACTATGTTTATGTATTTTTAGGGAAATCATTGAAATGATGACGTTGAGCTTTAAATTAAGAGGTTCAAAAAGAACATGAACAATTCTTGCCATTATATAAAGAGCTGACCTGAATGTTCAGCACCTTGACTGAAGTCACAGAAATGTAAATTGCTGTTAATACTTGGCTGGCAATATTTCTTTTGAGGAAGTGACTGCCTCAAGTCTCGAGCTCTTTTGACTTTAATGCAAAGTTATTTTAGTTCACGAAAACTAACGAAATAACTAAAACTAAAATTGAAAAAAAAAAATGGGTTCATGAAATAAAATTGAGACGAGAATGCTTTTTAACAAAAATAAGTAACTGAAACTACATTTTACGTTTATATATAAAAAAAATACATAAGAAATACATATATATACATACCGTATATAAACAACCAGATTTAATGCTTCTCAACGAAACTTCAAGCCATAAATCCGCTGTAAAAGTTGGCAAACATGGCATTTATTTAATTAGGGTGCCTCCACGCATGCATCTAACTTTAGAAGCAGTGTTGTGCACTGCACTTAATGTAATTCAAAATCTGTGGACTGTTAAACTGTACCCTGTATTAACAAAATAATATTTTTGTTGAATTGTTACTATAGAATATTTTGTATTTACTGTGGTGTTTTTCTAATCTTGCACACAAAACACCAATTTTCTTAAAAACTAATACTAACACGACCTAAATGTATTTTTCAAAGAACTAAAACAAATCCACTCTGAAAACTCATTAAAACTAACTTAATAATAAAAAAAAAACTCAATATTGTCAAATTCTCTTCATTCTGCTTTATTGGCAGTTTCTCTGGCATTAACACGCTCCGTGTGTTGTATATTGCACAAAATCACACTCAAGCCCACCACATGGTGATGTTTATTTGTGGAAGTACAAGTTGCCTTCAGCCAGCAGTCAGTCACAGAGGGGGAATCTTCTGATTCATCGCTGACCTGGGGGGAGCAATAGAGGGCAGCCCCCCAGGCATCTGACACATATTATTACTGCACTGTGTAAGAAGGCCAACAGCACAGACAAAAGTAAGGTATCCAAAGAGCTTGACCCAAGTGCCTTGTTGTGTTTTCAAAGTCTGGGACTCTTCTCATAAACATTTTACGATAATTTGCTTGCACTGTGTTTCATTTGGACAACATGGGATTTGAGCGCATTCGCTGTTGCCCGTATTAGACTTTTTCAAGACTTGAAGGATATTGTGTTCAAGGCTGCCTTTTTTTCTCTTTTTGATAATCAGCAGTAGAACAAAGGTTTCAGTTGTATATTTCACAAAATCACACTCTGTTGTTAGCTTATTTTATTTGCATGCAGCATCACGGCTAAATGCCTCTTCACCGTCTTGGTTTTGAACTCTGGACTCCCTAATTGAAAAAAATATTTCATGTGTTTTCTGACAGGACAATGTATCATTTGGGATATCTAAATACAATTAGTCAACATTTTATCCTCTCAATGTGCCAGGGTAAACAGGATTGTTGATTTATATTTGGGGGAAAAAAATCCAAATCTATCTTGATTTGTTTTGTTTATATTTTGTTTTCTCTCTTCAATAATTAAGGTGCGAATACAGATTTGTATGTGGACAAGTTGACGCAACTTTTCGATCAATAGTCGACATTGTAGGAATATTTTGTAACTTTGAAAATTTCAATATTTTTCTGATGATTTCTTTTTCTTTCTGGAGCATGCTGATAAATGCCTGTCTGTGAACTCACACTTCTCGCATCTGCCTTCTATAGTTGCACTCGCACGCCATCCACGCATGTATTGATTTTCAATACCGCTTGTCCTGCCCTGTGTCGCGTTGAGCAGAACCTCTCGGGGCAGAAGGCAGACTTAACCTTGGACTGATCAACAATCACCCCCGGGGCTCAAATAGAGACAGCCGTCAACACTCACACCCTGCAAGCCTGCACACTCACTTTCATCACTGATCGCAAAGTGAATCCAGGCCGCCTGCACCAAAGTCGGATGAAGCTGCACAATGGAATGGGCTCAGTTGCACTGCTGTGTCACCAAACCAACTAAACTGAGCGTCTCCGTTAGTGATGCAGTGTACTTACTCTACACAAAACTAAAAAAATAAATAATAATAAAAGTTATCTTATCAAGGGCTGGATACAGTATTTTAAGTTTAATGTGTTAATTGGTAGTCGTGGAAAGGCATTGACTTTTACATGTATGCATCATGCTTCACCCAATTCGTATATTCCAAACTAGTCGAACCTTAAAGGGGAAGTCAACCCCCCCCAAAAATCTTTTGCAATAAAATGTTCCATGTGCCTTCACTGGTCTAAACGTGACATTCTGATGAATTTTGCGTTTGTGGAATATGAGTTTAGAAGCAAAATTCTCACGTTTTTCACCATTTCCAATTACGGCTCATCTCTTTTCTGTAGCTGAGCCGAGCTCTGCATAGAACATTCGGGTCACCCCTTCGGTTCACCCCTCGCAAATATGGACGTTAATGTGGACTTCCTTGTCCTTTTGGCTTCTGCTTGCATTCAAGCAATTGACAGTGTGACTGGAGGTTGTGGTTTTATTGCCAGAAGGGAAAGCACTGCAGATGAGCAGCAGAATTCACATGATACATAATGAATGAGAGAGATTTACTCTCTTGAGAAGGAGCTAAGACCTAGCGCCTCTGGGCTGGGCTTAAGTGTTTACTCCACTTGAGAGAAACAAAGCAAGCTGGGTAAAAGTGGATACACGCGTGCTTTCATCACTGCTGCGATGGAAAGGCTACAGAGATGGGTGGCATCTCAATGTGCAGCGCCACTCTTTTGACAGTATTTGGCAGTTTGATGGGATTAGCCTCCACTGTTGCGAGCAGGCAAGACAACCAAACAGCACAGATGTTTCATGTTCTCCAAGCATGTGTGTGTGTGTGTGTGTGTGCGCTCAGATATCAACGAGTGTGCAGAAGGCCTGATTGAGTGTCACAACCATTCCCGCTGTGTCAACCTCCCTGGCTGGTACCACTGTGAATGCAGAACTGGTTTCCATGACAATGGCTCCTATCTGCTTGATGGCAGCTCATGCATTGGTGAGTACACACCGAGATTAATACGTTCTTACCTCCACTTCAAATAACCGCTCACCAGATCCTGCAGATGGTTATATCTTTGGAGATCTGATTAAAATCTTGAATACTTTTCCTCTCGTTCTCATTGTCTCTCTTAATTGTGATCCTTTCGCACGTTCTACTTGATAGGAGGCATGCGTGGCTGTGAGCTGCATTTAAAATCAAGTGCACGTGTTTGTCCCGCTTCCAGTTTGACGGTTGCAACTGACAAACGGAATAACGAGAATGGCAATGCCAAATGCTGCACTCAGGCAACCAAGCTCAGTCACGAGTCACAGAAATGGAATTCATTTCCTTAAAGGTTCCGATTCCACTGATTGTGATTTGAGTTTAGTTTTGGGGCTGTTTACCAGCGTGTCATTTAATACAAAACGTGAACATTCCGGCTACTCATTTCCACGCATTCATCACACTGAAAACATAACACTTGGAAATTGGTTTTAAAGACACTGACAATTCTCATCTTTGAAAGCACATAAGTGCCCAAGTGTTCATTCATTACAGTCATGACAGTAATGGTGGAACACACCTCTGTAATAACATTTGTGCTTAGAACTCCTCTCTAGCAGGTGTACAGTTGATGCTCAGTGATTTTAAAACGTCACTTTTGACAATGTTATGGCCAGGACATGATACTTTTCAAAGATGCATCGGGGAGGGAAACAGATTTGAGTTATTACCAGGTTGTTGTTGCAAAAAAGCGTGAGATGACTGTTTTGTATACAATGGAGGGCCCCTTAAGACATTAGTGTCTATTCTTCCACAGAAGCCATTTCCTCAGTGCAGGATGATATTTCTTCATTAAAAGAAGAGCAAAAACAAAAACATTAAAGTATGTGTACAGTATAACGGGAATGAAATAGGTACAACCTTGAGCAATCAGCAGTCAACCAATAAGCTGGCACTTATGACAAACATTTCGACACAGATAACGATTTTACACTACTGAAATTGGAGTTTGCATAAAAAAAAAAAGTAGTCAGAGAGAACCAATTTCAATTTCAACAATATAGCAGCACTAGCAATATCAAGCTAGCGTTAGCACTGTAAACAAGCCGACTTTGGCCATGGCTGCGCTATTTTTTACATGATTTCTTTGTAATACCAAGTAACTAGAACACCAAATTTGATTTTGAATTATTTTTTTTTAAATGTACGAGCATAAATGTTGTAAATGGTCAGCCATGCCCCTACACTCTGCTTGTGTTTGCATGTCTTATGCGCAAGTTGTAAGCAAATGAGGATGTTTGCGTAGTGCATGGATGGATATTCCAAAATAGTTGCAGCAAATCTCCGGAAGCCCAAGGTGACAGGCAAATGATTGACACATTGTCGGTCATGCCACCTGTCTCTGATATTGTTATTCCTCCTCAGGCATAGGCATTTCTTTAAAAAAAAAAACTACTTGGAAAGTCAGAGGCAAAATTCAAATACAGAACCGTCTTGCTTTACAGCCACAGTCCAGTGCAATTCTGCATTTTATAGAATTCAATACTTTCATAAATCAGTGCCTTTGCAAGCAAGCAACAATCAATGAGACTTGATTAGGTTTCCATTATTTTCCATTCCGGCCGCGGGGGAGGACAATCGGCCATCTTTGACATCCACCATATATGTTGGGGTACTGAACATAAAACAGAATTTATGAATCAAATTATATTAATTCCGTCAACTATAATTGGAAAGTACTGAAGTATAAGATTAATGCAAGTATTGGTTCTGCGTAAAAGTCTTCAGTTAAGTTATTTGGTGTCGCCCCATTCGGTGCCGGGACACATTAATAAATGATCAAATTTCCCTGAATTTGTCAGAAAAATATTTTTTTTACTCCAAATAATGCAATCCATCTTTGCTAGTGACTTATAGTGACATCCAGAACAAATACTGTAAACAATCTTCCAAACAAATTTGCATATCCACTTTGTGTGACATTTTTATTTGGTGGTGTGCAGTGAGATTTTTCCAACTCAAAATATGTGCCTTGGCTCAGTATAAGGTTGGGAATCACTGCCTTGCGTTATTACGTTGTGACATATTAGCTTTAGGGTTGCTAGCGTTATCCAATTAATGGTGAAGCCATCAAAGGATCCTGAGCTGATTTGATGAGCTATTTCTAGTTTGGTGTTTGCTTCTTGTTTCCATGTGTACTTAGACTCACATGGCTTAGTTTATAAAAAAAAAACAAAAAAAAAACATCGCTGTATTAAAGTGCTACACATAAAGATTAAACACAAACGCATAGAAAGCCGCTATTGCCATAGTGCGGTGCCGAAACAATGAAAACATAAAATAAATAATAAAATAACTTTTGGCAGGATTGGTGTGCTCACGGCTAACTACTTGAGAGTTTCTCGATCCCCCTGCCGGGAGCTTTGCGCTCGGACGGCCGGAGCCAATCCTGCCAACCGCCCGGAGACAACTGGGAGAGGCTCCAGTATGCCCGCGACCCTCGTGAGGATAAATGGTTCAGATAATGGATGGATGGATGTTGCTTTGAGGCATTGCCCTCAAAATATTGGCATTTCAACGTTGTTGCCATCTATTCAGTCCACGCGAGTAGACAGCTGAAACTTTTACCCTGCAATCTTATGAGGAAAAACCTTTTTAAATGAGGAATTCAAACTAAAACAGGACTATAGACTTGAATGTGCAAGGACAAATACAATAAAAGGTAGAAACCGGGCTGAGGTAGCAAATGTCACACACTCAAATTAAACCGGCTGTCAAGGCACGATCTGAGTCCCCCTATAATTCTCAGGCGATAATAAAACGTTGACCCTCCTGTGACTTTCCAAGAACTCCCACAACCCCCATGTTGAAAAGCTCACAAACTTACCTTACTATTTGTCTGTCGCCAACAAATACAGATTTCACGAGTGAGGTCACCGCCACGGGCTTTCAATTGCTTCTTCATGCACCGCGTGTGTCACTTCTGTGTTTTTGTACGCTCTCGCTCTTGCTCGCTCTTAGTTGAACTCTCAGTTAGTGCCTGTGCACACAACAGCGTGACAAGTTTTCATTCTGCTCCGAGTGCAAATATTTGAATTCTATACACGCGGTACTTGACCCGGTTAGGGATGAAAACCCACTTCAGGCCTTGCTTTGTCCGTCCTTTTTTAAAAACGTCTCATCCTCAAAATGGGACGAAATGGCCAGCTCTGGTTACTGGATGTCCATGTGGGTTTCCTCCGGGTCCTCAAGTTTCCTCCCACATTCCAAAATATATGCATGGCAGGTTGATTGGACACTCTAAATTGCTTCTAGGTATGAGTGTGTGCACGGATGGCAGTTTGTCTTTGTGTGCCCTGCGATTGGCTGACATCGTTAAAGAAAAGCGGCTCAGAAAATGAATGGATGGATTATATGTTGGCACTAACAATATCATTTCGGTTAAGTGACTTCCACATATAGCTGTAATAGCTTTTATTGAAACAGAAAACGTTATTTTGGCAATTCCCAAACTTTATAAACCTTCCTTGAATGATCCTCGTGCAAATGTGTTAAGCATTGTGCAAACCAGCCAGTGAACGGCACACCGTATTGAACATCATTTTGGGGAAATATGTTTCTTTTTTTTTTTTTTCTCCAAGTGAACTGAGCTGAGCAGCCTGAATAAAAGTTCATTTTGAAGCATCGCGGGATGTTGAATAGCGTCGTGTTCTGCTGCATATTCACATATTGGAAATGGCAGCAGCTGTAAGCTGCATTGCTTTTGCATTATTGCTTTGACTGAGAACTACATGGGCCGCATCTCCAAATACATCCATTATGCCGAAAGCTTGTGGCTATAACGGCAAGGTTTTCCACGAAGATGAGAATAATGCATTCGAAAAAGCCTCCGTATCCCTGCATAATAATGTCGGTATCCCTTTCTCGTTGACTGTAATTGACCTGACCTTTCTATATGGAGTCCCGCCGCACAAACATAATTGAGATTTGCAAATACCGAGCGTTTGGATATTGGAAGTACTCACACAGTTCGATGGATTTGTATTGAGTGCACATGCAATATGTATTCCATGGTATTGGCGCATTCGTTTCTGACTTTTAGGTTTTCCATTTTGGTCGGCTGTGCTCAGCTGCATTCTCCTAATGACTTTTGTGTTGCATTCTTGGGTGTGTGTCATCTGCGAGCGGCAGCTTCTGGCGGAATGTAGCATGACGAGCATTAATCCTTCAGCAGCAGAGGTGCATGTCCTACCGACTAATGGGGATTTTATGTAGTGTATGCAAATAGTCTGTGGGAGGAACAATACATTCTCCGCTGGGCTGTTGTGCTCTGGCTCATTTATTCTGCAAACTTGATTCTACAAACAATCACCGAATGTGTTGAGCAGCGCTACGGCGCATCGTCATGGCTACAACATGAGCCAAGCTTCATGTCGTCTTCGTGGCCTCGCCTGCCAAATCCAACCGAATCTTGAATAGGAAGAACTCGGGCCAATGCGCCACACATTCTGTTTTTTTTTGTTTATTTTGCGTTAGCATTAGATTGCTTTGACATCAGTGCTGCAATTAACGAGGCGAAAAGTGGCAGAACTTCAAACGGCAGATGAAGCTCACCCCAGAATTTGGGCAGGATGTCACATTTGGTCTGGCGAAAGAAAAGGCAAATGAGTAACATTACAGCCGAGCCGAGCCAGCCACCTGAATGCTGCTAAATCATAGAGAGAGAAAAACATGATAATACTCAGTTAAAAATGTTAATTGTTATCATGTAATGTCTCTTTAGGTGGTTTGTAGTGGTACAAAACTGCTTTGCTACTGATAGTGTAGTTTGTAATGAAAGAAAAAAATCTCAATTTTGTTTAGTAATTTAATTATTGCCCGCAGATAGCACCAGCACCCCCGCGACCCTTGCGAGGACAAGCGAAACCGATCATTTCTTCTCATTAAATGTGATGCTAAACACATTTGAATTGTGAAACTTTGGAAAGAGTGACACAGTAACCGTGCTGTCCCGTAACACTTTTGAGCACTGTTGACGCAATCTCCAATGAAAGTCATGGCCAATCAAGCAAGTGAATGGTTGAAGCTCTAATGTGCCAAGTTTCCTATTGAATCATCAGCCGGTATGATGTGTCCCATCTGTTTTTGCTACACTGAATAACAGATTGTCAGCACATTGACAATCCACAAAAGCAAAATCTCTGCATTCGGATTGTGACTTGCTCCCTGTCTGCCTCCTAGACATCGATGAGTGCAGTTTGCAGAAGCACACCTGCTGGAATAACAGCGTGTGCGTGAATCTACCAGGAAGCTACGACTGCGTATGCACATCAGGTCCAGGCTGCACTGGGGACTGTCCACAGGAGGAGGGCATCAGAAGGAACAGAGAAGACTGGAAACCCAGCTACGACATTTGCACCGTTTGTTCCTGCAAGGTACAAAGCCCACCCACCTACACATTTGATGACATTGTTGGATCTGTCTTAACTATATTGCAACTCACTCACTTCAGTCCAATGCCAATGGTTCAAACTACCACTTAAATGGCTTATGATGATCATAAATAGACTCACAGGTGTGACCATGCCAACATAGACCAATAAATGGAATGGAGTTGAAGATCAAGTAATTCAAGAATGAGATCGTCATTCATCTTCTATCTCAATTCTCAACATTATTGCGCAACATTCAAGTGTATGGGACATGAAAAAAAAGAAGAATGAGTGCAAGCATAAATAATAAGATTCCAATGATTACTTGGGGTAAAAACGAGATGAAACGGCCTCGAAAAAGATGAGGAAAACTTTATTAATTTTTTCATGGGCTGGGTCCACCCACTGGCCGCTTGATCCAGTAGCGGGGTGACATCACTCTTCAGATTCTGAAGATCGCAATGACAATCTGTCGGTAACTATTGGTAGTTCAGTTTTGATTGTATTACAAAAAGAGAAACTTAAATGAATCCGAATAAAAACCACGACGAGCACACATCGTAGGCAGAAAGTCAGAGATGTGGCTCATGACGTCTTATGCGTCATTTTCATGATTTCACTGTCTCGCTGGCCCCTCCTGGCAGATTCTCAAAGCGTAATGCTAAATCCATGATAATGTTTATGAATTCAAGAAATCGTTCATTGCAACATGCATATTTAATTACTTAATACAACTTTTTAAAATTTGTAAAAATCGTCTCCCTTATATACTTTAAGCATCAAGCAGGCTACGTTTCAGGGGAGAGCGAGAAAAAAAAAAACGTCGTCTGTTTGCAGTCTGTCAAATATTTGTCACAGGTAAACAACTTCATTTTGGGCTGCAGAGTGTGAAGTGTGGAGGCTGTCTGGCTTATTTTCATTTCAGCCTTTGCATGATCGACGACATGACGCAACGTGCCACGTGTGCCAACGCCATCCATTCAAAGAAGAAAGCCAGTCCTACACACTTCACATACTCAGCACCAAAATAACCAAATCAAATAACCCACGGAAAGAACATCTCCAACAAAAGCTACATTGATCACATTCCATAAATAATTCATGTAAAACATGTCATTACATCACAGTAATTACATTCATTATGAAGCTGTTGTCAAAAAGTAAACAGGCAGCACTGATGTGGATTTGCTGAAAAATCACAACCCAGTGCTGAACCGACGGCATGCATTTACTTGCTGGCATCGCGAGCATACCACCATTGGCTGCAATTCCCAAGCAGGCTTGAGACCATAAACATAAAGACCAAGGCCGTAAGAATTGGCCTCATGGTTACTGAAGCGGGACAATATGCATAGATAAAACATTGGCTTTTAATGGTATGCAGAGTGATTTTATGGCCCTCGTACATTTTCTAACAGCCCATTCTTGTAACATTTTTATATCCACACTGCACCGCCATCCCTGAGCCAGACAGTGCTTGCTGTTCCGTGTAAAACCAGCCATTACGTTTTTAGCAGGTAGAGTGGAAGACTGTCCAGAAATTCGGTCAATATACCTCGCTATACGTTGGTTTTAAGGACCAAGGCAAAAAAAAAAAAGCGAAAAGTCGGATAGCCCCCGAAAAAGAACAATACCCTTAAAAATGGAGTGACTTACAGATAATCATGCACAATACACTCTTACACATCTAACACCTACTAAGGCAAACGATTGCTACCTCAGTAAGTACAGTGCGGCTCGGGCTAACTTAAAACTTCCTGTGAAGTGGAAATGAAAATGTCTTGGAAATTTGACTTACCACACAGAAGAGTCTCATTACTGTAACTAGTCCGGCACATTTGACGGAATAAAGAAACTCGCCAAGAATATAGAATGAGGCTTCAAAATCGCGGAGACATTCTCTCGGCTCTCCGATGCTGCCGGAGTGTCCGCTAAAATGGACGGAAAGCACGCCCTGCTCAGCTTTCTCATCTGAATGATCATAATGCACATTATTTTGGAGTCAGCCAATCCTCCATCAAGCATCTCCAGTTGCTCCAAAATGCTGCTGCTCGTAAAAGGGAGCACGTAACTCCTACTCTGGCGTCCCTTCACTGGCTCCCTCTGTATTTTAGAGTTCTTTGGAAGATTCTATTGTTTGTTTTCAACATAATACTTGGTTTTTGGTTTTACTCTTTTTACTGTCTTCATTATTTATTAGTTTCATTATTTGTTGTATGACTTATTTTTGATCCATGTACAGCACTTTGCAGATAGCGGTGGTTGTCTTAAAGTGCTTTATAAGTATAGTTGAGTCGCGAGATCCGTTAATACTGTGAACCCATATGAATGTACGATTACCTCAAATTATTACATATTCACAACAACAAACTATTTATTTTCAAAGGGGATTGTAAAGAAAGAAAGAAAGAGAAACGTAATCAGGGATGCTGCAAAGCGGCCTGCAGCAACATTAACAAGGACCTGCTGCATAAAAACTTAAAAAAAAAAAAAAAAAAAGTATGTTGAAGGCAAAACCAACACTTCCCATCACAAAAACAAAACTCCGCAGCCAGAGGGACCTGAGCTTTGTGGTCGACAATTATTGCTTCCAAATACCAAGCAATTTTGCCTCAAAACCTTTGCTTGCCTGAACCTGAAGAGGCATTTCTCCTTTCGACATAGCAATTACTCACAGCATACTATATATTGCTGGGCTGGCTTGAATCATTTTCAGTCGCTGGTTATTGACAAATGATGCAAAATAAATTTTAAAAAACAATGCCATGTAATCATTTCGTCCTGAAAAAAAACACCCCATCTTTATATATTTTTTTAAATCTTTACATTATCATCGCTTTTTATTGTATTGCTGAAATATGTTGACACGTGCTGTCACAACATGGAGTGCAATTGAACTGGCCAAGTCAGCTGAGGCAATTTGCAGGACTTTTTATTTTTTCCCTCCTCCAATGTTCTTGAACCCGTGACCTCTGTTTTTTTTTCCAGGATGGCCAGACATATTGTAGAAGGAAACCATGTGACTGCGGAGACCCAGAGGAGGATCTGTTCTGCTGTCCCAGTTGTGATAACAGACCCAGCAGCCAGTGTTTGGACCAGAGCGGCCGCACACTCTACCGGAGCGGCGCGTCTTGGCTCTATGGCTGCCAGCAGTGCCGCTGCATGGTCAGCGCACACGCACACACGCACACACATATACGCAGAATGTAAATTGGAAACGCAAATGAAACCTGACCTTCATTGCAAATCCCGGAGGGTTGTAACTGAATCCGCTCATCGATACGAAGCTCAGACTTAAGCTTTGTTTGACACTTGCTGCTCAGCTGACTTTGGGTGTTTGTGTATGGAGCGCACAATCGCTCTTCTACTTTATTCCCACCCTTTTGTGTCTGCGTGTTTCCAGGAAGGGGAGGTGGACTGCTGGCCTCTGGTTTGTCCTGTGCTGATGTGCGAGTACACAGCAGTGGCGGAGGGGGAATGCTGCCCACGCTGCGTCGCAGACCCCTGCCTGGCTGACAGTCTGTCCTATGACATCCGACAAACGTGTTCGGACCACGCGGGCGTCACTCGCCTCAGCGGGGACACTTGGCAGATGCCCAACTCGCCTTGCACCAGCTGCATGTGTAAAGTAAGACAAAGTAACATTTCCAGTGAGCTGAAGTGTCCTAAGTGGAGTTTAATGTTGTTTTTTTAGGAGTCATCGATGTGAATGATTTAACGTTGTTGCAGTTTTCTTCACTAAACCAATTATACTTAGTGAAGTGCAGTTGAAATTATTCCAAATTTGACTTTATTAAAATATCAATGCGCTTATGATTTCATTGTAAATACACTGTTGTAATTAGGGTTGGGTTTTTCTCAGACCAATACCAGTACGCGTATTCACTCTTCAAGTAATCAAGTACTTATACCACTGATACTTTTGAAATATAAAAATAGTTTCTAACGCAATAACAAAAAAATTGTGTAAAATTATCGGTGTAGTATCGGTGGCTAATATCAGTAGCCACCATTAGTACCCTCTGTCTTAAAATACGGCCGATTTAAGTCAATTTTGGAGAAAATTAAAGGATATATAATCAGAAAATACGGTCATTGAATTTGGGGTATTTTCTAATATTTCTTCCCGCCTGTCTCCCGTAGGGAACATATAATGAATTTTTATCAGCATTTTCTGCAGAATTTTTGGGGTTTGTAAAATATATATATATATATTTCCACATTGAATTTATACGATAACTACTCACTTATTAACGTAGAAACTGTACTAACAGTATAAGGGTTGCTGATGCTAACCTCTTCTTTGTGCTCCAATAATGCCCAACAGAATGGAAACGTCTGCTGTTCGTTGGATCTCGACTGCCTTCAGAACAACTGAGGCTCTGCTTCTTCTCGACCTTTTTCTCTCACTACCTTTCCCTGATTCCTGCTTTCGCCACAGGGCCGCCACGCCCCACTCACCGTTAAACAACTGAGCCCTTGAGGGGCTTTTTGGACTAAGTCTTGCACATTCGTGTGTATGCCATTGTGTGTATCGAAAATACAAACACACACTGGTTGAGACATTGACTTTTTCCCCAGCTGAAACTCTGCTGGCGGGACGTGACTGCGAGTAGCTCGGCAGGAGCCGAAGGCTGAAGCTACTCACATCCCTGCTGTATGTAACATCTTTTCTTGTGTTTCACGGCACACTGTATATTTTGGCTATTATCTCTCAAGCACCAAACCAAGACACAAGATGCTGAGAGATGTCATGAAGAGTTTTAGCCCGGTAATGAGGTCAATGAGTTATTCTTCTGGAATGTCGTAGACGTTCTATACAATATTTAATGCACGGCCATTGTTAAAAAAGCACTTATAATTGTTGCCATCACTTGATCGGTTTGGACGTTTTCAGTCGACCAATTTAGAAAACAGTGTGACCCACCAAAACACCAATTTTTTTGGTGGAGAAAGGAATCAATATGCTTAAAGATAATTACTGAGAGCAATATTTAAGTTTAAAGGACACTCATAATGTGGGGAAAGGGATAATTGGATGCAGTGGCAGGTCGTGCAATTCACACGTTGGCCTTCAGTGAAGTCCTACGTCGTCCGACTTGAATAAATACCTCTCATAATACCATCACACGGCTTGAAGAAATAATAAACAGACACACACTTAAGCACTACTGGGTGTTGGATGACCTCGGCTCACGAGAGCTCGCTTCTCCTGAAAGGACTGTCATGAAAATGGCCTTGCAATTATATCTGCAATCAAATCCACACTTTTTCCCTCCTTCGGCCATTGTGGGTTAAAAAAAGCAAGAATATATTTTAGATTTTCTAACAGTCACTGGTTAAGACTGTCTGGTATGGATTTGTTGATTCACATAGCGCTTTCCTCTCACAAGTGAGCATCGAATCACAGGACACGTTCGTCACCTTCAATTCGTCATGTGATTGGCTATCGCAACTGTCTATCAACTCTAAGAGCCCCTTCATTCACACAACACTGACGCTCGCATGGTTGATTCTGGCGGCCTTGAGAGAGAGAGAGCGAGAGCGGGAGAGAGAGAGTGAGAGAGAGAGCGGCAGAGAGAGAGAGAGTGAGAGAGAGAGGGAGGGGGAGAGAGAGAGCGAGAGAGGGAGAGAGAGAGCAAGAGACAGAGAGAGAGAGAGAGGGGAGGGAGAGAGAGAGCGGGAGAGAGAGAGAGAGAGGGAGGGGGAGAGAGAGAGAGAGGCCTTGACCATCCACCACTGATTGAACGTTTGGATGTGAAGGAAGACGGCTGCTCTTGGTAATTGTCAAACGAAGCGTAAACGTTTTTCAGCAATACGTAGTGAAGTTAAACACACTGATTTACTCCACGCAATAGCAGGATTTACCTCAAGAAGCAATAGTGAGTTACCGTAGCTTAAAGTAGGCAGAAGAACATCCAGATGTTTGCCAATGGCAAAAAAACAACAGTCCAATCTTTACAAATAAATGATCTTTTTTTCATCATAGATTCCCTCCAGCAATTATTGGCGCTAAAATCGGAGCTATGCAAAAAAAATAAAATATTAATTTATCATTTATATTGGTACAACTCGCAAATTAACACTCAAATGAAATCATCTCGTCCTGCATCACATCGTTACCTTTTAACTCATTTCCAAGGTAAAACGGTTTTCCATCGCAACTTCTGACTTGCACTTTTAAATGCAACGTGTATATATTTGTAAAAATGTCGAACCCCTCAAAATCTAACCCTCAGCGGTCTGTTTTTTTTTTTTTTTTCCTGCCCCCACACAATGCTTGACAATATGTGCACATGATACTTAATGAGTGTGAGTATTGGACCTCTCAGTAGGGACTCAACTACATTATTCACGTGTTGCTCTGTAATTATTTCAGGGGAATCGGTGCTCCTCTCTGATAAAGTTGACTGTCAAATAATTCCACAGTGTGATGGTGTGCCACAGAAGCATGTCGGCCCACAGCGGCGGCGGCGGCAGACATTGATTAAATTGCAGGACATTGTTGTTGGTCAGATTGCTCTGTCATTCCCGAGTGCTGTTGAGCTCTTCGCTGTACGGTACACATGCAATGACAGCGAGACATTAAAAGCGGGAAAGAGAGATAATTAAAGGCCCGCTCGTCCGGATTTGAGTATGCCAGCAGGTCAGCGTGTGTCGAATCGGTTTACAGACGGTCAGGCTCATTAAGACAGAAAATGTCAGTGCTCTTTCTGCAACGCTACACATGTTTTCACCCCATATTCCCGTCTGTCCTGTTCTCCATCATACTGATGTTTGTCTTGAGAGGACTTGTTTCCCTTGAGTGTCCCTTTCATCACATTTGGAGTCTGTCGCTGTCGGTAATATTTGGTTTTCCTTCCCGAGAGCTAAGATGGATTTGCAACTCTGCGTCGGCAGTTTTATGTAGAAGCACTCGCATGGAAATTAAAATAGCGATGTCAGATTCTTTTGGACCATGCAATGAAACATCTGGTTTGGCCAAATGACGATAATTGAGTACAGGTCATGTTTCAGAGCTGATTAATTTGAACACAACTTGTATTATTTGAGGAGAGGGTGGTGCTAAAACGGTTATTTAAGTTGCAAAAACTTTCAAATATATGTTATTGACATTTATGGCAACAATGTTGCAAGCAAATTGTTTGCTCCAGAATAATTGGGTGGGTTATTTTTACCATAAGTTGAGGGACAATACGAGGGTCTATTTGTTCTGTCGACACATGTTTGTTTTTTTGGAATATGCGGGAGAGACAATTTTCACAGGAGCCTAACTTAAGAAATTTGTTAATTTACGCAATTTAAAAATGGAGTTCACTCAATGTTTTTTTTTTTTTTTTACAGTAAACAAAGCATTCCATACGGAGCCCCTAAAGAGACATGGAAACAAAAATATGTTTCTCATCCAGATGAGAAAACGTTTTCTTTTTAGGATGAGAAAGTAGTGCAGTTTGCAGCAACCTAGCGCACACGAGTCAATAAGATAGTGCTCTCTGGTAAAGACGTTTCTCGTTCTCTTGTCCTAACGGGAAAATTTCTGTCCAAACCAGAAATGTTTGGTGGACGAGAAAGTTCATCGTGAGGACGAGCAATATTTCTCCATGTCACTTTAGGGGCTTTGTAAATAATAGAATGAGATTCGATTTAAAAAAAAAATAAAAATAAAAAATGGCATATGGTGTAATATTCTCTTTACAAAGATAATTGTTTTTTATTATAATGCACACGCTACAATGCATCTTGCTGACGGATGCTCATTCCTTTGCCCCAACTTCAAATAAACCGGGGAAATTGAACAATTGGCAGTCATACAATCAAACCCGTTAAACATTTGCTAAACCTCATTTAGCTACTGAAGAGGTGCTCGACTACAAACTAGAATAATTACCATTCATTTAATTATTATTACTATTTAATTTAAATCATTCCTAACAATTAAACTGTTGAAATGTTCTTTTTATATGCAAAATAAGTCTTTTCAGTTTATATCATTACTTTATGCAAGTAGACCCGCCGGATAAGTGAGTGAACTTCCACATATTTCATTTGTCCATTAATTTATTTTTATTATGAAGAGTCCGATATTACATGAAGCTCGACGGAGTTGCATGTGCATTGTGTAAACTCCACATTTTGCCTCCCTTTGACCTTCCTGTACGGCGCTCGTGAATGCTGAAGGGTCATATTGTGTCGTCGGCATGCAGAGTGGTGCGCCACCGCTTTTAGTTCTCCGCCACGGTGACCTCGTCTCGTCTGTCCGCCCATGGCATCTGTTTGAGTCTCATAGGAGCGTATCACGATGTATCTTCCTTCCTCGCTATCAACTTTTGTAAAAACGGAATCTGTTAACTGTGCCGCGTCAGCATCCAAATGTAAAACAAGCGATGTTCATGCTGTCTGTCTTAATTGACGTGGAACGCAGACATTTGTAAAAAGCTCACGAAAAACACCTTTTCTGCGCGTGCTGTTGATTTATTTGATATGAAACATAAAAAAAAAAAAAATACTGTAAACACGTTGCAAGTCTGTGTGTAAATGTTTTTACATACTGACGATATGATGAAATTATACAGTTTTCTATTATTATTGTGTTCATGCATAACGTGTTCCTTTTCGTGATGACTTTTCATTTCTACGGGATTGCTCATTTCTTTGTAAATAGATTGTAAAGTGAAAGGTTCTGTAAAGTATATAAGACGAATGTGAATAATTCTCATTAACTAGAGCTTCTTAGGAGTGTTTTGAGTCCAGTATGAGAAGCAAGTTGTATATTGTTTTTATTGCTATTTATTTTTCTATGTTTGCCTTAACCCTTTTAGTAACTGCCATCGTTTTTCTCTTCACTGTTTTAGGGCAACTTTATGGATTAGATTTGTCTGTTTGTTTGTTTGTTTGTACACTGAAATCTTCGTCAACTGACTCATTGCACTGACAAACCTGATGGGGAAAATGATCATTTGACAAAATAGACCTATGTACACATGAAAAAAAATAAGGGAAAAAATATCAGCATTGAGAGAAAATGTTCTTGATTCATTTACACACAAAAAAAGAAGCCACTGTGTTGCTCCATTATGTTGAATTTAGGAAAACAGACAAAAAAAAAAGAAAAAAAAAAAAAGGAGCTTTGGATCTCCTCGATCCCGATTTGCTTCTTCATGTTTTTGATAGACGATCACACTGGAGAAATTCACTCGGTGCGTTCACTGTTCTTGTACTTCAAAGGGTTAAGTGTCATTTGACTTGAAGACTGTGTTGTGAGTTTGCTGTAAGACATTCTCCAGTCAATAAATATTTTAGTTGTTTACTTTATTTGCTGTGTCTGACTGCTTCTATCGTCTGATGGCCTCTGTCACGACAAGTTCGACTTTGTCAAGTGAACTTTTGCTCCCCATCCAGAAAACATAAATCCTGTTTCAGGATTTCCTATAAAATTGAATTAATTGCAAACAAGATAACATTCTTTTTCTACAGTAGCGTATTTTCCGGACGATCAGCCGCTGTTTTCCCCCAGTTTTTGAACAATGTGACACGGTTTAGTAACCAAGCTTCAATGTGCCAAGTAATTGAACCATAATCTCGTTACATCTGACCAATGAAATTACTGAATGCGTCACATCTACACCAGCTGTGTAGGAAGGAACAGAGAGAGTATAAAGTGCAGCGAAAATAAGCATCTTGAGTTGAGTTTGGCAAAAGTGGGAGGCACATACTGCTTACCAACATACATTATTTTGTATTTTGGCAGGACGTGTGTGTCGAATCCACATTATGCAATACGCCAAGTCTGTTTCTGCCCCTGCGTAACTTTTGGTTGTGGTGTCAAGATAAACAAGTGGTTTTCACTGATTAAATCTGAACTCAAACACAAGAGAATCCATTTAATATAACACGGGCTCCTCAAGCATTTCCACGAGCTCTTGCTTTCCACAAATCAGTATGGATGGCTTTATCTTAGATGGAGGACTGAAATGCCTTTTGGGGGAGCAAGCCTATGGCAATCAGTGGGGCTTATCAGATTGGGCCGGGGACGTGGGGGGGGGGGGTGTTCAGTCAATTAACCGAGTGTCAGTCAGCTGTATAGCAACTTCTCTGTTGTCTCCGCTCTGACGCGTGTGGTCATGGTGAGTGGTGGTCAGGAGATCCCAGTCCCTCCTCACTGTGCTGCTCTTCGCCTGACGGAGGCGGGTCCACCCAAGGGCGCTTACCATTCATGGGCTGGAGCCGCAGAGGTCACCACCAACAACAACTCTCATCTCCAAACATCTACCGTATGGCGGAGTAGTTCACTCTTAAAAACAAGTTGATCAAGCAGAAAATGTCACCGGGAGAAGCATACAGGAGAGGTTTGTATCTTTTCAGCAAAATAGAACGTTTCTGTAATTCTGGAGACAACGCACACCATCCACCCTCAATCAATTTTGTCTCTCAATCAGCATTCCTTAAAAAGAGCAGTCAGTTAGAAATGCAAGAGGCAGCCAATGGTGCCTCACCCCAGAAGGTGCGCATTGTTCATGTTAACGCAACGAGGATTAAGCTGCTTAAATGCCTTATCGACGTTGGGAGCAATCAATTGGAGTATAATTAAAAAATGCGGCTGAGCTAGTGACAAGGCCGCCCCACCGCTGCTGTTGACCGCAGGGCAGACAGAGCAGTTAAGTGTTTATTTAACCCAGTGTCACTTCTGACCACTGTGTAAGTATTTCTGCTTGTGTACTTTCGAAGATATTTGTGTGACCTGCTGGACCTGGCTGCTTCTTTGCTGATAAATGTTGACAGTATATCATTCAAATGCGTGCATTTTTTTTTTTTTTTTTTTTGTCGGTTGAAATTCACGTCTTGTCAGCAGAAATCAATGGTCACCACTGCAATTTTTAATCAGATTTTTTCATGCTGGGCAACCGTCACATCTGGAAGCGGATACGAGAAAATTGGCGTTTTTTTGCTTTTATTTTAAAGAACTTTTCATGCAGTAGCTCTGAAAAAAAGATTTTTTTTGTTTTCATGGAGAACAACAAAACAAAACTTAAGGCGCAAATTCAAGCTGTGCTTAAAAAACAAATTGTCCCTTTCTCCCCTGTTGAGATAAAATTCACATTTTTTTTTTTTTAAATAAGAGTGGGCATCTTACCAGCTCCAAAGTATGATTTTTTTTTTTCATGCGGTTCCTGACAGAACAAATTTGATGACGAGCTGAGACCTGCACGTCATCTGAAACATAACAATGTTCGATAAGCAAAACCTAATGACATTTTCACAAATGATACTCAAGCATCCCTCCAACTTGTCCCTTTGTTTAGTTGATAAACAGATACCCGACGCGTGAGTCATTCGGTACCGTCACTGAAAGAAAACGTTCCTTAGGCCCGACACAGTTGAGCTTCAGTGAGGCGTTAATCATCTGTCATCATTTCGCATATTTCATTAAAACAAAACAAACAAATCCCTCAGGGGATTGTTTCAAATGTATTTAAATTGGCTGGGAAAGATGATTTAAGTTCCATGGAATGCTTTTTTTGTCACCAGGCATCAGAAACACAAACAAGCCATACACTAAATATACTACTGTGTATATATACGCATACCGCATGCATAATTGTTTGGACTATAAGGCGCATAAAATAATTGAATTTTCTCCAAAATCGACAATGAGCCTTATAATCGCCGTTATGTATGGATGTTGAATGGAAAGGGAAGGAAGTTTGACTTGTTTGTTGTACAGTTTTTTTTTTCGCCATCCACCGCAGTGCACACCATATATGTCAATTTGAAAAAACTCTTGAGACTGCGCCCTATAATTCGTTTCGCCTTATAGTCGGAAAAATACGGTATTTACATTCACACAAAAATAAGATGGTTTAAATGGATTGGAAAAAATATCTGCTGTTAATAAAATTCATTCATTTCTCGTTCTTTAGGTGCAACAACTGAGCAGCGACTCCCCCCCCCTTATGCCTTCTTCTCCCAGAGACTGTCAGCCGCCGGGAGAAACTAGGATGTCGTTAAGAGTGCACTATTAGCCGTCGACTTGGCATTGGAGGAAAGGAAGCACTGACAACCATTTTTGCTGTGGACTTATCACACGAAACGCGAGTACATCACGACGGCAAAGAGACTGAAATGTCAGGCCCGGTGGTCCTTCGTTTTCCACTTCTCCCTCCCCTAGCGCCCTAGCGCGTGCAATGTCAAGCCTTGACACCTCGTTCCATCAATTCCAGGAGGACGACGACGATTCTGCCATCGGTTGCAACCCCATTCTTCATGCCTCATGTGTGGTCGCCACCTTGACCAGAGAGATTGAAGTGAGGTCTAACCCGCCCGGGGGCCTCCCCGGACCCGATGCCTGGCCTCCTGACTGCCTATTTGTCCCCCCAGCATTAAAGTCAGACGTGCTCTAGTGGGCACATGCCGCCAAGCTTATCTGCCAGCGGTTCTGGAGTGGCACAAAAGAAGAGGACACATGAGAGTCTGCTTTTCCAGTCGGTAACCTAAATATGTGTGCATATTCTCTGTCTTGCTCTCAGGTTCTTCATCTGCCTCTGAAAACCAGTCTCAACCAAGTCCTCTGGCGCTCTCTTTCAAGGCTCTCAACACCATCATTAGGCTCTTTCTCAATGTTTGCCTCATTTTTATTCATCTTTATGGTGCAGAAATAAGATGTAAGGTTCATTTTTTTTCATCGTTATTTTGAACTATAGACAAAAAGCAATAGAAGCAAACCAAACATTTCAGCAACCCATTCTATAAATAATAACTTAACGGGCTGATGTCTATGACAATCCCGGCCGCTACAGACCTGTTCTAGATCAGCTAAGGTCCCTTTTCCTTTGTACCTGTTCTACACAGAACCAGCCTGGTTTCAACCTGTGATTTTCAAGGCCAGGCGGAGACAATGGCACCGTTCTTCAGAACGTCCTCTGACTTTGTTCTGGAACGCCGGCCGAAGAGGGCCAAGACGTCACTTTCATCTGATTGGCCGACAGTGTGCTCCATTTGGGCACTACAGACATTCGTCTGTGTCAAATATCAGTTTGAGCAGGAAATGTTGGATATAATGGTGGAATGGTAACGTGAAATTTTCATTGTCAGATAATAACATTTTCTAAAGTACATCTTAACGCTGCCTCATATACGATGTGAGTACGTGTGCCAGAGCTGACCATCTGTATGCGTTCAGGAAGTTGTGTCTGGCTAAATTGCCTCAGCTGAGAAAAAAAAAAAAAAACAATTAAACCATCATCTATGAGGATCCACCATGACCTTCACACTCACAGCTTGGCCAGCAGCATTATTTCTCTGTCACAACTTATTAAGCGGTAACGTTTATTAATTAGGAAAACAGATTTAAATTGAAAAGGCATACAGCCCGGGACACAAGTGCTGTTCACATAAAGCACGAGACATTTAATTAATTCTTGAAAAGACCTTGAATGTCAGGAGGCTTCAGCAGGAATTTGCATGGCGGCTAATATTAAGTCGAGAAGGATGCGGGCCTCATATTGAAAGCAGAAAGACTCCATCGTCGCTTGTTTCGATAATACTTTTGGTTCACTTATTAACTGAATTGCGTTCAAATTGGAGATTCCGTTGTACATTAAACCTTGAGTCTTCAGTCAAATTTCGGTACAAAGTTGTGAATTGTCATGATCAGCTTAACAAATTAATTTATTTAAGCAGTATTTCTTATTGGCAGATATTCACAAGAGCTCGACAGAGAGAACAAGCGAATCATCAAATCTGTGCAACAATGTGCAACCACAAAAACAACTCAAACACTCATTTGCAAAAAAGAAAGAACTCAAAATTCTCACGCAATAACACATGCTAACTTGATTGCTTACGCAAACAGATGTGGAGCTCACCTTCGAATCAGGTGAAACCAGGATTGCGTCTGCCAAACTTGCAAAATTGCCGTGCAGTTCATTTTGCACGTTTAGGAAGGAGGATATGCAAACAGATTAGCTAAGCACGCACAATGTTTATTAAATTATTCATGTTTATGAATTGATCAAATCTGCGATGAATTGTAATGGCTGATTTTGCATCTTTAAATACCTGGGCTCTATTTCAGGCCAGTATAAGTCTGGCGTGAGGTGTGGTCTATATCTGTACACGGATGGCTGGACAAAGTTTGGGTATTTTTGCAGGCCTGTGCAAGCTGGCACATCATGGCACATTAAAAAAAAAAAAATAAATAAATAAGGCATATTGCACCGTTGTGGGTGTGAACAGCGGCTCCTCTCATTCCTTTTGAATGTCATTGACATGGAATAATAAATGAATTTGCTTGAATCTTGTTGCAGGTTGAGGCATTAAAAGTACATTTATACGGAACTACAAACCGACCTCCACGCTTGGATGATTTAAAGTCGATTAAGGAAATCACAGTTTGGTGAAGCGGCTATTTCACCCTGATTGCACATGTCCGTTCATTTAACATGAAACATTGGAGAGCAAATGAATGTTCGTGCACTCTGCATTAAGAGGAATGAGGCATGACTCCTCCAAAAATCTCAGCTCATGATGCATTCGACCAACTCCCCATTTCCCACAATGTTCCACTTGTTGTTATTCATCCTCTAAAACCTTCAATCTGGGGCTAAGACAGAAAAAAATGGGCCAGGTTTGGTTGATCACTAGACGATCTTGAGAGATTCATATTAGACATGACGGACTGCAGCCCCCAACCCCGTCATTACAGTGTCTGCATTCCCACTGCCTGCCTTTGAAGATTTGAACGAGAACACGGCACAGTGGGACAGCACTGCCTCAACCGCCAATCGCTGACTCAATGGCACAAAAACAAATGCGACGAAATAGCATCCAAACATGCTGAAGGCATTAGGAAGGAGAAATACAAAATGCAATGAAGCATCCCTTGGATAGTTGCCAGCCAATCACAAGACAAAGGGAAACAATCAACAACTCTTCATACTCACATTCATGCCAATAAACCTTTTAAAATCTTCAATGACTTTGAAATGACGACTAGAAATACCTTAGCGACTTTTAGCAGTCATATCAGATTTTTATTAAGAAATCAAAAAGAAAATGCAACCTTCCAGTTCACAATGTGAACAACTCAAATCCTACAATAAAACAGTCAAACGGGCAAATTTGATCACAGTTAATAAAAACAACCCCAGAAACGCATCTCTTCTCCACCCTTGATCTTTCAACCAGCTTTGATTAAAAAAAAATGTGTTTAAAAAAATCCTCTATACGCGGGGTAGTTGAACCGGTTCAGGACAGTTAAAGGGACGGATGAAAACCCACTTCCGGCCTTGCTTCGAGGGTCCTTTTGAAGGAACTTCTCGTCCTCCATCCTCCACCTGATGAGCCTTTCAGTCGCTGAGACCACATGCCCATCTCTGCATATTTATTTCTCTCTAACTATAAATTTCCTATAGTATGTTATTTTATTATTTGCGATATTTCAGTTTCAGCTAATAAGAGTCGTGATTTCTCTTCTGTTCGTCTCAACACATAATTTCACGTACTATATATTTGCATGTGAACAAAGCGAACACGGCACCCGCTGCAAAAAATGTGCCATTTAGATATTGTACTCGCATGGTAGGTGGACACTTAGGCAGATGAGGTTGTTATGGAGGGTGAGATGTTATTACCCATTCAACAGTCCGAAATGTGACTCCAATATGGCAGCTTCCATATGTGATTTAATAGTACATATTTCCGCTGATGTAACTTTTTGTGCAGCATACTTGCGGTTGACACATCATCACCACCACTGACACCCCACTTGAAAGAGTGGCGCTCCAAAGAAAGAAAAACATATGAACCCTATTGAATTATTTAAGAAGATAAAAATAAGTACACCAACTAAGATTCGGGAGTCTTCATTCATGTCTCTCCTCGGGTTCCCTAAACACTTCTGTCAGAGTTGCGTTATCTGTGCCAGTCAAATTCACAGAGCAGACCTTGGCGCTCTCTCGCTTGCTCTCACTCTGGCACACGCACACAAATTCGTAGGAGGGCCTGGCTGAAGCTGATAACATCCTGCAGCGCCTGATGGAGGACAATAGTCTTTAGGAATGGGAGGAGGGTGGAAAAAAAAAAAGCCCAGCTCTACTATCCTCACTATCACACATAAATAGATGTTCTCAAAAATGGGTCTGAAAATCAACGGGGGACACATGAAGACTGTTTCTTCTCGTGGTCATCCAGTACGCCTCAACAAGCACATTGTTGTAAAGGTCTAATTAAATTAAAATTAAATTAAAAATTAAATTTAATAAATAATAAACTAAATTAAAAGAAACCTTTGTCGAGCAGTGCAACTGGAGCTAAAAATGGACGCCTTACATGTTTTGGTTTTATAGATTTATTTGTTCTGGTGGCTCAGAATTGATCTCAACCAGCCCGACACCAGAATATATCGATTATAATAATGCTGTGATAAGACACATTGTGTCATTCTGACACCAAAAGTCAAATCATCACCTCTGGTGCAAAATATAAGATGATAATTGACATTCTCACTGCACCGATCAAACTGAAATGGAGTCATCACACGGTTTCACAAAAAGCACGTGGGTTGCTTTGTGAGGTGAAATTTTGAATTTTCAAATTTCCCATATTGAAAATTCGGGCACATGTATGCAACATTCCACATTTTGGCACATGTGCTTTTTGTTGCGCTAAACCAGGCGTCTTTAATCCTGTTCCTCGAGAACCGGTCGTCCTGCCCATTTTCCATCTCTCCCTGCTGCAACACACCTGGTACAAATGATCAGGATCGTTCTCCAGCTTTTGCGGACCTCGCTGATGATCTGATCATTTCAATCAGGTGTGTTGCAGCAGGGAGAGATGCGCAAAACAGGCAAGGACACCGGTTCTCGAGGACCCCTCTGTAAACAGTCAATGTTTTTGACAGATTCTTTTGGCAAAGACGCAACTGAAGCACAATCTTGGTTTGTACAGTTTGCATATCGTTCAAGTAGTTAAATATTTGGTGAGTGTGCGAGCAGACTGGAGTGCCTTTGGGATTTTGTTCCCAACATCCCGCTCTTGTCTCTTTTCTTGTATAGTACCTCGAACACAAGCAGAGCAGAAGAGGACTGTGGCTCAGCTTGCAGCATAAATGAAATTGAATGTGTTATCTTTGTGAGCAGATGGAGAGCAGCCCCTGGAAACCGATGACACCTCCGTGTACACTGGAGTCTAGACGGAGTTCTTACCAGCTGCACGGGTACACAAATTATTATGTGGCTTGTTATGGTTGGAATGACTGTATTGTTTGCCGGGATAATGAAGAGGTATCGATATGGCTTTGGCAACAGAGACGTACAACGAGTAGAAATTGATTCTAAGAGTCAATTAACCCCCACAGAGATGAGGGCTGCAATGAAATTTCCGGACACCGGTGTTGAATTTCCGATGGCGTGCTGGGAAGCTTGATGCTGAGTGTCTGATTCCATTATGGAAAAGGAGTTGGCAATTACACTTAGGGAATGTAAATGAGTTGTTCCAGCGATGAATAAAAATAGCTAGGACTAAAAGCACATTGAAACCATGATATATTTTCTTTTTTTTTTTTTCCCCCAGAAGCAATAGTTGAATTTTATCACGAGCACACACAATTGGCAGTGTTGCGGCCTCCATGTTGCCATGCACATGCACACATCTATGACAGTGGAAGACTTTCTTTGCTGCCAAAACACTGGCCTGGTTGAAAGGCAATCTGGTACCCGGAGAGAGTCAAGTAGAAATATCCGAGCAATACAGACTCTGGAGGCGGACCAGGTTTTGAGTCCACTCTGAAATCAAGATGAAAAAGTTGTTCTACGATAGATCCAATCAATCTCTACTAGTTTTAACACTTCCTTGGTGTTAGCGTGACAAGTTACTACTTAAATACTAACAACTGTAAATTCTCGCAGCTTATGCGACATAGCCTGCACATTGATTTAAGAAGAGAGCACCACAGGAGTGTCCATCGAATGAGCTTATCAAATATCAGTTATTGGACAAGTTAAACCCTGAGACGACCGTTGGGATTTGTCAGCTCCCAAATACAGCAGGACCGAAAGAGTATATGGTCTAAAACAAGTTTGGAATAAGAATTTAGAATGATCTCTAAATGAAGGTACTGCGATGTTTTGTAATTAATAGACCCCAGTTTGTGAGTTTATGGATTACAACTTGTAGTGGCTGAATGACGCAAATTGAATCGAATGAATTAACTTCAAGTGTTTTTACTGCCTACTCTTGAAAGAATCTCTTTGCAACACTGGCGGAGCTGGATTATTATTATTATATTTCTTATATATATTTTTTTCGTTAAGAGGGTTTCCGCATGTGAAAAATGATTCACTGGCAAAAGTCTGAAAATTGCCAATTATCAATTATGAGTCAATTATCCAAGCATATTTGAAGGGTGGCAGTGCCCATGTGGCAAGCAAGACAGTCCATAACATAATCTGCTTAATTATTGTTGTGCTTTTTTTGGACTACTGAATTTAATTTCATTCTTTGTCTAAAGTCAAAATATCTTCAGTCTACTTAGCCATTCAAACCATTTCACAAGTTGGATCTGCATACGTCGTTTTGGGGGTTAGTCTTAACTTCAAATTGGGTGTCAAATTGTTTCTACTACTCAAGTCTGGAATGGCTGTAAATGAAAAAAAAAAAAAAGAGAACAATACTCTCATGACATACTGGCACATCGAATTAAAACATTAATTCCTCATTTTTGTGGAAAATGGGGAACAGAAACTCCAGCAAAAATGGCAAAACTGCAAAGATGAAGTTGACTTTTTTTATTATTATTTTTGTTATCTTTAATGTAAATTTTGGGGGTAATTCTTCCTCTATTGCGCCACTGACACCACAAAACGTGAAGCACAAAGTGGCGAGGAAACACAGTTCCCCAAAATATAAAATGATTTGTGCTTTTGAATAATTAATTACACGTCTGTGTTCTTTTGTACGGTGCCGCCGATTGAAGGTACTCCGTTATTTTTATATACTGTCGGGAAAGATACCAAAGGCAGTGTGGCCTCAGGAAACGTCTTAATTAGCGTTAGGAGAGTTGCGTGGGTGACAAAAGAACTCCACTGAAGGCCTCAATTACACTTAACAGATTAAAGACAAGCATACGTTGTATGATTAAAGCTATGTCAACAAAATATGCTGACAAATCATCAAACCAGAATGAATAAAAACACAAGTAAATTAACCTGAAAATGAAATTGAATTTATTCTTCCTTACTTGATCAAATGTGAATGTGCCACAAGTTTCCACGGCTTTATGTTCAATCAGAAAAAAACAACAGGATAATTCCCCTCTGAGAAAGCACTTTCAGATATGGAAAAAAATATGCAGAGAATGTCACTGCTTTTAATGCCCCTGCGAGGATACCTTGACAAGCCGCTCAATCGGCCTACTCACAAATGTGAGCGTCTACTTTTATTGTCCATCAAAATTGACACACTACGCTTTCTACGTTACATTATGTCGCTCCATTGCCATTTACTGTTTGTCACCTGCCTCTGTAAATTCTGGAAACTAAACTTGTTCCTACAGTTTTTTTTTAAGTATAGCATATCGTGGCTCTCTCTCTCTCGATAGATTCCAGCTCTTTCTATAAGTTCCCTGAGTACTTATTCAGTAAATATCGCGGGCTCAGCCTGAGAACTGAATCCCTCTTAAAACCCTGCAATCCTTAACAGCAATGGACAGACGAGGATAGACAGAAGATTGGCCCTCCATTTTTGAACGGATAATGCGTCTTGAGGTGGCAGTGAAGCCACAATTACTCTTTTTTTTTTTTATATTTTTTTTTATGCAGGACATTAAACACAAAAGGTAACACCATAGAGGGCATCTTTATATATAAATATATTTCCATCATATATTTGTATTTTAATCATAGTTTACTGTTCCTTTATACATTTACGCATCTTTCCAAAAGTTATGCAATGGAATATTTGCAGTAGACTGAAAACATTTTGGTTTCACATCAGAAGATGAATATGAGACAAGAAACAGAACAAACAGTTTAGTTTTCAATTCCAGATGTCAAAAGCAGCATTTCTGAATTCATGTCAGGTTTAAATGCCCTGACTTACTTCCATCAAGATTAATGAGCCAATCCCAGAAAGAGCTGTGTCTTTTGGGGGTGTCATGGATTGAGACCTTCATCTGAAGCCAGCTCAAGTCTGGGCCTTATTTTACAACCCCCACCACTCCCCATATTGACTTTGTGAACACAAACCTCAGTAGTTTGAACTCATTTATTTCAATAGTAACCGTATCATCGGTGTCCATGAGCCAAGACAAATAATTTAGCATTTTCACAATAGAGTTCAGCTCCATGCCAGGAGGAGATCAAAACTCAAAGCTTCAAAGTAGCCTACGAGTTGGGGTCATACTGAATTTCAAGGTCCATTAGCATGCGTTTATTTGATTGTGTGGTCTGGACGGATGCCCAGTTTTGGGGCAGGAGATGGTGGGCGACAAATGCGCTCGATTGAGCAAGGCTGGAGGTGGATTTTAGTCTGGGCCTCGTGCGTGTGATGTGGTCGTGAGGCAGCCGAAATCATCTCAACCGACTCTGTGACAAAAATGGCCTGAGAATGCGTCAAAAGCGCCACAAGCAAGTGTGCCTTCTTACTTGCATTGGGCACATTTGTGGAGAAGAAAGAGATGAAGAAGGATGAGGAGGAGAATAAGGACACCTCCTAGCCAAGTTTTCATGGAGACTTTTTTGTCATTCTAATTGAAATCATTTCCATGTGACCTCATCTTTTCCGATCTGCCGTTTACATACTCCAAACTGTTAATCAGATCAGCCATGTTACAGTGACACGCGGAGATTGATGTAACGGGGTCGGGGGCCAGCAATTTTTATGAATAAGGCCCGAACGTGTTGAGGCTGGAAGGCGGGGACTGACTGGCAAAAAAGGGTCAAGTGCCCAGCTCTGCTCTTGTCCATGTGACATCTTTTAGTGACCTTCCCTAAGTGAAATATGAAAAAAAAAAAAGAGTAGATACAGTGTAGCAGCCTGATTGGGCCGCGACTACATTGCAGCCATATTTGATTGGGCACATTCCCATCACTCCGATTGGCTGAATCTGGACCAGCGAATCCATTTTTGCGGGAGTGAGAGACATTTTCACGAACAGCGTTTAAATGTTGTCAAACTTGTATTTTAACACGAGTCTATCACTGTTATTGTAAGCGCCCAAACTAGCAGTTTTATCATCATTTAAGAGGCAACAGAGAAATGAATCAATTTTACTCAGCAATACCTGCATACTATTTATCCTGCCATGTTTTTATTATAATATTTCATTTGTCCCATTCAAGGCGACCCAGAGTGCCCTCGATTAATGAGCTGCCACAGGTGATGGGGTTTGGCGTATGGGCAGCAAATTATACCCTTGCTGTATTGGAAGATTGACGACCAGCCAAAAGCTCTCATTAAGTAATGAATTAACTTGTCACGAAAAATATATATATACACAGTCGCCATTTTCCTAGTTCATCTCGAGCAAAAAATGGTTGTGCTTACTTACCAGAGATTACTTTGTGCAGCGAACTCCTTTTCTTCTCTTATTGGTCAGCAGTGAGCACTGGAATGCAGAAAAGGATGATTACTGTAACATAAGGATCATATTATGAAGCAAGTAACATAATCAAATGTCTTCAACAAATGATCTTTCACACGGCATGAAATCAAATAAATGAATCAAATAAAAAAGTACTTGTGATGGCTCACATTGCCTGCGATGGATGCGGGCAACTTTTCTGCTGGTTTCGATTGCGTTTTTATGCTCAAGTGTGATGATGATGAATGATGAAGAAGATGAGGCAGTCAGGACAGCCACCAACCCGAGCAATCTCCTTTCATTCTCTAAAATATGGCCAAAATTATCATTGGAGAAGCCTTTGTGAATATATTTGATTTCCAGAGTGGAGGTATAGATTCTCAAGAGTACTGTGATAAAGAGCAAGTGATTAGGCAGCCCGAATGGGGCGTTCTACAAAATAAATAAATTAAAAAAAAAAAAAAGTCTTAAGAGGTTACAATGTCATTAATGCGTAAATGTGTCCTGGATTACAAAACATTGATCTCGGAAGATGTTGGCTTTGGCTGTCTCTATTACTCTTTTCATGCCTCTGTGGGGATTTGGACTTTTCACCTTCAACATCCTATTAGAATTCTTGCCAGGCTAATCACTTCCTGCATTCAACCGTTCTCCGTTCCTACTTCTATTTGTGTTCAGTATTGTCTGGGATTGTTTATTTTTGGTGTCTCTGAAGTCCTTGTCATCATTCCAATCTTGGAAAATGCATGATTGATGATGATGAGCACACTGTTCAAGCAACAAAATGCTAGCGTTGTAAACGTACACTAGCAGCTACCGGTTTAAGTATGGAAAGCAGAAGTATAACATTTTGGATTTTGTTCTCTCCTTTCAGCAGCAAAGTCCCTTTGCGCGCTGATAATAAAGAGAGATTAGGCAAGTGTCTTCTGTTTTGGTTTTCGAGTTGTGTATTGTCTTTGTTCTATTTGTGTGTTCTCTCCTTTCCTGTTTTACACACGGATGTTTTTCATTCGCTGAATTAATGTTGTTGATAATGTATTTGTGAGGCAGGAGCAAGTGACTTTTCGGTCACCTGACTTCATCTTTGTGCTGTGTCCCACTCGTAGCGTAAGCATGACTCATGTCAAGCAGACTCAACTGCTTCATGTGATACTTTCTGAAGTTGTTTGTGTTGAAGACATTGGCCTCTATTTTCATAAACACAGCATCAGCGCCGTAGTGCAAAAGCCGGCAGATTGTGATTTTCATATCAGCGCAAGGCTGGCCGTGCTTGTTTTGTCATTTTGGCAGACTGGTCCCCAACCTGCTGCGTAGCAGGAGTGCGCCTGACGGAGTGACAAATTGGTCGAACGCATCGTATTTCATTCATATGGAATGATTGTATTTTGTTATTTAAATGGGGACGACACGTGAACAATCGGGGTGACGGGTGGTCTCCTGGTGTCACTTCCTGGCGCAGATGTGCTTCCGCCATGTTGCGACATTAGCACGCAACTAGCTTGCCACATTTAAAGGGAATGAAAGGAGCCGCTTTGATTGAAGTCAACTGTGATCACTCCCACAGTGACGCTCACCTTCCTCTCACAGAGCCGCTGGTAAGTTTGTCTGTGACATGAACTGCATCAGATTTACACTACTGACGAAATAGGAGCTAGAGTGTCTCTGCTATGCTGTCTGTATTTTATTTTCTTTTTTTTCTTCAGAACAAGTAAAAAAAATCCTAATGTCTTTGCTGAAAAGGGCAACCCTTAAAATGCTCTTCGCATCTTGTGATCTTTCCTCTGTTTACCGTTTGTAATTTTATTACAACCCACTGCCAAATATTTTCAAATTCTGCCCAAATCGGAGGTCCAAGTGTACCAAAATAGATTGTACCTTGCTCACTAGAAATACTCGTAAAATGTTAAGAATATTGATGACATATTTAAGGAGGATGTGTAGTAGTGATTAATGCTCGCTTCTGACATTGCAAAATGAAAGAGCAAAGAGAGTAATATAAAAAAAATGAGTGAACATTGCTGAGCTAAGAGGATAACATATAGAGCAGTGCGGTCTTAAATTCTGACGGCAAGTCTGATGTAACGCGGTCAATCTCCCTGACAATGAAAGGTTTAATCATCTCTCCTCACTCCAGATTAGATAAATCACTCTTTTTAATAAAATGTCTCGGGGAATTCAAGGCTCTCAGAGGAAATTGTGATCAACGGTGATCGACTGCCAATGTCAAATATCTGCTTACATTTTTCCCGAACAATATGCCGGCAAGTTGTCTCACTGAAGGTCATGTTAAACTGAAGCAGGGGGTTGGTTCAGGTAACTGTGCTGCTTCAGACAGTTTGGAGTCATCGGCTTGTCTGTCAAATATTTCTGACTAGCAAATGACCAATTTAGGTAGTTGGAATGAATGATGTCAAATAATTCATGGTGTCATGCGTTTTCAAATTGAGGTCATGTGCAAGTACGACTCAATTTTATTTGAACTGTTCCAGCTTGGTGCCTCTCCTAAAACAATTTGATTATTTTTCTTTTACGGGCCCTTTACACTGACTTCGTTTAAATGCAGTCAATATTCAGGTTAAGGTCAAAATTCCAATTTCTGAAATATTCGGAATAATTTATGTGCGTGAGTGGACAGAGTTACTTCCACATTTAAAAAAGTGGCGACGCACGAACGAGGTGATGCAAATAGACGTCATTTGAAACTTTTTCTACCGTCAGCAAAACACATTTTATGCGTATTATTCATCACAGGAATAAAGAAATTGGTTTCCTCCAAGCTCCAAAAGTGCGCAACGCTGCTTTGTCTCTGAGTTTTGCCATGTTTACTTCTGCTTGTGCATTTGCAGCGAGTTGCGCACCAGACACACGCATTTATACACACGTTTCGGAGTTTCGATACACACACTCATTTTTGCCGTAGCAACAGAAAATAATGTGAAATGCCGCCAAGAAATTAATGTATTTAGGTTATTTAGCCTGTTATGTTGAGGGTGCCACATTTGACAAAATAAAATTTAATAAAATACAAAAAAATAAAAATAAAAAGTCTGTGTCCAAGGCTTTTGAATGTATAATCACCAATTAAAAAAAAGAAAAAAAAAATTTCACAAATTTCTGAATGTGAGTTTTCAAACTATTTTTACAATGACTCTTTTTTCCAGTAAATCGTATTTGACAAGGAACTCTTGTTTTGATGCAGTTTGGTAATATGAGATAGTGAAAAAAATTATTTGGAGTTGACAGCCTCATTCTGATGATTTGACTCTCACCTCATTTCCTTTTTGCTGCTTTTCCACGATATAGTTTAATCTGTCTCATCTCAGTTTGGAGCGGCCAGGTGTCCACTTTAAAATCGATAATAGCCAAAACCATACTGCATTGCCGGCGTCTATCAAAAGAAAACACAAACAAATTATAAAGGCGTACTCCTGTATTTACGTCTCTGTGTGTGACGATTGGCTACAGTTGAGATCGAGATTGTATTCAAGTGGAGACTGAAAGGAAAAAGGAAAGAAAACTGCTGTAGCAAACTAAAGGCTTAATTGTTTACGGTAGCATCAAAAGCAAAAACCATGCAATGTGATCATGTCAAATTGTGTTTACTTCTGCAATTTCAAAAGCCACGTGTCAACAAAAATGAATTACAGATTACAATGACACTCAGATGACAAATTGGCTCGACAAATAAGCGACTCGCTTATGGGCTTATCTGATGTTTGGAAGCATGCCAGATAAAAGGTTACACTGGGTCGACGATTATTGCGATGGGATTTCCCTCAATTGGCGTGAAGAGGCCTTAAGATATTCAAAAGTGGAAAATATTGACGAGTCGATGAAAGCACGTGATAAGAATGTACTTGAAACACGAACCTAACGCCAAAGCCAACTTGGATTTACTCCAGCTCACCTGTGAAGGAAAGAAAATGAAACGGGTGTCCCGCAAACTTCAAACAAGCTCCAGCGTTGCGCTTGCAACATCGTGAATAGTCCGAATCCTTTCCTGCCTGGAGGACATGATGTCACCCCGCCGACTCACAGCCCCCCTGCCCTCGAAATCTGGACCAAGAATGCCCCCACTCCATCTTTCTTTGAGCGCAGACTTTAGTCGACTCCATTCTTGATGAAGACCAGCACATGGTCAGCAGGAATAACAATGTAGGGACTCAGAGCGGCATTATTCCCCGCTTTTAAAGTCTCAAATGGCATTTCAGGGGAAGAATGCGCTTTTCCGCGGAATTGTCCACACACAGAGCATAGTTCACCTTCGATTCAGGTCGCTCGGGAGACTTTATCTTGCCAGAAAATATACACCATTCTTCCCACTTGTGCCTTTGAAAATATATGAAAGTGGAGTACTTTAATTTAATCTGACATTTGACCTGAAATCCTTCGTTTTCAAAGGAAAACATTTGGTGTGCACTTTCATACAATGCCCTTGGAGGGCTGCAAGGGAGCCAAGAAATGCGCTCGCGACATGGCTGACTCGGAGATATAATCCTCAATGTGATGATTAATCTCAATGGGGAGACTCAAAAAATGGGAACGAGAACACAGCAGTCTCGATAGGATTTTAAGCAGGGAAACCAAAGACATTTCCTACTTTCCACTAATCACTCACGGTCGGCGCAATGCAAACTTGAAATGAAATTGCAATTGAAGCAAAAGATTATTTTTCAAATGAAATCCTTTGAGTTGTATTAATTTCACCCTGCCAATTTAATGACGAACTATATTTTACCAGCTATGATAGTCACAACAATCCTAATGTCCGTTCACGGCAGTGCATGCCATTAGTCAACCCACAGAAGTGTAAAACAGAATATAAGTAAGCAGCAACATCAAGCAAAAACACCCACAACTTTTTTTCCCCACTGCAGCCCGGATGTGAGAAGTGTCTCGGTAAATAACCTGAGATCCTAACTCAAAAGGAAGGCTATTACACTGCAAGACGGATGACAAGTTGTGGTCTATGTTACGTCTTGGCATTTGGATCATCAGAAGAAGACAATCTTAGAGCAATTCTTTTTGCGCTGTTCCAGTTGTTGCACATAAGTGGCATTTTCTGTTCATGACAATCAACAGACCGGAATGTGTCAAATTGCGAAAACTCATTTACACCTTTAACCTTGACCAAGTCCCCACGCAACATCTTTCCTAAAGTTTTTTTTTTTTTTGTTATAAGGTTTATGTTTCACATTTCCAGATTTTAATCGCATGCTTTTTTTACAGGACTTGACAACACAGAGGCCATTTAAATGTGATAACACTTCAATTCATGTCCGAGAACAACTCGTTATTTTCATCCTTTTGCAGCGCCACTAAAATTACCATCGGCATGAATTGAAATTGCCGTTTTATTTGCGAGGAATCAGTATGTTTCAGATGAAAGACTTCTAACATAAGTGACGGCAATACAAAGCGGCCGTTTGAACATAACATGCATGACATGTGAATTGCATGTTAATTGCACCTAACAACTGATTATGAAATGCAACTGATCATAATCGATGCTCGGCCCTTCCTTTACATTCCGATATCGTTAACGGAAGGAGAACCTCTCCTTCTCCCAGAGAAAGCCAGAGTGGGGCAGGAGAAATTTGTATCATTTGTGACACCATAATGATGCTATAATACACCAGAACAGGCTCTGCTTCTGCACAGAATAAATCATAAATGCAACACCCTTCACACACAGAAATAAATGACTTCTCAACACCTCGAGCCAAGTGCACAATATAAAGCGGCCCCCTACAACAAATGAACACACACACACACACCTAAAACACTCGCTGAAGACATCTTGCAAAAATCATCGTAGCCCCCTACAAAGATGGATCATCAATCAGGGGATGAGGTGACTCAGTTGTACAGATTTCCATTACGAGCGACCTAATCTGTTCATAGGGATGTGTTCTTAATGGGCATTGGAATGGAGAGCAAATGCATTGTGTATGCGCATGCGTGTGTGTGTGAACGAGAGAGAGGTCATCCATCACTGAAGGACCTCTGAGGAGGTGAGGGAGCAGAAGGGAAGGTTAATGTCAGCTGGGAGACGACTGAAGCTCACATCTATTCGTATCCAAATCTCCCGTGGCAAGGATAAGCGATTTAGCCGCTTCCTTCCACTGCTCTTGTTGCCATCAATGATACATAGAGCAGAGAAGCAAGCAAGTTCACTAAGTCACTTGCCTTTACGACCAGGCGGGAAAGCCATTGTCGAATAAAACATAGCCTGGCAGTATTTATTTGCTAAATTAAGGGATGAGTGGCACGTTTAGATGCAAGTGTAATACAGGAGGCTCAAAGTGATGATGTATCCTATCATACCTTACTGTAGCCATTTTTAGTAGTAAAGTACTAACTAGGGTAAATCCATCCATTATGTGAATTAAATGAAAACTTCTGAGCCATCGTTATAAAAGAAATGAACAAGAAAGAGGAAATCCGATGAGAACTGAGTTTGTCTTCCTATACAGCATTTAATGAAGGCGTTAAGGTCCAAACGTTGCAACGGGGGCATATTTACATTTCCGGCGTTAGTGAACAACATTCAGTAAGAGTTCACTATTTGGAACATATTATCCCTTGCCAGTCTTGTTTGTATGGAATCATGAAGAAATCAAATCATTTTGGATTGCAGTCAGGTTCATCCGGAATGTGTTTGATGGCGTCAGTAAGCGCAGGGTTTTTGAGAAAGCCATTTCCCTCTTGGCAGCATTAGTTACACCAAAACTTCCCCAGCATAAAAGATGGATTTGCAGATGTGCATATCCCTCTGATACATTGGGCATTAACAAGTACCTATTCCATCATAGCAGGTTGTGTAATATTGCAAATGGAGATGGTGCGTGTCCTACCTGCGTTTGACTAAAGAATGATGATGAAAGCTTTACTTTATAATGCTTTTATGATAGTGTTAGATCTTTCATTGTAGTTCATTTTGACTTTTTTTTTCCAACTTCAGTTAGTTTTAATTCGCCGAGCAAGTTTGTTAGTTTTAGTGTTAGTTTTTTTATACAGCGTGTTGAATTGAGGACGTTTAAGATTAAAACAAGCCAAAGCCATGCAGTATTGAGGCATAAAGTAATATACAATTCTCAAATGACAGATTGAGGAGGGGGTGGTGTTAACAATTCTCTCAGATTTGGAAGTTGCAGGTTTCCTATTTATGATGGGTTTTTTTTAAATTTTTTTTTTTACTTGAACACTTTAGATAAAGCAGATAGACCAGAAGGACACAGCTGCTCAAGCAGGATCCTGTGAACATGCAAAGTGAGAAATGAGCGATGTGAGAGTGAAGGGGGTTCTTTGGTCTTTTTGTATCAGTCCTAATTTCCATTCCGGTCTGTAGCATCTCTCTGCAGTTACAATTCCGAAATTTCTCAACAGTTTCCCCCTTTGGGTCGCAATTATGTCTTGCCATTTGCAAATCAGTACTTTGAAACACCAGATTTATATAATGCATGTGTTTGTGTTGCTAATTTGACATCATTTCTTTAATCTTTGACATTGCCTTTTACAAAGCGGTCCCTTTTGACTGAGGTTGTCATATAATGAAGGTTCCAGAAATGAAGACCTCATAAACTCTGGCATGCAGTGCACAAGCAGTGCCTTGGAGCTTCTCGTAGAATGCTTGTTGCATTCAACCTTTACATTGTAGTCGTGAAGGGAAAAGCAGAGTGGCTTTTACAGTCACACTGACACATTTCATTCCAAGCACACCATACCTTCCCTCTTATGTGTCTCCCACATGTACGACCCATCGCATTTAATCCGACAAGTTTTAGCTCTCTTCCCTCTACCCGTGAAAGGAGTTTATCCGCCTATTCAAGAGTGGATAAACAGCACTGACAGTCAAAAAAGGGAGTAAGACTACAGGCGGGATTTGTGATCGGTGTTCTAATGTGTGGCCAAGGTAATGCGATAGTACCTTAACCCACCAAGCATGGAAGGTACAAATTATGCACAGGCTACAGGTAAGTTCCACATATTTATAGGCACAAGCATGGATAAATGACCGATTAGTTAGAAATTGATACATATTTTTGCACAAGGATGCCTCCTTCTGTATTTCACAGTGCTTACTCGATAGAATATATTCGTTGCTTTTATTTGACACGATCCTTGAAAATGAAAATAAACAAAAAACGTATGAGGCAGCACGCGGCCAATATTCATTTAATTTTCTCGAGGAGAAAAAAAAACATGCTCTCTATTCATCTGTGTGCTCCCTTGTGGATCTGAGAGCACCTACATCGCCACCGAGCCAGACTGAAATGTGCTGCATGCTGCTTTTATTAGGTGAGCAGAAATCAGCCAAAGGCAAAAGGTGCTCCTGATTATACGGTAAACACATCCGTATACCACTTAACCTCAAAATGATTCATTGAGGAGCAATACAACCAGACAGACATATGGTGTGTGTCCTCTGAAATGAATTACGACAAAAATATGTTAGTGGAGGGGGAAAAACCTCATTTGCGTAAATAAATAGTTTGTCATTTTCTGAACAGATGTTTGAATTCACGTAATGTTAGTGGGGTTCTTTACAGCATTGCACAAACTTGGATTCAAAGGCTAGCACACAGTACACAAGTGGGAATTACTGAATCAAGTGCTTCTAGAGGGAACATCTGTGGCTGGCTCATACTTATTTTTTTATGACTAGAACTTTTGACCCGATGTGTTATTTTAGCATCTCGTAGCTAACTTTATTTGAAGGGAATAAGAGCGGTGTATAAAAAAAATGCAAAATGCTTTAAACCTTTAGGCCATTAAAAAAATGCAACTTTTTTGCTGCATGATTTTTCGAATTTACTTTGTAAATTGATTTTTAATTTTTTTATCATTCCATATCTGAGAACTTAGAACTGTTTAACATCTGTCTTACATGGAAGTCTAATGTCTACCATTTTACTTTAACGCACACCCGCACGCACACCCCCACACGCATACACACGCACAGATGCTAGAAACTCCATCTGTAACTGAGAAGTCATTGTTTGTCATACCATCCACAGTCAGAGCTTCATAAAATTAAAAGGCACACGCATCAAGAACCTTGCTCCACACTCTCATAATACAAGCAGGATTTCAACACACAGAACCCTTCATATTTGTGCCAGTTTCATTAAAAAAAAATCACCTGAGAAGACTGATTTTGTATTTACAATCCAGCAGTGTCACCAGTATCTGCTACCAAATTATGGTGGCTACGTGTTTCATAATGCACACAATTTAAGTAATGCAAGCGAACGTTTCCAAAATTGTTGATTCAATGTCAAAAAGAAATGGACGCTACATGAAGGCCTTTTCTCTGTAAAAAGCAGGACCCCGCGTCAAAATTCCCAGACTGAACAAAATATCTGGCACTGTGGTCAGCCCAACCACATAGAGTTGGGTCAGCGTGAAAGGAGAAATGCTGCACTGCTCCAAATACGTGTCAATTTGACGGACAACCAAGGTGATTACTGGATGGGTGAAGGATGACAGCTCAACTGACATAAGATGGTAAATCAGCCACTGAAACGTGACACCCATGGCCAAAGTCAATTACAACAGCCTTGAAACCTTTAAGAAAATTGTTGTAAAACGTGTCAGTAACAGCTTTATCATTCACGAAATGGTCAGAGACAATCAAGATACAATAACACAGGCTTAAATTTGTTTTTTGCAGTTAAAAGATAACCAATTGTACAATTTATTACAATACTAATTTCCTATGGGTAAAAAAGTATGTATGCTTAAATTGAAAACGAATAAAATAACTAGAAAATGCAATTCCTGGAGAAATTGCGTGTGAAGGCGGAAAGGCTGGAATCTTTTTTATGGAATGATTTTGAATGACACTGAATGTTTTTGAATGATATTGAATGACTCTGAAATATTGAATGAGGTTGAATGAATTTGAATCATAGTGAATGAAATTGAATGATTTGAATGACAGTGAATTATATAAAACACTTCCACCTGAACATCACCAGGACGTCACTTTCGGCGCGACATGACGTCACTTTCGGCGCGACATCTTTTCCTCCGCTTTTATCCACCGGGCGAGTAAACGCAACTATGGTTTCGTGCACCACCACATGCAACACTTGCACCATTCTCATGGAAAGACTCTCCCTGCTAGATGGACGTGTCCGCCAGCTAGAGCAGAGTAATGTGGTAAGCGTAAACGTGGCGGACACGACTGTTAGCACGGGTTGTAGCCAACCTGCTAGTCTGGTTAGCATTGGCCGTAAACGGCTTGCTAATCGCGGTGAGCCTGTTAAGACACATAGCAGTTCCATTCCACCTCGGTCTCATGGCTCCCGCACCTTAGTGATAGGTGACTCCATTACCCGCAACATTAAGCTTGAAAATCCAGCCACAGTAATGTGTATTCCTGGGGCCAGAGCACCCGACATAGAAGCTAATCTTATGGAGCTAGCGCGCAAGACCCCTATACACCAGCGCAGTGCAAACAACGCTAGCTATTCAGATATAGTGATACACGTTGGCTCCAATGACACTAGGATGAAGCAATCAGAGATCACAAAGAAAAACATAGCAAGGACTTGTGATCTCGCCAGAAAGATGAGTCGGCATCGAGTAATTGTCTCTGGCCCCTTGCCTGCGAGAGGCAATGATGAGAGGTTTAGTAGATTATTCTCGCTAAATAAGTGGCTGGCTAGTTTTTGTAGTGAGCAGGGACTGCAGTTTATAGATAACTGGCCTTCTTTCTGGGGCCGACCCGACCTGCTGAGGATGGACGGCCTTCACCCTAACTGGGAAGGCGCCATCACTCTTTCTAGAAACATAGATTATTGTTTGAGCCTTCCATGACTATTCATATTAGAGCAGGTCGGGCTGCAGGCGAATAGTAAGGAAGGGTATGGAGTCTGTAAGGCTAGAGCTAACTAGCGCTATGCTAGACTTAGACAACACACATAGCTTTTCTTCTAGATTTGAGCGCTACACACCATACGCTGTTACATCTCATACTGATATAATTTCTACTGAGGTGGCAATACATGATGGGTTTAAGTATTCCTCCTCGGTCGGTTTTATTGACGACGAGCCGTTCTCTCAAAATAATAGCACTCGAAAGCTGGTAAATAACTATCGGATTCCGACCGTCAGAATTTCTCGCCGCGTTTATAGTCGCTCGAGGTACAATCCGGGACCTAGGCAAGGCAATCTCCTTAATATTATGACCAGGAGTCCTGTTGCGCGGAATAACTTAGATAGACCTATTTTACTGAAACTCGTTTTTTTAAATATTAGATCGCTTTCATCGAAAGCCTTGTTAGTTAATGACCTTATTAGAGACTATAATCTTAACATGATTGGTCTTTGCGAGACCTGGTTAAAACCGAATCAGTTTTTACCGCTAAATGAGGCTTCGCCTCCAAACTTCGTGAGCTCGCATGTTGCGCGCCCTCAAAAGAAAGGCGGGGGTGTAGCCCTCATTTCCGAATCTAACCTAAAACTTAGTCCTCCAATTCCTTTAAAACATTTGAAGTTCTCATTATGCGATCCTCAGCCGAGCTGGCGTTTTATCTTGCCGTTCTTTATCGTCCACCTGGCTCTTACTCCGGCTTTTTAGATGAATTTTCTGAATTCGTAGCTGATTTAGTAACTCATGCGGATAATATACTTATCATGGGCGACTTCAACATTCTTATGAATCTCCCGTCGGAACCACTTACCGTGGCGTCTCGGACAATCATTGATATGTTTGGTTTCACGCAAATAATAAATGAAGCAACGCAATACGCTAGATTTGGTATTAACCCGAGGCTTAGCATCTTCAAAAATAATTGTATTACCATATACCAGTGCTATATCTGACCATTACTTTATCAAATTTGAAGTCTTGGCTCACTGTCATCGTTCTGACCATAATCAAAATTATAGCAGCCGTAACATTAGCTCCTCAACCATCGTTGCGTTCTCTGAGCTACTCCCTTTAGCAACTGCTTCGTTTCCTAATTATATTGGTACGATTGATGATCTCACAAACAACTTTAATGTCGCTTTGTTAAATGCGCTTGACTCCGTCGCGCCTTTAAAAACTAAAACTCGTCCAAAGAGGCTTACTCCGTGGTTTACAGAGGAAACGCGCGTACTGAAACGATCTTGTAGGAAGCTTGAGCGCAAATGGCGTGCGACCAAACTTGAGGTCTTCCGTCAGGCATGGTGCGATAGTTTACTAATATACAAAGAAGCGCTTAATCTAGCCAAAACTAATTATTATTCTAGATTAATTGTCTTACATAAAAACAACCCTAAATATTTATTTGATACCGTAGCAATGCCAACGCAACAGCGACCAACCTCGGATAGCTCTTCCTATTCAGCTCACGATTTTATGCAATTTTTTACTCAGAAGATAGAATGTATTCGTGATGAGATTAAAGACACTGTTCTTAAAATTCCGTCGAATTCCGCGATCAATGGGGCTGATAACTGTCCGATAACCTTATGTCAATTTAAAAAAATATCTCTTGAGAGCCTAACAAAATTGGTTAGTGCAGCAAAACCGACAACTTGTGTGCTCGATCCGCTTCCTGGCAAACTAATTAAAGAACTGTTTACGACCCTAGGACCGTCTGTTTTAAATATAATTAATCTATCGCTTACCACGGGTGTAGTACCAGCAGCTTTTAGGACCGCCGTTATCCGACCGCTACTTAAGCAACCAAACCTTGACCCAGAGAGTCTCATCAACTATAGGCCGGTTTCAAATCTTCCGTTTATTGCAAAAATTCTTGAAAAAGACGTAGCGCAACAACTTAATGAATATATGACTGCTAATAATCAATTTGAACCTTTCCAATCGGGTTTTAGAGCCGACCACTCTACTGAGACGGCCCTTGCTAAAGTTACTAATGATCTTCTCATAGCTATGGACGCCGACACCTCATCAATATGACTCTTACTCGATCTTAGTGCCGCTTTTGATACCGTTGATCATAACATATTATTAAAACGCCTTGAAACGTGTGTTGGCATTTCAGATTCAGCGCTTTCTTGGTTTAATTCGTATCTGTCGGAGAGGACGCACCGTGTAATTCATAGCAATACGACTTCGGATCTTTGTAAGATCACATGTGGAGTTCCGCAGGGATCGGTACTTGGACCTCTATTGTTTAGCATCTATATGCTACCGCTTGGTGATATTATACGGAAATATAACATTAGTTTTCACTGTTATGCTGATGATACGCAATTATACATGCCGTTGGATATAACGAATCCGCGCGACTGCTATCGATAAATGTAATATTATCCAAAAGGATTCAACAAAAAATCTCGCTGTTATATTTGACGCAACTATGTCGTTTCAAATGCACATTAAAAATATTACTCGAACTGCGTTTTTTCATCTGCGTAACATTGCTAAAATTCGCCCAATTCTATCAACGTGTGACGCGGAAATCTTAATCCATGCGTTTGTTACGTCTCGCCTCGACTATTGTAACGCTTTGCTCTCGGGTGTCGAGTATTAAAAGTCTGCAGTTAGTTCAAAATGCAGCAGCTAGACTCTTAACTAAGACGAGAAAGTTTGATCATATTACCCCGATATTAGCCAATTTGCATTGGCTTCCGGTCCACTTGAGATGTGATTTTAAAGTTCTGCTACTTACTTTTAAAATATTGCACGGCTTAGCACCTTCTTATCTCGTTGACCTCGTGGTACCATATGTTCCGTCCCGAAACCTTCGGTCACAAAATGCTGGTCTTTTAGTGATCCCGCGAGCCAAAAAGAAGTCAGCAGGTTCTAGAGCGTTCTCTATTCGGGCACCAATGCTTTGGAATGCACTACCCTCAGATATTAGAGGCGCCACCTCAGTAGAAATGTTCAAAACACTATTAAAGACGCATTTATACTCTTGTGCATTAAGCTGAAATATTTGTTGGCCTGTTTACTGCCGCTTTTTTTTTCTTTTGTGCCCCCTTTTCCCCCGGCTGGGGGATTAGGTGACGGTGACCCACTAGGAAGTTTAAGGCATTGACCAACTGGGCATGCACCTGTTCCAGTGATGTCGTCTTCCTGCAGCGCGACATTTGATCAATTTATTTATATACTTTAGCATCTAATTTAATTATTTGTTGGCCTGTTTACTGCCGGTTTCTTCTCTTTTCTGCCCCCTCCTTCCCCTGCTTGGGAATTAGGTGATGGGGACATGCTTTGAAGATTACGGCACTGACGAACCGGGGAAGGGACCTGCTCTGCCGAAGTAGTCTTCATGCAGCGCCTTTTCTGATTTCCTTATATTTCAGCACTTGTTGGCCTGTTTGCTATTTCTGATCTTCCTTTTCTGTTCCCAATTCCCCGAATTAGGTGATGGCGATTCACTTGGAAGTGGCTGTACTGAATTTACACCAACTGACTGGTACAAGATCGAAGGCTCATCTTCGGATATGCTGCCATGGATATTACGGCCCTGGATGAGGACCCACTCCACTGAAGTCATCTTCCTGCAGCACTTCATTCAATTGACTCTTATATTATCTCATCTATTATTGCATAGCATAGCAAAATACGTCACTTCCGGTTTCGTGACGCCACTTCCGGTCAAAAATACGTCACTTCCGGTTTCGTGACGTCACTTCCGGTTTTGTGACGTCACTCCCGGTCAAAATACGTCACTTCCGGTTTCGCGACGTCACTTCCGGCCCAAATACGTCACTTCCGGTTTCGTGACGTCACTTCCGGCTCAAATACGTCACTTCCGGTTTCGTGACGTCGCTTCCGGTTCTGCGGCGTCACTTCCGGTTTCGTGACGTCACTTCCGGTCAAATACGTCACTTCTGGCCCAAATACGTCACTTCCGGTTTCGTGACGTCACGTCCGTTCAAAATACGTCACTTCCGGTTTCGTGACGTCACATCCGGTCAAAATACGTCACTTCCGGTTTCGTGACGTCACTTCCGGTCAAAATACGTCACTTCCTGTTTCGTGACGTCACTTCCGGCCCAAATACGTCACTTCCGGTTTCGTGACGTCACTTCCGGTCAAAATACGTCACTTCCGGTTTCGTGACGTCACTTCCGGTTTCGTGACGTCACTTCCGGTCAATATACGTCACTTCCGGTTTCGTGACGTCACATCCGGTCAAAATACGTCACTTCCGGTTTCGTGACGTCACTTCCGGTTTCGTGACGTCACTTCCGGTCAATATACGTCACTTCCGGTTTCGTGACGTCACTTCCGGCCCAAATACGTCACTTCCGGTTTTGTGACATCACTTCCGGTCACAATACGTCACTTCCGGTTTCGTGACGTCACTTCCGGTTTCGTGACGTCACTTCATCATCATTGTATGTGTCAAATGTTGCCCAGTTAGCATCTGCAGCCTGGTCATCCTGGAAGGGGGATTCCCCCATCTGTGGTCCCTTCTCAAGGTTTCTCACTTTTCCCCTAATGAGGTTTTGTGAGTTTTTCCTTGCCCTCCTGTGGGTTAAGATGTCGATTGTGGCTATGTAAAGCCCTTTGAGACTGTCTGTGATTAAGGGCTATACAAATAAAATTGACTTGACTTGACTATACTGAATTATATTGAATCATCAATGAAATAGAAAAAAATATTGAATAATGTTGAAAAATATTGAATAATGTTGAATTAGAGTGAATGACATCGAATGAAAATGGGGAAAGGCAGTGTTTAATGGAATTGAATGATATTAAATCGTGAATAAAGGTGAATGATATTAAATCAAAGCTAATAATATGAAAACGTCACTTCCGGTTTCGTGACGTCACTTTCGGTCAAAATACGTCACTTCCGGTTTCGTGACGTCACTTCCGGTCAAAATACGTCACTTCCGGTTTCGTGACGTCACTTCCGGCCCAAATACGTCACTTCCGGTTTCGTGACGTCACTTCCGGTCAAAATACGTCACTTCCGGTTTCGTGACGTCACTTCCGGTCAAAATACGTCACTTCCGGCCCAAATACGTCACTTCCGGTCAAAATACGTCACTTCCGGTTTCGTGACGTCACTTCCGGTCAAAATACGTCACTTCCGGTTTTGTGACGTCACTTCCGGCCCAAATACGTCACTTCCGGCTCCGTGACGTCACTTCCGGTCAAAATACGTCACTTCCGGTTTCATGACGTCACTTCCGGTCAAAATACGTCACGGCCGGTTTCGTGACGTCACTTCCGGTCAAAATACGTCACTTCCGGCTTCGCGACGTCACTTCCGGTTTCGTGACGTCACTTCCGCTTTCGTGACGTCACTTCCGGTCAAAATACGTCACTTCCGGTTTCGTGACGTCACTTCCGGCCCAAATACGTCACTTCCGGTTTCGTGACGTCACTTCCGGTCAAAATACGTCACTTCCGGTTTCGTGACGTCACTTCCGGTTTCGTGACGTCACTTCCGGTTTCGTGACGTCACTTCCGGCCCAAATACGTCACATCCGGTTTCGTGACGTCACTTCCGGTCAAAATACGTCACTTCCGGCCCAAATACGTCACTTCCGGTCAAAATACGTCACTTCCGGTTTCGTGACGTCACTTCCGGTCAAAATACGTCACTTCCGGCTCCGTGACGTCACTTCCGGCCCAAATACGTCACTTCCGGCTCCGTGACGTCACTTCCGGTCAAAATACGTCACTTCCGGTTTCATGACGTCACTTCCGGTCAAAATACGTCACGGCCGGTTTCGTGACGTCACTTCCGGTCAAAATACGTCACTTCCGGCTTCGCGACGTCACTTCCGGTTTCGTGACGTCACTTCATCATCATTGTATGTGTCAAATGTTGTCCAGTTGGCATCCATTGCAGCCTGGTCATCCTGGAAGGGGGATTCCCCCATCTGTGGATTACATGGACATTGGATGGGAATGCATGAATAGAGGGAATCACATGAATAATGTGAAAGGAGTTAAAGGAATGCGAAATGAATGACCTGAATGTCTTGAATTTCAAACTGGAAGCATTTGAATGCGAAATGTTGAATTTCCCAATCGAAATGAATGGGGTGAAAAATGTGAAATTGTGAATAATCTGAATAAGTGAAAAATGGAAGCCCCCACATCACATGAATAATTGGAATTACGTTAAAAGTGGAATGAAGTTGAATCGGTTGAATTATGTGGAAGTAGTTAAGCGTAAAAGAAACGGGCGGAATAAGTTTAATAATAATAATAAAGAATCAGAATAACATGTGTGAAGGCCTCCGCCTTCACACAATTAGAAATACAACTGTTAAGTTTGTGCATCTTTCAAAGTACCTTTGAGCCAAGTTAATGTCGCCAAGGCCAATTCTAATATGCCTTCAGGCACCTGTTTGTAGCGCATTAAAACGGCGTAAATTATATTTCAGTAAAGCTCCTCCAACAGAAACTTGGCATACGATTTCAGTCTGGGGCTTTCGAACATTAAGGGCCCCTTGAAAAGCCCAATATACGTTTTATTTACTTGAACCTGTATTTTATGAACAATTCCGTCAGAAGGCACGCCAGGTGATGGCTTTCTTGATGGCTGGTGTTTTACTGGCACCTTGTGGTCGATTCGAAAATTGCAACAAAAGCATTTGAGCCACTTCATACAGTTTACGAGGGTGATTGAAGACGAACACAATACGTCAGTTAGTCCAAATCTTTATTCACAGACTATGACAGGGGTAGTAATATTTTTAGCCGTGGTGCGTGAAGAGCAGAGTTTGATTTTGATACAATTGTGCTAGCAACAGGGCAATGATGAAGGAACTTCATTCTTGGTCCTCTTGACTCCTTCACACTCCTTCCTTCCTGTCCCTACAACAGCTTCACGACCACAAAATAAAAAGGGATAAATAGGATAGGATGAGCAGCAGTGTATGATAATAGCAACACTGCATAATAAACAAATAGAATACAATAATGCTATTTATTTTCAACTTCTATTCAAATGAATACACTACAAAAACACAAAATTGCTTGATCGTCAGAGGGTGAATGCTGGCATTTAAAGGTGTGGCCGTACATTAGAGAAAGTCCAGAGAAACTGCTGCACTGACAAATGCTTTTCTGGCAGGTTAGGGAGTGACTCAGATGGCCCCTGTGCACAGTTTGTGTCACCACTGGTCATCAGCATGGGTCAACAGTGCCACTGCAATCAGTGACCCAACTCCGAGTGCAACTCCTCATAGTCACATCCCAATAGAAAAAAAATATTTGGCAGGTGTCAGTCAGTACAGCAGATCTAAAGTTACTCTGGATTTGTTACTTTCTGAATGTGGCAGACACACTGATTTGGCAACGTAATTGAAAAGGAAACAAATAATACAAACCTCACGGAAGGTTGTCCACTAGGCTGATATGCTTGCTCCAGTGAATCAACACAAAGAAAATCTGACACCTCCTGATACACAATCCTATTCAAAAGAAAGACAAAATGGATACACACGCTTGCCATCATCATCATAACCATCATCTGCAGTCTATAAAGGCCACAGTTCAAAATAATACCAGTAATTTGTATTCCCGGTATGTCTACAACAGAATTTACAGAATAGAATGAAATAAGTGCTAATCAAGAATGGGAGGTTTGAGTCAGATGGCCCCTGTGCACAGCGTGCGTCATCAGATTGAATCAGACTGGAGTGTTGATGCCACTGCAACAAACCCCAACTGATTAAGTGCAACTCATCACTCTCATAACCACTCCCGGCGAAAAGTAAAAATTTCGTCTTCAATTGGTTCATGTAAATAAGTCCGCATGCAAATAAGAAAAGCTGAATTTGCAATTTACACAGTATCAAAATAGACTACGCATTGATCCTAGAGGAAACCTTACCGTGCAATAAAAAGGCCAAGATCTTCATTAAGTTGCAGCTGGCTTCCATGTGGTAGTGCCCGACTTGCAATCAGATTGCGGCATTAGAACCTTTATAGAAGAAAATGTGAACGATCACACAAGTGGAAATTTTCCCAATTAAAGAATAGACAGCAACATTTATCGAGCTACACTCAGAATAGATCATGCAACTCAAAATGGTTTTCAACCCACGTGGGTGTCTCTCCACGCTGTTACAAAGTTCCGAACAACCAGAAATTCTGCATTAGGAAGCTAACGTGGAGAGATGCATGTACGTAAATTATTGTAAAATCACTTTTACACAAACATGTCAGAAAGCAACTGCAACCATTAATCACGATATTTTGTAGTCGCTTGTTGATTTGGGCATAAAACTACCGTAGACAAACATGATTAAAAATAGCCAATAAAGATGCTTTAGATTTAAGTCCGCGAAATAATAAAACACGCTACTTGGTTGCGCAAAGAGCTATTCTAACGCTGTTTAATTAATACATTCCTGTATAACCTTCGAAATCCCATTCGGGACAAACAAAAGAGTTAGCTAGCTAGCTAGCTAGCTAGCTAGCTAGTGCCCGAACTAGCATTTTGCTCACATCCGTTGCGGTAAACCATAGAAGTCCGTAACTAAACAAGCATGTACCTCTCGTCGTATTCGTCTGGAGAATAATAAAATGAAAACCATTCAAAGAAAACCTACCCACACAATTGTCAGATTAATAAATACAATTCCAAGTTGTCGACTTGTTTTAACCGCCGCTTCCGCCCCAACTTGAACGCCGTAACTATTTGTTACCTGATAGGCTCAAATGTCGTATGAACGTTCATTGGCCACATTAATCACGTGACTCAAAAATTTAATTCGATTGGTTAAAAAAAGACCTGCCTAATCTGTATTAAAGTAACGACAGCAAGAGTTTCATGAAATGAGGAGTTTCTCATCTAAATGTCAAAAGTTGAAAAAGAGTCAGACAAGCGGTTCATTGAAATGCAGTTTTATATTAAAAGATAGCAAAGGGATAATTCACTATATCACACAACACAGCTTGTTAGTACTGCCATGGAAATACATATACAGTCTGTTCATATTTACACATCAAATGGCAACCAAACAAATCATAAATACCTCTTGTTAACTTTACAACAGCGATATGCAACCAGTATTTCATAACATAAAGGGGGGACTATTAAATAAATGGCATATTCCCTATCATTTACAAGTCTTGAAAACAGTGGTTAAATAATCCAGCAAATGTTAAACAAAAATGTTCTTCTCCAGTGAGTAAAATTAATGCAAGTCTAATTACAGTCATGAAATCCCTTTGTACAAAAGACTATACAGCTCAGTCAAAACAGTATCTTCAACTGAAATGTCATATATCCAAGAAGAAGAAAAATACAATTTGTACAGTTTTAGCATTCCTGCAGCAGAGTTGGAGGGACTATGAGCTGGGATGACGATGATAGGTTGGGTCACTATGATACTCTGTAGGCCGACTGGGAACCAACTGTCAGAGACTAGTTCTGTAGCTGCCAAGACCCTCTTCCATTGGCTTCAGTGCTTTATCTAGCAGCAAAACAGCAAGTTGCTGAGCTCTTAGCAGATTCTTCAAAATACATTGTTCTATAAACATACTTGTCTGAGAAGCAATATAGTCATGACAACAACACAGGGGGAAAACATTCTAAATTGTAAAGCAAAGCATGATAGCTGTAGGTTAAATGTTTTAAAGTGATATGTTGCTAAACTACAACCCTCACTGCCTAATGCGGTCCATCTTGCACAGTGTATCTAAATTACGCTACGCTACTGTTGTGCACATTTGCATCGCAGATTTGGACTTTACCAAAGAAAAAAATGACACCCCAGATAGTAGTGTTTGGCAAAGCAGAGGTTTTATGCTTTATGCATTCGTATGTTTTTGTCTCAAACGAGAAAATTGCACAGGTTGTAAGATATGCTAATATTAATTTATTCAATATAGTGTTTCCAAAGTGTAATCAATTCGCAGGTTCAGTTAAGAAAGTATGATAGTTTTTTTTTCATGCCAAAACAACGTGGAATATATATATACTGTATATATTGTAGCAGCCTTAGAACAATTTAATAGGAACAATTTTGGGTTCTGTATAGTGATGTACTAAAAGACGTCGTTACAATGCAAGCACTTTAATGCCAAACAATTAATTGGCAGAGTCGAGATATTTTGTACCATTGTTAAAACCAAGAAGCTTTTCATGACAATCATAAGTGCTGTATATATAGTTTAAAATTACAGGGACCAATGACCAGTACTTGTTCTGACAAAATTACATTTTGTCAGCATCTTTACCAGACTTGCTAGCTATGACCAAGTAAAGGATAACACACAAAGAATAAACTGCCAGATAATATTTCTGCTTTGTGTCATATATTTTCTGCCTTCATGGGCTATGTGTGCTTTTCCCTTAATTTGCCACACATACAATTATTTAAAAAGCAACTGCCTGCATGGTTGGATATGAACACTTCTCGTGATATGGTTGAATCAATCATTTCAAGATCATTTTTTACGGGTTCTAATATAGGTGGATGGATAACAAAATATCTGGCCCTTAGTCTGTTACATCACTGCAACTTCCTTATCTTAGCCCAAGAATGAGCAACGGTGACATGACTCAAGATGATTTAAGGAGCTTTTCAGCAGCATTTGCAGATATATATGTCTGTAACCAAGTGAAGAGTTCCCAGCTAAATCCTCGCTTAAACTGCTTGGCTTTTTAAAGAAAATATGACCACAGAGTGTTTCTACTGTCGTGAAATGAAACAAATCTCAAATTGTGACATTTTTACACTTGATTTGTAAATGTAAGAAGAAGCATGGAGACTTGGGAAAGTCCCACCCTTTGGCACTGTCATAAATACAACACTTGAATACCTTGCTGCACAAAGCTCCACACAACACTCACTGTTCTGTGAAAGTCTGAAAGCCCACTCAGAAGTAGAAAAAAAAAAATCATTAATAAATAGAGTTCATAAAGAGATGAGTGGTTTTAGGGCACCGTAGTTAGAGTCCTGGGAGAATGTTGATTCAATTGAATCCAAGGAGATAAAAAGAAATCTCCTAAAAATGGTGACGTACACGGAGAGATATTTGTCACGATGAGAGTCTGCATCCTTTAGTTTGCATCTCTGGTCCTTTGCTTTTTTTTTCCCGATTCCAGCATACTAATTAGTTTACAATTTTGCCTGAAGGCATTTTAGCACAGCACTTTGGGGCTCTGTGTATGTATACGTGTACAAGTAGGACGGAGGCCCCAGTTTCAGATAAACTGGGAACTGATTGATTTTGACTCAAAATTTACATCTGATGTACCTCGACTCGTTTGTCTGGAGCAGCTGAAAACACAGACATATTTGCATGTTTTTGCAACGGAGGTTGATATAAAGCACGCAGGCCACCCTCAAACTTCACTCTCTGTGGAGGGCTTGCGCATGGACATCCAGCCAGTGTCGGGTAAGCAATGCTGGGCATGACGCTGAGGTGTGATGGCTGAAGGGGTGAGGGTGCTTATGGACGAGCATTCCGACGCCTCCTCCTGTAGGAGCTGCTCCGTCTCGCCATCATCCAGTGACGCGCTGCTCGCCTGTAGTGAAACTGTGTCTGTGCGCATGCAGGTGTGCAAGCCCCCTCGTGATGGCTTGATTTGTTTGAGATCATCCCAGTAAAGCTCCTCAGTGGACAGAAGACACACACCCTCCACAATACGGATCTTCTCCTTAGTGTACCCTCCATCCACACCACCCTGGACAATGAACAAAAGAGTTAGAGACTGTGTTTGTGTGAGCAGTATGAAGGGCAGATTGAGATCCAGACATGCTCACACTGTTCAAGACCTCCAAGGGAAGACATTTTTAATGATCTAATTATGTTTTCAAACCCAGTTAAGTGTATTTTCACCATGGACGGCAACAAGGAATTAATAATTCAAAGCAAAACAACTCGCAATTCAGATCAATGTTTAAGAGGCCCAGTGACCATATTTTCCAGCAGACCTTGGTGGAACTTTTTCTAACTTTCAACATCAGTGTATGGGGAGCTTCACACTTGCTAAGTGATTCAAAGTTTTTATTGAAGTAAAAAAAAGATGGAGATGGGTTTTAAGACCACAGCTTCCTTATTTTTTTTGGGCAAGACTTAACTTTGTTGAGTGCACTTTTGATATTTCAACTGAATTGACTACTCTACTCATTTTGCTAGCTTATGGGTTTAATAGCGTAACACCAGCATCTTGACATGTATCAAAAGTCAGCTCCAACAGCAAGAAGCCAGTAGCTTTTCAAAATATTTTTTTGGAGCTTTGAATATAACATATTGCAAGTTTTTTTCCCCTCTCATCTGTGGGGCCCGTCGCGGCAGGTCCAAAATAGCCCGTGGCCCGTTGGTTGCGGACCACTGCCGTAGATCACAAGAACAGTGGGTGTTTAGGGGGGCCAGTATTAATCATTATTCTTTGGTTATTATTCACAATAGATGTGAACTCCATACATCATCCAACTACCAAATGGATATCGAGAGTTTGTCACTCCTGATTCCTCAGATAGGATAGATGACTTTTTTATGAACACAGTATTGGTAATACGCTGCTCAGTCTCACCAAGAGTTTGAGATCAAATATTGTACAATCACCCCAAAAAAACGTTGTTAGTCACACTCACTATACCAAACGTGTAAAATAAATACAGGCAAGAATAAGGCTCTGACACAGCAGTCTGGTTGTCTACAATCGAGTAGAAAAGACGGAAAACAAAGCTAGCATAGGCGGGAAAGGCACACTTCCTTCATGCGGTGTAACTACCTCTCCACAGCACATTCAGGCTCAAAAGATAAAGGGGGAGAGGGAGTTGTAAGGATGAGAGAGCTGCAGGGAGTAAAGGAGAGGCAGCAAAAGATGAGTATGCTGGTGTAACCATTTTTTTTCCAGATTTTTATTTGCTTCTAAAAATTGATCTAAGTGATAAAGAATATCACAGATCAACCTCAAGTCCACTCATTGAAATATTTTCAAATATTTTCTTTAGTGGCCGGTGGGCTTTTATTACCTCTTTCTTATATCGAAGTTGATTGTATATTGGCGGTTTCTGTGAGGCCTCAATCTTGACCTCTTGCGTGGAAGTCCGGTATGAAGGGTTACTGTAGGTCAGGTTGCTCACTCCCGGGTCAGCGAACTTTGACTTTTTGTGTCTGTTGGTCAAAGAGATGGAACATGCAGATCTCACTGGAAGTTGTGTATTAAATATATTAAAAACATTACTTTCAGGCTTAAGACATCAGTACAGAATGTAATGAGGGACTCACCGATAAATAATCAAAGCAATAATGAGAATCAGAATAGCCAGTATGGTCAAAACGCCTCCAATCACATAGCTGACATGAAGTCCTTCCCCTGTAACATAATGCACATGTTGGTCACATTGCACATGCTTGACTTGTCCACCAAAAAAAAAAAAAAAGAATAAATAAAAACTATTTATAAAAATGCTGAATACCGACCGTGGGGAGCAGTGACCACATTACTCTGTAAGCACCCTTCTACATTTAGGTTCTTGTCAGTGCAGCTGTGAACAGAAGTATGAATGCAGCATGAGCCTTCATAATCCAACACATTTATAATGCTTTGCGACCTAATAAAGTCCAAAGTAAATTGAGATTAAAATGTGTGAACATACTTGACTACTGAGGGTCCTCTATGGGTAGCTTCAGTTGGAGCTTTGGGGATCGTGTTCGGGACAGGGGTGCTGCTGGTTTCTCCGCTGGGAGAAGTGGGGATGTAGCCTGCAACTGATAAAAATATGTGGAGTGTGCAATTTGTAATTTATACATTCATTATGGTTAAATTATTATATAAATATAACTTATTTATTTATCTAATTTATATATTTGTCTGTATTATTGTTGTATTGCACTGGAGAGGGGAGCCCTCTAATCTCGTTGCACACTTGAGTACAATGACAATAAAGGGATTTCTATTCTATTTCTATTTCTATTCTATTCTAAATATCAAAACACGGCTCATAAAATAATTGATTGTAAGCACTGCAGAATCATAAGGCGCTCACTGGTGGAGCACGGTCGTCCGTCCGGCTCGTCTGGGCATGCACAGACAAAACTGTTGGTCTTGGCAAAGCATAGGTGAGTGCAGCCTCCATTGTTCACCCCGCAGAGGTTGGTACCTAATGAAAGAGTAAATATGTTTCAAACAAGCATTAAACAATCCTCACGAGGGTTGCTGGCGCATTAAACAATCCCGCTAGTTCATTTAAAAATGTATTTTGAACACTTTTGGGACACATAGAGCTTTGCAAAGCATCTGACCCTCAATTAGCGTATACCTCTGCTGATTCAGCACTTGGACATATAAACTCTTCTGGCACGTGAATGCATCTCTTACCTGTCTGCCTGTTCGGTGATACCACTATAATATCCATGAGACCCTCAACATTGGCCAGCACAGTTTCCTTGTTCCGGCCAGTGTGTTTGTCCACCCGTTGGATGGACTTAGTCTGCCAATCCGTCCAATAGATCCAACGATCTTGCTGCGAGAGTCGGGAGAAAGGGGTTAGAGGGGAGGACACCGGCTTCAACTGGGGAAACGAAGGGAGAAGAAGAGAGGAAAGGAAAACACAGACAAGGAGAGGGGGGCATGGGAGGAATAAAGGGAGGGGTAGGAAGAAGAAGGAGGAAGAAAAATGAGGGTCAGAGTGGAAAGGAATAAGAAATGGTCAAGTCAAATGAGCCAAGTATGAACTGGAGGACGAGCAGATGGCCGGTGACCAGAGTTACACGGTGAGCTGACACGTGAGAGAGCAGGTGAGTGACGGAGGCAGCCATGAGGAAGGGTCAGTCCAGTGATTGCTAGCTGGGGGGGCAGAGAGGTTGGCGGAAGGGGTACCTGTGTAAGGGCGAAGGGGTGGGACACTGGGCTAACGAGGATCTGACGTAATTTCCCATTCAGGTCAGAACTTTCAATCCTGTCCAAGTGGGCATCAACCCAAAAGATCCTGCAGGAAATATCACAGATTCATGAATGCACTTGAAGTGAATGCATACTATTGTGATTTACAGTACATGCATAATAAAAAGAGGATGGCGTTGAATAAATCACCCAGGTTGGACTTTTTTCCCCCCAAATGTATCCTAGTTAAGCAAATTAGTATCCAGTAAAAATAGGATTTTCTGAGAAAAAAGCATTCTCTGACCTCCGTGTGTCATAGTCTAATGTGAGTCCATTGGGCCAGCCAAGATCAGTATTGATTAGAACTTTGCGGTCTGTGCCATCCAAGTGAGATCGCTCGATCTTTGCTATATGACCCCAATCAGTCCAGAATAGGAACCTGCACAGACAAGGCTGCACTGGTGAGACGGGAAGCAAAACAAGTGCAGCCATGGGATGTCCTCGATGTATGTCTTTGCATCTCACCCTTTGCTCGGGAACACCGCGATGGCTCTGGGTTCATCCAAACTGTTGTTGACTAGAACTTTACGACTGTTTCCGTCAATGCGCGCCACCTCAATGGTGTTTCGTCCAGTGTCAGTCCAGTACATGTTTCTGGCCACCCAGTCCACTGCCAGCCCATCTGTGGTCTTTAGGCCCTGGCTGATTACAGTCTCCATGCCACTGCCATCAAGGTTTGAACGTCTACAAAAAAACAAGGAAAATGTTATATCATCCAAACAATACAAGTGTGTAATTTGATTACAAAAACCTTAGACCTGCAAAATGTTGAGCTCGTACCTTATGACATCCAAAGTGACATCAGTGTAGTAAAGTTTTCCATCCACACTGTCGTAGTCTAGCGAAATGACATTGTGAAGTTCAGGCACAGGTACGTGCACGTCTGTGTGATCATTAGTGTCCAAGGAGATTCTCCGCACGCTGACACGGTTGGAGAAGACAAGAAAGGTTTCGGGGGAGTCGTCACATGATCTGCCGTCACCCTTGAGCAGGATGCCCGTAGGACAAGCACAGGAGGTGCCGTTGGGGCGAGGGAGGCACAAGTGAGTGCAACCACCGTTCTTCCTGCCACACTTGTTGAATCCTAAGCGGGACAAGGGAAGGATGGAATGATGTTAATGAAGGGAAGATGATATTTTAAACCAGATTATGCAGGAACGTTTGTATCATTTAATTATTTGGTCGGAGTGGTTGACTCAACGTTCAACACTTCCAACCATGATCCCTTCAAATTTCTCTCAACTAGAAGAGAGATTGTGATGTCAGACATCTTGTCAACAACAGTGACCTTTTACTTCAATAATGTTGTTCTGGATGAAGAGAGAAAAACATTCTGATACACTCAAATGATCTTAAAACGTGTTCCTGGAAAAAAAACAAAAAAACAGTTGCTCTTGTTTTTGTTCCATAACTGAAGCCTCACCCAGTGCCCTTTCTCTGTCCACCGCCTGGATGTCCATCAGACCCGGCAGGTTGGCACGAACAGTGATAGTGTTGGCGCCGGAATTCTTGTCAGCTCGCTGGATGCTGCGACTCTGCCAGTCCGTCCAATAGATGTGAGACCCTAAGAGCGTCAAACCATACGGGTGCTGGACTGGCGTCACGAGGGTGTGTCGGTTTTGGCCATTCAGATCAGCGGCCTCGATGCGCTACGGAGGACAAGAGGATAGGTAAGATGCTTTCAAATGTGAATATTTGTTTTTCAAAACTCGAATTGGTTTACATTTGCTATTTAATACATCACAACCTATGTGAGATAACATGCAAATATATCTTTCAGCAACCAAACAGAAACGTTCATGGGGTGAGTCTGTGAGTGACTGCACAAGCACAACAGAGTTAGGAGCCAAGAGAACGTGCTCACCTCAGTGTGAGCATCAGCCCACAGTAACTGTGAGCCAGCCATGTCGATGGCAAGACCATTAGGCCAACCCAGGTTGTTATTGATGAGGATCACTCGATCCGACCCATCCATTGCTGAGCGCTCCAGCTTAGCATGTTCGCCCCAGTCGGACCAGTACATATAACTGGAAGAGATCCACAGGCAGGCGTAAACATGGAAAAGTAAAACAAGGCTTGGTCACAGTAATCATGAAGTAGACTGTGATTTTTTCTTGTTACATCAACAAATGTGCTAATTAAACCCTCTGGCAGCCTCACCCCATCTCATGGTAAAGGGCGATGGCACGAGGGCTGTCCAAGTTTTGCCACACCAGAACTTTTCTCATGGAGCCATCCAGATTAGCAACTTCTATCCGGTTGGTTCCTGTATCAGTCCAATAAATCTTTCGGCCTACCGCGTCGACCGCCAGACCATCCGTTGTCATCAGTCCTGTAGAGAGAGAAGTAGGTGATTCTAGTCGCATTGAAATTCGCTGCGCGTAAACGAGTCGATGATCACCTGTCGAAATGATGTCTTCATTAGCGGTTCCATTGATGTTGGCCCTGCTGATTCTTTTAAGAGTGCTATCGGACCAGTACACCTTTCCTGGAGAGAACGCAACATAATGTCAAAATGTATCCCCTTTGCATTTGTGAAACTTGAGCTCAGCTCACGACATTTGACTTCTTTGACAGGACACACAAACCATCTTGCGGGTCCACTCCAATAGCAATTGTGTTTTTCATGGAACGGTTGACGGCAAGAACCACATCAGCGAAATAAGGAATGTCCAAAGACACCATTCGAATGTCTGTCCTCCGTGCAAAGATCAGGAAGCTGCTCATTCCTTTGAAAAAACAAAAAAAGGGATGGAAAATGTGATTGTCTCTTTCAAATACTGCAACAAGTAAATGGGTGTTGGACGTGTTTAAAGATTTTCATACCAGGCGTGCATGTCTTTCCATCTGCTTGAAGGTTGATGCCAGTGGGACAAGAACAGCTGTAGGCTTTGGGAGCAGGCGCCAGGAGACAGAGGTGACTACAGCCTCCATTATTTACTGCGCACGGGTTGTGTACTACAAGTGGAGAAACACAAAAACAGAGCTCCGTTCTAAGTAATCTCAAATACAAATCAAAAAGAAGGTCGTATCTTATTTCGGGGCAATGCGAAACTGCTTGTTGACAAAAGCAACAAACCTTTTTCTGAATACAGCCGAGCAAGGCATTTGAGATTAACATGAGGCTTCAACCCCTGATAAAAGCACAGTTGACCCAGAATTCGGCTCAAACACAAAATTGGACCTAGTGAGCATCATTACCTTTTGTTTAAGTGTTCAGCAGGACATTTCGTACCTATTATAAGAAAACAGCGGAAGATGGTCTAATCTTATACATCACGACTAAATGGGTAGCCATCATCGCTGTTTTGGAGACAAAAGTTACAGCATAAAGTGAGAGAAGAGAAAACTGGAATCCAAGCCTGCTAGAGTAACATGCGGGGAAAAAAAGAAAATGGGCAATTTTTGTTGCTTGACAGCATGACAGGTTGACTTTAACTATTCATCAACATTAAAAAAATAACTGATCTGCACTCTAAATTTAGAGCAGATTGGCCAACATTTTCCTACGCGCAAGGTATGAGTGACAGTGACATTGACATGAAACAAGTTGTTTCAAGCGGTGGCTGACTAGAAAATATTTAATACACTACATCTTCAGGCTAAATATAACCTTGCTTCTTTCCTATCCCATTTAAAATGTGTCAAAAGAAATTAAATGCACCATTCTGATGTACCCACCTGGTTGGGGAAGCGAACACACTCTCAGATTGACACAAACCAACACTGACACACACCTGTTTCGCGGTGTCTCTGGAACATGTGAATATCCATGAGGTTCTCCAGGTTTTCCGCAAGTGTGTGTCGTCCCAAGCCGGTGAGCTTGTTCGCACTCTGGATGCTCTTGGACTGCCAGTCTGTCCAGTACAGCATGTCTTCATGTACAGTGAGGCCGAAGGGGTGAGGCAGCTGACTGCCAATCAGAACCTGCATAGGACGGATGTGGAAAACGAGTAAGATTAGTAAACAAAACCAGGTTCTGGATTTGTCGATGCAAGTGATATTTAGTTTGGACTTCTATGGAAATAAAGTTATATAAAAGCCACTCTTACCTGTCGGTCAGACCCATCAAAGTTTCCATATTCAATTGTTTTCATGCCAGCATCCGCCCAGTACAGACGTTTAGTCTCATAATCAATGGCAAGTCCATTGGGCCAAGTCAAATTGGAAGAGATGATGACGATGCGACTTGAAGAGTCCATCCCTGCACGCTCGATCTTTGGGTTGGCACCCCAGTCGGTCCAGTACATGAAACTATGGAGACAAAATGGATATTTGAGAAATAAATTTTTTTTTTTCACATTTGCTTCAACTAGCTCACCCTCCAACAGGGTCGACAACAATGTCCCTGGGACGGTCAAGGTTCTCCCATATGAGTACAGTCCGCATGCTGCCGTCTGCATTAGAAACTTCAATACGATCTGTACCTGGATTTAAAAAAAAAAAAAAGATTGATAGTCATTTATATTTTCAACCTCTGAAATGTATATGCTAATTAAGTACTGTATTTTAGTCGATATAAAGTTTTAAAAGTAAAAGTGATGCTTACCAGCATCAGTCCAGTAGAGTTTGTTGGTCACCCAGTCAATGGCCAAACCTGCTGGACTCTCCAGACTGGTGTCCACCACCACCTGCAAGAACAAAATAAAACCACACTTTTTAACTCATTCATTTCAGTTTTATTTCTTTTAGTTTTGTTTGTAATATTTCTTAGTTATGGAGCTGTCTGTATCCTTCAGGTGGTTTCAACATGCTTGGTCAGTGGCGAATAAGTTAGACAAACAAAATAAAGTTGCGGTTCTCCATCTCTAGGTGGCAGTATTGCACCAGACAACTTCTGCTTGCCTTTTTGAAAGTTGGCCCTTACTCAAACCTGCAGACTTTCATTGATCTATTCTCGACTGACTTTCGCTTACCTGCTGTTTGCTGCCATTCCACAAGGCTCTGTTGATGGAGTCTGTGGTGACATCAGTCCAGTAGATGTAGCCGTCTCTGGCATCCCAGTCCAGTGCCACAGCATTGCGCACATCAGCCAGAGGGATGACGTCATCTGACATATCCTCTGTGTCAAAGCTGATTCGTCGGATGTCCGTCCTTCGGGCAAAAAGCAGGAACTTGTCAAGACCTGATTAAAGACCAAAGGTCTTCTGTCAGTCTTCTATTTTTAACAATGGGTCAACAATAAAAAAACAACAATACACTGACATATAGGAATATGAACATGACTCATAATTTGCCATTTTTATTGCACAACAATACTTAAAGGGGAAGTCAACTCCCAAAAATATTCTTTGGAATTATATGTTCTATGTGTGTACAATAGTCCAAACATGGATTTCTGATTAATATTACTTTTGTGGAATATGAGTTAAGCAGCAAAATCCACCTGTTTTTAGCCATCTCAGGCTGTGGCCATTTTGACACTTCTGTCAACGGGTAAACATCAAAGTTGCTCAGGATTCAGGGACAACAACCACTCACAGCTCTCCTGTTTTTTGGTTGTTAGCTGAGCCCTGAGCAACTTTGATGTCACATTCCGTCGACAGAAAGTGACAAAAAGGCCACCCACAGAGATGTATAAAAACTGATAGAATTTACTTCTTACGTTATAATCCACAAACACAATATTAATCATAATGTCGTGTTTTGACGAGTGGGGCTGCATAGAACATATTTTTGTGAAGAATTTTTTTCGGGTTGACTTCCGCTTTAAAAACACACTAGAACGTATCAGGTTTATGGACTTAAATACATGTTTAATACACCATCTCTTTATTAGCCTTTAAAATGCATAATTAGAAGACAAGAAAAATGTGAACTCACTGTTAGCACAGTTGCTGTGGTCCACTTTCTTAAAACCAGTTGGGCAAGCACAAGTGTATGTCTTGTTGCCAGGGAGACACAGGTGGCTGCAACCTCCATTGTTAGCGCCACAGCGGTTCTTGCCTCCTACAGGGGAGTCAAACATGGACAGTAAAAAAAAAATTTATTTTTGGAAAATGTATGTCATAGTTCAAAATAAATAAATACAGCAGCTTTGTGAATGTACAATTCACACATTAATATTACTGCATGTATCAAACAAAAGTTATGAGGTTGAAGAATGTTGCTAACTCAGAGGCATTGTCGCCACAGTAAAGGAGCTGGTTCATCATCGAAAATGTGTCCTGACCTTCAGGTTGCCTTTGAGGATGCAAGGTGTGGATATCCATGGGGAAGTGCAGTTTGTTACGGATAATCTCTTGGTTTTTGCCAGTAAATTTATTGGCACTGTTGATGCTCTTGGTGTGCCAGTCAGTCCAGTAGAGGCTGTCCTCAAACACAGTGATGGCAAATGGATGAGGCAGGCCTAAGGAGGAAAAGACAGAATACTCAGGAGAGCGTAACGAGAACAACAATAAAACTGAAAGGGAGACAATGTTGACTGATTGTGTCATTTTACTCCATGTGAGCTGTTGTTGCCAGAGCGACAAAGTAGATGCACCCAACGGATTTCTGATTCTGACTTGATCAAAAACTGACATTTGTAAACTAAACTAACTAGAATGTTCGGTTAATGCATTCACAACTGAGAAATTTCTCATATTTTGTCATGCGAGGGCATGTTATTTTAGGCGTGAACAGCCTCAAAAGGTCTAGGTGTGTGGCTGCCTGTGTGTTTTCTGATCGTATCTTAACATGAGGGCGCGCAAATAATACACCCTCATCCCTCTAATGAATCATAAAAAGCCATAGAGGCATCTAGTTTTGTCATGGTCACCTTCTTCCATGTCATCAACGCATACCCCCCGTCCCCTCCGCTCTTGTTCTTTCCGGGACAGCTGGACGAGCAGCTGCGAGCCGACGGGGCATCAGGCGCCGCATCAAGCCTTCACAGTAATGTCCCCTTTAACCTACATGTGGCACCTCTCACAGCTCGCACACCACGGCTGAATCTGTCACACTCTCCCCTGATCACCGATAGTAGAAAGCATTGCTTCCAGATGGACATAAATCTGCTTGGATCATAGTGGAAGGGATTACGCAGCAAACTTTTGCGTGTGGTCTTTTTTTAACTGCATTTGTCTTTGTACTTGACTGCAGTTCATGGTGATCAACAACCACAGAGCATTGATGATATGCATTAAGACACATTTAATCAGCAGCGCGGCATGGCGCACGAGTGTTTAGCGCGACCGCCACACATTTCTGGGCTATGGGGTCTAAATCGGCGCTCTGATCTTCCTGTGTGACGCTTGCATGCTCTCTGTTTATCTACTTGTGTGGGTTTACTCTGGATAATTCAACTTCCTCCAACACCCCCCCAAAAAAAGCATTCATAGATAAGAATGTGAGTGTGAATGTCTGTCTATGGAATAGGGGTTGTTGTAAAATATATGAAAAGCACAATATTAGTTTCAGCTCAGTAGGCCATGTATTTCTAGTTATCTGCTAATTCCAACAACACCACAATAATAAAAACAGTATTAAATTAATACTCTGTATCTGTCTGACAGTATCAAACAAAAGTGAGCATCATTTCAGTACAGACTTTTTGACAGGCTTCATTAGACTGAGCAAATGTGCCTAATGTAATGTCAAGCTAGCATAAAATCAATCAGGAAACTGAAATCAATTAAGTCTTTTTTTTTTTTTGTCATGTTTTAGCCTTTTCCACAAGGGTGCGCTGTTCTTTTGCACTATTGCCCACTTCCCTGAGGACAAACTGAGTCACACTCAGGAGATGACTCATCGTAGTGCACAATATCTTCAGGCGCGTAAACTCCCGGATCAAGTTGACACCCCCCCCCCCCCCCCCCCCCCCACAGAACCCTCTTCTTGTCTTTGCCCCCACCCTAGGGGTCCACAGGTGTGTAGGCTGGTAAAAGATTAAACCGCCACACCCGCCCACTGCAGCTTCAGAAACTTGGCACACATCCAGCTCAAGCACACAACCACACAAAGACGGGCACATGCAACACAACTGTACTGAAGGTGTAGGGAGATACTCATTAACATTCTTTGGCACAGCAGCCCGGGCAGTAGAAATGAGCAGACACACACGCACGTCCCATTTGTCCTGTGTGTTGTCTGAGCAAACAGAGGCTCTGGAGAACGGACAGGGCCAATTACAGCCTTTTATCCTCCGAGCACACATCATTAAGGAGTGCTCACACGGACAATGGCGCGTGCACGCATACACAAACATACGGACCCCCTCGCACACACTTGAACAATCTTGACTGTCACTGATGTGCTTGAAGGCTGATAAAAAAAACTTACCGTTAAAGATAAAGAAAATCCACTTAGAAATGCATAATTCAAGTCAAAATGAAGACTACACTAAGGAATAACTGGACCACAACCATTTTTTTGTAGCTCTTTGAAGCTTTAGAAGTAGGCCTATCTGTTTTTGTTGCCGTAGACGCACACAAATGCACATTCAGGCCTTTGCCTCCTTTTAACTTTCGCCCTCGCTAAACTAGCACGAAGAAACACAAGCGTCCCGCATCACGCTGCGTTCACGAAACTGTTACGGGATTACATGGTCCAAATCTCAGGTCTGCGGACCAAATTCTGCTGGAGGTGCCGAGGACTAAGCGCAGCCTCAGGGGGGGATCGTGCCTTTTCTGTTGCTGGTCCTTCTCTATGGAATGACCTTACATTCAATGTTATGCAAACCCCCTCGCTGTCCACTTTAAAAACTCGTGCGAAGACATTTTTATTATTTGGCTTTTGACTCAACATGAGACTGTCGCTGTTCTGCTGTTCTTCTGGTATCTATTGTTTATGTGTTCTATTTCCCCACTAATTTTTTCACCATATAGAAAACGCTTTGTTGAAGCTCCAGCTGTTGTGAAATTAAAGTTGTATTGTATTGTATGAATGTGAAACAGATGAACGAGAGACATGGATCAATATTCTGCCTACTTACATCTGTGGTTGCCAGATCCTTAATTTGATAGTCACCAACAAACGGAGGCATGGGTTTTGTGTCACGTGTTTTTATGTCAGCATAAAACATTCATATGCCTTTTCATGGATATATTGAGCTGATTATATGGTCTAATATTGTAAAATAAAGCATGTGTGTGCGAGTGTGTGCATAATGCGTAAAGAGCCTCAAAGTTGAAGGACACACAATTTGCGATTTCCATACAAAGCAGTGCACATGAAAACGGAACAGGCAGCATGTGTTTATCAAAGTACATTTCAGTGGGAACCATATGAGAAGAATATTTTATTTGTCCCAAAAAAAAAAAAAAAGAGATGTTTACCTTGGTTGATGACAGCTTTACGATTGCGTCCATCCAGATCGGCTCTTTCGATGACATGGTGCTTGGCGTCCACCCAGTACATGCGGTGGCCAGCATAGTCGATCGTGAGGCCATTTGGCCAGAACAAGTGAGTGTCGGCAATGACCCGTCGATTCGAGCCATCCATATTGGCGTACTCGATGCGAGGCGTGTTGCCCCAGTCGGTCCAGTAGATCTTACTGAGAGGAAAACAAAAACAAAAAAAACAACATTCTCATGTTCAATGGTTTGTTTAAACCTCCGGGGACAGGAGATGCGCTAGAATAGAGGAAAATGAAACTGCTCATCGTCGATTACTTTCAGATGTCTGTAACACTGCCTAACAATGAGTGCTCGAGCTTGATGTTTCTATGGCTTCATCTGGGATGCTCTTCCCTGCCACTGCGACATACAGTCAAGTCAGGGAGTCTGACAAGAAATCTTTGCTGCATCCACACAGGCACTTGCCTGTGGGCTCTGCAGTGCTGCCAAACCATAATCCCTTGCTCTGGAACGGCACAACAACTGGGACACATCCAGAGAGGATAGTGTGCACATTTGAAACCATCTGCTGTGAATCAGTGTGTGTGCATGTGTGTGTGTGTGCGTGTGTGTGTGTGTGGGAGCTCCTACCCTTCTATAGGGTGCAGCGCAATGGCCCGGGGCTTCTCCATATTCTGCCACAGCAGCACCTTGCGATGAGTCCCATCAAGGTTGGCCACCTCAATGCGGGATGTCCCAGAGTCTGTCCAGTACAATTTGTCATGGATCCAATCAATGGCCAGCCCACCTGTTAGAGAGAAAATTGTTTTTGTTTGACGATATATATTAAAATGAACCTTTTTAGCAAAATAACGTGATAACTGCATTTGGTTTGTCAGATATGAACCAAAAAATCAACGATGATTTTGATTTGTGTATGTTCCTAGCTGTGGTACCCACCGGGGCTCTCCAAGCCAGTTGAGACGACCTCTTCTACATTGGAGCCGTTGAGGTTGGCCTTCATGATTCGGTCCAGCGTCACGTCTGACCAGAAAACGAGCTCTTGGCTGTGATGGAAGTCGAGAGCGATGGCATTCTCAAGGTTGTTGAGCAGCAGCGTGTACTCGGAGCGGTGTGGCAGAACCTGACGGATATCGATCCGATTGGCGAACAACAGCACTGGCTCTGGACCTGTCAAAAAAAGAAATAAAAATAAAATAAACACATAAATAAATAAATAGGACAGGAAGATCGATGGGAATAAAAATGACAAAAAGCCTTGATCATTTTTTTTTTCACTTAAGTGGAAGGTTCATTGCATCAGACAGTCAGTCAGGATTTGGGTTGAACTTGGTTCTGCAACAGATTGATGGGCTCATGTACCAGTACTCAATCCTCACTCCTTATCTAAATCTACTCCAGACCTTCAGAATATGTTGCAGGCCCCGGAGCCAGCAAATGGATTGAGTTGCTGATGGGGGAAATCTAAACAATACGCAACTAGGTTTTTAACTTGTGGTCAAACCTCGTCAGTTCTTTGCAGTATCTTGTCAAAGTTACAAAAAGTTGAATCCTTACCTAGCGCTTTGCAGCTACGCTTGTCAGGCCGCAGCTCATATCCCTGAACACACCAGCACTGGAAGCCGCCCTCAACGTTGGTACAGCCTTGGCTGCAGTAGCCTTCTTCAGCACACTCGTCCACATCTGGAACCCACCGTAGAGGCAAAAGAAAAAGAAAACGGGGGACGGGACTGTGAGACGTCACAATAAAACCTTTGAAGGGTTCAATAACAATTCAAGGGTCATGTTAAGAATGCTGATGAGGGCAAGGACTTTCATTAAATGTGATTTGCTTTGTGTTATTTCATGACAGTAGAACTCGACTAATCAGCAACGGCTTTATGGTATACTGGCACAATCTCATGAGCTTCATCCAAAATTCTGAACTGTATCACACTGACGTGGTCTAAATATTGCAGACAAAAAACGAAAACAAAATACTAGAAACACCTCTCAGTGTGAAGAAAAGTAGTTTATATCATCAGCGTTTTTTAGTTGTTTTTTTTTTAGTTTTTTTTCTTTAAAGTTTGACTGTGTTAATTCTAAAGTGTTATTATTTTTACAGCAACAGACATTTTTATACAGCTCCTGCATTGGATCTTATTAGATTTTAAGGAGCCACATACAGTACGGCCAATCAGGAAGAAAACTTAGGAATATATTTTTTTTTTCTTTTTTGTTCTTCGCAATTATTTGTATTACTCATTTTCCATATCGTTTGTGGCCAGGTTTTTATTATTAACTGTGCATACTATTATTTTGAGTTAAATAGGTTATTAGTCAGGAGTTATTTTTATCTCACTGTTCAACACCTAATCTGTCAAGTTTCAGGAATGTGTAATGGCACTCAATGTAACTTAACAACTGCCCAGTCATTGATATCAAATGTATACACGTAGTTACACACACATAAACACACACAGACACACACACACAAATACCGTGGCAGGATCTGCCGTCATCCATCAGCCGGTATCCGGTGTGACAGGTGCACTGGACCAGTCCTCGGACCATCTGACACTTCTGGGAGCAACCGCCGTTATTCTGGTTGCAGTTGCCGTCACTGGAGCGTGGACCTGGATGGAAACATTCAAGGATCACAAACATTGCAGACTAACTTTGCTTGCTCGGTGTATACAAATGTCTCAACAGCCAAATTCTGCTTTGTCATGATAATTTGTGTTCATTTTTGACATCCCCGCTAGGTGAGGATGGGAACTCTTTTTAGTCAAACTATGATGGCAATGTTGAAGTTAGCAGTAATGAGAACGGAGTCGTTATTGACATTAATTACATGTCTGACACTGTAAATAAACATGAATACTATTCCAAGGTTGTTAAGTTGTAAGACTCGTTTGACCCAGAGGCATATCCAAAATTGAACTAAAGCTCGTCTAAATTTCCGTCTGGAACAAAAGTCAACTCACGACATTCATGGTGTGGCAGTTCATCAGTCCCGTCTTCGCAATCGTTGACCTCATTGCACACCTTCCTCTGACCAATACAGCGGCCATTCCCACATTGGAACTGGTCCGGAGCACAAGGCGACGTCTCTGCGGGGACACCAACAGGAACCCCTTTTTCATTTCGTGTTGACATAACAAGCCACTGACTGAATACAGCAAGACTCCTCAAAGTTGTTCTAGATGTTCCCACTGGGATGACCCACTTTCTTCCTGCGTCTGTTGTAGTCTTACGCCTCAATTTTCAGGAAGAAGAATGAAGGTTATCAGGCAAAAAACGTTCAAGTGAAAATACTTAACATTGTCCTGCGGTACTATTTTTCCAAACCTCCCGAGCCTCACTTGGGATGACCTCTGAGTATCCCTTAAGAAGAACACTTTCTGAAATAAAGGCTTACATCAGTGTAGGAGGATTGTTAACAACTTCCAATTTTCCGCACGTTATCCACCATACTGACATGACCAGAGATGGAGTGACATCATGAATCAGCATGTTTAATTATATGCAAATTATATTCACCCGAGCATGATGGAGTAGAATTCAAATCAACATTATCCCAAAAGTCCCCAAAATATCATATTAGTTGTGTTTCAGGTCCGAAGTAACTCAATGGAGGAATTCTAATATTGGGATTGAAATCTTTTAAAATCCCTGCAATATTTTTCAGCAAGTCACAACCTGTGAGTGTTTGCTCCCGAACATGTAGTGCCAGAATTGGGACAAGAGTCAGGCCATAGCACAAGCAGATAATAAACTACAAGTAGGGGACGCTACAGCTGAATAATAATAAATTACTCAAGAGATGCCTGGCATAAAAAAAAACAAACCCTATTGTTTAAAAAAAAAAAAAAAAAAAAAAGTAGGTATGTGATTAAGAAAAAAATTTAATGAATGACTTGGCGTCCTAATTCTGAATGTGAGTGCAACAAAAACAAACATGCCAACATCCAACGTACAGACCAGTTTGTTTTATTTGTGCAAGCCTCGCTCGAGTGCTTCCTCCAATAAATGGTAAGATGTTTAAAAAGAGACACTCAGGCTCAACCAGAAAGAAGAGTTGACTTTGTTGAGCGTTCCACTGTTGCCATGACTACAACTTAAATTTGTACTATATTTAGCTTCTGGAAAGAAGATAACAAGGACAGTCTCACCAGTTTTTTCACAGCCTTCTTCGTCACTGCGGTCTGAACAGTCATCTTCGCCGTCGCATCTCCATGACAACCGGACACAGCGTCCCGTTCCGCATCGAAACTGGTCAGCTGTGCACATGGACGTGGCTGCACAACAATACAAACAACAAGTGTCACTGGAAACGTACGCATGCATCATAAAAGTGACAAAAGTGGCAACTCACTGCAATTCATCTCATCGGACTGATCGTCGCAGTCAAACTCGCCGTCACACCTCCAGCCTGCATTGATGCACATCCCGCTGCTACACATGAACTCAACTGTCCTGCATGGCTGGTGGGACGCTGCACACACAAATCAAAATCCCCTTAGTGGCTAAAACAGCCTACAGTCCTTGTTCTATATCATCCAAATATGCGATTGATAGGGTTGAGGTCGGGGCTCTGAAATAGTTCCACAACACCCTCATTCTAGAATTAATGCATGGACCTTGCTTTGTGTACTGTGGCTCTGTATGCTGGAACAAAAAAGACACTTCCTCAATCAGTGGGCCAAAGTTGGAAGCATTACATACAAGTAAAAATAAAAGACTAAGATTCAACAAAAACTCAAATTCAACCCTCATTGCTCCACAAGTGACTAAGAACTGTCTAAATGCTTTGATCCATATTGTGCAACTGACACGGCAGATAGCTGTCTTACTTTCACAGATCATATATCAATAGTTGCAATTAAAGATGGAGGAGATCCTCCAACTGGCAGCAGATGAGGGCGGAGGTGGAAAGGCAGATTAAAGCTGAAGCAAACACAAGCCTCCTAAATCATGTGTGCGCATTTCTCTGACATGTTTTCTCCTGACAGCACGCGTCTGTTCCCCTTGAAGAGGGGGCCCAGAGATAAAGCAAACTGCAAGGCGGGGAGAGAAGGCAAAAGAAGAAGTTGAGACACGGGTGGTGCTTCAAGCCTGCCGCTGCCGGCTTATCACCTGGCTGAGAGAAGACGGGGATGATCAAAACAGCAGGTGGTTTCCCAAAGAGAGGAAATTATAGAGGCAACAAGAGTTTGTGTGAGGTGCTTACTTTCATACATATACAGAACTCATGTATGCAATTCATTCCCTCTGCCGTATTCCCACGGACACACAATGCACTTTCATGTAATTTGCAAAAGCAGTATCACTGTTTGAGACATTTTCACATGAAAGAGAGAGAGAGAGAGAGAGCGAGAGAGAGAGAGAGAATCTCCCAAACAAAGCAGCCTTCATGTGTCTGGAGATTCTATGGAATGCTGTGGAGGACGTCTTACGCCTCAGAAGAATGCCTCGTGTGTGTACGCGTGTGCATGTATGTGTGAGATACACAAACTCTTTTTTTTCTCACTGCTGCGTGAAATTGTTAAATGGTTCAAAAAAAGGATTCACATCATTTGAGTGTGTTAAAGGAAAAAAAAGAAGACAGCCTCATTTAAAGGGGAAATCAACCCCAAAAAATGTTTGAACAAGAATATGTTCTATGCAACTCCACTCATTGTAACACGACATTTTGATGAACATTGTGTTTGAGGAATATAAGTTAAGCAGGAAAATCCACCTTATTTTGCCACTTGCTTTCGACTGGAAATGACATCATAGTTCCTCAGGGGCTCAGTAAACAATTAATCAAGGCTGTGCATCTGAAAACAGGTGATCTCTGATTGGTCATTAATTGAGGCCTGTGCAACTGTGATGTCGTTTTCAGTGGACAGAAGCGACAAAATAGCTGCTCCCTGAGACAGCTAAAAACGGGTGGATTTTGCTGCTTAACGCACGCCATGTTTAGCCAAGTGTCCACACATAGAACATATAATTACAAAGAATTGTTTTGGGTTGACTTCCCCTTTAAAAACCTGGGCATGGGAGAAAAGGCTCAGGCTACTATGACCTTGGTGACACTCAAACGATGACAGGAAACCTTGAAGTCGTGCTTATCACAGTGTAGATAAAAAACATCAAAAGGAAAACCAATATGCGTGTATGCGTGAATGAGTGAGTGAATGAGCAATGAAAACAAGAAAGCGAGTGTGTGCGTGTCATTACGTTGTCAATGAAAGAGTGAAACAAAGCTCGAACAAATTAAGAGAGCAGGACGGGTGAAACATGATACTCTTCTAATCAGGACCACAACTTCCTGCAAGACTTTCCAATTAAGATAAGATAAGATAAGATGTCCCACAATGGGGAAATTGTGTCGAGCAGTAGCCTGCCGTCGATGCTAAATGCTGTCGTGTATGTACGTCGCATTGACCTAAACACCTTCTAAATAGTTTGATGGTGTGGTGATTGTGGATTGAGAATGACGTCTACACGATACCTGCACGAGGCAATTTTTGACACAAGCTAAGCAATCAGCCAGGTAACTGTAAATAAATATGGCGAAACAAACTGCTACGTTCCAAAGTGTATCTTCATCGAATCGAAAATATTCGATGAAGCTAGTTGATAACGAAGCAATGATAATCCTCAAGGTGTCGTAATGGATATCTTACAGCAATCGGACTCGTCCGACCAGTCTCCGCAGTCGTCATCTCCATCGCAGTGGTAGATGTCGAGGATGCAGCGGCCATATGCGCACTGGAACTCCTCAACGCTGCAGGTGGCTGCCATCACGTCGGAGGCTGCACGAACGCACACATACGGTAAACAGATGACAGGATTAACAAATAGGCTTTGACTGTCTGAAGGACTTTGAAGTTTTGTTCGAGATGAAATGAACAAAGAGAAGACTGAAGCTTATAATGCATTCGGGGTTTTCGCATCTGCATTCACTACCTTATGATTGCCTCCCCTTTTCTACTCATAAATTCTTTCTGTATTATCACACATTTAGTGTTTTTGAGTATCACGCAAGCGCTATATAAGACCCATCTAATATCATCACTATTATTGTGATCTGCACAAAAGTTATTTGGAAATTTTCATTTTCAAATACAAACCAACCCCAAATGCCTGATGGATCTTCAATATGAGTGCAGACTTGGACAGTTTTATTTGTCCACTGTGATGTGTTGGGTAATTTCATTTGTCACATCTGATAAGCCCATGGGTAAATCTAATGGTGGTTTGAAGCTGGTCAGTAAATATTCATAATTCAACCGCATCACATTACAAGTCACAGGGTTCAAAGAGTGGGGGAAAAAAGTAGCGGCTTATAGTCTGGAAAATACGCGAGGCTACTCTATGGTAATAGAAGAGAGGATAGCTCTTTGAAAAAACCTGGTGTTACTGTCTTTAGACCCCTAAGCCCAAGTCCGAAATCTTGGGGTGCTGATAGACACAGACCTTGTCAAATCAATCACATTTTACCAGCTGAAGAACAGATACAGACTGAATGGTCGGATGTTCCAAGCAGACCGGGAGAAATTTATCCATGCTTTTATCGCCAGTAGACTTGATTATTGAAATTGGCTTCTTACTGAACTCATGCAAAAGAGCATCAAACAGCTGCAGCTCTTTCAGAACGTTGCAGCCCAGCTAACAGAACTACTCCAGTCTTAACGACTCGCAAGTTGCTGTAGAATAGATTTTAAAATTCAACTACTGGTTGACTCTGCAGACTCAGGTCAGTTAGTGGAGCCCAGAGTTCCAAGTAAGCATGGTGAAGCTGCATTTAGCCGTTATGCTGCACACAAATGGAATAAGCTGCTAACAGAAGTGAAGTCAGACCAGAGTGTAAATAATTTTAAAACCAGGTTAAATACTTTGCTCTTTTGTCAAACCTTTGATGAAGGTCCTCTAAACAATTTAAAATAATTTTCTTTTAAATATTTTAGTAACCCACTTTTATTTCTTTTCTTTTAAATGTTTTTGGAGTTTTCTGTTAAAAGTTGTGAACGTACATTTTAGTCATTTTTTGTAAGTCACTTTTGTTTTTAGTGCCTTGCCTTTGATTGCTGTTAACAGTTATTTGTAAATGCATGTAGGTACCATGTCTTTGCTCGTGTGAAGCACCTTGAGTTGCCTTGTTGCGTATAAAATGTGCTATATAAATAAAACCGCCTTGCCCTGCCTAGAAAAAAAAACATTTAAAAATGATCATTAGCCTCCGACTACACTGTCCTTGTGAGGATGCCGAAGAAGAACACGTCAGACTTTTGATCATCGCAGGCCCACAAACTTACGACAGTTTTCCTCATCAGACCCGTCCTTGCAGTCCGTGTCTCCGTCACAGTACCAGTGCTCGGCAATGCAGCTGCCGTCTGTACAGCGGAACTCCTTGTCTGAACATTTCCGCATGTCTGGAAGGACCCAAATCAGAAATATTATACCGCTTGTGTAAACAAGCCCGCCGTGCTAGCTGGTGTGTTTGCTACCCACCACACTGCTCATCACTGTTGTCCCCGCAGTCGTTGTCTCCATCACAGTGCCAGAGGCTGCGGATACAGTAGCCGTTCTGGCATTGAAACTCATCTTCCTCGCATTCTCGAGGAGCTGGAGAGAGATAGAACCACGGGAGTTATAGCAGACACAAAATGTTACATCAGAATAGTTACATCCGAAAAAGTAGATCAAATACAGGATACCTAACTTATGTCAGCAAATCTAGTAATACTGGCAAGGGTGGAAGGTGCCGGAAATATATTTTAATGTGTTTCCAATGTGTTCAGGGTTTGGGAATTTATTTTATAGCATTCATCAGCAAGAAATCCTTTGGGACATAAACTTGAATTTATATTAGCAGCATGATTTGAAATTCATGCAACATGTTTTGAGCAACAAACATTTCTGAAACAAATTCGAGGCACGCTTACAATATTCAGAGCTCTGACACATAATGTTGTGCATAGGAAGGCAAAGATGGACAATTTTCTCTTTTGAAATATATCCATCCGTCCATTTCTCACACCATTTATTCTCATTAGGGTCACGGCCGGGTGAGCTGGAGTCTATCCCAGCTGAGTTAAGAGAGCCTTGTTACACACTGGATTGGTTGCCAGCCAATCACTTAGTCACTCATGCTATTTATACATTAGAGAGCAACATGTTCAGAAAGCGTTTGTACTCAAACAGATAGTTCTATGAGAGAACACTCTTCGTTATTTTAAAGCGTGTGATACGGTCGCCAGTTTTACATCACATTTAAGAAAATGGAGTGTAGTCGTCTATTTAGCACAGTAGTTGAGATTGTTTTTACACATATTAATGTAAGAGCGTGATAGAAACAAGCGCTGGTTGGAAGTTGTCATTTTCAAATGTGTAAATGAAGACAACTCTACGCATTTACGTCAAGACAGGGCATGTGCGGACCAGCTAATCTGATTGGACTATCACATCTTTGAACATAGCGTCGTCCAGTGAATCAGAATGAAATTATTATTAAAATAAAATAAATTATTATTATTCTGATTGAGGTGTTTATATGGAGTATTTTCCATTCTGTTTCATGTCAATACATAACTTGTAGATGGCGTAAACCCGGCTCGTGTCTTGCAAAAAAAAAGATTAATAAGAATAAGTCCATCACATTAAGTTTAGAGCCATGTTGACATTTGGTGAAATGTATTGCTGAGAGAATTCATTTGAAAAAAAAAAAAATCAATTAATTGACTAAAATCCCATTTGATTTATATGCAAACCCAGATGAAATTTACAACTAGCCCCGCTAAACCTCACAGCTTGATTTACGCCTTAATTGGGAACCCTGGCTGCAATATAAAAGGAAGTGCTATTTCACAAGACAGTTAACCTTGAGACTGGACATAAAAGACATTTGTCATCCATGGCTTCTACCTACATGAGGCCGTTCGAGAGAAGTCACTGACTCAAGTAAACTTTTAGCACCATGACTTTGACATTGTTTCTGTTTTAAACCCTTTTTACTAAGCCAAACTCCTCCATCTCGCTTTTTAATTAATCACACCCCTATTGATTAAAGTACTGAATGGATTTTCAAAAAACACAGTCTACAGTTGCTGCGTGGAATCGATGGCAAATCCCAGCTTCACTAGCCTGGGGCAGAGTAAACACGTTAGTCAAGGGGAACCAATGACGGATGGCTCAAGGCAGATGGCGATCTATAATTTATCATTGTTGTGTGTGTGTGTATGTATGTGTGCGCTTGTGTGATGGGGAACTGAGACAAACAAAACGAGATCAAGAGGGACAGAAACACAGAAATGTTGAGAGAGCAGAGATTTCAGTTTTATGTGGGAGCTCTTTCAAGGCGTGTTCCTGCTTCAAAGTGTGAGTCAACTGGGGACAGGAGTGACATGATACAGACCAGTCTTGGAATGTGTGCATCTGAATCATAGATCACAGATCTATGATATGCCGGATAGTTCTGTATGCCCTGTGGAGGTGGCACAATTCACTGAATCCTTGATTTAGTTGAACTGATTGAATGGATACGTGAGCTCCCTGCACAGTCCACAAATCAGCACTCAAAATATGCAGTCGCGAGTGCAATCACGCCCCAATGAAAACTACCATAAAATGGTTGGAGGAAAGGTCATTATTTTACATCAAATGTATTTATTCTTATACAATATAAGACTTCAAGTTCCCGAATTACCTGTTCATTGAGTTGTCTGTAGTAACTGATATACCGTATTATAAGTCGTTCTTTTTTTCAAAGGTTGGCTGGTCCTGCAACTTATACTCAGGAGCAACTTGTACATAAAAAAATATACCGTATTTTCGCAGCCAGAAGGCGCACTTTAAAGTCCTGAAACTCGTCCAGAAAAGCCAGGGCGCCTTTTGAGGCGGAGCGCCCATTATGTGGACCAAGTACACCAAGTGCACCGCTGGGCTGACTGCGAACATTAACTGCCTGCACACTGCTCATATAGAGAGAAGGCGGGCGTGGCTAACGACAGCAGGCGGACGTGAGAGGGGAGATGGGCGTGAATGACAACGCAAAGGCACGCCCCTCGTTTGTTGATGAGTGACTTGCTCACACCGGCATTGTGTCGGCATCCCATCTGAGGGGCTGCGCGGCAACGAGACGGCGAGGCAGACTGATAATGACTCTCGTGTTTGGTGGAGAACGTGTCCAGCTGTTTATCTTGCATACAGAAGACAAGGACTTGGTGCATTTTTGGATGAGGACAACTTCAGCACGTTGTTAAAAGCTAAAATAAAGTACCACCCAACTCCCGCTGCCATTTTAAAAACACGCTAGCGCGACTGAGCAGCCAGCGCGACTGCTCGGTTGCTCGGTTCTGTTTGCGCCCAATGATACGGTGCGTTCTATCCATGTATCAAATACAGAAATAGCACCCTCGACTGGTACTGCGCCTTTTGATACGGCGCGTCTTTTGGCTGTAAAAATACGGTATATGTAATTTCACTGACAGCACTCAGAGAGGGCACTCAAGATTTATGCCCTGATTTCTCCAACTCTTTAACAAAATAAGAATTTAAAAGTAAACATTAGCTTAAAAGACAAATGAAAATGACTGAAAATGAATGTCCCCCAAAAGAAAATCCTATTCTGCAGACTACAAGCTGCAAGTAGTCAAATTTGCAGCAGAGAAAGTTTGGAGAAAATAAAAAAATTGGTAGGGACCTGCAAAAAGCAGTGGCTATTCTTACTGCGATGAACACAAAAAATGCTTTTGCCGGTCCCCAAAACCAATGGTCTTGTATGCACCGACCGGTCCGCTATGCCAAAATGGTTGTGGAACACTGCTTTACCATGCAATATAAATACATACAATAATTAGAATTTCAAGTGAAGTCCAAATCGTCCTAATTTAACTCGTATTGCATCATTATTTTAAACTGTGGAGAGAAAAAAAGCCACTCCTCTATTGCCCCATGCTTGTGTTATTTGCTGCCATCAGCGAGGTAAACAAAGGAAGGTCAAAGGTGAACAAGCCCTCAAGACCCTTATCACTCACCCAACTGCCAAACGGCAAAGGGCAAAGGGTGCTCAGAGTCATTACCAAGCTTCCTGAATGTGGGCTTGGTTTCATGTTTTTTTATTCTTTCTATGAGGTCTTTATTTAACGTATATATAATCATTCATATATTCCGGTCAAAGCAAAGCAAATGGATTTTGTTTGTGTATATGTATGTGATAGCTCTTTAGGTCACTGTCTCTAAATAATTGAATAAAACCATGTTGCCAAAGGGTGGAAAAAAATTGTGGGAAAAAAAACAGAGGAAAGACATTAAATAATAAGTAGTGTGGGGGGGAGGAGGAGGAACAAAAATTGATGCTGCGAGATGAAAAATTAAAAGCTGCCTTAGATAAGACAAAAAAAAAAAAAAAGACAACTGAGTCCATCGGCAGTCTTTTTGATGAGTGGTTTTTTGTCATTTTATTTTACAAATTTCTTGGTCTGCCTCCATTGAAATTCAACACAGTAAATAATTGAGACGCAGCGCGCAACAAAAATCGCAACCACGTGGCAGTCACATTCTCCACACATGCATAATACTTTTGTAACAAGGCACATTGCTTTAGTTGATTTTGATTGAATTGGTCATTTCTTCTTTATTCCGTCTTACTGTTACTGCCGGTATAAGGTTGGAGTTTTGTGTTATGGGAAGGAAAGGGACAGGGAATGGTGGTGGTTGGGTGCGGCACTTTGTATCGATCAGTACTGATCTGTTCTGTATGTGATGAAATTGGCTTTTTAAAGGGCACTTACAGACTCATTCTGCCATCGGGGGAATCATGCTAAACCAGAAAGTGTCCATATATAAACAGAATCTCAGCCATGGCACAGCCTTAAATCTCAAAAGTGGAAAATCCGAGGAAAAGCAATCAGGTTTATTTTCTCCAACCTTGAGGATGTTTCATCATTTCAATGCATTTTCATAAGATGCAATTAGAGCCCTTGACTCATTATTTTGTACATGCTCTGCAGCTTTAACATTCTCAGGGGTTATTAAAAAAACTGCTTGAAATGGTCGTGGAGCAAATTCTGTCTTGCGGTCTTTTCTTCCTTAACAGCAGCCAATTTAAGCAACAAACTAGTTGGCCCAAATCAACTTCAACTCTGTGTGGTTTGTTGATACATAATTCATGTGGCCGACATATTTCAACACAGTTTACACACACACACGTTAGATGGAATTTATTGATACGGCCATGCCAAGTTACAACACAAAGACGGTGGAAATGCCACAAATTCAAAACACGGATATTCATGACAAAGCACAGAACTCGAGTTGCACTCAGTTTTCAAAAATATATTAAAAAGTCTTTGTCGATGCTGTCCTCATTCTCTAATTAATCCAACAAATGTCTTTGTTTTCTAGGCAAGCAGGTTTTAAGGACTTCAAGTTGAACTGCTCACACAAGTAGAGGTTATTAGTCTCACAGTGACCACTAAAAACATTGGGGAAAAATAACGTTTTCTAAATGTAAACCTAACCCAAACAGTTCAGCTTGATTTGTTTTGTTTTTTTTCAATTGGTGCGTGATTGTGTACACATGTGCATGTCTGCGGATGGCAGCTTAGTGTGTGTTTATCAAGCAACTTGCTTCCATAGATTCAAGAGGAGAACTTACGACAGTCTTGCTCATCTGAGTCATCCTCGCAGTCGTTGTCTCCGTCACAGACCCACGAACGTCGTATACATTTGCCATTGTCACAGTGGAAGTCCAGCGGAGAGCAGGTGGGAAGCACTGCACACAAACAAGGCCAAACAAGTTTGTCAGTGGGAGCAAATGAAAGATAAAGGTGCTTATGCAGCGGAAATGAGAGGAAATGAGGGTGAGCAGATCGCTGGAAAGGTGTCTTGGGGGTGGGGTCGCAGGCCAGCCCCCGCACCCCGTTACAATATCGTCAACACTCGCTAAGCCATGTTACAAACGGCCCCGTGGCATACCTGTTTATAATGCTTTTCCAAATGAAAAATTAAAAACTAGTAAAACTGATAGTTCACATCACATCAGCAACACAATGCCTACCAAGCTTAACTCAGCACATTCCTGCTTAACTTCATATCCGTTATAAGTGCAGCTACTCACTGTCTAATGACTGGCTCTTTGTCATGCGCGGACAGAGCTAATTTAATTACGGCCCAGAGATGGATGAAAGTGGGAGGAGGGGAGCTTGTCTTGCTGCTGGGCTCGCTTGTCAATACCAGATATTAAATATTGACTGGGCTTTGCAGACTTTATGAAAAATGCATGACGTCACACAGCGGGTTAAGCACCATGGCAGACAGGCAGACAACTTGGGGAGTGAATTAAGTGTGTGTGTTGGGGCGTGGCGCTCGTCTCCTGGGAAAAGTAAAGCCCCACTGACCCACATACCCTTACTTGGATATTACATTATTCAAGACAAAGACAAAGACGGCGAGCGATAATCAAACAGAAGTTGCTTGCCCAGTCGCTCTGCATTCTCTTCATGTCTGAGGAATCTGGTTTTAGGCTAAGTTGACGAACATAGTGATCATTTGGCACATTTATTGTGCAGATAGGCTTTTATTTTCCATTAGAAAACAGTATGTGATGCAGACATGTGATGTAATTGTAAAAAAAAATGTCGATTCAGTCTTCAGATGTTGGAAAGACAAGAACAAAGATTTCTGGTTGAATTGAAACAAATTTAAATTACATTACTGAAAACGGCAAACTTGGCTGTGATCAGCAGAACAATGTCGAGCGATAACGTTGACCGCGTGTAAATCAGTCAACCATACAACACGTGTTAACATATGCAGCTTTCTAATGGACAAATAAATAAATAGCATAAAAAGTAGCAAAAAAATGGACACAAAACAATTTAAAAAAAAAAGAAAATAGCTGAAAAATTAATGAATAAACAAAAAACAATGAACAAACCTTCAATTATTCTAAATTTGTTTCCTCGTTTCTTTCATCACTACGTCCTTGACCCTTTTGTTCACACTATCTTACAGTCATTGAAATAGTCTTGAGGTACTTGATACTGTATATTTGAAACGTTTCAAACCAAGCTGATGAAGCGTTGCTAAATTTGAGTTCAAAACTTGACAAAGCTTTAACACCAATCTAAAACTGAACAAAATTTGTCTTAATAAAACTGATTTCGACAGAACAATCAGAAAATGTTTTTTCTCAGGTGAAGCACATACCTTTGCAGAAATGCTGAAACTAATGGAGAAAAAAAAATCCAAAATTGATCATCAACAAACTCCACATTGAAAATATAACGACATTAAACAAAAAATTGATATTTAGAATACAGCGCTCTAACTCTTGCAAATGTATACAAATTTATAAAAGCAACCCCCACCTCAATATAAGGAAGCTCCGCAGGGACATCCTCGGATGGTTGATGAGCTCTCTTGCTTCTTTGATCCCGCTTATCAGACCGATTATGCTTAACTCAGATTTGTTATCAATGCATTCCTCCCTCTGAGACTGACAAATACACACATGCACACCCACACACTCATAAAACCCTCATAACATTTAATGTTTCCCATAGGAGGTGGTTTGACGCATTCCAGGAATCAACTGACTGTATTTTAACCTTGCGCTACAACTGATGACTGCCGACCTGCCATATGAATATGAAACCACTACAAGCAACGGAAAAAGGAAGAAATGATACTCTTGTTAGAGCCACACAGAATTCTTCTACGTCAGCGGTTTCAAACTAGGGAATTTAAGAAGGTTCAAATTGCAACTATACTGATTGGGCAATCCCTCTTCATGCAGCAAGATAATGACCCAAAATGCATTGCCAAACAACACAAGAAATCAGCAGGGGCAAGAAGTGGATGGTTTCAGACGGGCTAAATTGATCTCTACACTCAAGGTGACCTTCCATCATAATCCAATGTCTTCCCAAGGTGTTATATTTAACGTATGTCAAAATTATTCTGTGACCTGCTTTGAGTGAAGGAAAAAGCCAGTGAAAGGCAAAAGTGCTCACATTTGAATTAGGCATCGTTGCGACGTAGGAGTAGGATCATGATTCATCATGCTGCACGCCACCTCAACTTGGGGGTGAAACGCGTCCTCGGGTAATTTGAGTAGCCGAATTAAAAAAAAAAATAAAACGCGCAATGATGGGGATTTTTTGCTGCCTTGAGTACCCAAATGAACACACGTACGTGGGAGTGCACCACTGGGAAGACAGTCAAGCAAGCCACAGCAACAATTACATGTAATGAGGTGAGCAGTCCAACTTTCAATAAACCTTAGCTGACCAAAGGTAAGGACTGATGGAATCTCTCTCTCTCTCTCTCTCTCTCTACTCTCTCTCTCTCTCTCTCTCTCTCTCTCTCTCTCTCTCTCTCTCCCCCTCTCTCTCTCTCTCTCTCTCTCTCTCTCTCTCTCTCTCTCTCTCTCTCTCTCTCTCTCTCTCTCTCTCTCTCTCTCTCTCTCTCTCTCTCTCTCTCTCTCTCTCTCTCTCTCTCCCTCTCTCTCTCTCTCTCTCTCTCTCTCTCTCTCTCTCTCTCTCTCTCTCTCTGTGTTCCAAATGTGTCTGTAAAATGGAGCCTTTTTTCACCACTTTTGGCCACAGGAATGGGGACAAAACTGGCTTGAGAAGATGAGGACTATTTGTCACTATCACAAATGCATTTTTTATGGACACTGTAGTTATGTAGAGAGTCGGACATTTAGAACATTCAGTTTTATACAATGCTACGCAAACTAACGCTGTCTCAAAAAGAGAAAAAAAAGGCTTCAGGATGGAGGTTTCTATCACCAGAGGAAAAGAAAATACTCGCGTTTTTGATTGCAGATATGTGTGTGTGCTTCCAGTAAATGTGTGTTCATCTTTAAGTGGCCTTGAGCAGCAAGTTAATGGCCCGCTCTTTCCTGTAGAGCAGCGGAATCAAGTGCCTCTAATGGGACCAATATATCTGTCTTAAAGCTGCTTATCACCGGGGCTCAACAGATGAACGGGCGAACGAACATCTTCAGAAGGAGGAGGTTGTCGAAAAAAAAAAAAAAACAGATGTAGACTTCTGAGGATGACAGAGGAGCACAACTAAGGAGACGAAGGATCTTCAGTAAAGGTTTTCTTTCTTTTTTTTTTTTTGTCCAGCACATGTCATTTCCTCTCCAGATTACTGTCATCTCTCATGGAAACAGTTCATCACAGTGGAATTATGTTATTCCACGCACAGATGGAGAAGCACAGCCAACATTGTGACAAATATCATTTAAGTGATGTAAGTGAGCTACATAAGAATTGTTAATTTTTCATTTTGGAAGGAAGAGACTGGCTCACATCTAAAGGATAGAACTTAATGAATTGCGGAGGGTCTGTGGGGACATTTCATAGAAAATAATAAAGCTCCAAAACACATTCTTGCACAACTTTCATTGTTATCCTTACAAAGCTATTGAACATGGAGCCGCATTTAATGGTATCCAATTCTTTTTTTCTCTCTCTAAACTAGCTTGTGAAATGTTATACTGAATACCCTCAGTGTGCTGGAGTATAAGCATAAAAGGGGTCAAAATACTGGGAACATGTTTTAATGGTTTCACAGTCCCAGATTTCACATTTTACTTTACTTTTATTTTCTTTGGTTGGTGGTGGGGGCGTCATGTGAATACAGTCATTTTCTCCCCCCCAAAAAAACAAAGAGCTCAATTGAAACGGCAAAAAATGACATGAGGTCACTTGAGGCTGTTGCACCGCAACTGAAAATGTTCCAATGGGAATGATTGCTGCTTTACAGAGAGGCCTGAAAATGCCTCTTCTTTGTCGATGTGATCTCGTCTCCTGTGCTTGGGCTTATTTGACACAGCGGGCTTATCTGATTCTAGACAGTTCTAGTCAGCAGCCAGAAAAACTGGCAGGGCAGAGTAGAACTACCGGCTGACTTTTTTTTTTTTCTTGGCAGAGTATCCAGCTGCAGCCTTTGTGATGGGGTTTATTGGGCATCGGTTCCGAGCCAACCACACAAGCATTCATACAGTAAATTAATCCAGACGCAAACATTTATCAACTTTATGAGTCTGAGTTGCATATCTTGATTTCATCTACATTTAACGTTTGTATTATTAGTATCAGAACAAACCCAAATCCATTGAAGTTGGGACGAATAAAACCAAAATACAATTATTTGAAAAAAAAAAAAATTTTTTTTAGTAATTTTTACATCAATGTTTCATTTAACAGCATTCAATAAGCATTTTGGAAGTGAGGACACTACTTGTTGAAGCTTTGTAGGTGGAATAATTTCCCATTCTTGCTTGATGTACAATTTCATCTGTTCAACAGGGTCGCCATTGTCGTGATTTACGCTTCATAATACGCCACACATTTTCAATGGTCGACAGGTCTGGACTGCAGGCAGACCAGTCTAGTTCCTGCACTCCTTTACTATGAAGCCACACTGTTGTAACCTGTGCAGAATGTGGTTTGGCATAGCTTTGCGGAAATAAGCAAGGGAAGCCATGAAAAAGACGTTGCTTGGAGGGCAGCATATGTTTCTCCAAAAGCTTTGTATTAGTAGTGGACAAAATGTGGACTCAGGTTTTGGGACTTCTGCCGAGGACGATTGTAGAAACAAAACAGAAGCAAATCTAGAGCTGGTCCCCTTTGCCGCTACGACAGCACTATTCTGATTTAAGAACTTTCTGTAAGGCTCAAGAGTTTGAGTGTTTCTGTCACTCTTAGCATGAACTCAAAAGTCTGGAATGCATAATGTGAATTTATGCTGCAATATAAGGAATGTGATGTTTAAATTGCAGTACAACAATGTTCAAATAAAAAAGCTAAAGAAGAAAATGCAAGGCTGTAGTAACCAGTAGTTTATATTTAAGGAAGGTCGGCTGGCTTCATCTACAATTTAATTACACATTGTGCAGAAGAACTGGTCAGACCTCAATCAACATTTTGCCGACGAGTTTATGGTCGCATAAATGCTAGTTACTAATCTATTTCAACACAGTCCAACATTGTTTTTACATATGCTACATTTTTTAAAGGCAATGGATGAAGCAGAGTGCACTTCAGGACAGGGCTACTTTGTGGCAGGAAGTTTCGACTTGAAAGTTGTTGAATCAGGGCGTGACTGTTACACAATTGCTAAAAAGATGGAAACAACCAAGAGACAAAACCATGAGGTATCTACATTACAAAACGAGCAGTGTACCCGCAGGTGTGACAAATTACTCCCGAATTTGTGCACCCAAACAATCTAATGAGACTTAATACCATGGACCAAAGAAATGAAAAAAAAAAAAAAAAAAAAAAAGCAGCATGCACAAATACAGCTTTTGTTGTGTGATTTTGAAACATCTCCTATGCAAACATCCAAGTCATTACATTGCTGGATGAATATCAAGATGCAAAATGCATCAGTCAGAGTTTTGCAGAGTGAAACTGCAAAATAAACACGAGCCTTAAAATAGTGGCTGGATGCCGAATATGACCTACATTTGTGAGCTGGAGAGCTAGGCCTTTCTCTATCAGAGCAAAAAGCCAAAGATGTCAAACTTGGTACTGATACTAGATCATGTCAGGAGTTTAAAAAAAAACAAAAAAACATCTCTTGTAAGATGCCAAGACTAAAACCATCTTCTCCACCCGGATCATGTCGACTGTCGACGATTGCTGTATTCCAATTCCTTCTGGTATTTTTGGATATATAATAACCACTGGGAATTAAATTAAGTTGAAATTGTTTCCATATGATCAAACATGTTTGTGATGCATCGTCGCTCAGCATATATATGACATGATGCATCATATACAATTGTTGGTTAGAAAAGACAAAACTGTGATATAATTTTGGATCAACTATTTAATTAAAAAAAAAAAAATCCCCCAAAAAGTTCTCCTCGCAAAAAATGATCAATATAAATATCATTTAACAACGTTAGAAATGTCTCATTATGATTCAGTGCAGATATTTGGGGTTATTAATTAACACATTGTTGAATTAAAATTCCTCCAATTGCTACTCCAAAATTGAATAGCAGAACTGATAATATTGTGGATAATTACCTTATTTATCCGTCCGTTATCCAAGCTGCTTCTCCTCACAAGGCTCGCGAGCGTGCTGGAACCTATCCCAGCTGTCTTTGGGCAGTAACTGGGGTACACCCCGAATTGGTTGCCAGCCATTGCAGGGCACACAAAGACAGACAACTATTCGCTCTCCCAATCACAATTTAGAGTGTTCGATTAGCTGACCATCCAAGTTTTGTTGTTCTGTAGCTCAGTTGATAGCGCAGTTCGCCGAGTGACCAAAGGGTCGTTGGTTTGACTGTCTGCTGTCAAAGTGTCCTTAGGCAAGACTCTAACCCTAATTTGCTCCCAGTGTACCTTGGCAGAATCTTGCATGGCATCAGCCACCAACTGGTGTAAGATTGTGTGCACAAACGAGTGAATGCCAGGCTTTGTAAAGCTCTTTTGGCACCGTACGGTGTGGATAAGTGCACTTCATTATCATCCAGCGGTCACTGCATTATGTTTTAAAATGAAAACAATATCTTAGCACTTTTGGAAATGGGGAAAATCCATTTTAAATCCCCTCAAACGAGTTTGTCAAAGATCTCCAAAGGTTGGTTCAATTCAGCTCTTTTTATACATATCCCTTTCTTTTTTTTTTGCCCATATCAGCGTCTAAACATGTCTTTTCTGTGCCAGTTTCATTGACTGAAGAGGCCGTAAATACTGAAGGAGAAACGGGTGAAAAAAAAAACAGCCTGGACGAGCCAGGGGTTTTAGGAAAACAGAGGCATGTAGAGGACGAAGGAGAAGGAGGGGGAGGAGGATTATGCTAATGTTTCCAAAGCTTCGATCAAAGCTCGAGACAGAAAGACGTAAAAAGAAAAATACAAGGCATGAGAAGATGGACTAGAAGGCAAACACGCTGAGCCAAGCAAGAAATATTCATCCTTATGAGAAATAAATGAAAGTCCTGGATTAAAATAAGGTGAGAAGCATGATAAGAGGATGGCGGACAGGATGCTGAGATGAGCTGATGGAGGTCTGGAGTGAGAAATTGACATGACAGAGAAGGTGGGAATGGGGTCCTAATCTTCTCCAATCCTGCTTTTGGGCCAGTTGCGCTCCTGCTGTCCCAGTTGCTTTCTGACTGGCGACAATTGCTCAGCGGTGGATTAAAGGACAGAGGGGGGTATTTCTTATTTTTTTTATAGATGTCATTTTCTATTTTTTGCACATGTGGCAATGATTCCAAGAGAAGAAGTTTGAATTGTGAACATTTGTAGATTATTTTAATGGGCATGCTTTACATTAAGATGCCTACTCTTAAAGGGGAAGTTCAATCCCAAATTTTGTATTATGTGCTCTATCCGGCCCTACTAGTCTAAACACGTCATTCTGATTAATATTGTGTTTTTGGAATACGAATGAAGCAGCAAAATCCACCGGTCGGCCATTTTGCCACTTGGTGTCGACCGAAAGTGACATCAGAGTTAGTCAGGGTTCAGGGAACGACAAATCACGGCTCACCTTGTGAATGTCACAAGCCCAAACTCAGTAAGCCGTGAATGGTTGTTACATGAGGCCTCAGGCACTGTGACGTCATTTTCAGTCAACAGCAAGTGGCAAAATGGCTGATGATCATAACTACTTAATTAAATACTGGAATTATGCTTTTGGTTCTGAAGGAACATAATAAAAATAGTTGAAAATGTTGTGAACCTGTGTCAAGCAATTACAAATGTTGCCATTCATTCGAGAAATAATATTAACACGCAATTACGCAATCAAATATGATTGAAAATTACTGTTTATTATATTTCATTATTTATTTAAAGTTACCATCCACTGCTGATATTTGAAAAAAAAGTATGCTAGATCATAATGAAAAAAAAATACCCTGTTACATTTATTGTAACGTGTATTGAAAAAATATATTAAACAAGATTTTAAAAGGAAAAATATTGCAATCATATTGTCTCAAAGGCTAAACTTCTTGACCAGTTTAGAGGCAAAACTCACTAGTAGTCAGAAATGAAATAGGCTAACGTATTTCCAAAAATTAAGTGCCTTTTATTTGTTGTGGTTGAATTTAAACAGTGGTCCTCCGTGAACTTGTGTTAGCAGATCGCAGTAAACCAAATACAGTTGACCACACACACACACACACACACGCACACACACACTTTCCACGTCTCCATAAAACAATTTCTAGATGGGGATTTTACTCCAGCAGTGATTTAAAACACCAGCATTACAGAATGCTGGATCAGTACATTTACACACACATGGGTGGTATATTGCTGCCGTTCGTAGTGGGCTCATATTTATAGCAATGCTTCCCAATTTGTGTGTGAAAGCGGCTACACACCGAATTTTATATTTATCTCCATTTCATTTATGACGCCCCAGCTCGAGCTGAGAGCATTTACACTCTCACATGCTCACCTACTTTTAACTCAGCAGGAATCCAACCACTGCTCATGTCCCGGTTACGTCAAAGTAGTGGAACCAAAATAAATCCAAACACATTTGAATGATGTGCAAGACATCTAGGGAGGTGCTGGCAGCAAGAAACAAATGGTAAAATTGCTGAAGATATATAAATCTTTCACAGTTATTCAGTGACACGTTCGGTTTAGAACATCCTGAATTAGTGTGGGTTGTTATATTTTATTACATTGAACTTTGGAAAGAGTTCATGAAAGATAATTCCGATAAGAGATGGTAGACAGTCACATTAATCAGCCTCAGTTAGTTTGCTTGTTTCCAGTATACTGTGAGGGATTTACAGTTGAGGTGAACTATCGGGGATTTATAATTATACACCATCCTCTAACAACACTCTGTGAGGCACACAGAAATACAGCAAATAATATAAAAGTGAAGGACTAACAAGAGTCTGGCACGAAATGTGGTCTCAATCTGCGCAGGGGCGGGCTAGACTTTCTTTTAATATTTTTCAGAAGCATGCAGCTGGGCGCAGTTTAAAAATTGACATTGAACACGGTTGATCTGATTCGCTTGAAGGAAAACTGGCATGTCTCATTCTCTTTAAAATCAGAGTATGAGAGTTGTTGGAGTCCACGAAGGAACTTGAAGCTCTCAAAGTATGTTTAAGAGGAACTGCAGGCACACCTCCACAGGTAATGTAAAGTTGGCGAGGTAAATCGTGTGTCGTGACTCCAGAGAAAAAAAAAAACCCTAGACAGATGAAACCAAATCAAATGTAAACTATAACAAAGCAAGGCATCTCTCAGATTTAGGGAAGGAGTACAACAGCTTGATGCCGAATCTGTTCTTTTGCATTTTAATTCATTTCAATTTGCTTTCTCATACAGCACAGACTTCAACACAATACAACCCAAAGACTCATCTCTTAAGAAAGCAAACGCATAACTCTAGGTACGATCCTTCCCTCACCTCGCGTAGGTTTATAAACGTGTTGGCTGTAAGTGCATTAACATTCAGTATTGATTGGTAATGGAATGGTTATTCATGTCAGAAGCTTTGAAACACACCAATGAGTGTTATTCTGCCCACATGCCACCAGATTGATAAATTATATATAAAAAAAGAGTATTCATAAACCTTTGAAACATCTGTGTTTAGCATTTTATTAAGGGTTAATGTTCCGTCCTTGAGATCTGATCTGGTATGTGTTATTTTACGTTTGTTTACAGGTAAGGTGGTAACGTCAGCGTAATATAAAAGTGAATTTGACTGTTTCACTACAGATATCTGTGATTAGATGAATGACTTCCTTTTTTTCTAAAAAATATTAATCATACGCTTTCCTTTGTTTTCCTAAATCGTCAATGCACTTCACAGTATACTGAATACACATCGTAAGGCCTTTTCACACTGCACTTAGTTTTTTAGGGTGTTCACTGAGCATGGCACATCTATGATTTGAAGATTTGAAAGTGGCTTGCGGAACAGTCTCCAATGAGGTAGCCTGGAGGATTTTCCTGCCGGTTTGGACAAGAAATAGGAGGCACCTCGGCACCTTGTAATTGTCATAGCTGCAAAAGAAGGCTCTGGCTTTGCTTATTTTCAGGAGGAATTTCGCTTGTGTCCCAAAGACAGTAGGTCATTGCATTACTTTTACATGCTATATTTTCTCCGTGTTGTTTTCTGTACGAGTCTGCCAAGATTTTTTGCTATTAGAATGCTGAAATCAGTGCACCAAGCTCTTTTCTGAAGGATGAGACTGATGTCACAGCAACGGCCCTCCCAAACGGAACATTTTTAGTTTGAGGTGCGGCGTCATAATGACAGACACCCACCATGCGAGTCATGTCGCGACACTGTTGTCTTGGTGTTGCAGCGCATATATATCTGTTAACTGCAGTAAAAAAAAAGGTCTTCAATCATCAACAGAGGTTAGGTTCTATAATAACCTAATTTTTTAAAATTAAAACTACCAATATGAGAGGTACAACGATTAATTGATTATCTGACAACTAACTGAATATGAAATGAATTAATAACTATTTTTGATCAGCAATCATTTACAGACATTGTTTAAGTCCTCTGAATTTCAGACAGATTTCTGTATTCCTTCATGAAAGCAGACTGGTTCACTGTGTTGAATCCAAATAAAACAAGTGCACACATCGCCTGTTACTTTGGAAAACAATGATGAACATTTCAGTCCATTTTCTGACACAAATATCAGTTTTTTAATTGAAGGAATGGAAATTAAAACGTCTTGAGTTTTTTTTTAATCCAATTTATCGATTAATCGACCAAATTTACAGTTTATAAAAAAAAATGTGTTGGTTGCAGCCATGCAAGTGTTACATTGCAAGCATTCATGACAAAAACCTTTTGGCGCAACCTATTCATTTTTAAAAAATTATTATTCAAAATAATAATAAAAATAATGCGCTGAGTTGCAAGCATGCACAATTACATCGGTCATCATTCATTCAGAACTTATTTCACCATTATTTTGAGCTCAATTCGTACAGTTCAACTGCTTCAGACCATGTTTCTAAATATGAGCACAAATTATGACTAAAATCTGAAGACTAATTATGATTTGCAAGACATGCATCCGTTCCACTATGTGACCATCATTTGCCGCCATTTATAAGGTGAGTGCCAGCTGCAAAGCCCATTCCCCATTTTCTGCTCACCTTGAAACTCCATCAACTATATTAGTGTTCCTTGAGTGTCATTTGCACCGTCTTTTACGTCAACGGACTCACATGCCGCTAAAAAGGAAATTTAATGTTCTTCAAAGCCCCTCATCAACTCAACCCTTTTCGCCTCTGGAGTCTCAGTAGAGCGATGAAACTTTATCTGGGGGAACAAGCGCATAAAGCCTCACTTCCACACATGCAGACACACAGCACACACAGAGAGGCACATCTGCACTCGACAATTTCCATGTGATTCCCACATTGTAATTAGATCCAAAGTTTATAAGGGCGAGCTTCACAGAATTCTCATTTTTCCGCATTCCACTGGAGTAATGCAGAACAATAGCCGCTTTCTCTAAAAAATTGATTAATTGAAATAAATGTTCAAGTTCAAAAGAAAGTCTGCAAGCCACAGAATTGTGCTGTTCAAAATATGCTGAGAGGAGCAGTCTGTGTGTTTATCAGTATCTCGGCGTGGTGGTGAGTGTGTGTGTGTTTTTGTGTCATTTTGGGTCTAGACTCCCACGGTCACACATGCCTTTTGTCCCTGCTGAGTTGTGTAAATTGCTTTCTTGAAGACAAAACAACAAATTTTACGCATTAAAAAGGTTTTTACTCTGGTTTATGATCAAATTAACTAACGCACAAGCGTGTGTGACTTTACATTCATTTCATTTCATTTCTTCCACATCAACATGCACACTACACAGTTCTTACCTGATAAGTGTTACTCATTAAGTTGTGATATTTTAGAATATTGAATGGATGGGAAACAGCTTGATGACTAGAACCAAAAGACAGCACTATCAAATAACTAAGAACAGAAAGGCATGCCAAAAGCCTCAACAACAGAAACAAACAAATATTTAATTCACTTTGAACGAGGAAGACGAAAAGCAACAGTAGCAACGTGTATGAAAAAAAGATTACGTCCAAAATGTAGTAAATGATTAGGTCTCACCACAATTTGTTTTCTAACACAGTAGATTACCTGTAGCTTTGCACCAGGCTTTGGCTCGAATGGCTCACCTGCTCTTCACATTTAACTCGGCATGAAACGCAAAAGTGCTTTTCTTTTTTCGTTCAAAAATATATATGACCATATATATAAAAGCAGTATCTGGTATGTAAAAAAATAGTACACTGTACAAGCGAGTTTAATATTTCTCAATATTAATTCAAGCTACAGATCCACTTTAGAAGTTGGCAACTTGGCAAACAAGCCATCTTTACTATAATTGGGGCACAAGCACGCCTGCTTGCATCAAACTTGCAAAGTGGTATGCACTGCATTAATTGTAATTAAGTCTGTGACTTGTTAAAACTGTAAACTGAATCCTGTTTGAACAAAATGCTTCCATCCATTTATTTCCTCACAAGGGTCACAGGTCCCAGCTGTCTTCGGACAGTAGGCGGGGTACACCCTGGACACACACAAAGACAAACCGCCATCCACTCTCACACTGACACCTAGGGACAATTTGGATTGTTCAGTCAATTTACCACGGATGTTTTTGGAACGTGGGAGGGAACTCGAGTACCCGGAGAAAACCCACGCAGGAAGGATGGAGCCGGAATCAAACCCTGCACTGTGCTGAATAGTCAACCACCGTGCCGGTTATGTTTTAAAATAATATATTTAGTGAATTTTTACTCCATAATACTTACCATGGTCTTTTTTAAATCTTGAACACAAGTAAACACTTTTAAAAATCGAAAACTAATACTAAAACTAAATGGAGCAAAATGCTTTTTCCAAACTAAACTGAAACTAACAAAAACTAACATGAAAACAAGATAAAATTAACTATAAAAAAAAAAAACTCAAGACGAAATTAAAAACTAACTATAATTAATAATCCAAAACTTTAATAACTCTGGTACCGAAAAAATATGAGCAGAATGGTTAAAAATCAACACTTCTATTTCAGCTACTGTAAAGTGATTGTTTACCACTGACATACAATTCTGGCCACAAAAACTCCATGGAGGTGGGCTTTGGCTGAGGGCCAAGTAAATGGGCAGTACTGACCAAACTGTGCTAATGGATTACCTACGTGCTCTGATATGTGTCAACTGCTTTCATGCTGCGTCTCCTTCAATAAGCGTCACACAACAGATCAATACGCTACAATCAGACGTACAACTGGCCAAAGATCAATAACACTTAGCATCCAGTCTCCCAGATTCTAACTAGTTTGATATGACAGACAGATTGATGGAACTAGAGTAGCATCACACCCAAAGAACCCACCAACATGACTCTTAAAAGATTTCCAAAGTGGTATCCCAGAGGGCAGCTTCTTTTTCACGTTGATATTTGACATTTTGAGAAGACACCCTGCTTCCAACAATTGGCATGCTCTCCAGAACCATCACTGTCTCAAAGACCTTTCTAAAGTCAAACACATTCTGGTTCAGAATGTCACTCAAGCAGTTAGACGGCAAGGTCACATACACCAATGCAAAGTGCCTCTGCCTGTTTCTGCGCAAAGAAATACAACCCTGCCTGGACCAGTGAACCATTCAGTGTTTCCCTTGGTGATGATGGGACCCATATGGGTCCAATTATACTATTTCTTTTTATTATTTTCTTCTTATTTATGCAGCAAATGGCTGCCCGAGCCCATGCGTTCCTTTCTGGCATTATTCAGAAGTCCAGTCGTTATACAAATTAGCACCATGCAGGGATGAATTAAATTGGTAAGTTAAACATCTGCTAGAATAGATTTAAGTTTTTACTCAAAGGGTAAACAACAAAACTCTAGTCCACGGTTCCACCAAGAAGTTTGTTTCCGTAAATATAAGCATTTTAGGCACTTTGATTGTAAAGGAAAATATGTAACGATAACAAGAAGCTCTATCCCATTTTTTAGCATTCTTACAAAATGTTATTTTACGCTAGTGCAATGGTCCCCAGTGGGTCACATAGATGAAAGAAAAAAAAAACATGCAGTCTATGTTTAGGCTAAAAAATATTTTATATTTTGCAAAGTGACCAGCATTTCTCCGTTACATCGCACTCTTGATGCATGATCCTAATTGCCTCGGTCTCGCATTACGATACAAGCTGGGAAATTGAGTACGACCACGTAAGAAGCCCGCTCCGCAAAATATGCGGCGGGCACCCCAAGCACCCTGACCTATATAATAGAAAAATTGTGGCGTAGTAGTTAGAGATCCACCTTTGACATCTACAGCAGCAATCAGAATAAGAAAAAGTGTTTCACTTGATTTTTGGCAAATATTTTTGCCAATTTAGCACAATGATTGTGACTTAAATGCCTCGTAATTCTCCACAACGAGATATCAGCACATTTTCAGCTGCAGTAGTTGGTGTTCTACCATTTCCAGCTGTATTCAAAACCCAAAAATATCGAGATTTTTTTAATTTATTTATGGTGATTTGACGCACATACATGACCTGAGAACTTGTAATTTGTGGATGGTCCCTAACTCCGACAGTCAGTGAATATCGAACATCAAATGTCAGGTTACCTTTTTCTCACTGGAGTACTTTTGTTTGTTGAGTGGAATAAGCAAAAATTTGCAGTTTTGTGTTAATATTGGAATGTAACAATAGAATGGGAAGAAAGTACAAACCAGCGTTTGAAAAATATATATATATATATAATTTTTTTTATAATGTCAGCTCAAATCACTGTAACTATGTGTTGTGTTTCACTTAGTTGGTGAGTAAATTACACAGATTACTGTCTGGCTGGTATGATGTCACGTTATTTATGAAGCTATTACCATCCCACCCACACAATGTGTGGTGGAAACGCAAACCACATCAGGTTTTTATTTTTATAGTTGTGAACCAAAATGTGCCACTTAATACTGCATTCGAAATTTAACGTTTGAAACACTATGTGTAGGTTTCTTGCTTCTAAAAGTATAAAGAATTTGTAATACCGACCATGAATTATTTCTGAGTTTTTGGCAAACTGGATGTAGAGTGAAACATGGAAAGAATGATAAAGTAGAAAAACCAGTCGTGCAAACTCACTGCATCCATCCTCATCACTATGGTCCCCACAGTCGTTGTCTCCGTCGCACTGCCACTGAGCCGGTATGCAGGTGCACTCGCCAAACGCACTGACCGCACACGTGAAGTGGTTCCTCCCACAGGAACACTCAGCACTGCCTCCAACTCCAACACACACACAAAAAAGGAGATAAATATACATGGACAAGAATTGACTCAGCATCTTAACTCATTTTTTGCAAAATCCAACTAAGAAATTGTATGATTGTAGATTAAAATTCATCTCTGTTCTCTGTAAGATTGGGGAAATCCAAACAAAATTCTTGTATACTTCATTTCAATACTACGTATTTAAATCTCAACCACGAGTAAGGGCTGATCGATTTATAATTTTGGGACCGAAATCAGTCTCAGACAAGGAGATTTAGAGGTCGTTAAAACTGCGGGGGGGTTTTTAAGGGCTCTTGTGCCCCACAATCACGAAGCTGGTCACATTAACCAGCACCGTACTGATTAAAATAAAAAATAAAAATAAAATAAAAAACTGTCACCCGCAGTAATTTATTTCGCTGCTGCTTGAATACTTGGCAGCAAGCCATCTTGAGCCGCAGCAGGACGGACTTTATTCGTACTATATGCAAGTCCGTGCACAGCAACAGCAAAGAGCTGCGTGATGCAGATCATCTCCTCCATAGTGACAAATAAACTACTCCACTAACAAGTAGTGGAGTATTCGCAGAGGAGGCAAATGAGGAGTTGCTAGACGTGCAAATCGTATACGTGATTGAATAAAAAATTACTTGACGGCAAGAGGATTTTAAAAAACTTAGAAAGAACTGCCCCCCCTCTTCACAAAACCTCTTTAGTGTCCTTTCATTATTATAATAATAGCTTTTGTTTTTTTAATGGTATTCCGGCATTTTCTGTCATCTTTGTAAACGTCACTGTACTTTGTGAAAAAAAAAATCGCAAATTAAATAAAAACAAAAATCACAATATCTGTCAGAATTTTTTCTCTTAAAATCGTTCAGCCCTAGCCAGGAGTTTAAAAAAAAAAAATTTTATAGCTTCGTAGAACACATTTCATGACTAATGCATAGAAAACCAAAAACACACAGATCAACTTCATACGCATGGCTATGTTTTCAAGTGTGATGGAACACAGCTTCAGGTAGTTTGTGTCCTCTGAAAGATATAATCCCACATATGTCTGCCAGTTTGAACAAGCTCTGTCATGTCAACTCTGATTCCCTTTGAGATAACATCTTTCTAAAGCAGCACACCAGTTGATTTATTCACATTACCCCATTTTAGTTATTCTATTTAAAAAAATACACTTGTGCATATGTGTTCCACGGAATTAAAGAAAGTTGACAAGAAAACATTTTTGGGGGAAGGACACAATGTTTTGTTGAACCAAAATGCCATTTTGGCAACAAAAGCTATTGTATAATATGTCGCCTCAGGCCCGAGCATTCGGTTTGAAGAAATAAGCGATCTCCATTAATTCCATAAAACACGTGTGTTGAGTTAAAGGAATAAATAAATCTCTTGTTTACACAGCACATTAATGAGCACCTTGCTTGATGAAACCAACCTTCTGCAACCAACTCAGTGGAATACCACAGAATTCATGGATGGTTTTGGATTGTGTGATTGTGAGCGTTGGCGTTCGTGTGTGTGTGTGTGTGTGTGTGTGGTTTCTGGCCCCTTCACAAAGGCATCAGTCAACCCAGGAGGGCCTGGCAGAGAGAGCTCAGTAACCTTCAGATCCCTCCCACTGCACTAAATTAATGGCCTCTTTCTTTTTTAGTCCCCCATTCTTTCTTCCCATTCCTTTCTCCTCGCCATCCCTTCATCACACTTCCCCTAAAGCTGTCCCTCTTATTTCCAGCCCTTCCCCACCTTCTCTCTCTCCCTGACCCTTATTTCCAGACCCCTCTGTCTGCTCACATGACGGAGAAAGGGAACACCCTAATTCCAGAGTTTCCTGGTTCATCTTTTTTTTCTGTGTTGAATATTGTTATTTTTGCATTGTTTGGCCCTTTTTGATGGGTCATGGCAAAGTAAATAACGTTGCATCGCTGTCTGGAAAAATTGCCAACTGCTTCATTCCATTTTAAACTCAAAAGTGGTACATTGTGACTCATTCATAAACGCTGATATGTGATCAGTTCAAAATTAATTAGTTTAAGAAGCCTATTTGGAAGGGTATCAGAATCGGCATGCAGCTGCCAGGCATGGCAATGTGGTGCTTTGAAGATCAGCATGACTAACCTCCGATGCATCCCGCAGATAGCAAATCACATGCCGGCCTGTTTTGAAGAGACACTGAGCCATAACTGTGTGTATAATCATTCATTCACCATTCAGTCTAGAATCAGAATCAGAATAGCCTTTATTGTCTTTATATTTGGTGTACAACGAGATTGGAGAGCTATCACAAGAATATAAAGTGATGACGGACCAGCAAAGTGATGTACTATGTTGCGTTAACTTATGAAATCAATTATCCCATAGACAAAGGATGTTCCATTTCCTGTAGTTGGTGTAAACAATCAAATGTCTTTAAGGCAAATTTCAGTGAGTTTAACAAAATGTGTTTCCAATCAAAGTAAAAAAAAAAACACAACAAAACATATAGTTACCACTAATTGCGTCCATGGATGTCGAATGTAAGAGCATTTATCTTTTGGATTTGGATGAAGACAGCTGAAAATTGTGAGGAGCGGTGATTGTGATCATGTCCCTGTTTGACTTGAGACTTTTTCTTTGTCAAGCGTCAGATGTCAGAATGAGTTAAAAAAAATTAGCAGGAGTAGGCCGAGAATTAGATTTTCAGCACTAACTAAAGACCTCGAGAGCCAACATCAATCTCATCTTGCCAATCAAGTAAGTTAAAACAAAAGTGCTATTAAGAGATGTTTTTTCCAAAACATTTTCCCCCACATGACCTAATAATTAACCACCCACCTTGATTAAAATCTGCCTTGAAGCTTATGAATTGTGGAGCAGTCAGCATACACAGACTTGTTTGTGCTGAATTTCTGAAAATACCACCTCATCACTTCACAAGCAGCAGAACATTCTATACGAATGCTTCTTTCAATCCAAGAACAAATCATGCCAACTGAATTGTTGAACTTGGTCGTCAGGCAACAGCATGGCAAGCGTCGGCTAAACTCTCCCTTCACCTGCTGCTGCCAGAAACTGCTCCGTGTGTTTGAAAATGGAGCTGCAAAAGAAAACAAAGGCCACCGAGGATCCACCACTGCTTCAACCACAAACTGTCTAAACAGCCGTGCTGTGGAACAGCACAGGTGGTCCTCCATTTCAAGTAAACACAACTGAGACCGCAAAATCAGCCGAACACCACACCTCTACCGACCCACACGAAGCTTCTCCAGTTCTACTAAGCACAGGGAGCCAGAGGTGGTTGCAAAATGCAAGTCGGAGATCTAACATAATTTCCAGTTATAATTGACATGTGAGGGATGGAGGCGAGAATAGCGGGGCCAAAACACACAATAGTCGGCCGGGCTGGAGAGCAGGTGGCCCGCACCCTTTGGGTTGCATAAAAAGGCTGCGAGTTAATTAGCCACGGACCGCCCAGGAGACTACCTGGAGGGTCGGAATGACATTTTTCCTTTGAGTGTCATGCTTTGGAAACCGATAAGCAGGAAATAGAGGGTTTTACTGAGCCATCTGACATAGTAACGGTGCGAGATGGGAATGCAGAGCGAATGCGTAATGCCTTTTGTCTATTCTCTGTGTCACCTTTCCGCTGCTGACCACCAGCAGTAAAAGCGTAGCTGCAGCAGACCCAACTGTGTCCCAGCAACTGTTGAGCCGGAGCCATCCTAAAGTAGCCGCATTCAGCTACACCCCACGTCGTCCAACAGTGTTACACCATCACAATGGATCCAAGTGGTGTCCCACCCACTGGCCGAGCTTGAAGGTGGACCGCAGGGGTACTGCCCCCCTGAAATATGCTTGAATCCCCCAGATGCCAAACCAGATAATAGACTTGTGAATATTTTCCACATTTTTTCCCCACATTTTCTCCCTCCGGCCCCCATAGGGCACAACAACGGATGTTTAGCTACATTTTTATTTTGCGGACCATTGAGATATCCTTGGCCCAACCAAGAAAAAACTGTGGTCCCACCTTCATGCTTTGTCAATTTGCAAAACTGTTGACACAGCAATACTTAGAATGCATAGAGAGCCTCTAAGCAAAAAATAACAAATGCCATGATTTACAAGGAGGACAGACAAGACTGTAGTAGTCTTGTATGAAGCGGAAAAATGTGAAATGGAAATATAAGCCCTCACAAGAACAACATATTCAAGCCAAAGATTTTTTTTCCAGCAATGGAACTAATTAATCACCATACTTAAATCTTACACAACGTTCAAATGCAATCGATCAATTTCTTGAACGTCACTTAAGGGGCTATAAAGACATCGAGGCAATTTTGCCCATGAGGCTATCGAAAGGATTAACTAAATGATTCAAGATTTCAGTGAATTAAACCTAAAAAGGGAACACAGATGTTCAGACAAAATAAAGACAGTCTGTTTAAACCAAACTCTCAACATGAGCAGCTACAGTTTGTTGCCAACTGTGTGGCTGGTCCTGCTCAAGTCTGGGTTAAATTTGATTCAAACAGTAAATACTTAATACGATAAAAACACAAAGTCTAAGACAGGCTGACAGGTCCAGGTGAGTTGTAAAGTTAGTCATTGTAACTTTATGGGAAACTGCCCAAACACAATTCCCTTTATACTGCGCATAACTGGACCTCCAGATTAAAAAAAAAAAATATTATTACATACATTCCATTTCCCAGAGTCTTTGTCTCTATTTTAAGTCCAGACTCCACTGTATGACAACATATGGGTACTTTTAAGTTTCTCCAACCCACAAAGAACACATTCACGACATTCCCTGTGGTTCTGTGGGCTCTGCCACGCTGACATGACGACAAGATGCCAAACAGGCCGGTTCCTTTGCTCCATTGGCTCATCTGCACCTACTAATTTGCCCATCATGGGTCAGGCTGCATCAGTGCAGCCAGCCGGGAACCACAGAAGCAGCAAGTTTGAGCCTTGCTGGGTGGATTGTGTGAGAGAGATGCAGAGGTTTTGGAATTAAAAAAAAACAAAAAAACAACACTCTGAAATATCTGGTTTGGGGACTTGGGATTGGATGTAAAATGAGTGACAAAGAAGCTCTGAATTGATGCCAAATGCTCAAAGCATAACTAAAAATCTTTCTGGACAGGCTCATCATCACAAGCTCATCCCTCTGGCTTGCCCACTCGCATGCAACATGGGTTTCTTTTCACACCTGCTCATCTCGGCCTTTCATTGAAACTCTTATCACACAGTGGCATTCAATCATTCTCTTATAACTCAGCAAGACGGGGTGGTTTTTTTTTTTGTTGTTTTTTTTCCCCCCAGACTGCTGTTGGCCGACCTTTAATGCCAGCCAATCTGCAGCCCGACTTAAATGCAGAGACACGCTGCCACGTTACTCATGTGCAGTGATTCATTCAAGCACATAACAGAACGTACGCAAAAATATACTGAGAAAAAATTGTGCTAATTAATTAAGTGCAACTGAAATGTATGTCGTGGGATATCTCCTTCCTTCCCTTGAAAGAAAGGAGAACATCATAATTAGAACGTCAGCGATACATCGCCCTGCTGCTAAAGACCTCATGGGTGAAATAAGGAAACAAATGAACTGAACTGCATATAAACGAACGCACACACACACATATACAGGTACATGCAAATGTGCACGAACGCGCACGATCCATAACTGGCCAGCCGTCTCTGAATTCAGTTCAAACATAACACTGACTTGGCTAGGGATGAGTGGACGGCTGCCGGTCATTCCGGCCGGCACTTTGTTGAGGAAGGGGAGAGGCAGACAGAATGAGAGCAATATGGAAAAGAAAAAGAAACAACATTACAAATAATTCTAGCACAGAGCGAACGGGGATGGTTGTCAGGATGGTGATAGGAACCAGGTAGTTGTGTGAAGGTTATTGTTTCTATCAAATGATTAAATTACTAGCAAACATATACAATATATTTTAGACATGATGACAATTCAGTTCTGAATTACTCGTGCTATAGTTGGTTTAATTTCTCGCACTAGAAGAGGCATTAGCAAAATCTTCTGCTGTCACGTGTCTCACATTAGAATCAAGTGCAATCATAGATGTTTATTGAATTAGAATAACAAAGCTGCATGATCTGTGATTCTTAGTTTTGCTATTCAACTGGTTTTTTTCAGAATCACCAAAATACCCTTTTTTGTCATTGTACTCAGTGTACAACGAGATTGGAAAGCTACCGTCTCCAGTGCAATATAACAAACAATTTAATTGAATATATCAATTAAATTCATTAAAGATTAAATAATCAAATAATAAATAAATATGAAATTAAGTAAAAACAGGTCGAAGAGTTGTGAGCTCGGGTGCTTATTTTCCTTAATGATCTTGAGAGCTCAGCTGAGGCACCAGGCGGTGAAGATGTCCGACAGGGAGGGAAGAGGGCACCCAATAATCCTCTGCGCTGTTTTGACTGTCTGCCTCAGTACAGCTGCTGTACCAGGTGGAGACACAGTAAGCTATCTAAATACAAATTTTGCCCCACAAAATCGCTCATTTTAAATCTTGATGGCGAATGAAGTCTGTCTTAAGTTGGGTTCTCTGTCGGTGGGTATTTCTGGTCACAGGGCCACGAAGGGGTTAAAGGACACAGAGCAAGCCGGTCATACTACATTTCCTTTTCCACAACTGTCAGCCTTTTGCCATGACTCAGGCCTTTGCACACACTACTTATGTGGCTTTGGGACTCAATGTGTGTGCATTATTGTGTGTGTGTGTGTGAGTGACGTACGTAAAGGAAAGCTATAACATCATCAAAAGAAAGAACGCATGGACGATATCACAAGCAGAACTTTCATGACTTGATGACCTTGATGGGACGCTGCAATGGCAACAAACATGCTTAAGAGACAACGAAAGTGCATATGCTGCTGTTGAAGCCTTTCGAAAAGACGAATGCCACGTTAGGCGCAAACTCTAAAATGGGCAGATAAAGAACTGCGGGTCTGGTGGTCATAACCATGAACAGGAAAGCCTCATGTGGTGTTTTTATGAGGTGTGGGTGAGAAACCGAGCACTCTACATGGAGACGGAGAGGAGGGGAGTAGACGGTAAAGAGTGAGAAAGAGAGAAAAAATTCCGTCTATTTGTTCAAGGCCTGCTGAGGCAGCACCGTGACTGTCATACCCGTCAGATAAATGGCTAGCCGCTGGAAGAGAATGACAGTTTTGACCAGGCTGGGTGTCAAAATGTAATAAAGATGGCAACGAGTGAAACGTGTTGAAAACAATAAGGTAACATATGACGGTAGTTATCAGTTTCGAAACGTGGTACTTTGACCGATCAGACGTAAGCCTTTTTTTTATAGAAATTGAAGCAATTCTAAGCGGTAGCTAAGGTTAGGCAACTAATTGTTTGAAACGCCATGTCGGTCACTTATTTATTTCTTTTTCCTGTTGGGGGATACGTAGTCTGTTGACATACACCGTTCACACTGTTTTGTCAGTCATGTGGAATTCGCTCGGATTTGCAGCATCAGACAATGAGAAACAGTCTGCTGAAAGGTATTATTAAGCGACTGTAGAAACCAAAGCAAGGAGCACGCACGGAAAAACTTCAGTTAGGAAACAGACATAATTTTTCATATTGTTCATCACACTAAAGGTTGTTAAAGACATGATACTCATTTATACGTTACCGATTTCATTTTGCCACACACTGATGGACTTCAATGGAGGTCGTACCTCTTGTTATAAACACCTACAATCTGTGCTATAATTTGTCCAAAAGCAGTACACACTTTAACAGGATTTAGTTCCGTCAAGTCGCAGACTACCTTTACACGCACTCAATATTCCAGTTAAACATTCTGAGTTCTAAAACATTCTTGGTAATACATAGTTTTGGGCAGTAACAAAAAATAATTAAGAAGCACGGGGATAGAAATGGGTGGCACAGTGTGCAGAGGTGCATGGTTCGATTCCGGCTCCGGCCTTCCTGTGTAGAGTTTGCATGTTCTCCATGGGTTTTCTCCAGGTACTCTTTTTTTCGCCCACATTGCAAAGACATGCAATGTAGGTTGATTGGATGGTCATGGTGTACCCTGCCGACGTCCCAAAGACGGCTGGAATAGGCTCCAGCACACCCCCGACAGTCGTGTGGACAAGCAGCTTGAATAATGGATGGATGGTATAAAAATCAGGCATCCCTCAATGCCCTCCGCCAAACAGAAACAGGGTAGAAGTTGCTAATTTGAGGAAATGTGACACCCTGGTAAACAACTGTTATGCTCCACGGTGCCACAGCATGAGGGGACAAAAGTAGGGAGTAGATCATTCTACAGGTTACCAAAAGGAAAAGCAAGGCGTAGTAAATTGATAGCAGCCATAAAATGGGCCGAGGACAAAACTTATCATCGTGGCGTTTATCGGCTGTGTAGCGTTCACTTCACTTCAGGTGAGTCAATGACTGAAACAGTTAATCATGTCCATCTAATTTGATTGGATAATTATTTACGATCAAATGATGGTGAAAAACATGCCGCGCACTTCCCCATCTGGATCCGCCATGTCAACGTGGCAGAATCCGAGATGACCCGGCCACCCTGCCACTCAGCCCGCTGCCTCGTTGTCATTCCTGCCTTGCCCGCCCGCGGCGACAGAGGAGAGCCTGCGGTGGGCGCCACATTTCTTGCGCACCCCCCGAGCATGTGGGGAGCACGTGGTGCTCCCCGTCCGCCAGCCAGCCCATCACTGGCTAAGTGGCTACGTGGCTGATCGTCAACTCAACTTGGGTGCAGTGGTTGTGGAAAGATAATAATACTTAATGTTATTCTTGTATTAAGTACGTCACGGCAGTATAGCGTGTATGGATGAGTATGTTTGTGCGAGTCTGGGTGTGTGTGCGTGTGTGTGTGTGTGTGCAAGGCCAGGCAGCGCAAATACAGCAGTGCTCTGCACTTTGCCTCTGGCTATGAACTCCCATACTTGGTGGGTAATGTGCTGAGAGAGCACTTGGTGTCCAAGCTCACCCTAATCCGCAGATTGTCCAACAGATGACACCCCCACTGACACACACACTAACCCAAAAGACATCCACAAACACTGAAACCTACTTTACCCTCAAACTGGGGCCTCTCACAAGCACAAAACGTCAATGAGCCCAGAACTGAGTGTTCACTATCGTAGCAATCTCTTCTTGAAATTCTTTTCTTTTTGCCTGGATGACGCAACAATGTAAAGACAATCCAACAGCCAAATGTTTTGGTGGCATACTATACCCTCCACATTACTTAATGCTGTTCCCTTTTATTTCCCATATTTTCTATCCTGTCTGCAAATACACTCTCAAAGTAAAAAAAAACTATCAAACGAAAGACAAACTAGCCCATGATGAATAAACCTGAGAGGAAAAGACTTTCAACATTCTAACATGAAGGAAGCCATTTAGTTTTCCAGTAAACCTATTATACTGTTGAAAATGTCCAACACATAATTGAAATCAACCACAGCTAAATGGGACTCCATTTTTAGTGTCACCATTTGTTTAATGAACAGTAAAAGGTTTGCATGCAACTACTTTAAACTGATACTAAAAAAAAAAAAAAATCTTCAAACGGCTTAGCATGGGTTTCAAAACTCAAACTCAAAAATACCCATTAACTAACACTAAGTGACCCGAAAACACATCTTCCTAAGTTTCCACCTTTTTGGTTAGCAAAAGGAGTCGACTTCCCGAGCTCAAATATAGCTCAACCAATATCAATATCACTGTACATAAGCGGGTGGCCAGGTTAAAAAAAAAAAAAAAAAAAAGGTTGTCAAATGGAATTTGAAACCTCTGTGAATGTGACAAGTCGCTCTTTCCAGCAGCGCTTGCCCACAATGGACACGGTCTGCTAATTTATGGCTTTTTATTATTTGTGTGTCTTTAAGTAATGCTGGCTCGGTCAGAGCCAGACCAGAGAGTCAGACCTTAAGTGCTACATGAGTCACTCTGTGCCAGAATATACACGTTCCCCGCTCCACCTTGGAATTTATCAATCTCTAGCTCATTGCCTGCATGATGAAAGACTCGAGGCAATCTGGAGAAGAAATCATCTAGTCTTACTAGACAGAAAACCAGACTTGACCACAGTTTTGTTCACTGTCAGAAGTCTTCATATGTATCTTTAGATTTCTGTATTAAAGTTGAAGTCAACCCATAAACATTTTTACAAGAATATGTTTAATGCAGGCACACATTCTGATGAATATTGGTCACGACCAATCATGGTTCACCTGTTTTATGAAGCTGAAACCTGATTGGTCGTTATCTGAACCCTGAGCAACTGTAATGTTATTTTCATTGGCAGAAGTGACAAAATGGCTGCCCCCTGAGATGGATAACGGGTGGATTTTGCTGCTTAACTCATATTCCACAAAGGCAATTTTAATCAAACTGCCATTTTTAGACTAGTGAAGGCGCATGGCACATCTTATTGCAAATATTTTTGGGGTGTTAAGGCCCCCTCCCCCAAAAATTTGCTTTGAGTCAAACATTTTGCTTTAAATTCTGATCCCAAACGCAAATGATGACGATCTAAACTTGCATTGCAATTGGATGTCTATTTTCAACCGGTAGTTATAAAATCTGAAAAAGATGCAACTTTGCCACAAACAGGCCTGATTGCATGCCTAAATTGAATGATGACAATGGACAGGATCGCCCGTTTGAAACATTTGATATCTATATCAATAGTTGTCTTTTCTGCAGACTCCAAAGCAAGGATGGAGTTTGCACATGAGCAATTTTCGTCATTAAAAAGTCCAAGGAGCAGCTGCAAAAGCCAGATAAGTATTACCGTCTCCTTTTGGTCCATGCCTGTGAATGTGAACTCACGATGAGGGTATAAATGTAATAAGAAGAGATTATTCCATGTGGGCAAGCGGTAACTCATTTTATGGGCTTTGCCTGGATGAGAAGAGCAGCAACCGAGGTTCCAGCTCTGCAATCAATATTCTGTTCGAAAATGACACAGCATCAGGGGATTCACTTGGCAGCTTTAACCTCTACTGTGTTGGCACGCATTTCCGCATGATGTTAAACGGCGGAGTTTGGGGCAAAGACTAAATTATGAGATTGGAGCTGAAGTTGCCAACATCAGTAGAGGGTGCTCCCTGTTTTCCACATTAGTCTAGTATTTGGTCACGACAATTATTTCAACTTCGAGGAGGCTTCAAAAGGGCATGTACAAAAACGAGCGCTCCATTCAGTTACAATCTTCGCAGGTTTGACGCCAGTCTCCGCAGGACAACAAAATTGAGGAGCATTCCAGCAGAGCAGGGTGTAGAGAGTTTGCCGGGTGTCAGGGGTGGAGAAATGTTAAATTGGTGTCTTGGAAGGCAACGTTTTTTCCAGAATTGGAGCGGACAACCTGTGGTTGGGGTTGAATTCTTTCCCTTTCTACCTCCTTTCAGAATAAGAGGGGAAGACGGCAAACACAGACCCCTTCATTCAGAGTAATTTATCCCGATGGCCAAGCCTTGTTTGCCCGCTGCAATAGCCCCCTTCCGGGGCTGCCCAGCAGGATGCCTGCAAGTGGCGTGTGAAACTCTCCTGTCTCGTTCAACTCAAAAGAGAAGGATGAACAATACTCCGCGCCAGGCGCTGGCGCTAAACAATCCCGCTCTCGGCTTTGCTCTCGGCCAAACTTTCTCCTTCGCTAAAAGCAACCACGAGGTATACATTCGAAATCCACATTCCTTCATCTGTTCAATAACAGTTTCTTCTCATTTAGTTTAGATTCATTTACAGAAAAAATTCTTGCGCTTAAACTAAAAGCACAAACCTCAACGAGAAGGAGAACACAAATTATCCGTACTGTTCTGATCAGGATTGTCAGAACTGATTTTGACCCTTCTTTTAGCCAAAACATCAAAAACCAGTCTGACCCCCCCCCATCAAGTATGACAAAAAGCACCAATATTCCATTTTTCAAGAAGCCCTGTTGGACCTGCACGTCCTACGAGGATTTGGACCAAACTTATAAAAACAGATGAACAGCATATTTGTAAGTGTTTAACATCTGAATTTGATTGTTCATACCCTGTGTAAGATCCCCACAACACATGAACCAAAACCATGAGAAGAAAGATCACATTTTGCCTTGATGAAAAACTTCCATGCATTATTTTTATTTTTTTTTACATCTCAACAGAACAGTGTGCCAAACCTCCCTTTGGCCCAAGCTGACAAAACTATTTCAAATCATGATCAACAGGGAGTAAAAAAGTTCTAGAACTCATCCATAGGAAGCGAGACTCGTGGTCTATGAAGCATCCCCCCACAAAACGAGCCTCCGAGACAATCCGCACAGCTCTTACGGAAGCCGTTTTTACTCCCAGTACACAAGCATTCACCAGCGTCTCCTACAGCGCTATTGAGCATTCACTAGGCACCTCCACATCCCGACAAGCTCAACAAAAAGCATTTTAAAGCAACACCCCCCACAGTTCCCACACTATTTCACCTGTCAAATGCTTACAAAACACCCAAGGAGGGCCAAATGCTACTCAGGGGCGCCACAGCACACCTCTTGCCAGCCTCTGCCCCGCTAAATACATTATTCCTCTTGAAGAGCGAATACACTATCAATCTTTCCCACCTACTATCTTGAGATTGTTTTGAGCCGCAAGGGCCATAAAAGAACTTACACCAAAACAAACTTCACCTCCAACGAGCAAGAAACCTAAACACATCTATTCCTCTTATTATCAGTTTCCCGGAACAAGGGAATGAGTCATCTCAGAATGATGTTTGGGAAATCAATACAAACCAATTGTATGTTTGAGGAAGGAGACGGGGGGAAAAGCAAAGAAAGGGCAGAGCAGGAAATTCAATGCTGTAGAAAATTAGCCGGCACCTGCAGAGCTACAACTTTGTCTGACTGATTGATCATTTCACTATTGATGTCAATGTGCCGAGTTGAGCAGGAGGAAGACATTTCTCAGGACAATTACTGACTCAAGTTTTTCTCAAGTCTGACAAAATCTTTTTCAAGGAGTAATAGACTGAAAAAGAAAATATACACAAAATCGGGTTTGTCGGCTTAAATAAGCAATGGAAATGTCATACTTTCGAGGCGAGGTACAAGATCCGGTTCACAACCTGGTTGACACAAAATAGGTAGGTTTGAGTATCAAATTTCCAAAATCGATTTGATTCGATTCAATCAAGGATTTCACGTAGGACAAATTTTACTTTTGTATGGAAGGCATTCTCAGAAGGACAAATGTTGCAATTAGTACAAACCTCTTGCTGGAACTAGGTGCATTAGTAAAAATATTAATATTGAAATTAAGAATTGAAGCCAATGCAGTTACATTAATCATAAGCAATTTGTTTAACATGACCTGATCAAATAAATTACATCTGCTTTCAAGCTTGTTGGCGCTGACTTCACTTCTTCAATTTTGTTTTGACACGCTACTTTCGCAGATTGAGAAGATCTCACGAGTCATATAAATTAATGGGGAAAAGATGTTATTAAAAGTATCGTTTTATGAATCAATATCAGGCTATGAAAAGGAAAATCGATTAAAATCGATATATGTCGATTTTTTTTTAAACCTAGCGCCTACAAATGATGATGCTGTAATCATCTAAACAAAGGTTTGCCAGACAGGACGAGCCATCCTGAAGGTCATTTCTCAGAACAAGAATAACATGTTTCGACATGTCTTGTTTCAGAGAAACTGCTCATGACTCACTGGCAAAAAAGGTAAAAATGTCACCCAATAATACGCACCACATAAAAGGTTAGTTATCAGCTTTTTTTTTTTTTTTAATTATTTTTAAATTGAGACATGGTCCTCAGATTTCTAGGATATTATTCCAGTTTAGGAGGCCATTTAACTCCCACTTCTTTCGTGTTCAACTGTGTGTAGGATGGAGAGGCACAGCATCACCTGGCCTAATAATAAGTCCTCACCAGCTGGTTGTGTTGCTATGGTGCACACGATCTGTTGTTTGCTATACCAGGGAAGTAAAATATACTTTATCTGAAAGTGTGCAGTGCATTTCAGCCTAAAAAAAAGTAAATAATAATAAATAATAAAAAACACTAATGCAAGTAAACAACAACCAAGTTAAAAAAAAAATCCAAGTGACAGTGCATAAAAGGAACAAATGGATTTCAGTTGGTGGTTTGGCCTGAAACATGTCAGAAAACAGGCCAAAATGTTGATCATTGTTTTCCAAATGAAAAGCAGATGTCTGAAATTGTCTTATTTTGAGTCAACACGATGATTAGTTTGTTTTCGTGGAGGACGACAGATTTATGAGAATATTTACTGACGAGAGGCTGAAATTCGGAGGATTTGGACAATTTTAAATCAAACAAGGACAATGATTAATGGATTATCAATAAAAATTATCGATTACAATAATTGATTAGTTGTACATTAACCAATTAATTATTGCACCTCTTCTTGCGATATTACATCAGTGTTTTGATAAGCATTGACATTCACATCAAAGTGGGAACATAAAATTTCAACTTTTCATTATTACAAAAAGCTGCACCAATGAAACAATTACAATGCATCATCCAATTATGCACGCTGAGTACTTCCTCTTGATCTTAAATTACTCAATAGTGTGTTGGTCTTTATTTTTTTATAGCCATTATTTTAGGGATTTAATGCCTTCCTAGGAAGCATGAAGTGGCTTTCATAAAAGGGCTTTTGTATGTGTTGTTTTTCCAAAAAAATGTTCATGGTCCCCAAGGCGTTTCAGAATGGAAAGTCATCAATCTTTGATGATCCACACCCAAGATTAGAAGATGACAGCTGCAGACTAAGTGCACCAATATAATTAAGTAAAGACATAGATAGGGAAAACAAACAAAAGGTTCAGGTGGTGCCTAATGAACAACTATCTCCATGAAGGGAGTGGCTACATGTTGACATGTAGGCGCTAGACTAGAGTAGGGCATATTGATATGAACATTCAAGATAATATAATATTATTTTGCCCATATTGTACAGCACTAGTTAAGCGTATTGCACAACAAAAACTCAACATATTTCAATTAAATTTAAAATGTCGTGTTTTGTTTTTTTGTAACCATTGCAAGAATTTTAGCTTTTTTTTTCTTTTTCGATGAACGATTACGAATCCTCTGACAAAATGCAGTCATTGTATTGGTATCAACAGGTGCATCTCAATATGCTCTATAGAGCGTTGAAAATTGTACTGTAGCAGTAACAATAAAAATTTCACACTTAGGAAAATACTTTTCAGAAGGCCTTTACCGACCTCATTTTCATACCAAAAATAAAATTTGGATCATTTCTTCTTATTTATTTTCTAATGATGCCATATTTTGGGTTTTCATAGACTGTACTACAAGATCAGATAACAAAATAATAAATCATGACATATTTCAATCTACCCCCTGCATCTATACAATGTATAAATACATTTGTAAAATAGGACCCCTGAAAAAATATGTTTCACGATGTTCTACAGTAATCCATTTAACCGTACCTGTATATATTTATTTGCGTTGTTTACGTTTCACAAAAATGTAGAGCAAGACACATGAGCCATCGCATTCCTCCACGCTGCAAACAACCTACCTCATGACACATTTTCTTGTTGTAAACATGAGATGTTTTGGTGCATTTACTATGAAGTGATTTATATCTTGTTGTTCAAGCTCTGTATAGTTTTGACTGTGCAGTGTACAAGAGTTGGTCCGGAGGTAGTTATTCTGCACAAAGTTCACTGCAAGCAGTGGCTAGGGACACATTCTGCCTGGCTTTCATTCTGGAGGAAATTCATCCTTTTCCACATGATTGTTAATAACACATTAATATACAAGTATGACCCACCATCTGAGTGCCATTTTTTTCTAAATTGTATTTTTAAGTGCTGCTGAGGGGACTGGGCTTAAAACAAAAAAGGAAAAAAAGAAAAAAAACGATATATCGATTTTAATCGAATTTCCTTTTCATAGCCCGCTATTGATTCATAAAACCATATATTGATACTTCTAAAAACATATTTATCCCCATAAATTTACATGACTTCACGTGTCACACAGGATCTTGTTATGCAAAAGTAGCATGTCAAAACCAAATGGAGGAAGCAGCAAAGTCAGCGCCAACAAGCATGTATGCAGATGTATTTATTGTTTTGATCAGGTCATGTTAAATAAAACTTACCTGATTATTGTAACTGCATTGGCTTCAATGATTAACGTAAATATTAATATTTTTACTAATGCACCTAGTTACAGCAAGATGTTCAACTATCTATGATTGAATAAAAAATCAAAGTGAATCGAAAGCCGAATTGAATCGGGCCCTTGTGTATCGAATCGATTTGGGAAATTTGAATCGATGCCCAGCTCTAATATTAACAGAGCAATATTCTAGCTTAACATCTTAACTATCTCTTCTGCTTTCTAATCGTGCATTGCAAATGGATACCTGGCCCTTACTTATTTTGTTGATTATGTTCGCTGCCGACAAACTGACGGCTCTGTCCTTGATACAACCATTTCTAGGATCGTCTGTCCGTGTTGATTAAAAACCCTGAGCCCTCCAGGGCACTTCAACCCACAAACCATGAGGGCAGCGTCATATGACCCAGACGTGAAAGAGAAGACAGTGGAGGTGGCGTCTGAAGTTTCAGCGCGGGGCCTGCACTGGCTTGCCTGATAGCTCGGATGCCTTTAGGCCTGTAAACAACTGAAAACACACAGTCGCAGAGAAACAACTTTTTTACCTCCCCATAAACAAGGCACTACATTCATATCTATATACTTGTGACGGCTTTTATTATAGGGTGAAGCACCTTTTGAGAACGTCCTTCCTTCAGAGTTGCATGTCAAAAATATATTTAGAAAACCGTGAATCTAGTGCAGAGAAGAAGAGCTAAGATTTCAAGACATTTAATAAAAAAAACAAACTTGGTGACCCACATCAGACATGCTGGAGGAAGACAAGTTGAAACTTCTCAACAGCGTTTCTTCAGGCTGTCAAACTAATGAATAACAAAGTGTTTTTTTTTTTTTTTTGCTAAGGGAACACAAATAATTGCTGACCTCCAGACAGAAGGAGGGATTCAAATGTGTAATGATTAAAATAACTTTCAGTAAATCACTGAATACTTTTCATTCAGATCAACGACCACGTGTGTCTCTAGTCGTAGCAGAAGGTCTTTTTCCAAGTGCTGGAGAAAATAATGCTTTTGAGAATAATAGGACGAGGACTGAAATTATTTAGCAAAATATGAACACGGACCGAAAGTTAGACAGGTTTGTAGTGCATTTACCTCCGATTTAAGAAGTGAAAAGGGATGTGGCAACTGAAAGTTGAAAACGTATGCACGCTCTGGAGTTAAAAGAGAAACCTCTCAGAGTGAAGCCGCAATTAATTCAGTTTTACATGACATGTCGGGTACGTCTCTGTTTTCAACTCGGTGGAATTTAAACAGGAAAACAGCCTCAACTCCTAACACCTAATTAATGCCTAAATTACAACAAATATTGTGAGCGAGGCCGACTCATGCCACATCACCGGGCCAGTTCTAGATAAGGTCCAGGTGTCTCAATACTTTTGTAGTTTAGAATCAGAAACCTAATCATCACCTCTCAGGCATATTTTGATTTTGTCAGTAATTTGCATATCAAGCAAAACCAAAAAAGACTCACAATGTGTTTTGAGATGTGGGTTGAAAAACTCTCTGTAGAGCTGGCTATCGGACCAAACAACAACGCTAGAAGTCAGCTAGTACGGTACTGTTGCTTCTGAATGGCGTGATAAATTGATTTTCATACCAATAACACTCGAGACCCAATCAAAATTTGCGGTACTTGCAGACTCACCGTCACACTCCAAGTAAATCTACCGCGTGTTGTCTCGTCCTCAACGGGCCATTATAAATGGAACACATGGCTAGCGCCGTAACAAAATGTGGTCAACGTGGAACACCTGGAATCCCTGAATATGATCCTCATCAAATTTTGAAAAAAAAAATAAATAAATAAAACAAAAGGAAATTTGCTGAAATCCACTGACCAACAGCGGCGACAGAAACTATACGAGATACAACTGCAGCTGTAAAATGTACTTGCTCAAAAGCATGGCACAGAAGCAACTCAGTTTCAGTCATTAATAAATAGTTCTAAAAAAAACTTTGCCAGTGAAATGTGATTTTGATATGAAACCCATTGATCAAACAAAGAAATCTGTGGGCTGTGGGCTGCGTCCATCTGCACGCAGCAATGTGGAGGCGAAAGCAATTAGCCACTTACTGCACTTGTGTTTAAGCGCACACACACAGGCACACACGTTCACAAAAATAAAAGTATATGCTCTCACTCTCTTAGCACCTCTTATTCACATATTAAAACACACAATGTCTGCTTGATGGACGCACACACACTCACGCACTTCTCTTCAATACCATTACAGGAGCCGCCACGTTCAACTTGCACACTGAAAACCCCAATTTGTTTATTCCCGTGGGGATTATGGGGAGAAGGAGGGATGAAATGCATCTAACAGAGAGTTGGGGCCCCCCTCTCAAAGCTCTTTAATTACAGCTCCTCCCCCCCGCCCCCCAACACCCTCCCACCGAAACCGCCTCCCGGAACTCAAATGCAATGAAGTTGAGCTAACTGCACAGGCTGTCTCAGAGTGTGTGCATGTGCGCGTGACCGAAAGATATAGGCAACGAGTAAGGAAGCAATAGATCACGAGCCAAACAGCCATCCCCCCACGAGTGTAGCCTCTTCCTCCTTTTTCTGCTCCTATCAAAGCGTTCCAAACTCACGGGAGGCCAACGTGCAGCAGTGAAGTCAGGCAAAACCAACGGCTTCCGATCAGATCAACTGAGCACAGCCGCGTCACCTGCAGCGCACCTGTGCCGAGGCTGATAAGACGTTATGTTGTACTTAAGTCACATTTCCTGCGTATCCAAAATAAGCAGAGGATTTACCTCTTTGTTTTGTTGCTTTGTTGTTTATACAACCTGGAATACTGACATTTTTCCAAGTGTTGTATCCTCTTGTGCAGATGTGACATGGCATAATGTGGACGAGGGCTGAATGATTTTAGGGAAAAAAATGTCAAATGTATTGCGTTTTTTCTGACAGATATCGCAATTTCGATTTAATTTGCCATTTTCTTCACGACGTGCAGTGACATTTACAAACATGACAGAAAAAGCTATTACTCTCACTGTCATAATGCATTTTTTAAACCCTAAAATGTTTTACATTTTATAGTAATGTTCTTTGTACATAAATGTCAGATCATTATCCTTCAGCAAAGGTGAATTGATTGAAATATATAATTTTGAGTTGGGTAGATCTTAAAACTCAGTATTTCGTGGTGCAAAATAGTGCAAATATTATTGATGAGATCATAAATATTTAATATACGTTTGACATGGAACCTCTTCGTCATGATGACGTCAGTCGTTTACGTGTTCTGGTCTGAGAGCGTCTGCTAAATAAATTACTTCCGGGACTATGGGCTCCAGCGTTTTTTTTTTGTTTGTTTGGTTTTTTTTTTTTAAATCAGTACGATACTGGTTAGTGTGACCTTCTTCATGAGTGTGTCCTACAAGCACATGAAAAAAAAAAAAAAAAAAGCAGCTTTGACAACCTCAAAATCGCGATGTCTGAGATTGCGATTTTGATCCCAAAACGATAAATCGTTCAGCCCTAATGTTGACACATTGGAAATGGCTCATGATTAGTTGTTTTTTTTTTTAACAAGGCAATGTGTGTTTGTGGCCTTGTGAAAAATTAATGGCTGCCAGCAAAGCAGCCATCTTGCAAGTAATAAGTCAGCTAGTTAATAGCAGTAGTTAAAAAGAGGCTACAATTTGTACCCATCAAAGATTTCCACAATGGAATGGATTCCAAAGCGTATAAAGATTGTTTGTTTTGACGGGATATAAAAAATGGCCAGCAAAAACGGTTGGTTAAAAGCTAAAGTAACATGTCAGAGAAACAGTGGAGGAACAATTTCTCTTTGGATTTCAAAGCCTATTTTCTCTCCTTTACTTCTCTCCGCCACATTGCTCCTCTGTCTTCATAAAAGAGAGAGAGAGACAGAGGAGGGGGGAGAATAGACTCCTCTTCCAAGACAAAATAGAGGAGGAAGAAAAACAGCGAGGGCAGTGAGTGTGAGGCTCAGTGATTGATTAGAGGCAAGAGGGGATACATGGTGGTGTCTCACATGAAACACTGAAGCACTTACAGATGACTCTATTCACAGTCATTAAAGAGCAGTTTCCAAAGGCGCTTGCTCCACACATAAATAGAGAAAGACTAAATCCTGCGCTCCTCTCCGAGAGAGTGAAGCAAGTGTTCTGAGACACACGGCAATGGATAAATGCAGCCAATTGAACACCTGTAAGCTCAGACTGTTAAAATCAATTATATTTTGGAAATAATAATACTACTCCAATAAACATGTCATAAAATACAAGATCCAATTCCATGCTTATATAATTAATACGCGACACATAGCAACAGCCTACAACAGTCTAAACCCTCACATCCCACATTGTTAAATTCTTCCCCCAAAAGATTAACTTGAACATGATGAATGAATATCTGAGTCTGGATTTCTACCTTGCCACATCCGCAGCCATCTAACACTTAACTACGACTATTTGCTTTTTCTAAAGGACAGTTTGAGCTGGATTTCTTAATCCAACCCGTTCACTGACGCGCAGCATACACGCTGTGTAAATTTTGTATATATATATATATGTATGTATATATATATATATATATATATATATATATAATTTTTTTTTTATTACTGTTTTGTCCCAAAAAAAATGACTAATCAGGATTTCAATTATTACTAAAAAATAGTGATGCTTATCTTTTTTTTTCCACAGGTACATGGAATTATAAATTCTGTTGAGTACCATTGTAAAACTCTATATGTATATGGTCAGTTGGTTCTCAAACTATCAGGCGATCGCTACCTTGAAACATAAACTTATTCATTGTGCATGTTAAAGCGAGTTCATCACTCTTCGGTCACTTGTTGAGTGTAACAACCGTATGCTTGTACTTGAATATTGCCACAACCCACACATTGCTCGACAGTACACTCAAGTTTTGCTCCGTCACTCGATGTGCAGCAGGCCAAGATGAGCTCATATCCCCACTTACCACAGCCCAGGCGTCGGCTAATGGGTGTGCTTTTGATGACGAAGGAATTACAACAGGTGGACAGTTGGCGCCGGACACATGGACACCCATGTAATCATCATGTCTGAGGGTTTTGGATCGTGTACAGTAGTGCCGTGCCCTGTTGTGGTTGATCTTCCAGACTTCATGCTCAACAACTGTTTCTGTTCCCTACATGTGCATGAACATAAATAGCCGATTGGCTCTGCATAATCTTTTGTGCGCTATCCTTTAAATCACTCATGTCTGGAAAGCACAAATGAAGACATTTACTACATAAAGATGTGTGCTATGTTAGCTTGGAAAACCTCACGGAAACTACCAGAGGCCAGCAATGCCCAGCTTCAAGGAATGTCGTGTCAAAAATATTTAGCATCCACTGTGATAAATAAATAATAATAATAATAACGTGTTTGCACCGCTGTGGGCTTCCCATTTATTAAGGTTGCTCCTACTAACACCTGCAGACATTTAAAGTTTATAGAATTGTACTCAAATATTTCTTACTTGTAATCCATCCTACCACCAAAGCGGAGAGACAAGAATTTAACTCCCTGCCCTTTTTCCCCCCCAGTTAACATGTGGTGGGATATCCTTTCCACATGCAAGATATTATTCAATTATTAGAGTTTTATATAAATAAGACTTCTGTCAACCCAGATTTCACTGCTCCAAAAGTGCATTCAGTCACAAGATAATTTCGCGTTGTACGAGGTGTGTCAGAAAGGTTGCAGGACTTATAAATATATTGTATTTATAACCCAAAACTCCAAACTACAAATTCTCCCCTCAATGCGGACCAGACAATCAACCAGCACATCTACAGAGGGATCCCGAGGCGTTTGCCTCGCTCAGTGAGCAAGAAAAAGCAAGAGTGGCGACAGGACAAATTGTGGCTGCTTCAACAGGAGAACGCATCTGCTCGTTATGTCCAGTGTTTCCAATCATTCCGGTCCAAGAAGAACATCCTTCACTACTCACCTGACTTGTCTGTGTGTGTGTGATTGTTTTCCTCCTTTCCCAATTTCTATGAGGTTATCAAAGGGACCCGTTTTGAAGATGAGGACAACATCATGATTGCTGTAATGAAGATACCGGATGACTCCACCACCTTAGGATAACTCATGCCAGGCGAATTACTACAAAGGGGCAAAATTGTCATTTCTAGTTCATGTTTGGAATGTATTTTTTGTGACACCAGTATTGGAACTTTTCTATCACACCTTGTACTGCAGACAAAGGAGAGGTTCTTTGTAATAATTAATACGTTATACTGCATTGTTAACCAATGTGGTTAAAAGATTGTGAAAGTAAAAAATCTTGCAGAAAATTTATTAGAATACACAGCATGAAAGCATTTTAGTATTTGAAAAAATGACTAACAGGCCGAGAGAAACTACATAAACAATAGAACTGTCAAGTGGCATTGGTCTCTTGGCCCGCAGAGCCCATCGATGGATGCAAGTGCAAAGGGAATTTAACTCTGATCTTATGTGTGACTACACAAAGGGCAGCACAAGAGGGCTTTTGGTGGGGCCTGTTCTAACAGAAGGCTGATGCAGACTGCTCTTTGAGGGGGCCGTCCCACATTGACTCTGGGGAAGAGAGCAAGGCTGACAGGTCAGTCTTAAAGCTTGGAAAAAAAAAATGGGGCCAGGATCAGGGGGTTCTGTGGGACAGGCGGGAGGGAGCCTCAAGCCTTCTCCCTCTACCCCCCGAGGACAAGCAGGGGCTTAGAGACAAAAAACGCAAGGTTGTGGATTTGAGGGGAGCTAATAGCAAGTGGTGGCTTGGGAGAGGTTAGGAGCAGTTGGGGAGCATGGCTGGCTGAGCCAGAGAAGACGACTCCAACTTGCCCCAGCTGTCGTATGGAGTCACACCAGTATGCATCATCCATCTCCTTCTCACTCCTGCCTGCATACCCAACAGCAAAGCAAAGTAAATCAAGAAACAATAGACACCCCCTCTCCAGACTGGCAGCATAGGCGCTGATCTGGGAGACGAAGGGGCAAAGGATCAAAGCCCATAGGAGAGAAACACAACAGCTCCATCCAGCTGGACGCTTCCCTCTTGTCACCTCAGAGGGGGGGGGTTCTGACCAGGAGATGGGGGAGGGGCTTCAGTATCATAAACCGCAAATCAGCAGGGCACTTGGTTGTATGGCATGTGTGAATATGCGAATTTATATGGGAGGGGGTTGCCAAAAGTCAGTTGTGACAGAATGTGAGCCAAAGTGCAGATCTGTCACGGCTGTCATTGTTGCCTAGCAACGGTGCAAATAAAAGAGCAGAAAAGTGATGTAAGAAGTGACGATTGGAGAAGACCAAAATTAAAAAAAGATTGTCGAAAAACAGCAACTCCTGCATTTCTACATGCTAACAACCCCACAAAAGTTTTTGAAATTCATCAAGTAGCACAGAGTTGCTTGGTCATCCAACTGACGATTGTTAAGCCCAAGTGTGACCCCTCGTCCCACGTCCACTGACCTGGAAGTTAGGTCCATTTGGGACATCCATTTTGAAACTCTACCACAGAAGAAAGCGGAACTGAAGAAGACAGAGGGTGGAAATGAAGGGGCAGAATTATGAAGTACCAGAACAATGATCGCAACTGTGTTTGAGTCCAGTTCAGTGTTTTGGAGAGGTCAACAGAAAGCTGAGGGGGAGGGGGCAATGACTACCGACAGACAAAATAATGGACTATAAGCAACTGTCCGAACTTTAAAAAATATATATAATTAGTAGTACTGTATTTTTTTTAAATAAAACACAAACTCAATTTTAGGGACATTGCCAGCTTGTTGTTGCTAGGAAGAATTAAAATTAGAATTCAACTTCACTACTGTAGCGAATATGCTTCGAGTGGACCAGGTCATTTGGGAAGTAAAAATACCAATACCAGTATGCCGATACTGTAAGTAGAGTGTCATTCCTTAAAGAAATGCTCCGATACTATCCACACCAATACCACGTCACCGGTCTGACATAAACATTTCGGGTGGAAGGAGCCAAGTTAGTGTGTGTGAGGACATACCTAACGAGCATGGATGAGAGCAATTTGATGAAGTGACCGTGGATGACATTAACCGTTGAGCTCAAGCACCAAGTTTTTATGAGCAGTTTGGTGAGTCGCATTAATTAGCCGCAACAGTTGATAGTAGTACAACTGATACTCTAAACATATGCCATGTAAAAAAAACACAAAAGAAAACGGCATTAAAAAAATATAGTTCAGAATATCGGCGAGTACACAAATGTAACTACTTGTACACATACTTAAACTGAAAAAAGTGGAATAGCTGCCCCCCTTATCCTCGTGTCACTGATCCCTTCAATGGCTTCATTCTCACCCAAAATTATGAATCAATTCCGTGATAAAAAACATTTCACAGAGTGACCGTCTCTATGGCAGCAGTGAATGAGTTACAATTGAGTTTCTGTGTTGCCCACACAGCAAGATGAAGGCACATGCAGAGTCAAATATGAGATGAGTATATTTAGCTTCCTTTGATTGAGACGTTCTTCACCCGCTGCTCCCAAGCCTGAAATTCTTTCTCACTCACGGTGAAATTGAAAGATGAGCAGACACTGTATTCACAATAAATATACTACACAATCCATTAACAAATCAATACCGATCTTCAATAACACTGTAACGTGTACTTGATGTGAATTTCAGGGTAAGATATGAGCACATAAATCTTTAAGTATATGCCGCTTTCACAACAGCTGTAGCTGTAGCAAAGCGCTTTACCAATAATTAATGTTGGATTGGAAAGAAACACTGGGCAGGTCCAGATGAGAATGATGGGGCAAAAGTTAGAGTTTTGGTTTCTGCGCAGACAACAAAGTTAAAACAACCCATAATCACATTCGACTCAAAAACAGGATTGAGACTGTATTTTGCATACTGTGCCCATTCCGTTTGCGTAACTGCTTGTGTGTCCGGTCTGTCTCTTTATATACAGTCATGGAAAAAATTAGTAGAACATTTTGTTTTCTTCAATGTGTTGTTCATTGTAATGCCTGGTAACTGTAAATGTGTACAAAGTGATTAAGAGTCAGAAAAGTACTGGGGGTTTTTTTTCCGCACAATTCAAAATTGGGTGAAAATAAGGAAAGCTACTGGAAATGATCTTATTGACAGAAAAAAATGACTGCTCTACCATTTGTCTGGTAGTGCAGAGGAACTAAATATATTAGGATGGCTGAGAGTACCATCAAAAGTTCAAGTGTTGCTGCAGTGAATGGTGGCTCTGTTGCAACACAGCAAGTCTTAAGAAGTCTGATCAAGAACACGAGGGCAGCACTTGATGTTCCCCGGACATTGTTTTCTCTCCCAGTTTTACCCATCATGTGAATTACCACTCATTAGGGGATCCAAAGTAGGGCTGCATTAGATGCTACCCCAAATCCGTTTGGCGGCTACGCGCTTCCAACAACACGCACAATGGCGTGATCAAATTTGCGTCATTATTTATTGATATAGATCACGTGTCAATCGCGATACATATTGACATTGCATTATCGCCCAGCCCTAATCCAAAATCAGATGGAAATACGCCGATACCTTGGAATACATCATTTTGGGTTGAAATAAGTCATATTAAAAGGAAAACAACAATTCAAAGACTTCACCCCATTCCTTATTTATGTAAATTTATCTCTAAGAAATGATTGTTTAAGACTTTTCCTCGCCAACCTTTGGCTCTCGAAACCCCAACAAAAGGTCAGAGGCAGTTCAAGGGTAAGGGGATCATTCGTTTGCATTCCAGCTCACTTCAATGCTGCTTAAGAGGTCAATGTTTGAGAGTCTTGAAGGCACACTCTTTCCTTGTTCTCCTCCAAGGGCAAAGGGTCATCTTATGTGGGCTAAAGAGTAGGGAGTGGCCGGTGCCTAGAAACTACTACACCCCGATTCTAAGAATAGCCCAAACCAAAAATTCTCGAGGCAGAACATTGTGATCCCTCTGACACCTTATCTTTACCCAGTAACAGAACTGAGATGGTTGGTCTCCTTTAATGCATTCCTCTTGTCTCTAATTTCAGGAGAGCTTCTAAGTAGGTTAATATTTTAGTCCATTACTCCCTAAGAAAATTTACAATGTCAGCGGTCATTGATGTTCGAGGAGACACCATGACTCACAATCTCTGCTGTAGTTCTCCCCGTCTGTGTGGTGCTTGGATAGGTCAACTCCTTTCTCACCAAATTCATCCAAACATTCCTTTATGGATCTTTTCTTTCTGCACTCGGGCGCAGTCGTGCTGAAAGGTCTTTGTAACACGAACAATTAAGCCCAAACCGACACTGAATTGGTCAATATTCCACACATCAGTCAGATCCACTTATCTAACCATCTCCGACACGTCACCTTGTTGACTCGCATCACTCAAGTTGGTGTCTTCTATTGCGGTCACACAAGCCTCCAATCGAAAGATAATTCAAGCCAGCCAGCATGCTGTGAGCGTCAACTTCAAAATTAAAGCCGACCAAATAACACATGGACATCAATGCCTTGATGGGCTTTTATTTTGAAGTTGGCCATGGCAGCGGTTGGCAGGGTGTTCACGTTATGCTTCGTATGAACAATCGTCGTGGTGGACGGCTCGACTTTGACTGGAGACTGGCCTGTTCCACATTTCTATTGCCATCATGTACTGTTGCCACCCACATCAACACAACGCCAAACCAAAATCATGTTCAATCGCTTATTTAATGTGCGTTATTATCTAATCACCAATTGTGCTGTCATTGTTTAAAAATGTCTAACTGTGCCAGTCGCAGACATTAGCGGCCAGTGGTTTTCAAACAATCTTTAGATCTTTACGTGTGTCGCCATACATTTGATCATGTAAAACAGTAGATCGGATGCTTTCCTTATCACCGAGCAAAAATAAGAGGCTGAGAGGCTATCATCCACAGTAAACAAATACGATATCACTCATATTTCCAGACATTCAAAGTACCTCGAGGAGATAGAGGCGACAAAGCATTCAGTGTGGCGCGATGTTTGGACTGGGTCGTCGTCTCCTAAGTCTCCCTCATAAATCAGTGCTATTCGGCTGAGGGTGGAGAAGGAAACATGCCAACAATAAATCCAATTATGAAACAGGCTGGCACCACTCAGTCTGATGACAATGTCTACCTGAACCTACTGGGTGACAGTTAAGCGTAGTGTGCCAGCTTTAGCAATGGAAGCAAACAGGAAAAATGTCACAGGGGGTGTGTGTGTGTGTGTGTGTGTGTGTTTGTCTGCGTGCGCGGCAAGCAGCCAAAACCACATAACTGTGGAGCCGTACGGGCACCAGTTAAACCTTTTTATTTCAAGCCGGCTGCTATAACTCTATAAGGCAACTTCAGTCATGCACCTGTCTCACATCAAAATGCATGTAAAATAGATGATGCATTTAAAGTCACTGCAGCTGTCGATGGTTTGGGTGAAAAATTATAGGAGGGGAGTACTGAACTTAAAATGATGTCTGCAAATTTTAGTTCGATTAGTGAACAGCCCCCCAAAAAAAAAAAAAAACACGATAAGGTGACCAGTGGCAAGTTGTTCAATAGATGAAGAGTATAGCCATGTTTGTTCTAATTGCCTCCCTGGAAGAATATATGTTTCAGTATACAATGCTGTGGTTGTGATTGGAATAGAAGATAAGCTTCCACCATATAACATTGCCGAGATAAATTTGAAACAACCTTAAAATGGAGCATGTTAGTGTTTGCATTACGGGGTTGAACAATTGGTACTGAACAACACAAATTTCAATTTCACCCTTTTCTTACAGCATGAATGCTTTGGCTTGCTACTTTTGTGCAACATCATACATGTACAAAATAGACAAGAGCATTTACAAAGAGGATCAGTTGAAAACTTTCAGTATAGTTGACGTGACAGCTAGCTTGGTTGGATTACATTTATCGCTCAGCCATTGGGACAAGAATGGTTTTGTTAAAAAACGAAATAAAATAAAATCATTTTCTTTTTCCATTCGCCTAATTGTGTGCGATGTCGAAAAATGTAGACATGCCAAGGGGCAGAAACAAGTAAAAACACAAATTTACATGCGAGGCAAGTATCTCGCACATAAAACGCAATCACTTAGGTCAAACCAAAGCATATTTAATCATATCTCGTCTTGATCTTGAACTGCTAGAGTAGAAGTTCTATTTTTAAAGTGCTGTTGTGAAGCATAGAGTAGGAGTTGTAGTATTACACATGGCTTCCTCTGGCCAACTCTTTAATCAGCCGTTGTAATTGCTGGAATTGCTGAAGATAAATAAGGGGCGGGAGGCAGGCAACAAGAACCTGAGTCCGGCTATGTCTTGCAAGCACTCAAGCGTTGAGGCGCAATGAAGGGGTTGCAAACTGATGAAATTGTGGCAAATAACGGGGTGGAGAGATGAAAAAGGATGGAAGGAATGATGCGGTACTGAAGACAGAGGACGTAATATTACACGTGTCCCTCAGTGGCAGACTTGAGAGCTTTGAGGAATCCAAACAAGGCTCTGCTCTGAATACTAAGGCCTTTGATAGCGGAACTGCTATAGAGACCCAACTTTTAAGCCTCCGCCTCTGAGGCCCCAACCGCTTGTGCAAGAGTATCCCTAATTGGAAGTCGAGGCAATAGAAGGAGGGGGTTTGGGTGGCAGTAGCCCAGGAGCACAGAAGGGGGAAAAGAAGCCAGGAAGGCTGCTTGATTTAAGAGGCCATTGTCTTAGCAAGTACTTTCTCCCTCCCTCTCCTTTCTCCTTCTGCCCTCCCCTTCAGATGCCCACACTCCTAAGAGTCAAAAGGCGCCGTTTAGCCCCGGTGAACAGCAAGGGCCTGGGCTTGTTTTGACACTTTGTCCTCCTTAGCTTCTGTGAAAAAGCCCCACTTCTATGGGCCACTCCAGTTCATTAGGGAGCGCAGCGCTTTCAGTTGTGTCCCCATTCCAGTTCCAGGCTTCAATGGGGCCTCCAGAGCCCTTCAATGTTTGTTTAATGAAGTCCTCCAGCACCTTCACAACAAGCAGCTCAATTTCCATCAGCGCAGGCTTGGCTGAGCTATTGCCAAACGGGTATGGGTCAACTGGAGAAGAAAACGCACAAAAGTGGCGAGATAAAGCGCAACACAGATTCAGTAGTTAGCGAGCAGGAGCTTCAAGTTTTTGCATGCCTGTTGTGTCCAGTGTCGAGTTTCTGCTCTCACACTTTTCGGTGACATTCTTGTGCAGCACTATCGAGGGGACAAAAGTGAAAAACGTCACTCTAGAAGGGCAAAGGTACTCGCGGAGCATACAGTACACACCCTGAGGAGGTTTGAGCTGCCTCTGTGCGAGTGTCTCAATATGCATACAGACTTCACACAACGTTACTCGAGGAAAGCAAAATGGCATGGCAGACCTTGCATTTTTTTTTAAATTATTTATCATACTGTGGTATTTTAAAATGTATGTTGTTTGATGTGGGCATTTTCTTGTTTTTTGCAGGGCGGAACAGTAGCTTACTCGCATACCGAAATGTTGTAAAATATGTGAGTGTTAAATCCATTAAAAACCTTTGCAAATCTGATTTCATTGATACCACTATAACAATACAGCTTAATGTTGAAATAATGTAAATCAATCACATTTAGCAAATTTTACAAACTCAACAAACTGCCAAAGCAGTTTTATTGAACAGGTTTCTGATTACATATATTCGTCAGCATGCCTTCTCGTGATTTCAACAGCTCGGAGGACATGAGATATCTAGCAGGTGCTTCCCTACAGTTGTCTCAGGAAAGTACGGGAGGGAAAGGTGACACGACCACATGTTCATACTGTAAGCAAGATGAAGAAAAGTCCTCAAATCCAATCAGCTGTTCGAACATTGGGCTAAATGATCGGTTGCCTAATGTCAACTCGTCTCATTCAGAAAATAGGCCAAAGCTCTTTGTTTCATTTCTGAAATAAGTGCTTTCATTTGAGCGATATGACGATATAGACTTTGTCGACATGAAATCATGAATTTTTGGTGCATTCCTAGCTAACAAAGCAAATACATGTTTCCATGAAGCAGCGCTAGTGGACTCCAAATAGATGCAGAAAATGCAGCGCGGTTCATAACTCTGTGAATGTCCACTAAGTGAAGAAGTCCGTCTGCCTCAGAGGTTATTTATACACTGAACTCTCACCCAATCCATGCTTGTCCACAGTGTGGTAGAACGGACAAAGCCAACGACACTGGCATCACATCTATTTAGGTTCGATTGTAAAATCTGTGCGCTTCTTTAAAAATAATACAGCTTACTATGCTACTGTTCGCAAATCCTATAATGAGACAAAAGCCAACAAGGAAACAGTCCTTCTGTGGTTCCGACTGACAAGCACTCACTCTGCCACAATCCCATTTGTTCGTGGGGGAAATGTAAATATATCCATTACAAAAGGAGTGAAGTAATAAGCTCAAACAGCTGGCTCGTGGACAACAGGGCAACAACATTGCAGACTTTTTGGGGGCTATTTTGAGCCTTAAACACGTTTGGTGAGCATTTACAGTGTATTTTGTCACTTACTTATGCGGGTACGAGAATTTATTTATTTATTTATTTTGAATTAATTTCTTTATTTATAACTGAGGGTCTCGAATTACTCCGGGACTCGTTTCATTTATAATAATCATCTTCCGTCTGTATTTTACACTGGCCATAATCATGTTTTTGTTTTTTGTTTTTTCCAAAGCGAGTCATAAAAGTTAAGGAATAACAATAGTGACCTGAAAGATACCACCTTCCCATTGTCTGAAGCCGATCATAGTCGAGCGCTATTAACTGTCACCAATTCAAAGAAAGTTTCAACAGGAAATACATTTGATTAGACTCGCTACCTTCAAACAACAAAAGTGATCTTTGCCCAGGACCGTAAGACATTTTCCAAGCACACGTACTGTATCTGTGAGGTCAACTGCACAGTTGAACTATAGAAATGTCAAAAATACGGCTACAAAATGGCCCTGGAAAACTGTCCTACATTTGCCACCAAAGGCTCCAATGAGGTGCTCCCAAAGACACGCCACATAAATGGCTTTTTTATAATGCATGGCGGAGCGTACGCTGTGGACGGCGAGACTCTTGCGATGCAACAATCTCTTTTTTAATGCCTCTTGAACAAGTCTTTCACAATGTCATCTTAAGTCACAACTGATGCTTTTCCAGTCAAGTCAAAGCAAGCAAAGCAAAGCTTAAGAATTAAGTTACTATGGATCTGTGCACGTGCGTGTCCTTCAAAACGCCTTTGCGTCCCTGCCCCCCTCCTCTGTTTGTGCTCAGACAGTGAGTCTCCAGCACTGCTTATCATTCTGTCCTCTACAGCAGCCCCCCTGCCGAGACAGAAAAGCAGAGTTTATTACAGCCTGTAATAATCTGCCACCCCCTAGGAACTAAACTACACACTACAAGGCCGATACGCCAAAAATGCCCGTTCCGATACAAAAACAACAACGTGATCATCCATTTTTATGTTACATCCTGACATAACTAGAAACAGTTAAGAAATAAAATACAATCTTTAAAAAAAAAAACTGTACCAACTACAAAACAATACCACAAGTCTGTTGTGTATGTAGCCCTCATTCTATAATTCAAAAGTTACGGTTGTTAGCCACACTCGTAAACGGACCTATTCAATTCCCTCCCAGGGAATACTGTATCTCACAATGTCACAATGTATTTTTACTCACAACAGGACTCATGTGAAGGTAATGGGCTATTTTTGCACACAATCTCCTGTGCGGACAAAAAGTGGCTAGGTCTTTTCAGGTTTTGAAAAATGGTGTTATTCTCCACACAGGGGTACACAAGACTGGCGAAACAACCCTTCAGAGACATACATCGTTCTTTGTGAAACTTAGCCCAGAGCACTGAGCTGCAATTTAAAGAAGGGCTTGGAGATGTACGCCTCCTCTTACATGCACGGATATGAAGGTAGAAAGTCAATATTCTGTCTAATGTTGTGGTCATACTGTGGCTAGAAGTTATTAATATGTCAATTAGTAATCCTGGTTAGGGATAGGATATATGTATAGTATTGTAGTGTTAGTATGAACATGTCCAGTTATCAATTGTGTATTTGATTCTTTTCAAAATATGTATTTAGCGTGACTACGAAATAAAGTAAAACAGAAATGGAAAGTGTACAAACCAACCTCTTCATTTCCATAAGGAAGCATGAAAAAGATTCAGGGTGAAAATGTCGGGCTGCTGATGACAAGTTTTAAAATTGATGAAAATGTGTAGACCTGTGCAATTACTAGCAAGTTTCAATGCCCAAATTTTGTCGAAACCTTAATCGCACTAAAACCTGGAAGTGCACTTGTTCAGTTGTTACTTGTACTTGTAGAAACAGTGGGCTGCCAAGGCTTTTCTTTGATTTTTGCTTGTGTGCTCTTAAATCTGACATCTGTGACATACATCATCACAGTGAACATAATTGAAATTGTCCTCTGGGCTATGGCATCATGTTCTGAAATCAGACCCGGCCCCCAAAAAGAGAGCCTGTAGGTCTCTTGCAAAGGAGGTTGGCCTTCTGGCGTGAGCCAGCGATGTGATTTATAGCAAGGTGGAGGAACATGAGCGCAGGAATGTAGATGGTGGTGGTGGGGGGGAGGTGCTGTTCGAAACATGACATTTATCCATATGAGAAAATTGAGTATGTGTGCGTGTGTGGAGGGTGGGGGGTTGAAATCAAGTAATCATAGGTTACTTCCATTGCTACCTCGGAGGTGCAATCGCATCCCTTTAGCTGAGCCAAACAAAGCACAACGGGGGTATCAGGTGGCTCACTCTGACGGCACACAGTGAATGCAAAAGCTTGCCTGACAAGAACCTCACCAGCAATAGCAAAGATGGTGAACACACACACACACACACACACACACAGATATATCCAGCACACAATTATAACGCAATCTTTTGCAATACTTGTTCAAGGTGGGATTGTTGCACCACTCTCACTCCAAAATTGTCAGTTGAAAAAATGGGAGCATCAGAGTGCTAAATCTGAATCTGTGAATAAATGAAGAGTCAATAAGAGAAGCCTGGTTGTGTTCGGTTGCACAGCAGCATTATTTAGAATATACTACTCAGGGGTGGCATTTCGCAGTCTTTATTTAGCTCAGTGTTTATTAGCTCAGCAGCATAAGTCAAAGTCTTCATAATTGCGGCACTGCAAACTAATGAAGAATTTAGCCACCTCCGGCTCCTCGGAGCCCCTGAAGAGGTTAAGCATCAACAAGCAAGTCAGGGAATGGAAGGTAAATGTTTTATATACAGTATGCATTTTCCACCTGAAAAAAACAGTGGTGACTCATAAGCGTCAGTGAGAGTCATATCCTGCAAAAGAACTTTTCTTTACGTCTTAAAAAAAAATATGGCTCGCAGAGTGCAATCTGGACAAAAATCAACTTGTGGAAAGCAATAAATCTGTCTGTCTTTTATAAGCGGGCATCAACATTGCCATGTCCATTAATGGCAAGCAAACAACTTTGGGGGCACTTAATCTAATGGGGTGCTGGTGCCATTTTGCAAAACAAAGTCATAAATCTACATTTAAGGTTTGCTGGGTTGGCAAAGCTACATCTGCAAGTTCTTTAATAGGCCACCAGTGAGACAGTCGTGCTGGTGATTGGTCCTGATGAGAGTCAATAAGAAGCAACTGATCAATGCGAGTATATAACTCAACCTAACATAACACAATCCTCTTTCCACCAAAGTGCCAGTGACATAATGGTGAAATCCAATTTCTCTCCATTAACTTTTACGAATAATAATAATTATGACAGGACGCAAATGTACTACAAACGGTCAAATTGCTGTGAAGCGTTGATGGGTGTGAATGCGTCAACCAACAATTGAACAATATTCACAATCTTCAGAAAATAATTTTTGGTATGGCGCAAAAACTATAGAATAACGTATGCTGATTAGGATGCACGATAACTATCGGACCAATATTGGGGGAAAAAATTACGTCACATTCATTGGGACAATATCAACAAAATTGGACTGCCACTTCAAATCTACCAAATTTGCTTGGCTTACAGTCACATGACGTGGCACGCCCATCACTCGTCGGTCAAGCTAACAACAACAACAACACTTTTAAAAAGCTGCCAACACACGGTGAAGGCCTACTTCAAAATAAAAGCCTCCCAAATAATACCAGGACATCATTTTAAAGTTGGCCTTTGTAGCATGTGGCTGCATGTTCCCGTAAGCATTGTTGCGGTTGACTTGACTTGTCGACGCGACCGCGTTAGCAGCTAGCAAAGAGTGCCGTTGGACTACTTTTCGAAGATTCAATCTACAGTCTTAACTTTGATGCTGACAGCTTGACAAAGTTGAAGTTCCCAACGATCCATATTTAACAAACGAGTCTCACTCAATTGTGCTGTTCTAGCAAGCAAAAGTGTGACTGTGATCTTTGTCGTTACTGCGCCGCACAGCGCAACATTTCATCTACTAATATTTTTGGACAAGAAAAAAAACTGTTTTATATGGCAGTTTAAATTTAGGAGAACTAAAAAAAAATACTGTTTGTCTGAAAAAGAAAACTAGCTGGCTGTTTATTAAGTAAAATGTCTTATTTACTATTGTCTATTCATAACTTTTCTTTAACCAATACACGTTTATAAGATTGAACTTTATAAGTGAATATCCGCAAAGTAGAAGTCGACTTTATTTTATTTATTTACTTTTTTGAGGGGGGGGCAGATTTATATGCCTCTATTACACCATCATAAATAATAAGCACATGGTTGTATCACGCAAAGACAATAAGCGCTTTGGCAATTAATGCACTATTTCAGCACAAACGATATTTCAAAACTACCTATGCTTGGGCAGAAATGGATAAAAATTGACATTTGTTGCAAGTCACATATTGACTTTGTAATCATCTTCCTTCTCATTGCTTGGCGAATTAAAACAAAGAAAATCCACCCAAGCAGAGAACTGTTGGAATGCTGCCTGGTTTTCAGAGTGGTACTGAAGTGCTTTCTTTGTCATTGTCTCTGTTCCCTCTTCCTAAAAAAATAAATAAATAAAATTAAAAACCCACGCCTGTATCTTTCTGCACATGTAGTGTGTATCTTTCAATTGTAGTTTACTTTAATGTATGATTTAATGCAAAGTCGCCTTTAGAAGAACGAGAACACACCTTTCAGGTAAGCCCGTGAGACTAATTAACATTTGATAAGTGTAAAAAAAAAAAAAAAAAAAAGAGGTCTAGGCGGTGAGAAACAGAGGTTGATATGATCACCGTGTCCCACAGTGCATTATTAAAGTATATTCTCTACTCTCCAACATACCATTAGTCAAACTCAGCCAATTACTGCAAGGCCACGAGACATATCATGGAAGGCATCTTGACCTCACACCGATTACACACACACAGACACAAATGCGCACACACTCAAACGATCAAACAGGAGTTAAACATTGCCAGTTCATTTCCAGTAAGACTCAACCACTTGTCTTTATAATGCCAAACCCGACACTCCTCGTTGTGGATCAATAATTATCTTTTCACAGACAACAATGAATGTATAGAATGTCACATACACAGAATCACTTATCATTGTCAAAATTAAGTTGGTTTAAAGTCTGACAATATTGTTATGTAACCTTTTTTTTAATTATTACATATGTATAATTAATTGACAAAGGAAAATGCATCATCCGCTAATTTAACATGTGCGTACCACTGACAATAACAAGATAAACGGTTCAGTGGTGATAATTGTTTCGTGACAGAAGCGCTCTATAATCAAAACAAGCAGAAGATAAAAAGGTTGCAGCGGCAGGGAAACATTGATAACCGAGTCTGAGGTGATGACTAACACACACAGGATGGAGGCTGTAGATCAACCGGGGGTCTTTTGTTTTCAATTGGATATTGGATCTCTCTGGTTGACATTTTGAAGAGAGTCTGATGGTGACATTTAGCAGCAGAAACAATCACTGCAGTCTCTATTTGAAGTCCAAATAGCCAATTACAGGTGTGATTTTCGCCTTCCTGTCTGCTATATTTTTAAGGTCATGTCAGAGGGCATGGCATCTGTGAGTGCGTATCCGAGTCCGTGTGTCAATACATGACGCAAAGCCTGTTGCGGGAGCTTAGAAATAGCTTCCGTAGGGTCTGTGCATTCCAGCGGCTGTTCTGACATGTTGTAAATACAAGGTGTTAGAGAAAACAGAGGAAGGGGGTGGTGGAAATCACTCAGAGCAGCTGAGGGTTAGTTGGGGGTAGGAAGCCGGTTATCATCGCTAAACAAACTCACTCATCTGCAATCAGAAATAGAAAAACCTCTCTTTTATCACCTGAAATTCTAAGCAACGATCCGTAAAAATGCATCCATGTCAAAGTTTGCATTCCACACCCCATTGTCACTCAAGATTTTGGGCTATATTCCATCATCTCGGAAGGTAGATACAACATCAAGCACATGCCTGTGCATCTCATAAGATTCAGATGTGCCAAATTTAACTTTCATTTAAACCTCTAAAGTGGAAAAAATCAAACCAAATAAGGAGACATCAATACACGAACTAATATGATAGACTTTACATTCAGGTTGCAAACAAGACATAAGCAAATGTCAAAAGGGTCCATAAGTGATGAATATCTATATAAATGTGCACATAATAATAGGTCTAAAGGTGATGACCATCTTTTTATCTGAGGTGCTGAAGAAGACCTCGGTGTCCGACATGGGACCACCACTGTGACTACGATATAACCTCATCTAATCTCACACACGCTCGCGTGCACATTTCACTTTGCAGCACTTAATAATAAGCATTTTCCTACCTGCGCTCAGGCTGAGCAGCAAAGTTGTCAATGCAACCCACAGCACAGCAGCCGGCTGCATCTTGGAGCCCGCTTGAGTCGCTCTTCTCCGGGCTTCCCCCTTGCGCCTTCTTCTCCCTCTTCACTACAATCAGCGAGCTTGTGACACAAAAAGACGCTCCGGCATTTCACCTTAATCGAAATAGCATGACTGATTTTGTCGCCCCTTTTTCTCACTAACACTCTGCCTCGAGGTAGTAGTGTGAAACTGTGATTTAAAAGTTTACTTAGATGAGTGCCGCTCGGCCACGCTCTCCAGCATGTTATGTTCCACTCGCTCAGGCTGGAGTTACCATAAAGCGCTCTGGACTGTACCAAAGTAAACTGGGGGAGGGTCTAGTTGAGTCTTTCGCGATACACGTAAGATTGAATGGCCAAATTTAGGTGATAAAGTGAAATATGCATCCCACTTTTATACGTAAAATTAATTTTGCAATAAAATAACCTTGGTTTTATATGTCCGTATTTTCACTTCATTATTCCAAAAAAGTGGACTATTCCACGCTCCCTGCTTTGCTATGAGTGAATCGGATTTTGTAAAAAGAAAATTCAAAAATAAATTACGTCAGTGGCGGTCAAACTAAATAATAGTAAATGACCATACATGACAAGTCTTCCTGTTTGCAAAATGTTTAAGATATGGGTAAACTGTGTATGTAGAATGTATACAAATGGACAGCTGAGCTTCAATTGGAAGTGAAAATGCAACCTACGCGTTTAAATAAGATCCGAAGGCCTATACAAACATGGTTTAAAATCTGACTTTTATTTAACACATGGTCATCAGTATAATATTACACTAAGTGGCACTATTTAGCTCGGTATCCTTCTGAACTGCCTTTAAAAAGTTACTGAATCTACAGTTAATCTCATCCTAGTTTTTTCTTTTGTTTTCATTTCACACACTTTTCTGAACGGTAGTGGAATCCTGTACAAGCCCTTCGATTTCATTCCCCCCCGTGCACTGTTTCTCTTTTTAATTGAGCTAAATAAATAAACAACCAAAGAAAACCACCTTCCATTTATAATCTACCGTTTGGTGGATTATAGCCAATCTCAGTAGAATTTGGGTGAGACACATAAAGGCAGACAATCATACACACTGAAGATACCACAATATGGGCACAGCAGTGCTTCTAATGGGTGTACACATCTATAAACCTGAAGAGAACCAAGTAGTTGATGCGACTGCGTTAAATTCAGGTCACCATGGTAGCGGCTTGTTTTCCAAGGCTGGAGAATCCAGTGCTTTCATAAATGACATTTCTCAAATCTCACTTCTTTCCTTCTTTGTGGTTGGATTTCTACAGCATTCTTTGTCATCGCAATTGTTTGAGAATGTTTCTCAGGAATGATGATGACTGTGTTTGACATTACATTTTCTCATAGGTAAATGTCATGTCATGTCATTATCCACACCGCTTATCCTGTACAGGGTCGCGGGAGGGTGCTGGAGCCTATCCCAGCTGACTACGGGCCAAAGGCGCACTACACCCTGAACTGGTCGCCAGCCAGTCACAGGGCAGACATAGACACCGTCACTGAGTGGGAACTGAACCCACGCTGCCCGCACACAACTCAGGCGAGTGTACCACTACACTATCAGTGACATCATAAGTAAATGTCGCATTCAAATTTGTATTGAAACATTGCTTTTGTATGTTTTTTGTTTATTACTATTACTAATACTCAAACTGTGTAATGTTAAATCTATAAAACATCAGTCTGATCTTTTAATGTTGGTCATGATGGAACTTGGAGAGCAACGCATTTATTTTGGGTGGCACCCAATGAAAAATGTGAGCGAACCACTGGTTTGAAATATAAATAGACCACAAAAACCCCAAAACACTTTATTTCAAATGCTTATAAACGTTGTTGTATTTAATTAATGGGAGAGCTGATCAGGGATCAGGACGTCAGATTGGCTGATATCCTGAGCAGCCATCCTCCAACTGCCATATGAGCAGCTGTGGCCTCTTTCAACTTTCCTCCTGTCACTGAGCGAAGAGATAGAGACATTTAATTAAAACTTGTGATTAATGTGTCCACAGTGAGCAAGAGTCTATCTCCGAATGTTACCAGGGCCTTCTGTCCAACATACAGAATATCTTTGCATGCACATGAGCTTGTCTAAAAAATACGTTGAGCCAAACCACACCACTGGTCTGTTTATTGGATTCACACAAGTGACTGACTAATCAGTTGTGCTCATTGTTGGTTACAGAGGTGAAAGTGGTGGAGACCGCCATATAAAATGGAGGCTTTTTGGTAGTTCTCATTTCACCACACTGCAAAATGCCAAAAAAGGTTTGAATTGAAGGATTTGAAAGATTTAGTGGAACAGAAAAAAAATACTGAGTTAAACAAAAGAAAGAAACTAATCTCATAAGAGCCACGTTTTGTTGTGTGCATTTAATGTATCGGCCCATGATTTGCAAGATTCTTGTCAAAATTTGGGAAAACACAGCCAAAAAAGTGCTCCGGGGAAACAAGCACCAACGCCATGTACTGAAATTGACACGGAAGTAAGGAAATGCTCTTGATATACAAAATTACACATGTAGCCATTACGTCAGTACTGTACTTTTGTCTGAGAGACTGAAAAGGTATATAACTGTTTTATTTTTTGTTTGGCGGGGCAGCACGGTGATCAATCGGTTAACACACCGAAGAAGTTGTGGGTTTGAACACGGCCCGACCTTTGTGAGTGGAGTTTGCATCCCCGTGCCTCAAGCGGCACATTTTAAAAAATTTTCTGGCTTTCTGAACAGCACATTGTTCAAAAGTGCCATTCGTTTATTAACGTGGATGGGGCTGGCGGGATAGAAGATGGGAAGATGCTGGGTCATGGCAGCCAATCAGTTCACGGGAAAAATCCACTCATGCTCTCATTGGTCCATATCGTGCATCTTGAATAAGTGCCCCTGGATATTAACAAAGCCCCCAAGTCAACTCATCTCTTTCAAACAACGCATCTTTCCACAATATGGTTGCAGTTGTGGCTGTATTGTAATTTCATTTATTTATTTTATTTTTTTATGAATATTTTGGAAAAACCCACAAAGTACGAAGTCACAAAACATGAATCGCGAAGTGGCGAGGAAGCACAGTAGAAAGTAGAAAGTCAGAGAAAGAAGGAGAGGGACGAGAGAGAAAAAGAGCGAGCAAGAGAGACAGAGAGAGAGACAGAGAGAGAGAAAGGTAATTTTTCATCCATTATTTCAAAGTGAACACGTTTGAGATTTTTTTTTTTTTTGTTTATTCATCAAGTCATACCCATATGAATAAAATGATGTTCCACAACAACTCATTTCAAGACTAAATGGCTGTTCAGTTTAATCCTTTTACCAAATGTGGCACCCTCCAGTGGCACTAAACGGGAGTGCTGGAAGGACATTCTTGAGATCAGAATATTATAGTTAAATAATGTACATTCTTCCACATTGCAGATAATTCGACCAGTCACACTGTAACTGTTACAATGATGAGCTCGGATGTTCCTCTACTTGCATTTTGACACGTGACACTCAGCCCACTGCTTTTTCGGTCCCACATCCTGCTCCCACTTTTATTCATTACTCCTAATTTCAGCCTGCAGCTGTGTTTCAGCAAACCACTGGTTAACGTCAGTGCAAGGTTTGGAGCTGTTCTGTGGGCTGTTTAAGTACAAGGCTTTTTCTGTGTGACATTTATTTTGTGGATTCTCAACTCTGTGCTTTCCTTGGAATTAATACACATTTAACATGTGCATAAAAGGGCTTAGTTCTTTCTTTTTGTGCATGACACCACTAAATGATGTACTACGTCTATAAAACTAAAAAAAAAAAATGAAAGATTCAATTTTATAATTCAGGAAAATAAATAACCTTTAAAAATAGATGGCAACGTTATAGGACAATAAATTAGTAACTTTAAAGATTAAACATGCTTCAAATGAGGACAAAAATTAGTGGTGCTTTTATCTTTTAACACACAATTACTTTTTCATTCTTGACTATGGTTGCGTTTTGATAAAATCAACAACACAAAGAGGAGTGCCACTGTTCTTGACATCAGTCAACACGCGGGATCCAATATTAAGTGTACCAACATGAACTAAAGAGATTAAGACCCAAATGTACTTACTAAGCACCACAGAAAAACAAACTATACTTGATCCCGCAGGTGTACTTAGTCTTAGTCTTAACATGTAAGTCAACACATTGCATTCCATCACAGCATACAGTGCACACTTTACAAATTCCGTCTAGAGCAGTCCAAACCCGGTGTCTTGGCATCAGTTCTTAAAAACCTCTTTAGCAAAACATTTCATCTTTCATGACTCATTGTATTGTACCCTCAGCTCTGCCGTTATCAAAGAGACCCAAGCTCTGGGGCTTTATGTGACGCTCTTCTATCCACAACACACTTACAGGGAAACTTTGGAGGATCAAGGTGGGGCAAAGTACTGTTGAGATATCAGTTAAGGTTGCCGAAAAACAAAATGAGGAAACCTGCTTACATATGGCTTAGTAGGCAAAATAATCTCTTCAAGTAAGAGCTAGACACAGATACACTACATTGCTGAAGGCCGTCCTGTGCTTTGAATAAGTAATATAATATACATTAAGGCCTGGTACACACAAGGACTTTTCAAATATTAAAATATGTTTTAATCTGTATCAGTCCTCACACAAAGATAAAAACAAAATAAAAAAGCTGCCAATTAGTGTTGGTCATGTAGTGTGCATGATCTGTCCCTCCATCAAACTACAAATGAAGTCTGCTGAGGAAGGACTCGTACGCAATCATACAAAAACAAATCAGAACAGACACTTCCGGGATGCGCCGGAATTTCCATGGGTGCTTCCGAAGAGGACAAGCAGGAGCATTGTGGGATGACGGAGTCGCGCTATGGAGAAACTTGGCCTCAAACCCACTTTTATACAAAAAAAACGTCATTGGGTGGGGCATATTTTGTTTTATTTACCACCACTTCCTTGTTCATTGGTCAGGGGGCTTCTTTTATTGGCGACACACATTAGGACATTAAAAATAAATGTGTTAATACGATTCCCCTTTAACGGAGTTATATTATAATAGTGTTTTTTAATTGTTATTAATGACTTATTTCTGTGTCATTATCAAACTCACATTCTTGCAAGGAAAATGAGATTGAGGACAAATGCGGAATTATTCCTGCCTATTTACCGATTTAGTTGCAGTATATTTGTAGCTGAGAAGCCAATTTGAAAAAGCACAACACAAATGAAAAGGGAGTTTCAAAAGTTGCAGTACAGTAGCGTTTTTCAAAACCTTGCGTTTGTAGGTTTTCTATTTGGATGTTTGTTTGCTTAAAGAATGAGCTGCTTGTTTGTTTGCTGCTGACAGAACACCCTGTGGAGTACTGAAGTACAAATTTAACTCAGTCGGAATGCGATGAGCAATTACCCAAACGTAATACTGCGAAATACTAATGCAAAACAAAACCCAGAGCTGTCTATAGTTTATTTAGCGTTTCACTGCACAGAGGTCTGTATCCATTGACGCCTGTCTGCTGGTTCACACTCAGTATCAAAGTTCACAGTTCATCTTCTCATTACAGTGGTGTCATACCAAACTTGGCAACAAGGCATTTCACGAGAAAATTTTGTTTGTATGCTTAAAATGAACACATCAGTGTGACTTTCATGCTATAAAGATTGCTTTCAGTCTGCAATTTTTGGACTGGTTCACCCTGCACTAACACTGTGGCCTAAATGCACTCCGTAAAAATATTTCTTATTACTTGCAAATAAGCGCTGTAAACAAATTCTTGGTTCATGGTAACATTCAAACAAAACAAATGTGGTGAAAAGATTACATCAGATCCTTTTGTGTCTAATTCTGTTCTGCACATCACAGGACAAATTATTCAAAAAAACCCAATCGGTTCTTCTTTTATTGAATTCTTCTTGCCAAACTTTGAAGTGCACAAGCAAATGGAACATTACCAGAGGCTAGACCAACAGAGCATTATATCTGCTTATCCAATGAATATATTGTGGGATAATCACACAAACTCAATAAATATATTATTCATTCATTCCTTTTCCGAACCGCAACATTTATAAAATTATTACAGGTTGTTTTTAATCTGCTCTCCAACTCTTGAATATTCAGATGGAATCATTTTGTGCCTTTTCAGTGCCAACACATCCATATTGTTATGATGCTTTAGTGTTTTTTTGTTTTTTTAGATTTACTTATGTTGAGCAAATTCTAACGTCATTAGAGTAACACACCTGCATTCAAATTTCCCTTTTGAACTCATCGGATGGCCTTCACCTGATTCGAATTACAAATGTTCGACATTTTGTACAAGTATATACGGTACATTTAGAAGTTGCCTTCCAGTGGATATATTTATTTAAAGATGATAACCATTTTTCAGCATTGGGGTCCTTCGGTCCAAGTGTGGGGTCTATGTTTTTATTTATATTTGTGTTTGTTTTTAAACGTCTATTTAATGGCAATTAACTTATTATAATGGTGTGACTTATGTGTGCCAGGCTTCCATCAACCCCCCCAAAAAATGGTCACATTTCGAATGAAAAATAAATGTTTATTCTATCAAATGTGTGTTTGATCAATCAATTTGCGGTCTTTCTTTGTGAAACTCTTTTTGAGGCAGCTGCACTTTCCAAATACAATTGCTGAAGTGTGACAGAGGAAACTAATCATCCAGAATCCTACCTTCATCATACATTGTATACGAAGGCAGAAATGTGTACACATAATCTCGATTTTCTTTGATAAAAGCTTTGTATTCTCTGTGGCTTGTAAACGGTTTCTTAGCTTTTGTCTTCGGATTTTTTTTTTTGTGTGTGTGCGTGTGCTCGGATTTTCTTTCAAGCTACAAAATAGCAGATTGTGATGTTTGCATGTTTCTATGGAATCTTTTTTTCACCAAGTAATATGGGCCTAAGTTAGGGCTTGCAGCTGTGTCAATAGACTACCACGCAAGCCCAAAGCACCCTCAAAATCCTGCATACTCCCTTTTATGTTGGCCATCTGGCTATAGGCAGGGCTCTTTACACTTTTTGTCTTTGTACAAAAAAAAAATACACCTGTGTTTGTGTATGTTTGTGTGCGCGTGTGTATGTACCTGTTGAGTGACAAACAGCACCTGTTTGTCTAAAGGACCCTGGCTTCTTGGATCATACATATATCCAAGTCAATAAGCTTGAGCTGGATGCAAAAACATATCGAAAGGGACTCGACACATTTTTTTCATGCTTTTAGTAGAGGTTCCATATTATTTTTCATAAATGGACACCCTACCCTATTTTGCCAGTTCGTCCTCAGTCCTCCGTCGGCGACGCTGTTCCAGAAACGGCGTGACTCAAATGAATGATTGATGAATGAACGATTAGAATTATTTTGTAGCTCTAATAACATCACATATATGTAGAGCAGGAATGCAGCACATTGGTATTCCATGTTTTCTTCCATTTACCCACCTGTGCTCTCATTCGGCGCCTTAATTATCTCTGACCAATGGCAGAACACAAGCATAGCGCTCATTTATAAAAGGTACCGTGTGAATACGAACGGCACCAAATGAAAAAAAAAAAAAAAAAAAACTTCCTCTTTTGGTCCGGCCCAAACAAGCGGACCAAAGGACTTTTAAGAGTGAAAATAAATATATCAAATGTTTTCCGCTATGCAGATCAACCGATCAAAATTTTCCACTGACATTTAATTTGTGTAACCAAATGAATCACGATGGTAGCGTGGTGGTGCGTGTGGTAACACAGCTGCCTCACCACAAGAAGCTTAGTGTCGGGATGTGAAGCCTGTATTCCAATCTCAACTCTGGCTGGCTCTCGCTGTCAGTGTGCATATTCGTCCTGTGCTTGTATGGCTTTCAAGAAACACTATGTTGGTTTCTTACTTCGAAATTGTCCCTTGCGTTGAATGTATGTCCATCTCTTCACATCAATCCGCTGGCTGTGATCATCAGTCCAAGCTGTGATAGAGATAGGGATGCAGAGTTTTGGCCAGCCTGCAGAATATAGTAAAAGGATAAATATAATTCTTTTGAACGAGTCAAAGCTTGCATTTCATTTGCCATCAATGAATGAGTGGATTTCATATCGTCTCGAAGGAGAAACAGGATATCTTTCAAACTCCTTACCCACTGCTATTTGTTCTTAGTGGATGAATCCAGAATTTATATTCTCTGAGCAAGATAATACAAAGGATTGGCTTGCGTGAACAATAAGGGACTGTTTTGAGAACATCGAAGAACAGTTATTGCATAACTCAAGTTTATTTATATGATTTCACCGACACATTTAAACGAATTCCATATTGACTACACCGAATATTACAACTGAATGCGCTAAATTCTAGAAAAATGTCATATCTAACTACAATCCCAAACAACAGACTGAACAGTTTGGTTTCGTATTACAGCGTTGTACAGAAGACTTTAACCCAAAATATGATGTGTGGCAAGAGGAGATGGGTCTGGCGCCATCAGCCTCTGAAACATGCCATTATTGAAACCACAACATCAGAATGACACATCAACTTAAGATTTTTGACTGCCGCCATATAAAAGAGAATGTAAAATATGCGTGAAAATCTGTAAAGCAGGGATCGGCAAGAGACAGCCTCGTGGGCAACATGCGGCTCACGACAGCACTCTGAGTGGCCCCTTGACTGATTCACCCAGCCTACCCCCCCCCCAAAAAAACAAAAAAACAAACAAAGCAAAAATATTTTTATATAATGTTTGTATTTGCGAACCCTAAAAGTTCTTCAAATCATGCTGATAAAAATTCAATACATGTTTTCACGAACAATGGTGGGAATAGAGAAAGATCTTGGTATACAAGAAAAAAAACAACAAATAAAATAAAAAAAATTTTAAAGTGAAAAAAACATTTACAAATCTGCAGGTGCCGAATTGCAAATATGCCAGTTTTGACGGTAGTTTTAAGTTGCAATATCACCATTGACTACTAGATGACATAACTAAATGATTAAATTTAGTTGTGCTTACACTGGGTCGAAAGGCCTCTACACACCAATCCGATATCGGCCGTCGTAGCCAACGTTGGTTTGCTGTTCAGCCGTTTTGTGCAGTCTTCGAATTGTATTTATTGTCCAAGACAGTGTTAGGATCGGCGGGTGGAGGTAGAGGAGGACCCAAATGCAGGGAAGCCAGGCAAGGGTAACTTTAAAGGGAATTTAATAAATGAAATAATAGGGCAAACAAGGTACTAGGAGAAACAAACGTATCAAAGTGCAAAATAACGAAGACGAACAGAACGTGACTAGACAGAACAAAACTTGACTAGGAAACCGGGACATGAATCAGGGATTGGCAACAGTGACAAATAACCATGAGCTATGAGCGTGAACTAAGAACAAAGCGCAACAGTGACATCCAAAAAGGGCATCCAAAAAAGGGGCGTTTAAGTAGTGGCAATTAAATGAGTCAACGAGTAACAGGTGCGGGGCAGGTGGCGCGTCTCTCCAGCGGCGAGGTGATCAAGGAGTCAACGAGTAACAGGTGCGTGGCTGGTGGGCGTGTCTCTCCAGCCAACACGACACGCGCTGGAAGGGAACGCCCCCACGCCCGTTGAGCAAACGTAAACAAAAACAAGACATAACGGAAACGGACCATGACAGACAGCCCTTTGCACTGGAAAAAGATAAATCACAGCATGTGGTTATTTTGTTGTTTGCTTCAAACCCTTTGTTGTTGAATAGTGTTTTTTTTTAAATATGATTGAAAATTGTATTCTGAAAAATAACATATTCACAGCAAATAATTTGCATGTGTCCATGTATTTTGTCCACATTTAAAATTGCATTTTTTTGTAACATATCTGATAACGAAGTGCGTGGTCTTATGTGGCCCCCCTATTGAAGCACCCTCTATTATTTAAGATGCCCATCCCTGCTATAAAGATTACATGCAAAAGAGTTTTTTAAAATGCGACCGAGACTTGCAACAATAACGCAAAGGCAATAAATATTTCATCGGTTGTATATCAATTGAGTCGTGTCAAATTTTTTTAACAGGGTGATTGAAGTCCTGTTTTTTGTGATTAAAGTGGAACATAGAGAAAAGGTAGCAGACCCTTTTGAACCTCAGTGCTGAAATGCTTAGCAGCTCTGTGGTCTCTAAATCCCTTGAGTCTCATTCGGGCTTATTACCCCTCCTCGCTCCCCGCTGTCCCGTTCACTACTTAACCTCTACTCCCACACTTACACTGTCCGCTCTGACAGATTGGAGGAAATGAACGTCTGCAAATTGGCCCTCAGTGGTGAGGCGAGACCATACACAACCATACAGATCTGCTTTCAAACCAAAGTCTGGCGCTCTCCAACCGAGCTCCTCTGTCTTTGTTTTCTGTTTTGAATTATCATAAGAAAGCATTTTTTGTCATACAAAGAGAAGCGCAGACTCCATTTGGGTTTACCTTGCGCAATGTTTAGGTGACTAATAGTGTTTAATAATAACAGAGTGCCACGTAAAAGGCTGCAGTGTATTTTACATCTTGAGCAAGCGCGGCATGGATTTGTTTCCATACGACCTGTACATCGTTCTTTAATTAGGTTTAGTAAGGCTGAAGGGCTTTAATGCACTCTGAAGTGTGTATACAGTTTGCTGTGTAAATTATGCACTAACGCTTTAGAATGAGGCCCGAGCATTTAGCAAATCATAAAAAGTGATGGAAACACTTTTAGACGTGTTCATTCATCTTTGATGAACTCATAGTTGTAATTTGCAGCAAGCTCATTAAAGGCTGCTTCTGCATTTTCATTTGCATAATGATAGAAATTGGACACTCTGCAAAAAGATGTTAAGAATTTGTATGGTTTTTTTATGTATGTTTTATCTCTCATGGTTTTCATCCACATACACAATAGTATGTCTGCGTATTCTTTACTGAACTGTTTTGATTGCTCTGCGGAACGACACATACATTTACTTAGCCAATACCGCTCGGAACAGTATTACATTACATTGACTTTGTTATATAATTTGATCTGAGCCAGGATTTGGTTTGACGCTGGCACAACATGACTCGGAAAGAGCTTGGTCTGGCTTTGCGAACGGAATGTTACGCTATGTTATTTTATGAAACAAGCAATTGTGTTCATCCTGTTAAGAAACCACTGTTGCCTGATGGATATGGCAAACCTCTTTTGACTAGATTCTTAATCATTAAAACAGCTGTTTTTGTCATCTTTCAACAAGGTAGATCGATAGATAGATAGATGACAAGGACATTCTGTGGGAAACTGAACGGCCTGTCCTTCAAATTCCAGAGAAATATATTCATTTGTATATGTATATAGTATTGGGAATTATTATATCGTTTGATTGCCTCGACTGAGGTTACAGCCAGTAACAAACATCTGAGCAAATATGATCCGCACTGTTCATTTTCCTATTAAAATAAGTCCAAACAAACCACAAATTGTTCTAACAGACCACACAGAAAGAATCATCTTTTTAAAAAAAAAAAACGCTACACTGTATATCCCGCAGCAAAGTTTATTATTCCCGGTTGGATCGACAGGTTCGAGATTGTGCAGATAAGTCTTGAAATCACATTACTTGCATATTATTTGGAAAAGTGTATTTAAATTGTTTTACTCAACCCTGTGCTTACATTTGCAGATTTGTAGGCTTTAATTTGCAGCTAATGTGAATTGTTCCGATTTGTGTATATTTCCAGGAGATCATTTCATGGCTGGTCCCTGTAACCAATCACAGCTAATAGAGTGTGTGTCTGACAGAGGTTTAAATAAAGGACACAATGTCTGTGGGGAGAAACAGGCAGGGTGACAAGGAGAGAGAGCGGCCAGCCAAGCAGATGAAATTAGGGAAGGCCGCCGGCTAAGATTGGCTTGACACAGACATTTGCTATAAATGTTTGATGGAGGCTGAAACATCCCTTGCCTCCATTGGCTGCTTGCCCGTAAGCCCATCCTGAGCTCACATGCTGAGAAACTATTTCCAGGTGTGAAATGGATCCACTGTGGCACTGCTTTAGGGATTTGGAAAGGCGGAGAATGGAAACTTAAATTTGATGAAGACTGCAGCGAAAATATAATCTACCTTTGCAGGGCCTCTGTGGCTCACAGAACCATGACGAGCGACGCTGGGAGAGAAAACCCTGCGATACACCTCAAATCCGAATATCCATCAATCACTACATAGATAAACAGGTCCATGTCAGTCACGTGAACCTTCATGATAACGGTGGTAGGAAGTCCTCGGCAAACTCATTAGGTACACCCCCACAATGCTACGTTTTCATTTTGTATTTTTATTAGTTTTTGTGTTAGTTTTATAAATATATATATATATATATATATATATATATGGGTTAGTCAAAGTATTGTGTACTCAAATTCTCAAACAACTGTTTGACATTCCTACTTCTGTGTCGATCTACAACAGTAAGTCCAAAATAACAGAAATAAAAGCACTTATAATAAACCCGGAAAATTTAAATATTATATCAAAACAAAGATTATGATAAAACAAATCTCATTTTTGTTATAATTATAGTTTATTTTAGTTAGTTTTATAAATTTAAACTGTGTTTTTTTTTACTTTTTCAATATTTTTTTTCATTTAGTCATTGTTTTTTGGGTGGGAGAGGTTTGAATAATTTTACTAACGTTGAGTGAAGCTGAGAGAGATTCTAAATTTGCATTCCCTTCTTTAGCTCAATGAATAAGGCAAAAATGATAGCACTACAAATACAGCTAAAACAACAAACATATTGTTGGACGGATCCATCTTGGTGTCAATGAAAACAGAACACGTTAGTCAAGCTTGAACCCTCCTTGATGTAATTGATGTAACGTTCAAATACATACTGCAGACCCTTCTGCCTGTCCAAAAATAATCCTATTTCTGCAGGTAGCTCAGATAGTTGAAGTGTTATGCTGAAAATGTGTCAGCCCTTCCAACACTAATTACGGAAGGGGCCTGGGTGGGCTCTCATTCTCAGTGAAAGGTGATGATTCAGGCACAGAGTGTCAAAGATACATGCTTCATTCTCATAAGTCGTCACACTGTAATGCAGTTAAAGTTTGGAGGAAAAAATATGTTCACTGACACAATACTTGAGTAAAATGACTTGACTTCATACCCACTCATTTAGCAAACATGATCAGGATTTGGGAGTAGGAAGCGACTTTTAATCTGTGGTTTCACTCCTGTGATGGTGGTCAAATATGTCGATCTGACACACCAGTGTGGAATTCGGCAAAAACAAGTCACATTTCTATGTCTCACCTTGTCTTTCCTGTTGCCTGTAACAAAAATGTCTCCCAGCTTGATGGGCCATGTTGGAGCGATTAAAAGTTCTTTGATATGGTGGGGGATTAAAATGAATGCAGAATGATGAGTTCGTTCCATTGCTGTGGCGGAGACACCCGCCCAGAATAGAGGACACGTTGTAGCATATCAAAATATTTCGACACCACGTATTTTATTTATCTAATGTACTTGCCAACTTTTTCTTAACACTGAAGATGTGTTTTGATGGGGTAACATGAGCAGTAGAGGATCGTACTTCAGTAAAAGTTGAAACAAAGACGTCTTCTACAAACAGAGACACTGATAATACAAATGGGGAAGAATTTCGCAAAAGCAAATAAGATTTGGCTCTTGAACTATCTGCAGTATCCATCCATCAATCTCTTTATCTATTTTGCATGTCTGCATCACAGTTCTTAGGATTTCAATGTGAATTCCAAGTGCTCAGGCTTCCTCCCATATTCCAAAACGATGCATATTAAACATCCATGATATAGAAATTGCATTGATATTTTATTTCTTTTGTTTCCTTTAGCAGATATGGGAATTCTGTCCCAGGGATGGAACAGTCCATCCGTCCATCACAGATTCGGGGACAGAGAACAAGAATTTTTTTCAAAAAGGATGGATTAAACAAGGCCCAAAGTGGGTTTTCGTCAGTCCCTGTCATAGTCCCTAGCTGGGCTCTTCTGCATGGTTTGGGGAATAAACGCGTCTGCCGGTGTTTATAATATAAATAATACCCCATTGAATTAAATTCAAATAATTTAAAGATGGAGACCAGCAGCTATTAGTAAGAAGCGGCTAATGTATGTACAAATCCGTTTTTATGGCTAAATTTAGCTATTGTGGCTTTTAATCAAGGATGTTTTGTCGTCTGGAAATTTTGGCAAGTGAATGTGAATAGAAAATTTGCTGGCAATGAGCTTTCGATAATGTTTGTGAATTATGAAACCGCTGCCATTAGCCTCTTGTCATGCACAGATGATTTAAAAAAAAAAAAAAGTATTTATTAATTTTTTTGCTGCAGGTGGGACGCACTGGTAAAATGACAGGATGAAAGCTCTTTAAACGGGGACGGATGACCATTATTTTATGAAAAAGGACGGAGGCACAATGCGGACGGATCAGCAAAAAGGGCCCCTCTCTTCTTATTAGCATATTTGGTATCGGAGTAATCCAACCAGGAGTTATTAAAACTAATCAAGTTACATCACTTTAATATTGTGTTCTAATTATAAAGATGTAATTCATTCAAGGAAAAAAGACTGATCAGAATTAAGCATGTGTTGTCTTTTAATCATCAGCGTGCTTAACAGTGTTGAGAACATTTACTTCCATTGTGTGTTCTAGCTGAAATGTGTTCTTTGCTGGAGTCAGTGACCTTTGGTGGCGTGGTTAAGAAGAAGACACCAGAAGACACACGCAGGCATGTCTGGTTGTGGATGTCAAGTGTGATGTGGAGTGGACGTGAATGCAAGAAAGAAAACTTCTTGAAGTCCCGTCACATCCCATGCAGGCGCTGCCCTTGAGCCAAAGTCAATGTTATCCTTACGTTCCCAGCTCATTTTCAGGAGGTTAAAAAGGCTCACTGAAAGATGCATGGAGGGAAAATGAGGGTGACGGACTTGTTCAAATTCAAATGGGTATAAACAGACTGGATTTTCTCCTGCGGGTGCATAACCTCATCACCTGAGTCACCTTGTTGTGCCTGCCACTTCTCACCCTCTCCATTGGGGATTCGCCTTTCGCAGCCCAGACACCCAATGTCGGTTGTGCGTGAGCTATTCAGTTAGGATGACACGGAATCAAAGTTCCTTCATGTAGGAATCTGAAAGGATTGTAAAGACTTAAGAATCAGTTTCTCTTCCAGTGAAATTAAGGTCATAATTTCTTTTTTTTTTTTTAAAGATAATCACTCACTAGCCACACACTGAAGTACACTAACACAAGCTAGTGAGATCCAATACTAAAGTTTTATCTTAATTTTTAACTTATTTTGCTGTTTGAGCGGGCAAAAAAAAAACCAGGTAGAAGCGCCTTTGCACTGCATGGCTTTTATAAATTAATGAATTCATGTTAATGAATTCCTAAAATGTCATTAAACCAGATGGTGGGTCTGAGATACTGCAGACATTTTCTCCCGCTGTTAGGGGATACAAAGGCACTGCGTGAACAAAACTGAATACATAATTATTTTAAAAAGTAATTTTCTCAAGTGCTTTCTCAGTGTATTGCGTTGTCATATGCTTGCATAGTAAATTATAAATAAAATTAACATTGAGTTTCTTGACACTGCAGACACTTCAAACAAGGGCAGTTTAATGCCGTAGGACCGTAATGGATTCAGTTTTGCACGTTTGTGAGGCAGAGCCCGTCCTGTCGATCCAACAGCTCTTCATTCAAACCAGCTAAGGCTTATTCATCCTGCCTGCAATTGCACTTCTGCCACTGCACTCACCTGAAAAACAATCACCGGAAATTAGGTGATCCAAGACTCATGTTGAGAGCAGTGAGTTTAAATGGAGTGTCCAATTTCCATTTGATTGTTTCAGGCCCATGCTAGCAGGAAATAATGCAACGCTGAGCCACGAGATGAGATTGCAGGTAACAGCAAGTGAGGAGGCACACGTAGACCAAAAAACAATTCTACGACTGGAATAGGAAACTTAAATGCTCTTTCATAATCTTTTTCAGAAGTGCTACTGGGAGGTCACAATGGACCATGGACCTCCTAATCGGATGTGTGGCAAAATTGCCATTTATAATGTGGACAAAATTCATTTCTCAATTAATAAATTGTGCATTATATTCAACAAAGCTTTGAAGGCAACAAAATAGCCACGTTCAGTGATTTTTTTCCTTCAAGTCGAAATGGCTTCCATCCATTCATCCATTGTACCGCTTGTCCTCACAAGGGTCGCGGAGGGTGCCGGAGCCTATGCCAGCTGTCTTTGGGCAGCAGGCGAGGTACACCCTGAACTGGTTGCCAGCCAATCGCAGGGCACACAGTTGCATAAAAATTACCATTACGAAACTTCTGAATAACAAACAAACATAAAGTGCAAGAACTCATTTTGTTCATTTTTTTCACCAAAATCCACTCACTCAAAATATTATTTTGTAGGTAACGTGTTTGTGCTGCATACTGTATCATTGCAAATCCGCCAAGGCAGAATATAAGACCCAGATTAAGTGGGGCGTTTCTACCATCTAGTGGTTATTGGTGATATTACAATTTAAAGCTACAGTCGACCCGAGCATACTTGAAATTTGGCATTTTTTTATTCAGTTTTTTTATAAATATTTTTTTAATATTTTGGGTGTTTAACCCCATTTTTCATTAAAAAATAGTATAGTTAATGTTTATATTTTATATTGTTTTGAGCTTCGTAAAAAATAAAAACAATTTTATTTTATTTTTTTAATTATTCAAACGTCCATTCAGAGTGCGGTCTGGGGCCGCATGCAGCGAGCAGGCTGCGAGTTGACCATCCCTGGTCTAGGTGGTGGAGTTGACTGCTAATGTTAGCTGGTAATTGCTAACAGCTTAGTTGCTATTTTTGTTGTCACATATTACCAAAGCTGAAGTGCCTTTTGGCTTAACAAGCAGGTAAATTTCTTGAGGTGTGTAGTTGTATTGCCATCGCCATTCGTCATGAACATTAGGAATGTTTGAAGAGATTTGTTTGTACAAATCAGACATTCAGATTTATGTCGCACAGCTAAATTTAAATTGCATTTAAAGGTTAAAAAAAACATTAACATTCTTCTAATGGCAGCAGATCAATCCTAGAAAATATTTATACTCATATATTTTTTTTTTTATTGGAAACATTTTTTGGAAGATTGTGCAAGTCACAGGTCAACCGAGCCTGGGGTGGATTAAGTTGCACCTTGGGTTGCACTACAATCAGGGTTGACAGCACTTCAACTTTTTTTTTTTTAAACAAATCATCGAAAGGGGCCTTTCATGGATTTTTCCATGCAAGAGAACATCTTATCATTCATGTGCTCTTTTCTCCCCCTTTCCCTCTCCGAATGAGCTCATCGCATTTCCACATCCCCAACCAGTACAAAGCTTGCTTTCTTCTTTTCTGCCCACAATACATCTTGCCTCTATTTGTTTCCCCTGCCTCCTTTCTGGTAAACGCAAAGTTGAACTTTCAGTGGTTTTGTCTTGCTGCAAGCAGCAGAACATAAATGGATGTGTGTGCGAATGAGAGATAGCGAGAACGGCAGCGACCACTACTTCCCCTCTTGGCTAATGGCAGGTTTTAAAAATGGAACCATGGATTTAAGGAGTAGCCTGAAAACCCTTGCCAGAATGACATCATGAGATCCAAAAACAACACGGAGCTAAAAATGGAGTGGGGCCTTTTAAGAACACACTCCAGCAAAGACGATTGCTGCTCTTTTTGCGTTTATTTCAGGCAAATGAGCCTTGGATGAATATATGACTCTTCCTCAGCCTACACAGGAAGTGTGATATGTGAGGAAAGCGAAATGCCGGTGTCAAACAAGTTGTGGGCAGGAATTTATGACATGCATGCTCGGCTTCATGCCTTGCGTGTGTCTCTCAGGAAATGTTCCTGTGATTTCCTCTGTCATGGAGCCTGCAGTGTTTATTGATTCAATAAAGCTTTCACTGGTTTCCCCCTCGTCTCCTCGTGTTTGTTTGCAAGCTTGCAATCATGAACTCTAGGGTTTCATCCCCAGTGCTGCAGCAAGAGATCATGTTGCTCTGTGGTGTGTTTCGACAAAGAGGAGCAGGGGATCAACCATATCATCGCCGCATCTGAGCTAAGGTGAGAGACAGATGTCTGGCCTCTGATCATAACAGGTCACCGCTAACGTGATCAGAGAAGCAACAGTGACACGCTGACACCACACACATGCACACTGCTGCACAAGGAACGAATTTGTAGCATGTCATTGATCTGGCAGAACTTTCCCTTTAATACAACAGGATCTTTGTTTGGGCTGTTTACCCCGATTCTCTTTGGTTTTACAAAAAAAGCACACTTTTTGTTTGTTGTTTTTTTTTACATAAATTGTTGAAATATTTATAGACTTTCAGTAATTTTGTAAGACAGATGATTACGTTGTTTTGCGTTCCACTTTCCTACTCCCTGAGCGGTCACCTCATTATCGTGCAGTGTCGCGTGTCCCAATGAGCCAAAGAGCCAAGTTAACTCGAGCTTAAAGCCTCTGGCAGCGTCTCCCTGGGCAATTATATTTGACTATCCCGTCACAAGTCAGCCACAGTTTTACTACTTAAACACCATATTAGCAGTTCCAGCTGCTAAACTTGTCATCACTAATAAAATAGTGTTTGCGGTGGACGACATTATATCACACTCATCTATCTATCTGTAGCATGGTGAACACGTGGTTAGAAAGACCAAACAAATATAAATAAATAAATATAAATAAATTATATATAGTAATGTAATTAAGTAATTAAGTTACATTGCTTTTATATTATGGTACTTGGGTGGCATGGTGGTCGCCTGGTCAGCACGTCCGCCTCACAGTTCAGAGGTGCAGGGTTTGATTTCGGTTTTCATGTTCCCACGGGTTTTCTCCGGGTACTCGGGTTTCCTCCCACATTCCAAAGACATGCAGGGTAGGTTAATGGGACACCCTAAGTTGGCCCTTGGTGTGTTTGTGAACTCGGATTGTTGTTCGTCTTTATGTGCCGTGTGATTGGCTGCCAACCAGTTCAGGGTGTCTACTCCCCAAAGACAGCACACAGAAAAGCGGTTCAGATAATGGATGGATGGATTCCACAACTGACTGGTGACTATAACCTGTATTGGAATATATTTATAAAGTAGCCCCCCCAAACCTGCCTGCACAGTATATTGACATCCAATAGAAAAAAAAAATCATTAATAATTTATTTTCTATAATTCATCCCTGCATAATATAATATTATATTGGCCATATGTTTCAGTCAGGTATGATTATTAAGGATACTTTAGTCTAATGTGATCATACATAAAGGTTACTCACACCTGTATGTATGTTTCAAGTACTGTGTACCCCAAGAATTAAGAATGATAGCACACTTAATACATCTTAATGTATGCATTGCTGAAATCAGCCTGGGCAGCCTTATCACTTGTGAGTCTGCCCCTTATCATGGCCCACGCACAGTTGGGCTAACAGAAACTGCACTTTTTTTTACCATGACGACTAGAGGTGGAGCTAGTCGTCCTTGTACTGTCCAGACTGCAAATGAATGGCCCTTGCACAATGCGCCACCACTGGCCAATTCATCCACATCCTCTACCCAGACTGTACCAGCCTAACTAACATTCATTCTGTTGACTAGCACAACAACATCATATTTACTGCACTGCAGTGTTACAGTCATAAAACCACAATTGATAAACAATGAAAATATTGTTAAATTAAAACTTGTCTTACGGCGTCAATAAAAAGAACATCCATCATCATCATCATCATCTATTTTAGCAGGTCTTCATCTCGTTCGATTTTGCGAAAGGTCTTATTCTTGTTATTCTTATTCTTGTACTCTAGTTCAGCTTTAAAAAATGTACCATAGTAGAGGATAAAAAAAGAAAGAAAAATTAATTGGTCAGCAAAAAATAAAAAATAAATAAAAAGGTTTTCAGTTTTTTAGTCAGACTCATAATTTCTATGCAGGTGGTCTGTTTTTTTTTTTTTAACCATCCTTTGCTCTCTGTGAACAAAAACAGTCTCTGAAACTTGAGAAAAGCTGTCAGGCCAGCCGGTGATCTGTTCAGTGTTTCAGGCAGCCGCAGATTTATATTTTTACTGTAATTCCATCAAGCTTCATTACAGTGCGGAGCCTAAACTCCAAAGTGGTGGAAGAGATATCTGAGGAATGGAGGATCGAGAATTAGGAACGTGTTACTTTTGTCGTACAGCACCCCAAGAGGAATTGAGCTCAGAGACTAATTTGAGAGCCGAGTCTGTTTTGGAATGGAAAAGTTTACTATGCTCGTTTTCACACTTTTCATTACAAACCACTACGGACTTGGAAATAACAAACTCATTTTTATTTGATGCTTTGATGATACACTAATTTATGAGCTCATGGATTCTCCCTCATAATTAATTTGTTCTGTTAAGTGATTCACATCAACATTCTCTTCAAAATCTGTGTATAATATACAGCATATGTGCACTCCTAAACCGAGTGTAAATGTTTGTGGTCATTTTTTTAGTGTTGCTGTAATTCAGAGAATGCTCTTAATTTTCTTTCCCAGCTTTGGTTCGAAACCAAACAAAGCACATCTGCTGCATATGACATATTCCTGTATATTACACAAAAGTAACCGCTAAGTTTTAAGAAAGGAATATGATATTTGATATTTTTACATCCATCAAAGTAAATCTACAGTAATTTGCCCGGTTTTATATTGTATGCCTTGACCTGCAACCCATCATGTACGTTTGTAGTTTTCACATGCCCAAATAATTTGCTGCCTAGAAACAAAAAAAACAACCTTTGGAGACAAACACCACACAGAATTCTTTCCTCCTGGTGAAAAGAGTTTGGAACAGCGACAGATCACACGGTCAACGTACACCCAGTCCATCAGTTTAGTTTCTGAGCTGCTCCTAATCTGGAGGCCACATGTGCCCCACAAATTCATCCAAGTGTGCCTTTATTTCTTTAGTCCTCACAAACCTTTCAATGTTAACTTTAAGCTATGCTTGCCCATTCACAGATTTGACACTTGTCCTGTGCCAGTTCAAATTTGTTAGCGTTGTACATCTACTGTATATAAAATGACATTGAAAAAAAAATAGAAGGACACACATGGAACGAGTGTGGCGTGTGTGTTGTGGTATTATGGTGGGGTGCAGTTGAATGGCAAGTGGTCCCAAGTGAAGGGAACTCAAAAAGTTCTTCAATGTAAGTGTTCCACCCACACCAGAATCGGAAATGATATGGTCTCATCATCCGACACAAAGGCGGTCTTGACTAGATTTGCGGCCTTGACTGTGGCCCACATTGCCCCTCGCATAAAACGGCCCTGGTCCTACATCATGGGCAACAATTGGTGGCGCTTGACAACACTCATTGATTCCTTGAATAATTTAAATAAATAATTGTAAATTTCTCTTTAACAATGCTGATAAAAAAAAAGTCAGATTTGGAACCATGACAAACATAGTACCTCAGTAATTTTAAAATGAGTTCTTATACTTAATGTTGGTTCCTTGATCAGCAGGTTTGTGCCATCCTTGAATTGTACATTATTTCTTTATTCAAGGAAGCCCTTTGCACTAGAAAATAAAGTTACAGTAAGTTGTTATTCTGTAGTTAGCTTCAAAAAAATTTTATTGATGGGTTAAGATGGTGGATCTCTGCATGTATTCAAAATGTATTATCAAAAATTAAGCATGTTAAGCGAACATATTTTGCATGTGTATACATATTTTGTCCATATTAAAAATGGCGCTTTTGTCATGCATATGGTTAGGAAGTGAATTGTTATTTATTTATTCATTTATGTATTTAACCTTTATTGAGGCAGGCAGAACAGATTTACAACAGTGGCCTGACAAGGCGTTGCTTCTTGGGAAATTAAGGTAAAGGTGTATGTGTCTTCTTTTGTCACACAGTATGTTGTGTTTAAACTTTTTGTCCCCCCTGTCTCATCCTTATCAGAGCACAGGCTGCTGATTGAAAAAAACGACAGCTCAGCACAATATACCACCAAACACTAATATAACGCTTTGAGTGCTATTGTAGTCGCAAACTGTTCCCCTGGGTTTTCCTATCCCAGAGTCGTTATTACACCCCAAGCTGACACGTTTGTTGCCATTGTTGTCAAAGACCCAATTACAAAGGATTTGTATTCAGATACGGGGAATGCACAATATGGATCAGAATGAAAATTAATTCATGATTTTAAAAAAATTATCGAGCATTTTGGCATGTTGCTGCTTGTACTGTATAGCACCAAGATGTTCGCCGGATGACATGGACTGTTTCTCCTGGCAATCAGTCTTATAGTTGACATGCTTACCTTTTCGATGACTGAGTCACTCACTCTGTATTGTTTTCATCTTGACATAATGACAACGATGGCATGGAAACTTAATTACAGACCTCGAGTTTGTGTTAAATATGATGATTGAGCTTTTGTTGAGGAAAATGCAATGTCGTTTCCACAACAACGAGTACTCTAATTGCCTGCGAGAATTCACTTGGGCTTTTACATCCAGTTTGTACCTCACAAGTAATCACCATTGTGATTTGATGTCAAATGGATTTATGACTCTTCAGACAAACCGCGGAAACTATGATTGCAGGCAACACACGATGCACAGCGGGGTGCAACATGGTGTTTGGCTTTGTCTTGAAACCAGACGATGTTTGTGGAGGGGGAAACATATCTATTAGTCAAACTAAAAAAAAAATAAAATCCAATCAATCATATACAGTAAGTTTTCCCACATATGGACCTCTGTGAAACCGAAATTTCCTCACCCAAAAAAAAAATTCATTCATTCAATTTTCTGCGTCAATATTACGCTAACGACCGTTTCCTCACAACGGAACTTTCCATATCCGGAACCCGGAAGCCATAGCGAAGCCCGCAGTAGCACAAACTCAAGCAGTTCCCGCTCCATACAACGGAAAAACGTTGACAGCTCCGCCATGATCGGACCCAAGACAGCGACATGTAAGTAACTTCTTTGGCATGAGTTTTACTGAAATTGCAAAAGATTTCAAATTAATTCATTTACATTTACGTCTGTAGATCACGGCATCTCAACGAAATGAACGGTAATGACCGTGGAAGAGAGAGTGAAATGCATCCGATTGAGCGAAGCTGGTGCGCTCACACACGTCACAAACGTCACACACAAGCTAGCCACAATCCTCGCAACACGGGATACATAGTAAAAAAACAACAATGATACACTTGGAGTCAGAAAAACTCAAATCTACGAGACTTTGAAAAACAAGTAATTGATTCTGGCTTAGTACGATTCCGGCAGTTTACCTGCTCAGAGGAACTTGCTTGCGACTCGACGGACGACGTACAGCGGCGTAAACGAACGTGTCCTGGAGTGGTTTCACGTTCGTGCTAAAAACTTCCCGCTAAATGGGCGGCTAATAGGAGAGAAGGCTAGCTCAGTAGCGCCATCTATGGGCATAGACGACTTCGAAGCGAAACGCGGCTGGCTTCAAAAGTTCGTTGCATGACATCAACTGAGCAATGCCGTCTTGTGTGGTGAGGGAGGGGAGTTAAAGTTACAGAGTGACTGGATGGAAGAAAAGGCTACCCGGTCTCTTTGACACATGTATTTTGTTAACATACCTGCACGTTCATAGTTGTTTCCCCACATAAGGAAATTTTGTTATACGGAAAGATTGGACAATGCAAATATGATTCCGTACTAGAGAATACTTACTGTATTGATATTGATGATTAATCACAGAACAATGTTTATTTGCGAAGAATGCCATAAGTTACACTGTAGATGCTTTTGTGACATTATATGAGAACAATATTTTTTTATTTTAAATATACAAGGTAGTAAAACCCGTGTGTTGGTGTGTGACTCAATCAAACAAGTAGAAGCCTCTATTATTCATGGCGGTGACATTTTGACTTTAAAAGACGCCAATTGGTGGTGATATGGTAATTTTAGCTTCTATTGGCAGATGTAAACAGAGAAACGGATGGAGGAACTTGGGGACAGATTGCTGATGGAAAAAATTACATGTTATTAAATCAGGACTGACCATAAGGAAAATGTGCCTTGGAGCCCCAACACAATATAAAATTAAATTGATTTATGACGAGGGCGGCACGGTGGACAATCTGGTTAGCACGTCCGCCTCACAGTGCAGATTTACAGAGTTCGATCCCGGGCCGCGGCCTTTCTGTGTGGAGTTTGGATGTTCTCCTCGTGCCTGTGTGGGTTTACTCCTATATTTAAAAGACATGCATGATAGTTTGATTGGATGCTTTAAATTGTCCCCAAGTGTGACTGAAAATGTTATTTGTTGTAGGACCCTTTGTGCCCTGCGAAGGGCTGGCAACCACTTCAGGGTGAAGCCTGCCTACAGCCTGAAGATGGCTGAGATCGGCTCCAGCATGCCCGCGACCCTCGTGAGCAGAAGCAGTTCAGAAAATGGATGGATGGATGATTTATGTTGAATTAATAATGGCTGCCATCTCTATAAATTGCTAGATACAAACTTAACATTAGGTTCAAAATTTGCTTATTGACACCCCAGTCTGTTATTTGTGTTTTTACTGCAAAACAAGTTGAACATCTTTACTCTTTTAATTACAAGGCTTGACGGAAAAACAGACAACTACCGTGTGGCAAGTGGTGCCATGCGCATGGTAATCAACTAATGAAGTAAACATGGGTTAGGAAAGAGCATTTCCACATCAAAAGAGTGTGGTGGAACCAGATGGAACTCTGGAGAGGTTGAGCTTCACTTGAGAAAAACAAACTTGAATCTTTCAGTAAATATGAATGATGTAATCCGCAATACACAAGAAATGTTATGAGGAGGGAAATGTCTGTGAATATCCTTGCAAATGTACGATACTAATGGACTAAGGCAAGGCAACTCAGTTTGTTTAACTGGCACATTTCCTTTCTTAAACTTTTCTTAACTATCACTTCCATTTCCTGTGTCTTCGTATTGATCAATATTTCGAAGCATAGTGGATATCCATGTTATTTACAGTATCTGTATGAGGTGTAACTGCATAATCAACATTTTGAATGTCATGTTTCCTCTCACACACCCTTACAGGCTGCTTCATTGGGAAAATCCATTAAGGAAAATCAATACTCATACAGATAGTTTTGGTCTTTTTCGAAACGCATTTTACATTGGCTGCAGTTCTTCTTCTTTTCCTAATCGGCTTGTCTTGATAGGGTTGCTGCAGAATGTCCTCATTTTCCATCTTGTTCATGCTTTTCGTGTAGTGCTGCAAATGGCCGCAGAAAGCAAGGGTTTGAGATAAAATAGGGTGGGTTGCATCAGGAAAGCCAAAAAATGTGCCAAACAAATCATGCATGTGACTCAATGTGGTCACAAGCTGGAAGACATTTTATATTTCGTAATACTAATACAATTTAATACTGATAATAACCAGAGATGGGCACTTTATTTTGCCGGTCCGTTCTCTGTCTGGGTATCCATTCGTCATCATCCTTTTAAAGCGCTTCCATCTTTGCATTTCACCAATCACTACCACCCCCCCCCCAAAAAAAATAAAATAAATGAAAAAATTGTAAAAAAAAAAAAAAAAATAAGCATCCGTGCATGGCAAGAGGCCAACGGCAGAGGTTTCATAATATATGAACATTATTTAAAGCTTATTTACTGGCAAATTTACTATTCACGTAAATTTAGCGTAAAAAGACAAAATAAGGAAAAAGAAAAAGAACATCACTTTCAAAATATGTACAGTATGTAAATATATTTTCATTGAGTGTGCGTGTGTTTATATTTTACATTGTGTACGATTTATTAAAGCAGCCTCCCAATTAACATCCCCTTCGGAGACGACATCTTGAGTGTGTCAGCCATGTTTGCGAGGAGAGGAAGCACATTGTCGGCAAGAAAATAAAATGTGCGAAAAATAGGGGGGAAAGAGATGGGATCGCAAATGATCCAGCAGTTTGACTCCGAGATAAAGGCACTTAATCTGATATTGAGGATATAGTGCGATGGGAAGTCAAACGACGTTTGAATCGTGCCTCCCTCTGCAGTCAATCATTTTGTTAGCAACCTACAAGTCGCTCTGTCAGCAGTAAACACTGTCTGGCAAGATTTCTGCAAGCCTCTCTCAGTAAATCCCAAAAATATTTGCATCACAATGAATCTCCAGCATAACTTTTGGAATTTGATTTATGGATAGCTGACATTTAAATAATAATAATAACAGCAGGTAAAGTTGCTGCTCTTGCAGGAAGAGATTTAGAATGCTGCGAATGGTAATTCTAAATCTGCCATTTTGCCGTGTGGAGAATTTTTCATCCCCGAATTGGCACTTCACCCTCTCCCCTTGCTTTGAAAGAAATTTCACACACCAGATATTAAAATCTTAATCTTTACAACACATCTTGTGTCTTTAAATTGTGCAGATGCAGAGCAATAATGATTTTTTTGTTAATTTAATAAAACACGTTTATGACATACACTCCTATAGCACCTCCTCTGTGTCCTCTGATCAAATTGTCACAACCCTTACGTTGGCCACCTACTGTTCTGACGGCAGCCTGTTGGTGCCCTCAAAGTGTATGAACTTGTGGTTTCCCCAGAGGAGGAATTGTCATACATGAGGTTGAAAGTTTTCTTCCTTACTGCAGACTCTAAATGTTGTGGGAAGTAGTCATGGGAGAGAGGAACATGAGTCAAGTCTTCACTGACCAGTTTTGACATTGTCAAGATAATGAAATAGTAATCTCGCGATCACAGCATACATGACCTCACTGAAGTTTGAATGTAAACAAACAACTGACATTTTCTATTAGTCATGAGTTCATCCGTTAGCGAGTAACCTTACACTCCCCCTGTTATAAAGAACGCTTCAAATACTGTAGCGCTCATGAGTAGCTAAATGTCTGGAATGGGGAATGGTTTCAAGCAGCAGTAACTTTTCAAAGGGACTCTCAGCTCAGTGGCCCAAGAAAATTGTGACATGACATTCTGGCTACGCTCTCCAAAATACAAGTTTGCCTTTGTTTTCCTTTAGGTTGTTCCACATTTAAATATACTCTGCCGTCAAGTCGGAGAAAGGAAATCTACTAACTAAGCTGAAGTCAGTCTTTGACATGAACCACAGCCACTTTTCTCCCTCCCAACCAAGCATCTTAATTAGTGCTTTTAAGTGCATGCAGATCTGAATGCACAGCACCATATGCCGGTCTGAATATTCATTGAGTCACTGAGCAGGCTGTCCCTGCTATGGACCAAACTCCGCATCTCTCTTGCCCTCATTATTCCGACATGCTGACAAAGAGCAACACAGCAAAGAACAAGGAGAAAAGAGCAAAGTCAGACTCAAAAGTTCACTGCAAACTTCATGACATCGGTAAACAGGAGGGGAGGACGAATTAAGTACTTTTATAATGTTGTTCTATAGCCTCTGTGAGAAGCATTTTGCTGAGTGTGAGCGATTGTGAAGGTTTTACTGTTCGACATGGAGGTAAGATACAATAACAATTTATTAATCCCTGAAGGGAAATTCAAACCATGTAAAACGGAAAGCACTTATAAGATTCTGTTCATTAGAGCGGGGTGCTTTCAATAGTACATGTGGAACCTATGAACCACGTCCATATAAATCACTGAAATGTCTTTCTGTCCGTATTTTCAAACTCCACTCAGACTCAAACGTGTTGCAAACATTTAGCACTTCCTAATTTTACGGCGCTTTGTGTCTTTATAATGGTATAAATAACGAGTTACTCTGTTGCACCGTTTCAACAAAAGATGGCCTTGCGTGTAGCAGGAATTTTAATTGGGGCTCAGTTGGTCCACGACGCTATTTAGTGGAGGGTTGGCACTTCCTCTCACCCACTGTGACAAATTGTTGTAGGGGCCAGTATGGCGGCCTTAATGCAATCCCTCTGTCAAGTGCAGTTGTGCTGCATATGTTGAGATGTACCTACGTCACATGTGAGCATACAGCAACTCTGTAAAGTGTGATGAGCGTGACTTTGGGTATAGGAAAGAGAGGTAGGGAATTCAAAGGAGAGCAGATCAGCGTGACAGTACAGCTGCCTGTCCTCTACCTTGCTGCTCGGCTTCGAGGCTTCAACAACTCCAGCGGACGCATTTGGAGGGTGTGTGGGCAAGGTCAGCGGAACTCTGTCACTCATCCCCTGCATACGCGTGCATATGTGTGTGTGTGAGGCACTTAGGCAGAGGGTTTTGGTATGTGTGCAAGGACAAGAACAAGCCTTGATGGGTCTTTGTGTTTGTTACCATGGTAACGTAGTTACAGCACAGGCAGCGTTGTGAGTATTATATGAGCGGTTCATTACTATGTTAAAACACACCAATGTCCTGATATTCATAATAGTCAAGAAACTGTAAAACCTTTCAATCCATCCATGATCTGAGCCGTTTCTCCTTGCAAGGGTTGCGAGCGTGCTGGAGTCTATCGCAGCTGTCTTCGGGCAATAGGCGGGGTACGCCCTGAACTGGTTGCCAGCCAAATGCAGGGCACAGAAAGACAAACAACTAGCCACACTCGCAAACACACATAGAGACGATTTAGAGTGTCCAATTAACCTACCATGCATGTTTTTGGAATGCGAGAGTACCCGGAGGAAACACACACAGGCGCGGGTAGAACATGTAAACTCCACACAGGAAGACCGGAGCAGGAATCGAAACCGAAACCTCTAAACCGTGAGGCCATCATGCTAACCGGTCGCCCACCGTGCCGCCATAAACTTTACAGGTGAACTTAATTTGAAATGAAAAACTTGATGTTCTCTAACCAGGAGCTGAGCAGCAAAATTCTGTTCACATTTCGACATGGCGAGGCCGAGAGGACAACAAACAATTGATAAACGGTATCTTACAATAGTGAGGCTTCAAAGGGCATATTCTCGGAGGGATGTGGACAGTGTGTCTCTCGGGGGTTGGGTTACAACAGATATATCGAGACCGGAAGAGTCACAGAAATAGAAGCGGATGTTCTTGCAAATATATTGCTTGATCCATGGATCAAACACCTGTTGTGAGTTCTGCTGTTCAACTGTTTGTTTGAAATCTGATTGGGTAGTTAAAGGGAATTAGGTTTGATCTGCTAAGAAAAAGTCAAATATGTGTTATCCTGAGCAAAAAAATCAAAGCTTAGGTCGGCTGTAACCGGGGGCAACGGACAAATTCATAAACTAATAGATTCATGGATTGCTCTGTGGTTAGAATTATGAAACCCGGGCAAGGGTTATGGATGCTTGTGGTAATATAATAGGTGTGATGCATGCGTTTTAGTGTCTCGCCACGTAAATGTTAGCTGACTGCACAAGGTAACATCATGTACGCAACTGTGGTCCATTCCTTACACAGATTGGAAAAAAAGAGCAATCGATGTACAGAAGAAGTCAAAATTAACATATTTTTTGGGGTTTTCATGCTGGAACGAAAACCAAAAATGAAAATATGTGTCTTATATTAATTATGCAAAACCTTTTACAGCATATTTCCATAAATACACGGATGGTATGCTTATTTGTATAATATACGGTCATTATGTAATCCTAAAATTGAATGAATTTGTTCACTCAGGTCAATGCAAACCATGTGTTGTGGTGTTTTTTTTATTTTCTTAACTTCTGCTGTAGCACAATGTTCCCAAATTCAGGCATCCTTGAATAATTGTGTTTATTAACTGAATGCATCTAATTAATATATGACCCCCCCCCAAAAAAGACTGCATTTTCACATTCATTTTTCCTTCATGAAACAAACACATTCTCGATCCCACAGTGAGAGAGCAACCATGAAGATTGATGTAAACTGTTGAGGATTCGACCTCTGAACTGGTTATTTGGATTATTGACCACTACAGGGGCTCCGGTAAGAGAGCACAGAGTCTTCTGTAGAACTCAGCACTTTATTCAGCATCACTGTGCAGATGTGCATACATGTATACGCACAATTATATATATATAAAGTATCTGAAACAATGAGAGAAAGAAACCCCATCAAAATACAGTTGGAATAAACAACTAAATGTTTCTACTATCTAACAGTCAGCAACACTCTCAACACAAGTAAACTGACATAAATAGACATTAAAATGTTGTCTTTTCCAGTCTATATTATCTGTACTAGCAAGTTACCAATGGCTACCTATTGCACAAGTTAGCTAAACACTGTTGACTAACGAATGCAAACATGAGAATAAAACGCGTGTATAAACAATATAAACACACGCATTATTTTACTGAATAAAGCAAGAAGATTATGCTATCAATATTAATCAGAATGAATTAGAACAAGTACTCACATCGTCATTGACTACTGCACCGCTCTGAGCTGAATGACGAACGAGAACGCTAAACAGGAAACGGAAATACGAAGCGCCCTTCAAAATAAAAGATCCGCCTATCAGAATAAGACAATGAAACGTCACCTATTAAACGACTTGAAGAATTCTTAACATAAACACTGAACAGGATGTCAAACATGAAATCTGTGTTCTCATATAACGTACTTGAAGGAATATAAGGCTAGAATCACTCCTACTCCTGTCTACAAATATAAGTTGTTGTTTTCTTCTTTTTCTCCTTCATAGTTCATTGTTGAAATTACCTGTATTTGGTGCATACTGCCACCTACTCTACAGGAAAGCCAAAGGGCTTCCATATATGGTCAAAGGAAGCAAGCCAGCTGTATTCAGCCCCATGAACAAACGCACAAGACAGGTGAGGCGTGTTTCCGTCAGTCGTCAACAAAGTGGGCGTCAATCAGTGACGGACTGAGAGGTGGATCGGCACTTATCCCGGTTCGTGACTGACGCATGAAGAGCAACTTCCATCTGTGCTTAGTTGCAAGAGTCCCGTCATTTGTCAGCAAAAAAGTCTTCCGTCAGTGACAGACTGATAAACGTTTTGACACTATTGATGACATGCCCACCTCTGGGAAATACCGTGTGAGATTGCAGCGTAATTACAGCCCTCCTGCTGAGGGCAAACTTTGCAGCCATCAGGGCGCCACTATATCCCATTCTGCAGGTGCGCCATAATAAAGGCAGGGAGGGGGGTTTCGGGGGTCAATGATAGATAGTCCATTGCATTTGTGTGATTATACGAGTGTGTATGCCTGAGTCTGCGTGTCCCCATTGTCGCTACAGTTCTGTCGTATCTGATCACAGCATAAAATGGCTTTCCCAGGTTATCAGTCAGAAATCCAATTCTTTTCTCAGTTTACACCATGGACCATGTTTAAATAAAATAGCCACAAATTGTTGATCTACCTCCATGAAGAACAGGGAGTGTACCATGTCCTTACAACATTTTCAAACAAAGACATTCTTATGTGCGTGTTCATTAATGTTGCTTCCTCTTTAACTGTTCGTCCATCGTGTAATTTACAATCATTAGAAATTTGGGAAAAATTAAGTAATAGTTGGAGCTGACTTTTCTGGCAGGCTATGTGGCCATAAACTCTCCGGTTGAACCATCAGTATTGACTAGTATGTGAACTTCCAGGACCTCCACCACTACCGTTACAAATGTCATTTGTTGGCCAATCTTCAGCATGAAGCGGAGCAGTCGACCGTGGAGCATTTCGTTCCCGTAACAGCTCCCAACAACAATATCCTGTTCATCACTGCTATGTGTAACCCCGAGCTGTCAACACATCACCCGGCAAGAATGAATAAATAAGTAATGGTCGGGGTGCGTGGTGGGGGGTTGTTCTACCTTGACAAAGCCTTGGGGCATCTGAGCAAACTCAAACTGCCCTAATCAGCCGCTGTCCGTCAACACTGCCTCGGCTCTGCTGCTGACTCGACTCATCCGCGGAATAGGTAGCTTCACCCGCCTCCACCAGTGCTTTTGCCCGTACCGAGCCGCACATGTCAGAGTACACAAATTGCTCTTAGTCGGGCGTGCTCCAGGACATCACTTAATTGGCACAAACTTACTTTGCAGCTCCATGTCTTTCTCTTCTGACAGCAAAAGAGAAAGAGGCGTACGCAATGTGGAGGCAGACTGTGTGGATGTCACCTTGGCAGACTTAAGCTGTCATGTTTCTCATTCATGCACTGAATGACTAATATGGAGTCAGTGGCTTTTTTTTTATATCAAATAATTGGTGGTGTACCAACTATTTAGGTAGTTCAAGAACACAATATCCTTTCTTAGGCTGGATATGTTCTGCCAGTCAAAGTGTTTATTTCCTATTTAGTCTTAGAGTACATTATGTGCATGCATATTTCAAGCGACCCTCGTATGACATCTCTGTTTACATTGAACACCTGAGACCAGCCACATGTGAAAATGCAAAATTCGGGTAACAGATTGGACAAGCGTCAACATGGACCATCAACAACTGAGACATAAACAATGATTGGAACATGTACTTTAGTAATTATTGTATTCCTACCCACCTGTATACTGATATTGGTTGGAAAAGAGATGTTTGCACAACTCTTACAATGCCAAAACAAATTTATTATGTGGAAATCAAAAGATTCCTTATTTCTGGGGCCTCGTTTAGCAAGCGTGCGTATGTACAGAAGTCTGCGTGAAGCCAGCGTACGGACATTCTAATTCTTATTATACGCCTCATAATCCCATAATTTATGTCACCACGGCTGGAGAAATAATATACAGACACACACTCACGCACTACTGGGTGTTGGACGACCTCAGCTCACCAGAACCAGTTTCTCCTGAAAGGTCCGTCTTGAAAATGGCCCTGCAATCAAATCCACACTTTTCCCTCCTTCGGCCATTGTGGCATAAAAAAAGCAAGAATATATAAATATTAGATATTCTCACTGTGTGTGACTGGCGTGGATTTGCTGATTCCGCATAGCGCTGCCCTCTCACAAGAGATTGTCGAATCACAGGACGCATTCACACCTTCAACGTCAGGCCTGCGTTCATCATTTTAAATTTGATATCTGAATTCTATAAGCCGCTCTGCTATATATAAGATTTAAAATGCAATCGTAAACATGTTGCGTGTACTCTGCTCTTAGCCACAATTCATTCATGCAAGACCAACTTCACACAATGTTTTTACCATGAGCAAAAGACCTTCTTGGTCTTTCTCCCTCACTGTCATTACCCGTCTGTTGAGTCAATCATTTCCCATGCTCTTGATAAAAAACAATAAACTGACCCCCTTCCCCTCACCCTGAGGTAATTCCTTTGGGGTACGCAGGGGCCTCTGAAAGACAAAGTGCAAGTGTTTGCAAGACATTGTGTGAGGGTCTGATTAATTAAGTGTGCGATATTGTGTTTGTGTGCGTATGTGGAATGGCCTGCATGTGGGTTCACTAGCCCGCATGTGTGTGATTGTGCGTGTAAATTTCATCACAAGTGCCAGTGTGTGTGATCTGTTTCCAATTAGCCCTCTTGTGTTCGTGTTGCCGAGAGGCATGACTAATGTCTTCTAGGGCCGAGATGAGTGGGGGATAAAGCCCCGGCTGATGGCCCTGAAAGGGCTTCCATCTGCTGCAACATCACAATGCAGAACTGGACGGGCACAGACAGATGAGTGCGACAGGGACTAAAGGCGACATGCATTATGGGAAGGACCGCAATGTGGGAATAAGCTATTAGGGACAAATAGCGCTTGGGGGGCCACCTTCACAGATAGACGGTGGATGGTGCGCCATTTTCACATAATGACGACCATCATTAAGGCGCACAAATACGCAAAGCTATTCGTCATCATTTCATCCAAATATTATTTCCATGTCTGCAAGGGGCCATGTGCTTGGTCATTATCAAACCTATTTCAAACCCATTTGGCGTGGTAAGTTATACAGGGAGGTTTGTTGTTTGAAGGGAAGAATGAGGAACCATTGTCAGCTCATGACTGATAATTCTCAATGGATTTCACATTCTCTGAGCTTTTTTCACTTGGTTGCCACACTATCAGAGTTTATATCAGTCACTTTGGGACAATTCTTAGATCAGATTTGAAATTTGCCAAACAGTAAGTCAAGTCAAATTTATTTATAAAGCCCTTAATCACAAGAAAGTCTCAAAGGGCTTCACATGCCCGCCGTTGACAAAAATTAACATCGCCTGATCTTAACCCCGAGGAGGGCAAGGAAAAACTAAAAAAAAAAAAACATTTGGGGAAAAATGAGAATCCTTGATAGGCGACCTCACATCCAGGATGATCAGGCTGCAATGGAGGCCGAGTAGGCAAAATTTAACACATATTGCGATGCTATACAATGTTAGTTGAAATAATGTGAAAGTCAATCAAATGAAGCGTTGCAGGAAGACGACTTTGGTGGAGCGGAGTTGATAAAGTAAGCGCATTTCTCTAAGCAATTTATAGAAACGTAAAACATCGTGGTTCCCCGACAAAAGCCATTATCTTGCTTCAGATCCTTAGTAAATATTGGTGTCACCGAACATGTCAGTGCCATCAGAACACACACTTCTAGCTGAATGGACTATCAAAAAGCCCCTCGCGGTTGAAGCGTTACACCAAATGAACAAAAGTAATATATTACAGTTATCATTTAGAAATATTTCGCAAACACCCTCATCAAAGTCAAGCTCCATCTTGGAACAGAACGGTGGAGGAAAGCTTTTGTGAATGCGCAGTCAACACGAGGAGCCTTGCAGCCTGCCATAGCACAGACTTTGGGAAATAAGAAACAGGAGGTGGTGGCCAAGTGAGCCAGCAGTGACTCAGAGGTGATGACTCAAAAGGGACTCCAAGACAATGTCAACAGATCCGTTTACTCACGGTTTAAGACAGGCAGTCCCATTTTTGTCTTTGACACAAACAAATAAGAGAGTGCGGGTAGCTCAGAGACTGCGCATGTGCAAAAATAAGTCCTTGGCGCGCTCGCTGGGCCATGCGAAGGCAGGCCTCTTGTGAGGGGCAGCTGAGAGAAGACCTGAAATGATCTCCGTCACATGGTTACTGAGTGAGGGCTTACGTAAAGCAATCAATAATCTAATATAATTGTTCTTGCTGTTTTAAGCAAAAAGCTCCTTTGCATAATTCCGGTTTGAAACCACTATTAAGACTTTGTGGACTTTTATGTGGTTTTTCTGTGATAGATAGGTCATATGTGGTGCAGAAGGAAGGAAAGCTGTCTTTCCAACGTCTTTGTTTTAGAGCTGGAGACTCAGAAGGCTTTATGTGTGTCTGAGTCTTTGAACATCAAGCAGCCTGAGTCTGCAGCCCAGGTGTTGCTTTCCCGTACAAAGCATCCACAACTTGCTGCCCCTGTAACGCAACACGTGTTAAGTTGAGTGATAGGCTAAAAGCGCAAAAATAAAATACGAAGAGACAAGACCAAAAAAGGATTGCTGTTCATTTTTTATGTTTTTTTTTTTTCAGCGCAATCTGATTTCAAAATCATTTGGGGCTGCCACTGCCTCATGTGATGGCAACCCCACTGGAGATTGTGATTGATGTAGCTAAATATGATTGTATTTTTTTATATTTTTTTAGATCATGGATGATATAACGTAATATAGTTTACAGACAGATTCACCAAATTTCACATTGCGGTATTAGGAAAACACAGCTCACGTATTTACATGTGGTCTGAAAAGCTTTCCACTCAAATGTTTTTGCAAAATCTGGAGGATGTTGTCTTGGCAACACTGGCAGGCCATCATCTCTTTGAGTAAATGTGTTACCGGTCAAAAGTACACTGACGGTATCAGGCACCAGCTGGAAGGAAAAATATACTCAATGCGGTTATGGTTTGTGTTTAAAAACCTACATGTAAGTTTTATTTAACTGTTATTAATTTACGTAATACATATGGGACTTGAATTGTGACCAAATATATCATATATTGGATAATACTGTTATAAACCTCCAAAGGAGCACCTGAATGTGAAATAAATAAGACTGTGGGCAGTAAAAATATAAAACCCACAAAATTACACATTTCTACGTAGTAATTTCCATGCGTGTTTTGCAGAAATGTGCACCCACAGCATGCACACTCTAATTAGGACGCTTTTTATCTATAGCAACTGGCTGCAGCTGAAACAGGGCTGATTCACCGTTGATTTGGTGTTAATGCTGAAAACGCCAACTGCATATTGACCCGTTTAGGAGTCAATTCATCCCATTAATGCACGTGAAAAAGGCATAATGCAACATCCAAATCTTCAGCTGTCAAACACTGTGGTGTGGTACTACCTGTGTCATGCCGACAGGGCCTTCAAAGTTTTCTCTGAAGGCTCAAGCACTACTAGCAATAGCGCCGATCTACATTCACAAATTAAATGAAGTGGGGAATAAGTTATTTCCAACAGTCTTTTGTCTTCATTTCGTGAGGCGTGTCTTGAATATGCAGCTTCTAGTGGATTGTCTGTTTATTTATTTATTTTTTTGTCCAATCAGATTTTATACATTATTTTGTTCAACAGTTTCAGAACTTCGAGTGCCGGCAATGACCACACACACCAACAAACACACGTGACTTATGATATTGCTGGTTCTTCCTCTTCCTTTGTGGATTTTGAATGTTCTCCCCGTGCCTGCGTGGGTTTTTGCCGGGTTCTCTGGTTTCCTCCCACATTCCAAAAACATGCATGATAGGTTCATTGAACACTCCAAATTGTCTCGAAGTGTGATTGTGAGCGTGAATGGTTGTTCGTCTATACGTGCACCGCGATTGGCTGGCAACCAGTTCAGGGTGTACCCTGCCTAGTGCCCGATGACAGCTGGGACAGGTTCCAATTTGCCCACGACCCTTGTGAGGATAAGCAGCGAGGATAATGTCTGGATGGATTTTGGATACTAGACTTAACTGCAAGATGGATGCCCATGTGTCGTGCAGGCCGAAACCATTTGGAAGGGTTCAATTGCTGACTAGATAAAATATCAACGGGAGCAGGTCAAGGATCAAAACCTTCCAAAAACAAAACTAAACACCACCTCGCGAATCATGTCACGCTTTCCGTTGATGTTGTGTGTAATGTTCACAGAAGCAGATGCCTTAGTGCTAATGTAGTGTGTACTGTATGTGTGTGAAGCTGCTGCGGGAGCTCTGTAAATACAAACTTTGCTTTGCTGACCTTTGATGTTTAGAGTAATTCGCTGGTCAATCACCCACATGAGTTATAGTGATTGCATGCAGTACTATCACACATGGTTGCAAACATAATATGGACAAGATGAACAATTAATAGATGGAAGAGCAGTTCTTTGCTTGTGTGGTTTGGGCTGGGTTTCGCTGAGAAAATGTTTGTAGTGTATTGTATGTTTGTATTTTGTTGATTTGAAATTTGTGCTCGTTACAACAAATGATTGAAGAGCATTTTTGCTTTTTGACTATTTCTTTTTTTCCTTTTTGGGGGCATGGTTAAAACTGCTAAAACAACCCCAGCTCCCTCACAACGTATATGACACAGGTGTCAAACTCAAGGCCTGGGGGCTCAATCCGGCCAGTCATATTTTAGGTGGCCAGAAAAAGCAAATTATACACATCAAGGAACAGGAATGAATGCTTTATGTGTCTTTATCTCGGCCTTGCTGTGATTATTTAAGTGAGATGAAACATAATATTGTAAATGAATTTAAAAAATGTAGGCTGACTCTATAAATACTCTGCGGCACTTAATGGTTCTCATTAATGTGGCATACTTCTCTCTCGTTCCGAAATCACACACACGTATATCTCAGTTTCTTGAGATTTTTATTTGGCAAAACAAATCACACATCATAATTGTTCTCGTATTAACATAATTGCTATGTAATTATTAGAGCAGAATTGCAACAGGACTTTAAACAGATAAAATCATAAATTACATGAAATTGTCCAAAAAGTACAGATTCATCAGTGACGAGTCATCACAATGGAAAGATACATGCAGCTCATTGTTGTCAGAAAGTACTATGCCGTGAAACTATATTCCAAAACACACTCAAGGCTAAATGTACAAAAAAAAGCTTGAGAAACATGAATACGAACTAAGGATGCACACAATAACTTAGAGATATAAAATAAATGCACAACAGAAAAAGACATGACAAAAGGTAGATGCTATTAAATAAAAATACATGGTAATAGAAACTAAAAGAAATTGGCTTCCCTTGTAAAGTTACGAAAAACAAAAATCAATGCCAAAAATACACTAAGAAAAAAACTCAAATGTACTTTTTGTTCGCAGCAGACCAGAAATTGCTTGCAAATACACGGAAGATCCACGGATGAGTCAAACAATACAGAGTATGTGGAGGTCAGCAACAAAATAATCTGATGCTAGCAAATTGTTGCAACTGCCCTATAAATGCTACAGATAGTGGTCAGCACCAAGGCACCGCGAACACAGCCTTGAAACAGAAAAACACAACTGAAAACCGAAACATGACAATCACACGTGTTGTGCAATTGAGCTGAAAAAAAAAAAAATCCAATGTTGGACAGCATACCTCAAAGGAATGATAATATGTGCGGCTTCTTGTTCCAGTATATCAACCTCCTCTAAGGCCCAACTTGACATTCACTGTATGATCCATTTTACAGCATAAAGGAGCGCCCAGTACAAAAGATTAATGGGACACCGAGCACAGTATGTAGCGGTGACAGAAGAAAATGGACTAAAAAGGCCAAAAGAAAGAGAAAACATCAAAAGAAGAAGAGGGCTTGATGGAGCAGGCCTGAGGTGGGGAGCAATCAAACACCTCCTTTATGTAGACGCATGCACACTGCATGTCACTCATATGTCAGAGGACAGGCCAAATCCCTGCTGGAGATTAATTACCTCGCGCCGGTCACATGGAGAATTTGGGGAATTTTCCTTCTTGTCCCTGTCGGTGGATGCACTCTTCTTCTCTCGGGACATTTGACTCATGAAAATGGTTTTGCCACTCTTTCTGTTCTGTCCTCATTTGATGTATGACGGCTCTATCCAACTCGTCAGACAGCTAACATATTAGATGTATGTTAAGGACTTTAGAGTCCGCACATAACCTTGCACCAATTAAACCATTACACTTTATGAGTAGTTTAAAATACAAATATAAAATATTGTTACAAACTGAATATATTGCACCCCAAAAAAATCAATACGTGCAAAATATACTTGCTCTATAAAGTGATTAATTCAAAAGCTGTTTCAGACAATCTTGCTTTTTCTTAACAAGCTGCCTTAACTTGAAGTGTACCCACAACGCCCACGATTGAGGATTCAACTAATTTATTACTTTATTCTGAGTCTGAGTCATATCTCCCAGCAGAATTTTCTGAATGAAATGATTCACCAACCTCTTAATGTGATAGCTGAGAGGACTACAGAAACTAATGATATCCAACATCCTGAAAAAAAACAAAAATGAAACTGAAAAGGAAAAACATTGTTCAGTTGTGACTGGTTCTGTAAGAGTTGAATCCATTTTAAATCGTTCATCAATTCTATGTTTAGTTTTGAAGGCGATGAAGAACTGCACTACTTCACGCACTACAGCACATCATTGTGTTTGCCAAGGTAGAAAGAATCACACTTTATTCATATTATTAGATTCTGAATGTGTACTTGAAGTAATAGCCTGAACACGGCGTTACATTGCAAAGTTTTTGAAAGAAAAACTACTCGGCTTCATTTTGTTCATTGGTGTCAATCAGCTTATTTTTTTGCTTACAACTGTGACCGACTTTTAAATGTTCTATCCTTCCTAGCTACATACAGTAAATTCTGAGTAATTACTATACTTCAGTGAGAGTTACTGTGAACATCAGATAATAAAATCCCTATACAAGTATATCATACATAATAAACACGTAATTTATTGTGAAACTGATGAGTGAAAAATGTTCTATTCCTCCTAGCTAGCTAAGGTCTCGGTAATTACAACCCTCCGTGAGAGGAACTGTACTAAAACCCGCAATGTATCATGGAATGATGTCAAATAAATTGAGGCCGAGACACTTCATGGAGATGCCTTAAAATGGTTACAGTATTTCACGTTACTAATTTTGTCACCCCCAAAATAATACTTACCGCCACATGGACTGAAACTTCAGTTCCAGTAGGAGAGCCGAATGATTAACTTTTTTAGTTCAAAATAACTTACTTTAGCCTTCAGGATCCCTGGCCAGTGGATGTTTTTTTGCGCTTTCGTCCCATTTTAAATACATCTACGTTGCTATTCGCATCTCCTAGCGAGCGCTAAGCTAATCATCAAAGTTTGCAAACGCCCTTTTATTTGTTGCTAGCACGGCATTAGCAGGGTAACCGTGAGGTGTTAGCCAACCTAACATTGCCCTCTAAAGACAGTATGCTACTCAAATGGGAAAATTCTCGTTCAGCGCTTCTTTTCAATGGCCCATTCTCTACTCAATTCCATTCACCACCGATCAATGTGAACTACTCTCCTGGCTCCATCTTTTCCCCACTACTCATGGTCTGTCTATCTCTGAGCTTTTACTGCAGTTGTGAGTATGCTCGATTTTAAATGAGCCTTTTAAATACTCTTATGTGAATTCTCAACCTGCTTTGAAATGTACTGTGTCACACGCAGTACACCTTACGAACTGGCATTTTTTTATCACGATGGTCCACTTCAGTCCCATTCGGCCGCTTCGCTTGATGCCAACTCAGAATTGATCATTATATTTGAACATATTTGCTGCTAGTCACTAGTCAAAGAAAATGTCAGGAAAATCTTATGAAAATGAACTGACCTTTATGTCAAAAAGAAACAGTGAATTCTGACTTTGAACATGAAGTTAAATGCGAAAGATTAATTCTTAACATAGTAATTTCTTAAGGAGAAGTGGTTATGTTAACACCTTAGTTTAGTTTTCTCCCTAAACCAATTACCACACAAATCTAGTTTTTATAACACTAATTATTGAATGTTATTTTAAATCATTTACCATGGTGGCATTTTTACATCAACTAAAATGTGGCATTTGAACAGAGGTGCATGTAATTTCTAAAACCACTTTGCTTTGTTACACAATCAATCAGTAGATTGACATGAAAACTCAATGACTTGTTCCTCGATCGAGCTTACTAATTTCTTTTAAATAAAACATGTCATTTAATTCCATTTGATTCCAGATTGTATCTAAAGGGGAGCAGTGATGGCCTTTTGTTGTCATTATTCTCGTCTTTTTCATCGACGTGTCCTCAAATGAGTGGTTTTGTCACATCATTTGTCCCATTTAACCGCAGGTCACATAATCTTAAAGCAATAATACATCGCCTCACGTTTTGAAGTTCATACTTAATATTTGTACAGCGTAGAATCATTAACAGGTGCTATTAAGACTGGAGGGCCATAAGTCTATACAATGGAAAGTGTGGCCCAAGGCCAAATGTGTGTGTGCGTGTAGGTGTGTGTGTGATACTGTGAAGCCTGTAATATGACTAAGATCAAGCTCAACACAATGACGCTTTGTGTGCGTGTGTCAGAAAGGAATGTGGCTGTAAAAGGATTTGCCAGGTGCCCTTCAATGTTACCTGATTTTGCTCTGTCTTTGCTTCTTCTTTTTTTGTGGATGTTCCTGTAACAATCTCCTTTTCGATAGATTTTCCCTTTTCCTAAACTCTTCTCTTTATCCATATTCCTCTCCGTCATGTTACAAGATCATTATGGGCTAATGTGACATGGAGGGAGGTCAAAGCGTTACTTTGGAGTATGACGTTCCAGTTTCTCTCCTTCTACAAGAGTACAAAATGGGACAGTTTATACTTTGAAGGGTTTTGTGAACGCTACTGTCAAAAATATAACTGTGAGAGGCTAATTGTGAGCTAGGGTGGAGTTATTCTTCCTTTTGGTATTTTTACCAGAATTTGCGCTGGTAGAATTGGGCGTATCTTGGCGTTTGCTCGTTTGTGCGCCCTTGTGGGATGGGAATAATCTTTTCCCTGCCAATCCTTGCGGCATCCCTTATTTGCATCTAAGTGAGGGTGGTCGGAGGCGCAGTACGCACAAGTATGCTGTGTTTGAAATTGCGGAAACCGAAATTACTAGATTTGCTGGGTTCAGTCCATCTGTCACATTGGCAGGTAAACTGCAATATCTCCCCTTTCAACCCTCCAATTGTGATGGGTGACAGGGGTGTTTTTAAAATATTCTTGAGATGATATATATATATATATATATATATATATATATATATATGACTAAAAACATCAAGAAGCAATTAATAAGATGGCATTCTGATATTTTAAATACAAGGGCTACTGGTTATGCTAACAACGTCACAATATGGACTCAAGAGCTAAAGAGGATTCAACACGAAGGGAATTCCCACCTGTAACATAAAACAGAGAAGGTGATGTGAACTAGTAACTAATCACAGAGGAGTCCAGTTCCAAAAGCGAAGGAACATAGCATGTATGAACGAGACTCTCGGGTTGCATACAATACTCCTGTTTACCTGAGATTCCCCCAAGCCTTTGATGGAAGAATTTGATCTGGGTCTGACAGTCACAAGTCTCAGCAAGCTAGTCATGAATGAAGGCTGCCACGGGAGATTGACGCTTATGTTACACCATTGACCAGACAGGGTTAGGTGTATGGTATTTTAACTTTTATTACTCTTAACAGAGGTCATATTTTCATTAGTTCACCATCGCTACAGCACGGCGATTCTTCTTCTCTCCTTTTTTCTTCTTCTCTCGCACTTCGCCAACAGTCCTTTCAAAACAAAACATTCAACACTGCCCCCCACTGTACAGCACTATATCACATCCCAACATAGACCTGATAAGAAAGGTCATCAACTGATGGCAACATCATTCAAAGAAAATGCACTATTCCAGGTGCTACACTTACAATAGAAAGCCAAACGGTTACAAGTTCCAGAAGCTGCAGTGGTCCTGAAAGTGATGATGACAATGACGATTACATGTTTCCTATAAATTCAGAAAGATGTTGTCCACTCCAGAGCCAAAATAGTGACTGAAGTCAAATGAGGTTCTGAATGAATGTCTATCTACAGTCCTCTGTGGATACCGAGGATGAGTTGTACATTCGCTACCAAAGTCTCAGTCTGAACCTGAATCTGACAAATCTGCTAATGCATCAATGAGTAGCTATACCACAGACGCATGCAGGTGCATTCAGACCGCTTTTATGGTCACCATGACGTTTATTTACCACCAGCATGTGTGCGTGCATCTGTGTGTGTGGTTTTAGTTCACCTCCATATTTTCATATCTGGGTTTCAACATAGATGTCATCTCGGGTTAAGCAAAGGAAAAGCTGCAAACCTTTTTTTAAACCTGTGACACAAACTATGAGGGGGATACTTTCTGGCGGCCAATGGCATTTCTTTTCACACATATTTGAGGTACTTGAGAAAATAGGAGCTGGTGTACTGTGAGATGCATGTTAAAAAATGAGAGATTCGGTTCAATAAAATTGTGGAATACCACAATACTGAACTTGACTCTGTGTGAGAAAATAGCATCAAATATTTTTTTAAATCAAAAACCAATACAGCAGAGTATGTGAAAGTTTGATTTTTTTGTTTATAACAACTTCTCAGTTTAATATTTGGTGCGTTCATGTTTCCGCAGGTGGTTAAAAGCACTTATTGTGAATAGTTTCGTGTAGGAGTACGGAGGTAGCGCGGTACTTTGTAATGGTTGATTAAACACTGCTGCCCCCTTGTGGTTCTAAGGCAGAACAACGTTTTATTTATCTGTCACGCGCTTCACAGGATGAGTCGGTCACTCGAATGTATATTGTTTAAAAAACACGTTTACTTGATTCACTTGCATAAAAAGTTACAAAAAATACATATTTGAGTGGTATATGAAAACAATTAGTGGGGTGTTTGATTTCAAATTGAATTTAGGCTTCAGCTCTTTCCCCAAGCTTCTGGAGTCACGCAGAAATCAGACATATTGTAATTTCCCTGATTGGACATTAGAGTTCTTTCTAAGTGAAATTTGAAATGTTTGATTTAAACAGGTCATACAAAAATGCAAAAATTATATTATAAGTATTTTTGAAATGAGGGAATCTTCCCACCATTGCTTATGACATACACCAAGACCATTATTTATTGTATACTGTTGGTTTTCTGGCCTTTCGTTTCACGTTGGCTGGTCGGTTAGTTGGTGTGCTGTTGAAGGGTGAGCAAATGCACCAGATGGGGTCAGACTATGAATAATGCGTCAATGTTCTGAAACAGTCAGGTTCAGTATGAATCGGGGTCAGATGAATGACACAGGTGATGCTGGGGTGCTTTGTGCTGGGTGGCGGCAAGAGTTAAATTGGATTGACTCACACCAAAAGTAGAAACGATGAGTAAATTCTTGGACCAGATCTGAAACTGATTTGTCATTTTCTTATTGACATTGTGAAGCATCAGTTTATTTGAGGGGCAAAAAGAAATCACTGAAAACCTCTTTGTGGTAAAGTAGTTTACCACTATTTTATAGGGATTTATGTCTTAATTTCTAGCACATATTTTTATTAACCACATTTACAGCTCATTTTATAAAGGAATGTCATGTAATATTGTTGACAGGCAAATGGCTTATCACATATGACATACAGGATATGGTTTCAATTACTGTAATGTACTTTCCCCACACAGGACAAATTTAATAAGAAAATAACTTTAAGTAGATATGTTCACCTGGCCTTACTGGCATTTTTGACGAGGATATCATAGACTGAGTTTAAAATCTCTAGTTACAACGAAACACATTCAAAGTGACAAAGTTCAGCAATATTTGATTTCGGGGAGGCAAGGTGACCTCACTTGGATAGCCAAAGGGGGTGTTTAGAAGAAAACAACATTACACATTAAATATGTTATAAACTACGCAAACCCAAAGACATTCACATCTGTCATCTATTAAGCTTAACGTTCCTCATATGGTGTGTTCATATCACAGTTTCAACCACAAGTACTCACTGAGTGAGAAGGATGTGACTTGTGAATTCTGAGACCAATTGCAAAGCGTGCTTACAATGCCTGGGTCTTTAAATACCAATTCTGAAAGGTGGGTGCAAAACGGCGTGCACTGGCAAAATGGATAAATAACAACAATAAGTACTTTTTTGAAATGCCACAAATAGAAATTATCGTGACATATGTAGCCAGCAATACAGTTCTGGAGCTTTTGGATGCTGGAAGGACTGATTTGGAGTCGTTCACAAGAAGGAGTCATGCCGTATCAGTCGAGGTGGTTAGCGTAGCCAATAATTGTACTCAAGTAAGAGTACTGTAACATTAAAATAAATGGCACAAATAAAAGCAAAAAGTAGCCCTCAAGAATGAGGAAATTTAAATTGAATTCAACTTTTCACCCTCAAATTGGAGTTGGCTTACTTGGTCAGAAATGAAAGAAAAAATGTTTAACCACTACAACGACGTTTTCTGTTCAGAAATGCAACAAAATAATAATTTAATATTTTAACCAATAAATTATGTGATCATTTTCTTTTTAAGCATGAAATGAAATGCATGAACATCAATACGGATAGTGCGGGATTTTAGCATTAAACATGTATTTGTTTCAAGTGCTTCTACATACTGTGGAATTTAGCACGACATCAATATACCAGCACGTAAAACATATTTTGCTAATTGCCGATGTTGACTTCGAGCAACTTTGATAAAAGTTTGTTTTTTTTCTGCCTCATTGTTGAACTGGGAACTTTCTTTATTTGACATCACTGCTGTTGCTGACCTCACTGCTCTATGATGTGTTGATACTCTATGGTTGGTACCGTGCCAATGCGAGATGCATACAGGTTTGAGTATTTAAGCACGCTGTACAAGAATGTTACATCTCCTAATCCTCACACTTCTGCTCAGCGGAAGTATTTCAGCTCCTGTATTGAAAAGGTAAAATAATTCCTTACGTCACTGTTAAAACATGAAGCCACTTTGTTAAAAAAAAAAAATTATACGTGCTATGTCTGGTCATGATCAATCTAATGGAATGGAATGATTTATTTCTGCCCAGAACTGACAAGCGTATGGAAATAATTGATTTCCATTACTCCAGCAACTTTCACCCATTTGTTGGATATATTGATGGTAAGTCAGTCTCGCTTATCAGTTTAATAAGCTTGCAAAAAGGTCAGCCGGAGTTTATCCATTATCGTTTGTTATATCCCCTTAAAACGATCCTTTGTGTTTGCCATTTTCATAGATAAGCAGAAATGTATACTATTATATTCTTTGTATTGCAGATTACGGCGAGAAGCCCCTGCTTGACTCACAAATTGCAGAAAATCTGTATTACCCACATTTTGAGAGTGAATATAACTGAAGGAAACTGATTACCAGCCTTGAAAATTATTTTGAGTTTTGAGGGGTTTAGATCAGGGCATGTCGCCGATCTTTGTCAACTGTGGGCCTGTGAAGCCTTTTCAGACTCAATTTGTGATTAAGAGCTGTACAAATAAATATGACTTGACTTGAATCAGAAATTTCCATTTTAAAATGATTCTGAGCATTCCACAGTTGCGACTTGTTTTGTTCTAACCCAAACTCCGAACTCCAAAACACTGTCACTGCAACAACACGACCGCGGACACATTATCGGAGTGCGGAGAGAGGATTTTTGTGCTTGTTGCTTGAAGTTAAAAAACTCGGTTGTTTGCTGTGTCGAGACTGCAGTGGTTATCTAAGGGAGGGGCGACCAGCCACAGGTCAAACAAAAAGATATTCCACTTTTGGTGATAGTTTATGAAGGAGCATCATAAAATAAAAAACGATATCCGTCTTGGACCGAAGGTCATAAAGACAGCAAATGGTAAAATATTGATTTTGCAACCCGCTTTGATTGGACATGATTGAGGTTGGCTGTGTTCACTCCCACAACTGCGCAGACATTTAGATAAGTCGGCAAGCGCTTGCCTGCAAAGTTACCAACACCTGGTCTAACTCACCTCTGCCGAAATTTACGCCGAAAATAGAGCCCGCTCACACAAACACACTACGTCAAATAATGTGTCACTTTCTATCATGTCTGATGAGAGGTAAAGCTACATGAACTAATCCGCATCTTTCAGGCACCATCCGTGCTGCCTAGTGTGAGAATTATATTAATGGAATGAATGATTGTTTGCGCTTGATGTAATAATAACAGGACACAAGAGAATGATCTTTAAAAAATTTTAAATAAAGAAGTCACACCTAAAAAAAAATCAAAAATAAAGAGATTTCACTCACTACATTTTAAATTAGTACAGATAATAAATTTATATGACAGATTTGTACACCTTTCGTGAAGCCCCCACAGCAGTGCTTTTTCTGTCTGGCTGTACAAAAGTTACAACATGATTAGCAACAGCAGATTTTCTTAATCCTCAGGAACTAACGGGCGCGGGGGCTTTAAGATGGTAATGAGAATCCTGTATTTTAGAAACATTCTGTGTTAAATATATATATATATCCCATAAAATGATCTCTTACAAAGAAATGTTAGTGATAGATGATGTAGTTGCAGTTTTTTGTTTTTTTTTTGTGTGTGTGTTCCCAACTGCAAAACAACTGCGCTGTGCTATTCATTCCTCCATTTGGCTTCTCTTCTGATTACCCTTGATTCAAAAACCATCCTCAGGGTAACAAAGACATATACCGGGGAAACAAGGCATGCATGCTTTGAATAGTATTGGAGCGCCAACGGAACCTGCACATGTTGCAGTACTTTGCCCACTGTACTAATAATACAGCATGTGAGGGGCAGTGGGGTAGGGGGGGGGGCGCATCAAAACTCCACATCATCACAATCTTCACTCAATCACACACTCATTAGCATCATCATTTAACATGATTTCAAATGTCATGAACATGATGGAGAAGGTCCTAATGAAAGATGAAAAAGAGGCACTAGTAGTGAAGTTCTCTGCTCCTGTGTCGCTGCTGGACATAAGGTCTGCCGTTTCTTATTCACTGAACGGAGCTTTTGTCTCGATTCTGTCTCAAGTCTTCTGTCTGACACGTAATACTTTTTTTTGTAACACACACTAGTGAAACACAATTTGTCTGGATTCTAAAGTTACATACATTAAGAAGCAACTGCACGTTCCGTCAGTGCTCTTCAGGATTAATATCTTAGTTTTGAAACAAAAACCCAAAGTTGTCATGTGACGGCTAGTACACGTTCAGTTATTTGCATACGATGCCGATTTCATCCTGCAATGTTTATTCCTATATAGATTGATAGCTTCCAGAAAGTCAACACCCCCTAGTGTTGAATTCGAGCCTACTGCCTGCTCGTTTGTTGGATCAGTGCCAAGATGTTCTTGTTGGCCACTAAATACTCAAGGTCACAGGAAAAGTTACCCTCTATGATCGAAACAAGTGCAAGTAAAGGCAGTTCCGTTTCGTTTCCACCTTCTGAGGCGACTGCTACTTTGCTGACTGGCACCGCAGAAGCTGCAGTGATGTGTGCTCTTTATGGGCACCTCAATATCACCGATGCCATTTTGCATAATATTTCTTGCCTCGAAAACAGTCTTTTGGCTTCTTCCTTTCTCCTGTGTGTTGTTATTTTTTTTGTTAGATGTGTCCTTCATGCAACACCATGTTATGATACAGTGTACTGTACAGGGCTGTAGTTGAAGGCAGGACTAGGCTACTCCAAGTAGATATCTTCTGTGGGGCATGAAAACTCCACAAATTCTTTGTAGTACAACTGGAAGGCTTTCCTGTAAAATAGAGACATGTCAATGAAAAAAAAAAAAAAAACTTACTCAACATAATTTAAGCAGTACACATGTGATTAACTTAAAGCAGATATTTTAATACAAAACTGATGTGGCAAATTAAAATTGTAATTACATAATTTTTAAAAGAATTTCCTGGCCATGAATTGGCAGCTATGCTGGACAATGATTTGTCAATTTAAAGCGACGACCAGGGTCCGGTTTCCAGACTATGCGGAAGCACAGTTAGCTAACAGTTTTACCAACATTAGCATCTGATAACAATGGTCAACAGCACATTTTAATCAGAGATGACTTCATGTCTTCCTGAATGTATTTTTGACGCTGATTTCCAATATATATATTTTTACCCCTGCCACATCAGGTTTATGATATAGTTCGTATGTTAGGGCTATCAAGATTAAAGCGTTAACTCTAGAGATTTTTTTTTTTAATGCAATTAACTTAGTTTTATTTACTTCAAAAATAATTTGCATGCTTTGCAAAGCAAAATTCAAATACTGTACCATATTAGCAGTACATGTATAGCACGTCATATCAGAACAAAACAGCCTGTTCAAGTTACCACTGGACCTTGCAAACCAACACTGCTGGAGCGTGGGCAGAACTAAATGTGCTGTTTACGTTTTGAGAATTGTAAGAAAGAAAAATGCATTTTACGAGTGAACTGCCTGTACAACTCAATTTAAAAAAAAGCATTTGTGAGATGTAAAAGTAAACAACCAAGATAGTGTGGTGGCACATCTCGTAAAAGGTGATGTGGCTGCGTTCAGAAGCCATCATATTTAAACTCATGTTAAATGGCACACCGCTGATTAGTCCCAAATAAATTCCCACTGTTCTAGTTCACAGAGAGCTTTTGTAGCAACAGAAGGCTTTAAAATAGTCCCAGTGACACAATTAAACTATTAACTCACCCTACTGACTCTGCAACAGCCTTGGTAGAATCTTCAGACACAAACACATGGCAGGCAAATCTCTGGTCTGCCGGGTGCTTGGTTATAAAACCAAAATATCTGCAGAGGCAACACAAGAGAACATTCACCACTTCGAGTCCCTCTTCTGGTTTTCTTGTAGAGGGATGTAATGTCTATTCTTTAACAAACAACAACATTTAATGGAGCCTTGAAAAAAAGCAAGCAGGAATTATTCTGTTGGAAAAACAAATAATGGACTGAATAAAGATTGAAATTAGAAAAATCTCAATTTGTTAAGCCCAAGTATAAAATAGACAAAAGATCAGCAGGAGAGAAGAAAGGAGCAGTATAGTTGACTTACTTGCAGTTTTTGGGATGATAACCACAGAAGGAGACGTTCTTTAACTGGAAAAAGTGACTGCACTCGTTACTCTGACAGAGATATAAGAGGAAAAGGGAGGAAAAGTTAAGCGTGAGAAGAGGCAAAATAATGTTGCAATGTAGAAATCAGGATAGAAAAGTTTTGTGAGACTCATTGTTTGTTTTTGTCTTTTTGGTGTCATATTTAAAGAGAGAACACTTGATTTCATTCTTTTTTTTAAATTAACAGTACAAAAAAGAATCATTGGCATTAATTATTTGTACTACACAAAAATGATTGAAACGACTGACTGTAGTGTATACACGTGACCACATGATGGCGACATACCGCCAATGTCCAATTGACATTGCATAGTCGACATAAAAAGCACAAAGAGCAGTCTTACTCCATCACAGGTGTAATAATCCTCATGAACGGCCAGTTTGATTCCCTTCACACTGATTTCCAGGATACAGGACGAGGGCGGGTTGTGCTTGACTGTCATTCTTCTGTTGGTCGCAATCTGGGAAGAATTCAGTAGTATTTAAGCCTTAAGTGATAAATTACCACAGTGGTGCCAATACAGAGAGAAACAAAAACAGGTACCTTCTGCATAGCTGCACAAAGAACATCGTTTCCTTTGTGGTAGGGCACTTGCACTGAGCCCAGGAACTTTAGCCGGTATCGGTCTAGCCACTCAGAATTCTTTGCTGAGAAGAGATAAAAGATCCATGCGGGGTTAATACATTTGCATTCATTTTTACAGTATCACATAATTCTAACACATTTATGTTTTTCGTTGTGTACGCACTATGAAACGACAGCAACCAACGGTCTCTAAATGTTTTTTTCATCCTGTATTTCTATTTATTATTTCATATTTATGGGCTAGAAGTTTTTAACAAGCACATATTTACTGGAATGATGACTTTACAACTTTGGTGTACAGAGAGATTTGAGCGTTTGAGGTGCTAATTACCTTTGAAGCTTTCAGCCTCCTTGGTCACCTCTATAGCATAGTAAGCAGGGAAGATCCCCCGGGCACCCGTTCTCATGTTGAAGCCTTCGTACCAGTAATCGTCCCCTTGAACCTCCACCAGCAATGGATCATCCACTTCTAGCTCTAACTCGTCATCATGCCGAGGGACAAACCTGAAGAAAAAAAGGAAGATGAAGAAGATCTGTGGGCTCTCAGAGGGTTTGCACAGTTATGCTAGCTAATGGGTCATTGTTTTTAAAATTCAAAGAAATATGTATTTACACCGTCAAGGTAGAGTTTGTGCTAACGGGTAAAAAAAAATCAAATAAAAATGCTGCCATCCAGATGACTTCTTTGCTCATGATTCTTTGAACAACGGCGAAGGATTGTCAAACTCATTGCAGTTCAGAGGTCACACAGCCTAATTCAGGGGACGGGCAACTTAAATGACGGAGGAAGACGTTTTCATCAGCCACATAGGACCATGCATTTCCGAACCAGCAGCACGAGAAGAATGAAATTGTGAACATGGACAAAATACTACCTCTCAAACCGGACGACAAAACTGTTTTAAATGTAAAACAACTATAATGACCATTTAATACATAATAATTTTGACACTTAACACATGAACAAAAACATGATGAATATATAAATACTGTGGATTAGATGGCATCCGTTTCTCCAAACTAACTGCTAACGTTGAATCAAACCACTTGAAGAGAAACGCGCTCCCCGACTGGAGTAAGCGTGGGAATTGTTACGTGACAAATGAAACAATGGGTTGGCTGGAACTTGTTACCAAACCAGCGTCCACGCCAGACAAACCCTCACATCAAGAAGCCGTGCTTAGTTATGCAAGCACACATTTATTAGTAATATTTGAGCTCCCTGCCAAATGAAAGATTTTCGATAATCTGGATTATCTGTTGGTTTGCTTATCCTGTCCGATCCAATGAGGGAAAAAACACATTTCTTGCCCTGAAATGAAAGGGTCATTGTTCCTTTGTTTTCTCATAGAGAAATATCGTCAACATTGTGAAAATGTTTCTTTGAAAATGCACAATTTTTATTTGTAACACACGTTCACATTTTCACTCCTATGTTGGTCTCACCTGTAGACTGCTCTATGACTCTGATCCTGTTCCTCTCCATTTATGGTGCAGGAAAATAAACCAAAAGACTCGGCACCTGAGACACATGAATCAAAAAGTCACTTTTAAAGACACAAATTACAAGACACATGCACAAAATGAACAAAAGCTTTTTGCTTTGTGTTGCATAGTCGAATGACAAGGACCACATGTCCCAGAGACTTTTGCATGTTTAACGTTATCAAGAGGCTTGCATGTAATGTAAAAAAAAAAAAAAGCACAAATTTCCAATGCTATGAAATCATAGAAGATGCTGACTTACTTGAAGAGCTTGATCGTCCGTTCATGAAGACGTTGAGGAACTTCTTGGAGAAATGCAAGTCGACATCCGGCGTCGAGTCTTCGGACAGACAAGCTGTGGCCTCTCGTCTGACGCCCCCCAAACGAGCGCAGTCTTCCTCTTCGTCTCCCTCCTCGTACTCTTCCCCGATGGCAGACTCATAAGGAGAAGAAACACAGTTGTCGTAGACTGTAGCCGAATCGCTGTCGTCGCTGTAACCTTGGTAGCACTGTCTCAAACTGACAAGTTCCAGCTGAGCGTGCTCGTCCACTACGAGGGTGTATTTGACCGAGTCGTATGACAGGCCGCTGGCGTCAGAGCTCATGGAAGTTCTTAGCAGGGCGGCTCTGCTGTTGCCGCCTTCCACCTTTCCCATCACTTTCTTTATTCTTTCATCCATGATTATTCTGTCCACCTCCTCATCCTCCCCACAGTAGCTTTCGTCCGTTGCGTCCACGTACTCTACTGACGATCCAGCTCTCAACATTGCCGCTACCCCTGTTCCTGACCCCTTGAGACTGAAGTCCAGCGCCAGGGAAGGATGAGTTGACAGAGCCATGCTAGGCGGAGTGATGAGCGATTCCACACAGGACGCGTAAGACGGTGGGGCGATATAAGCTTCGTCCTCCTCGTAGATGGAAGGGTTGGACTGGTCAGGGAGTGGCTGGTAAGGAGGCGGGCCTTCTGTGTCGGAGCTGATGGACATACGACCCTGCTCGCTCAGCTGCGAAAGAAAAGGCCGGTCCTGCGTGCAAGGAGGTTCCGAGGGGTCAGAACAGCGCTGCACTGGGGTCAGATAGATCTCCTCTGTTGGCTCCAAAGGAGCCTCGGTGTAGTACTGGATCCTCTCCTGTTGATAGCCACTTGCATCCACCTTTCCTGATGGATAGAGAGGAGCCGGTTTGTAATTCTGTGGCGGCGGCGGCGGTGCAGGTGGCTTCTCCTGAAACTTGGGCCGCGTCGACGCCGCTGCTGTCGAGCTTTGCGAGCGTCCGGAGTGCCTGCAGGGGGCGTCGGTGGAGGTGCCTCTGTCTTTGGTCTGTGCGGCGCCACTGCGCACCTTGTCCTCGTCGCTCAGGCAGCTGTGCTCACGCGGAGGCGTTAGCTCACCTGGAAGGCGGGAAAAGACACACAGCAACACAATGACAGCCGTGCAAACACACGCGCACAAACAAACGCAGAGGCCACATGCGCAGGCAGAGTTTAAGAACATGATGCGGGCATGACCGCCAAAACCGAAGCATCAAGTGGCAACGAAATACCGATAATGCAAAAACAGGAAGAGCAAAACGTATAAAAGGTTAGATAACATATGTCAGGATTACTCAGCTAAATCCCCTTTACTCATAAAAAGTCAAAGTACGCCTACGGGATGGTGATTGAGCGGTTATGTCATAATCCATTGCCAGGAAGTGCAGGCACGATGACTCTACGAGGGATGATACGGCGACATCAGGAGCCACAAATAACCGGCGAATATTTTGATATAATACAACAGTCCATCAGAACAATACATACACTTACGTTGCTGTGAAATATTATTTTTAGTGTGTGACATTTATATATATATATATATATCTATATATATATAAAACGACTGTGTGTGTGAGTGTGTACTTGTATATGTGTATATATGTATATGTATGTATATAGGTGTGTGTTTTGTGTGAAAATAAAGAAACATGGATTTAGATTTAGAGTCCCTGACCTTATTTGACTTAAAACTGCAGTCTGAAATGTGTGAACTTGCCTCCAACGACTGAACTACCAAATACAAAAAAAAAAAAATCATGTCAGACTGAATTTATATTGTGAATTTGTCAACTGTTGTTCGATGTCCAAAGTGAGCACCGCATTTAAGTGAAGAAAATAAGAAAATCGACACAAGCATCGCGATTCATTTGTAGTCATTTACACAAATTCGCAAGGTGCTTCATGTGAATAAAAATAGCAGAGCTGAATACACTGAAATCGCAGGAGTGACAAACGAAAAGGGGACAAGCAACGTAAGAATAAACATGCGAGAGCAGCAAGGGCAAGTTGTCTTATTTTGGACAGATTTCTCGCCAATCGTCTTTTGAGTGTACAGAAATATTTTTTTCCGGCATTTGTGATACCGTCGTTATTGAAGCCGGTGCTGCCTCACATGATGCTGTCGAGAGAGTTCGAGCGAAGATTTGGGACAGCTCGATGCTTGTACACACATATACAAGCACACACACACACGCACACACACACAGTCGCTCAGCAGCTTGCTATTAACAAACTCAACTGTGGCCATTTAAATTCTAATATTATTATCCATATGTGACATGTCAATAGTTAATTAAACCTTTTAAAATGCAAATCCGCATATCCTTCTTAACTTGTGAAATAAGTTCATTCCAATCTTGTATGTGAGGCTGGAAAAAAAAAACTCACCAGTTTTGAGAGGTGAAGATGAGCCTGAAACTTTATCCTGCCATGTGTATTTCTTTCCAAATGAATTGTTGTTTAACGTGTCCTAAAAAGAAAAGCAAAGGTAAAGGCAAAATGAAGGACTTGGTGGGAACAGCAGAAGATGACGAGAAAGAGCGCCGAAGCTCTGGATCCTGAGACTCCACCTTTTGTCCCCAACTCAACACACAACACACACAAAGCTTTTTTTTTTCTGGTGAATATGCCCTGAATGAGTCTTTTGTCTGAGTGTCGTGGTGTGAATTTAAAGGGAACCAGACCTTTTCCCCACTGGGAAAACATACAGTTATTTAATTTTCTATTCAATTTTATTTGTCATTTTTGAAACACAAACCTGGAGTTGCACCGCATTTCCGTTGTATCGTCCCATAGAGAGACAACAAAGCCTGTTCTATCTATTCTCTTCTAATGCGGGAATCTACTTCCAAATACACAATGTTCAATTGTACTGTCAAGTAGGTACAGCGGAAATGAAATGTCACCTTTGGACAAATATTTTGTGTCATTATAATTATTGTGAATAAGGGTCAACTTTTTTTAAAGCCACAATCACAAAACTTCACACAAACATAATACAATTTCCGAAACTCTTAGCTTAGATCAGACCTGAGTGAATATAAAATGTAAAAAAAAATATTTACAAATTTAAAAAAAGTGAACTTTGTTCAAACACACTGCTTTGTGTTTTTGATACACGTGCTGTAGATGGACGTACAGTTCAAACGTAGAGAAAATGCTGCGCATGGGATACAAATAAAGCACTGGAAAGTCCTGTGATCTAAATATTCTCTTGCATATATGGTTCCTTTTCCTATATCCACCCACCGATGCATGACTCACTTCCCAATCTTGTGTACCAGGCGGAGACGGAGCTGTCGTCGTGGAAACGAAAGACGTGGAACCATCTCGGCATGAATGCAAAATGATCACGGCTTTGGGCAAATGACTCATCTCGGCGTGTGTATTAACGTGACGCCACAAAAACTGCAAACGAGACCTCCCACAATTTTTCATGACGTCGAAACAATTTTGCATACACGTCATTGAGAATAAATAATATGTCCGCCGATGAATGAGTTAGACCACAGGTAGATTTTGCCAACAAGCCCAGACTCACTGAGAAGTATTTACAACAAGTGTGGTGAAACCAGATGGGAGATTATCAGTACTCAGGATTAATCCCGATATCACGTCGGCCTTTCTGTCTGAATACATTTACTCAAATAGTCTTCGAGAGAGCAAACAGCACAATAAAACCTGCACAGTAAATCTGGGTAGAAAAAAAAAGCATGTTCACCAATGTTTTAACGCAAGATTCTTGACAATGAACTAAAAGGACTGTGGTTTGGTCCTCTTGTTTTTTTAGCTACAGAAGTCTGCCAAATGAAGCAGAGCTGAATATACACGTCTTTTTTATTGATTCACTGACCTGGAAACAATCACCTAGTTCACTCTGTGTCTCTTTGCAACTCGGAGGCACTCGCATTGTAGAACACAATCCGGAAATCATTGGCACGCATGCATCTTATGTAATCATCTGTCGCAGATATGAGGCACTGTACGGGACATTATTCAGGAATAGCTCTCACACTTATTACTGAAATGCGCTCATTGGATATGATTCCTGTCCGCATGATTGATGAAATGACAATTAAAGCAACCACATACAAATGAATCTATCATCATTTTTGGTCATTGTTGACAGTATTTGTTTTCCAAGAACCACCCCTTACTTGTATTGTAAGATCTACAGATCAATCACAAATTTAGGTGCGCATACACAATGTAATAAGAGCCAACGCAATTGTTAAGTGATGTCAAACCACTGACGGCAATGTGATTTAACATCCCGACAAGGTATTACGCATTAGATAAAGAATATGCGGGAGTCGTTGAGGTTGTCTACGATGTAATCATGTGTTTGTACACAGAATTTTCTATTTTTGAATCAGATCGCATTAATGAAACTAAAGGAGGTGGATGCCTTCCAAACAACACCGCCTTTCGTAGCAATTGTGTCCTTCATACTTTTGCGATGTGACAACTCAAACGCAGACAGGAAACTCGGAAGAACAATGGTACAGAGGCCTCAAACGGTCAGTTTTCCACCGCAGGGAAACTGGACAAACTGAAGCACTGACAAATGTGACGCTGCTCAGAAGATCATTTTGACAGACTACAAGCCTGGAGGAGTGGTGTGGAAGGATCAAGAAGGTAAGAAATGCAGACTGTTGCATAACCAGACCAAGATGCCTACAAATGTTTTATTTTGACTCAACACAAAAATAGTAAGTCTGCTCTCATTGATAATGAATCAGGTGTGGAGTAATGATTGCAGCTCTAATATATATACATATATATATTGAGAGAGAGAGAGAGAGAGTGAGAGAGAGAGAGAGATTTACATTTGGGTTTTAACAGAAAACTATTTTAAAGGGAAAATCGTTTTTAGTTTTTCATGAATCATTCGACTTTAAAATATATCCATGTAGCGACCATGTATCCATCCAAATTTGAATAATGCGATGAAAGTAAGGATTTTGAAGGTACGATGATTGTGCCCAACGCCAGCGTTATACGCGTGCACTGCATATGCAATTGTTAGGAATCAGTGTTACAATTATAGAAACCTCTTGGTGTCTGAGTATAATTATTAGGACAGAAAGCCCGCTGAAGCAAAAGCCGCTCCAGATCTCCAGCTTCATCAATCAAACCTTGGTAGAAACTAGCGACGACTGAATGAGCAACTGATAAAGATACGTTCATGGAGAGCAAAGCCAAGCCACACGTTTTCTTTTCTGCATCAGTAGTCAGGTGATTAGGAGACAAGAGAGAGGAAATGAGAGGTCCAACAGCATGAATTTTTCCCATCATGTTAAGTATCATACATTAAAATCCTCAATATGTGAATGCTGAGGAGTGCGATGACTAAACTTACATTCATTGCATGACCAGAAACATGACGACTCAGACTATTACAAAAACTCTTTACAAACCACCCAAATCAACTTACATTTACATTCAATTGAAATAAAACGCAGACCAAGGGGTGAAAAGGTCTTGACAATGGAGATTATTGTTTAGATGAGTTAACACAACCTCTCAGAGAAAATGCAAACGCGGGATTCAGTCGTAACATGGGCTCCATTGTACAAAGAAAAATACAACTATGAGATGAAATCTTGATAACTGAAAGATTTCCCTCAACAGCTGTGTGTAGACACTGTGTCAATTTAATTAAAATACTTTACCTGTGTACGGGGCACAATTGGAAAGAGGTTAAGGGTTGTAGGTCTCTTAGGCCGGTAGGTATCCATGGTAACAGGTACTGTAGGGTCCTTGGTGACTGGCGGAGGTGCGATGGAGGCCTTGGAGGACTCTTTGTCGCCGCGGAAACCGTCAGCACCATCAATGAGATCCAAATGCAGCATCTCTGCCTGGAGCTGTCCGACAGCGCCGAGCTCCGCCCTCCCCGGCCTGCTATTGGTCCCTCGCCTCACGTGGCCCTGCAGTGATTGGAAGAGACATCCTGTCAGTTGGAGCGGCGTGCAAAGGAGAGGGGGTGCGCGTGGACGAAATGAGGAGACAGAACGGGCCAATTAGAAAATTCCTTGACTTTGGCTTGTAGCACTCTCACTGTCAACACTGAGCAGCTTAGAGCCCAAACACAGCTGAGGATATTCTATGGTGAGGGATTGGATCCCGTTCCCCTTGAGAATAAGAAGTGTTGTGCAGCACAGCTTTGCTCTAGTTCCTACAACATACACAGATGGTACATGCTTGACAGTCTGACTTGGCCTAAAAAAAAATCCCCACTACCTTGCCAATTGGTAGCATTATGATGAATCAGTCACTCAACACACACTACAGAAATGAAAAAATAAATAAATAAATAAAAATAAAAAAAATAACAAGGAAGATATCCAGCTTTATTTTATGACAACACATTATAGTTAAAAAAAATAAAGTTGGGTGGGAATGTGCAATGTGGCAGCTTAGTTGGAACTTTTTAATTGTAAAATGGGTACCTTGGCTCAATAAAAGCAGGGAAAGGTCAAATGTCAGACCGGGAAGGAAATGCTCTTTGATCGCAAGATCAAATTCATAACTCGGTTAATGACAAAAAATTTTTATGTTGCAAATATAATATTTAAAGACCTATTTACACGCTTTGTAAACCAGAACTAAGCAATTGTGATTACAATAAAGATTTTCACATACCTCAGAACAGTTCAACAATGAACAATGAACAGAACAATGGTTCTACTCACAAGGGCATAATTTCAACCTTTAAATTATGTTTGTTGAGGCAGATTTAAAATCTTATTGTCGGGGCAAACGATGTGTTTGCACAATAGTGTTACGTGGCAACTATGCACAGGCCTGTATTACTTTGGTATTTATTTTTTCTGCCAGCAGGGGGCATGCGTTTTCTTAACAGCAGATTGCAGATTTGCCACATGTTAACTAAATCAAGTCAAGTCAAAAGTGTCACAACAAATCAAACTGCTGTCTAATTAACTTTTAATGAAATTTAGCACACTTGGGGCCTGATTTCCAGGCGCAGACTTGACTGCTCATGCACACAGATGTGGAAATTGATCCACTAAACGGAGACGCGGGCGCCTGCCAAACATACAAATATGTCATGCACACTTTCATTTTGCGCATTCTGAGATGAATTGTGATGACTGACATTTTATGTGTTTAATAGCTTCGTCTAAAGCCTGGTACTATCAGTACTTGGGCCTACTTTGTGGCATATAGTTTCGAGTACTTTTCAACATTTCAGAAGTAAAAGGTCAGAAATGTTTCTTTATTATTATTATATCATTTACTAACTTTTTTAAATCAATCGATTTTTTATTACATTCAACGTTTATAATAGCAGCGCATACAAACATATAAAAGAAATTCCACGTTTATCCGGCGATGAACGGCTCATGGCTGACTGATGACTGACAACCAAACCAAAAACTGTTACTGTAAGTACGTCATCCAAGTTGCAAAAGGTTCTGAAGATAATAACAAACAGTACTGTAAATCATTTCCATCTGAGGGAATGTCTACTGATGTCTATGTGAGTTAATGATTGTACCGGAGGAAAGTGTAAGTGTGTAGAAATATAAACTGCTGAAATTAGGAACTTGTTTTTGTTATGTATTGTGTCGTATTATTTAAATGAATGCTCCAAACGTACAAGAAGGCTTTCTGTTATTAGCCATGACAAAGATTGCTTCCCCAGGCAAAGTAAACTCAGGACACTAGAACTCATTTGAATGCTTAAAACGCTCATTTTACTTCCCTTTGACAATTTCAAAAGCGAAGATCAATATCTGCTAATGCAACCTGCTTCCACTCATGCTGTCGTGTTTTACGGCCTCAATTTATAACCGGCCCCTTTAAAAGGCACTGCTGTGTTGCTAGGAGACAAGTGACGACGTGGAGGCGGGTGAGGAGTGCATGCTGCTGGCCCCCTGACGACGCTGCATTTACTGTGATGCTCGGCTTTCATCCAATCAGAGAAGCCAAAGCGAGGGAAATCTCACAATCACCCAACCCGATGACTCACAAATAATACAGAATAAATCACATTTATCAGAATTTTCGAGAATGTCTATCCGTGTAGATTGATTGCATCAGGAGCAAATCTTCTCAGGAGTGAAACAGTTGTAAAATTACCAGTGATTATCCACCCTGAATAAAATAGTCCTCGAGGCATCCCGAAATGCATAAAAAAACAAAACATCCAGAGACACCAGGCGTTTGTCTGTTTGTGTTTGCGCTGATGAGGACGAGTGCTCTCCAGCCATGAGTGCATGAGATGACGTGAGCAGTATCCATGGAGGCGGCGCAAACCTCCTCTTGGTGTATTTTCAGCTCAAACACATGCGAGTAGGATGTGAAAGTAGGTTGCCATGGCAATAGCTCCTTTAGCTATTTTGCTGAAACATCTCTTTCCTCACAGCCTCACTCAAATTTCATTCCTATTACATCTCGTTGGCACTCACATCCAGTCTTTACACTCTTTGTGATTTATTGTTATTGATTTTATAGAATACATTTTAGTGCATTACCAAGAGGGAGCTCATTCATTCATTTACTCATGTGGCCTATTGAGCATGATGGGTGATTTGGAGTCTCTCATTCACTCGAGCTGAGTTTGAGTGAAAGACGGGATGCACCCTGAACTGCAATCACTGGCGTGAAACAGAGACAAACAAGCATTTGCACTCATATTAATAGGTCAACAATACCCTATTTTGCAAACTAAAAATAAATATCATCCGCTTTAATTTGAATATGTACTGAAGTTAAATGAACGTTTGAATTTTAAAAGGCATACGTTGCTTTTGCATATTTTCCAATACACATTTCTTAGTTGCTTTTCCAATATCTTTCTGTTTACTATGTACCGGCAGATCTCGCCATTGTCTAGTTTAATTGTATCAGATAATCAATTGAGGTGCTGTGTGTTTCTATGGTTACCTCATCCACCATTCCATATGTGGCCAACCTGTAACAAGTACCGTATTAGGTGACTGCATGCTTATCAAATCCATCCACTCGTACACAACAGCATTTACTCTCTCCATCTGCCGATTTCAATTCCACTCCCTAATCCATGTGGTCAGTTTATACCCTGCAAGACCATCATCATCTTCACATTGTACTCTGAGCCTGAGCCATTTCACATGAACTCTGCATGTCTTATGTACAGTAATTCTGACTGATGTCTATTATTGTTATGCATCCGCAAGGGAGGCTATCATTTGAAGCTATTTAAATTAATTAAAAATAAAATGAAAGCATTTTTTTTCGTGGCTCGTCTCATTTTGGAGCAAACTGCCTTTAGAGTGTTCAACAACCGTTACTATCCAACTTTGTTGATCATGTTATGGGGCATTACTGGTGCTTTACTCTACGTGCATTGTGGATAAAATGAGGGAGCGACGAGAGTTACAATATGATATGTATGATGACAAAAAGTACCAATAGGTAAAACCTAATGCTAATTGATCACACACCACTTCCCTTTTTGATTCACGCACCAACACAGACACACACTTCCACGCGCAGTTTGTTTCTGACAGGACAAGAGGAGCCCTGAAAGCACTTGGGAGGGTAAGCACAAAAATGATGTCACCACCGTGGGCTAATGTGCATAAAACGAGGGCTCTGTGCAGAGGTCACACACAAACACATTCACTCTCCGTTTTCTGAAATTGTATCAACGCTTTTTGCATTATTAAAAAGGGCTGGGCTTTCTTCACACGTTGCTGAAATGCAGAAACATGACGAAGAGATGCAGAACGCCTAATGAGACATTCAGGACCGCTTAGTTTATTGGCAAACAATTGAGTGGGGGACAAGGTTGCTACGTCACTGTTGTAGCTTGAATCAAATATTTGGAAATAAAGCAGATTTTATGGGACTAGAGTCAAGTGTAGCAAAAAATATCTTCATTGAGTTGGGAAAACTACTTTGTTGCAGAATCGTTGCACCATTCCTGAGGACTTGCAAAAGCTCAATGTAAGCCATTGCAGTTGCAGTCCAGAATTCAGATGCGCTGAAGACAAAATACCTTCTGGATGTATTTATCCGAATCGTAACTGATGCTTGAGTAACCCTGACATTTCTTCCATCTACATTGAAATGAGGTTGATCACATCTTGTTTCTTTAAGAGCCATCTGACTGGGCGAATAGCTCGATTTTGCGTAACAATAAATTGCTTATGTTCAAGAAGACTGTTCCATGGTTAGCGCGCCAATTACAAAGGCATGACAAAGCACAGTGAGCGACCCAAAAAATCCATATCAAAGGCTCATCTGCTAGCATAAATGACTCAGGGGAAGAAAAGATTTCGACCCTCCCGTCGCCTTGGTTACGAGAGAAGAAATGATTAGAATAGCTGATGGAGGAGGAGGCATCGATGGGTTCAGAGAGAACAGAGCCAAAAACATCTGACAGAATAATACATTCACCTCTATTGCTTTCGCTCTCTGCAGCAGTCCAATCTTTTTCTGCCACTCTCTTCTAGTTCAAACATGCTCCAATTGAAAAAAAAAATACATATTCCAACCAGATGTCCCATTTACAACTCAGCTAGAAGGACATCAAATCTCCGTGTCCTGTTCAGATTTGGATTGTATGCTGTAACTTTGTTTACAAACGCAGTTGTTTTCCCAAAAAAAAAATTAAGATGCACAAAAATGGGCATAATCCATTAAAAAAATGTAACTTCACACAAACTTGTTTTTTTTTAAGGTATAGGCATTATGAACTTTTTACCATATACAGTGACAGCCTTCCCAACATATAGTCTTACCTTGATGTCCGGGCCATTGCAGTTGAGGCTCATCCCTCTTTCATCTGTGATCTCGGTAATCTCCGACAGGTCATCATCTTCAAACTCACCCAAGCTAATGTCGTGAGTCAACCTGGTCCAAGGGTAAGAGTAAAGAGAAAGCGACTGGTTAGGAAAATATATACGATGACACATAATTGCCCTCGCAGACCACAAAGTCATGAATTCTTAACTCCCAGAGAAGGAGAAAATCAATTGAATTTTAAAGTTGTACCCATTTCCGACAATAAATCCCAATTTATTTATGAAGCGCATTTCAATTAGAATGTTGCGCCTCAAATGAAATCAACGATTAAAAAAGCTGCTCCTCAAAGATAAAGATTATCTTCGAGCTGTGTGACCTATTAATCGAATAGTTTTAGTTCCAATTTTTTTTTTGCAATCTTTGCTTCACAGTGTTTATTCAATTCACGACTCAATTCATTCAATCAGCTGAAATGGCACCTACAGCCTCAGGATGACACCGGGTATCGAGACTATCCTTAATTTATCCGTAACGACATGCACGTTCACAATGACAGGATCAGGAAAAAAAAATGATTATTGATGTATTTAAACAAAGTATATGTGCAGATATTTCTATAGTAGGATTTATTTCCCTTACATTGCTTTTAACAATAAGGTCTCATAAATTAATAAATATCTGACCTAGTTAAATAGATCAAACAATATGAATCTAATTTATGGTGGGAACATGTACAAAATAGAATGTAAAACTGATATTTGCAAAAATGACTCATGACAGTCAAATTGATTCTCAAAACATTTATTTTAACCCTTGATCATTAATTGCATTTTAGCACAAGACATAACATACTGGACAATTGCGAAGGAAATATTAAAGGGCTCATTTAGCCGGGATGGTCCATTTTTCAACAAGTTAATTTTTTAATAAGGAAAATGGTATTAGCTTGCATTTTTATTTTTTTCAATTTGTTTTGAGGAAATCAATACAAATCTAAGGGGTTTAAAAATGCCTCCTTGTAATGAGCATTATGGCCACGCCCCCTCTCCTTTCTCCATGTCTTTGTGGGAGTCACAGTTTGTCCATTCAAAGTCATTGTAAATACGTTGCTAATAATGTCAAAATAACTGGCCCCAAAGTGTATGTGGACATGTCTACTTGGCCCACATCAACCTTTGAAAACATCAAAAAACGATTCGCCTGGCTGACTTAAAAGAGAACGAGGGACTGTGCCGTTTATGTGCAGTTTCTGACATGTCTTGTATGTTTTCTTTAAAAACACACCACGATATGCAAACGCAATGCATTCAGAGTGGCTTTTCGTAAGGTTAATTGTTCCTGATAATCATAATAATATAACAAACAAAACCATTTTGCAGCGACTCTCACTTTGTTCAGCTAATGTTCATCAGATTCTGAATCTTCTGAATCTATATGGCTCCATTAGATGTTTCAGTAGTTCATCATGTTCACAGTCCAGAACAGCACAAACATTTAATTTCACCTGTCGGGCTAAAAATAATGTCTCCTGCAAATGTAGACTAAAGAAGTCATTGATCGTATTCTAAACATGAAATATTTTGCATTACAAATGCAGCACGAAAAAAAGAAGAACAAAAAAGAAGATAATTGTAAGTGGACTAGGAGGATCCAGAGCAGCTACCTTGTGAATTTTCTCTTGGGTCGACTTTAATACTTAATTTACTGTTAGGTCATTTTGGACCTATTCAAAGAATGTATAATTATTCTCCCATGGCAGCACTATTAATTATAATTCATTTCAAGTTGGACTAGTTGTGTTCATGTAGATAGTGTATCCATTCAGAAGCATCATTGTTGAATAAACAGTACTGGTTTAAAAATGTCAAGCTTGTGAAGACTGTTCTGATTGTATTTGATGAGTTTCCGCCTCTCAGCCAAGCAGTCTTCATCACTTCATGCAACATGGCTTGGTTAGGACTGCATCAGCCTGAGTTAGTGTGGAAAACTCAACTATTTATGCACAGAGTTGTTAGCACATCCCAACCACGGGTGGAATCGTTCTTCTGGAATGTAAAACGATCTTCTGGAACTCCTTTTCGTAAATGAGGTTCTCTCTCACATGCCTATATTCTTTCTCTCTGGCCTGTGGGCTGGATGGCAGGTTATCAGATTTGTGTTTTCTGGTTCGGATAATGCCCAGTGGGTGGTGTGAGTCAAAGAGTAGGTATTCTTCAGCCAGTGTGTGTGTGTGTGTGTGTCTGTTTTCTATGAACGCCAACATGGAGTCCCCCGTTGTCGACATCACAATCCAAAAAAGGCAACTCTTTGTCATCATGGAAGGTTTAGATTTTAGCCCATGTGTCATTCACATATCTGTACAAATGGAATTGTTCGCTTGAAACAGTCCAAAGCCCTCCTTTCCATGCCCTCGTTGTACTATGGGACACTGTAAATATATCACAGCCATCAGATATGTATTGAAAATGTGTGGCATTATAAATTAGGTTAAAAATTACAGCAGGTCTATGCAATGCCAAAGCTCCATGCCCCAACCTCCCCCGAAAGGAAAGGAGCGCTATGACATTGCGTAAAAATTATGAAAACATCTCAATCCTGCCAGCAGATAAGAGGAGATGCAATGAAGTCAATGGGCCAACTTAAACATGTTTTTTTTTTTTCTTAATTTCTCTGGTCCCTTGCGAAGTTACTCTGACCTGCCACGCCTGACATCTTCTGTTGCTTCCAATGCTAATTCCATGAATTTTATGGCCAACAAATACATCCTAAATTTGTACCTTACAATGTAGATTGACAACTTATGGACTGTTTGTTAATTCTCAACACTTCATTTGTGATAGCATTATCATGCCTCAGTCCTGTTGCTCTCACACCAGTCATTATGAAGTGCTTCGAGAGGCTGGTTCTCCAGCACATCAGGGACTGCCTTCCTCCCACTCTGGACCCCTACCAGTTTGCATACCGGGCTAACAGATCCACTGAGGACGCCATCGACACTGCTCTGCATGTTGTGCTGGGCCACCTGGAACGACAGCAGAGCTATGCAAGGATGCTCTTTGTGGACTACAGCTCGGCATTCAACACGATCATCCCAGACATCCTCGTCGCCAAACTGGACACTCTCGGCCTCCCTGCCCTCACACGCATCTGGATTAAGGACTTTCTGACCAACAGACCCCAGACTGTGTTGCTCGGCCCCTACACGTCCTCCACCCTCATGCTGAGCACCGGTTCCCCCCAAGGATGCGTGCTGAGCCCTCTCCTGTACGCCCTCTACACCTACGACTGCAGCCCGGCCCACGGCAACAACACCATCGTCAAGTTTGCTGACGACACGACAGTGGTCGGTCTGATCTCGGAAGGTGACGAGACAGCCTACAGAGAGGAGGTAAAGAGACTGACAACTTGGTGCAAGGACAACAGACTGCACCTTAACTCTGCTAAAACAAAGGAGATTGTCGTCGACTTCAGGAGGAACAAGACGCTGCCGCCCCCCCTCTGCATCGAAGGCGTGTGTGTGGAGAGGGTCCACACGTTCAAGTTCCTGGGAGTACAGATCTCCGATGACCTTTCTTGGAGTCACAACACCACAGCAGTGGTAAAGAAGGTCCGCCAACGTCTGCACTTCCTGAGAGTCCTCAGGAAATTCAACCTGGACAGGAAGCTGCTGCTGGCCTTCTACCACTCGTCCATCGAGAGCCTGCTGACGTACTGTGTCTCCACCTGGTACAGCGGCTGCACTGAGGCGGACAGAGTGAGGCTCCAGAGGACAGTCAAAACAGCGCAAAGGATTATTGGCTGCCCTCTCCCCCCACTGTCGGACATCTACACCGCCCGGTGCCTCAGAAGGGCTCTCAACATCGTCAATGACAATACCCACCCAAACTCACACCTGTTCGACCTGTTGCCCTCTGGAAGGCGCTACAGATGCATCAAATCAAGGACCAATAGACTGAGAAACAGTTTCTTTCCGAGAGCCATCTCCATACTGAACTCTCACACACACACGAGACCACCCTAACCTCGCAAAACAGCATTGTGATGTGTTTCTATATGCCCTATTCAGTACTGAATTCCATTGCACTGTCTTCTTTATTTATCTAATTTATATATTTGTCTGTATTATTGTTGTATTGCACTGGAGAGGGGAGCCCTCTAATCTCGTTGCACACTTGAGTACAATGACAATAAAGGGATTTCTATTCTATTCTATTCATGCCTCTTTGATAGCTTATAGCGCATTAATGATCAGTTAACTGCTACCTTGTACAACAATTGATGATGTTGTAAATGTTTGTAAACAAAATATGGATTTTATGATGCCATTGATTGACATTCTGGTGATGATTACAATGGGAAAGTTCACTTGGCTAGTATACCAGTGTCACATGGTCAGACTTAGTTTTCTCCGTGTATTGACACTTTCCAAGCCAGACCATCGGGCGTCATTTCCACAACAACTGAAACATTTAAAAGTAGATTTTTACTGCGGAATTTTACATCAGACGGGACTGCACTCATTGAATTTCATAACCTCAGAATACATTTTGATGATTGAAAATGCGCGAAAAGCATGTTATTACATTTGGTATACTGGATTGTGTTCGGTACCAAACAAAGTGGCCAACAATAACACAGTGCCATTAGGTCGCGTGTGTCAAGGGCATCACACACCAGACATTTTGAATCAGGTATTTTGATATTAAATCAAACGCATGTACAGTATACATGTGTCTGTCCCCGATGATTCACGGCTTTATACTCCTACTTAGAGACTACAGTGGTGCAAGCTGCTGGTCATTCATCAGCTTTGCCCTCGTGCAAGGACACACTTAGGACCACAGCAGGACGGTCCTGTCAGATGCCACACGCCCACATAACTCACCATATGATGGATGAAAACGAGCCCAACACAGGCCTATTTACACAGAGCTTTTCCTGCACTCACGGTGCTGTCATAACAACATCATGTGGGCTGCGTATTCCCTGGTCATGCTATTTTTGCTCTGCCGGCTCAACATCTCTTCCTAGACACACAAAGGCATATGCAGACCCCTCCATTCAAGGACAAGCCTGCCTTGAGCTTTAACATGCAAAGAGTCGGCAACCAGAGAGGATGTTGACAGTCGCACACCAACACAAGGTCACACAGCCATGTTGCTACATTCCAGTAAAAACACAGAAAGCGTGCCTAATCTCCTACCATTTTTCCCACTGGTCCTCCATCCAACCCTCTTCTCCTTCCCCTCCCGAGTCCATACTGTAAGTGATGAGGGCATCCGAAGCCGAGAAGAGCAGAAGGAACGAGGGGTTTCGAGAGTGAACGGGGAGCTGTGGGGGGAGTGAGGAGGAGGAGCATCAAGGAGGAAAGCTGGAAGAAAGGGGTGGAGGTGCAGCTCACACGGGTCGATGGAAGTAGCATTACATTTAGAGCTCGCTGTTGCTTCTCTTGCACAGAAGCAATATTGTGAGGGAATTATTTAAAGCACAGAAGCTGGGGCCATCTAAGAGGAGTGTTATCTAATCCGTTCCCGCCTCTCTTTTTCACTCTGATGTTTACACTGCCTGTGTGCACCAGATATACTATGCCAAGGCAGGAAAATGCTGGCGTTAGCAGAATACTTGCTGGACAGAAAGCCCGGACAAGAGATACATCAGCACAACAGGGCACTCCTCTCGCTATGCACCATGGCCATGTTCAATTATTCATGAGGCCCATTGATCACATATGACGACTTTTTTTACCCCCTTTGTTATTCTCTTTCCATTCATCTGAGTAAGATACAGTAGATGGTCGGTTCAAAATCAAGACATTAAAGCATCACCCTTGGTACTACAAAGTAAGACAAAATAGCACTGCACTCATCAAACCACAATTATGACTTTTTTTAATTATAGAATTGTGAATATAACCACACCCGTTTGAAATATGTGTTTTCATTTGGAACAAGCAAATCCTGAAATTTAATTGAAAAAAAGGTCCAGAAAAAAATGTGTATTAAAAATACATCAATTAAGGATAGATAAAATGATGTTGTTATTGTATCAATGTTTCGATTTTTTATTTTTTATATAAACTTTATCTTTAGGATTTCAAAATTTTAATTGTCACTTTTGGTCATTGTCATACTGAAAGGTAGTATTCCTCTTTGTGTTTTGTGACTGGCGGTGTATTTAGTACATACACACACACACACACACACACACAAATATATATATATATATATATATATATATATATATATATATACGGATTATTTTCATGAATAAGGACGGAGGGCCGATGACGGAAGGGGGTGCCCAGTTCGCATATATAGTGCCAATACAAATCTGACTCACTGACTCACAGCATCACTACATGTCATGTCACAACAGTCATGAAATTTTTACATCATCCAAATTGGGTCACGCTGACTGAATTCCATTTTTTTAGGGGGAGCTACTGCTAAGTCTCAGTTAAAAAAGATGGTTTCAAAAACGCAGAGACAGCAAAACGACTTGAGTATCTTACTAAAGATCGTGAGAGCAAAAGGCCAACAAATTATTTTATTTGAAATTAAGGCAAAATAATTATAAGAAAAAAATTGTATCCAATTGATTGTGGCCTAGAGATGAATAATTTGACCACAGACAGAGGGAAAAGGCATGGCGGTGAAAAAGGAAAACAAGGCAATGACATATGGCTCCTTTGGGATGAAGCCAACTTCAGGGTTTAGGATTACTTGCTTTTCCTTCTCTCAAAATCAAATCTGAAACAATCAAGAAAACCCTTTGCACTTATTTGCACATGCTATTTTAAAATAATAAACTACTAGTTTGACTTACTTGCATTATATTGTTTAAATGTGTTCTGGATGTAATTTCTGAAGAATGTGGAAGGATGTGAAATGTCAATGTGGAAAATATACTGTTGGTATTATGACAATGTGACATGACAGTATTTTACAACGTGTGCGTCATGACTGATGAGATGTTTTTTTAATGCACTGACATTTAGTATATTAGTACAGCAGTTCATCATTTTATAAAATTTCCTCCTCAAGATTTATCATTTTGTTCATAACACATTGAGGTTTTAATGATTCAAGATTTTGATTAATATCACTAAGATTACATAAAAGGCTGTCTGCAAGGATACCTGTACGTTAAACAATGATCTATTAACGCCCCGAGAAAGCTGTTCAACATGTGGATAAGAAAGTGAGCATCAGGTTATATGATCCTCTAAAGCTATAGTCATTATTGATTTAGCAAATCAATTATTCATGTGAGCATATGTTCCCTGCAGTAACATACTGTGAAATTGTAACACATTCGCATTTGTGATGTTTAGTTGGCTCTGAACATTACCATTTGCATATCTTTGGATTTTTTATTGTTAATAAGGTACTATATTTATAAAATCTGCTTGAGTGCATTCACAGTGGTTCACTTGTTCCACATTTAGTAATATTAATGTGGTGATGTGACCAAACAATTACATCTCTATACTCTTTACTATTCTTCACATGTGATGATTGTTGACATCATGCTTGAGCACATGAGTGATGGCACCTTGTCGTAATAAATCCGCGGCGATGGTTATAACGTTTAAATTATACTGATTTAATTTCCTCAATTTTACCAAGTACAGAATTGTTTTGATAAGACGGCAATAGCTACATTGGTGAAATCTTATTGATCTTTTTTTCCTTTTTTGGGAGGGCGGGCATTGAGTACTTGTTGAATTCCAACAATAGTGGGATTGCAGTTGTGACTTGGATTCAAACCAGTGCAGAATGTTGTCTTGAAATAATTACACTTTCACTGTCTATGAGATAGGGAAGATAAGATTCCCATTATGTCACTAAAGGCAGAATACTGATCTGTAGCAAAATGTTTACAATTAGTATATAATATTGTAAAAATCTACTTTTGTGGCATCAAAAACAAACAAGATTCATCTACACAAGATAAGATAGTGTATTATAAAACTCTTATCCATTTTCAGTAGTCATTTATTATATTGATAGTACAAGTCACAATAAAAAACACCTAATTTTCCAACTTGCGGTTACCAAGTGGTGGCAAAAAAAAACATGGACCATAATTAAATAAAACCAGCTCCACACTTAGGAGAACTGATAACAAAAATACAGCAGGACTTCCATCAACAGAGACACGCCCCAGATGAAAAAATAAATAAATGAATACCATAAAACGATAACGTATAAACACAGAATCAAAACACCGAGAGACTCTACGCAGCAAGCAAACATCTCTGCCCTCCTCATGGCGCCCGAGCCCCGCCGCCGTTTCTGACCTGCATCTGGAGGCAGACTTCAGATGAAGATTGCGGTCGGGCTGCTGGCTGGCTCTCCGCTTTTCGCCGTCCGCCATGCCGCTCAGCTCTCATGCCTTCGTGAGCACTGAGCACTGAGCAGTGCAGCCGCTCGGCGGTCGGCCGTACAGTGACACACTTGACACTCGAGATACGAAACTGTAGGCTGAGATAGGATGTTGCCTTCATGGTCTGTGGTAAAACTGGCTAGCGAATCGTGGGGTTCAGGCCTGAGAAATAGTTGACTTCACTGCGGTTGCATAGTTTATTTGATATTTGAACCTGAATTATTGGAGATCATTATTTAAATTGTGTTAATTCGGAGTGTGAAGTAGATTGATCATGTGGACATCGGCTCACTATTTTTTATGGGATCAATCCCAAGTTTTTTAGGATGGATGTTCATCTGTATATTGTATTTTAATCGCAAACTTCAGAAACTTAGAACTAATGTCGCAGTTACAGCTATGAGAATATTATGTGGTGTCTTGTGTTATGTCTGGAAGAGAATAAATTCATATTCGCTCATAAATAAGTTTATTATCCTGGATTTCAGAGTCCAAGAATTAAAACTTGGGGATAAACGTGTGAGAGTAAGAGCTCTTCTTTTTGTGGATCGTTTTGATATAGAGGATCTTTGATGTATTTCAACTCCCGAAGAAAATGTATCTTCGTAGTAGGAAGAGAATAACTTATAAACGTGGTGAATGTACTCCAAAACACTTGAGCCTTGGAAGACTTTCGTCTTTGTGAGTATTTGTAATTTCATAAACAATTATTTGAGTCAAGTGAGTACTTTATTTTCAACGCAGGTGTATGTAAATGTATTGTTTCATTTTGTGTGTACTTTATTTTCAACGATAGTGTATGGAAATGTGTTGTTTCATCATGTTCGCGTATAGACCTGCACTTCGTCTTTGTTGCAGTTGCGATATTGTTGTAATTTTAGCTGAAGGTTGGGATTTTAGAATTGATAGACAGTTGCGATAGCCAATCAGATCACGAGTTGGTTTGGGTACAGGCCTTACGTTGAAGGTGCGAACGCGTTCTGTGATTCGATACTCACTTGTGACAGGACGGCGCTATACGGAAATCAACACCAGACAGTCTTCCACGGCGACTGTTCGAAAATCTAATATATAGTCTTGCTTTTTTAACCCACAATGGACGAAGGAGGGAAAAGTGTGGATTCGATTTTAGATATATTTGCGAGGCCATTTTGAAGACGGACCTTTCAAAAGAAGCTCTCTCGTGAGCTGTGGTGAGTGTGCCTGTATTTCATTTCTCCAGCTCTGGCGATATGTGAGGTATTTTTTCAAGTTGGGCTAAGCAGAACTTTACTGAAGGCCTACGTGTGAAATGCATGGCCCTCATATATACCTTTACAATTGTTGTCTGTAAGGACAGAAAAACTTCATAAAATCCAGAAAAGTGCGCCTTGACTATGGAATTTTCTTCAACAGTACGCTGGCTGTCTCGTCACGTGTCGTGAGGACAACAAACTTGTTATTATTGAGACAAGACAAAAAAATGGAATTAGTTTGAAATTGTTCGACGTGTGCTTGAAAATCCATGTTTGGAAATGTCAGGACAAAAATGTGTTTAGTTTTATCCTAAACATGTTGTACTTGCAGTTGTAGGCCAAACAGCTTAAACTCATTCACTACCAGTCGAGTAAATAAAATGGATCTTTGACGTCTTTAGCGGTCAATGGCACTCTAAATGAATGTGATCATCACAATCTTCAATCACATTTTTATTTGAAGCATAACATAAGTCACATTATGCAGATGTATATTTACCAGAGATGGGCGTCAGCAGTCTGTTACACAATTCCTGTCTGTATTTCAAGTCGACCCACGTCGGCCCATAACGCCCCTCGTCAGTGAGAGTTAATCAGCGCCGAGAACAGAACATAACATACTGGAATTTCCATGTCACATGCATAAGCAGACATTGTGGAATGCTCACCCTTTCTTTTGCTACCATTGTCAAAGTGTGGTGTTTCCTCAAATTACTGCCAAGTTTTCTACCGTGCCAAAAGGCCTTTTTTGTGTTTGGTGCTGGGCATTGTGGGATGGGTGATGCGATGCCAATGCACGGATAATGGTTTGTACGATTTTGTACTTTATTACGTTTTGCATACTATTGTGATCTGAGCAAGTACTGCATCAGCAAGAGTTTTTTATTCATAGAAGTGATTGGAAAATGTACTATTGGTTGATTAAAAAATATATTGTGTGAACCGATTGATTTCTTTTTGGCTATTCAATGTGTTAAAATTTATGAAATGCATAAATATGTGTGCTGCTTTGTTTGTCAAAAAATGTGTTTGTTCTTGTGTTTGTAAAAAATGAGTGGAGCATCTCAGTTAAGCCGGTATCCAAGTGAGCGGCAAACAATTGCGATTGCGTTCGAAGGCCGCGAATGTCGCGATAATTTCAGAGTTCGCCAGGTTTTGGTCAATGTCTCAAATGTTCGCAAAACATTGGCCTGCAGTTTTAGTGATGTTTCTTGTTGCAAGGAAATTTTAACAAAATTCCCTTGCGACAAATAAAGTACAGGCCAACGTCTGACGACAATTTGGCAAACATTTGTGACCTTGAACGCACATTTTTCTACCTTTGCCAACACTCTGAAGTGTTTGCTTCTAAGTGGGCTTTAGGTTTGGTGAGGGGGGCCTCTATTTGATGGTTCGCCCCTTGGCCTATGAATAGGTAAAGCCGGCCCTGCATTACACTGACATCCAGCCTGGCTCCCTGCCTTGTGTACCTACTTAGCTTGTTACATCCGGCCAACTGTAACCCTGTTTCTTCGTATGTTCATCAACTTGTGATTCCTGTAGTCTGTCCTGCATCTTCTTCTGCGTCCGTTCTTGGTAACACTTGCTTTAATACTAGAATGCTATGTTTCTTTTTTTTTTTTTTTTTAATTGTACACATAAACTAGGCAACTTAGTGCAGCACTGTATGTTTTGCTCTATAAAGCATCTAATGTGAACACTTTAGCTGTCTCAGAATGTTTAGAATTTTTTTTATTCCCTGTTGTGACTGCTTGTATTCCTTTCGACCTTTAGACCAGTAGCAAACACAATGAATTGAAAAGGTCAGAATCTCAAAGAATACTGTGACTATCTTCCATAGTTCTTCTCTATCAAGTCGACCATTGTCATCACTGTCAAAATTCTTAAAAATTCAAAACCTTGAACATTCAAAAAATGGTCCTCTCAGCAGAAGATGAACCACAGCACCACACTCTATAAAACCCATTGTGATGTTCTGAAAACAGAGGACATTAATAAATACAGTACGGTGTATATTCTAGCTGTACACGCTTTTGTCGTTTAATGTGTAAACATGACCGATATCTCTAAATGGCTTGATGAGTTTGACTAAACTGAATAATAACTATTTAATGTGTTGCCTGACTTTGAGCAAAGGGCTTATTTTCAGCCAATGGTTGTGAGTTTAACCTTGTAATCCATATGCTTTATCCCTTCCTGAACTTTGAGTGACCACAGTAATCTGCATTTTTTTTTTTTTTAAAATGCATCGTGAAAAGATCACATCAAAATGACATGTAGGAAAGTTGTTCATGTATCATCGATCTGAAGCCCTTCGTTCTTGCTACGTCATCCATAGAAACAAGGCACAATCACACTTAAGTAAGCTTTAAGCAACATTTGGGTGCTCTTGTTATGTAAAGTGTGGCTGGAGGCGTCGACAGGATGACGGTGTAACACATGTGCTATTGCCGTTTGATGTCAAACAGGTATACAAAAACTGTGTTTGGGTTTTTAGTAAACGTCAGTTCCTTGTCTAATGCCGCTATAAATCCATAGTAGACACTATTATTTTTTAGCGCACTACAACTGGACATTGCGTGCGACGTTCCATCACATGCACAGATAGCTTGTGTGTGTCAGAAATTAATCCAGTCATCATAATAAAATAAATGGGACAACAATAGCATGCCATTGTGAGATAACTTTACTTGGTTTGCAATATAACATACATTTTATATTGCATTACAGAAGACAAATAAATAAATCAGAGGAAATGCATTAAAAAAATCATCCATGATTGCATAAAATAAACAGTACTGTATACAGTATATCAAGAAGGCTGCGAGTTGTATCAATAATCATTATGTAAATGAAATGCAAACATTGATGTTGTTTTTAGTATATAAAGTGAAATGACTATGAGCGGCTGTATTAAAATAACTGCATTTTTCTAGGGCTATTTCCATTAAGAAAGTGTAACTGCACATGGTATAAAGGTTTGCCACGAGACAAATTGTGGCCGCTTGCACATATTTCAGTCAGTGAAGACACAACGACATGGCAAACAATACTGAAAATACGTTTGACAGACGGGTGCTGTATTGCCAAAAGCATTTGCAGATCTGCTCAACTCACATCTACCTTAGTTCAAACTCCACCCAGGTTAAGGGCCTTGGGCGGACATGTCAATTCCAGCCATGATTAAACGTCTTATCAATGTTGTAAAGGCCTAAAATGTGTATTTGGCCATTTTCAAAAGTGTGCGCTCTTTCTCCTCTGCTCGAGAACCCAAAGTGCAGGGTTTATGTCCAACTTCAACATATTGAGCACCCAGGGATCCTGCTGTGCCCCTTTAATGAACTCTTCCATATTAATACAACCTGTAGAACAAAATATCATAATTAATTCGCATATTCTATCTTTAAGGCCGCGGGTTCTTTTCTTGTGTGAAACCCTTACCATCCCCATCGCTATCAACAGCCAGCAGTATTCGTTCCACAGCATCGTCTACTGTGAAATGGGACTCATTCGAGTCCGTTTTTGTGCCTTTCTTGACATAATAGATGCTCTACATAGAAACAAAGGAAACGCAAAGTAAAGCATCGACTTTATTTGAAATAGAAATAGGTTTGTTTTATGTTTATGACATACGGCCCCTCCTCCCAGCAAGATGAAAATGCACAGTGTACAGACCAAAGCTAAAGGATTGCTGGTGTTGCTTTTGATGCCTCCGCACTGCATGATAACTTTTGATTCTTATCCATTCTTCTCATAATGACGTTTTCTTTTCATTATTTGTCCCCTTTCCAGTAACCAGTTTTCCATGCATCTATTTTCTACACCGCTTATCCTGTTCAGGGTCATGGGAGGCTGAAGGAAAAGGCCAACTACAACCTGGACTGTCACCATGTTATCATGGGGCCAGTATCCTTTTATGCATTTTATTCCAGTCGAAATCTTCAAATCAAATTAGAAAATAGTTTGTTCAGAGAAGTAATTTACCAATGCATTATTCTGTATGTATTGCTTTCATTGCAATAATTCAAGACAACATTTTTTAGGGAAGCTAGCAGTCATAGGAAGTAAATTGAAATACAGTTACAATAGCTGAATAAGATTATTGCATTTTTACATATTTGACAGTTCCATAAAACAAATTGATAAACTTGTTACCAACATGATTAAGACACTTTTGTGATCTAAAAAAACAATTTTAGTGTTACTGGTTTACGTTTTATGCTATTACAGTGTATGTTTAAGATAAGAGGTCACTGTGCTTCCAACGTGAACTTACTTGGATTATTGACCGAAGCTCATCCTTGTCAACAAAGCCGTTGTTGTCTTTGTCATACACTTTGAACGACCAGCGCAGTTTATGCTCCAAGTCTCCCCGAAAAACAAGATTAAGAGCTGCGACAAACTCGAGGAAGTCTATTGTATTGTCCTGAAAGGGAAGATTTATTAAAAACCACTATTAATAAATTATTATTGGTACACATATTAAATGTCATATGCTATCTGAAATTAAAATATCTCACCCCATTCGTGTCAAAAGCTCGAAACATGTTCTCTGCATAATCCGATGCTTCACCGGTTGGGTCCACGCCGAAGAAACGCTTGAATTCATGCAGAAAAAGTAGTCCACTCGGGCACTCGGTGACAAATTTTTTATACATATCCTGCAGCGCTTTGACATCGATTTCTTCTGCGTTGTCTGTTTGCTGTGCCTGTCCCATGGCTTGTATTTTAACAGCACATTGTCCTTTAGGCTGTTGGTATGACCTCCATCCTGGAGTGTCCAAACTAGAAATGAGTACCTTATTGACGTTGACGTTCCATAAGCCTGTGGAATCCCAAAGATCCAGTTTACATTTGAGACAGGTGATTAGTGTGGGCTCGGGATTAAGACTGGATTATCCGGTTGGGGTTTCCTTTCAGTGGGTTTGCCTCAGAAGTGGACTTGCCCAAAGCCACCAGTAAACATGTTCATCAAAAGCTTCATGTTGGGATGAAAATGAGTTGATTGGTGCATCTTAAATTCAAAACCTTGTCACAGTTATATCTAGTAACTGTTGACAAAAGGGAAACTATGTCTCTTTAAATTATACATGCACGTTATTGTGTTGACCACCCACCCATGTCCGGGGTGGCTCTTAATCAGGCCCGTCAAAAACAAGCTAAGAGCATAAGACGCTCAAGGCCATGCTCATTTGGAATTGGTGTATCAATCTCTTTTAATTAGATTGCATTGTGCAAGGGAGACAAATCCTACAAGAGACATGCATTGAGATGATCTCAAGGTAGGTCAAACTTAAATAAGGGTAACGCTTGCAATCATTTTTTTAAAGAACTCTGTGTGTTTGTTCTGCAGATGAATCAATATATGCCATCAGACAAAAGCTTTGACAGTAGCTCATCGGTCAATTTGGATCTAATATCATCAAGGCATCTCATTCTACTTTCAAGAGTTTGAATTATTCTAATTCCTCAATGTGCAATTGCGAAATCAATTAGGCAATGCAATTTTTGGACAAATTGCACATGAATTCTAAAATGCTGAATTTCATCATATGGGGGCGGCACAGTGGCCGACTGGTCAGCACATCGGCCTCACAGTGCAGAGGTGCTATTCAATAATGGCTCCGGCCTTCCTGTGTGTAGTTTGCATGTTCTCCCCGTGCCTGAGTGGGTTTCCTCCTGGTACTCCAGCTTCCTCCCGCATTCCAAAAATATGCATGATAGGTTGATTGAAGACTCTAAATTGGCCCTGGCTGTAATTGTGAGTGTGAATGGTTGTCTTTGTGTGCCCTGCAATTGGCTGGCAACCAGTTCAGGGTGTACCCACCTACTGCCCGAAAACGGCTGGGATAGGCTCCAACATGCCCGTGAGTCCGTGACCCTCATGAGGGGAAGCGGTTCAGAAATTGGATGGATAAATGGACCCATATGGAATGATATTTAATTTTTATGAAATGTTTTGGTTTATTTTGAACATTTTATAAATGTTTAGATTGGGTTCAATGGTTTTTTGTCTGGCAAGAAATTTGGAAATTGAAGGCAAATGTCTATTTTTTTTTATTTATTATTAATTAGAGGCTTTTATTTTGAAAATGTGGAAGATTTGGGGAATAGGAATGTGCAAGAGTCAAAATGGTTTTAATCGGCCAAGAAATATGTGTGCTATCCTCACAAAGACATCTATGCTGATACATGTATGAGTATTTACTCTTTGAGTATGCAACGATACACAGTAAATTTCATAGAGTATATTTTACTCAAGGAAAAACGACATTTGGTCCCAGTAAAATATTAGTCAAATATTCAGCATAATATTCAGTGTAAAATTTATTATGAGAATTTTACGCGTAATATTTTACTCTCAAATTATACTCTGTTTACTGGGACCAAATGTTGTCTTTTTGGAGACAATGCCTTACAAAATTTACTGTGTATAGAGTACTAATACCTATGGAAGTTTTTTGTTGTTGTTTTTTTTTTAACACAATGCCAAAAAATTGTGAACAATGACCATCCTTTCTGACGCGGATGAGATTTAGAACTGTGACATGTGTCAGTCTGACTGATATCATCAAATGGCCATAGAAACCAAAATATTGAGGCAAATGTTTTTATATTTTCAAACAATGATTTGTGCATAGGTAGACTTGTGCACATGAATTGTGGGGGCGGTTTTTCGTTATTTTCTGACATTAAGCCACGTTAAGCTTTTTTTTTTCTTTTACACTCACATAAAGCTTTTTGGATTGTCTCACACGTATCGTTAAGAGTAAACATTTAACGATTAATCAACATTATTTTCACTTTTGATTGTCTGGTATGTAATTTATACTATTTGACATGTTTTCCTCCTCCAACTAACCTCATTTAAATGATCAGATCATCAGCAAGCTCTGCAAAAGCTGTACAACGACGGTGCTGTAGATGGACGAGAAGTGAAGAGAGGCAAGAGCTACCCGCTTCACCTCTGTTGCAGAGAACAACAGCACCATCTATTGGTAAAATTGCGATATTACAACAGATGAACCTTTTGATACGGTATATATATAACAAACAATATACATCATGGCAGGTGCAGCGTCATGGATTCTGACTGATATTCTTCAGCTGGAGCAGGGCCCTTAGTCAAAGCAGAGGAAATTATGGGCAGTTCCAAATACCAGTCAGTGTTTGCAGAGAACCTTGAGGCAAATTAATAAGCAAAATGTCCGGAAAAGCCTACTGAAACATCTGAACCTTGCGGGGTTAATCATAGGCACTTTAAATGGTGGCTGTTGTGTGCTGACTGTCGTTTAACATGAGTTTGAATATAATTGACATGATCTCAGTTGTTTGTTTTTATTATGGACTTGTACAGGTTGTAATTTTTTGTTTCAATTAATTAATCCTGGTCTGTTTTTTTTTTTAGATCACAAACTCCTGAACACGTGTGTGTAGATGTATTTTTTCACGACTAAACGTGGCACAGTTGTGCTGTTATATATCAGAATCTTTGTTGGTGTCTGTAATTGTGGTGGGACAGAGGTAGCATTAATTAAGAAGTGGTTTAAATCGAGTAAGTCACTGCCAAAAAAGAACTTACAATCTTGTAAAGAAGGTAGGACTTCGGACCGAGCTTCTGTTCCAACATACTTTCTTGCCTCTTGTCTGGGCTATTTCAACTTTTTGACACTAAAGGTTTTACATAAATCTACATCACTACCCTTGTGATGTACTTGCATTGTCCTGCTCTCGCTGCATATTTCCGTCTTTCTGCGGACCTGGTGATTAACACGCCTTCTAAAATAATGTCCTCAGATGCTTTGTGCCACGTCAGCAGACTTTATTGTTGATCTTAAATCGCCGCCGCACTCGGTGAGTCTGTGCGAAACGGATGATCTCCCTGCTGAGTCCACAGTTTGCCTGATGGATTGTGCTGCTTCAGATGCTATTGAATAGATCCTGAATAGATCAGTGGTCTAAATATTGTGAGCCAAAAGCTGCTGTGAGGAGGGTGGGGTGGGGTTGATTAACCTTGGCACCGGGTGCACCGCATTTCATGCTGATGACGGAGAATTTTTTTTTTTGCATTGCGTTTATTGTTGTCGATCCCGCCACTCTGCTGTCATTTTCATTCCTTCCGCACGACTAACTTTGATGAATGCCAACATGAAAAATTAATTGACGCCTTTTGTGTTACACTTGAACATTGATTTGTAACAGCAGCATTGAGAGTGAAAAATATCTGATCGTTTGCACGTTTGTGGGTACGACAGCTTATTGAATAGACTTGATGTTGCTTTCGACATCACCCACCTATTTATTGATGGAGACAATTTTTTTTTCCCATTCATATTTTATTTAAAACAGTTCCCGAGGGGTCATGTTTGTGACGTACTTTCTCAGGACAATTCCTGTTTTCCAGTAACTCTTTTACCAAGCAACAATTGCTCACATTTTTTTCCCCTTAGAGGTAAAGTACATTCACCTGCTTACTTGCATATCACTATTCACAAATTCAACTATTTACATTTTTTTTATGGATCCTATCCTAAGCTATTTGTAGAAAAACCTACCTATTCGTTGTTTTGTGCTTTTTCTATAATGCATGTTGTAGCTACCAATTTATATCTGTGACCACTGGGCTCAAGAATATTAGCTTCCATATCGTAGCATTTCAGGGGCAAAGGTGTTTAAGCGTCGTTCCTTATATAAGTTGAACTTGCTATGAGTGAGTGAGCTGTTCATAAGAGACCATTATCGTCATCCTCAATATGGTTCGCAGTGAATAAAAATCTGTATTATTGACTTATTTTATGAATGTTTGCCTTAGGGTTGATGAAGTAAAAGTCCAAGCAATACATTGGTGAATAAAACTAACTTTCTTTGGATCTTTTGGAAGCCACTGCTTCCATAAATCCTGTGGAGTAAAACGAGTCTAGTGCCCAGTGAGGAATAAAATTGAAATGTGTCATCAAAGAGTCATCCCTCTGATCCAAGCATTGTGATGGTCTTAGATTGGCTGGTCATGAGTCATGACTGGACCAAAATAACTTGTCCAAGGAATCTGGCCAGAATTTCCATGTAGTTACCTCTCCAGAGACCTTCGAACAAGTTGTTAGACTATCAACTATTTATCAGTAGCAGAAACCTTCTTATTGGCCAAGCTATTGAAAAAACTCGATGCTCTTTTGGAGGGGCTGCCTCTGGTAGTTGGAGTCACTCTAATACACGTGTGAGAGCCAACATAAAACAACCATGAAGACCAAGAAACCTTCCAGCAAAGTCAAACGACCGTTGTTGAGAAGAAAAAAATTAAAACCTTTTCTGATTGCCTTGCGCGTCATCAAATACATCACAATCAAATGATTTGGCCCCATAGTGACTTTACAACAACAGTAAAATGTGAGATGACCACAGGTGACAACCAGACCACTATTTTATGGATACATGGACTGTATGTTGGACCTCATTACCTTATGTGAGGTCTATCTATTGAAGTGCCCGCTGTTAATTTTGCGCGCACTTGCAAATATCGACAGTAAGACCTGTGGTCTTACTAGGTAAACCAGCGATGATGACGAAGAAAAGGAGGAGGCGCAGGAGCTGAGCACGTGTCGACGGGTGGGCGGAGCATCGTCATCCTTTGGCCGCCTGGAGGACGCAGGAGAATGCAGCTCGTACCCGGCCTGACCAGTCGCTACCGGTCCCTGCGGATGGCGATGTTGTAACATTGCGGATGCGGCGAATCGACCATTAGACGGCGTCGCTGACATCGAACCGGTGACGCGCGTGATGCCGAGTGGTCCAAGTCGGCGCCTCTAGCCCGGAGAGAGCTTCTCGCCCCTCTCTCTGCTGCGTGTGAGGTCCACGAGGCGCCGGATGATCGCCGCCCGGATACATCTGACCATCCCTCTGCGGCCGCGCGGAGCCTGAGGCTGCCTGCAGAGATGCAGGTGAAAAATCAGATGTGCAGCGAGCGCATCGGCGGCGGCGACGATGACCCAGAGCAGGACGACGTCAGCCAGAAGAAGACCTCGTGTTTTTCCAACATCAAGATCTTCCTGGTGTCGGAATGCGCGCTCATGCTGGCGCAGGGTACCGTGGGCGCCTATCTGGTGAGTGACTTCCTTCGTCATCCTCTTCGTCATCCTGTACATTGCTTGTGTTGTGTGCGCGTCCTTCAAACGCGCAGACAAGGCCGCGCAATCGAGTCATTAGAATGAGCACCAAACGGGCAGACGAGGCCTTTGCAGTAGCGGCATCGCTGCTTCTCCACCTTGTTGTTGTTTCCAAACGACGCTTTGCAGGAGGTTTACAACCTGCCGGTCTAGTGCAGGATGTCGCTTATATGCACTGCGGGCCTATATCAGCAGGTTCAGAGGGTCCAAAGTCTGGACGCAGCCAAAAAGGAACAATTTCACTTATGGGCCAGAATCAAAACTGGCACCAGATTCCCAAAATATGTTGTTTTAATTAGAGACTCTTATTCAATGTTGTGAATGATCATTGGTGCATATCTCCCCTACGATTGGCTGGCAAACAGTCCAGGGTGCACCGCACCTCTCAACTAACCCACCCCCATTTTCCATGTATTGAGTGTTTATCAGCATTTTATGGAGAATTGTTAGGGTTTAATTGTTTTATTTTCTCAGAATGAATTTCATTGGGCACACAAATGTTGCCTATTCATGGTTCGGCCAGTCCCAAACCCTCGCAAATAGCAGGTTTGTTGTTTAAAAAGATTGGATAGATTACTCCATCTTCTAATCGGATTAGGATCTGTGATCGTTTTTGTGTATTTTTTCTGTGATTGTGATCGTCTCCAAAATACTGATTGTGCAATGCCGATTCGTGGACCCTCACTATTGTTGGGGGTGAGGAACCAAACCCAGATGCAGAAGAAAGTAAATCTTCGAATAATGGGCAAGCCCAATAACATAAAACAAAAACGCTATTATACTTAAACCCAAATTTTTAGCCAAATTATGCTAGGTTGTGGAGCTTGATTTTGGACATTTCCGTTTGGTGGGGTGCTGCGACTAAATAAATGTTAAGAACCACTGCATACAGAAAAGCGATGAATGGACATAAAAATTGACTTGCGCAGTCTCTTTCAGGTCGAAAGCCGAAGTAATTGGCTGCAACCAGTGTTTGGAGTCTTGTTTGCTTCCGTTTGTTCACTTCAGCACAATCAGTGCGGTGTGTTACTCAGCTACGTTAAGATGGGAAAGAGAAATGATTCATCATTCCCATTTTTTTGTGTGTATGCCGCCATGCTTTTGTTGTGATCTTTCCGCCCATTTAGCTTTTAGCAATTTTTAAAAATATTTTGCAGACTTTAGTGACAGAGGTCCAACAAGCACCCTCCCCTACCACCCCACAACAACCTCCACCCCCCCAAAAATAAAATAAAAACATGTTTGTTTGCGTGCTGACCTTGGCTCACACTTACTTTGAGGAATGGAAGCACTGTGTCTGTTTGAAATGTCAATTCAAACTGCATTATCATTTTGCAGCCATGCACGCTCGTCCTTGAACGTTGACTAAATCAAAAGTGCACTTCGCTTGTTCATTTTCCCCAAACTTTTTATCTTTTATTGAATGGTGTCTGTTTATTTTCTGTCTCTCTTTCAAGAGCAGATGATTTTGTTTGTTGTTGCTCTGTTCCTTCATTTTCTCAACATTTGGAATGTCTGAAGGTCGTCACAGGACAGCAGCAAAACCTCATTGCAAGTTGGTTTCAATCAGACTAAAAGTGGACCGTCTTTACAATGAAACGCCACAGTTGCTTAAGCGGGCAGACTCATACTCATTTTTAAAATGTGAGCAAGTCCACATGACATGGGAAAAATGGGTGAGTGTGTGTAGCTGACCAACACACTACACTTCCCGCAAAACTGTCATAGTACGAAGACTAAACTGCGAGAGACAAATGGTGCCACAGGGCATACAGACTGCATAAAAATACAAAAAAGAACAAGAAATAGAAATGCCGGTGAACACCTTTAAAGAAGGGTACCCAGATCGTGCCAAATTTGAGCAAATTTCAGTCCTTTGCAATTAAAGTCTGCAAAAGCATGATTATCTCGAATAGATGATCCTGATGGATGATTATATTGCGGTGTTCTTAAGCGTGCTGAGATTTTATCTCCGTGATCTGCTCAGAAAATAATCGTAAAAGTTAAATATCTTCCATATTTATAATGGCAAAGCTTTATGTGTGTGGTCAACCGTGAATTAGCCCAAGCCACAGACTCCAATCGATGAAGACTTGAAAACGAATGATAGCCAATCAGGACACAAATAGAGGTTGGAAAAGTACTTGCAGTACAGATCCATCAAGTTAAAAAGGTACTAACTCTGAAATGTACAAAAGTAAAAACAAAAAAAATGAATTTCTGCTGTCGATTACACACAATTGCTTTCAATCGAGCTTTCCCATGCCGTTTCCTTGTTTGGATGCAGCCTGGATCAGGTGCCTCCATCTTGCTGCTGTACGTTTATTTCTTGTTTACAAGTCACCGAGATCTTAATCTGACTAAGAAAAAAAGTAACAAGCCTTTTTTGATTAAATGTGGAATAGGAAGTAGTGAAATCTGTTATCAGTTCTTCAGGGGGAAAAAAGGCAGAAAAATAAATATTAAAGCAAAGTGCCGATACCTGAAAATCTGTAGTACTTAAGCAAAGCAATGAAGTGTTTAAACTTTGTTACTTCCCACCAATCCTCACAAGTAATTCAGCACAACAACAGCTGACCTTTGGAGTTCCAATTTGCCCGTCAACTGGTCTTCTCTCTCTCCATTTTCTCGCCAGGTAAGCGTCCTGACCACACTGGAGAGGCGCTTTAACCTGCAGAGCGCCGACGTGGGGGTCATCGCCAGCAGCTTTGAAATCGGCAACCTGGCCCTCATCCTGTTCGTCAGCTACTTCGGCGCCAAAGCTCACCGGCCGCGGCTGATTGGCTGCGGCGGTATCGTCATGGCGCTGGGGGCGCTTCTGTCCGCCTTGCCCGAATTCCTCACCCACCAGTATGAGTATGATGCCGGCGACTCATGGCATGCAGAAGACGGCCGCGACGTGTGCTCCAACAGCTCGCGCTCGGACAACAACGACTCGGCGTATAAGTGCGGCGACCGGGCCAACACCAACATGATGTATCTTCTGCTGATCGGCGCCCAGGTGCTGCTCGGTATTGGTGCCACCCCTGTGCAGCCTCTGGGGGTGTCCTACATTGACGACCACGTTCACAGGAAGGACTCCTCTCTATATATAGGTAAGCTTTGCCAGAGGAAGGGAGTAAGTCATATAGTGCTAGTGACAACAGAGAAGTAATTGTTTGCCATACACGTAAGAACGCATAAACGGCCTGCCCACTGAAAAATTATGGGCTTACACCCCTGTTGTCACTTAATATCTTCATTCATTTTAAATGTATTTATATCGTTATTGCTGTTTGTCCGTGCAGAAGATGGAAGGTTAAACTGTGGTTTTGAGAGTTGTAGTTTTCTTTACTGGATAACACAATACTTGGTGACCTTTTTTTTTTTTTATCTTGCACGTGACAAGTAATCAATATATTAAAAAATAAAAATAATGCTAAAACTAATAAAAACTAACGAATCTGTTCTAAAAAAATAGTTAACTTAAACTTGTAAAATAAATTAAACTGCAAAAATCTTAGTAAACATAATTTATTACATTTATATACAAGCACACAAATAAGTAGACCTTGTACATGATATACAGTCGAGCCCTGCTTTTCGGAAAAATCTGCGTATAATGGACATCTATTGAAATGCTTTTTTTTTTTTGAAGCGCCGAAAATTCTTTAAAAAAAAATCTGATTAAAAGTCAATATCTTTGCCACGAGGAAGGAGAGGAAATAATAAAATAGGGGAACCCCTCCCCTAAATTATTTTTAAACATTTTGAAAATATTTCTTTTTTGAAAAAATCTGTGAATATGAAATGCTTTGGTTGGCGGGTCAACCGAATTCGATTGTAGTATTTTGTCTGCTCAAAGTCACACACTAAAACCCCACAGGAAATGGATGTGCTCATCATTTTTAGTTTTATGTTAAGCTAAGATAATCGTCTGCCAGATATTTTATACACTTAATTCCACAAAGGACGCACGCACACACGCTTCATCCTGTCTGCCAAAGTTGCTAAGGCAACAGTGCAGAGGCAGACAGCGAATGAGGATGCTCATGTTCCTTTTCATCTTGGAGGGACTGAATCACAATGAGACCAAATAGAATGGAAATGAAATAAATGTCACGTATCATGTTGCAAATCTCCGTCTACATCAGGTTTCCAAACATTTATTGAGGAAGGGTACAAATTTTGAACTAGACAAAGTTTCGCAAAAAGTATGAATGTCGAAATAATTATGATCTTGTCTCAATTTAGTGGTAAATTTACTAATTTGCGAGAATTATTTGAACACAAAGCTGATGTGCTTGAAGAAGAGCAAAATTGGTAGATTAACATGATTTATCGAATCGAGCTTTTGGTTACTTACTGAATTTATTGAAATGAAAATATTGGTGAAATTGATTATTTTTTCATGAGTAGTATTTTATTTATTTCTCTCCAGAAATAATTGGTTCATTTATTTATAAAAAAAAAAAAACAATTTGACGTAAGACATAACGATTATTTATTTATTGATTGATTTGATAAAATAATTAGGTTATTGTAATGAATTAATTCAAAATTAATACAATTACAAAAATTAGACTGAAATACACTGTTCAACAAATGTTTACAAATTTTTTAAACAGATTAAAACATTTCTGAGACTACTACTACTATTAATAATAATGCATTTTTGAGTGAGGTTAGGGTTAGATTCAGCAACAGATGTTTATTTTTTTTTTATCCTTAAATGTTTAACAATAAATTACAACAAATGATAAAATCTGTATTGCGCAAGTTTTTGTGAGCCGCACCTAAAAAAATGAATGAATATATCTCAAAACCCTGACAGATTACAGAAAAGTAAAGGCATTTTTTAAATAATCAAAAATGTATTTAGGGACACATAAAGCCATATCTTAAAATTTGCTGTAGTGCAGTTGTGTTAAGTCTCATTATTATTATTAAAATGAAAAAATTTTCATATTCTACATACCATGACCGTCCCTCTGCTGCAGCCCTTTAATTGCACCCGGCTCCTCTCGTTCATTTTTTTTCCCCCTTCCTTCTTTTTAACAATGGCTCTTTAGCCGCTCGGCGTTGTTTTGCGGATCTCTGAGCGCCAAGACACGGCTGGCGTGAAAGCTAACCCTCTGAATAATGCAGTGTGACACAGAAGCAGTTAGGAGTTGTTTAGCAAACACGGCAGCCCACCATTAAATATTAAGCACAAACACTTGGTACCGAGAAGCGAAGGCTGCCTGCGGGCGCCCAGCCGATCGATAGCCGTCTCTGAGCGGGATTTAGTCCACCGGGAACACTCTGGCAAGTACTTAGTACTTAGCAATTGAGAGGAGCTCGCCCACAATGCACCTGTGTCAACTCGGTGTGTGTGTGTGTCTCCTTATTAAGGTCAAACAGTCACATTCATAAATCAATTTGTTTCTTTCTTCAGTCATGGTCTCATTAACTCTGATGTGCCAAGATGAAATACAAAATTTGCGACTCGTTTCTTTCCTCCCACACTATACTTAATTCCTTCAATGCTTCCTTTCCTCCTCCAGCCTTCCTTCTATCGTCTCTACCTTCTTTCCTAGCATCTTTTCATATAACCTTGATTCCTTCCTTCTGTCTTTTGTTGTTATGCGGTTTCTTACTTCCTTTGTTGCTTTAATTCCTTCCATTCGTGTTCCCTTCTTCCGTCTGCTTTCCTTCCATCTTTCCTCACATGCTTCCTTTCATCATCCTTTCTCCATTGCTCCATCCTTCTTTCCAACTGTGTCCATCCTTACTTTCTTTTTTCCTTCGCTCCTCCTTTTGTTTGGTTTATTGTGCCTTCCTAACTTCCATCCGCCTTCCTTCCTTCCTTCCTTCTGCCCTTACTTCATCACGTAATCCTTATTTCATTCTGTCAGCCCTCTTCCGTCTTTTATCCTTCTGCTCCTCCACCATTATTTTTCCTTGCTTCCTTCCTTCCATCCTCCCCTCCTGCCTCCCTTTCCGTCCAATATAGCATCCTTTAATCCTTTCTTCCTTCCCCCTGCTTCTTTCACAACTTTCTCCTTCCTTTCCCAGCTACTTTCAGCCCCTCAGTACTGTTTCGCATAAAATGACAAATGATCTTCCATGGGAAAAAAAATTACAAATCCATTTGATTTTGTGCAAATCTGCATATAATGCATATAATTGTAATTTGATTTTCTTTCTTTTGCCATTCAAGTGACATTGAAAGCAGCCTGATAAGAAGCGTAAAACAAAAATATAGTGTTCCAGATTGTATTTTCTTGACTTATAGAAATGTATTGGAGGAGCGACCAACAAACAAATGCGAAAGACAGAGTCCTTTTAATTTAATTTAAACATCTTCCATGACCTTGGAAGTATCCTGAAAACATGTACATCACTTTTACAAACTATTTACTTTTTTATTGTTGTTTTAGTCAAATAAAAAGCAGTCCTGCTCTTCAACAATACAAACGGCAGTTGTCTTTGCCTAATTGTAATGTTTTTCACCAAGACAGGAGTCTGCTGTTGGCAAACAAATGGCCATCTTTACCCACTAATTGGCTTTGTGTCCCTTATTTTTTTCCCCAAGATGGGCTCTTGTAGATTTCATTGTCCATTCAAGAGGGCCTGGTGTAGAAAGCGCCAACACAAGCTGCTCTTGTGAGGAAACCACATAGTAATTGGATTATTGATTGTTGTCATTGGTAGTGACTGATACCTCCAGCTCAGACAAGTGACCCTCCTGTCTGATGCATTGCTGGTCCAACCTCCCACCATTAAACAAGTGTGCTGTCTCATCCTTCAGCCTCTGCTAAAGCAGCCCTTCAATACATTGCGACAGTCCTTGGACTTAGGAAAGCCCCAATTTGCTATGTTTTTCTTTTTTTTTTTTTTAATTACAAACTGTCCTTTGGTCAACGTTTTTGTTTTGTGTGACGAGCCAAAATTCAAGTTTCCAGTGTGCTTCAGTTACCGATTAAATTAAAAGATTAATTTTCAAATGGAATATTTTGTGGGAACTGGAATGGATTTTTTCCAATTCAATACAATTTGAGTTGCAGACCTAGTCTTGGTACAAATGAAACATTTATGACACGATAACGTTGTACTTCAGCTTTCCATAAAAGTCCGCTTGTGAAACTTCTGATTAAATGGTCCAGTTAATCCGGCATCGGTTTAGTACGAGCTAAAATGCGTCTCCTTATACACAATTGGGTCACGTTGGCAGAAGGCCGGGTGGAAGGTTCCTCATGGGAGAGGCTCAGGCTGTCCTAATCTTCATGAACCATTGAGCCACTGTCCAACATATTTCTGGTCCACCTGACACATTTATTTGCTTTAAAGCATTTTTTTATTATTATTGTTAAAGGGGATGTCAAACCTAAAAAATAATTTACGGAAAATGTTCTATGCAGTCTTACGAGTCGAAACATGGCATTGTGATTAAGATTGCGTTTGTCCATTATGAGTTACACCAAAAAATCCACCTGTTTTTAGCCATGTCAGGGAGCCTCCGTTTTTTTTTCTCACTTCAGTCGACTGAAAATGACATCACTGTTGCTCAGGGCTCAGCTAACGACCAATCATGGCTCAGCTTCAGAATATAGGTGTGCCATGAATGGTCGTTGCCGATAATTGTTCACAATGCATGAAAACATTTGATACAATTCACATACGGTATTTGTTTAAAAATATGACATTCATACAGTGCAATAGATATAAGCTACAAAAGACTTGTTTACAGTGGACACAAGAAACCCACAGCATCTCTCCTTCTCCACTTTCCCGGCCGTAATGCGTGTAATGAAGCGCTGCGAGGCCACTGCAGCAAAATGTTTGCACTCCGCTGGAGTGCTTGCACCGAGAAAGCAGCGGACGCTGACTCAGCACTCGGCCCGGCCTGGCTTTTCATTGGTGCACCTTTGCCAGCGTGCCGCTGAGTGCTGCCGTGTGAAATGATTACTGCGACCCCATCCCTCTGTGGCGTTCGTTACACAACATGACCACTGGCCAGCACCTTTGTCGTCCTCAACATTCCATAATGCTCTTAATCAGTCATAACCCCAGTTATTTGCAACGTGCATCGACCTCATTAGCTTTTTTCCTTTCCAGCACTTTCATCTCAAAACAGTTCCCTGTTTTTTTTTGTTGTAATATCTCTATGACATGCTTCCCTCGAACACTTCAATGTGCAATCGAGTAAGTGCTGCTTATCAAAAGCTTACGCTGGTAGCTAAAGCTAATCTCGCATCCAACAAAACGGCTTGGCTTACATTTGGGCTTTGCTGTAGTGTTTTGCCCCACTGCACCTCAATTGCGCAAAGCTACTACTGGCTAATGTAAGCAGTTTTACATAGGCCACATTTAAGACTAGATTTGGTGTCAAGCAACTATGTTGATATGAGAGGAGAAGCTTCATTTAATCAGGTCATTATAGCACTTTATATATTCAAGGATTCATGTATTACAGTCTTACCCTTTTTCCTTTTTAGCATTCACAGCCTTCTCCACGTCCCCATAGGCATCTTTAAAATAACAACAATCAATCGTATCTACTTGACAACCGGAGCAGGAAGTTAACGACATTGCTAACCAAAACAGCAGCATTGACTGAAGCAAAGGAACAGTCTGCATGAATTTGTAGAAAGTGTGGCGTCTTATCAATATTGGAAACAAATTCCCTTTTTCCTGTTAATGTCGCACATTTTTCACCGCCATTTGTTCACAAAGCTTAGTTACAACGATGGCCCTGTAGGCCAATTGTCTGTAAAAAAAAAAAAAAGCAGACAGGAACTCCAAGTGTTACCTGCACAGTCCTAAATATCAACTTATGTCGTTAAAGATAATTAGTTTAGTCCTTTTTATTTGGTTTTGACTTCCACTTTTACTTGATTTAAAAATTATAATACAGAGGTAATCCTGTTTAATGTTATTCCAAAGATGTGTTTGCGCCCCATCTGCAATTGCGTCAGTGAACTCCCCCGCCTCTATTTGTTTTAAGGAATTAAGTATGAATAAAGACATCCATTTCCTGTAGAAACCTGTGAGATCGTTGATCCTACCATATTCATGATCACACGATACATAACAATTGCGCAATAATGGATGCAGTAGGAAAAAGTCACATGTGACACATTGATAGAATTGATTTAGCTATGTAACCGTTTTTTTTTTCTTTAAAGATGGAGTAATACGGAAAATGTAAGACAATGACAATATCAATATCAATAAAAAAACATTGGAAATATGTATCATACAAAAATGCAATACATCCCAGTTACCTGCATTATGATTAGATCACATTATTTTTTTATATATTTTTTTATTTTCAGTTTTTTTTTTCTTTAGTATTAAAATGAGTGAATATCTTCCTCCTTGCTGTGATTTGTCCTTTTCAAATGTCTCTCATCACCAAGTTCCCTGTAGGCTCTTTGTTTGTTGACCTTCCCCCTCTCTTATTTATTCAAGTGGACAATCTGTCAAGCTGCCACCTGCAAATGTCTGACCACCACTGCAATGACAACAAAAGCCAAAAGTGATGTCTTTAAAGAGAACAAATAGTAGGCTAACAACGGATCCCACCACTAGGCTACAGACTAGGAAAAACACACTGCTTAGATTAAGTCATAATCAAATAAGAACAATGAATTGTGCAGATGACCTAAACCATCGTTGATTCATTAAGGCGCTCAACTAATGCTTGTGACAGTGATGTCATCTTGTTGCCGGGCAGAATTCACAGGGCTCTGTAATTCCTTAATAGACAAATGAAAAATCCTTGATGAATTCTAGTATGGAGTATAAATGAATTCCCTTTTTCTTGTCACGTTTACAACAGATTTTTTGCCTGGCAGAATTCACAGATCTCATTAATAGCTACCCCATCAGCCAATTAAAAAAATCATAGTGAATTCAAGTGTAGAATCTAAACAAATTCCCCTTCCTTTTACACATTTACAGCACCTTGTTCCCAGGCGAAGTTCGTAAGGTTTCATCTGAATTACCATAGGCCCATTTAAAATTAACTAAATCGATTATATCCAGTATCTGTCAGTATCAGGACATCAAACCTGTTGCTAATCAAAACAGCAGCACAAAGTTGTTTAATGCTCCTTGTTGCCAAACAGAGTACGTATGGTTTGATTTAATTTACCTTTATAGGTGGGTTTTACACAAAAGAAAGTTCAAAGTTGCCCTGCACTAAAACACATACATTTGGGACTTACTCACCCAAAAAAATCTGTTCACGAGACAGTTGAATCCGTATCTATTGTAATCTGTAATCTATTATTTTTTTTTTTTTGCTTCTTTCATATTTTGAAATGACTTAGACGTTTAAACATACAGTCGTACACAGTGCAAATAGAATTATGTTTCATCCTCGAGGTGATTGTGTTTATTATTTCGCGTAATAGCACTGCTGATTTATAGTGCTGCTTCCTTCTAATGTGTTTTCCAATGTCCTCATAAAGGCCCGCGTTGATTCTTCCGGTGTCATATTCCACTCATTGCCTCTCACGTCTGCGGATGTTGCTGCAACGTCAGTATGAGATTTATGTTGGCCTCGGAGTGCTCATTACAAGTTTTATAGTGCCGGGCGACTGAATTAAAACGGACATTTAATACGTTGAACGGGGGCTTTAATTGTGTACATTTGCCGTTGGAGGTTTATGAGAAGGAATACTATAGAGCAAGCAATTGTATTACATTCTTATGCCACACTGAGATCTGTCCAAATATTATAAACAGCAACCCATCATACAGTTCATATTCATGTCAATTACCTCATTGCATTTGAAGGAGTCCTAAATATTTATTGTAATAATTTTGATGTTTTTTCCTAAAGGTGGTAGATGGGTTCATTCATTCATGTTTTAATTCATTTATCCCATAAATTTATTGGTTAATAGATTTATTGTAATTAATACAATAGCAAAATAATTGGTTAATAATAAATTAAATTATTTTTTTTTTCGTTTAATGCATTTTGATTATTTAATAAATAATTGATTAAATCAGTTTAAATTATAATTCATAATGAAAAATATTTCATTATTTTTAATAAAGTATTTTGCATATTCATTTTCAATTGTTCTAATTTGCTATTTATTTTTGACAAATCTTTTTTATGGACACTTTGATACATTTTAAAGAATTTGGTATTAATTTTTCAAATAATTGATAAAATAATTAATTCAATTAATAAAATACAAAAATATTTTATTGTTATAATAAACCATTTACATATTGTCAGTGTGAGGCAGTAATCTCCTTTGTCCAAATTACTAAACGGGATAAAAATGGCTTGCTTTGTTTGATAACGCAACCCCGTCTCAGCAAGCACGCCGTTGTTTTGGGCGGGGTGTCTTCCCTCAAAAGTGAAAGTTTTGGGGCTGTAAGGATTTTTTTTTTTAACTTCATCACTAAATGACCAGGTCCATCTGTCTGCTTTAAAAATCAATTGTGCCACACCTGTGTTTCCAGTGCACCTAATCATTGTCTGGTTAGTGTATATAAGCAATCACACTAGTGGGCCCACTGCGGTCAGACGACTTGCAACTTGAGACAACTTCCTGTTTGATTATTTATGATGGTGCGGGCGTAGCCATAAATAATTGAGCTGCACATTACGCACAGTTCAAATACATCCATCTCAACAAGAGACAATATGGTTTTGAAAATTACAAAGGTCAAAAAGCTAATGCAGAACACATTGATACACTTTTACCAATGATAATTCAGTGAATATAAAAGTAGGCTATTCATGCGACATTAGAAGGGATTCCTATAAATGTGTTACATAACAGAAATTTAAATATGTGGTAGGTTGGAGGTATTTAATATTAAATATGGTGTAAATATGGTAGGTTGGTAAATACACATTAAATGGGATGTGAATGGGGTTTATACCAAATTTGATGTAAACGGGTAGATTAGCGGCGTATACATTACACATTGTCAATATGTTACATTAGAAGTATATTCAGGTGGGTATTGTGTCATTGTAAATACTCAAATAAATTAAATCAAGAAAATTGTCACAAAATCTGAATAGACAATGATTTCATTTTAGTACTTTGATATAATACGTAAAATGGCCACAATTCAATAGCTCATCCAGAATATTGTATACAGACTGGTACATGATCACCGAGTGTATTTGAAGGCTGGCTCCGTTTCGCATCATTTAAGCACAGCCTTTGGTTGAGTGGCGCCCTCTGCTGTACATTAAGGTGAAACGCACTCTGATTGGCATTCACGCTGTTGTTCTCTTGCAGGTATTTTATTTTCCACCTTGGTGTTTGGGCCCGCTTGTGGCTTCATCTTAGGTTCTGTCTGTACCAAAGTCTACGTTGATGCCGTCTTCATCGATACCAGTGAGTTCGACTTTTTTTTTTTTCCCAAATACATCCAGTACAGAGAATGGATGGATGGATAGAAATGTGTGCTTGTTATTTTTGTTTCCAGTGGGTTGGTAACTGACAAATAGGTGCAGTAACCACTGTTTTATTTAATACAGTACAGTGAAATCTTAACACCTGCTTTGGGAAATACTTATCCCCTCAAAACATGTAAATATGTCAAGACAGACAAACAAATCTACTAGTAACACCACTCAAACTACAAAAAAAGTTTCTTTTCATCTGTTTTTTATGGGTCAATTTGACACACTACTGTATGACGACACTCATAAAAATATATTATTATACTTTATACAGTACAAACAAATGACATAACATGGTCCTCGTGTCCCATTCAGGTAAGCTAGACATCACCCCAGAAGACCCTCGCTGGATCGGGGCCTGGTGGGGGGGCTTCCTCCTGTGCGGTGCCTTACTCTTCCTGTCGGCCCTCTTCATGTTCGGCTTCCCTCAGGCTCTGGACGAGCAGGGCCTGGACGGCAGCGGGGAGAGCGAGCAGGCCATGCTGCCTTCTCCTCTCAGCCTGGACTACCAGGACAAAGTACGGGGGGGCATCCACGGCTTTGACTTGAACAGCGGACTCTCCGTATGCCAGCATCTCAGAGGTGCAGTACATACTTGAAATATCATGGAAATATGCTATGTTAGCACTGAAAAAAAATCATGGAAAATGATTACATTTACAATAGTACATATGCATCCCATATAGTATATTAAATGTACATACATTAAATATGTTCTAATGATATAATATGTAAATAATAATATGTAATTAGAGTTGTCTTGGCACACTCTGAAACAATTGAGTCACAAATAACTCAGTTTTGGGGTAAAAAATTTAACGGTCCACTACTTGGTTTAATTTGACCCAACTTTGTGGGTAGTTTTTTTACAAACCAACCCCAAAAATTGGGCTGTTTCGTACAAAACAACGCTAGGTCGAATTGACCCAATTAGAAGATCGGTCCGTTTTTTTGGTGTATTATGATTATAGACACGTAAACATAATTTTACGAACGTAATTTCCCGTGAATAATGCTTTTAAATGTCTTTTACGCTTTTATTTCACTGTTCTGCTGTCATCGCATCGGAAACAGGAACTAAAACATCCGCAACAAGTTATTATATTATCTAGATTTAACACTACTTGAATTTGTAACATTACACAAGAAATATCATGTTGGAATGTAAGTCCAGACACTGGTAAACGTCTAGAAAATGTGAAAAATGTTTGTATGACTTTTGTGCAAAATCTGGGGGAGAGTTTTGCGCTTTTTTTTTTTTTTTGGATTTGCCAAAATGTTTATTCATGGGAAATTGCGGTACATGTTACATCAGACGTATGCATGCTGCAATATGGCACATGTGAGGTGTTGACACATTAAATGTGGCGTAAGAATGTTAGTCAATGTTTATATCCTCCATTTTGAATTGTTGTTGTGTGATTGTTGCAGTGATCCCGCGGGTGACCAGGCATCTTCTGTCCAATCCGGTGTTCAGCTGCATCACGCTGGCAGCCTGCATGGAGATTGCCGTGGTTGCCGGTTTCGCTGCTTTCCTGGGCAAATACCTGGAGCAGCAGTTCAACCTCACCACCTCTTCAGCCAATCAACTACTAGGTAGGCGGGGCGTTTGCCTCCCCCGTTCTCGCTCATTGGAACTTTCTGACGTAAAGCGCGGCGGTGGGGTTGTGGTTCCAGGCATGACAGCCATCCCTTGCGCCTGCCTCGGCATCTTCTTGGGCGGTCTCCTGGTGAAGAAGCTGAACCTTTCGGCCCTGGGCGCCGTGCGTATGGCCATGGGCGTCAACCTTGTGTCCACGGCCTGCTACGTCTCCTTCCTCTTCCTGGGCTGCGACACTGGCCCTGTCGCCGGGGTGACGGTCGCCTACGGCAACGAGTAAGTCAGATCACAAGCCTGTGTCGGTCAGCATGGATCCATGCACATGAATGTACTGTATACGTATATTTCTGTGACGTGCGTTGCAGGACGCTGCGGCACTGGCAGCGACCCGAGTCTCCTTGCATCAGCAGCTGCAACTGTTACACAGCTTCGGTGAGCCCTGTGTGCGGCTCCAACGCCGTCACCTACCTCTCCGCCTGCTTCGCCGGCTGCACCAAACCGGTGAGTGAGCACACACTCAAACACACGGGTGAGTACCAATATTTTCACGCTTACACATGTTATCACAATTGAGAAATATAGTGGATCATATTTTATTAGATACTAGTTGGTCAGAGAGCTCCTCCTGTTTCCTTTGTCCTCAGTTTGGTAGGTGCGCCGCTAACACATATTTGATTGACTGAAAAAGTTGTATAACTATTGTGTCTACCGGGTGTGGGTGGCAGCTTTTTCGCCCTTGTATAATGATCTTGTTTTCAATGCTACATCGAATGCAGGGGGTACAGTCCACGGGCCATGTGCGGTCCATTGAGTGTTTCCATTATCAAGAGTGAAAAATATATGCTTTTGAAATGAATTATAATGGACACATTTCTACAGGTTTATTGTGTTTTTGTTTTTTGGGGGGGACGGGGGGATTGTATATATTTTTGCCCTCATTGAGTGAATTACCTGCACTCTGCACAAAATGGCGCCTTAATGGTCCCGTGTGCTGTTTATCAGAACCTCACAGGTTGCACGTGCATCTCAAGCAGTGTTGAGGAGGCGGTGGCTCTGCCAGGCAAGTGTCCAAGTCCAGGCTGCCAGCAGGCCTTCCTGACTTTCCTGTGCGTCATCTGCCTGTGCAGCATGATCGGAGCCATGGCCCAGACGCCCTCCGTCATCATCCTCATCAGGTCAGGACTGGGACCACTTAAGTTCGTTTGGACCCAAGTTGTAGAAGATAAATGACACTCTTTGAACTCACCGCACTGCTGTTATTGGTTAAATCCACGTCACATGATTGATGGACACCATGTTGCCAACCAGCGACATTGCCTTGCGTTTGCCTTGTAGACTGCTGTAATATGTTCCATTGCATCCTTTCACAAAAAATCTGATATCAAGCTAGTATTAATCAAACAAAATCTAGTTTCATTACTTGAAACAGACAAATAATTTATTTTGTGACAAAAAGATATTTTTGAAAAGGAAGGTACGATGTCCAACAGTTGACATGTGGTACTACTAGTGAAGCGCTAGATGTTAAATGGTACCAGTTAATAATGTCACTTGTGGTGCGAGCAGCACACAGTTGTCATCTGTGGCACAGTTTTGCCTCACGAGTAGCATGTAATTGTCCTACTATTTTGCTCAAGTTGTCCTGCAAGTGTATATAATGCAATAGTGGACAGCTGTAATGAGAAAAAAAACGTTACTCATTCTACTAGTGTGCTGAATCTACGGACAAAATGTGTAGTGGTATAATGTAGGTCACAAGCCGCAGCTTGTAGCCACCAATTTGGAAAGAGGATTTATGGACACCTACACTACTGATACTACAACTACTATTACTACAACTAGTAATACTATTACTTGGTTGATGTCTTGGCTTCTTCAGGACTGTGAGCCCAGACCTAAAGTCCTATGCCCTTGGGGTCCTCTTCCTGCTCCTGAGACTCATCGGTAAGGTGACACACAGCAGCACATCTCACAACTTTGAAGCACTCAAAGTCCTTACTTTACCTTCCATACACTTATTACAGCCCGGCTCCTGCCATAATATCACCACACTATTTCTCAGACTATTACTACACTGTGTAAAAGAAAATGGAGCTAAAAGAGCAAAGCTGTTCCATGCAAAAGTCAATGTAATATCCCAGTGAAAATCTAACGGGAAATTAGCATCAATCAATGTATTTATCTATCTTCAAGTTGTATCAGTCATTTGTTACAGAGGTTAAAGAATATGTATAGTTATAGAAGTCGCTTGCAGAGGATAAAGAATATGTGCCTGTGAGTATTGTATTGTCTTATTGTCTGTGTACATGTGTTGATGCACCATTTGTGTTTAAATATATGTTTGCATACAGTTTTAGAACAATGCCACATAGATGCTATTTGTTTGTCTGTCTTTAGCGTTTCCCATTATGTGTTAGCGTTAACATGAAGCTGGCAGGCAAAAGGTCAACTTTGCGCTTGTTTTTAATAACCTGAATAACATATTATATTGATTTTATTGACAGTAAACTGCGAGTCGCAATAGATGACAGAGAGAAAATACAAAACTGTGCCTATCAAAATTTTTTAAAAATGTATTCACAGTATGGCACCAATGCACGCCAATCTAAAAAATAAACCTATAATATCTTTTCAACTGGAGGTGCAACTATCACGACTGTTATTCCAAATACCACTATTATTATATCTGCTGCTAGAGATCACAATAATGCTGTATTTTCTGTGTTTGTGGTCCCCGGTCCAGGCTTTATCCCACCGCCACTGATCTTCGGCATGGGTATCGACTCAACGTGTCTCTTCTGGAGCTCGGTGTGCGGCGAGAAGGGCGCCTGCATGCTGTACGACAACGTGGCCTACCGCCACCTGTACGTCAGCATCGCCATTGTGCTCAAGTCGTCGGCCTTCCTGCTCTACGCCACCACGTGGCAGTGCTTGAGGCGCAACTACAGGAAGTACATCAAGAGCAGCGAGGGCTACCTGACGCCCACCGAGCTCTTCTCCTCCAACATGACTCTGGACCGCCTGGGCAAGGAAGCGGCCCACTCGGACGCCGCCAGCCGGACCAAGTTTGTCTTCAATCTGGAGGACCAGGAGCCGTCCGACAACATGGAGTCGGTCTTGTAGTCGCGACGGTGACGCGCCTGGCAGGATTCTCCTCATCAAGAACTTCATCTTCCTCTTCGCCGCACACAAAGGTTGCACTAAAATCATTTTCATTTTTTACAAAAGGATGGACATACTTGAAATTATTTTTATTTTTCAAACTTAACAGCATTTATGTCAAGGATAGTATTGCTGCTGTCCAATTAAAAGCATGTAGCTCCATATTTTAGGTGCGCAAAAAAAAAACGTTTTTTGTTTGTTTGTCTGATAGGAAAACAAACAGTCATTTATTTGTTTTAACTGGGGAAAAATAGCTTTCACATTTAGTTTTGTCTGAAAAAAAACAACACATTATTTTTATTTTGGCTGCAGACCAAAAAAATGGTCTGACTCATGAAATATTTTCATACAATTTGGAGATTCTTCTTTTTTTTTTTTATTTGGACGCCAACCATATACATATTCATATAAGCATTATAAATAGGTTTAAAAATCACTGTTAGATTAAATTCTTTAAATAAGATGCTATTATATATTACATATTAATGTGAACATGTTTTAATTAGAAAATATTATGTTATTTATAATAATTCAAGTCTATCAACTATTGATGAAATTGATTAGATTAGTCTAATTTATCGTTTGTAGCTACTCAACTAGCAATTAAATGACAAGTTGTGACACTTGAATATGGAATTTGCACATTTTGTTTCAACGTAAATGGATTTTATCAGTGGATCATGGTTTATTCATAAGAAATTGATGGAAATAAACAATAGGGAGAAGGCCATCACAGTTGCAGTGGAACCTCTAAAGTCCAAGTTCAGATTTCATGTAGAAAATAATGAATGTAGAATTAGTCAGTTCCTGGACAAAAATGGCCAAGCTGACTGTTTTAACGAACACTTTAAAGTTTTGCAAGTGTAAAAAGTAGGGAACCACAAGTAATGGGAAAAAGAAGTGGTGACTTGGATGACACGGACACTGGAGGCTTTGAATGTTTCATCACTTCATGTCTATTCTTCTCTTGTTGAGCCAAAGAAAAAAAGAAAACACCTACAGAGTTTATCGTTGGATGCTCGCTGAACTGAACTCTGGACTTTTAAGTGCAGAGGTGGGTGATAATGATTCAATAACAAACAAAGGTTTGTTTCAAATAGAGCAATTATAGAAATCTATTTGATTTATAATTATTGTAAAAGCTAGCAAAATATCAGATATGAACATCAAATATAATTTTTAAAATAACTAAAACATCAAAATCACAAAATGGAAAACATTTAAAAGATTTGTATTAATAAAGAAAAAAAATAATCTAATGGAATTACAATCTGAAATAATGAAAACATTAAGTGCAAATTTAAAAAGAAATAAACAAAAAAAAAAACATATTAAAGCAACAATAACTACAAAGGATATCATGAAATGCTATTCTAAAGACAAGTAAATCCAGAGACAACTTAAACAGGAATACATCCAATGCACAAAAATCAACAATTATTATATCAAGTGTATTTCCAAAAACATCTACATTCATCAAATGCCATGTAAAACAACAACTTTAAACGATCATTTTAAGCACCAGAGGACAACTAAAACCAAAAACACATTTATTAAGATATCAAATACGACTGTAAAAATACACCAAACTTCCAAATCAACTAAAACTAAAAACTTTAAAGGAAAACATCATTTGTATTGAGAATCAAATGAAATGGCAAAAATGACAATGGAGATAAGGAAAGGAAAATTAAACATCAAACCAAGTGTCCTGTCAAATTGGACTTTGGAGGTTCTGCTGTGTTCACAACACGACACCTTCAATGTAGCGTGTTGATGTCAATGTAGCAATCAGCACAGCTTATATATCACGCAACAACAACACAACATCATCCTCATGGAGTTCATATCCGTTCCCTCCCCCGCGTGTACATACAAAGTGCCAAAGTGACGCATCATCATCATCATGGACCAACACCACAAACCTCCTCCAGCTTGTATGTAGCCTCTCCGCGACCGACCAATGGCGCACATAAGCAATGTGTTGGGTGTCTGTGCTCTAGACGAAAGTAGGATGTCCTTCACTGTTGCTCAGTAGAACTTTCATCAAGTGGACGTGCTCGTTTCCGTTTGCATCCACGTCGCCGAAAACATGGCGGACGAATGAGCGCAACCGACTTTAGCGTGCCTGGAACGTCCTCGACGACTGACTTGTTGCCGTGACATGAAGAAGTTGACGCTGTTTTTCTTTTAGCACTTCAAATGTTTTTTGCCTTGTGATGCGAAAAAGTAACCTTTAGAACAGCAATGCCTTTTTTTTTAATTGTGCGAATGATGATGAAGAATTCTTTATATTTTTCATTATTCCTGGTAGTTTTTGAGGCAAACGACCTTGCCCACGTTTCTCAACACAGAATTCATTACATCTTGGGAACATTCCCCAAATTCCAACAGTTTTTTTCTCCACAATTCCACATTTTCCTTGAAAATCAATCCCCTTGAAATGAGGCACTTTTTTTTACCATAAAATCCTTTGGATTGCACACACCAGTTTATAATACGCCCCACCCAAAATCTGTTAGGTACTGCCCAGGTGCTGGTAAACGACAATGAAATATATAAGTTATTTATTTTTTGGGCCAAAAATCGAAGTTATTCACTGGATTTTCCACATTTCTCTAATCATTCCAACTTCAAACTGTTCATCTTATTCAAGATATCTAGAATAATTTATTACATTCCCCAAATGACCAAATGATTTACTCTTCCGCATAGTTCACGACTATATACCCAAATGAATAGATACATTTTGTTTTCAAATCCTCTATCGTTTAATGTAGCTTTGTTTCAGTCACATTATTTTCCTTTTTTCTATTTCAATTCATTGCACGACATTTCAATTCTGCATCAGCTCTTTCTATAGAAATTGCAAGCTCTAGTTATGATGATGAAATGTTGCTTTGTTTTTATAAACGTGCATTGTGGTGACCTGGTCATAGGTCAACTCTTTTTTTTTTTTTTTTTTTTTTTTTGCAAAATGTGAGCAGTTTACTTTGGGAGTGGTATCTTTGAAATTAACAGCAAGCTTTATAAGCTTTTTGCCAGCTATGGAAAACCATTCAATAAGCGGTGGTTTTCCTTGGAGTGGTGGAATGGCCGATTGAGTGCTGGGGACCTTTTAAGCAGAGGATTAAAAATGGGCATTTAAGTAGAAAATATTGCTTTTTTTTAATTAATTTTGATTATTTCTTATTATTATTATCATTATTTCAACTACATGAATTTGTATTTTTTTAAAAAAGCTTTACGTCCTGTATATTCTTTGGAAAGGATTACGATGATTGTATGTTCATTGTATATAAATTAAATATACTATTTTTGCTTTTAATATAACGCCAACTTTGCTTAATTATTGTGACGTGCGAAAATACTTAGCAGGTTACCATTTACTTTGTTTTTCTGAATCAAGTAAAAATACAAACTATTTAGTATTCATCTTAGTTGTCCCAAGTGATAGAGCTTATAACTATTTTGCATTTTTCAAATTATAATTTATAATATACTGCAAATTAAAGAATTTATTAAATTATTTTACCTTTGCAATTTCTCAAATTGTCTCTAAAATTCTAATATACGTATATATATATATATATATACATGTATATTTTTTTTAAATATATATATATATATATATATATATATATGCTGGCAAGTGATTAAATTGTTTACCTAATTAATCACAAAATATTTCCGTTATTAATTACAATTAAGCACATTTTTCAACTATTTTTTTAATATCTTGGAATTTTAAAAAAAAATCACTTTGGTGATGCTGCATCAATTCCAAGATATCATTCAAGTAAATATCTGTTACAAGCTTAGCAAAAAAATAGTAGTTGAAAAATGTGATTAATCACAATTAATCATGGAATTTTTAGTGATTAATTAGTTAATTAGTTAAAAAAATTAATCACTTGACAGCACTAATATATACGAGTGTGTGATAAAGACACTAAAAAAATCAAATGTATATTAATAGAATCAAGGATCCTAAATTCACTAGTAAAGTCATTACTCTAAATCTAGGACCTGCTGTACAAAGGAATTGAAATGCCTTTTTTCCTCTCTCACAATTAACAAGTATTGACAAGATCTTTCAAATATACCACCATCTAGTGGTCACGAATAGAATTGCACCATAAATAAACAAGATTTATAAAACAAGAGTTATCTGTGTGAAAGCGTTCGACAAAATAGCAAGAAACCACGATGGAGGGGGATTGACTGCAATACACAAATTAAGGAAATGTGCGTGCGTGTGCAATGTCATCATTAAATGGACTTGACTGTGCTCTGAGGTCATACGTGTCCTGTCAAAGAAGCAAGATTGGTTGTGACAGCGCACTGGTTATCCACCAGAATCTCGTTTCCGCCGTGGATCATCAGCGGGGTCTCCGCTCAACCGGTATCTCGCCTCATAGAAGACGGATCAGGGGCTGATGGAGCCAGGTCACGACGGGGCTTCAGCGGAGGCGTTCTGGGGGCCGCAAGTGCTTCCCGGCGGAAAGCACGCCATTCTATGTCACAAGTGACTCTAAGGTCGTGTCGCTGTTTGGGCGATTGACTCGATGACGCGGGACTGGACGGCAAAGACGCAGCTGACAGACAAATGTGTCTTCCACTCGTCTTCACTTTTCAAGCGCTGTGACCTCCGCAACCCGCGGAGCACCTCGTCGTGACCTTGGCCGTCTGTCACGCACGACCGATAACATTGTGAATGTAGTCACTGAAGACGACAGCATGGTGAGGCGTGCTTTGCAGGTGTGAGGTTTGCCGTTTGGTGCCAAATTCGTTTCTCCACATGCCATTTGTCACTTTAGGGTTTTGTTGTTCGCGAACGATTCGTTCAAAATAAATGAATCATTTCAGTGAATGGATCACCTCAAGTGATTCGTTATTTTCTCAATTCGTTTGAACTCTGCCATGCACGTTGTCAATCATCAAGAACGAACAATCAGCAGCCAGCGTCAGATGCCGGAGGGATTTTACAGAACATACTGCCACGCTACTGGCATTCAGTGAGTGAACGTGATATCATTTCTTGTTCGCGAACCAGTTAGTGAGAGAACTTCGTTCATGCTGGGTGGAGTTGGGGCTGGGCACACAATTCGGTGACTGAATTTTTTGAATGATTCTTTTTGATGAACTGATTCTAATGATTCAGTTAACTTCAAAGATCTACCATGCCCATCACTAGTCTACAAAGAGAGTTATGACATCTCAATGGATGTCTGTATTATACTGACCCCTGGTGGCCAAGGTGTGCACATCAGAGGGAGCGCCACAATGTTAATTAAATTGAAACAAAAAGATGGCATGACTATAAGATTTTTTAAAGATAAAATTTAATAGTGTGTTATTCTCATTGTTAAAAAAAACATACTACAAACGTTTTTGTTGGGTTTTTATGCAAGGCTAGAACAGATTAATGGCATTACCATTAATTTCATACACACTCTTATCTCAAGGCACTATTGTACAGAAGGGAAGCAACAGTCACTCCATTCATTGTAGAACAAACAAAAAAATATCTAATTGTGATTACCCCCAAACTCCCATCTACTCTAAATATTGCGATTTCAATTCAATATCTTCATACTAATAACATAACCCATGAATTAATGTGAAAAAAATACGGGTCAAAATTAGCATTTTGCCCCTCATTAAAAGACATTCAATAGCAAAACTGAGAATCACAAATTTTGGAGTTCATATGACACGCATGATATTGTTACTGCAACACATTTACATCACCAACGCATGGGACGCAGGTGGTCGAAGTAAGCTCGTTACTACTTACACCACAACCAGCAAGCTAGCAACAGCGTGGCTAAACATGTTGCAGAGTCTCTGAAAAAACTGTGGCTTCAACTTTTCATGTTGCATGAAACAACAATATGTCAACATCTAGACTGCACTTAAGCATTCTTAAGACACTATAAACTGTAAATAAATATTCATACAATACACACAATTTAAACATCACCTTATTCTTGCCAGATGATAAGCGAGTCAAGTAGAATTGGTTGCACCTGGCCAGCCCGTCTATGGTGAACACGCTCAGGTCAGTCTCTACAAATCACGCTCACTTCTGCCTACCGACCTTGAAAATCACCTGTGTCACTCGTGCCCAGTAGCTTTAGTGCCACCTGTCTGATCGCGTCACTGCCGATAACCCATCCAAAACTTTCAGGACAGACATTCAAAATACCTTTGTTCTTGTAACCCTTCTCGAGTGCATCATATCTCCCCCTTTGTGTCCCCTTATTAACCCTCAACACCCCCCCTGTACCTTTTTTATGGGCCTCAAATCGAGTCTGCTCTATATGTTTCCCACTTATGTTCCAACTGTGGGGCCCCATGGTCCTCTCTTTTTCCCTTGTCTCTTTCTTGTGTGCCCCTGGAACGCCCCCCCCCCCCCCAGTCACACACACGCACATGACTACATCTGCTTTCCTTGTCACCGGATTGCACCCCACCGCTTACACACGCACACAACTTGTATCTTTATTATGTTCCCTGTGTGTGCCCCTTGTGTCCTTACCCTTATCAGGCCCTGTGTGTGTGACAACATGTCTGGACGCAAGGCCTCAGGACGTTTGTAGCACTGAGTCAAACAGCATTTACACACGACTTAACATCAACACACAGCGGCTTCTGAGGACAAGATGTGGATGACTGCATCTTCACAGGCATGTACATGATGCACAACAAAATTCAGTGCTCCCTATGGTTGAGTAAAGTGATATTTATTTATTTTTTTCTTTTTGGGTGGGGGATCAATGATTTCTTTATTTTTTCATGATAAAAAAATATAAGAATATATATATATATATATATATATATATATATATATATATATATATATATATATATATATATATATATATATATATATATAAGGTTTTGTTTCAGCGATTACAGTCATGATTTCCCACATGAATCTGAACCAAATAATCTGCTCTAGGGTCAACACCTTTCTTTTCTACCATTCGCAATGGGGATAATCTCATTGGTTATTCCTTGCTACCACCAGAGAGCGGCATCTCACTGATGTTACGCGTAGCGAAGAGCTGCACCGGGTCACGTGGTCAGCGCATCCTACTCACACATGCACGTGTTAAACGCGCATTCACACACGCGCCTACACGCAAAGGCACATGAACGCACGCACCCCAACACATTTACAAACCCACCCCCCCCCCACACACACACACACACGCACACAACATATTCAACTACGCTTACACGCTGGTCGCTCCTCTCGCTTCACCACGCCTCCCTTAATCACGTCACGGCGGATGATGTCACACCCCTTCCTTGTCCTCTTCAGTCCAGGAGCCAAAAAACATCATCAGACCATTCAGACCTCCACGCGTGCTCTTTCTCTCTTTCTCTTCTTATTTGTGTGCTACTCTGGGGGCGTTTGGGGGAGCAGGCCCTGTCTGGAGAGCCGGGTAACAAGTTGGAGGACCTGGACGTGGATTTCTTTTTATAATTACTTCGACAAAAAAGGATAAGCTTGTTGGGTGGTCTCCGAGCGCGCTCCTCTTCTTTCTCTGTGGATGTCATGCGAATCAGCGGCTTTGATTTTTTGTCACTTTCATCCTAAGTGGTGGTGACAAGAAAAAGCAAAAAAAAAAAAACAAGACAGTGAGGAGAGGGAGGTTTATGACGGACATGGCGATGGTGGCGTGGAGGAACCCCGAGGAGGGGACGCTCTCTTCCCCGGTGTCGCACGTTGCTCCCTTGGCTCTGCCAGTGCACATGAACCCAGCGGCAGCCTCCATGGAGATGCCCCCCGCTGCAGCACCACCCACCACCACCAACAACAATAGTTCTTCGTCGTCGTCCTCGTCGTCGTCGGACAAGCAGGCGAGCGCGCACATTGAGTGCATCGTGTGCGGCGATAAGTCCAGCGGGAAGCACTACGGCCAGTTCACCTGCGAGGGCTGCAAAAGCTTCTTCAAGCGCAGCGTGCGCCGCAACCTGAGCTACACCTGCCGGGCCAGCCGAACCTGCCCCGTCGACCAGCACCACCGGAACCAGTGCCAGTACTGCCGTCTCAAGAAGTGCCTCAAAGTGGGCATGCGGAGGGAAGGTACGCGCCCTCAGCAGGACCGATGTTGTCCATTCCTTTGCACTTATTCGGGCACCAACACTAGTCATCCGTATTATGACGTCAATCTCCGACATTTTTCAGTTGCTTCAAACAATTCCAATTTAAAAATGCTCAGATTATTTATGACCTAGTGCAATATTTAACCTCCCAAATTTGGCCTTCTGAGAACATTCCTAAATTTGTCATTATTAAATTTTTTAAGACAACATTGCCAAATTGATGCAGGCATTTACTGTGCATATTTACCGTCTCCGTCCACATTTCTTGGTCAATTAAACGCATTCCATGGTGTTTATGAAACATGTTAAATCAATTTACAAACGTAAATTGGCTGCAGGTTAAAGTAGGCTCAGCAGTTGAACATATAGGGAGAAAATCTCATCTTGCAGTTTGGCAACAAAGCAAAAATCTACGCAGTATAAGTGTAGTATGCACAATGAAAATGTGTGATTCTTGATTATCATTATACTCATAATCCCTCAAGGGGAAATTCAACTTTAGTTCAACTGCATATCCTGTAACATTTAACTTAAAACGTTTTTTTAATTAATAAAAGTGTGCTATCTTGGGACATTTACATTTATTTACAAATTATATATATATATATAAATATATATATATATATATATATACATATATATAAATATATATATATATATATATATATATATATATATATATGCCACATCTTTATTTATTTACCCCCCCCCAAAAAAAAATGACAAACGATCAATTCCATATTTTTGTAGGTGTTGTAATGTTGATTGTAAAAAATAAAATTCAATCCTCAAAATGAATGGCCTTCTTCCAGAATTTATATTTCACCAAAATAATAGTAATTCTGGTCCTAGATCTTTGGTGCACAACGTGGTAATTTTGGAGATGAACTGCAGTGTATTGTTTATTATGCTGACTATTTTTTAAATTAAACAATTAATATAAAGTTAAAAATAAAAAATGAAAATTTGGTTTGAACAAACAAAATAATTAAAAACAAATCACATTTGAGGACGTTAATCTACAGCCAAAATGGATGCCATAAATAATGGAGAACCATGTGATTTATCTCAGCCAATCAATAAAGATAGAATTTACAATACAGTATTGTTAAATATTTACATATGCATATTTTATAGACATAAGGAATTAAAACATTCCAAAAGCAAACAGCATAAATGCAACAATTTAACATTGAATTCTGATAATAACATTTGGAATTTCAATTCAATTCATGGGTAGATATTTTTTGAGGTGTAATCAAGTCTCCTTTTTTCATCTTTTTTTTTCAATTTCAAACGTAAGAGGTTATTTTATTTCCATGTCGAACAGGAAGCAGATTTTGTAAGAGTCCAAATGGATACTAAACACAGTATCCTGCGTGATCTAAGTCAGCCAATCAGAAAAAGAGTTCAATGAAAGAAAATAACATCAGGCGGTTGCATAGTTTAAAAAATGTTTAATTCAAACGGATACATGTACTACAGCTATTTTGGGGGGTTCACTCATCATTCTCATATGTACGTGTGCGTCTGTGTGTGTAAACAACACCCATACACTATCACCAATACACATGAGCCCATGTAAACGAATCTGGATCGAATCCAAATCAAACGAAATTAGTGAGTTTGGGTGTAGCCAAAGTTTCAGGCTTGCAGTAGAAAAGGAGGAGCATGGGTCTGAGTGTGTGAGCGTGAGACTGTGTGTGTGGGGGGGGGGTGTATGTGTGTGTGAGTGTGTGTGCGCGGGCGCGCGGACGAACGTGTGCGTGCGTGGGTATGGGGGGTGAAACCAACCGGGACGCCAAGAAGACAGCCAGTCCTAAATTTAGCACCTCTCCAAACCCCCTCTGGCGTGACGGCGGAGAGGCTCGCACGCGATCCCGAACCCACTTTAATCCTCTCCTGTCTTCTTTTTTAAAGTGTGTAGTCTGGTTTTATGGCATCTGTCAAGTACATATTGTGGCACATGATGTTTTGGGGCATATATGAATTCGATTTAGTGTATACATTTGTTTTCATGGCATATTTCAACTAATTTTGTGTTGCATCGTGGCATTTATGTACAGTATGTGCATATAGTTTAAAATGTGTTATTTATTGTAGCCTATACCCATTGTGCTGTTTTATGGCACCCTGGTGTTGTCGTTTATGGCAACTTTCAAATGATTTATTGTATGAACACACTTGAAGTGGTTTTAATTTTCTTGCATGGTATGTTTCAGGAAATGTATGTTTTGAAGCAGTTTAAGTATGTTGACTGTTGTTTTATGGCAGGTTTAGCATAATCTGCTTCTTTATGACATATTTAAAGTATATTTTGTGTTTTTTTTTATGGCTCATTTAGCATGTAATATTCTATGGCTGATTCGTTTTTGGAACATTTGGTGTACTGTATTGTGTTGTTTTAGGGCATATCTATGCCTTTTTCTTGTTATTTTTATGATAGATTTAAAGAATAGTTTGTGTTATTTATGGCATTTAGGCTCAAATCTGTTATGATGATGGAACATTTAGTGTATACTGCAGTGTATAGCATTATTTTCTGGCATATAAATTATTATTTATTTGTCCTTGTTGTGTTATTGTCCACTTATTGCATATGGCATGTTTTAAGTACATTTAATGTACAATGTTGTTTTATTTAAAGTATATTTTGTTATTCTTGAAACCTTTAGTTCATATTTTATGGCCTATTTTCTTTAGGAGACATTTAGTGTGCTTTATATTGTTTTATGGCATATTTATGTATTATTGTGTGTTGTGTTATGGTCTATATAGTGCATAGTGTGTTCCATGGCATGTTTTAAATAATTTTTTTGCACGATGTAGTTTTATAATATAGTTTGTATTCAATGGTCTTTATGACAAATTTAATGTAGAATATTTTATAGCCTATTTGTTTATGGAACATTTAGTGTAATGCATAGCATTGTTTTATGTCATATTTATTAATTATTTATTTTGGAGTGTATGTTGTGTTCTGGTCCATTTAGTGGATAGTGTTGTTTCATGGTCCATTCGACGTATATTTTATGCCGTTTTATGGCATGTTTTAAATACATTTATTGCAAGAATATTTAGTGTTGCTTTATGGCATGATTTAAGTATTTTTATTATACAATAGTGTGTTTTGGGCAAATTGAAAGTATATTTTGACTATGGCGCATTTGGCTATAGTTTGTATTGCTTTCTGACAAACTTAGTTTATGTTTTTTACCATTATCCTGTACGCAATTGATTGTGTGTTTGTTTGTTTTTCATGTCACATTCACAATCCTTTATTTTTTTTTTTCTTTGTCCAGCGGTGCAGCGAGGGCGGCTCCCCCCAGCGCAGTCGTTCCACGGCCAGTTCTCCCTGAGCACGGGGGAGCCCCTACAGTGCCACTCATACCTGTCCGGCTACATTTCACTGCTGCTGCGGGCCGAGCCGTACGCCACGTCGCGCTTCGGCACGCAGTGCCTGCCGGGCGGCGGCGCGGTTGGCATCGAGAACATCTGCGAGCTGGCGGCACGCATGCTGTTCAGCGCCGTGGAGTGGGCTCGCAACATCCCCTTCTTCCCCGACCTGCAGGTGTCCGACCAGGTGGCTTTGCTGCGGCTCACCTGGAGCGAGCTGTTCGTGCTCAACGCGGCGCAGTGCGCCATGCCGGTGCACGTGGCGCCGCTGCTGGCTGCCGCCGGCCTGCACGCTGCCCCCATGTCGGCCGAGCGCGTGGTGGCCTTCATGGACCACATCCGGGTCTTCCAGGAGCAGGTGGAGAAGCTCAAGACGCTGCACGTGGACTCGGCCGAGTACTCGTGCCTCAAGGCCGTCGTGCTGTTCACCACAGGTACGTGACGTCATCGCCGACCGTCTGGTGACCCCACAAAGATGATGATTTCATGTGATGTCTTATCACGCAGAACGTGACACTTGGCAGATTAAAGCGTGAAACCGTTCACGATATACCGTGATATTGAACTTTGCTGAATATAGTGTTTTTCCTAATTTAAAGAAATGTAATTTACAAGAACACACACACACACACATATATATATATATATATGTTTCTCATGGTTATATAACATATTACACGAAAAAAAACTTACAGCTATAGTAGTAGGGTCAAAAGATAGCAAGTCACCAGCCCATCACTCCATATGACGTCATGAAGACAATGTTACCTCAAAAGATAGAATGACGTTTTCAAATTATGAAGGAGATTATGTATCACATTTATAAAACTATGCAATGTACCAGTGAATAATAATAATGAGGAGGAGGAGGAGGATGAAACAATTCACAATGTAATCATATATGAATAGAACTAATCAAATAAAACAGTTTTTTAAAAAAGTTAAGGTCAAGTCGCATTTAGAAACAAAGGATGGCAAAGGACAAACAAAATGTGAGGAAAAATAATAATAAAGTTTGGGATAAACATTCAAATAAATTATCGTCACATAAAAAGCCTGCATGTTGAATATTGTACTTGCAAGTTTTTGTACATATGAGGAAAATCACCAACATGTAAATTGTTGAGATACATGTTTTATCAATTTTCCTTACTAAATATGTTAGGAAGCATAAAAGAGAAAGTATACCTTGCAATAAAAGATGTATAGGCATTTACAAAAGGCAGCAGCATCTTATGTAAGAGGTTCAGTCAGCGCAGTCACCTCACTTGACCTGGTTGAACAAGGCCGCCCTTAAAGGGACAGGCTGCATTTCATGTGTCATGGAGAATAAGAACTAACTTTGCATCAACTATGTGGAGTGGACGGAATGAAAAACCCTTACCCTTTGCTGTTCGTGGGTGTGTGTGTGTGTGTGTGTGTGTGGGTTGTTTTATGGCACATTTAACGTACATTTAGTGTTTGTTGTTGTGTTGTTGCTATAGCATATTTATGGCATATTTAGTGTATTGCGATGTTTTCTAGCTCATGTAGCCATGTTTTATTACATGCTTAAAGTGCATATAGTGTATGGTGTTGTTTTATGGAATGTTCATAGTAAATCAGTGTATAGTGTTGTTGTTGACATTTTTATAGTGTTGTGTTTAACACATTTGGTGTACAGCGTTGTTTTATGGCATACTAAGGTATAAAGTCGAATTTGTGTGGTTTTATGACAAGTTTAAAGTCTATTTAGTGTACGCAGTGTTTTATGGCAAACTTAAAATATTTTTGTAGTATTGCTTTTCTGGCTTATGTCAACAATGTTTCTTGTAAAATGTTGTTTTATGGTACATTTCAAGTAGATGAAGTATAAAGTGTTGTTTTATGGCATGTTTCCCGATATATTTCTTGTATTACTGCAGCTGGTCCATGTGTGCTTGTGTTGGGGTCCGCATGAGTCTGTGTGTACACGTGTCATCAAAGTGGGACAGATGTCAGTATACGTGAACGCTCGGCGCTTCTCCCGCTGCCATGTTGCAGCGCGGTGTCCTACATTTGACGGCGGCCATCTTGGCGGTGGCGTGCCGAGCGAGCGGGTCAAACGAGGTCGAGCTGAATGTTTATCTCGGCGGCAGCTTGCAGATTTGTTGTCGTCTCGTACGTTCATGCGCTGTTGATCTGGTGAAGTCACAGACTCATTAAGTGATTCGTATTATTTAGTTTGATGCCCTAATGTCATTTTGAAAAGTCTGATTTTGATGAGCTGTGAGCAGATGTAATACTTGATTTGACATTTAAATCCACTCACCAAGATGAAATCATGTTGCCAAGTTTCTTTCTTTGAATGAAAAAATCAATCAAATGTTGAAATGAGAACAACTGCAAGATGTATTACAGAATAAAAAGCTTAGGTGTGTGTATATAAATACACATTTATTTCATGAATTACAGCGTATAAACATCTAATCTAAATGATGGAGGCATTGATTGATTGTATTAAAAAATTTTCGTTGGTGTTTGTTCAATTGCAAAGTAATTCGTATCAAACTATTGACAGCAATATATAATGATATAATTGATGAATTATATGACACCAATATTTGTTGATATGCATAATATGTATGTAATTTCAATAATGCACTTTGTCTGTGTACTCCAAATGTTTGTGTGACTTTATAGTTGCTTGTTTTTTGCAAATTGTGGGGGTTTTGCAAAAAAAAAAAAAAACTGACACAGACACTATTTGCACAACTTTGCAGTTCTGTTTTCTCAACATTTACGGCCAATTAATGTTGGAAAGAGCCAAATATAAAGTGCAGAGTCAAACTTTGATGCAGACTTAAATTGGGTTTCCCAAGATTGTTGGCTCTTTTAAGTTTTTGTGCTCCTGAAGTACTTCAGGCTATTCAGCCAAATGCTGCATAACTTATTGGGCAGCGCATCACAGTGCAGATGGACAATAACCTCAAACAAACTATGATAGCAACCAAAAGTTGTTTTTAAGGCAAAGAATTGGAAGGTTATTCAATGGTCAAGTCAATCATCAAACCTGAATCTGATTGATCAAATATTTCTTGCTCAAGACAAAACTGAATGGAAAATGCCCCAAAGTATAAATGCATATTAGAGGTTTATTAGCATTTTTGAGGATTTTTATCTGGTTTAGCTTTATTGAACTTGGTTTAATTTAATATTCGTTGCACCTTGTGGTACACTGAAAAGAAAGCTATTGTGATTTTCGGGCGTCAATTAATAGCGAAGGTCTTGTGTTTTCACTCCAGTTTTGTTTTTTGTTTTTTTCAGAAAATAAAACGAGCAAAAAGCTCAGTGTCCGTAAAGTCTTTGCAAAGTTTGAACTGTTCGTTTTGTGAGGATTCTCAACTCCACTTAAAACATATTATTATTTCATGAGCTTGCCTGCCACAAGATTTTGACACGCCTCTTTCTGTTTCTGTTCTTGTTCTTTTACTGGTTCGCATTCTGGGCAGACGCATGTGGCCTGTCGGACACGGTGCACGTGGAAGGTCTTCAGGAGAAGTCTCAGTGCGCACTGGAGGAGTACGTGCGCAGCCAGTACCCGAACCAGCCCAGCCGCTTCGGCCGCCTGCTGCTGCGTCTGCCGTCTTTGCGCTCCGTATCGTCGGCCGTCATCGAGCAGCTCTTCTTCGTGCGACTGGTGGGCAAGACGCCCATCGAGACGCTCATCCGCGACATGCTGCTGTCGGGCGGCAGCTTCAACTGGCCTTACGTGCCCGTCCAGTAGCGCCCCCAGTGGCGGGAGGGCAGATGAGCAGAGGTAAAATCGTCTTCTCCAGAACGGACTTGCACAACCCGAGACATGACATTGGGGAAAAACAATATAGATAGAACGTGTGCACCAAATGCTAATTTGTGGCCACAAAATACTGCTTTAAACCCACGGCAAATCGCTTATCACAAATTTACATTTTTTGTTTTTTGCTGTTACATAACTGTCTTTTGTCTGTGTTTTCAGCTATTGGCTGAAACACTCACCTATTTGCGGCGATCTGTGCATCTTGCGTTAGTTCTGTAGTGTCCCAAGATGCCACAAAATAGCGCCAAAATCCATGGCAATAGCACAGCAGTTACTAGACTTTACACAGATCTGATCAGCTCAATCAGACGAGCTGAATATTTTATTTTATTTTTGTAAAATCAGTGATCGATTATAATGTCATAATTTGCGGATCAATCAACATCTCTGATGCCATTGTTAATAATACACCTTTTCTCATCTTATACAGTTAGACTTTTGTCATTTCTTTCTGTCTGAACAATTTAGTTTTTTTTTTATGGGAGGTGTTACCCCTCCATAAATTATCAGCGTTTTGGGGGAGAATTTTTCGGGTTTAAATGTTATTTTGATTTCCCAATTAATTTCAATGGGTGTGGACTACTCAGTAAATAACAAAGTTATTTGGATAGACTGAATAGATTGTTCCATTTTCTGTCGTGATTGTTTTTCTTTTTTTTTTTTTTTAACTCGTTGATCAGCTCCAAAGTCCTGATTGTGTCAAATCTAGTAACTGGTGTCAAGGAAGTAAAGTAAAATCAATGTTGACTCTTTATTAATTCAGGTGTTTTGTTAGTCAAAACTATCCACAGTTAAACAAAAAAAAAAATACTCACCTATTTGCAGTTTGGGGGTCTTTAAGAAACACACAAAGTTGTCTTTAAATGGCACCATAGACCGGGTTCAGAGTCAAGTAATGATTGGTGCCAAGCAAGTTTGTTATGAGTATCGATATCATCTATTGTATGCTCCAGTTTACTGTAATTTGTGGCAACAAAAATTGTAAGTGTAACATGGGCATAAAGTATTCATTTTGTTTGATATCATTCCCATGAACAATTTGGGTCATCGGGGTAAGTAACTGGATCACATCTTCTCCTCTCGCTTCACTTTCTTGAAAAGAGGCGCTCAATTTGATTCACCAACTCTCCAGGAATGAGAGAAATCTTATCCATGCATTTTGTGTGCACTATATTCCTACTTCATGGCCACAAATGAGCACTTTGTCTGCACATTTTATCTATAAATTCCCATTCCCCCCCATGACCCCACACCCCGTCATGTCTGTGGCTCCGAACAAACTTTTCCTTTTTGAGATTACTGGACATTTTTTGCAGTGTTGTAAAAGATGTATTGCCCCCTGTGTGTGGATATTTATCCTAGTTGTCATTTTTTCAAAATATTTTAAAAAGGCAGCAGGGCTTTTTCATGATATTTGTTGTTGTGGTTTTGTCGATATTTTATTTCTTTTTTTTATTTCCAGACATGGCACTTTTTTTCTGTTAAGGACTAAACAAAAAATAAAAAGTAAAATTTCACACAAAAAGCACGCACAACCTCCGTGCTAATGTTAGCTATTAGCTTGACTGTCAGCAAGAATGCACTAAGAGTGTATCAGTAATGTCATTACTTTTTTAAATAGCCAGTGAAAAGCAAACCTCTACACATTTTGTTACTTTTATATTTGTATTTATTTATATTTGTGGGTTGTTTTTTTGCACCGTTATTGTTTTGTTTAAAAAAAAGAATGACAAAAATATATATACAAAACTCAATTTGGAGAGACTTGCTTTTCATTGGACACTGCAATAACTTTTTTTAAAATTATTTTTAAACTTTCCAACCAAATTTATTATTTTGACTTGGTGTTGTCACATGCAAATATTCTCTTTTTTTTAAAGATTTTATTTTAACCAGTGTATTTGAAAGTAACTAAGATTTTTTTTTTTGCACGCCTTGGTTACTTTGACTTGATATTAGTTAATCAAATTGTGACAACCCGCAAAATTGTAATTTGTGTTGGATGTTTCCATAACAATTCTCTTAACTTATTTTAAAATGTGTTTTTTCACAATTGCTGAGTAAGTGAACATTTTCTGCCGTATTTAATTTATTAAATTTAAAAGTCATTTTGAATTTTGAAAAATTCATCAAAATTCACGCAAGCCATGAATATAGTCATTTACAGACTAAGAAAAAGCATTATTTTATTTAGAATAACAATATTGCAGTATTATATCAATTTCTTGTATTGTATTATTATCATGGCTTGTAAGAAATGTCCATCTCAAGTTATTTAAACAAAAAAATAATGACATTGCTGTGTGTGTATGTTTACGTGTGTGCATGCGTGTGTGCGTGTGCGTGTGCGTGTGTGTGTGCTCTTTTTGAACAAGCACTGATGTATTGTGAAAGCAAATTTGTTTGATAACATATTGCTACTGTGTTAAATTATAACTCAAGATTTATACAACAAAAAATTGATAATAAAGTGTATTTGATTGATTTTAACACCTGTAGTCAGCCATATTTATAATTGTATATGGTATGTGTGCGTGTGTCATTAAAAAAAAAAAACAACTTTCAAATCTACTTGGCCCTGTCGGAAAAAGACAAGATTTAACCTTGATTAAATCATGACTTAACTGTGGCTAATCACATTTTTGGGAAAGCTGAGTTTATTTTCACTGACGACACCAAAGCCTGATCATCATATTAACAGTCAGATATGGTGGTGATGTGACAATCTGGGGCTGCAATGTTACTTCAGGACCTGGACAACTTGCTGTGATTGATTGAACCATCAATTCTGTACTGGAAAATTGGAAACACGATGAGTGAATCTCACAATATTTTTGCATGCATTGTCAGGCTTGCATGTAATGGGGAGCGACATCTATGAGGTAATTACAGTCATGTAGCTAGTCCTAGCCTACAAGGATTCATTTACATCACCAACAGGTGCAAAACCAGCCACGGATTCTGCACCTTTTGTATAGCACTTCAGGTAAAATAATCTCTGAATCAAAAACAAAGAAAATTTACAATATTTAAAAGCTGAAATACAGTTGACCACCCCCCCGTTGTTCAAGTGTGATAAGGACTGGGCTGGCCCTCAAATCGTGATAGCCCACATATAATTGCCTGCAATGATAAGAAAAGAAAAAAAAGGAAGCCCATGAATTCTTAAATAAGTAGTGATATACCAGCAATAATACTTTTCCAAAAAAAATGGGATTTGCCCCCACTCCATATAAAATAAAAGTTTAAAAAAATTAGAGGCAGAAATACGCAAATTGCTGAATTCACGAGTGCCAAACCAATGTACATTCTAATATATTACGATGAAGCTTGCATACAGCATGTCTGAACTTTTTATATCATGTATGGAGCATTACCTTTCACATTTTAAGGACAGTTCAACTATATTTAATTAAGCCCAATACATTTGCATTTAGTCTTGAAGATATTTTTACATTTAAACATGTATAATTTTTAATTAAGCTTTAAATGCAATAGTTTTTATGGAATTGTTAAGCAGTAGTGTATCTTTTTTCATTTCCTGTATTTAAGATCTGTTTAATGTTAAAACTGTGCATTTACTGTTAAGCATGGTCTTACAATAATAAATACATACATTACACCTTTTCACCCTTTTTTGATAAACACTTGGGCCCACTACCTGACTGTATTTTAAGGTTGGTCATTATGGTGGTGCTTGGAGAGATAGAGACTAAAAATTATTAGTTTTGTCATTCTATTAATAACCATCACGTCAGTAATTTTGTGTTTTAAAGTTTAGTAAGAATGATAATACATAAAACAGTAAAGTTTTTATCATGTTTATCACAGCGCAGAGTGTGTAAAGTTGTTTACCAATCTAGGTTTTAGAATGGGGTGGGTGTGCGTGTGTGTGTGGGGGGGTGCGTGTGTGTGTGTGCGTGTGCGTGTGGATTAAACAGCTTCGTCGCTTGGGGGCTGTAATGAGGGCCCCCCGAGGGCTCCTGTCACTCTGCTTTAGGCTGAGAAGCTTGACGCTGAGGGTCCACTGGGGGGGTCCGGGGCCAAAGGGGCCAACACGCACCGCGGGGGTGCACCGACCGTCGCTGCTGAGGAGTTGAAAGTTCAAATGCACTTTTGGGAGGAAACTGCTCTGGGCTTTGTGCGTCAAATTACTATCAGCCAATCAAATGACAGAAGGGGGAGCCAATCAGATTAAGTCTTATTTGACACCTCACTTTACGTTTCTTCAAAGCTTCCACATGAAGAGAGTCACTTTTTGGAGTTAAAAAAAAGAGTTTTCATTTGTTGTAAACATGTCATTATATTTTTTTAAACGGAAAACACGTGATAAACGTTTTTTTCCTGCATAATTTCGAGGCCATAAATTTGTGTTTACTCTTTCTCAATTTAGTTTTTATTGAATTGATCGATTCTTGACTTTTCAGTAAAATCACTTGTATTTAACACAAATTTAACAATGAATTGAGGGAAAATAAAAGGGGTGGGGCTAGCGGGGCCCTCATCGATACACAGAGAAACTAAAATATTTGACTCTATATTCATCTTAAAGCATGTGTTGTACTTTTAAATAGATAAGAGGCATATTTATTTTTGTATTCGCCATCAGAAATATCCACATTTCATTTTCGTTGGTGGCTAATAAATACTTTAATAAACATGTCTTTACGTGAACATACAACTCTTGATCAATTCTTTATGTTGTTTACTTGAAACTTGGGAGGTTTTTTTTGTAAGAAATGCCCAACTAAAAGCCTCCCGTTCACGCAATAAAGCAAAAGTTGAAACCCAGCCGGTTTAAAATACTCATATGTATTAAAATTTAACTTGGAAACGGAAACAATGAAACAATTTTTCCTCGTAAAAGAAAATAAAATTGTACCCATTATGGATTCAAACATCCAAGAAAATCAGTATTGTAAATGAAGGCAAGGCCCAATTCGTCTTTCGAAGTTGCTGTCAATTTAAAATGCTATCGGTTGCCACGATGCGGACAGGTGGACTTCACATTGGCCAAGACGAAAATGTTTTTTTTTTTTTTTTTTTGCTGTAGTGCGGAGGCAAAAATCACGCAAACGTCGGATCTGCTAAAAAAAATGCTGTTGACCATATTTGGACGTCACCACGGAAGATGCAAATTATTTGTTCGTTGTGTTTTTGCTTTCTTTATGAAAACGCATGTACACATACGCACTTTTAAAAATCCTTTATTTAACAATAAACGTAACACTTTGGTAAGACCCGAAGTTATTTGCAGTTTAATCCGTTTAACATTAATAAAAATCAGACACGTTCGCTGATTAACATGTCATTTTGTTTGTTTGTTTGTTTGTTTGCTTGTTTTATCAGAAGAAGAATTATTTCAAGTTGGACTAAAGGAAAAAAGGGGTTGACACTTTTTTAGACACTAACCACGTATTTTCAGTTTAATAAATAAACAATTAAAATACTTTTAATTTAAAAAAGGACATGGATTGATGAAAAACGTCATGATTATAATTTTAAAAATAATTTATATCTCAAAACAACAAATTATGTTCTGTCAGATACAACTTTCAAACATCTCTAAACATGTATGAATTATATGAACTTGTAATTTTAACGAATTAAGTTTTTTGCATTAAATTTTTAAAAAATCTAATAATTAATTTAATCATGCTGGAACAAGATGATGAATTAATTGTGTTTTTAGTTTTTACCACAAAATACAATAGTTTTAAATTTCTACAAAGGTTTTTTTTTTTTAATGGTATCAAAAGTTTCATGATTTTTCTTTTTTTTGTCGTGGCGACATCTTAAATATATTGCTATATTTTTTATGCCTATTTTATATTTAAATATAAACGGCAAATGAAAAACATGCAACTCCAAATTGTGTTATTTATTTTTACGTCTAATCCAAGTTGACATCAAAGATGTGAACGGTATGACACGTGCGACGCCTTGGAGGCCGCTCCCATATTGTTTGAGTGCTGTGAACTTTGAACTTTTGATCTCCTTTGCGCCCCGGTAACCTCGTGTAGCATCGGAAGTGCATGTGGAATTCCTGGAGGTTAACTGCTCGGAATGAAAAAGTGGACACCGGATGGGGGAGGGGCGGCACCTGTATAGGCGAATTTACTTTTAAATAATTGTTTTAACCATTGGGCTAGTGAGGCGAAACTAAAAGTTCGTCTAGCTCGCCTCAAGTTGGAAGCTGAGGAAAGGGAGAGTGCCCGCAAAGCCCATGTGGAGCTGGAGGTGCGTAAAATGGAGATCGAGGCAGACAAAGCTGTCAAACTTAAGCAGCTGGAGCTTGAAGCTCAGCGACACCTGTCGAGCCCTGGCCTTGGGGCAGGCCTGTCTTCCACCTTCCAAACCCTCAACCCCGTTGATGTAAGTAAATGCATTCCTCTTATGCCGAAATTCCAAGAGAATGAGATTGATGCATATTTCTCAGCGTTTGAGAGAATCGCGATGGCTTTACAGTGGCCACGTGATGTTTGGCCAATTCTCTTACAATCTGAGATGTCTGGAAAAGCGCAGGAAGTAATTGCGGCCTTGCCCCTTGAAGAAAGCTTATGTTACGATACCGTCAAAACCGCCATCTTGCGTGCTTACCAGTTAGTGCCTGAGGCATACAGGCAAAAATTTCGGAATCTTAGAAAAGCCCCAAACCGCACTTATGTAGAATTTGCTCGGGAGAAGGGAACCCTTTTTGATAAATGGTGTGCATCTGTGCAAGCTGCAACATTTTCCGCTGTTAGGGAACTCATGTTGTTGGAGGACTTTAAGAGCAATCTCCCAGAACGTGTTGTTGTCTACCTAAATGAGCAAAAAGTGACCAGTCTTTCTGGAGCTGCTGTTTTAGCTGACGAATTTGCATTAACCCACAGAACTGTCTTTACCAACCCTGTAAAAAGTTCCCCTGTACCTCCACCTATGAGCACTTCGCCTCCTAAACTCACCAATGAAGACCGAGAGTGTTTTTACTGCCATAAAACGGGACATATCATCTCAAACTGCCCCGCGCTAAAACGAAAATCGGATCGGTCCGCATCCCAAACCAAAGGCGTTGGTTTAATTACATCCGACACCGTTAGTTTAAACCCCCATAGCATTTTTGGGTCTGCGCTTTCAGAACCCTTGAAACCAACAAGTAAAACAAATAAAGTAATTCCACTGTTAAAGGCACGAAGGGATAAAACGGTATCATCGTCCTCGTCAGTTTCACCGAATGTTCTTAATCATGTTAGCACCTTTCATGAGCATCCTCTTAAGACAAACAAAATTGCCCATACTGCACTTGCCAAGGCACAGCCAAAAATGAAGCGTCGCTATGTCAAACAGGCTGTGAGACGTGACTTCGGAATCAGTGATAAAGTGCTTGTTTTCCCTCCTGTTCCTGGTCGCGCATTATCGGCCAAGTTTGCTGGTCCATACGAAATACAACAAAAACTCAGTGGTACAGACTATGCAGTAAATACGCACATTAAAACGCAAATTTGCCATATTTGCCGGCGCTGGTGGAGTTCTGATGCAGGAGGATGATAGTGGGGTAGATCATATTAGTTTCACGAAAATTCCAGAGATGCCAACTCCGTTAATCGCCCATTGCAAAAGAAATGTCACTATTGATTGCTCTCCAACACTTCTCAGGTGCACTTTGGGTCCAGCTATCCACCTTTGTATAAGTATGACCAACTTTACTTTGTATTTTGTGTGTTGTGCTTGATATAAAATTTTGTTTTGTATTTTAAGGGGGGGAGTGTTACGGCCCTGGGCTAGGGCCCACCTACAAGGCCACTCCCTTCGTGTATGCCAGTAGCTCTTGTACCCTTTCGTTTGTAAATCAATGGACTTGTGCCTCATCGCTGGACTGCTTTGCCTGCTCATTACACATGGACGTCCCCATCAACGAGCTCCACCTGTGCAGCTGGGACCAATAAAAGGACCTCGGTCCAGCTGCTCAGGGCGGCTGGAACTTTACAGTTCAGTTCGCCTCGCTTGCGCTCGTTGTGTCTCTTGTTTGGACTTGTGTGAATTCTTGAGACACTCGCTTTTGTTATTTGTACTCATTTGTTAATACTGGTTGATTAAGATCCTTTGTTTAGAACCAACCTCCTTGCTTTACTAAAAATAAATTGTATACTCTTTCCACACCATTTAACAGCTTGGTTTATGTTACTTCCCTCCTTCCTAGCAGAGCCGGTCGTAACAATTAATTTTATAACTTCCATTTTATTTGGACTTCTTAAAATAATATTTACAAATGAAGTCTTTTTTAACTTATTTAGCTTACAATTACATTTTGACTTTTTGTTAATCAAAAGACAACAGTGGCATTTGATTCCTTTTACAAATGAATATTCATTTTGACTAACATTTTGTAATTTTTTTTCAGTTGATAATGTACTTTAAAAAAATTAAATAATCTAAAATGGGTATGTATTGTTGAATCCGTTTTGATCTTCAAAAAAATGTTTTTTAATGCATTTAATTCATTTTGTCATTATTTTGTGTATAATTTACTAAACTGAATATAATTTTTATTTTGAGGGTCAGCATGTATGTTCCTTGTTTTTCTTAGAGCGCCCCCTACAACTCGTCTTCGTGATAACACCATGTCTTAAAAATATTTTATTTATCGCCAGTAGAAATGACTTCTGAATTTTAACGTGAACTTTCGGTGAAAATGAAAAGTGTGCGCAGGGAAGGCAACTTGTCTGTCTCGGTGGAAGAATAAATGAGTGAAGCGTGTGATTGTGTGCGCGTGAGTGTGTTTGTGTGCGCGCGCACGCACGCGCGTGTGTTAGCGTGAGAGCGAGGTTTCACGATAGCGTGCAAAGCGAGACGTCTGTCTGTATTTGGGCACATTACGTAAGAGCGAGTGTAATCGCTTATATAAGCAGAGAGGAGAGTGAAATGCACTGAAGCTAAATTGGTGCATTCACCGATTTAATTTTTTTTTGTTTTTGTTTTTTCTCCCCTCTTCAAATCACAACTGTTTCATCTTCATCACATTCAAATGTCTGATCGACATGTAAGGCTGGCTGTCATATGTTAAATGTTCCAGGACAGGAGTCACCAAGTCCGGTCCTCAAGGGCCGCTATCCTGCATGTTTTAGATGTTTCCCTCCTCCAACACACCTGATTCAAATGAACAGCTCATCAGTAAGCTCAGCAGGAGCTTGATAATGATCCTGATCATTTAAATCAGGTGTGCTAGAGGAGGGAAAAATCAGAAACATGCAGGATAGCGGCCCTCGAGGACGGGACATGGGCACCCTTGATTGAGGACTGTGGAGAGTATTCAGAACCAACGGTGAGTCGTACATGTACTCCATTTACTTTGCTTTATTTGATAGGGCAACTTTTTTTTTTTATATTGTACTTGTTGGAGGAGTTTCCAAGCAAAATACAATGTCACTACGCTAAACATTAACTTAGCTTCGAATAAATATATACAAAATCATCTAAATGCTACTGCATTACAAGAAACACAACTAACAGGAAACAGGAAAATTAACTAATTACAATTGTCGTAAAGCATACTGGAAAGTCAGGGCCAACGGACAAATCTTTCTTTACTTGCAACCTCCTCTGTTCTATAAGTGCTAAACGACCCGATTTCTGAAATTCAACCATTTTGATTCTGATTCCTTCTGTTTTAATCACCATGGACAGCAACCTGCTTTGGACGCGCTGCTTTTTTTTTAATGGGGAAGTTGAACAATAATCTCCAGTTGTCTGGTTACACTAAGAATGCATTTTTCTGCTGCTAGCTAGCTATCTGCTTTTTATTACTCTTCTTGCACAGCGGCACGGTGGCCGACTGGTTAGCACAATGGCCTCACAGTGAGAGACAGCATCGGGCGTGGGCTCCGGCCATCCTGTGTGGAATTTTTCATGTTCTCCCCGTGCTTTCGTGCGTTTGCTCCGGGTACTCCGGTTTCCTCCCACATTCCAAAAACATGCATGGCAGGTCGATTGAACACTCTAAATTGCCCCTAGGTATGAGTTGTTCGTCTCTGTGTGCCCTGCAATTGGCTGGCAACCAGTTCACAGGGTGTCCCCCGCCTACTGCCCGAAGATAGCTGGGAGAGGCTCCAGCACCCCCCGCGACCCTAGTGAGGAGAAGCGGTACAGAAGATGGATCGATGGATGGATGGGTTTTTGCACATTAAACAAGAATGGAGGAAGCACTTTTCGCGTTTGGTAGCATTAGCTAATGAGCTAATGCTTGAGGTTGTTATTCTTGGACCAAAAGCCATACTGTAGACTTGGACCAAAGGACTTGCGTCTTTGTGGATTTGGACTGGAGGTTTTTCTGTCTCCATGGCTCAAATGATGTGCCTGAATACGTGGAACAAATGTCTCAGGTCTAGCTGATGTAGCGATGCTAAGAGGAGGGAATCGAAAGGCAATAGATTGGCTGCCATCACAGGGGTGCGCACAAAGGTGTGCGTGTGTTTGTGTGTGTATCGGGGTGTGCGTGTATGTGTGTGTATCGGGGTGTGCGTGTATGTGTGTGAAAGGGGGCCCCCGGGGACCCTCAGACTGAATGGGGATCAAGGGGGGCGTAGGTTACGGGGGAATGGGAGTGCTTTTGCTTCTTTGAGAGGCGACGTGTTTATTAGCCGCGGGTGGGCGGGGGGTTTCTGTCACATTGAAATCACGATGCCAACTGACAACTTCATCTCCCATCGTGACAGGTGCACAATGGCACCGTGAACCCGCAATACCATCCTTCAGTCGTATGCGGGAGCTGTTGGCATGTCATTGTAAACCTGGTTAGGTTGAGTTTAATACTTGAAAAATACTAGTCAACATTTAATCTAAAAATAACTAAGTCATAAAAGAAAAAACTAAATGAGTTAATTTAACTCAAACTTAAATATCTAACACTGGTCTGGTAGATGATTCAACTGAATAAAAACTAATGCCCATTTGTTACATATTTGAATGTTAAGTACATCACAAATTTTGCAAAACAATATAAATCAGCATTTTCATTTAAGTGGATTTAATTCAGTCAATTGCATTTAAAATGCCACTATTTTTATTCTCGCATTCATTGCTACATCAATGCAGCCAGCAAGGACAATTTTGCAATGTGGGAGCTTCTCTGTGTGTTTAAATTTTAAATCCTAACCATCGTTTAAAACCCTACCTTGAAACACCAACCCTACTTTGAACCCCTATTTTCCAACCCGAACCTTTGTTCAAGTGTTCTAGTCTGAAACCCTACCTTGAAATCCTAGACCTTTTTAACCCCTACGTTTAAACCCTAACCCTAATTTAAAAATCCCATCTTGAAAACCTAACCCTACTTTTAAAACCTACTTTGAAACCCTACCTTGAAACCATAACCCTTCTTTTAAACCCTACTTTGAAACCCTAACCCAAGTTTAAAACCATACCTTGAAACCCTAACCCTACTTTGAAACACTATTTTGAAATCCCAACCCTCGTTTAAAACCGTACTTCAAAACCCTAACCCTACTTTGAAACCCTACCTTGAAACCCTAACCCTACTTTGAAACAGTTCCTTGAAACCCTAACCCTAGTTTGAAACCCTATCTTGAAACCCTAACCCTACTTTGAAACACTGTTTTTAAATCCCAACCCTAGTTTAAAACCGTACTTCAAAACCGTAACTCTACTTTGAAACCCTACCTCAAAACCCTAACCCTACTTTGATACCCGACTTTGAAATCCCAACCCTAGTTTAAAACCATACTTCAAAACCTAACTTCACTTTGAAACCCTACCTTGAAACCCTAACCCTACTATGAAACCGTTCCTTGAAACCCCAACCCTCGTTTGAAACCCTAGTTTGAAACCCTAACCCTAGCTTAAACCCTACTTTGAAACCCTAACCCTAGTTCAAAACCCTACCGTGAAACCCTGACCCTATACTTTTAAAACCCTACCTTGAAACCCTAACCCTAGTTTGAAAGCCTATTTTGAAACCCTAACTCAATTTCAAAACCCCATCTTTTGTCTTTTTTTATAGGACTGAATCATTTCCAGCTGCTCAGTCAGCAACCAACTTACTTTCTCTTTTCTTTCTCTTTTACTTTGTACTATATTGTATCCCTCCCCAATGTTTGCCATTTGTATTTGTTCCCTGATTTTTTTTTTTTCCCAACGCGATTGGACTTCACCGCTCTTATTTCACCTGCAAACATGAGGACCTCCTGCCGTTTTTCGGAGTCCAGAGAGGGGCAGCAACTGTGTATGGCTCTTTTTCACTCGCTTCTCTTCGGAATCTCACCGCAACTTCACATTTTGAAACCACCAACAGGCCGCTGGCGGAACAGCCAACGGCCAAAACGACAAAAATTGGATTTTGCATGGCACCAACGAGTTGCTTGTATTTTTTTTGCAGCCCCACGTATACATATTTATATTTTAAAAGAATAAATTAGTTATTCATGACTATCAGTATTAACCGATATCATTGTTTCACGTTAATATTGTTCCTTACTTATATACAGCACTTTGTTTCAGCTGCATTTTTTAAGCGCTCTTTAAATAAAATGAGCTGAGTTATGCCAACACTGGATCTCCCACCATGGGATCATGTTACCGCCGGTGTCTAATTGATTAGCCACACAGCGCTCGCTAATGCTGAAGGTAATTGTGTTGGACAAAAGGCCAAACACCACACACACAAGCACACACACGCACACCCCCACGCACACGCACCACACACACACACACACACGAACACCTCGCGCTTGAGCCACATTAACACATTAGAAGCAAGTGTTGTCACCTTTGTGGACAAGTTAAACACAAACAACACAAGCAGCAACTGTATATATAAAACATTCGGGGAGGAACAAAAATCTACCGGTATTGTGGTCAACGTTTTGAGGTCAATCATGTTTCAGTATTTCCAAAAAGTTTTTCATTTATCGTGCCAAAAATACCCTTTTTTTTTTTTTTTTAATTTATTTTTTTTTAGCAGTTTTAGATCTCTTTAAAATGGCTCTTAAAGCTCCCACATTTGATTTATTGAAAGAGATTTTGACTTCGACAGCCAGATGTACATTCTGTTGACATCAACAACATAAAATCAAGAGCTAACTTGACTTGCTCTTGAAGACAAGCAAACTCCTGAAGTGCAACAATTTCTTGATCTCGTGACTTCAAGTAGCAAGTCATTTGTATCCGTATGGGATAGTCACTTGATTAGGGATAGTTGACGAGCACATACGGGTGTGTGGTGGGCGTGGTTTTGCACTCAGAACATCCCAATGGGGCGTAATTACGCATTTACAAAAAAACAACAATAATCTGGCGAGAAGTGTAGTGTACCATACAGAGTGTATCAAACCGCCCCTAATATATATGTACACTGTAGATCATATTCATAGATTGAATATTTTATTTCACCATACAATACAATACAAATTTATTTATATAGCCCATTTCACAACAGCTGGGGCTAAAACAAAGCAAGGTTACATGTGGTATACTATAAATTAGCAGTAAATTAGAACACAAATTAAAATATAGGCGTGATTTGGTCCACAGATGTGCGGCAGCTGGCAGGTGCATCGGGGAGGCTGCGGTGTGGCCATTTAAAGATTTAAAGACAAACAGAAGTATCTTAAATGACCCAGTGAAGAAAAGCCCAGATTGGGGATGTGTGCTCCCTCTTCCGAGCTCCAGTTAAAAGGCGAGCGGCATCATTTTGCACCAGTTGGGGGCGCTTGCGGGAGGACTGGCTGACTCCAAAATAAAGTGCATTACAGTAATCTAATGTGCAGCGCTTTCACTAACAACATGGCTGCGAGCAGAAAGGTGCAAAGTCATAGTTGACAAATGCACAGCTTGCAATGGCAATTTGTTTTGCAATTTACTGTAGCATAATAATTAGACCATCCAACATTCAACATCTACATAATTTTCTTTTTTCAATTAGATTTCAATAATTATTTTCCCTTACAGACCTGCACTCGTTTAGATTCTCAGAGGAACGTCGTCTTGGGATAAAATTCCGAGTGTTGTTCCAAAGCAACAGCGTTACTGGGGTGGGGGCTGTAAAAGAGGTATCGGGGGTGTTGTGCTGTCGGGGAGCCGTCAACGGTGACCTCGGGGTCCGACCTCCCTCAGGATAGGCCGAGCGAGTGATGCCTCATCCCGAGGGATGACAAGAGGCACGTCTTTGTCTGGCGTCTTCGTCTTCTTCTGGGAATTGGACGAGCCTCGGCGTCGAAAAAGAAAAGAAAGGCCCTTTTTCCCGGAGTCCTCATCCCGCCGCTGACCTCCGCCACCAAAGAAAAGCCATGCTGAAAAGGAGCCCGCCACCTCAAGATGGCCGCCGGGATGACAGCAGGGAAGAAAGCCAATCAGGGAGGAGATCAAAGGCCTTTCACGCCGCTCCAGAAAAGAGGCTCAGGAATACGGCAACGGGAACCGAGCCCCCCACTCACACGTCCTCTGCGGCAATTAGACAACCGTGAATGGGAGAAAGGTCGAGGCCTGCCCGCAGGATGGTCTTCTTCATCCTTTATCCCAAACGCCTTTCACATCACAAACACACACATACACGCACACACAAAAACAAGCACGTCGGCACAAATACATACTCGCACATGAACACGCACTAAAAATACCTGCAAAAAACACACACTGTATGTACACACACACACAAAACCAATTTACACGTATTTGCTCAGACAGACACAGGCACGCAAATATGGAATGGCACAGAAACACGTGTACACACACACACACACACACACGTGTGCACACACAAAAACAAATGTGGGCACAAATCCAAACGTGAACACACACAAAAGTACATGCAAAAAGCGTACAGAATATATACACAAACATGCGCATGATTTGCACGCAACTATACTGAAATGCGCAAAATAGCACAATTATGCAGACATAGGCATGCACACGCCTGCAAACGGCATACACACACTAGCATATACAAACTGTAAACAAACCACCACAGACACACGAGCGCACCCAACAACCACACATTGGCACGTAACAATACACACACACACACACACACACATTGAAATACCAAAACTGCAATGTACTGAATAAGCAGAAAAAAATGCTGCAGTGGAGTACAAAATGTGTATATTGATAATTGGCATCATTGATTTTGCCATGCACTTGAAAATCCTCAAAATTCCATCACTTTGTAGAGGACACTGCAACGCTCGTTTCGGCCTCATAAAATGTATTTTGCCACAATAGTGTATTATTTGTGCACAAAATGTAGTATCTCGGTGCGACAATGCTCACAAATATTCCCTTTTGCATTCCAACATCTTAAAATGATCAGAATACACACACACACACACACAGATTTACACACAATTGCCACGGAGACACAAAAGGTCACCTGCAGTTGACGATGTGTGTCAATCACAGCTGACGTTCGCCTCGGGCTCTCCTGAATCGGAACATTTGATGTCACCGTCATGGCCACCGTGATGTGACGTCCCTCCAGCGAGACCCCCTGCAGGGATGCGGGGACCCCGGGACCCCCAATCCTACTCATTAGAACCAGCACGTGTGTGACCAATGTGCAGTAATGACATCTTACATGAGTCGCTTTTTGTGGGGGAGACGTCACACAACGCCACAAAGGGGAGACAGTATTTTGCCATAAGTGTGAAAATTGTGCTGTACAATGGTTGCCTAATAAAAGATAAGTGACTATAATTCAATGTAACAGTCATAACAGTAACTTGTGATTTTTTTCCTCATATTATAACAGTATTGTTAAAAAAAAACAGTAAAAAAAAGTGACTTTCATAAAATTATGCAATTGTTACTTGTATAACAACTACTTTTATGTAAATTTTTTTCCTCATAGGATTAGATTATTCTAAAACAAAACAAAAAAAATTACAACCTTTGTACTGTCACAAATTCTCCGAAAATGTAATTTCCCTTCTAACAGCAGGATTTTGAAAAAATTACGACTTTTTGTAAAATCACGATTTCGTTGGGCTGTTACATCCTCAAAATCTTTTTTGTCGTATTTTTTTGGTCATGATAGTGAGGCTTCATTCTCAGAAAAACAAGATTTTTTTTCCTTGGCTAAAAGAAACTGAAATCAAGCATGAATTTGTGATTTTCCTTGAGTTTATTCTCACAAATTTGTCATTTTATTCATATTAAGACTGATCTTATAAAATTACAGTTTTCTTTGTATTATTACGATTATAGAGCATTGCCGTAAAATTGTTTTCTTTGTAATATGTCATTTTCAAGGGGAAACAGACATTCAAATTCTGTAAAGCTGCCCTGCCTTCTCTACTAATGTAGGATTTAAATCAGAGGACTTGATTAGCATAAAAAAAAATATCTCATAATAGCACCACTTGATTCTCATAAAATGTCAACATTTGTCATGTAATATTACCACTTTATTTTCCTAGCATCATTGAAGTAAAATTATTTTATTGGTAATCTGCATATATATTTAGATTTTTGTCTGAATACGTGCATGGAATTGCCCATGTAGCGCAAAATGTTCGAACATACTCGCAAATACATTTGACTTAAATATGTTCAAACGTTCTTGTAAATATGCTGTACTCGCAAGCACGTTTGAACGCATTTGCTAGTCAAAAATGTTACTCCACTTTGGCAGTTCCACGCTTGTGTACCTGAAGCCCTTTCTGTGTTGTAATTGATGTTGCTGATGATAAAACACCAAAGACACATGCAGAGCTCCAACAAGTCCTCTGAGAATCAACCATGGCGGCCATGTTTGTGACACGCATAGGCGCGATTTGACTTGCTAATGTACATCTGGTACATATTCATTACGGTCGAGCCTGCGCTACATGCGTCGAAATGACACGACCTTGCCTCGTCCTTGATGGCAGCTCATTAATATTCAGCAGCGACGTTGACGCTAACGAGACGTTCTATCGACGATGTCTTCACGCCTTCTGTCGAGCGACCACCTCCGCGACCTTATGAAGGTGACACAAGGCGAGCACAAACTGATGAATTTGCAACATGGTCCTTGTAAAAATTAAGACTTTGTCCTCAAAGGCTAACATCTCGAATTGCAACTTTTAAAATTTTTTTTTTTACAAGTTTTCTTAAAACTGCATTTGCAACATAATGTATTTTTGTCCCCGATAAAAGTGACAATTTTCTTTAGATTATGAACAATGAATTTATTATTAATCAACTTTTTTCCAAATTGTTCTGCTTGTCCATTTTGTATCACGTGTATATTGTCAACCTTTTACTGAAATTACAACTTTTTAAGAAATCACTTTTATGTCATGACTTAATTTTCATAAAACACAACCTCGCGCTTTCATTTGGGGGGGGGATTGGGACGTTGGGATCGGGGGCTGCAGATGTCATAGAACGTCGCCAGTGTCTCATTGCTATTGGTGACGGCCAAAAGAGGCGATGGACAGTCACCAGCACCAAGAAGAAAGACGCTTCACTTTGTGTGAAACTGCATTTATTGCTGTTAGAATGCCAGACAATAATAAATAATATGTATTTTAGGTTTTATGTGCATCTGGGTGTGTAAAAACCAGCAAATGAAATATTACAAGAAACCATCCAAAAGGAAATGAAAAGTAAACAAGTCTGTCCTTTGCTGTTGTGGGGTTTCAGAACACAAAAGTATTGAAAAGTACAAAGTACATAAAAAAAAATATATTCCAAAGAAGGTGGGCGGGTGCTCAGTCTGTCAGTTTACGTTGTCTTCTTTTTCTTGACGCCTTTCAGCTCGCTGTACTGGACCTAGAAAGAACAACATCAACATAAACTAAAACAATAACAGCGCCAACGTCAACAAAAGCTGAATGATCTTCCAGAGCTGTTTTCAAAGTAAAAGCAAAAGTTGTATTCCAAAGAAAAGTAGAATATTGTTGATCTATTGTTCGTGACCACCCTGACATGATTTGATAAAAACTAACATGTAGGTCATGGTGGTCTCATCTTGCAAAAATAAAAGCCTTCACCGTAAAACTCCAGAATGATGAAGATGAAGCTAATTACGCAGAGGCAAGTGATAAATGAGATGGAATTGTATTTTTGTCTGGGTCTAACGCTGCTAAACGGTCCAACTCACCTTCTGCACATCTGAAGGTACCCTGCTCAGAAAGTCTATCAGCTCGTTGTTGTCAATGGCAAAAGGGTTGCGCAATCGCTTGGTAAATTTGTTGATGCCTGTTATTAAAAAAAAAATCAAATAAAATGGGGAAAAGAAAAGGTGTAATTAAGACTCAGCACTACATTGGCGCACAAATAAAAACCACGGCTAAACATCAATTACTGCTTGACATCTTTCCTTTCCCACATTGTCACTTCGACTTTTTTCTTTAATCCCACACACTTGGGACCACCTTGCCTTTTCTGCCCCCCTTTTACATTTCCAAACATTTATGTACAGTAGAACTCGCCCATTTGCAAGGGAAAAGGGGAAAGGGGGTGAAAATTAAACCCAAATATTTGTAAAAAAAAAAAAAAAATGCTGAAAAAAAATTGAATGTGTTTTTGAATGGGGGGGCTAACAACAAAAATCTTTACAAATGGGAAAGAAATTAAATAAAGCAATATTACTAAACACCTAATTATTATATTATTACAATGAACCATTGTTTTACACACTAATTATTTTCTTTTTCTATCAGGATAAATGACTCAAGCCACCTATTCATTTAAAAATATTACGTAAACTTTGAGCACGAAGGTTAAATATAGAAGTGTGGCATTGAATAAATGTTTACTTAATAACCGGTAGAATAACGGTAAATATGAGTGATGTCAAAATGAGGTTAAATCAAGACTGAGCAAAACTTGAATAATGTTTATCTAATTTTAAAAGTCATCTGGAGAATGCAAAAAATGTGCATTCATAATTTAAGGCTCCACTTTATATAAAATATTTTATTCTATTCAGTTTTGTGAGTTGCACCATTTTTTATGTCATCATCACAAAATGTGGAAATCGTAGCCCCTTCACTTGTAACTCATCGTAAAAAAAACAAAAACAAAAAGTTAAAAATAAACAAGTACATTTTAAAAAGGTTTTTTTTTTTTTTTTGTGCCTCTTACCCCATATCAAAACAATGTAGCGCAGCGGAATGTAATATGTGAGCACGGTGGCCGTGACAAAGAGCAGCAAAGCCAAACTGGACAGGAAGGGCTCGGACCAGTTGAACGTGCTGAACGACAAAAATACACAAACCATTTTGGCAAAAACATCAAAACGTAAAATGTGAAAAGAAAAAAAAAAGTAACAGTTACTTTTTAATCCTCTCCCCGAAGTTGGCCACCTCATCCAGGAAGTTCTGAAGCCTGATGATGATGTCCTGCACCATGTGAATCTTCTCCATCAGACCACGACGCTCAGATTCCTGACATCAGCGATGCAAATAAACACACTTGCATTGTCCACATGGTGTTGAGTACTTATTAGTTTGGTGATTATTATTCATTACCTTCTCATCATCCTCCTCTTCATCACCTACGTCCATACTGCTCTGAGAAGAACCATGGCCAACATTTACGTTAGTGAAGGAAGAATTTTCTCAAATCCGTATCTCAAATAATCGCTTTGTCCAACTGAAGAATTGCCTAAATGAAAGGCCTCCTCTAAAAACACACCAGATGCTTGTGCACTGGAAAAAGCAATTCCTGCCTGAATTAAATAAACTGAAATTTGCTTTGAATAAACTGCAGGGGCTTTGTACACTTGACCAAAATAAACACCTTTTAAAAAGTGGTGCATTTTCATTTTAATGAATATATTCTTCAAGTAAAGTAAATGCCTGATAAAGAAGAGACAAGAGCTTTGTCAACTTGAATAATTATTACTATAATAACTTAGTAATTATTATTATTCACTTGAAAAAATAAACACCATGCTTAAATTAAACTCTTCCTGTGAAATAACATTAGGTGCTTTGCTTATTGGAATAAATAAACACCTTAAAAAGAATATAGGTGCCTTTTCCACATGAATAAATGCCTCGCCACATTTAAACGCCATAAAAAGCCATGCGCTTCTTCCACCTAAATGAAAAAAACTTTAGCCTCAATTTAACTAAAACGCCAGGTGCTCGATTCTGCTTAAATAAGTAAAAGCCTCGCCTCAGTTTGACACCTGATGTTAAAAATGCCAGGCGCTTTGTCAACTACACCACAATAAAGCACCTTCTTAAAAAGATATATGAAATAAAAATGACCTTATCTTCTTCAATTACAGAAAAAAAAATACACAAACCAAAAAAAAAAAAAACAAGGCACCGCAGCACAGTGACACTCACCAGGTCTTGACTGACGTGTCCGGAGCAGATCTGCAAGTAGTTCCATGAGATGAGCAGGACCAGGATGAAGGGCAGCATGTAGAACTCCCAGTGCCACACCATCAAAAGGAACACCTGTACGCACGTCACATTATGACTCAGCCAATGTCAGAACAGCAACTACAGCACTTCATGTTTGGACCATTACCACTTCCTGTAAATTCTGAGCCTCAGTGCTTTTCTTAGTCTGACTCCTTCTCCTTTCTATTCTCTGCTCGGAGCTGCCTGCAAAAATATGAGCGTATGACCATTTTTTTTTTTTTTAGCGGTGCATGGAGTTCTGCCTAGCAACAAGTCACCTGACAAATGATTACAGAGATTTTTTGGAGTGTGTGTTTGTTTTTAAAACTTGGGAGGCTCAATTCAACACATTTGAAAATTACAGCAGGTGCTTCATCTGCTTGAATAATTAAACTTGTCACCACAATTATACTCCTCTTTTAAAATAAAGGAAAAATGCATCGTTCACTTGGATAAATTATACACATCTTTAAAAAATGTCGTAAACGGCCTAACCCCTTCAAAAAATGTAGAGGTATTTCATCAATTAAGCATTGCACCTCAATTAAACGACTTCTTTTAAAAGATGCTTCTGCCATTTGAAACCTAAAAGTTCGGTTTTTGGAAATCGTTTAGGAGCCTGAAAGCGTAAAGTGGCGACAGTCCCTAAGAGGCCAATGGAGCCACAATTTGGTGTTTTTGAAGTCCAGGCCTCCGAGAGAGCCTTCACTTGTTGTGTGAAGGCCAAGTCACGCTTTGTTGTAAAAGTATCCCCGGGTCATAAAGATTGTGATCATTGACTTGTGTTTCATGTGCAGAGTGGGAAACACATGCCACAGTTTAAAAAAAAGAAAAGAAGAGAGAAAAGGAAAGGCTACCAAATGTCACTACTGGCGGAATCTCCCAACTTAATGCTGCTGGAGGAAAGCGCGGCAGGCCAGGGCGATAATCCGAGGGACCCGAGCCAAAGCGGGGATTTAGGAAGAAGGAAGGAAATAAAAGGTGAGGCGTTTAGTGTGAGAAGATGAGAGCAGATGGCCGTGCAGTGTCTGTGTCATTATCTCCCTTGACTAGACTTCCGCCAAGCACCGCCCACATCCATTCGGCTTACAAAAACAGAGAAAAAGCCGCATTATAGAGTCATCATTCTGTGAAGACTTCACGGGAACATTCCGGATCCCCGGCGAGGCTTGGAAAAGGGAGCTAGGGATCATTTCTTATCCTGATTCTGGGAAATTTCCAGAAATTTTCCACAAGGGGGCCGTGGGAACAAAAATGATAATGAAGGCAGTAAGTCGCGGGATGAAATAAATGCCTTCTCCAAAACAACGCCAAGTGCCTCGTCTACGTGAATGAAAAAATGCCTTTCCTCATATAAAAACAACTCTACATACCGCAAGTACTTTGTCCACTGGAACAAACACAACATGGTAATTAAAAGCCTAATAAATTATAAAAAAAAAAAAAAAAACATGCCGAACTTCAACTAAATGTCTCTTTAAAACTCAGGTCTTCATATACCTGAATTAATTCCTGGTCTCGGGTAAATATCGCTCTTAAAAAGATGCTAGGTTCTTTAGCCACTCCAATGGCTAAATGCCTCACTTAAGGAAATGCTTTAAAAAAAACAAAAAAAAACGCCAGGTGCATTCTCTACTTAAATCAACGCTACACTGCAAATAAATATCACTTTTTAGGGTTCATCATGAATGCCTAGCCTCAATAAAACAACTTATTTAATTGGACCAAGCAACAGTTTTTTTAAACACCTGACCTCAGTTCTAAATAAACTGATTCAATGAAAAAAAGATTAAAAACACTTCAACAGATGCTTCATCCAAATTGACACCTTGCATCTAAGTTACTTGTAAATATTACTTTATTATTATTTTATTTAGTTTTTTTAACTTCTTGCAATTGAATAAAAATCTCACCACAACTCTACCACTGGAATAAATACATCACCCCAAATATTGACCTCTTTATAAAAAAAAAAAAAAAACAAGAACAAAAAACAACAGGTGCTTTGTCCCATAGTTAAACTCTTCATCAGATGTTTTATCCACTTTAACACATTGCTTCTGTTGAACGTCACTGTTAAAAAAAACAAATGGCAGGTGCTTTGTCCACTCCAAAAAATGCCACTGATTTACTTGAATGAATACATTTTAAATTGCCACTTAAAAAAAATAAATAAACTCAAGAGCTTCGTCCACTTGAAAAAACACCTCCAATCAAAGCCAAGGTTTACATTCTGGAAACAACCGTTCAGCAACCAACTCACTGCACTGTATATAGCTCCGCCCCCTCTATTCACCCCGACACTGTTGTGCTGCCTGCAATGGCCAAAAACTGAGTAGTGTACCAAACGTGTAACTTGAGAGGTTCTTCAAAAGTGAATGTCGAAAACTCACCACAAAGGCCAGCAGGCTCCTTTGGACGTTGTCCCACTGGAAGCAGCTCTTGACATACTGCAGTGTGGATGTGATGGCCCGGTACAACGCCTGCACTCGCAGTACATTCCTGGCCAGAACCTGCAAAGCAACTTTAAAACATGATTAAAAGGCCGGTGCAGGTTTCATTCTCAACTCTCGAATTTGTCTTGCTTAGTCTTGGTGGTGATGCTGGTTGAGTTCGTCCTTGACTTAAAATGTACTCTTTTGTTCACAAAAATGTGTTTGGTTAAGAGCTCCAATAAACAAAAAGATGAATGTTAGCTACATTGCTGACAAATCATCAATGATGTTGAGTAAATTAGCATCAAGCTGGCGGTCCACACAGGGCGGTGGAGAGTTTTGGCATCCGGGCTCCACTGCGGTCGGGCAGGGAGGGTTCCGCGTCAGAAATATGACCTGATTTTGTCCAACATGAAAACAAGCAATAGGAGCCGCAGCGCACGTCACAGCCACTGTAAGCCAATTTGGACGTTAGCGGGCGATGTATTGTGTGGCAACAATGAGCCTTTTGTGGGGAGCACAGACAGTCAGGCACCCGGTCTGGCACCCTGTCTCACACACTGTATATCAAACTAATGTGGCAGAACACGGCACGGTTGGCGGCCATTAAGGCTCAATTCAAAGCAGCGGGCCGCTTTTGCTTTTACCACTTTACGCGAGGATTGGATCCACTCATTTGCGGTAATCCAGTGGTGGGCGGTGAGTTTCGGACTTGGGCCTTCAGACCTAACACAACTAAAAATGCACCATAACGTTCATAACGTATGCAAAGTGGCATTCAAGAAGTGACTGAGGCATTGTGTGTCATGATTATTACTACAATATTAAAAAAACAATGTGCGTAGTTCACATTATTATATTTATCAATAGAAACCGTATCATACTGAATTGTTGCATGTTGACTGACAGACAAGATTTCTATGTTGGGAGGAGCCAAATTTCGTCCGGGTTGTGACTGTTGAAGTCTTCACCTTGACCGCATGCGCATGAACACATGCACTTCTGGTGCGTTGATCAAAATCTAATTATCTGTAAGGCATTTATTTTTGGGGGAAATGTTGTAAGATACGTTTACAATAATATCAAACCGTTTCCGGATCATAGTTTGTGATATATTCATGGTGAAAATATGAATATACTGGGATTTTATTAAGAGTACGTCGTGTTCTGCGGGGGGGGGGGGGCTTTATTTCTACAAATGACATTTTATTTACTGTATTGAAAGAAAGTGCAGTAGAGTACCGTCGGTTGATGTTGGGGAGAAAAGGCTAGGCAGCAGATTGATCAAGAGTGTCACACCTGACCAGACATTTATTTGGGGAAAGGTCCTTCATTCTACCTCTACTGAAAATAGGAGACGTTCATTTATTCAAATGGTGACAGTACAAGCATTACGTTATCTACTGTGTTTACCAAAAGTAGCGTTTAGTGACTTCTTTTACGGGCAAGTTGTTTATTGGCAGTGCTGTGCTTAGGAAATTGCTTTGAAAGAAATTAGCTACAAGTATCTCAAACCTTTTTGGAAAATTTGGGATTATCTTCCATGAATTTTCTCTCCCGGGGCTGGAATGTTCTTATGCTGGCTCGGATCTGGATTACAAATATTAAAAAAATGTTAGAGAAGGTCATAGCTTTGAGGAGTCCTGACGTTCCGGATGTGCACTCACGGGATTGAAAAGGATCTCCATCTCCAGCGTGATGTTTCCTTTGGAGGGGGCGCTAAGGTCCTCCTTCTTTAGGGGCATGGTGATCTGCTGCCTGCTGCGGATCTGCATCAAGCACAAACACAAGAAGGGTCAGCGGGGGCGCGGGACCGACCGGGCCGTGAACCGGACCGCCAGTCGCGTCGGATCACGTCTCGGCGTGACACGGAATGCCGACGCTACGTGACGAGAGGCGGCTTTGTACCGAGAGCAGTGGAATAGCCACTTTTCCCAGGAAGTCTGGAGCTTTGTCTCCATCTTCGTCGAAGATGGTCACCAGCAGAACCTCGTGGATGTCCTGGACAGGACTTTGGACACACAACAGCAATTCCTCGTTGTTTTGTTTACATCTTTTATTTGCAGTCAATTTCCTTGTTATGTACAATAGTTGGTGTCTGAATTACTTTTTTGAACATTATTTTCTGTTTAAAGTCCTCATTGTTTTTTAAATTTTTTTAACATTCATACTTCATGTGCACATTGATTCTCAAAATTTGTTGTTGTGTTCATTATTTAGTAGCTTAATTTTGTTTGGTGACCATTTATCATCCAATTTCCTTAATGTGTGGATTAATTAATGTTTGAATTACTTGTCGCATACCTTAATGATCAACAATTTTGTTGAGTACATTTAATAACTTGGAGGAATGATTTAAAGTCCTCAACAGTACAAACTCCTTAAGTTGTGTCAACTCCAAATTTTGAGGCAACAAACCCATAAAAGATTTGAAGTTGGCCAATTAAACAAAATATTTCAAGCTTTGCTCACGTGAAAATTGGCTTTTCTCGCATAAAAGAAATTAGAGTTTACGGATTTAATTATCCCTTGTATTTTCCCAACTTAAAGATAAAAACAACTCATCAATATTTGGAGGAACAAACAACTTGCATTGTGGTGTCAACTAACATTGTTTCCATATATGTCAATAATTTTACATGTTGAAGTTACTATTTTAGCCCCCCCAAACATACAAGTTGTAGATTTGATGTATAATTTACTTTTAATGAAACAATATAACCTTTTAATATATTTTTAAGCGAAAACGTTGAATCAGAATTACATAATATTTAATATGTGGATGAATAACTATTATGAATGAAAATCAAAAAGCTACTTCACATTCTATCTAAAATGATTGTTGTTGACTAAATTGCACGGGAGTATCTAGCATCAACTTTGTCTTTTGCCCAAGGCTTTGAGAAAACAGGCTCACTGGCTTCAATGAGGAGTTTAGACCTTCCTTTTGGACGCTGCAGTTTAAATGTGTTAAGTGCCAATTGTCACAAGAGGCAAATTGCTTTGAAGTGAGGCAGAACACTGGCTGTAAAAAAAAAATACATTTTAACAGGTAAATTCATTGAGGAAAAAAAAAAAAACCCAAAAAAAAACAAGACTAAATGGAATCAAAATGATAATTGAGGGCCAGGCTAATTATTCGACTTTTCTGTTGTTCGGATTAATGGCACACTCGTGTTCTTTTGATGCTGAAGTGGATAGCTTGCTAAAAAGCTAAATGTTAGCTAGCAGGATAGAAATTAAGTTTTGCTCCATTAGTCAAAGTCAACCGGACCAAATATTTTATTCATACCTGTGAGAAAACACAGTTTCCCAAACTGTCCTTTTAGAAATGCTACTAACGCACGGCACGTGAGCTTCTCTGTACAACTACAACAACCACACAATTTATCCTTCTCACCCACATGCTCGGCTGGATTAATTGTGATTAAAAAACTAATCCGGTATCCTTTTGTGATATATAACTGGCGGCACAAAAGCAGACAAGATTTTGACATTGATTTCAGTTCAAATGAGCTCTTGTCACTCGTACTCTGCCACCAAGTTGTTTACATATCTTACATGAAGCTCTATTGAAGTTATTCTTTTAAACAAATATTTAAAAATAGCTGCATTAATCTGTGTCATTTATGGACATTAAAATATTAAGGTGTAGAAAGTGAGTGGGATTCCAATAATAAAATGGAAAAAAATTATAACTTTGGGGTAACTACTGACAAGGTGAAGACTTTGTTCCACTCAGGCTGGAGGCTCTTGTAAACTGTGTGCGTCTGCAGCCTGTCGTTGCAGAGTTCCAAGACGCAGAAGGGGTCGCTCTTGCCTACGCCACGCAAAACAAATGCACAGCACAGCATTCCCACCATGAAACGTGTTATCCACATAACCGGAAAACAAATGCTTGAGTTTTACCGTTCAGATCAGCAGACAGCAGGTCGCTCGCCTTGATGACTTTGACTTGGAGAAAGCCAACGTCGCTGAGGTTCTTCAAGGAGCGTTGAAGGCTCTGAAAAGAGCACCATGTACGATGCCAATGTGACATTATTATTATGATTATATGTTAGTCAATAAAAAAACACTTTATTGCTTATATTATTTATTATTCTTTATTATGTATTTTCAAATGTGGAAAAAAATGTACGTCATTTTTGGGGGACATTTAGATATTTTTAACAGCAGTTAATTTTAGGTTAAAAGTGTTGCCATTATAAAGGCCGGATATTAGATTTTTTTTCACGTATTTTTTTGTTTTTTTTGTTAAAGCACTTTGGGGAATGTTGCTATTTTTATCACATTAAAAATAAAACATGGAAGACGTGTTGCATATTTTTAAATTAAAATCTTGGAGAAATTATGCCAGTTTTTAAATAACAAATGTTTGCCAAAACGGACATCTTGGAAAAATTCTAATCATTTGTATGACATTATTATTTTATTACACAACGGACAACATCTGTCCACCTCACATTACAATAATTTTCAGACGAGTGCTGCCATCTAGTGGCCTTCTAAAGAAGGGCCAGGCCAGAGAAATTCTGGTAATTACGAGAAACTTGAGAAACTTCTTGCTAATTTTTAAATTACATTTCATTACATTTTTGCCCATACAAAGATATTTCAGGCTATTTTATGACATTATTATTTAAGTCTTTTTTTATTCCTGCCCAAAGAAGGAGAAAATCTCCTTGGTGGAGACAAACACAGAGCAGTTGAAGTGGTACTGACATAGTTGTCCAGCTGGGTCTGGTGCTCAGTCAGCTCGTCGAGGGGCGCTGCAGGAAGGTCCGAGATGGAGACCCCGCTACAGGTGGTGATCATGACCAGGAAGACCAGACGTCCTCGGCTCGAGTCCAAAGAGAGAGTGAAGAGCTGTCTCTCATCTTTGGAAACGCCAGAAAGATCCACGTCACACCTGCGTGAGTAATCAAATGGAATTGAAGCAGATCCAACGTACACAGAAGAAGTCAGCATGCAGAGACTCACACTCCCAAACATTCCTCAGCTCGTCGCCCCTCTTTGGACCAGAGTTCTGCCTCCAGGATGCTGCTGCTGTCCAGGAAGTGGTTCAAGTTGAACCTCTCTCTCCATTGAGGCTTGGACACCTTGTCGACATTCTGCATGGGAGGAAAAAGACACACACAAACGCACGCAAAGAAAACCTTGTTTGGTCTGCTCCGTTTTTTTTTGTTGTTTTTGCTTTTTTTAAAGCATTTCTTTTTTTATAGTGGATTTATTCATTCAGCATTATCGGATTAAATAAATTGTTGTTGCTTTATTGTAAATATGACCAAAAATATTAGTAGAACAATTTTACATATACAGTACACTAAGTATTTAATACATCTTAGATAAGTAATTAATTCATTGCAAGTAAGAAAATATTCGTAAAATAATTGTCCATATACATAGAACACTCATAAATTTTATGAAATAACTGCTCGAGTAATCTATTGTCAATTGTATTCATATAATAATTTTTAAATGATTGATTAATTATTTGGTTAAGCTAACAAAATGCAACGAATAATTTTATTAAACAATTGTTTCATACATTTATGGTAAATAATGGACGGTGGGTTTACCTTGCTCTTGTATCGCTGCTCGCCCAGCCGGAAGCGCACAAAGAGTTGGCCTGTGAGCGAGTCAACGGGAATGTCCTGACCCTCCACCAGCGTCACCGTGACCACTGAGCTCCACAGCTGACTCCTCCTCAGACCCTCAGACAGCCGCGAGCTCTGCTGGAAAGAAGCCAACTGTGGGAGATGGAGTGCTAGTGAAACCTAGCCAATCGGCTCTCCTTAGACTACTCCTGGCAGAGGTGCGAGGAAGTTACAAATGTGCAAGTCGGAAGTAGTTGTCAAGTTTCAACATTCAAGTTTCTTGCAAGTCCGAAAGTTACTGCACTCAACATATTAAGTGAGTTGAGTCCACACTGAATTTCAAGCAAGGCAAGTCATTATTTTCCCTGATTTGATCAAAAGCATCTTTAAGTAGTCCAAGTTTAAGTCACGTCTCCTGAATAGTCACAATGAAGTTGGCTCTTTCATAAATTTGACACAAGTAAGCCCGAAGTTCTAAAATTGCCGACTGAAGGCGGACTTTAGTCAAGTCACTGACTGACTCTCGTTCCCCACTTCTACCTCGTGGATCTCACTCCACCGTGTATGTGTCCCTAATGTGTTAACACGCATGCTAGGTGAAGCAGGCAGTTGTGCAGACATGCATGTGGGTTTAACAGCCGCCTAAAAGCATGCAAGCAGTCAAACACCAGTAAACACGGCCGGTGTACCTAAAAAAAAAAGGGCCATTGTGTTTCTGGGTGTCACTTTCACTGCAAAAAATAAAAATAATAATAAATCACAGACAATACCAAACTATTCTCTAATTAAATGGACATTTCTACCTAAGACCTGAACACAATTACTAAACAGGAGTTCAGAACATCCTAGGAGAGATTTTCCCAAACTGCACAATCAAAACAAATATTTATAAAAAAAAAATAAAAAAAAGTCAATCAATAATCCAACGTATATTTTCAATTTAGCTGTGACTCGTCACAAAACATTTTTTTTTTTTGTAAACATCAAATTAAATTTTAACCCACTTAGTTATTATGAAACATCGAAAAATTTGGTCCGGGCGACAATTTTTGACTAAGCCTAATTTAGTTTTAGAAAACGGTGACTGTCTTCTATTGGGCTCCTTTGAGCAGAAATGACGATGCTTACACGTGATGATAAACTGTTAGTGTGGGCGTGCCTTACCCGACTACTGCGTTTTCGGATTTGTGGCCAGCGCTGCGGATCGGAGCATGCAAGTTAGGTGCAAAAGACAAAGCACAGACAAGGTTAGTTGGCACGGGATGCACAATGCAGCACTTAGCACTTACGTAACACACAAAACAAATACAAGGTAAATTTGTGGAAAATGAAACAGAGCAAAATGAAAATACCTCTTATCATTAATCACGTCATAAAGATTTTATAAAACTTAACCTAAAAGCTTTTTAAAACGGTAAATGACTAAAAAATATTAAATAAAACACGGATAAGGTAATGTTACAACTGTTATATATGATAAGATTTGCCATTATAATTAGAATTAAGAAAACTATTGATGTTGTTTTTTTATTTTTGACGAGTTGGGTACATTTTTATTTTTACATTTGTGACATAATTGTTTTTTTAAAGTAAGTTTTCAGGGACATTTAACTCATTTTTATTACATTATTAATATTACTTTATCCATTTTAGGCACGTAAAAATATAATATGAGAAGTTTTAATTTTTATATTTTAGGGAAATTCCGGTCATTTTCACAACATTCCTTTTGATGTTAAGATTTGCCACTCTAAACCTGTTGCGGGCACACATTTTACAGTTTTATACACGGGTCAAGTTCTTTTAGTTTTTCAGTATTTATTGTCGGTAGTGCATACCCCAAATTGTGGTCAGCTCAGATTCCGATATCTGAATCCTCAAAAATCTAATGCTAAATGGCTAACTGTGCCTTTCAAAACATGCTCAAGACAATGCACAACAACAAGCTGCCGCTAGAAGCCATGCAACAAAGGCGTGCAAAGGCGCCCCATACTGGTCCGCGTCGGCTATCGCCATCTCTGCGCTTGAGGCTCATGTCCAGTAGAATCTCGCCCATGTCGTCCTCCAGGCTGTTGGGGTCGTCCAGACGCAGACATAGCTCGTTCACCCTCGAGATGGAAAAATAGGAAGAGCAAGTGGAATGAGTAAAGTGTCTCATAAAAGTGAGAAAAAATTGGGGGAGATCTCCCGCTATATCACGGTTCTGCTATACCATGTATTTTTTTTTGTGCGTTATCATTAACAAAATTGTTTTCGGAAACATCGAGGAATGAATACAATTTAAAACTTAAGCTACATTCTTATACTATGCATTATATATTTCTTAAATTATTCAGCCGATTAATCAGTTATCTGCCTCAAAATTCCAGATTGGTCGTAGTTTCAAAGATAATTTAGTTTTGAATTCTTTTTTTAAAGAGCAAATTTAAAATGTGCCGAACAAAGATTCTTTTGTAAAGGTCAAAGATCATTTTAAGCCATCAATTAAGTCTCTTTGAGCCCAAAAATACATTTTCAAAAACAAATTAGTCCTTAACATATTTAACAAATCTTTTTGTGAAAAAAGACAATTTAGTCTTCATTGAACCTAGAGAGTTTAAAGTCTTGAAACTAAAAATGTGTTTTTAATAAACATCCAAAAATCCAACAAAATAAATTGACAGGGCTCACTTGTCCAGGCCCAAGTCGCTGAGGGGGATACTGGCCGAGCCCATGAAGTCATCCGTGGTCAGGTCGCGGTCGTACACCTGTGTTGTCACAGCCACAGTTACCACGGTGACAGATGAACCACTTTCTCGTTTTTGTTTCGGAACGTCAGGGTGACCCACCTTGACGTACAGCGACTGGCTGAGGTTCCGGACGGGGATGGAAAAGTTCTCGCTCCAATTAGGGTTCAGGTTCTTGAAGACCACTTTGCTCTTGTAGATGGTCTTACCCTCCAGTTTGAACTTCACATATGGGTCGCTGGTGCCTGAATATTAAAAAATAAAAAACATAATGTATAGTAGGTTCATGTAAGATTGATAAATTGAATGGCTACAAAACTTTAAACGGGGATGGTGAATGAGGGAACTTTCCATTTTGTTAATGAGCTAGATAAGGGTACTGCTTTTTTTTTTTTTTTTTTTTTTTTTTTAAACCTGATCATGGCATTATTGGAATCGTCCAACCTCCACCAAATTGATGGAGCCACGCATTTGATTTGTCTCCTCAGTGAACCAGGAAGTAGCCTGCTAATCAAATAACACAAATGCAAAGCTCTATATATTGTTTCCATTCACACACTCAAATTTCCCCGCTGGGGTGTCAATATAGTCTTTTCTTCTTTGTTTTTTACTCTTAGTTCAGCCTTGATGGAGGTATGCCCTGTACGTAGTAACATTCGATTTTAATGAGCATTATGGAATTTCTGAAACAACAAATCTAATGGTACAGTATATTAGCTATATGGAAGACTAATTTGCTTCACTGAGAACTAAATTGACACATTAAGATACATTGATGACTTTTGTACTGTTTTTTAATAGTTTACAAAACAAAGCCAAGAGCACAAGAGTTTACAATAAATGTTGAAAAAAAAAAGTAGGAAAAAATGCCTACTTGTTAAGTATAGCTTGGATTAAAGAAAAAAAGAAAACTAAGTTCGATGTTGTTTCTCAACGTCAACTGGAAGTTACCACATGTGGCTTCCAGTAAAAGAAAACGACTCCCCGTTCCAAGTCAATGTTTTTGTTTGAGGGGAAGCAACTTCCTGTTCTGCTCCCACAGTAAAATTACAGCTAACCCAAGCCACATTTATTTTCTTTTTCTAATTAACATACTACATAGCAATCTTATTTGTTTACGCTGACATTGTTTTTGCTTCTGTTGCAGATTAATCTTTGACCAGTCAATCTAACGGTTGTAGTACGCAACAGCAGTGGGCTACAGTGCGTCCGAACATCTTCTGTAAGACTTACACTTTCAATTAACCTCATACATTTTCGGTGAAAGATCAAAGGTGACTCAAAAAAATCTTTCAAATGTACATTTTGTGTACACATTGAAAACATTTTGTGAGGTCGGGTATCAGTATCATGTTGATATCAGCAACTGATAGAAAGAAGAAACCTTACATAATGTCAGATTTTTATTTTTTGCCTTTATCTGTTGCTACACAGTTGCCATTTGACACATCAGTGCATCATCATGCGTGTCAGACAGACAGAAAGGTCTTAGTTAAAAATTACCTGTCAGTGTGTTAATTGGATTTTTCCGTATATATCATTAATTCTGGCGGTATCTGCACTTGGTATCGGTATTGGTGAAAACGCAAGAGTTCAGAGTCTTGATTATACCACATACACATGTTTTATACATCAAATTCATTTTAGTCACCAATGCAATGCAGCAAATTCTTCAAATTCAAGGTATTTTCTAAATATTTGCCAAATTGGACTTCAATGAACTAAGAGCTTTTCTAACCATCTAAGAGAATTTATAGAATTAACAATTCCAATGTTGTTTTTTTTCCATAAACATCAAAAACTATTTGTCCTGAATGAACACTTTTTCATTGTTTTTCAATAACACTCATGACACAGTTTTTTTGGGGACGAGAAAGTCAAACAATGCATCCTCGAACAATGATGCTTGTTAATGGTTTTGCTGCAGTAACCCGAGTGCTGTATGAACAACTAAATGGCTAATTAAACAAACGCTCAGCTTTTGTGTCAACAAACTAGCCGGCCAAAACAAAGAAAAGTTGGACTTTGACCACTGGTCTCATGTTCAACATTATCTTCTCTGACAAAGGGTAAACATACAGTAGCGGGGCGAGGCTCAGACAGCTTACAATATGCCACCTGGAATCTCACCTGCAGCAACATTGCAGCTAAGCCATCGCTGACACGCCGTGACATTATCTCACATTCCTGATAGTCACTCATTTGACAGGCAACATTACGGCAAATTTACAAATCCCAGTCAATTGTTTTGAAAACCCTGAAAGACTGTTTTGAAGATTTTTCTCGCAGGACTCATCTATTTTGCAGATAACCAACTTCCTGTTCCCAATTGGGTTTCCAGGACAAATATTTATTTAAGCGGAGGGGTTTAACCTCAAGGAGATTTGCATCAAGGTAACTCGCTTAACTAAAGCCATTGTTTCGACAGACTTTTTTGGGTGGATAGTTTCAATTCATATCAAACAAGTGCTGAAGTACAGTAAACTTACATGTTTATTATAAGATTATTAGATGGGCGAGTGTGAGGAAAAAGGAGATGAAGTGAAACGTGATAAATGATAAGAGAGCAGAGATGTTGTGAAAGAAAGCAAAAAGAAGTGATAAGCAGCAAGAAAGATGATAAGGATTGATAAATCAATGCAATTTTTTTCCCCCACAATTTAAAACGGTTCCATTCAGAGTTACCATCTCGAAGCATTTATCTTGTATGAGCTACTTTAACATCTGAATACGCCAACGAGCTTAACGTTTAGAAACATTTATCAACATTGGAAATCAAAAAGGGATCATCCAGCCAAAATTGAAGGTCATGAGCTGTATGGCCACGCCCCCTCCCCTCCCTCCATGTCTTGGTGGGAGTCACGGCAGGGACTGATGACAAAAGCTAATTGCTGGCAATTTTAACACCACCGACTGTTTGTTACCCTTGGGAGCTGGGGTGTAAACATCCTGGCTACCAGCAGCTTCATGACAATTATTTGGCGGAGCTGAATGTCCAAAATATAACTAGTCAGGGTTCATGTGCGCATTCTTGCTTTCGTCCGCTTCAGCCTGTGTAAGGGGGGAATCGATCGGCACGGTATTTTGGATTCATATGAGCTCACCTTTGATGGAAAAAAAATCCCAAATATTGTTTTTATGCTTTCACAGGTTGAAGTGGACAAAAATAGTAATGTGCATTTGAATTTTGGTGGCACTCGGTCGCTGTTGTAGACAACAGAACTGACCAACCAAACAATATTACAACGCTTGTCTCCTTGTTGTGACGTTGACAGCTGAGACGGAAAAAAATAAGCCGATTTCCAGACCCATGCATGAAATTGAACAGAGAGTCGGCAATTTTAGCATAAAGAAGCACGTTTTTGTCTTCTTACCGCAGCGGTCCCTGATGACCAGGTTGCGTCCCTCCTTTAGGTTGATGGTGAGGAGGAAAGAGCTCAAAGACTCTCGGCCGCCCTCGAAGACGCTGGGAGACTCCATGTCACACTGGACACACGCACACGCACACACACACACTAGAGTGAGTTTGTTTCATCATAACTTCCAAATTTAAATTACCTCTGAAATTTCACCAACATTTATATTAAAAATCTAAAAAAAAATAAAATAAAAAAAAAAATGCAATGAAGTGGCTCTATAAAATATTTTCAACCATAGGTGTAAGAGTATAGAAGAAAAAGACAAAGAAAGTAGTAAAGTTCTGAGAAAACGCAAATGGTGATGCCAAATGTAGAAAAAAAAAGTATTGTGAGGAGAAAACATCACAAGAAAGAAAGACGTTTAAAAAAAGAACGATAATCGTTATGAGACAAGCAATAACGTTTCAAGAAAAAGTCTTAGAAGAAGAAAAAACTACAGAATAAAAATTTAAAGTCGGTATTACATGATCCTGATTTTTGGGCAGCTCACCAATCAGCCAATTCAAATAAACCGATCATTGTTGGCGATCCGATTACAAGCTGGGGCAATATATCTATTGAAATAATGTTTACCGACTCAGAACACAAATATTCTCAAGCATTTCAGCAAATATTCAACCATCTTTGCCATGCCGCAAGGAAGCGCAAGAAAACAAACCAAGGAGTGCGATTTGAATAGAAAACATATATCTGCAAACAAACAAGCAGATCGCTTTTCGCACTGTAACACTGAACTCAGAATATCCTGAGAACTCGACATAGGCATCAGATAAGAAAGCGATCGTCTCGATTCGCAGATGCACACAAGGAGCAGAACAGCACAATCGCAACCATCATTTTTACGCTTGGTCTCAAATGCTTCGCTAAGTTCCAACCAATGCCAAACATCCCGGGGAGGGAGCAACATATGCACAGTGATCCAATATTCACGTGAATAATTCTTTGGCATCTTCATGAGCTCAGTGTTTTATTAGCAAAGCCGCAGACAAAAACTGTCAAAGAATTCCTCACCTGGCATCATATCAACAAAAGGTGTGGTTGCAAAACAGCCCAAGCTGCTCTTTTTGAATTGGACCACATTTTCCAAATGAGCAGAAGCTCTGAGCAGCAGCCGCTTTTTAATGTCCACAGGAGCAGCTGGGCGGCGGCGGTGGTGACACGAGATACCTTACCGACAATGACTTGGCTTTTGTTCCTGTGCCAAAGCTATTTGCTCAACGGCAAGCTTACATATCGCTCAGACGCCGAACAACGGCGGCAAACGGGAAAAGACTGAGGTTTGATTTGTAAACATTGGGGGCATTACATCATGACCCTAGATCGCAGTATGTGAGGGATCACCCGACTCAACTTTACATTCTGCACAACTGCAAAGTCAATAGAGTCTAATACAATGGGCCAATAGAATAATGTGGCAGTATATATATCTTTCTTTTTTTTTTTTTTTTAAAAAGCACACACAAAAAAAAATCTGATGCAGATTTTTGGTTAGCTGCTCAATGTACTGTAAAGTAAGTGCCCAAGTAAACCTAACACTTATATTTTTAAATGATGACGTTATGGATCACTGAGACGAGAACATAAGCATGACAGTTTGGAGTATATTTAGACTTTAAACTATGTAGGCAATTTTGAAAAAATTAAGGCGGGTGCATGAAGCCAGGGCGGAAATACTTCGGCTTCCCAGGCCAGTGTGAACGAGCCATTGGTTTACACTGCATCCTGTCTAGGCAGCAAATCGTTTGCTCCGACAGGTGTTTTCAACCAGCCCATCCCACAACCACGCTCCCAAACCGTTGGTGCCTCACGCACAAGACAAAACAAAAGTCGAATTCAGCTAAATTCTGCTTGTACACACGTGTTGATCGCGACCAACAACATGTATTTGAGTGTTTCCAAGTCTGGCTTAAGGTTATGCAGAGTACACAAGTAAACCTGTAAGTAAGCCTCAAGACACACACGCACACAAAAAAACATACACACACCTGCGAAGGAATGTTGACAATGAAAGTTGCTGGATGGGATATTTCAAAGCCGCCAAGGGATGATTGTTACGGTGGAATTCAAACATAATTTGGAAGCGGCAGAATCAAATTGCAGACTTAGTTGTGTTGTTAAAAGAAAATCTTGTGTTCCGGGATACGTCCTGAGCAAACACATCTGACACATGTCATCTGACCCTCTTACCAGGTCAGGGCCAAGTGAGAAGCAAGAACGCTTGTTGAAAGCCCACGATATGCTAACCGCTGTTGTGTTCAATATTAATTGAATGTCTGTTTTAGAGCTGGATTAATAGACATTTTTTATGCCATTTCTGGTATTGGGCATTAGAAAATTCTGATAAATAATTAATCAGCTGATAATAAATAAAAAGTAAAAATGCAAGGAATAAAATAACAGTTGTTTGGTCCCTCATAAAAATACAATAATAAATATTGGAATTACAGGCAAAACATTTGACTGTTTTGCAATACTTTCCCCCTCAGCGTTTTGTTATAGTGCGTGTTTAACTTTACAACAGAGAGAAAAAAAAACACTAACGACTAACTCCAAACCGTTTATCGTTGGGGCGTCCAATCATCCCCCTATCTCCGCTTTGCAGGAAATGAGATGGCTGTGGGTAGTGGCGGCAAGTAGAGAAATACAAATACTTCATTACTGTAACATTTCAGGCGGCTCTATTTGACACAAGTATATATTTTTCTGATGGCTTCTTTTACTTTTTGCAATCTTTCAGTCGAGGTGCATCACTTCAACATTGAACTTTCCAATTTGGACAGGAGAAAGACCATAAAACAGGTGAGTTTTTCCACTGACTAGTAGAAAGTCTCCACAGAAAAATAAAACGTATAGGAGAATTTGCGAACAGTTAACCGCAAATATGCACGGGATTACTGCATTTCATTTGTACCTCTTAGAGACTTTGCGAGACCCCGGTCCAAGACACGCACTCAGTTCTCCACACAAGTCCTTTCTTCCAAAACTTACCTGTGAGGAGTCGTCCGCACCGTCCGGGCTGTACACAGTCATCATTTCGGGCAGAGCCAGCTCCTCAGCCTCCATTCCGCCGCCGCCGCCGCCTCGGTTTGACAGCCGTCGCCACACTGAGGAGCCATCTTCCATGTGCACGCTGTTGACCGACTCCCGAGAGGACGTCCAGTCTGTGTGATCTACAGGCACGCTCAATGTGTGCTCACTCCCTGTTGATACACCTCTTCCTCCTCCTGCCAGCCCTAAGCCACCTCGTCGGGCAGGATCGGCCAGTGGCGTGGTAGGGCTGCTGTAGCAGGGTGCGGGACTCCTGCGGAGGTACGGCGAGGAGGAAACGGGGCTGTAGACGTCTCGCTTCAAGTCACGCATGTCGGGCACCGAGGAGCTCAGGCGGTGGTCAAAGGCGGACACTTCCAGTCGGGAGGCAGCGGGCCCTTTTTTTCCCACGCCCGACTTGTCCCGCCGCAGCTTCTGTCGCAAGTGCTGCAGCATGATGGGATTCTCGGGGTCCTGATTTCTTTTAGCGCGTGCTCACGGACATCTATGGCACAAATAAAAAAATAAATAAATAAATACATTTGCAAAGTTTCTGTATAAATTCTGTAATATTTGTATCACTGATTGTCAGTTTACTTAAACAAGACGTAGTGCAAACAACACATTTTTAAGATTCTTAATGGCTTTGCAGGCGTAAAAAGAACTTGTTAGTTACCGAGTAAACCAATTTAAAAAAAAAAACGGGCTTGTCTTGAGTTACTGAGGTATTATGCAAAAATTTCATTTTTAACATTCATACTAATATAAAAAGAATTTAAAATGTAAAGACAACAATTCATCATGATTTAATTGTCTGTCTGGTGTAAAAGCAAGTTAATATTTATTACTTAAAATTTGAATTTGTTTATTTAATTTAAAAAAGAAGTTCATATTTATTTATAAAGCCAAAAATAATGGTCGGTCTTCACCTAAATGACAAAACTACATTTTTAACATTCTTGATGAAGTATAAAAAGAACTTCTCTATTGTTAATATTTATTTGTTGTTATTGTTTTTAATACATCTTAAAAACACAAAAGCATAAGCATTGTTAAAGTAGCAGTGAGCAAAGTGTTGTCTGTTGACTATTTGTTATCGTTTGTAGTCTTATGAATGCTTAAAGTCAAGTAAATTGTATGCCAAAAAGAAACCACAACAAAGGCGAGAGTTTACAAAACAAAAGACGCAACCAGGGTAACATGACACGGGACAAGTCAGTGTGTAGCGCCCGGGTGGGAAAACTTTCGAAAGTATCGTTTGGATTTATTATCATTCCCTGGTATTCAATCAAACAATTATTGATTATTAAATTATTTACAATGATGAATTCATATTCTTTCCAAATATAAGTCATAAATGAGGTTAAAAAAAAAGTTAAAAGTTCTAAAATGACAAAATAGGCATTCATTCAAAATTTTAAATCGCATGATTTAGAATACATTTAAGATAATTAAACTTCGCTTGGCAAAATGTATTATTTTGATAATGTTTTACATTTTTTTATTTACAAGAAATCATTATTTATGGCATCAATGAATAAATACTAAAGGTTAAATTTTATAAACATTTTAGATTTTTTTTTACCTCAGTCACAGATTAAGATTTTTATTATTTTTGTATTTTTTTATAATAATTTACGAATTCAACAATAGTAAATGAGCTAAATCATTGGCAAAAACGAGATTTGTTTTACATTTCAAACTATTTTTTTAATCTATTCATAGATGAGGGATTTGATTATTGCACGAATGTAAACATTTTAATATTTACACTAAATGAATCAATTAACATTTTTACGTCAAAATTGTGAACCCAAAAAAGCTAAAATGCGTATGCAATATACATAGTTAACTTTATCAATTTTGTATTTTAGTATTATTAATGACAATAGTTATTCTGTAAAATAAATTGTTAAACGTCGTTTTTTTCACTGCCATTATTTCTATGCTATTATCTACAAAATCAATCAACTAATTGTTCTACAAGATAAACAATAATAAAAATTAATGAAAAATTAAAAAATAGATTTTACTCCTCCCATCTTTCAAAATGACAGAACTCTTGACAATGTAAATGCCAGGAGGGTCAGATTCAAGAACTCAGTGGTCCGCATGTCTGCGAAGCGTACATCACATCAAAACCTGTTCACCGCACGGCGTCTGGAGAGCAAAACGAGCAAAGCGCTTGCCTCACAGATCTGCAGCCCGACCCAAATATGGGGATTATGACTACAGCAAAACAACATGGCTTTAGTTAAAAAAAAAAAAAACTACTGGGCAGGCCAGTCCTGTGCGAGAGCAATGGAACACACACAAGAATTGAGCATCAGTTTAAAATTGAATACCTCCTTTGACCCAGACACGGCTTCAGGAGACTTTTTTGGGTGTCTTGTCATGATAGCTATCGATAATTGAAACCGACTTCGGTGCTGAATTTTCCATACCATACGTTTTTATGTGTGATTAGACTTTGCCGTCACGCTTCGCCCACACACAATGGTGAAAACAAAGTAATGTTCACAATATAAAGTTGTCCTGTTTCGTATATGTTTTTGCCATTTCAGTATCGGATTAGACTAACCTAAAACAGGAATAGTTTTGATTGAAGAAATGTAACACATTTCCTCATAAATAATGATAGGCACAGAGAGGAAAATACCTTTCACCAATTACTTTCACACATTACTTTGTGTAATCTGTGTAATCTTAGCCGTTAGCTTGGAGAAACTGATGCAAATTTAAGTGTATTCCCCACATAAGGGAAATAGAAATAATTAGGCCGTGAACAATACGGATCTTGTTTTTAGGCCAATGCCAATTTTTGGAAAAAAAAAAAAAAAGAATAAAATATTTACATTTAGGCCAAAAACATATGATCCAATCTGTCCAAAAAATTACTGCCTTCGGCACGTTCACTGAAAATATTTGTTTGACTCATTCAGGACCGACATCACAACATTATTGGACTCTCAGATTTGCTTACGAACTGCCTCGGCGCTAGGAGGATAACAAAAGATCATCCGCCTGTAAAATGCTAATTTATCAGGGATCAGGTTTAGATATATTTCTATTATTTTGGTGGAAGCTGTGTTAATGCAGAGGGGGGAAATAACTGGAGAGGTGGGAAAAAAAATTCTGTCAGACCACATTTCTGAGCCATCTTGAAGAATTAACAATGTTCAATTGCGACTTAACAATTTTTATTTTAACGGCTACAGTTTGACGCCACAACAGTAACTCACAATGTTACTGTCTTTGGGTTAAAAGGAGAGTGACCAGGATCGACTTTGATAGCACACTCACAGACACGCGCACACACACACACACACACACACACACACACATGAACACTCTCTCCTGATGATGACCATGTGACTTCCTCTTCCTCACATAAATCAGTCATTAGGGCAGACAAAAAATGGCTTGTCACACACATATATATAGAGAAAAGTGATTTTCACCAGATCTTATCTCCTCTGCATTTTTTTCATCTTCGTGTCAGCACGCGAGTGTACGAACTCAACAATTAGAGAGTCGTGTCAGAACACGACAGGGAGTTCTTTTCTCGTCACTCATGAGACCAAAGTATGCATCAAGAACTAGGCCGTCATGTTTAAGTAACTGAGATCACTACATGACTCGATCAATAGGTGATCAACTTTCATGGGGGTGTGGGGGGGGTTGCTGGAGCCTATCCCAGCTGTTTTCGGGCAGGAGGCGGGGTACACCCTGAACTGTTTGCCAGCCAGTCACCGGGCACACAAAGACGAACAACCATCCGTTCACAGACTCACACCTAGGGCCAATTTAGAGTGTTCCATCAACCTACCATGCATGTTTTTGGAATGTGGGAGGAAACCGGAGTACCCGGAGAAAAAACCCACACAGGGACGGGGAGAACATACATACTACACATAGGAAGGCCGGAGCCGGAATCGAACCAACGACCTCTGCGCTGTGAGCCCATCGTGTTAACCAGTCGTACACCGTGCCGCCCATGCATGTTTCAATACAGTAAATATAGTGTTTTACAATAATGCGTCACTATAATTTCATATTTACCAGCTGGTAAGAAAGCAAAGCATGGAGAGACTGTCACCGAAATGCCAAGGTCACCGAAAAAAGGCAACAGATGATTGCAAGCAGCCTATTAAATACACTTTTCTCTCTTTGTGGCAACCTGATTATTTCTTGACAATCACGCAATGTTTTTGTGTGCGTTTTTTTAAAGCACACTATATGGAGCCTCAAAACCCGATTTTCGCAGTGCATCGGTACATGAGCAGTGCTTAATCGCTTTATGTGCAGTGAGTCACCCACTGTAATTTTCCCACAGTGTTTCAGTCGTGAATGGTTGTTTAAAGTCGAAATGTGCTCTGCCATTGACTGGTGAGCAGTCTTGGGTGTACCCAGCTCCTCTGCAAAAGTCAACTTCGATTGATTGAACAATCATAATTGTCCATAGGCGTGAAGGTGCGATTCTATCAGTACAATTGGTCTATTATTTGTCTATATGAGCTCTGACAGTGACATCCAAATAAATGCATTGAAGTTGAAGAGTGAAAAGTAAGTTCGTTGCCTTTAAAGCGATTAACTTAGTGAAAATCGGACCCGGAAGCGTGGTCTCGCTCTTTCAATAACTTTCCCCAGCGTCGGACGTCAGTTTGAAGCGCAGGTGAAGAAGCTCACCTTCCCTGCTGCATACCCTCTTAGACACCAAAGTACAAAGAAGACAAATATTGACGTTTTACCTTCGCGGCGACGGGCAAGGAAGTTTTCCCGATGAAGTGTTTACTCTCCCACTCACTGCGCGACTGCGACTCATCGCGGTGACTGTGAAACTCTAACCTGATTCCTCCTCCCGTTTTTTCCTTTCTTCATTAGACAATCGAATTTAATGGGCAACAACGTGCTTCCGTTAGCTATCAAAATAAGAGCTTGAATGGAGGCTGAGGGTGTCTCGGTGATCTTTTTAAGTGTACTTTCACGCAGCGTCACTTGGAGTGAGTTTGAAATTCACACAATTTTGTAGATCCGCTTGTGTTCAGATGTGTTGCGTATTTTGTTTTAATCTGAGGGCAAATTAAAATATCTAATCAAAGCAAAACAAACAGAACAGTTGCAAAGTAGCTATTGTCAGTCTTTCAGTATTTTTTTTTCTTTGTCGAGTCGCTTGCACCCCTGTGCAAAGGTTGTACAGGATGTGTTTAATTTCCTATAGTCACCACGAGAACACCACAGACAACTGCGAAGAAATGAGTCTCAAATTTCCCCATTGTGGGACTAATAAAGGACATCTTTATCTTTATCTTTAATTATTCCCCCTTCACATTCCATCAATGTCCCACAAACCTTCACCTTTTTTACTTTTGAATCAATCTATAAGACTGTTTATTGGTGGCTATTTTAAAAAAAGGTGGATTTTTCTGCTTAATTCATATTCAACAAATGTATTAATTGTATTAATCAGATTACCGGATTTAGACAAGCAGTGGCATATATTATGAAGAAAATACTGACGTGACTTCCCCTTTTAACGTCTATGGACAATTTAGTGTCTTCACTGAAGCTGACATGCACGTTTTTGGAATATGGTAGGAATCCGAAGTATATGGGCAAACCCACGTAAGCACGGGAAGAACATTTAAACTCCTGAGTTGACATTTAAACCCCGATATTCAGAACTGTGCAGGAGATGTGATAATCATTGGTCCACCATGCTGGAAAAAAGGACCCACGATCAGTAAAAACACATAAAATTTGTGCCTGTAAGAAAAACGCTAGATCCATACTTGGTTACAGCAAAAGTGATATATTAAAGGTAAAGTAGTATATACACAACAATAGAGAGACATTTTTATAATTCATACAGAGCAATATCCTCATCAGCATCTTGTGGCATGTTAAATATATATATATTTTGGGGGGCAGGATGTGGTGATTATTGCTTTTAGCGACCCTGAGAGCAGGAAGTGCGTCAGTTAAATCTGCATAACGGCAACTATTCATCTAGGTGACCCAGCTGTCCATGCGAAGACGCTTGGTTGCCGCACTCTCGTCAACCTCCGAGCGTGCAACGGCCAGCGGCAGGAAGTCGGGGTGACGGCGCAGATGATGCTCTTCTCGCTGTGCGTTACCCTCTGAGGGAGCCAAATAGCCCTGAGGAGGAGGTGGGGAGGGGGGCTCGTCCTTAATGCTAATGTTGCAGTGGTTGGTGGTGATGCCTGGCCTGCAAACATGGAGTGGGCAAGAGAAAAGGAGGTAAAGACATTACACTTTGGGGGGACAACGCCAACGGCACTATGACAAAGACAACAAACCTTTCTAACATTCCTTTGCGGCTACAATGTATTAAATTAAAGTTTTACTCCGAAATGGATTGAATATTTTTCCCCCAAAAATTCTCCTAGCAACTCCCCAGAATGAAAACATGAATAAAGTCCAGTTTTGTCCCATGTCCTTTGATCCTTGGCATTTATATCAAGAGTCTTGTAATGTTTGTTGCAATTTTTGTCATTTTGCCTTAAAATTTGATAATATGTTTGTTTTCCTTTTGTTCAGAAATTGATTCATTTACGTCATTGTTCATTAATCATTAATTCATATGTTGAAAATAAACTAAAACATAAATGTATTATTTAAATATATTCAGATTCAATTAATTATCAACACTATTAAAAACAGACTAAATTATCGTATTTATGAAAAGGAAGAGAAACAGTGAGGACGCATAAAAACAATAAAAACTGACAGTCAAATGAATAGCTGAAGCTGCACACACAGGTTTTTTTTTTAGTAAATTTTTTTCTTAAAAAAATAAATGTCTACCGTCAGTTGAGACAGAAACTTCGTTTGGACGGGATGACGCAAACCCTTTTAAAAATAACAATTCCCATCATGCACCAGGAAGAAGAACGACCCAATCAACATGAGGGAGTATGTGACGTTGCAGCCTTATATAAATGGAACACGCTAGTTCAGGCTCTCTTTCTCCTCTCCCTAAACTCGGGCGGCCAGTGCTACTGGTTGGACTACGAGACGATAGGTAAGTTCACACATTTGCGTCATTGACGAAGCCGTTGTACGACGTTTATATAAGGCTGACAAAAGCTGCATGGAATCGTAGTAGAAGCAAGAGTGTTCAAATGTACACTAAAAGAAGGGCTAAACTGAAGCTCCGTGCATTTGAATGGTCCATACGGCACGTGGTCGACGGACTTGCTCCTGCTAACGCATGTTGGCCCCAAAAAACTGTAATCTAGGCTATTTAGCTTCATGGCAAATGTATATTTCTTTGATCTACAAAGGTTTAGGCAACTTGTCCCTTTTTAGTCAGAACGTGTACCGTAAACTTGTTAAAACGCTTGCCAGGCTCCCATCGAAGACGTTGTTGCTCTTTTAGTAGCATTAAACGGTCAAACGGAAGCCGACATGAAAACTTTCACCGACGGTCGCTGTTCGGTTGCAACAAATAACTGATACAGCAACAATTTGGGGAAGGATATTTTTTACTTTTAGAATTCTTAACAAATCCACGAGAACTTATGTAGTTTTCCTTTTCACTTAAGTAGTTTTCTTTTTCTGTAGGCGGTGTGCTTATTTTCTGCCTGAGGCCTACACATCAGAGGTATGTCTAAATGATTACAACACACAGTGGGACTGCCAGCGTCCAACAATCTGGAGATTCATTATTAGACAGTTAATATTGCCGTCTATGGTAAATCTTGCCTATAAAACAATACACAAAAGCTAACTGGTGTACAGCCAGTACTTCTGATACTTTTTGTTCCAAAAAGACAGAAACTTGCATCTGAAATGGCACAATGATGTCCCCACCCTGATTTAGTGATCAATGATGCACAAACCAAAATCCTAAGAAAAGACAAAGGCAGTTCCACTATGCATCTACCTCTGGCTGTGATGACAAACTTGCCCTCACTGAGATCTGTGACTGATTCTTCAATTACTGAGCCATGTTGCAAACAATTGCCTGAATTGATTCATGTAATATAATCTAATAGTATTTTTCATTTTAGGTTGAAAAGGCTTGAGTGGCATTCAGGTAAATGACTAATTGGTGTACTAATAAAGATGTTGGGCTTCTAGGTGAAATTTTAGGGTGAACCAACAGCAATCAAATGTTTCCATTTAGCTCCATGTGGAACAGCTAGTTGTGCAAAAAGTAATTTAAAAGCTAATGTTTGGTTCAGTAAACGATAGACTAACCATGAAACGTAACCCTTTTGCTAGATGTCCCCAACTGAGTGTGGTGAAGTACGTATGCATGCTCTCCTAAGGGTCAGGCTTGTGTGTAGCTTGTGCCGTCCCAAGTGCATGTTAGAACATACGGGTAGGCATTTGACTGTTCTGACACTACCATGCCAGAAGCGGCCACTCACCTGTCCCACAGATAAATAATGGTTGTATTAAATTTTCACAAACCTGGATTTGTTGTAAATTTTATTTGTACCTTTTTTTTCCTAGTTTGTCAAGTGTTCGGGACTGGCAGTCTAAAGGTATGTAAACTGTTGGTTTCTGCAGGCTTTTTGTGGTTTATGATGACCTTTTACAAATAGAGACTGCTGGATGAGTCTTGCGGATATGGGACTGAGATCAAGCCTATACTAATGAATGTTGTCTTAATATCTTTGAAACACACTGATTTTGTTTTCCATCCCCCTCAGGTTTTTGGGGACTTCGTGTGAACCACCCTGGAGTTCTTGGCATTCTGGCTTCTGTGCTTTAATATAACTTGGGCTTTCCTGTATTGGATATAATTTGGATTTGCAAATAAACCATATTTTGTATATTATGTTTGGCTTGTACATGCATACTACCTCATCTTGTTGCACAATGACAAAGGACTTTCTGATTCTGACAAAAGGGATTGGGGGGGTCTGTCTTAAAGTATTCTTGGTCAACTCTGAAAAAAGTAATGGCTAAATGACTTGACAGCAACAATCTAAACCTCACTAGCATTTGGGGAAAGGGTGGCAGCTAAATTTGTTTAAATGTATTTGCCGAAAAACGGTTTTGTTCTGGCGAAGCACTTCCGCCAAGGCAATGTTTGAGACCTCTTTAAATGTAGTCGCGCCATAACTTTGTCTAATAGGAAACTTTTTGGCCAGCCTCTATATACAATTACAAGGCTTTGTGGACAATATTTTAAGATTTTCACTGTACTTTAACTGTCTTTTTTTTTCCTGGGTTGGTTTTATTCCACAAAAAAGCATGTGCTGGTCAAATTGTTCCATCTTACCTCATTTGTTGTTGCCATGTGGTCATGGAGTTTAAAGATGATCCGGCAGGGGAGGGAAAACCTGACAGTTCAGTGCTGCTCAGTTCGTAATCTGACAAAACCAAAATTTCATTAAGCCAATTCTATTCTCCTCGCAGATGGCTTATTTTATAACATCCTCAATTCAAAAATGGGTAAGAATCAAAGCATGCATAAAATGATTAAATAACATTTTGGATTTGAAAATGCACAAATTTGGATTTGGTGATTTTTAAATTTCAAGTGTAAAATATGACAGTGTCCCTGCCTCCCCATTTAAAAAGAAATGTTCACCAACTACATCTTTTTGCTATATGGCTAGTAGTACTCTTTAGTTGATTAAATGCTTAGATACCATTCCTCTTTATCAGGAGTAAATCTAGCTTTTGACGCTGCTAACATGGTGTCTTAAAATATTGTAGATGTGTTGTTACCATTGGTGTACGCAGAGTTGATGGTGCTGTAAAGCAGGTTGTGTTGAGCCATGCTGGGGGTGCTGATGGAGACCACCGGCGTGCTCAAAGCTGGACTCGAATGACACGGCTCACCCTGAAAACATGATAATCATACTGACAGAATTAGAGCGTCCTGCACGTCCACCCAAATTGTCAATCACCGAATCTTACAAGAGCAAATGTTAATTACTGCTGTGCTGCCATTTCTAGCCACGTGGTGGCAGCATTGACACCTCTATTATAGATGTTCCGTTACTTTTTCCTCATTGAAGGGAATATTCCAAGTTTTCTTCAAAAATAGAGGATAATGATTTTGTGTTTAACCACTAACAGTACAGACTAAAAAGACAGGAGTATAAATCATTTTTTTATACGAAGTATAAAATGCGCACACAAGTTATGAGTATTTGTTTTTTTTTAACTACAGGAAGTTGAAGTTTGAGTCTGGTGTCCTTTCAATGACCACACCCTGGATGAGGTCACCATGTTAACGCGTACTAACTCATGAGCTCGTGACAAATTAGTGGATGTATCACACACACTTGCCGTTAGTGTAGTTTTTCACACAGCTCACTCAAGTACGGTAGCTGCAATGAATAATTGGCCATATTTTGTTTTATAATTTAATTATTTTACAAAGTAGGCACTAACTTCAGTGCGCGTATTTTAAAGTCTGTATAGGAAATCATTTATACATATAAAAATATTTGAAAATGGTTTCCAGAATTTTTCTGTGATTTAAAGAACGGCATAAAAATAGGAATTAGGTGCAATCTGTTGACGTTTAATTTTATAGGGGCTCCCCACACTGCTGGGCTCATGGATTAGTGACTCGCCAACAAGGCCACAAATGGTGAGAAACAGTTCACAAACTGAGCCATGGCTGGTTGTTACCTGAGTCCTCAACACAATGTCATTTTTTTAATTCATTATAGACAAAATATTAACTTTTTACTGCTGAAAATGAGTAAAGTATCTCTTTAAATGCGAAAGCATATAAATATATTAAAAAGAAAAAGCAAATTGCAACATATTTTGATCTACAATGGATTTGGATTTTGCGTATTAAAAATGTTTTGCATAAATGTTAAAGATGTAGTGAGAAACACGCAAGCTGAGTCACAAAAGTGTAATGTAAAGGCACACAATTGCATACTTGCACACACACACATACCAGCGTGGCCATCCCAGCTTTGGACACGGGGATGAGCACTCGCAGGTCAGACTTGCGTGCCAGCATCGGAGATTTGGGCGGGAGGATTTTTCGAGTTGATTCCACAAAGCCGTTCACTAACCAAAAAAAGTTAACATTTACGTCATGCCATAATTTAAAAAAGCTCTACAACAGCAGAAGGATGACGAGCATGAGAGTGCAGCTATTATTTATTATAGAGGAGGTCACACTGAATTATTGAGCTTGATGTTACATAATGGCAGCGCTCGTACGAGGCGTGGCCTACGGGGACGGTGAGTATGAAGATAAGCAGGATGAAGATATCGAATGAAGATGACACGCTTCACTATTAGGCTGACTGACCAACACTCACCTTTCTCTCCACCAAACTGTTTTGTATTACTGATGAGCTGCTAACGACTAACCAATCAACCAGTCTTACTACAATTGTATCGCAGAAAAGCCCAATTTAAATGCTGAGCTGACAGCAAACAACCAGTTTACCAACTAGCTACTGTGGATAGATGAGTAACATCACTATAACTCAAACTGTTGTTGGCGTGTGTGCGTGTGGGTCTGCACATCTGACTGTCAAGAGGAACGTACCTTCTGGTCCAGATCCATTTTGAAGCATCAGATCAGAACTGCTTTGCATATTATCTAAATATAAACAACAAATTAGCACATTTTTGGTGTCCATGAATACACAAACCAAATTCATATTAAACACACACCTGTGTTGGTGGTGCTGGTTGGCCTTTGTGTTGCATGGACGATCCTGTGCAGGTGAGCGTGCTGAGACGCCAACGACATTATTCGTCCATCACTGCTTCCTCCTCCTTCCACGTGCACCAAATTCTGCTGCGGCACACTTGACGACTACAGACAGGTGACACCGGCATGTCAGTACCTCAAGCATGACTCAAGTCATCTAACAAGATTAACTGACTGGCTCAGTGGGTCAACTTTTTCAATGGTTGAATAAAAGTTAGTTGAATAAAGGTTTTCATGGTTTCACAAAGTGTTTTCAAAGCTAGTGTCTCGACTGCTATAAAAATGTCACAAAGCACGCAGTCAAGGTCAAGAAACACATCTCATACAAAGGCAAACTGCACTAATAAGTCCCAGCCGCCCTGAGTAGCAGGATGACTCCACATCTAAACTGCAGGTACGCCATAATAGAGGAAGAGATGGGTTGGGTCGGTCTTTGGGGAAAAAAAAAAAGAATATTTAAAAAAACGAATCAATCTTTGCATCAGATTAGAAAATCATTTGAAAACATCATTAATGCCACCTGTACACCTGTACAACTCAATTGCAAACAAATCCATCTTTTCGAAAGAGGAAGTAAAAACACATGACTGAAACAATGTGCTTGCACAAGTGTGCACACCCTCCAGAAACTGCAACAGAACCTAATAGAACAGCCTTTGGTGCCATTGTAGTACACAATTAAATTGGATGCGTTAGCAACTCACATTGAGGCTCATGCGAGTAAGTACACACCTGACAACAAGTGATGTGATTTCTGAAAACCCCAAAGAAACTTTTGATGTTCTCTAGGCTTTTTGTCTTTGCTTTTGCTTTCTAGCAAATGCTATTTAGTACTGGCCACAAATTCTTGAGACAGTAAGTGTTGTATTTGCACCAAATACCTTCTGGAATTATGGTTAAAAAAAGTTAAACATCGGTTTTGTCAGACATTATAATAACCTCCCAAACAAGTGGGAAAATAAGCAAAGGTCAAACGAAACCAGTGTTGAACAAAAACTGCAAAAGCTGTATTTGAATGCCACAGATGAGTTGATTGTGGATACGTAGAGTGGGGGAGGAGGTGAGGCTTCACCCACCAGCTTGTGGCTTCTGATCATGTGGTCAAAGTCGTCATTGATCTTCTTGTACTTGGCTTCAGTATTTGGTGTCAGGGCATATGTGGCGCCGTCGGCAGCGTCTGGGCTCTCGCAGCCTCGTTGCTCTTTCTTGGTCAGCGCCTTGGGGAAAAAAACATTACAAAAAAAAAAATTATTATAATATTGGATAATGTATGTTATTTGTAATGTGATTGTTTAATATGAAGAAACAGATGAAAGAATGTTGTGAATAAAAAGAGAAATACGTGATGAAAAATACAAAAATATTTGGAGAAAGTACCAAAACTTGAGGAGAAAAATATTAAAAACACTATATTGGGGGGAACCCCCCCCCAAAATATTACAAAATATTAAACAATTAAGAAGAAAATGATATACAAAAAATACACTATTGGATAAAATGGAAAATTCAAATATATCAGAAAACTTTTATATTATAAACATATTGGAGATAAAAATACATACAAAATAAATATTGATTAAAAAAACAGTTACAAAAAATACATAGTCACACTAAATTTTATGAATAAAACACGCGAATACTGTATATATACATATATATGCTGTGACATGTTACAGAAACAAAAAAAATATATATTTGACAAAATACATACATAATATGAAAATAGACAAAAGCAAATTGTAAAAATACTAAAATATTAATATTAGGAAAAATGACAAATATTAAATACATTTGATTTGCATTTAAGTAAAAAAGAAAAAAAAAGCCTTAAATGTCCAAAAATAAAAAAATAAATATCAATCAAGCGAAATGAAATATGATCTGGCTAATACCTTAAATCCCAACATCATATCATACACGACTCCAATGTCTAGTGTTGCAATTCTGTTTGTGACACGTGATGAGGCAGTAGGCGTTGTTATCGTCTCTGTGCTTTGTTCATCCCAGGGAGGATGCTACAGTGAGGCTAAAGTCGTCTTTCCTGGCGTGACAAATCAAACTCGTGCCGAATGGTCAGCGAACGCTCATGCGGCGACGACGCAGGCTGGAGTCAAATGTCAACACTGTGCAAATGTTTCCGTCCGTCATGTAAACCACGTCCGGGCGTCGCGCTAACAAGCGATACATGGGAGCAAATGAAGCGAGAGCAGTTGACACAGGTGCCTTCTTGTGGTTAACACCACCGTAACGGCTGAATCTCATACTTGAGCGAGCTTGGGCAAAGTATGGCTCTGGGACCACACGTTTATATTCATTGATCACTACATAATTAGGTAATTTATATCTTGTAAATAATACAAACTCAAAATCAACTTTACATAATTTACATTTAAGAATGATTTTCATCAAACTAATAAATTATCAAATTAATAAAAATAAGAATGAATCATTCTATTACCAAAAATATAAAATTTTACATGTATTTATTTGTGTTTTATTTTTATATTCATTGATCGCATTCATCAATTTATTATTATTATGAATAAAATAATATTTTACAATTATATGTTTAAAATGTTTATATTTTATTCATTTAATAATTGTGAAATTAATCATAACTAGATTAATTACAGTGTAAACACGTAGTAATTATTTTATCATTAAACTGAACTATTTTACAAAGACGCACTTAAGTTTTTTTTTTTTTTTTAAACCCTATGTACAGGTGATGTGGCCCATCTGTTCATTTTCAAAATCAAATGCGACCCTTGAGCACCAAAGTTTGTCCACCCGTGTAGGGGAGACAAAGTGAAAGCGAAAGTGCCACAAAAAGACAACGGGATGAAAAGGATGACGTCCCACCTCCACGATGTCTGCGTTGGTCCTGCTCTCGTGGGGCTCGTTGTACTCGGTGTACTTGAGCAGCACCTTGTCCATGTCGGTGCTGGCGTACTGGAACAGCTTGTTGGAGCCGTTGAAGACGATGAGGGCGATCTCGCAGTCGCACAGCACGCTCAACTCGTATGCCTTCTTCATCAGGCCAAACTTTCTCTTCATGAACGTCACCTGCACGAACACACAAACCATTTAATTATTATTATATTAAGCAATATTCTGGAGTTTGAATGATCATTATTATGATGTGTGTCATTTTTAAAATCATTGATCAGCAGCTGTAACTGTTATCAATATATTATGTGACATTTTTAGGACTTGTACACAACAGATGTAATAATCACTTATGACATATGGGGAGCAGATTTGATCAATATCAATATTATTATGATTTATTGTCATTATAGTAAGTATAAGTCACATTATAATTCTTAATACATTACATGTAATTTTTATGACCTATGAACACCAGTTTTAATTCTGCTTCCCACTTGCATGTAATTTTAGGACCTGCAAACAGCAGATTGAATTCTCTCATTATTACATTATGTGTCATTTAATTTGTATTATTATCATTATTTTGTGTGTCATTTTTAAACGGCATCAGTAGTGGATTCAATTAGTACTATTAACTGATCCACCATTTTTAGAAGCTATTATTATATCAATTGTCATTTTTAGGACCACTGAATGGCAGATTTAATGTCATTTTGTTAATGTAATTCGTAAGGACAATGAAAGCCTTAAATTTTGGATATTTTAAAGACTTTTTAAAGATTCACAAACACCGTGATTAAGAACACAAGTGTTGTCTACAAGCAGAGATGAGTAATAAAGAAAATAAAAGAGAAGTTACTAAAAGCGGAAGGCAAAGTGTGTAAATTTAGGCAAGGAGAACATAAATACACACCAGCCAACATCCAACTCAGCCAAGACAAACTCTGATGGGATGTAAACACCACATCATCCCTTGACCCAAACCTCCACCGCGCAACAACGCAAACAAAAAGGGATTACTATTAGCAGCAATATTATCATTATTTATAGTTTATGTTTCATTAGGAATTGTATAACAATATAATATCAATACAAAAGCTTTAGAAAACATTCAGCTTTTACAAAGACGAGACAACTGCAAGTTGTCCAAAAATATAAACGTTGAATTGAATCTTTTAGTGAGAGAATGATAAGACAATACTATATTGAAATGGTTGGCAATTTAGCCAATCAAACAGAACTACATACAAGTACAGGGTAGGCCAAAATTTGGTACCTGTATGCCCAATTTAACTTACGGTAGGAAGGAAGGAAGGAAAGTTGGAAGGGATAGAGTTGGGGAGGGAGGGGAGAAGGTGGGAAGCAGTGAAGAAAACAAAGATGGTGGTATGAAAGGGAGAGGAAGGTGGGGAGGGTAGGAAGCAAGGAAGGTGACAGGGGTGGTCAGAAAGGGAGGAAGGAAGGATGAAAGAAAAGAAGGAAAGGACGGTAGGAAGGCACACAGAAAACAAACCAACACCTGCTCCAACCCAAATTTGGAACCTTAACCCTTTTTTAAAATCCTAAACATGCCTTCAAAACTTGATTTGATACCCAAACAACCCCTGACCATAACTAAAAGCCCTAACTTGCAACCCAAACCCTGGCAAGAGACACAATTTTGCAAACCCTAATTCTGTCTTGGAGTTGAAACGATACTTTAAAAAGCTAAACCTTCCACGAAACCCTGCAACTTGGTGTTGTGTGTTGACATTTTTGAAGAACAAAATGCACAATACAACCAAAAGTTAAATGCCTGATTCGTTATTTTCATGTGTGAGTTCTGTCACAGATCAACAATTTTTTAAGATCTGAAAACTCCTTAATGTGTGTACGTACCTTGCCTAGGATACACCAATAATAAAAATAAATTAACAATTTCATCTGGAAATTTTCGTTAGGTTAGCAACACGATAGCACAGCTATGCTGACCTAATTCTGCATGCTAAAATGCATGAAATAGAAGGTGCTCAATGATTGTGCTCTACTCTCTGCACAAGCGCTTCTCTTTTTAAACTAAAGTCTCAGGTAGGCTCCTGTCAAATTCAGGCAAAAACATAACAAAACAAAAGGCCACACTAAGAGACAGATAAAGCAACATTCCTGGAATAGGGAAGTCAGAGTCAGCACACAGCCCCCTCCAGTCATGGAGACGCTCCGGTCCAGACCAGCAAACATTAAACACAAACACATATTTATTTCCCCGGCCGCGTGGCTATTTACAGTGTCGCCACCTCGCTAGCAGACAGGCCGCCCTTTGTTGCCCGATATATTTAGCCAGCGTCGCACCGCGTGGGATTCCAGCGGGCAGCGGCGGGCGACACGAAGCTCGCCAGGAGACGTCCGGGAGAGAAGAAGGAAGACTAGTGTGTCCCGCCCTGAAAATGACAGGGTGCCGTCCGGACCGGGCTAACCCCAAATTGCCATTCTCACCGCTGAAAATGTTGAGAGTCCACAGACGGATCCTTGAGGGATTCCTTTGCAAAGCATACATAGTATTTGCTTTACTATTTTTAACAGCAGAATCAATAAGTTAATTAGTGCCAAAACCACAAGCAATAATGTTTACGTTATGTGTGTATGTGACAGTTGTGCACATTATGGGATCAATATCGTCTATATAGAGGACTGGAGCCTAGAAACTGGCACATCCTGATTTTCATGCTGATGCAAGCCTTGATGCGCTTGTTTGGGAATTTGTTTCATCTCCGTCAGCCATGCTGGGCGTTCGGTTGCACAGAGGCCAGTTCATTTGATATGTGACTATCACACCTGATTATTTGGAGGATGAAAGTCATCAATATATATATATATATATATATATATATATATATATATATGAAAAAAATATATATAAAACCGGTGTAAACTAAAGAAAAGTGACTAACCTGCCGGTTTCTCTCATCCACAATGCGGGTGATCTGGATCTTCTTCCGCCCCATCTCCAGGGAAATAAAATAAAAAGTGATTCGCACTAATGGTAAGACGGAGAAGGAGAATGAACGAGTGCAAGTTGAGGTGGTTCTCAAAGCATGGTCCCAGTGGTGATGTAACCTGTCCAGAAACACACAACATAGTGATGTTAGGAAAAAAACTGAGCAAACCATTTCGCTATTTCCTTGAAAAATATCCTCGAAATGATCAACAAGCTTGGACGTCCACATCATTGCTTCAAATAAAATCTCAGATTTTTCTTTCTCACAAATGTGCGATCCATTTAGCCCCTTACAGATTTAGAATAAACAAATGAAAATGGTATTTTTCAAAATTAGCTTTCATTTTTGTTTTCATTTTTCATTCTTCTGGTACCAAACAAACGTTGAAACAATTTCCCCCCATCAAAACAAATTATTTCCTTCATAGAAATCTAGGATTTGGAAGCACATACCTCGGGTCACAAATTTCCATAATGAGGATAAATCCCTGCTGTTGCAATGCTTTAAATGTGCAGCACACTTGTGCAAGTCAGGTTTACACGAATAATGAGCACAATAATATTTTGGATTATCTTCAATTGCTGTCGCAAATGCTAACCAAATAGTTTCCCTGTTCATTAAAACCCAAGCAAGCCTTAACCTCAGACGTTTCAATTTAGCACAAATCTATCATTACCTACCTCGTCTCACTCTCTCGTTATCCAAATCTTCCTTAGCATGAGTGTCTCTCCCTTTCCAACACTTTAAGGGCTGAACTTGCCTTTTTTTCCCGCCTCCCCCAACACTTCCCTCACTGCTCTTAATCTCTTCCTGTCTTGGAGGAGGCATCAAGTGAGGCAATTTAGCTCATCCCTGGCTGGATACCGCAGAGTAACAGCGGCACCTTAAAGCACCATTCATCCATTTGCCATAGCGCTTGCCCTCATGAAGCTGAGCCTGTGCCGACTGACTTTGGAGCATCCCCTAATCAAACTTTTGTGCGAAACTCGAAGCAAAGTGTCACTTTTACCTTCAGTGTGAAGAAAGCATTATACGTTGACAACGTGTTGGTTATATGTCAGAAACAAGCATATTTACAGCGGAAACCTCAATTTCCTCATTGAAAGAAAAAAAAAAGAATTGTTACTAGACTTCCCAGGATGGCAAGCAAACAAAGAGCTGCCAATCATAGCCAGTATGAAAGACACTAGTAGCGCTCACACTGCCCTTATTCACATTTTGGAAATGCAACCACAGACCCAGGTGCCTCCTCTCCACATGATCCATCATCATAAAGAAATGGTAAGTGCAACCCCAACCAGACGCTCATCTCTTTATCCCGTACTGACAACCAATTGCTGCGCAACTTATTTTTGTTTGGTTTAAAGGAGCCTCAAGTGATCAACAAATCATCAAAAGCGCAGAAAACAAAGTGTGTGCTACACAATTTTTCACATTTTATGTTTTATGAAACAATAAAATATACATTTTCTCTAATCGATGCACATTAACTAAGGATTTCATGGATTTTGAATTATACTGGAAGAATTTTACCAAAGCTGGAAAATAGCAGATATGGTGTCATCAGGCCAGAATGTTGACTTGCTGGCAGAAAAGTGTGCTGAAACATGGACATAGCAATGGCGGAGTTGTGCTGTGCAGCACACATTTCAAAGTCGACTATTTCGACACGTAGCTTGACTTTGGTAGTGGAAAGGCCAAAGTATGGCGAAAGGAAGGATCTGCGTAGGATCCAAAACACACAGGCTCATCTGTGAAGCACAGAGGAGGTCATGTCATGATTTGGGCTGGCATGGCTGCTTCTGTGAACGGGCTGACTAGTCTTTATTGATGATGAAACCCATGATGGTAGTGAATTGGAAGTCCACAAAATCATTTTGTCTGGCAAGTTACAGAAAAATGCCTCCAAACTAATTAGAAGAAGCATCATCATGCAACAAGACGATGATCCAAAACACTGCTGTCTAAATTATCTTTGGATCCAAAAACACAAACGTCTTCGGCATACAAAAAACACAAAGGACATGGCCTTGCCGTTCCAATACTTTTGGAGGGGAAAATACCGAATGCCTTACTATTTAATTAATGTTAATTAACTTAAATACATGTAAACACAAAAAAACATTAAAAAGGCATGTAAAATTTTACTTTTATTATGGGTATCAAGCTGTCTTTACCAATTCAATTAACAGTGGCTAACCTATTTTTACACTTGTCGGACAGTTGAGAATGTTCAACATATACTCGAAACACTCGAAACATTTTTCATTTCCTCACTTAGTTTTTTTTTCTTTACTTAAGTTGAAGTACTTTGCAATGCTGTCTATTTACGTATTGCCACAAAGTTGCTACATAACAACCAGAACCTTCCGGTCATTGTGTCATGCTAACCATGGATCGGCCAACCAAACAGCAAATACTGTACGCCATCGGTGGCTCTAATGAGCACTAATTAGCCAATACTTCTAATGTGTACCGACGATGCTTCTCAACACCACCGGGTCAAAGTAATTGGCGGCTCTTTCATCCTTCCACCTCGTTAGCAACCGCAGCTTTGTCTCTAATTGGGTCGACCCCTTGCTGACCGAGCACATCGGTGAGGTGTCACGCTGACAGCATCGAATGATGGTGTGGTGGAAGTTAGAAGTTTGTTTTCACACAAGCAAAACCTTGGCATTTATTGGCCTGTGCCTTTCACAGTGAACTCACTCAAATGAGTTCAGGTGCAAAACCTCGCTAAACTCCAACACCTCTGATCCCATTTATGGAACCGACAAAATTCTCAGGCAATTTCAACCCCCATCATATATTGTAGGGCTCAAAATTAACTTTTTGCACTGGATGCATTGGTGCGCCCAACTTTTTTGGGGGGGGTGCACCAGCACTGAAGGGCACCCAAATTTTCCACGGCAAAACATTCAACAACGCAGTTTTATAGATTCACTCTTTTTTTTTAAACAGAATTACTGTCTTTTTAGGTGATATTGACTGGCAAATGATTAAAAAGAAAAGTTCATTTATTGAAATCACAATTCCATATAGTATTGGTGCTCAAAGTGCTCTGTGTCAAAGTGTTGGTTTGGACTTTTTAGGTTTAAAGACTTTTCTTAAGATTCAAGTTATCCATTCATCCACAACTATTTACACTCTATATCCGATGGGCGGAGGTCACTCACCTAGCTCTATCACCAGTTACAGTTTATAAAACTATACTCTTGATTTTTTTGTTTGTTTTATTTGACACTGCTAATATATGATTGATTGATTCTATTTTAAGACCACATAACTTTTAATTTTGAGCAATATTGAATTGGCATTGGCATTGAAATCAAGAACGATAGATGTTAGCTTGGAATTGATAGCATTGCTATTTTGTTGAAGTCGGAAAGCGTTCCCTGTGCCTATATGACACAACTACACATGTTCATAATTGTACAATAACTACTACACAATATAACTGTCCATGTTTGCTGCACTCATAATGAAGTGATAAAGTGAGGCTACATTGAAATCTTGCTAGCTATTTAAAAACTGCACACGCCCTCTTGAACATGAAAAGCCAGAGATTTTATTTGAGGTCATATCACCCAGCCCTAAATGATGCTGTCTTTCACTGGCTAAGATTTTCCCACTGATGTCATGACGGCGGTGCAGATGTGTGGCGTGTTCACATCATTTTAAAATTATATGTTTGTTTTTATGAGCGGACTTGTCAGTCCAAGCATGACCACATGGGAGAAAATGTGTCACGTGAAACATGTCATGTAATTAGCATCATATAGGTATAATAATATACCTAAAAAATAATTATTATACCTAAAAAATAATATCTATAAATAAAAAAAAACAATGATCCTTTGAGGAAAAAATTAGACAAAGACCACTGGAATACTATTTTGTCATTGAGGTAGGTCGAAATATGTAAATATAATGACTTTAAATATCTCCACATATGCAAGAGGCCTGGGTTGTATTTGAAAAATAAAAATCGTGGGAAGGTAAAATGTGTTGTAAGAATTTTTAAAAAAGCATCTAATAAAAATATTCAAAATATTTTATGCTGAAGGAATGTGGTGTACTAAAAATAATATCATATATTGTATACGGCAAGAAAAATGTTAACATTATTTGAAGTCTAGTACAAATAGATAAAAAATACAATGAAATGAAATTTCGGATTATTAAATATAAAAAAAATTGAAGGTACATTTTGGATGTAAATAAAACATAATATATAATAATAAATAATATATAAAAAACACAAAATAAATGCTAAAACCAAGGTATGGGCACAGACATATATAAGTATTAATGCATATACAAATGTTTATATGCGGTAGATGTATGTGTGGTATGTATTCAGTATGTGGAGATCGTCATTATAAAAATACTACATGCATCTTTTAATTAATCTTAAGTAATGGTGAAGGGGTAGGATTTTATTTCTATACTGTTTTTATGTATGGAATGAAATTTATATAGTAAATTTGCATATCTTTGTAGTTGTATGAAACTAATTTTGAATCAACCAAAATATACATTATTATGAAGAACGGCCAAGCATGGTCTTACTTCATGTTCCTATTACATGACTTTTTTTCTCTTCTTTTAACAAGTTAACGTGACTTTTTAAGGCAAAAACAACTTGAGGAAGCATCCTTCATTCCTTCCCTACACAATGAAGCTAATACGGCTAACTGGCTAGCGTCACAGTTGAGCCACACTCCAGAGTTGCTTTAAAGTGTCCAGAACGAAACGTTCTCGCCCAGCCGAGTGACTCAAAGTCGAAAATGAATTATCAAAACATCTTGAAGGTCCCAAAACAGCGCGTTCGAGACGTCAACAGTTGATTCCCAAACGCGTGTTTTTCGACACAAACGGTTGACGAACACACGATTAATTCGCACCAAAGTGGACTGAAGTTCACTCACCGACTATCACTTTCGATGAAGACGAAGGATAAGATGAAGAAGATGAAAGGAAGCAGGAGAAGAAGAAGCAGGGCGGAGAAGAAGAGCGAGTCAATGGGTAGGAGGAGACGACTCCACTGCACACACGCTCACATCCTCCCCGCCCGAGGAAGCCCACGCTCCGACTACAAGCCGCGCCCACCTCGCTGTCATCCCCATGACTACACGTCAGCGCAATGTACACTTTCTACCAAGAGAAGTACTCCTCGTTACTCACCAAGTACTCATTGAAAAAGTTGTGTTACAAAAAGCGTCTTCTTATATGTTTGATGCCACCAGAGGCGCAGTCAGGGATTTTGGGCCCCATGAAAAGAAAACTATGCATTTTATTGATAATTTTCACTATTCCCATATTCGGGAAGACAATATAACAGTTACTTGGTATCGTAAGCACTGAAAATAAAAATGAAATGAATTTAGATTGAATTATTTTCTGCAAGACTGAGACCCTATATCCCAAAACCATCTCTTACTTTAAATTATTGAACATAAAATCCTCAAGATTAATCACCAGAAAATTCAAAACTTAAATACTAAATAGCCCTTTTCATTAAAATGAAAAGTGATTATAATCTGTGGAGAAACAAAAACAATTTCTGCAAACACCACCAAAAACAAAATGGCCAATTGCCTTTTATGATTTATTGTAATTTGAACATTGTCATCTATAGAACAAGTATCAACAAGCTGTTGCTCCAGAACTTTCCATCACATGAACCACTAACCCAACTTGCCTATGAAAGAACTGGGTGACACATTGTCGATCCTTGTTTTCTTTCTCCTGCCTATAGTTCTTCACTTTCCGTTTTTGACCACCGGACTACAAGCCCATTTTGTAGAGTGCGCCTCAACTCACAGTCTGATTACGCGAAAAGCGGTCGGTCTCCGCAGACTGGATCAGGTGGACTAAACCATTTTAGTAAATGGAGAGGGGGAAGTGTTGAGAAATTGTCCTCAACAAATACACTATACGTTGCCAATAAAATAAACCAAAGCTTCTTCATTAGAAAATGTAAGTTGTTTTTTTTTAATTGGCATTGCATTATTGTTGCTCCCTAAATATGATTATTGTCATTAATCTCTAATAGTCGCTGCTGAGTTGTCAACCAGGCAAAGACTAATAGCGCCGCCGTGTGGCCAATAAGGAGCAGCAGTATGGAAACACTACGTAAACAACTAAAACACAGTAAATAATGGATTTTGAAAAAAAAAAAAAACGTTTTCAAAATATTTTATTTAATATACACGTTACATTAAAATGATTGCAAAGTCGAGCATGAATCAATAAATAACAGCTTTTAAAACGTTACACTTCATCTCTCATTCTTTCAAAGTAAAAACCAAAAAGAAAAACAATAAAAACATCGAGTGTGCATCAATGTTCCTCCAACACTTTCACAGTGTTTGAGGCTGCCAGGAGTGAGGAGAATAGCGAATCAGACTTTTTCGACAACACGTCTGGAACGTCTAGTTCTGCCACCTGTAAGGTTAGAAAATTAAGTTGTGGCGTCTGTCATCTGTAGCACATAACTCAGTCAGGGTCTTAGAATTACTAAGACATTGTGTGTCTGTGCATGCATGAGTTTGTGTACAGAATGTGTGCATCACCTTTCCGTTGTCCATGACCAGAATACGGTCAGCATGCATCACAGTGTTGATACGGTGAGCGATGGTGAGCATGGTGCAGTCCTGGAAGGCATCTCTGATAGTGGTCTGGATCAGGGAGTCGGTCTCAGCATCGATGGATGCCGTCGCCTCGTCCAAAAGAATGATCTGACCGAAGGGGGGGGGGTGTTCATTTTTACCATCTCGGTCAGTGGCCATTTGAAGAGGCCAAAAGTTAGGTGCGAGGATAAAGGGTTAGTATTGGGTTTAGGAGTTAAAGATAAGAGAAAGGGTGAGTATGACATGATGGGTTAGGCCTATGGATTTAAGATCCATATTAGGTGTAGGCAGAAAAGCCAAATCAGGACACGCAAAGCAGGCAATTGTCTAGCGCCATCAGCTGAAGGGGCCTTCGAAAGAACTCTGATGCTGGCCCAAATGAAAACAAGTCGCTGTCAAGAATCCCCCATACCGGGACAAATGAAGCACTTGTGATTATTTTTGAGTCCTCTCGATCAAAAATGATCCTGGGCCTGGAGGTCCGCTGCCCTGCTGCTTTTTCATCTCTCCCTGCTGCAACACACCTGATTCAAATGATCAGGATCATTATCAAGCTTCTGCCGACCTTGCTGATTATCTGATCATTTCAATCAGGTGTGTTGTAGAAGGGAGAGATGGAAACCAGGCAAGCAAACAATTTTATAGCATATGTGGCCGTGTCCCAACCTTGGAGTTGCGTAGCAGCGCTCTCGCCATGCAAATCAGCTGTCGCTCGCCGACTGAGAAGTTCTCTCCATTCTCAAACACCTGCGCCTGAAGTTGACCCTCCAATTTAGAGATCTGTGGAGACAAAACATCAGTTGAGGACTACTCAGGAGATGTGAGTGAGAGAGCCAACAACAGCCCAGTGGCTCTCTCCGCAGTTGTTTCTCAAATGTTGTTGACAAAGTGTTTCTTATATTGTATCTCTATTAGAACTGGCCGGTTATTATGTCACTTATCATCTTTTCGGCAAGCATCTACATTTCTTATGCAGGATTTTTGATATTGGCGAATAATAAGCATGACAGATGCAACTTGATTTGCAGGAGAAAATGCTTTTACTTACAATGCCAGTATCGCACGCCTGCCACCATGTGGATCACTGAACAACAAACTATGGAAGTGATGAGCCACCACACAAAACAAACCTATCATGCATAATGAAATCTAACATCCACCCATCATCTGAGCCACTTTTTCTCCCCAACTGTCTTCGGGCAGGAGGCGGGGCACACCCTGAACTGGTTGCCAGCCAATCGCAGGGCACACAAAGACTAACAACCACCTGCGCTCATACTCACACCTAGGGCCAATTCAGAGTGTCCCATTAATCTGCCATGCATGCTTTTGGAATGTGGGAGGGAACCGGAGTACCCGGAGAACATGCAAACTCCACAGAGAAAGCTCGGCGCAGGAATCGAACCCCGCACCTCTGCACTGTGAGGCCAGCGTGCTCACAAGTCGTTCACCGTGCAGCCTTAAATCTAACACTTAATAAAAATGAATAAATAACAAGATGTGTGGACACACGAATACTACTACAAAGGGAAAAAGTTAACAATCTGTCACAATAAACCTGCGATTATTAGTCTGCGTCATTCAACCCCCCCTAAAAAAAGAAACTTGATATTGTACCTTCCAAAGAATACAAATTTAAGATGTCATTTTAGTTTTAAGTGTCATTCAATCTTTTACTCTTTGTATAAAAAGATGCAATTTGTTCCCTAACTGTAACCCCAAAAGACACTGTCATAAGTTGCTGAATAGCAACTTCATTTTGACGTGAATTGATGAATTTGAATCTGAATTGACTCCACCCCACAGGATGCTGAGTTGAATTTGAATTATAAAAAGTATAATAATTGAAATTCAATGTTATTCAAAGTAAAGTATTGTGTAAATTTGTATGAAATCCATGTTGTAAATAAATGTATATACTATCAAGCTTTATTGTTAAGTCCACTTTAGTTTGGCATCATGAATTTCGAGGAGTTCCAATTTGGCTTCTTGTTTGCCACCTCAATTCCAATTCAAGAATTGAATTGGAATTGAATTGGAATTGAGGGATAATTCGCAATTCAATTCTGAATTGCGTACAGCCCTGCTGTACACTTCTTGACGTGGTATTTAACACTTCAAACCTAGGAGACCCGTATTTCTTTAACTTTGTGTCTTCTATGAGCCAAGATTTTTAAATTAACAATTAAAAGAAACAGAAATAGATTTGGACCAAAGGTGCTTTGTCCCTGGTGCACGGATGGCTCACCGAATCCTTCATGTAGGTCTTCTCCAGCGCTGCCCAGATCTCTTCGTCACTGTAGGTGTTAAAGGGGTCCAGGTTGTGCCTGTCGGCGTAGACGGAGGTGGTCTTCAGCCACTGGCAGTCACGCGCCACGTGTCGGCTAGCTCTTAGTTACCTGACTGTGCCGATGAAAAGCATGGGGTCCTGGGGGATGATGGAGAGTTTGCGGCGCAGATCTTGCAGACCGATGGTTGAGATGTCAACTCCGTCGATCAGGATGCTTCCCTCCGCCGGCTCAACCAGCCGGAACAGAGCCACCCCTAAAGAGGACTTACCTGCAGACAGCGAGGCAGCACATGGAGAAAAAAACAGCTAAAACATGTCTTCAGTGGTAATTTCATGAGATCCACAGATAAGAACACTTGGAATCTTATGTTGGAAAGTGGACTTAATGTTTTTTTTTTTTAATTCTAAATAAATTTGAATGCTGAAAGATATCACAACATTTCTGATTAAAAACGTTTTCAACGTAAATGCAACAAGACGTCACAAACTTTGTTTTAATTACAAATATGTAGCTATCACATTAATCCTAATAACGTTTGCGCTTTGTCACTGATAGAGTGAGTAACTGTTTAACAAGTCGTTTCTGAAGCCTCACCAGAACCCGTCCTTCCCACGATGCCCAGCTTCTCTCCACCTCGGATGAAGAAGTCCAGGCCGTTCAGGACAATGGGCGTGTTCTCTCGGTACTTCATCTTGTAGTCCCGGAAGGTGATGGACCCGCCCGTGGGCCAGTTCTTCGGGATAATAGCGTCCCCCATGTGTCTGGGACCCTCGGACGTACAACCCTGTTTACGGGGAGGCGGGGGGGGGCTACGATTTGAGATCCAATCGTGTAACGGTCTATTCAGGATTGGTTCTGTAGGGTTCTATGAAGCTATCTGACCGTGATGTACTCCTGCAGCCTCTCCACTGAGTTGAACCTAGCCTCCACCTCTATAGATTGCCTCACCACAAACTGCAGAATCCCCGTCAACTGCACACACATCACATAGGCCATGTCCAGTGACGGGAAGTAACAAAGTACCAATACTTAGTGTCCATACGTAAGTACATTTTCTTCAGATATCCAACCTTTTTTTTGGGCGGGGTTTATTGTATTTTTACTATCTAGGTCCATTTGAAAGCAGACATTAAGTAATTTCTACTCCTTTCACCCAATGGTTACTTTGGTTCTGTTTGCTCTTTGGTTGCACAGAACGTTTTTGTAATATTCTCTAAACGTGACATTCTTGGGGGAACTTTTGCTGATGTTTGTTCTTGGTTTTGATACTAACTAACATTTAGATTAGTGGCTCACAAGTTAGTGTACCGCTAATCCTTGTTCCATACCATGAATACACTCTCACTCATTTGTCGATAATTCTCCAAAAGTAGAACACAATTGATTATTAAATTATTTTAACTGATAACATAAATATGTTGCCTGGTAGTATACCAAGAAAAGCAAAAATAAATAATAAACCTGCCTTGGTTATGTTCAACTCCTAGAACATTTAACTCTCAAAAAAATGTTCCACTTTAAACAGGCATTTAAGGTTTAAATATCAGGAACAAAACTGTAGTGCATACACTATTTTATTGACGGACTTTTTAAATAATTATTTTGGAAATAAATTAAATATTTGCAGTTGCACGTACGCCCAGCAATGTGCTTACGTACCTCTACCCTAGTTGGGAAGCACTGCTATAGAAAACCATAGACTAATGTTCTCGAAACATTCAACGTTACTTGTTGAAATACAGTCTGGTTCTTCATAAAGTAAGTACATAATGCTCCCACTTTTGCCACCTCCGGTCATCGCAGTCACTAAGTCAAATTCAAGATCTTCTGAAGAAAATGCCACCAGCTACCTGCACTTACCTGTGTGGTGTAGGACAAAGCCAGGCTCTTCAGGGACGGTCCGATGTGGTCATTACTACTCAGAACCACAAAGAGGGACACAAACAAGGCCAGCATGGCTGCCATGAAGTCAAGCCTGAATGACAGCCAGCGGGTCCCAGCACTGTAGAGCAGGTAGTGGTTGGAGTTGACGTCATTCAGGGACTTGAACCTATGACACAAGAAAGGCAAGAAATGGCATCCTACCATTGGGGTACCAAGTGCAACCGTTATGTTTCTGAAGAGCATAGCAAGAGGGACGTAAATGTAATCTTACAGTTTGATGTGGCGGTCTCTCATATTATAGGCGTGGATGGTGCTGAGGCCCTGCAGCATGGATGTAGTGTGGGAGAAGCAGGGAGAGCGACTGATGTTCTCCATCTTCTTCATCAGGCGGACGCTCCTCTGGAACATGCTGCAGAAACAACACTTGTTTAAACTCTGTCCGAGGCACGAAGCGCAGATCCCCAAGTGGCGTTAACGCACAAGAGCACGAGCGTCAAGAAAATTCCCATGATGAGCACAGCGATGAGCAAGAGTGGGAAAACGCCAGAGAAGGTGATCACTGTGCAGGTCACCAACAGGGTGAACTGCAAGAAGGGATCGATGTGGAACGGCAGGACACTGTCCAGCTCCTCCTGGTCTTTGGAGAAGCGGTTGAGAATGCGGCCCGTCGGCGTGGTGTCGAAGAAGCTCATGGGAGAGCCCATAATCTGGCAATGGGTATCAAACAATCAATTAGCTTTTTTTTTTTGTGACAGAGTTGAGGTCCAAGCAAATAGACAAGAAGGTCACACAATACAAAGCAACAAGATACAAATATATGCATACAACACTCCAGGAGCAGCAGAATAATGCAGCCATTATGAACATTTTTAGGAAGGCGTCAATTACTCTAAAACAGTTGAGTGCAGTATGCTGCGAACAGATGGTGTGAAGTTGCACCATCTGTACATGCACATTTGCTTGCATAACAAAATGCAGCACTGCCTATAAATGTCTTCATCATGCGTCGTTTATAATGTAATAAGATGCTCGAAGGACTTGAAATGACATCACCGTGACATTATTATTTAATAACGTCGGGTCAGAAAAATATATATATATATATATATAATATATATATTTCTCACAAATCATTACTAATGGTCCGTCGCCACTTGGTCAGTAATTTTTTACGCAATTTCAGCCAATTTAGAGGTGAAAATAGCAAATACAATCACACTGTCGCTTAACACAACTTGTGTTTGAGAAGTGTTGCAGAAGTGTGACAAAACTACGTATGTTTGCACGTTTTGCGGAAGCTGAGTGATGTAATTGTGACCTCTATTTAACGTCTTAGTGTTTTTTTGGTCCGTGAAAATAGTAAGGTTTGCCGAATTAAGTTGGCTTGTTTTTTTTTGTTGTTTTTTTTTAATCGATCCATGAGATTCGATATTGCAGAAGGTGTCACCTTTGTGTGTCACGGAGGTAATTACTGTAAGTCTCCGTTTGATATTAATACCCACTAAACAGAGTTCGTTGGCTCATTGATTAATTTATTGCATCACTTATGGCTTCCGACTTTTAAAAGGCATTTGTGAAGACGTAAGGCAGTCATTTGTTTTTGTGACTTTTTCAAAGGTTTTTTTCACGGCTGGAGCCATTATAATTAATATAAATATAATACAACTTGACTGAAACGGTGCGTTGGAACATTGGCGTTTTTAAAAAAAAAATTTTTTAACTTCCTATAAAGTTTTAATTTTGACAGTTTGAGCATTCCGCCCAACAATATTGATGTAAATCCTCTTTGATGCCAAGACGAGCTGGGTACCTTTTTGACCACGGTGTCGTGGAAAAGGCAGGCGGCATTCAAAGTGACATGAGTGTAGGAGAAGCACTTCACCACGGCCAGGGATATCATGACCAACACCACCACACCGTAGACCAGCTGGTAGAAGGGCAAGTCTGGGTTCTGAGAAATGTTACCCGGCTCTGAAGTGGTACCGTTGGCCGACTGGACCTAGCAACATCAACATGTTAGCACTGGGGACTTTGCGCTTAGTGAAGATAGTAGTGGCAGCAATAGTAGTTGTAGTCATAGGGCTAAAAATAGTAATAACATTAATAACAGTAGACTAATACCTGTAGTAGTCGAAAATTAGCAGTAGTAATAGTCTTAATCATAGTAGCACAAGTACCGAAGTAAAATCACAAGGTGGAGTCGTAGCTGTTTTTGGAGTACAGTTTTAAATGCATTTGTAATTCAATATTTGCAGTCAGCATGTATTCCTCAATCTATGCTGGCTTTTTTGAACAAACCGCATTGTCATACGTGTGCGTGTGTGTGTGTGTGGGTGTATGTGTTCTCACCCCACTGCCCTGTCCAAGCCAATAGCTGAGCCACCAGTTGCAGAAGGCCGTGCAGCCGATCATCAGCACCATGTTCAGGAAGATGAGAAAGGTGATGACATAACCTGAGGAAGTGGAGCACAAATACACGCATTGTGGCTGTGTGCGTTTGTCTTTATAAATGTATTTCTATACAGTCGCCCCGACGATTTGAGTAGCGAAAATAGTGATTTTGACCTCCTGCTGCCTTGCAGTACTGTCCATAAATCGTCCAAGGTACAGTCTCGCCTGTGGACAACTCTTTGCTGACTAGCTGGTCGCCAACCTCCACTGCTGAAATATTGTGACACACATGAATACAAGTAGCCTCACAATATACAATAGACACTCATGACACTCTTTGGACACATGACTAAGCACACTTGCATTATCGAATGACATTCAATACTGGAGCTCTAAAGTGCAACACAGTTTAGTCTTGTAAATCTATTTTAGGTTGACCTAATTTGTATCAAAATAATCTACAAAATAAGAGCCCTGACTCACATTTTTGGCTGGTTATGTCTCCCGCATCATCTTCGTCTGTGACGTCAAACGCTGTGAGGAAGAATGGCCATCAGACTCAGAAGTAACAGTAGTAAAATATGTGACAACAATAGCAATAGTAGTAGTAATTGGAGAAGTATAGAGAAGTAGAAATGATAGTAGTCATAGTATCAATCCAAGTACAGTGTGCCCCAGCATATTTGGCATTCACCAATTTTTTTTTTTTTTTTTTTAGGGGGGACAAATCCTCAATAGAAATATTGCTTTGGTGCCATATTGTGGCTAAGGAACTAAGTTGACATGACAGGAGGAGCTCCATTCAGTCACACCATAGCCTTGTCTAATAAAAAGTGTCCTTTCAGTCATGGTAGTGGTATGTAATATACTAGTAGTAGTACTAAATATAGTAACCGGAGTTGAAAATTCCGCTGTTTGTTCGTTCTCTCAGCTCAGCCTCCATCACCTGCATGGGCTGAGCCTCCTCTTCTTCTTTCTCAGTCTGAACACAACAATAAGAAATGCTTCAATGTAGTGTGAAGTAGAGGAAGAAGAAGAAATGAAGACAAGTCAATGCCAGTCTGACTTTGGGCTGTTTCGCCTGGTAGCCACTGATGAGTTGAGCATAACGTCCGTTGGCCTTGATCAGCGCCTGGTGGTTCCCCGACTCCAGGATCTCGCCGTTTTCCAGCAGCAGAATTTCGTCGCAGAACTCCAGATACTGGTGGAGTAGTAAGAATAGTAATACAGGCAATCCTTTCCTTGCCGAAGCATATTCAGGAGACTCCTGAATGATCAGGATCTTCCTCAGGCTCGCAGGTATCTCGTAGTACTTTGTTGTTTGTGGCCTTGGTACCTGCAGTTGATGTGTGACCAGGATGATGGACTTTCCTCGCAGCTGGCGCCTGATGCACTCCTCAAAGATGTGCTTGCCCACGTGGGCGTCCACAGCTGAGAGAGGGTCGTCGAGCAGGAGGATGTCCTTGTTTGCGTAGACGGCCCGAGCCAGACTGATTCTCTGCTTCTGGCCACCCGACAGGTTCAGACCACGCTCGCCAATCTGATTCAACAATAACGAGCATTCGAGCCTTTAAAATTCTCAACAGTGATAGAAATAAAATACGTTGTAGTTGTTCCATAGAATTCAAACAACAATAGAACTAAAAAATAATAAGATATATAGATATAAAAACAATGTGGAGTACCTCTGTATGATCAGCGTGTGGGAGTATCTTCAGGTCTGCTCTCAGGCTGCACACGTCCAAAACTCTTTCGTATCTGCACAAAGAAACCCACACTTGAACACAGCAATTGAACTGGCTCACAAAAATGTAACCAATTAATCAATATCTAATAGTTTATCAACGTTACAACTGTTTTATTTTTTTACAATTGATTAATCGTTTAGAGATAATGTTTCATTTAAAACTGGCCAAAGCAGACGGATAATATTTGTTTAATCAAGAGATATTTGCAGACATCTATTTTTACTTTGGAAATGAATGATCGTCATTTTTGCACATTTTTTGACTTGGTTTTCTTTGTCTTTTTCATGATTCCAGTTAATCATTTGTGGTGATTTGTTTTTCACAGAGTGCATTACTTGTCCTCGTCCAGAGGGTTCCCCATCAGGATGTTTTCTTGAACGGTTCCATGGAAGATCCACGCTTGCTGGGAAACATACGCAAAGGTCCCGTTGGCGGAGACCGAGCCCTGGAGGAGGTACATCTAAAAAAAAGAAAAAAAACACAAAAGCTGCCAAGAGAAGGTTTTCACATTGGGATCAAGTGCCTTGGCGGAGGTAACGCGGGTGGGTGCAACTCACCTGCTCTAAAATGCTCGAAATAAGTGAGGACTTCCCACTTCCCACATTCCCACACACACCCAGCAACTTGCCCTTGGGAAGCGAGAAGGAAATGTTCCTCAAAGTGGGCTGGAACTCAGATTTTTCATCCGCCTTGAGCCCAAGTTCTCCGTTGTCCATCCCCATCCCTTCATTGACCACGCCAGGTGGGCGAGCGTCACCATGGCTGTCTGGTTTGTTCCACGACAAAGTAGCGTTTGTCATCTCAATAGCCGAGTCGCCAGCTGTCGTCTGCACCAGATACGGATCTGGATTCTGGAGCAGCAATATTTTCTAGAGGAAATCATAGAAACTTATACAAGGGAAGGATGGTACAGGCCAGGATGGGTTCATGGACCTTCAGTTGTCCCTCAGGACCAACGAAAACCTCTGGAGTAACATTCCCAGTGTTTTAGTGATATGACATCTTTCTGACGTTTTGAGTTTTATTCAATTTCCCCACTTCTTCACCTGCAAACAAGTCAAAGCACCTCAATGGGCTTCCCAACTATAAGTGAAAACTTTGCAGATTTTATCCCTTGCATTAAAAGCAAGGTGCATATAAAACTTGGGTAGTAATCTAAGTGTTTGTCCATTTCATAAGGGCCATGATATTCCACGAGTTACCAATAGAGCTAGGTTTAAAAAAAAAAGAAGAAAAAAAAAGCAATTTCATAGCCAGAAATCGATTCATAAAAACCATATATCGATACTTTTAATAACATTTTCCCCCCATTTTACATGACTTCATGCGTCACGTGAGATCATCTGCTTAAATGATCAGTTATTCTCAATATATGCCTTTTATTTTCTTAATTTGCTTATCCCGACCGTCGTATAGAATCTTTTATTTTGCACCTCGTGTGTTTATGTAGAAGTAGAGGATGAAAAATCTAACTCAAAGTTATCTCAGAACCTTCACAGAAAAGACTGATTTAAAGAGTTTTTTTTTTGTCACTTGACCTCTTAACTAACCAAAAACAGACGTGGTGGTCCGTTCTTTGACTCGTGGTGGTCGAGAGTAATGCAGACATTATTCTCCGACACCACCATAAATGAATTGCTCGCTTTAGAGCAATCTAAATTAAGCTACAGCGAAGAAATATCAAATCAATTTGCCTACCTTGAGTCGTGTCAAGGCCACGATGGCTTCGGCAATGGACTTCACAGAGATCGGCATGAGAGACAGGCAGAAGCGCAGGGAGTTGAAGATGGCGATGGTGGTAAAGGCCTGGGGATGACAGGAAAAACATCACCGTCATCATCAATCTCTCCGCTGGTCTAAACACTACCTGGCAACTTAAGTTTCAATACGTGTTACACAAAATTGTATTAATTAGCAGACGAGCATTTCTCTTCCAGTATTGTTTTTAAGTCAGCTTCCCAGCTCTGTACTCACTTCGGTGGTGTTGAGCCTCCAACCCAACAAGGTGTGCAGCATAAAAGTGAGCACGTTGGCCAGTGTGGGGATGAGGCTGGTGATGCTCGTGTTCATGTTCTGGACGTAACTAGCTATGCGCAGATGTTTTTTCTCTTTTTGTCTGAAGTCTGGAAGAAACTCAGAAAAAAGGTCATCATTTGTCACAAAAGTCTCCAAAGAATTTAGGTGATGATTACATAATTCTCTTCCTAACTCTGTGATTTATTCTTGAAAAATAAAAAAATAATTCTAATATTATACTGACTTTTTCCATTACATTTTTTTGCCCAAGTAATATATCATCCTTGAAAAAAATACAGATTTTTTTTTTCTTGTAACATTTTTGTACATGCTTTCACACACTTGTATAATTGCATTTTTGAAAAATCACATTTTCATTCTCAAAAAATAATTAAGTTGTAACTATTCATTTTTATCAATCATCCTAGATATGAAAAACATACTTGCGATCTTTTTCTCAAAAGAATCTTCCCAGGCGTACATCTTGATGAGCTTGATGCTGGTGAGTATCTCGCTCATGGTGCGAACGCGACTGTCCATCATCAAAACAGCTTTGCGCCTAAACTTGGTGAAGAGCCTGACCAACAACAACTGAACGAAGAACCATAACAATTAGTGACCTGAATAGCCGAAAACAATGGTGGTGGCATGGTGGTTTCCTGACCTGAAGTGGGATGAAGACCAGGTAGGTACAGACCCCCATCAGCGCCGTGATGCCCAGGATGAAGCAAGCATAGATGATTCCCACAATGAAGAGCACCGGGGCGGACAGCACAACGCTGCTATACAGCACCGCTTCGAATATCTTGTGGCCGTCGTTACTCAGGACATTAACAATCTTTAGCGAAAGAGACGGCCGTGATTGAAACAAGTCCACTAAAGGTCTCCCAACATTTATGGAGCCATGACATATGTTTTGCATGAAAAATGTCACAACCCAGTTTGGCATTTGCTGTTTTTATGTTCAAGAAAAGCAATGAAAGTACTTTGGTGCCATCTAGTGGTAACTTGGTGCCAAGAATCGATGTTGAAGTGAGATGAGGTGCTTCATTTAAACAAAAGTAGTGTTTTGCCACCATCTTGAGACAGTTATAAAGCTTTTTGCAGGATCTAGTAGAAGAGCTTTTCATTGTTCTACCTGTCAGCATGTCACTGGCATAGATAGGCGAACAAATATAAATTAGTTGTTGTAAACATATAATTTTCATACATTGTACAGATCGACAAAATGAGCTCATTAGATGCGACATGTTTTCGTCACAAAAAGGGTTTGGCACAGTGAGTCTGGGGTGTTAAACTTCAAATGGTTGGCCTGTTTCGGTTCTGATACGACCTCAGAAAATGGCAACTAGATCCAAATAGGTACATAAATGCTGGCATCGGTACCAGTGAATTCCAAGTTTTTACACATAATTAGCAAAAAAAATAAATAAAAAAAAACTGTCTAGTTTTTCTTATTTAAAAAAAAAATGACATGATTTTATGAATTTGCCTTTTTTTAAGTTTAGTTTTTTGGGGGAAACATTTTTTGCTCACCACAGTCCGATTTGAACCTTTTTGTCTTATAATATGATGCTTTTTTAAATTTTTTTGGCTTCAAAACCCAACTGGAATGAGCAAGGTCGGTCCTGTACCTCTCCTATGGAGATGCCGCTGTGCACTCGCAGCGAGATGACCTTCTGGTAGGCCAGTGTGCTGAAGGCCCCCTTCAACCGGACGGCAGTGCGCAGATTGAGAGCCCACATCAGTGAGATGAAGAAGCCCTTGAAGAACTCAGAGGTGAACAGACCGAAGCAGAGGCCGATCCCATGTGCCAGAGTTGACTTGGAAGGGTCGGCTACATAATCCAGGAGTAGTTTTACCAGAACAGCCTAGACGAGGTTGAAAAGGGCGTTACAATGGCGGAAGCTTGGACAAAAAAAAAAAAAAATTTCCATGGTCCAAGCCTCCTGGACCAGGGATTGATACCACCCCCAGATCTGCGTGAACCCCTTGTTTCAGAGACTTTACAAGATGCATGTGACTAACCGGACCCAGAAACGCTGACATGAAGGCGAGTAGCCCAACTATGGCAGAAATAATGAGCCTGGTTGTTTGGAAACGAAGAACGGCTCGGACCAAAGAGGCCTTTTCCGGACCCGCCTTTGCGACTTCCTGGTCCCACAGTCTCTGGAGCCTGAAGAGAACACAGGGCCTTGTTATTCTTGAATCGTTCTCGCATTTTCTCTAGAGACTCAACACTATCCGTCCATCGGGTATGCCACTACATTAAGATCTAGAATCAGGGTGATTGTGGATTGTCCATAAAACATTTTAGCCTTTCATGTGTGGTTTGGCTTCTGCCCTCTTGGGTGGGTCCGAGCCCAAACCTCTCCAGGAAGGCATCTGTGTAAAACTGGACAATGTAAAACTGCACTACTTCTGGTTTTGAAGGAGGGTGTGTCCCAAGCGGATTTAAAAAAAAAAAAAGTTTTTTATTGGATTAAAACACCTAGAGTCCCGTGTTTTTCAGTTTCGGCTGCATGGCCCCTCCTCTTTGCAGAATTTATGAATTCCACTCAAGGTTCTATTTGTCTCCATTGTGTTGCAAATTGTGCACACTTAGCCTGAAGCCAGAAGTTGCTACTACAAACGCCCACGAATGTTTCATTGAGCCAGCAAACAGTTGTGCACAACTATCTTGTATTGTCTTTTAATCCAAGAAACATTTTTAACCAACTAAACTCCTTTTTATAACGGCCAGTTATTTTACGGAGGGCATCCTTTTATCGGAAGTATTTGTAATGAAAATCCTTCATGAATGGGAAATTATATTGTATGTTACTCACCAATACAATGAAAATTTACTCAGGAAATCTCACAATTTTAAAGAAAAGACAAATGAAATTTGCATCCCAAACAGCTTGATTTCAGTTTTGAAAAACAACAAATCAGAAGGTTTTTGTTTGACCAAGACAAGCAGTCTGGCAACAAATGAATAAAGCGCAACATATAAAGCGGAAAAATTGAGCATACAATCGTCCCATCTAGCGGTTTACACATTGCCGAGGTGAGTCTTTCCGACATTTGCCACAGGCTGTTGTAGTGGCGTCAAAAGTTAAAGGTGAAATGGTTTCATTGAACAAGAAGATTCTACTTTGAATTCGAGCCTCAATTCAATATTGTCCAAGAAGGATCAGCTAGATCATAAAAAAAATAAATAAATAAATAAATCACTAAGAAGACCACTGGACCTGTCTGTGCTTCCACTAGCCTCATCCAAAGGCGACAGGTGAAGGGTGCTCATGTCCAGCTTGTTGCGGAACACGGCCCACATCATGGAGGTCATCCACGTGAAGGTGCTGTAGGACAGGAACCCCGCATTGTCCATCGGGTGGGCCCTAGACACGAGAAGCCAACAGACCTTGTGTGAGCAATGGCTTGGCGACTTATGATAATGAACCACCTGAGAGAAGTGCACTGACTGCGATGAGGTCCAGCGGAAAGGTTTGAGCGTCTGAAGGCTCTGCTTGTACTTCCCGAACAGTGAGCGGGAAGTTTTGTTGCTGGCATTGTTGGTTCCATTGATCTAAAAGTCCAAATAAAGTATCTGTTAGGATGCTCGTGAAAGCACAGGAAGTGGTGTTTATTTGCTGTGCACTCACACAAAAGAGGTGTTTATTATTCTCTGAATCAGGATCTTCTGAGTTCATCTTGTCCTGTGGTCAAACACATCGCAACCTTTTGTGAGTGGAAGGAAATACTTTACTTTAGAAAAGTCTCACAGCTGGAGCCTAGCCCAGATGGATTTCACACAGTGGCCCCTCTTGATCTGAACGTCTGGCGTCTTATCAGTCCTGAACTTGTAGATTAAATTGGAAAGCGATTTTTCAAATTGGAGCGGCAAATCAGCGCAGTTGTTAGATGGAGCTTCTTTCATCTTAGGCAGCTGGGCAAGGTGAAGCCCTTTCTTTCGCAACAGCACTTAGCATGCCTCCATTAGATCTCGGCTAGATTATTGTAATGCACTTTATTTTGGAGTCAACCAGTCCTCATTCAAGTATCTCCATCTGCTCCAAAATGCGGATGCTCGCCTTCTAATTGGAGCTCGGAAGACGGCGCTCATAACGCCAATTCTGGCCTCTCCCAATGAACTTTAGTGTTTCCTTTAAGATATTTCTGTTCGTCTTCAAGTGTTTAAATGACCTCGCCCCAGCGTAGCTCTCTGAGCTGCGTCACCCCTACGAACCTGCCCGCTGCCTCAGGTCTGCAGACCAGATGCTACTGGACATGCCAAAGACTAAGCGGAACCTCAGAGGGGATCGAGCACCTTCCAGTAAAGGGTAAGCAAGCCTCCTCTCTGTCCATTTTAAAACTCGTTTTAAGACCCAAGCCGTAGTGCTGCCTTACCACGTGGTGACACATCTGGTCAAGATGCTCTCCACAACACAGCTCCAGAGAACCTTCGTTGACACACCAAACGTCCGCAAGCTCCTGTTGAGCCTACTTGGCCAACTATTTAGTCTCCCTGGAGGTCGTCACTCGAACAGCTATTTGAAGCCGCTTGAGTATCTGTGCTATGGTTAACTGGTAACTTGTGATTTGATCTCAACTCAACATTCACTTTCTGTTTTAGGTTGCAACAAATATTGTTGGGTACCTCCAGCTCCCCTCCCCTCCCCTCAGTTTGAGGACTCGGAGATGCTCAGGCATTTGGTTTGTGAGCGGAAAAGTCACTCCCTCTCAGCACACTGCTTGGGGCAGTTGGAGTGTGCATTTTACATTTTACGTTATGAACATCAACTACCCAAGGCTGTGTGTATATGCACGGAGGGCCAACAGTCCAAACGTGAAAAGAAATGGTCAAGACTCCAATACAAAAGTGTGTATACGTTGTTCACTGCCAGCCGTCACATACTGAAGCAGAACACAAGCATACATTTGTTTTGTTGTATTGTAACACGTTTTTTCCTGATGAGAATAAAAAAACTGGAAAAACTTGGCACATATGCAAATATTTTAAGTTGTCTTGTGGAACCTTTAGTCAATATTTGGCAGTTGCAAATCTCTAAATACCTTTTTGTCATAAGCGCCGGGATATTTTTTTTCTTCTCCTTTTTTTTTTTTCTTTCTTAAAAGATAGTGCATCCGGAAAACATTCACAGCATTTTTTATACGTTACAGCCTCCTTCCAAAATGGAATACATTTTCCCTCAAAATTCTACATGCAACACGCCGTAATGACAATGGTATTTTTCTTTTTTGCTAATCAATGAAAATTTAAAAAAAAATTAAAACTAAGACATCTAATGCATATACTGTAAATAATATAACAGTTCAAATGTTACAATGTGAACAAATATTAATCGCTGGAAACAGGTTAGCAAAAAATAATGTGTATTCTTCTAGATGATGTAGCGACCTTGTAAATAGTTCACAAGTTCTGTGGTTTCCGGTCTTCTGGAGAGGCTGTGAAGGCAACAGAGGGGGTTACTTCTGATTTCTTCTACAACGTTACAGTATGTTCATTTATTTTATAGTCTTAAATTGTTCATTGTTTTTTTTCCCTCAAGTTGTGATCAGTGAAAAATCTTTTATTATGATTACAATACAGTTGTGCTGAGTGACATTGTATTGTACTTGATTTATCACTTGCTTGAACCAAGTAATGAATGAACTTGCGTGAATTTTTTGGGGCGAATCGGGCTTCATTTTTTTCCCCACACTAACTTTCTTTCTAGCAACTTAAAGGTTACGACTTGAGACTTTGGGCTGTGTGCGCTGTATTCAGCAATTAACAAATTATGCTTCGTCAACACAACCAACCAGTTGGTAACAAGTTTATCTAGTAGCAAGTATCTTTCAAAAAAAGCTTGAAAGACAAACTTCCTCTTGTGTCCGGTACCTATGCCTGTTGGCTATTTGGGCAAAAATAAAAATTAACCTGGCATGTGTCTTGTTTCTTCAATGAATTGGTTTCAGTCAGCGTTAACAGGAAGTGATGTGTTACTTGCCTAAATGCTGATGACCACACAGCATTTGATTAATATGCCTTGCTAAGTGTAAAGTGGCTTATCCCATTGCCTGTTGGTGCCTATTTGTCATTTTGTCTATTTTAATATTTATGTTCTCATACTTGTTTAAATGAACACTGATCTTGATCTTGTAAGCACATTCAGTAGTCATTTTAATTTGTGATCAAATACAATATATGTATTGATGATGGCGGGAATGGTAAGACTATTTTAGATTGATACACTAATCAGAGTAAAAAAATAAATAAATAAATAAAAAACACAAAACATTACAAATCTGTTAAGAGCGAGAGGAGGAGGTTAAAAATTAAGAGGGAATAACAATTTAAAAATTATTAAATTCCGGATCGTGTTTATGTGGATTAAAAACGATGGTATATGGGTTCAAATCCGGCTCCGGCCTTCCTGTGTGGAGTTTGCATGTTCTCCCCGTGCCTGTGTGGGTTTCCTCCGGGTTCGCCGGTTTCCTCCCACATTCGAAAAACATGCATGGCAGGCTGATTGGCCACTCTAAATTGCCCCTAGGTATGAGTGTGAGCGTGAATGGTTATTTGTCTATGTGCGCCCTGCGATTGGCTGCTGGCAACCAATTCAGGGTGTCCCCCACCTACTGCCCGAACATAGCTGCGATAGGCTCCGGCACCCCCCCCCCGCGACCCTTGTGAGGAGAAGCAGTACAGACAATGGATGGATGGATAACTATTCACATGTTTTTTTATTCTACATGTTCAAAATGAACATTCATTCGTTCATTAAATTACGTATATATCTTTGTTCAAAATGTTACAACGTAATTAAGTGGGAAACTAATGGGCTGAAGATAAGTCCCACTGTTATGAGCTGATAAAAATAAGTCAACTTACCTTTTTAGGAGTGATATAACAGTCCTTCAAGTTATTCGAGAGTGATAGTTGCATCATGATAAAGTTACTACAATAATGAGTGATATACACATAAAGTTCTTTAGCTATGAAGTGAGAGATGAATGAAGTTGTCTTATTATGGAGTGGTATATAAACAAATTAACATCACGTGAGTCAATGAAATCGGTTACCTGCAGCAGCGTGAAGGACGAGGAGGAGGAGGATAGCGTGCAGCACAATCCAAGTTAATCCAAAGAATGCAGCAGCATTTTCCCCCTTGTGCTTTTGGTTACACATGAAGCTTCAAAGGTTACAATGACTAGAGGTGAGCATGCAATTGGCACATTTAAGAGCGCCCACTTGCACGCTCTCTCTCTCTCTCTCTCTCTCTCTCTCTCTCTCTCTCTCTCTCTCTCACACACAAACATAAACACAGGCATGCACGCACGCACGCACACAGCGCATTCTTTTGGAATCACTTCACTCAAAACATTTGACTTTGTGGAGTTGGACACCAAATGAAAACATAAAAGACAAAAGAACATCTGCTCATATTCTAATTTCTTAAAACACTTGTCAGTTTTTCTCATGAAATGACAACTTGATGACTTTGACATCCTGAAAAATTGTGTCTATAATGTCTATATCCATTTTCTGTCTGTGAATGTTATTACCATAGATTTATATTTATGAATTTTATTCTTGAAATATTAAAAGTGTTTTCTTTTAACAAGATTTTTTTAACGCACACATTTGTAATTTGTCCTCAAAATTGCAACTGTTTCATGATTTCCGAGTAGTATGTATTTTTATTCCACATATTTATTTTTTTTCCTTTAATGATTTATGAAGAATTACATTTTTCTTGAGTGATGTTTTTATTTAAACAAACTTTTTGTTCTCATAAACTTAAAGGCTTTTCTATGAGCAAAATCACACATTTTTACTTGGATAAATTTATGATTTCCTCCTGGAAAAATTATTAAATTTTTGTCATAAAATAAATTTTGTTACACATATAGTATTGCATTTTTTTATCATTATTATAATTTTTTTTTTTTTTACAAATTCTGACTCAAAATGTATAAAATGATTGAACATATTGCATATTCATTTTTTTTCTTATCCTACCACTACTCTTAATACAATTATAATAACACATATATAAGTATAAATAAAAAAATTTTGAAAAATTAATTTTCTCAAATGTTTCCTTCTTTATTTGTTAAAACAACACATTTTACTTGACTTTTTAAAATTACACAAATTTTATTTATCTTTATTTAACCAGCTAGGTCAGTTCAGAACCATTTGGCCATTGTTTAACTCATAGTTGTCTGATTTTATCCTTTAAAATACCCTTTTCTTCATATCATTCCCATTCCACTAAAATCACACATTTTTACTGAACCTAATCATTTTGTCCTGGAAAAACTATTTTACCCCCACTTAATATGTTGATTATTTCTGTCAATCTTTTTTTTTTTTATTCTAAAAAGAGTACTTTCCCACTCAATCATTAAAATGCTTTTGGATGACTTGAATTTGATCTGATGAGACTTAAGTTGACAGTAGATGTTGCCATGCTCCTGAGGACCAGATAGACACAAAAAATATTAAGAAATGCACCAGTTTGTCTCCACTGTAATGATATTGCAACCTTTACTGCCACTGCTGTACAAAGATGTTCTGAGGTGCGTTCATCCAACAGATAATCTAACTGCTATAAAGTTAGAAAAGAAGGTGTTTTGATTGTGAATGTAAACACAAAACACACCGTGGAAGATTGACCAGCTACTTGGAAAGGTTCTGTTCTGTAATGTTAGATTAGGCCTCTTTTTCTAGATACACAGGTGACTTGAGCCAGCAGAGCCGCCCTCCTTTTTCAGAGGCGGCTCACGGAGGATAAGAGTAGGAATTGTGTTGGACAGATTAGACTGACATCCACATCGTGCAGAAAACGGCTCCATGGCCGTGTCTCAATGTCCGGGCATCCATTAAATAGCTCAACTGAGAATATGCAGTCTTCTGGTAGTTACTATTAGAATACTAATGCAAGCATTAACGATAAAAGGACAGTGTGAAGGTATTTTTCAGTATCACATATAAAAAATTAGAAAGGATGCCTGCGTGGCGGCCTCTTCTAGCTGTAGAAATCCAGGTCTTGTCTTGTCTTCTCATGAGACTCCTGTGTGTTGAGGGAGCTTGGTGAACAGTCGGGGGAGACGGCGTCAGTCAAGGCCCGCTGGAGGATGTTGCCGGTGGGCCCGAATTGCCAGATAGTCTCCTTGATTTGCTGGTTCTCCCTTGTGGCCGCCTGCCACACCACCTCCAGCTCCTCCTCCACCTCTCTGAACAAGACAAAGTCACACAATTGAATTCAAATCTTGCCTACATGTACTATTGCTTTTTTTTTTTTTTTTTTTCAACCGTGACAGATATTTACTCGGTTTTGCGATGTATCCATGGAAAACTATGGTTGTGGATCTTTTTTTTTTCTCTCAATTTTATTAAACATTTTCATGGATCACACGTCCAACATTTTGTGTTTCACAATAATCATTCATACCGTTATTCATTCCATTGTCATGCTTTTTTAATGGAAAAATACGACGCCTCTACCAGGGTTATTATAGTTTTGGAATTTTAATTATAATTAATTTTTATTTCTTTTTTGAATTTTGTTTTTCAAACTTATTTAGTTTTAATTAGTTTTCAGAGTGGCTCTGTTTTTAATTTAGTTTTAGTATTGTTTTTTTCCCCCAAATGTTTTACTTGTGTGCAAGATTAAAAAAATGACCACCGCAAATATTTTGTAGTTAAAATCTAACAAAAATATTTAAAAACATGATGATTATACAAGGGTAGAATTCACAATTTTAACAGTCCACAGACTTACAGTTTCTAAAGTGAGATGTAGGCATGCATGCAGGCGACATAATTATAATAAAACTAGGATGCCTTGTTTGGCAAGTTGCCAACTTCTTAATAGGATTTGTGGCTTGAATTAATATTGAGAAGTACTGAACCACATTGTGCGGTGTAATCATTTTTTGTATATACCGAATATATATGAACCAAAAAAAGGAACCTAGCGTTGCGTTTCAGGCTGAGTTAAATGAGCAGGTGAGCCATTCGAGCCAAAGCCACACGTAAACTCGCCTCAGAGGGACATCATCTGCTGGCTATTTTTTATTGGCTGGTCGTTGATGATGTCGTCTCTGTGCCACAAACATTAAGAGGAGAACAACTCCCAGATGACTGTTCGACCTTCTCTTCTTTCGGCTCACAGTCGTGCTATAATATTGTAATAAATACATTAAGAATCAACCCCAAAGGCTCGTGTATTGAATTACTTGACAAAGACAAAAATGATGGACATTTTCGCTTTAATTCCAATTAGTTTTAATAAGTTTTGTAAAGGTGTTGTTTCAATTAGTTAAAATTTAGTTTTATAGTTTTTTTTTTTATCATTTTCATTGTTATTTCATTAGAATATTTTTTCTATTTTAGTTTTTTTGTTCATTTTTGTCAAAAAAAATAACTTTGGCCTTTACTCATACAATTTATTTCTAAATGATACAATTATTCATTAATTTACGATTGTATCCCTAATAAAATGACATTTTTCTTATATCATGATGTCTTTTTAAGTGTTTTTTGCACTCCTCCCTTTTTTGCTTCCCTCTCCTGAAAATTGCAGCAGTTTCTCCTTCCCATCCTTTAGCTCAGCTCTGCACCTTCAATTTCTCCTTTTTCATGCTCCCTTTCTCCACTTCAAAGTTACCAAGTCCGACACTCACTCCTTCCCCTCCTCCTGTCCCTCCCTTTCTTCCTCAATTCTCTCACCTTTATTCCTTCACCTCCTCTCCTTCCATCTTCTATTAATGGACTTTTTCCTATTCTGCTCCCCCATTTTATAATTTATTCTATATTTCTTTTCCCTTCTCTTGTTCCCCTCAACACCATCAGCGGAATCACTCGCTCTTCCACTCACTCTCCAGCGTCTGTCTATCCACCTCCCTTCCTTCATCCTCAGCTTCTCTCTTCTCCATCTTCCATTTTGCCTTTTACTTGCTCCTCCCTTTTCTTTTCTCCTTCACCCTGCCCTCTGATTTATCCCCTCCAACAAGATAGAATGCATTTATCTCTTCCTCTTATTCCTTCTACCGCCCTTTCCTTCATCACTCCCTCATCCTCTTGTTCCATATGACAATATTTAAAAAAAAAAACTATTTCATGAGGATTTATTTCTCTTTTATGATTTAATGCCATTTTGATTATTATTAAACCATAAAAACACTTTTATGGCCATATTGTAATGACCTTTCCCCCAAAATATTGTATGATAATTTTTTATAAAAATAAAACTCTCCCTCTCACCACCCTACTCCCCTTCCCCCCTTATCTTCCTTCCTTCCTTCATCTCGCCTTCTTTCCCTCCAAATACTGCTTGAACTGTCTTATCTCCTCCCTTTCCTCCTCCTTTCTCCCATCTAACACTGTCAAGTGCATCACTCTCTGCCTCACTCTCTCCACCACCCTCTCCTGCATCCTCCTCCCTCAGCAACCATCTCCTCTTTTCTCCACTGCATCAATCGCTCCTCCCTCTCCCCATTTGTTGCCTTTCTTCCTCCTCCTCCTACCGTTTGGACTGCAGCAGCCTCTCCTCCGCCTGCTGCCGCTCTCCCAGCAGCCTCTGCAGGTGGACCATATCCCGGCGGTGAGAGGCCGCCTTGCCCGCCGCCGCCTCCTCCAGTGCCGCCAGTCGGCTGGACGCCAGCCTGCGGTACACCTGAGACAGAGAGCGAGACAACCAGAAAGAGAGAGAGGGGGCTGCCATGAGGGAGGTGGATGCACATGGAGGAGGACGACGTAGCAGCAACAGCGCTGAAGCGAGGTGAGTGGTGTGGTGTGGTGTTATGTGCAGACGCACTGTAGCAACAGATGTACAGCACTCAGACACACACACACACGCGCACACATACGCATGCACGCACGCTAAGTTCAAACAGGTTATATTCACCAACTGCCTCAAGCAAGTTGAAATAATGATGATGCGTCTAAGTAGTGATTATTTTGAACATGACGTTTTGCATTTTGTATGTTTGTTAAAGCTGTAATTAGGGAACAAGCATCCTATTGAAAACGTATCCATCAATCCATTTAATAGTGAACTTGTCCTCACCCCGGTAGAGTCGAGGGTGCCCCGGAGCCTATTTCAGCTGACTTAGCATATTCGCCATGGCTTTTTTTGGCAATCTATGCTCTGTTATTGATTGAAAAACTCACCAAAACTCTTTTATGTTCAGACCAAAGCCCTGTGCAATAGTATTGACGATAATATCAAAGTATCGCAATGGTATTATCCAGGCAGAGGTTTTATTCTTAAAATATGCCTGTACTTATTATCGTAAGCTGTTGCAAGATTTATGCAGTTCAAACATTTACATTATGCATGCTTGAAACTGTGCTTGAATCTAGGAAAATAAAAAACGTAATAAAGCAATGGGTGGATTTAAATGCGTTAAGAAAAAAAAAAAGATATACCAAAAAATATTTAAAGACAAACAGTTCATAAACATAAGAGGGCCCATAATTGGGGCCAGGCAAATGAAACTTTTTTCAATTATTTAATTAATTCTATTTAATTTTTTAGGAATTCAAATCCAGACAAATGGATGCTGTTGCCATTTTGCTGACTTAAACCAACTGTAAAAAGTTATCTGGTTTCAGATCGATGATATGATATGATGATAACTTGGCCCATTTCTAACCTACAATGTGCAGTTAGGAATGAAGCGATGTCTTCAACCCGCAAAAAATGTGCAATGTGCCTAACACACATTTTTGAAATGTGGAAGGAAGAGAAAACCCAGGCAAGCACAGGGTAGAAAATGCAAATTTCATATTGGAAGGACACATTTAAAATTTAAAGCCTGTACGTCGAAACTGTGAGGCAGATGTGCTAACCACTCACTCACTGTGCCACATGGAATCTCATCATTTGTTATTTTTATTCTTTCTTAATTTTGCCCCACTGACAGCCCCACGAAGAAAAGTCACAACTTTGCAATTTAGCGTCACTGTTTGGTATACTCGATTGCAATTTGGTGGCAAATTCTCTAGGATGAGTTTGTTCTGGTACAACACTTATGAAATCACCCAAAATGTCAGAAAAAAAAAAGGCACATTAAAACCAAAATGGCCTTCTATTGTACGTTTCACAGCTGAGCTTATCGACTTTTGTCCGTGCTGTTCTTCAGGCCGGCTTTCCACCAGACAAAAAGATAATTGCCTGCTGCAAAAGTGGTGAAAATGTCAATTATTTTTTGTTTCTTTTTCCCCCTCAGGATGACAGCTTATAAAGACGAGTTTCTTTGCTCTCACTCTGCTGAATGACGTTATTCCAACTTCTTTGTATAAGTGGCAACCACTAACACCTGAATTTACTCTGTTGATATGAATCACAGTATTTACAGTGAAGGCAACATAATCGGGAAAATTGACTTTTTATTGTGTGTACCCCCCCCCCAAAAAAAAAAAATAAGTGTGAAACTAAGTAACAAAGTCAGTCTTTTGTAAGCAACCTATTAGTGAATAGAGTGTCGCCTTGAAATAGTAGTTTGATGACCACAGTTGTAATTCAAAACACTCCTATCACAAATCTTTCCCCATTGAAATGAATGGCCAAGCAATTAACTAATTCCTGCCCCTCTCCAAAAAAAAGAGCAAAAATTGTGTTTTGAATTTTTTTCAAAAATAATATTGTAGTTTATTAAACACATTAATAACATAATTAAATAAAATGTATAGAACAATTTGTGCATGACAATTTAATGCTGCAATCCAATTCATTGTGCTGTTCCTTCTGGTGTGCCCGCCTTGGCCACTGGGAGAAGTATAATAATGTAAAGCAGATCTCTGCAAACTATACATCTGGCCCGCCCAGAGTCTCTTTTCAATTAATCGCTCAGTATTTGCCAAACTGCTGCTTATTGTGAACTAAGTTGAACTGAACAATGGATAATGAAAACATGAGATGAAAAAGTTTCAAAGTTTTGGTCCAATTTTCGGATCGTATGCCATTAGGTGGCTTTGAACTTTACATTCCCTGCATATTATGAATGCTAATACTCAAATATAATTCTTTTTTTTTTTTTTTTTTTACACATTTTTGAAAGTAATCCATATCAGCATACAAAGTCTTGAGCAACTCGTTGCCATCAGCATTGTTGTTTATGATTAGTGAAACAAGCTCAATGGATTCATGCTGATAGGATCAGTCCATTATCCACTCGGTGATGCACTGATCTATTTCATTAACAGCAGCAGCATCTTTGAATCTTTTTAACATAATTAGAGATATGGCCGGAGGTTCAAAGCACCAAAGACTTCAAACATGCAAAAAGACACGAAAGTGAAACAAGAAATCAATTCAATGAGAATAAAAGTGGTCTTTTGGCTTATTGTTGGATCTAATTTTCACTGATTCCAAATGAAGCAGCGGTCTCAAACGTAACGTCTCTGACACCTCTCTGAAGGATCGTGACGCCTCGCTTTCACGGTCTGTAGTCATACTGGAAAAATCAGGAACAAGCGAGCGTTTGCCCTTCTGCTCCGCAGGAGGTTTGTGTCCTCCCTCAAGTGTCATTAAGAGAAGACGATATTCTGTCAGCAAGGAAAACATAGACAAGATAGACAGTTTTTACCTTTTACGGTTAACAATGGTTAATTTTTGGTTGATTGAGTGCTACTGGGTAGCTATTATAATTCACAGACCACCATCAAGGTATTACACAGTTCAGTCAGGTCATCATTATTGGCCTTAGAACTAGCTCTGCTCAAAATTCGGGTCACATGTTTTTCCCATTTTTCTTCGGCGTTTTCCTTTGTGAAATCAGAACCGTTACAAAAGAAAATTACACTAGAGGTTAGTGAGACTCGTTCTTGTTTATGTGACTTGGTGTGGTTTGACTAACTTGGTACTGATGTCAAAAGTCATAAAATAATGAAGAATTTGATGGGCCTGCAACTGAGTGCATCCTGCTTTTTCGCTCAAAGTCAGCTCTCAGAGGCTCCAACTTGCATGAAGATAAGCGCGATATAAAATGAATGGAATCTTATTGTTTGGTTTTGGAGGCTGTTAAGGTTACAAGGACCGGGACTGCAATATGCACCAAATGTTCCGTGCTCACTTGGTAAACAACGGTGGTCACCATTTGAGACAAAGGCAGAGGAAGCACTTTTACTTGGGGTAAACAATCATGCTCAAACACTAATTGTTTTCCGTGCATGGCCTTAAATTCTGATCAAGCATGCAGCAAGGAAGGAGTTGAGGTGATGATATTTACATTTCCAAATTGTATCCTGCCTTCCAGTTCAAGGCCAGAGACTGGCAGATTAACCATAAAATCTGAATTTATTTTTAAAATTAATGTTGAAAATGGCAGTTTGCACAACTAAATAAGCAAATATAAATATGTTTAGAGGGGGCATCAATATTTTTACATTTTTTTATATCTGCAGCAGTACTCGGGACCTCGCCCCCATGAATAGCTGGGTTTACTGCGTATAAATAGTCCATAACCATCTTTTCCAGCTGCTCAAGGTCACTCGCATAGTACGTGTATACAACTTGCTTTATATCAAGCAACAAACTGCATCAGACTCACTCTGGCTTCTTTCGGTAACAGTCTAACTCCTCTTAGGCTAATTAACCCCCAGTGGCCTTTTATACAACTGGAAAATATTTTTAATAAATCACCTGCCACAGCAACTCCAATCCAACAACAAATCCAGGTCATTAGCAGGGTTATAATAGTTTGGGAATTTTCATTACAGTTAATTTGCAAGGTTTTTTTTTTTTTGTTCTTGTTGTTGTTTGTAATTAGTTATAATTATGATGTTTCTGAGCAAACTTGTTAGTTTTAGTTTAGTTGAAAATGCTTTGTTTTAGTTGAGTTTTTATTCGTTTTTTAATGTTGTCTATGGTGTACAAGATTAAAAGGCCATCACAGTAAATATTGTGTAGAAAAGAAAACGCACCAAAGATAATGTTTTAAAAACATTGTGAAAACAACCATCCATGAATGAAATACAACCCCAAACGGCTCATTTATTAAATTCATTGGCAAAGATGAAAACAAAGTACACTTTGGCCGCTATTGTAGCTTTGTTAGTTTTGAAAACGTAAAATGTAGTTCTAGTTCATTTTCAAGTTTTCAAAAGCATTTTTGTACATATTGAATTTCTTTAATTTTTTTTTTCAAAGTTTTGGATATTTTTAGTAATTTCGTGAGTTTTCGTTCACGAAAATAACCTTGGTCCATAGTGGCGCACAAGTATGCAATAACCAGGATTCTTAACAGTATTTAATGGCCAACGCTGTGGTTTCACTCTAAGTGCTCTTTTCATTGTCTTGGTGACTCTTCCAGTCAGTGGAAATGGCTTTCACGAGCATTGCAAATGACAGTCATAGGAGCACAATCATGCAAGTGTCTACAATAAGACATGACTATCAATCCCTTGGAGAGGCAACAGTGATGGGAAACCCATTACAAGTCAAGACAAGTTTGCTTGGATTGATGCAGGTTACAATGATAACTGTGGTCTTGGCTGCTAGGTGAAGCAAGTATGGTCTGAAGTGCATGTGGTTTTGGATAATGGAAGAAAAGGGGACCTATCCATTAAGTCCTGGGAGTGTGGAAGAAAAGGGCACCTCTCGATTAAGTCTTGGGAGTGTTCTGGTACTTTAAAAGCTTCTTTGGTAAATAAAAAAGGCAATGAATGCCAAAGTATCAATCAGTTCTACTAAGGGTGATCGAGCGATGAAGTGACTCGATAGCTTTTATCTGGAGACATTGCAGGCTAAAAGTACTTGTTTTGTTTATAGGAAAATCGAAACGTTTAAAGTTACGACAGACCCATAAGCAGAAGTCCTAGTCCAGATGAAAACTATGGAAAATTTGTGGACAGGATAAAATGGATGTTTTTGAAAGACAAAGGCAAAAAGAAAAAGGACTCATGCGAGGATTTTGGTAGGCACCTAATGCTAACTCGAGCATAGTTTTTTTAATTTACTTTTGTTTCTATGCCAGTCCGTCAAAATGTCTACACATGACACTGATCCATAACCCTAACACCTAACACGTAACTCTGATCCTAACCCTACAAAAATTGTTATCATTGATCCTCAGTCTGTCTGCTTCAGAGCGCGACTGGAAGATGAGTTGCCCTCGGGCTGAGTTGGAGGAAAAAGAGCGCCCTTCGTCCGAGGAGTTAGAATGTAAAATCTGCTACCAGCGCTACAATGCAAACAACCGCCGACCCAAACTTCTGGACTGCCTCCATCGGGTGTGCGCCCGTTGCCTGGTCAAGATCCTCTACATTGCTGACGGCGCAGGCTGCATTTGCTGCCCGTTTTGTCGCCACCAAACCCAGATCGGCGATTACGAGGTATCCGCGCTGCCCGACGACGCCAATATCATGTCCCGCCTAAAGCTTTGCAACAAGTCCTGGAGCTTGGACCACAACCAGGAAGTGGTCCTCTCCCCAAAGAGTTTCTTCTCCTCCAGCCCGTCACGCGACTCATCCAACTGCCTCTTCATCACCATCATGGATGTGCAGAGGGAGTCGCAGGGCTTCCCGAGTCACAACAGCTCTGACTTGGAGCGCAACGTGGAATCACTGTCGGTGGGTTCCAATGGGCAGGCAGACCAGGACTCCCTGACCAAATTCTGCAATCATGTCCCACGCATCCTGGTGTGGCTGCTGGGCTTCTTGTACTTTGGCTCCCTGCCTCTTGGGATTTACTTGTTGGTGATCCAGAGGGTGACTCTTGGCATTGTGTGCGTCAGTTTGGTGCCATCCAGTTTGACGGTGTGTCTGGTCTACGGCTTCTGCCAGTGCTTGTGCCAAGGCATGTGCGACTGCTCCTCCAGGGGATGAACACCGAACAAGCAAAACCGGTGATATGGATGAAGACATGAATACCCGTGTAGTGTTTGTGCATTTAGAGGCAGGTCTTAGAGTTCCAACTTAATAGAATCCATGTGTATTTACACACAATAGTTGAAGCATATACAATGATAACGAATATTATTTTCTGGAACAGTGTTGATGACATGGTGAATGTGATTTACCGAATGATTATGAAAGTTCCTATTAAGATGCTGCATTTTCAGGAAAATCACTGTGGTGGTCAAGCCCTTCTGTGTAATGCTTAAGTTAATTTTAATCTATGGGTAAGTGTTTTTTTTTTTTCATTATTAACTCATCTGATTTCCTTGCGTTTCTGTGTACCTGCTAATAACTACAGCCTGTTGACTAAATAAACCGAGGATTTTTTTTCCATACATGTCCACGAATCCGCTTCATACTGCAACGTTGTGGCTGTTTGCCATTTGCCAAGTGTATTTTCGAGCATGTAAACATTTAATGAACGGGTGTCAAAATAAATCTTTTTCAAAAAAAAAAATATCTGACCAAAGAACCAATTAAGAGACAAATTAGCAAGAAATTAAACAACCAATTTACTATGTAACTGACCAACCACGTTATCAACTGATCCAACTGAACCATAAATTAACTACTAAAGTCTCAAACAAACTAACCTACTAAAAAGTAACCAGCTTTCTAAACAACCAGCTAACTCAGCAATTTACTAAACAGCTAACTAACCAACTGACCGACCAAGTAAAGAACCAACCACACAGACAAAATGACCAACCAACTACTAAACTCAAAGACTAACCAACTAAATAGTAATGCAGCAAACTAACCACCCAAGTAAATAACAAACTGACCAACCAAGTAAACAACTAACCAACCAACCAAAAAATGCTAACTGACCAACTACTAACTGAACTCACTTGATGAACAACTAACACACAATTCATCTACCAGTAATTATGTTACCAACTAACCGAATAAGTAAACAATCAGCTGACTAACAGACTGAACAGGCAACTGCTGAACTAACAACCAGTCCAGCTGATTACATAGCCAACCAAATAAACAAGTAAACAACCAACTAACCACCTAACCAACAACTTGAACAATTAATTGTCTAACCACTAAATTCAACTCAGATGAACAAATTGAACAACAAACTCGCGAACCAAGTGAACAACCAAACAAGTTCAAAGCCAACTAGCTGACCAACTAACAAACGAACAAACCAACCAAGTGAACAACCAATCGACTAACTAATCAAGAATCCAACTAATAAACAGCCAACAAACCAAGCAATGTGACAGAATGTTTCAGGAATGATCAAATCTCAGACATTAGTTTTGCTGCTATTCAATATTAGAATCACAGGTGAATCGCATTGCAATGTCACAGATGGATCGGCCAAATTACATTTCTGGGTCGAAGGCGAGATCCAGCGGGCAACGGCCAAGCTGTCACTGTGTACGGCGATCCAAAGTAACTACCAAAGAGCTGCTGAACAAACAAATACATACACACTTCATACATACAAGGTTGTGTAAAGTTAAAAGTTGAGTTATTTGACATTTTCGGCACAAAGGTTTCACCATTTTGACAACAAACTTGCGACTCTGTAGTAGCCTTGAAAGTGTCTCTTCACATTTTGTCCTTTTGACTAATGACACACTCACAATCATTGTCTTGGCTCTGGCGAAAATGACGTCAGTGTGACTAAGTGGCACTTAGCCTTTCTTGAAAAAGTCTTGCGAGGCTGCTTTGATTGCTTTGCTTTCTAACCCAGCTTTGCCTTCGAAACCACATATTCCACTAATCTGCTCTCAAGTTCAATTGTTGAATGTGCAGATAGGCTTCATGTAAGTAATGCTTATTGAAAGATGAAGGCAAACTAAATTGCGGTTCTCATTGCAAAGTCGTGGTGTGCCAGCGCGGTAATTACAGGCAAGCGGATGCTAATGATCCTTAATTGGAGTCAGTAGCCTGTATAACAAACAGCTAATGTTTCCTTTCACTGCTCTGATTGTGCGTGTCTGGCCTTCGTCCAGTCATCGAGGACCTCTGAATAATTTCATCCCCAAATGGGAGGCACTGCAAAAACAGTTAGGGAACCACTGACTTACTGAAATAAATACAAATGTTTTTTGTTTGTTTTTTTTCAAATCAATTAATTTTAAAACTTTAATAAATTAACATTAAATACATGTCAAATGATATATTTTACTAATCATGTTTTATTTTATTATATTCTCTATAAATTAACTAAAATGGAAAAAAAAAAAAGTGAACAAGGGGAAGGGGAGAAAGGTGAAAGCACTAAATCCTGAAGGACCCTTGCGCATGTAAAAGCTCCGTCTACAGGCCGTAATGCATAGCATCCCTGCTGGAGAGCAACTCACCTTGACGCGCTCCTCCAACTTCCCAAATCGGACGGTGCCACTCAGGATGCTACTGATGAATCCTTGTTTTTCCTGCTGGAGTATGGAGGCCTGTGGAGGAGAAGGAAGAGGAACAAAACATCAACTGAAGCTTGAAGGAGATAGTGACAGTCTGTCGGTTCTAGGACAGACATGGGCAAACTACGGGCTGCAGCTTTTTAATCCGGCCTGAAGAAATTGTCCAACTAAAAAAAAAAAAAAAAATGTTTTTTAATTCATTCAATCATGTCGTCTTATCCTTACAATGCCCACATTTTGCCATTAGTTGCACAGTGATCATCAGAGACAAAAGCCAAAATTCTTGTCTGGCGATGACGTCTTTCACTCCCGCATGCCAACACACGCTAAAAATACATTTCGGGGTCTGGAAATGAGCAAAATTTGCTTGCCGCCATGCCAAATAAATCCACTATAAAAAGTAGATTGTAGCGGTGGTGAAGTTCAGTCAAGGAACGAAGATAATTATTTATCTTTGTTTCTTGTATTACAGTTTAACTTTGTTCCTTGCGTTGTTCATTGCAAAGAACTTTGCTTCGCACTAGAGTTTGCAATAATTTATTATTTGTATTATTGTTTATTAATTGTAATATGTCACACATTTATTTTTACTCAGTTGGTTTAACTTATTGAAAAAAGATGTTGTTAGTCACATTTTATATCGTAAACAATAGTTAAATAATTAACATTTATTACCACAAATAACAGAAAAAGTAGAGAAACTGACAGTTTTGTGATAATTGAGTAGCTTTTGAGCATGGAGTAGCTGAAGGGGAAACCACAAGGAAAGGACTTGTATGAACAGGTGTGTAAACAATGCATCTTGCATATTCACAGACACAAACATTCTACCAAGATGAGAGCAATTTTATATTTGAAAGGCGTTGCCCTCAGTGCACACTGTAAGTAAATTGGGTAGTTCATTTATTTGTGTGTGCTTATTTATTTGCTATGCCCAAATTTTGGATCCCATTGAGGCGGGCAAGTCAAAAAGTTTGCCCACCACTGTTCTAGAATTACCATTCATGAACTCACCTACTTGTGCTATCTTTTCATTCACATATTTTTGCAATTATTCTGTAAAGCCATAATCCCAGAATCGTTGTTGATACTATGTATCTATTAGTGAGTCAAAAACATCATAATGGCTATTAGGAAAGTAGTACTTGTGATTTTTATGGGTTACAAAGCAGCAACACACCCAACAGTATCCTCCACTTTTGGTGCATTTTTCCCCTATTAAAATCATCAGTAAGGCATTTTTTACTAAGATAAGCTTGAAATGATTGATTGGATTTGTGATCATAGTTTGGGGCTTACGTAGGATTTAGGGTGCCTTAAAACATGAGTTGATCTAGTTCTGTAACCACACATGTACACTCATATCTCAAATAATCTTTCCAAATTAAAATGCATGGAAAGACAATTTGTTTGTTGCAGTCACTCACAGAAAACTGCAAACATTTTTTAAAAATGTTTTTTCCTAAGAAAAACTGCACTCAATATTGTACTGTATAAAAATACACAGAAGCCTAATAGCATTTACTCTAGTCTCCATGTAACCTAGCAACACAAATGATGTATTCTTTGGCTGTGGGGACAAAGAAAACCAATGTGAACTAAAGATGAAAACCAAAAATCAGCAATGCGACGGTTCCACTTGTATCTTAAGGCAAATGTGGAGGCAATAAACATTTTTAGCGGGTGCATCCATAATTCGTGAATCTTTAATATTCGCTCTGGAGCTTGGTCTATAACCTCTTTGGAAAAAAATGTCAAATCTAAACCGCTGCATAGTAAAGTTGTCTACTTGCACCTCGACGATAACAGACATATGTTGCGAAAATTATGCCTCTAATAGCCTAAAGCCATCTGTGTGCACAACTCGGATAACAAGCAACAACACACTTTTAGCACTGGCGCATGCACAAATTGGCTCCTATTATGCTCCATCTGGGCTGGCGTGTGTCAGGCTGACCTTCTACACAAGACGAGCTGACGCTTTTTAAAAGTCTGAGCGTGTTGACATTTGAGAGTGTCGTGATCATGCACACACGACAGTCTAGTGTTCGACAGCAAAACACTTGGCACAAAGGGACAGGGACTCCACGAAGATCTGCACAGCAAACTGTACCCAACGTTTTTATTGCTATTGTCAACGGAAAACATTGGGATTTGATACCAAAAATTGGTGATTTACATGTTGGCTACAGCATACCGACAATTGGGCTAAATTTGTTTTCCCATTCTTCCCAATCAAAGTTAGTAAAGACATTTTAAAAATCTGTTTAAATCTGGTACACACATAACGAGAATTGGGCAAATTTTGATCAGCTCAAAGTCAGCAAAGGCCCGACCATCAGATGTCTCTGCAAGATGATCCTGACCTATTATTGTGGCGGTAGTGATTCTGTTTTGAGCTTGGGCGGAAAATCATAAATGTCAACAAATATTTGACTCATTATGCGTATGTATAATAGCAAGTATGGCCAACCTATGGAATATGCAATTGTAAAGTGGTGTATAGTGAATCAGACCAAAACACTCCGCAGACGGAAATAATCGTTCAGAGCGGGGTTTTGTATTATCAAAATCAGTTCAGTGAGGCTAAGTAGGCAATTGTCGGCGAGTATTCAAGCAAGTCTCTTATCTCACCTCGCTGCTTAGCTATATAAATGCGCTGTTGGAGTGTGCTTGAAAACCAAAACAAATCAAGCCAAGGGTGGACGAAGGGGGCTCAGCCATTGTCTTGCAGATGCAGAACATCAATGTGACAGAGACGCATCCTCGCGGATGAGTGCAACAAATTAAGTCAACCCCCACATAGCTGCTGTCATAACAACCTATTAACGTGATATGAAGTCTACCTGCATGTGTTCTTCAAGTCAATGTACCTCGGCTGCTGACTGAGGCTAACCTTTGTCCCAATTCTGAGGCTACACTGCTCCTATCCACCGTGGCTGCACATTCTTTGTGCTCTTTCCTGAAAAAGAAAGTATTCACTGCTCTTCACTTCGATTTTCATTCATTTTTTCCTCTCAAAATTCGACACAACACCCAATAATGAAAATACGATGAAAATTTGAAACAAAGATTTTGCAAATTACACAATCTCACCCATACACTGAGTTTCGGCGGGCAGCTCGGTTAGGAGAAGACCTGCAGACGTTAGCAGTAGCCAAAAGTGTTTAATGTTTTAGCTTCTTTTTGTCTTTTTCCCAGTCTTGGCTTCTGATAAGTGCCACATGTTCGGGTAGGCTAAAAAAGTTGCTAAATATTAGCCATACTTTGCATTTGCATGAAACAGCGGATTACGAGTAGCATTTGAAAAGTAGTTGTTGAGTGGGAGGCAATTCTTTATCCATTGTTGACCAAAGAATGTCAGGAAATGGTTTTAAAATGCAGAAGAATTGTGCAACGTCCCCTGAAAGTAGATTAACAATTAACAATCATGAAATGGAAGTCTAAAATAAGTCACAGACCTGCTGTTAATAATAAACTGTAAAACAATTAAAATTGTCCGGTAAAACTGGGTTAAAATATGATGACCCTTCTTTTCCTCTTCAAAATTTAAAAATCAGTGATGAGGCTGCCACTACTACACAAAAATCTAAAAAGTGAGCTGTGAACTTATTGCCTGCAAAATGTTTGTCTTGCGTAAGGTCAAACTACACGACGGTTCAAATGTTTTCCTGTCACTTTCGAGGTTTATAGTTGCCTGTGTGGGAACATAAAACGTTAAACTCTAACTGGAAAGCGAGTCATGCAAACATGCAGCCAACTAGCATCACAACATGCAGGGTACCAGGCCGTCCTTTTTTGGATGGTACACATTACTACCTCATCAACCACTGACCGCAACACGTTTTGCATAGTCATCTCGTACCATGTGTACAAGTTGGTCACGTTCCTGCGAGATGCGGTCCGCCACGGAAACAACAGCTTCCAGGTAAGTACGCGTCTTGCCCTCCTTCAGCACACACTCGTTCTTCTGCTGCTTCAGCACACTCAGACGCCTCTCCATCCTCCTGCAATTGGTGGGCATACAAAGGAATGAGTCATTGTGAGAGGAAAGAAAAATCATCTATCCATCCATTATCTGATCCGCTTATCCATGGCTAGATGGGTGGATATCCTGCTAAAACTACTAACTTTACCTGTTGGCTTGTCTGCTGCTCTCCAACTCCGCTTGCACCCTCTCCACAGCCGCCATCAGTTCAACTTTGTCCGCTCGCAAACTTTGATTCTGATGGCGGAGGACATGTGCATCGTCCTCCTCACTTCTGTTCCGACGCTGCGCCTCCTCCAGCTGCCTGAAAAGAGTAATAAAAAACAGAAAATGGAATTTAGAGCTGCATGGGAAAGGATACCACACCCAATGCACAGTTAAAGGGATACAATTAAATAAATACAATCAATCAGTAAATAAATCGGATCAATGCAATATGAACACTTATTATACTGCACATTATCATTACATTTATAGTGCATCTGGAAAATGTTTATTTGAAAGCAGCAGATTTTTTTCCTGTACCGTTGCACAATCTTGTTTTGGACGTCTACAGTCAATTCCTTTGACTTCGAACTCGGTTTGTGTTCTGACAGTCACTGTTAACTTTGGGACCTTAAGTAGACGGGTCTGCCTTTCCAAATCATGGCCAATCAACTGAATTTAACACAAGTTGACGACAATTAAGATGTGGAAAACAGAACACACCTGAGGTCAACTTAACGGTACAATAGAGAAGGCTGTAAACACATTGTAACTTTGAAAAATTAAAAATGATGAAAAATACATAAATACAATTCTGTTGCCATCACAGAATGCTATGTGTTGACTTTAGAGGGTGAAAATGAATTTATTGAATTTTGGACTAAGCCTACAACACAATACAAAGTGGAAAAGTGAAGAGTTGCGATTCCTTCTAATTCTAATTCTAATGAAACGCTGTACCGCCTGAGCTTCCCAGCAATGCTGCAGTGCTCCTCCCAGGTGACGGCGTCCTTGAGGCGGGTCCTCAGAGTGAGCCCCTCTCTTTCACTTTGGCGTGCCTCTCTTCTACTCTCGTCCACTTCCTCCTGCAAACGCTGGTTTTCTGCCTCAAGCAGCATCAGCTGCTTTGACGCCCGAGACACTGCAAGGTGAAAAATGTGGATATTGATGGATGGGAAGATAGAAGGATGGATGACAGATGCATGGATATATGATGGCTATATGGGTAGAGGGGTGGAGGGATGGATGGTGGATCATAGACTTTGTAGACCTTCAGACAGACGTTTGCTGTGCTCGGCCTCGTTCTTGCCGTTCAGAGCCTCCAGTTGCTCAATCAGCAGCTGATTCTCTTGCAGCACCAGCATGGCCTGCTGCTGCACTTGATGGCTGCAAACACACAAGTACACACTCCCTTATGAAGTTCACATAATCTCTATCTCATCCTTGAACACATTTCGTTTTCTTACTAACCATTTCAAATCTTAAACTATCATATCTGTAATGTTGTTGTCATGTATAATATATAATATAATTATCATAATCTCTTGCTCTCCACCTTTCACGTGCAAGTTCATCTTTCCTCCACCTCCCATCTCCGCTCATCATTTAATCTTCTTTTATAATATAATCTCATAAAAAAATGCATCAACTCATTGAATATTGTCTAAATCAGGGATGGGCAATTTAAATGCTGGAGGGGTGGGGGGGGCACAATTTTTCATTCACATCACCAGATGTAAACCAATAATGCCACTTTTAAATAGGGCCAAAATATGTACAAAATGCATGCTCTTAATGTAGTTATTTTCCAATAATACAATTTTTATTGCATATATAAAAGATAAACTATCGGAACACAACAACAAAGGTTTTAAATCAAACAATAAATTAACCTCATACTGTATGCAAGTGAGCCCTTGCATAAAAAAAAAATCCCCATTCAAGGAATCACACAAAACTGATGAACACTGATCCAACATGAAGTGCAATATCGCTTCTTGTGCAATTTTCACAAATATCAACTCAATATTTGAATATTATTGCGGTACTGTTTGTCCTGCATGTCAATCCAAATCTCCACAAAATTATTAAACCTACTCATGTTTTAGTATAAAACCAACTAAGGCATGTATACCACATAGTGGTGATTGCCCATCAAGTTGCCCATTCCTGATATAAAATCTGATATAGAACAACAACGTCATGAGAAAAATAAATGCATGAGGTTGTGTGTTGTATTCACCATTCCTCCTGGCTGAGGCCTCCAGTCTTCTTGGCCAATTGACGGTGAAACATCTCATTTTCTTTCACCACCTCCTCCACGTGCACCCGAAGCTTCTTCACCTCCTCCTGTGGCAATCAATCACATTCTGCTGTCATCCTGGATTAAACCCCTTGGTTTTACTCTGATGCTCACATGCGTCTTACCTCAGCAGAGCGCAGGAGAGCGTCTTTGTCATTCAACATGTCTTCGTAGGCCAACATCAGAGGAGACAAATACTTCATGTCCACCTATACCATCCAAGGAAAAGAGCGATGTCAACGGGGAACAGACTGGACTGGTTGCCAGCCAAGAAGACAAATAAGGATTCACACCAAAAATTTAATTGCACACAATATGTTTTAAAAGAATACAACACTTGAAAAAAATATAGACATAAAATATGACATAGTTGTTGAAGTATGACTTTTATGACTTTGAATAAAATGTATAAAATAATTCACATTTTACTCTTTGAATAAAATGTATTGTTTGTTCATCAAATTGTGAATCTTGACATGCAATCCCCTGAAATTACAACCCCTTCGTATGACTTTTAAGGCAGTCGCCAGCCATTTTGAAAAAGGCTTACTCATTGTCGACCATCCTATGACCACAACACAAGAGATATGCTATCACTAACACATCTGAAATGTGCCCTGTCTTATCCATTGCTATCTTTAACTGCTGGCGCTGTCGTCTTGGCAACGACAGAGAGACTGTGACAAGATTAATCTTCTGATTTCGATTCGACAATTACCACAAAATATTATACTGATCTTACTTCAGGCAGTTTTCATTTGTTACTAACCAGCCACGGAGGAGGTGAACCCATCTTTGGTAGGCTGCTTAATCTGGAGCTCTACAACACACATCATAATAACACAGTTAACAAGAGATTGCAATTTCTGTTGAAAGTGCATGAGATTGCAGAAGACCTGATGCTGAGTTGAAATGCATTAGAATTAATTGAAAGGGATGAAATGCAGAATGTGGGAATTGGGAAATTCTAAAACGAGTCATCACCCACAAACTGGTGTGACTTTCTCTTTAATCTTGAATGCACACTGTGCTGCGATCCATGTTTTTTTTATGTAGTGTCATGACGCTACAGAACCTCTGTAGACAACACAGTGTGCATTTTTGTGCTTATCTGAAAATCGTGACTGTACTTGCAGCAAAACGCAAATCCGTCTTTGTGACTTTGGTCTGTACTATGATGTTAGGAATCAGGTGTTTTTCTGTATTTTATATTTCTTCATAGGTGCGTGAGAGACATACTACGGGTGAGAAGATTGTATTGTTTATTTAAGTCTTGTCAATTAATTCTCTCTCCTGCTACTCGGTAAAATACAACCATGGAGATAAATTGCGCAATGCTACGTAAAATGAATTCACCTCAAGTGTATGTAGGCGTGAATACATTCAACAAAGTAACTTTGAGCAGTATATGAAAAAAAGCTGTAGTCCAACTACTTGACAAATAAAAGTGACATGTAAGATTAGGAGTTACTTCAAAATGTGCACATTTTGGAGCAACGTGCAACATTGTCATGCATTACTGGCGTCTACCATGCAGCCAACACACAAAGAACTAATTTTCCCTAAAAATTTCATATTTAGCATGTTTTTTTCCTTAAACACGCTTCCTTGAGAAAAATAAGCCTGTGATTGCTGAGAAACATCGGTTGCCACAATATAGCTGCCAAGTAAACTTCAAGTATGTGCTGTGATTCAACACTAAAATCAAATCAACACGCTTGGATTACACATGGCAAACCTGCAGTGCAATACTGACACGTGGCGGCGTCTTGGAGGTATCAACGGAAATAATAATCAAGTGAATTGTTCATACTTGTTCAATTCATGTTGTACCATGCCTCTCGCGACAGTCAGCTGAGCCAGCTCACCCAAGACCCGAACGGGGACAAGCGCTATAGAAAACCGACTGATGGATAATTTGACGGTCAGTAGAGTGTGCATGTTGTTGTTTGTACCTCCTGCTTGTTGAGCGGCCTGTATTTGGTCTGGTAAGCACTCAGCTCAACACTGAGACGATGGACGCAGCGTTTGAGAGCGTCGTTTTCATCCACTAGCTCCTGCGCCTGCTGCCTTGCATCCCGCAGCTCTGCGTGCATACCTGCTACAAATAAATTCAAAATATACTGTTTACATCAAACTGCACTTTCAGGCACTATCCTAGCCACATTTAGTCGATTGAGACCCATCAACGCAACTGTTTTAATTCCTTGTTATTGATTAAATACAGTTTGGGTAAAATTAGTTTTATTCTTGACTCAACACTAGAAATGTTTTCACTGTTTAGGTTTTCTAACATAGTTTGAAATTTATTGGACCATGGAGTACTTTCAGGCTGAAAAAACCGTGTACCTGTAGGCGAAGTCCGGATTGACTGGACACGCCCGCGACTGACTTCCTGTTCCAGGTGTCGTAGCTTTTCCTCCAACATGGCGTTCTTTTCCTTTAGGGACTTTACTGCTTCCCCGTCCTCAGTCAGGACACTGTCCTCACGAGATGGCTGACTCCGTGCTTTTGGCTCTTTGGATTGGCTGGTGGCTGAACAGGAAATGGATGACATGAAATGATTTGGGATATGAGAAGAAGAACAAAGTGGAGGTTGTAGATGCTTACAGGGCGTGTCTTCCTTATGCTTTGTGGAGTCTTTTTTCTTCATTTTCTTGCTGCTGCTGGCTGGAGGAACCACAACATTTTCCCTCAGGAGTTCTGCCCAAAAAAATCATTATATGAATGCTTTAAAAACATTCTTTCTTTTTCTTTGGCATTTGCTGGTATATAATAATATACTGTATTTTATTTAATAATATAACACCTAAAGTTCTTCCCTTAATAAACAATTCACTAACACGTGTTACGCTCCGCAATTAAGTACCAATAATTATAAAGATCATTTGGCTTTTTTCCACAGAAGGAAGAATTGGGATGCAGGAAAGTGATAACCTCTGCAGACTGCTCAGGACAATCTATAAATGACACCTCCAAAGGGTACAAGCTACGGTACGTTTTACTGTTGTTAACTTTGCCCAGGGGTCTTCAATCCTGTTCCTCGAGGGCCAGTGTCCTGCCCGTTTTCCATCTTTCCCTGCTGCAACACACCTGAAGGATCGTTATCTAACTTTTGTCGACCTTGCTGATTATCTGATCATTTGAATCAGCTGTGTTGCAGCTGGGAGAATTGGAAAACCTGCAGGATACCGGCCCTTGAGGAACAGGATTGAGGACCCCTGACTTTGCCTGTACAGGATAGTGAATAAATGTTGACTTCAAACAGGAACATTGCATTGTCTTCTGCAAAGGGAGTGAGTTTGCATGCTTCCCGCTGGATGTATCTTGACTTACAAGCATCAACTAACTGGAGATCTTGTCTGACATGTGACTCCTACCTGGAGAAGATTCCCTGCTGGCCAACATCGGATTTGTCCTGGGCGAACTTGTCTGGAAGACAAGGAGAAACATTTTGTTGTCATAACATTCACTCCAGTCACTTTGAATTGAAACCGTTTCTTTTGAAACTCGATCCCTTTGGAGTCCCAGTTGCCAGTATGCATTTTACTATGTAAAATACCGCCTCCCATTGTCTTAGGCTGGTTTCACTTCATTCGCAAGTGCTGCCAATGTCAAAGTTCAACACCCAAAGGCAGTTTGGTGAGGGGACCCAATGCACCATGAGACCACAGCATTTTTAATTTTCTGGGAGCAAAGTTTTTTTGTATTTTATGTATTCTTCAGTACTTTCTACTTATGATGTTTTCCTTATTTTTTATTTAATACAGAGCAGTGATTATATATGCTAAATTAATACATATTAACACACTTGCCTCATAATCTTTAGTTTGGCATCAATTCCTTCGTGTGTCCGTCCAATTTGTTGTTCCTGAGCTTTTCTTTCTTTGTTATATTTAATACAGAGTGTGATTCAATGCGTATTTGGTAAATAGACTTGTCACTTGTACTGATCCTCACCAAGTGCTTTAACGGCAACGCATAGAGTACAGCTTCTGGGTCTGAAGATTTCTTCTGTCTGTCCGGAGTATGGTAGACATGTTCTTCCTCCTCCAACATTCCTTCTTCATCTTCCTCATCCTCCTCACTCGGCTGTTCCTGCAGCTCCTCCTCAGAGTGGTCAAGGGAGGACAGAGGTGGCCGAGCGACAAAGCCTTCTGACCATCGATCACTATGGCAGATGGTCAATGCAAGTTAGAGTGGGGGAAAACATTACAAAATTAGGCTCTTTATGGCATTAATAGTTATGGATGGAGCAGGTGTGTTACCGTGTGTAGAGTGCAGTGCTGATGTTGCGTTCAGAAAGCAAAGACTCTGATTGGTCGCTCTCAGAGAAGGAACGGCGACGGGCCGGTGGGAGCACCCATGTCTGGCCGGTCAGCGAAGAAGACAAAATGGCAGCCGCTAAGGCTGATCTGCGGACATACAAAACAAGCTACTTGACGGACAATACAATACAACTTTATTAGGACAGCGCATTTCATAATAGTTGACAAAATTAACATTTGCAGCTTAAAATAAAATGAAATACATATATAACAAGGATAGAAAGGTAAATGACAGACTTTTCAGGGGAAAAAAAGGACAAACTGACAGACAATTTACTATCTGCAATATAAAATAAAATGACATTTTAAAAAGGATGTGACGGCAATTAATGTTTTAGAAAAGAAACACAAAACTCACATCTGTAGTGTAACATTAAGTGTTATTCATAATAATACAAAATATATTAGTTGATTTTTTTCAGAACAAATAATCTGATGGAAAAACAGAAAGAAAACAACTGACATTTAGAATCCTTCCGTGACTCACAAGAGAACATAAAATGTATATTCATACATATATTCATTTTTCTATGTCAAATATACAGTGTTATATTACAGTAGGCTATTATGTATATGTACCACTACAATTGTTAAGAAGTAGACAGAAATATTGTAAAACTAAATATTAGTACAACAACTAGAAGTGTTCCCTGAATAAACACCTTACCATAAACAGACAAGTAGTACTGGAGTAAATAAATTACCACTGGAAAAAAAAATAAGGTCTTTGTGTCTGTGTAAGACTCAACCCCCCTCCCCCCATCCATGTTTCTGTTCCGAACTGCCATTTTCCACCTCCAATTTTAGTATGTGTTGTTCCACATTACCCTCGAGACAGGGCGTTTCACACCCAACACTCACTTCCCCCCGTCCTGACATGCGCAGACGTTTGCATTGACGTTATTGCAATCAAATGCCTGTACAGTATGAACAATAGGATGGCGGGAAGAGCAGACTGATGAGAAACAAAAAGAGGAAGGAGAGGAAAAATGAGGAGAGGCGACTCCGGATACCTGGGTCTCTCGGTGGAAGGGGCGGGGCTGCGCGGGGGCGGGGTACGAGGGACAGCAGCTTTGGGGGCGATGGAGGCAGCGGGGACCAAACCATGGGCAATGTGTTTCTACATGCACACGCGCACACACACGGAATTACACGCGGGAGATCACACACAAAAAGCATATAGAGTCGAGGGGAGGTGGCGGAACAAAAATGGTGTGATGGAGTTTCTTCATGTACTGAGTTCAAGTTAAGTGAAGTCTGTTAGACAAATAACACATTTATGTCATGTCCTCTGCTGCCCTGTGCCGTCCGTCCCATCTTGTCCTCAGCCCAACTTTAGTCTAACGTTATTGTTGTAATGTTAGTCTGTTACTCCTGATTGAAGTCGTTTTTCGTTTGCTCGATTCTCTCTTTGCTCCGTGTTTACTCAATCCCCTCTCAAACATTGGATATGCAACCATGTCAATACAAAAGGATACAAAACCCCCCAAACAATTAATGGAGTAAAACTCACGAATTGTTTGTTTTTCTCCCTCCATAGGTTCAGCTTCAACATGGCGGACGGTGCTTGTCTACTAAATTCTTCTAACTTGGAGTCTGGCGGACATTCCGTTGGTGAAGTGCAACGCGCCTATGGTTATTGTTTCCGTGTTAATTTATTGCAACGATTACCGTTTATATGGATAAATCAATGCTAATCTTTCTGGGTGCTACTTGTTGCTTCCTCGTAACGAGACGCTTCTCGTCCATACGGCACATCGCTTCATCCGCCGCTTTGATTGGCTCGCCTCTTCCTCTCTGTCCAATTGGAGGCGTACTTGATTTTGCCTAGCAACCGCTTGCCTAGTCATTATATTTGCCGGTAGAGGGGGCTAAGATCCCACGAACGACTATCAAAATATATCGCCCACGATTATTTTGATGATAATAATACTATACGTGATACAGGATTCCCAGCTTATATTGCATGCAGTTAAATACATTTCAAACAATACACAAAAGTCTCCTACAATCCATAATGGTGCACTTGTATTTACTGTAGCTCCTTGCGTTGGGGGTAAAAAACAAACAAAAAAAAACCTCAATGTCCGGTTAAAATTTCCTTTTAAATTAAAAACTACTACGCACCTATTCTGTACTTTATTTAATACAGAACGTGGTCGTCCTTTGTATTCAAGCAATCCATCAAAATGGCTTCCACCAGTGAAAAAACAAACATTTTAAATACAAGTATTTAGAAAACTATTTTTAGTATATTTATTTCATTATAAAACACTAAAGTCTTCTATAGCGCTTATCCTCACTTTATGAAAATATGTTTTTGACAAAAATGAATACAGCAGGTGGTTCTCTGTGTTAAAATGGTGGGGATAAGCAGCTGGACAATTTCAATCATGTTGGCAAAAACAAGAAAAAATAAAATACAATGAAAATTGTGGACGGGAATAATTTCTTTGTAAAATTAGAACTTGCAAATTAATACGGAACACTTTTTTTTCTTAATTTACGTTTGCATTAGGTTGAAGTATAGTATAATTAGTTATAGGCTGACGTATTACCCAGCAAATGGATGAAGAAACGCATGCAGAGGATTTAGCAGGATGTCATGTGAGTTGAAAAACACCACTGTTGACTCGTTGGGTGTCAGAAGTCATTCCAGTCATTCTCGACCTGCTTGGACGTTCAGAAGACAAAACATGAATAAAAAGATAAAAATGTTTTTGTCCCCTTAGTTTTATTAAGATTAGATTCAACACAAGACACAAAGAATTTCCTGAAAAGCATTTACATACACCACAGGAGAAGGTAAAAATAACACAACAGCCCCTGAATGGAAGCCAGGTAGCAAGACAAAGTTTTTTTTTTTTGTTTGTTTGCAATATATGACATAGGTTTACAATATACGCTTAAATCTCAGGATGATACAATACACTTAAAGATCATCATGATGAGCACTTTTTACAACATGGCACTAAGTACAACGCGTCAGAGTGTTTTCTTATGACAATGTCCCAGCATACACACACTCAAAAAGGGAATAAAATACATTCCTTCAACGTGCAAAAAATTATTTCCATTCACAAACTACACAAAACCCAAGAGGAACATTTTTATATGACATAAATAATAAATTTGATTATCAAACATGTATAAGAATCTACTTTGTAGACAAAAGCGATCAGTCCAACACTGCAAAAGTGTCAGCAAAAATGGCCGCAGTCTTTCTGTGGAATGTTCAATTAAAGGTGACGTGGTCAGTCTGCTCCTACATTCACATTACAAAATGCACTATTATTATTTCTGGACGTGCTATGGAAGGATTTCTGCGACATTTGAGTTGGAATTGGAATTTCAAAAACTTTTTAATCTTAATCTATTTTGGAAATGAAAATAAACAGGAGATAATCCCCGCAAACAAATCTAAGCATTTTGAGACATCAATCACCCCCACTGTAAATTTATATTGACACCAAGTGCTAGAAATATGATAGTTTTAAAAATTTGAAGTTTGTGGGTGCTCAAAAGTGTTTGAAATTAGAATTGTAACTCAGATGCCACAGATATTCTGTACTTCCGTAACTTTGAGGCAGTTATTGGTATAAGCGAGGCAAACATTAAATCAGTATTTGTGCATTTACATTGCGTTCCAGGCACTCAAATGGAAAAAAAAAAGTTAGTCAAATTTTGATGCAAACATTGAACAAATTGAATGTGTTCATCAAATGACGGTGACCCTTTTTAGGTCGGTTCCTTGACGGATGGCTTTCCTCATTGTTGGAATCGATGCACACTTAATTGAGAAGCAAAGTTGCAAAAGTTGAAGTTAACAAGTGGCAGGCGGAGTTCTTGTAGAGAGACGTGAACCCTGACCGGTTGGATTTCATTCTTTGGAGATTACAACTTCTTTTTTGAAGACAATTTTTTCTAAGTGTACTCTTTTTTTTTACCGGATCAATGTGACTATTCTCATAAAATTGTTTTTAGTTCTTTATTTTTGTAAGAGTATCCTTTTTTTTTATACTCCAGTCAATGAGACTCTAATCAAAGAAGCAGTACCGTAATCTCATGAATGCATTCAGATTTTTACTCAAATAAAGTCTTCTTTATTGTACTAAGATGAATGCAATCAAATCAATGCTATGAAGATTGTAATTTCTTTAAAAATCCAACTATTCTCATAGGGTGACATTTTTACTCTCTACTGTTGTTGCTATTGTCAACTTTGAGGGGAAAAACTTGATTCTGTTGATATTGCGCCCTTTTTTCATTGAATAATCAACTTCTCTCTACTGATAACTTTTTAATCCCCCCCCAAATTATAACCCAAACCCTTTTATCTTTTGACTTCATTCTCGTAATATCGCAAATTTATTGAGGTAAAAATAAAATAAAATAAAATATAAATTAATTCCCAGGAAATAATTTTTTCCCCTCCAAAAATAATGTTATTATACTTGTAGAAATAATCCTTTACTCGCATGAATGCAACTTTGTCCTCCTAACATTACTGTTTTATCTTGAAGGAAATGTGATTTTAGACGCAAAAATATGACTTCATTGTAATATAACACTTTTTAAATTCAAATAAATGTGTCTTTATTCTAATAATCTCAATATTAAGGGTATTGCAACTTGATTCTCGGAAAGCTCGCTTTTTATGTGACATTATTTTCACGAGCCAACTTTTTCAAATACCTTTTTAATCTTCTAACATTCGGAATATTGTGTCCCAGAGTTTGTTATTAGGATTATTGATTGAGGACTTTAAAAAAAAAAGGCAGATTATCGCAATCACCTGCCATTTTTTTTTGTTTATGTTGAAAAGCGAATTCCTGCACATTTCACGAACGCAGCACAACATCGTTTAATCCAACGCTCGCTTATTAACGTCACCAACTGGCTGGCTGGCTCAGGCACTTTACTCAAGATCCCTTTAAAGGCTGTATAACAAAATCTGGTTAGCAGCTTAAAACATTTCATTCATTACATTTAAAAAGACAATTTCTTCAATCAGCGGTTTTAACCTGGGGGCGGTATATGTGTGTGTGTACAGTATAAATATTCATCGTAAGTGTTCGTGTCGCCACAGTGTTGCGGAATGCACCGCAGGGGCACCTGTGTACTCAGTAGAGGGCAGCGTCCTTGTAGGAGCTAGGGAAGGCCGAGCAGGGTTTGTTCCACGACTGCTCTGCGGTGGGCAGGCTGACGGTACTGGTGCTCTTCAATTTGTTCTTCAGACCCCAGCTGAGGAAAGACGACTTCTTGCTGATCTTGCGTGACTTGCCGTTCTTGTCGTCGCCATCGTAGGCCAGACAGATCATGGAGTACGTCTTGGGCAGGTTGCCGCAGAAAGTGGCGCTCTTTGCCGGCTGGACACACAAAATACATTTTCCGTTTTTTTTTTTTTATTAATTAATTCTTTTTTTTTTTTATTAAAAACAATGTGATTTTACTCCAAAAAGAAAAAAAAACATTTCCACAAATCTATGTCCAGTTTAATCTACAAATTTCATTTTATTCTCGTAAAATTCCGTCTTTAAAACATTAGATTTTTTAGGGTTATGAGACTTCTCATAAAATGACATCCTTTTAATTCCAATTTGAAAACGTACAACAATTCTCAAAAAGCATGATCTGAGATGCTACTTACAACTTAATTCTAGAAAGATTACTGCTTTTTTACTGGGGGAAAAAAATCTATATTTGAGAAAAGTCTAACATTTATTCTATAAGGGTTAGGGTTTTTACTTCACTTTTTTCGACTTGTAGAAAAATGAAAAAATACTACGGTACTTGATTTTTGCAAGATTGGAACTTTCTTCTGATAAAATGACATATTTTTGTGTGACAATTCCGAGTAAGGGTAAATCCTGCTTTTTTTATGTTTTGTTTTTTACTAAATCAGCATGCCTTTAATCTCGGAAGGTTTTTTTTTTTTATTCTTAAAGTATCGTATTTAACAGACCATTAGGCGCACCGTATTATGAACGAGTCAGTATAAAAATAAAAAAATAAATCAATAAATAAATCATACATAGACGTACTGGGAAAAAAAAAACATTGCTAACTAATCTGGTGATCGGTGGGTGACATTAACTTGGCTCAAAGAAGTGAAGCAGAAAGCGTAGTGTGAAATGGGCCTCACCATAGTCGGGTTGTTGTCCAGCACGCTGACCACCGTGATGTCCACGCCCTGCTCGTCCACGTCTTTCAACAGCCTCATCACTTCACCCACACCCATCCACTTGCATTCCGCCTCGCCCACTGCAACGATGTAGTCGCCCTCTTTCAGACCGTCGGCCTACCACAGATGAGAACGCTGGAGCTCAGACCTCCTGACACCGCAGAGTCAATATTTACACACCAGGTCCGCTTTACCTACTTTGATCAGCAAACACTGACTCGATTTGCTACAGTCAAAACACTCTCTATACCATCTCAATAATATATAGGAAACACGAGTCCTCTGATGAATCAATCGTAGCCGTTTGCTGATTGAAAATGATTTGGTTATATCAGTTCACTGACTCAGTTTACCAAAAAACTCACCAGAAATACTACAGGCTCATAAGATTCAATTGTAATGGTTTGTAGTGGTTGAGAAAGGAAAAACTGCAGACTCAAACTAGTGATCGGTTCACTGAATGAGTCGCATATTGTGATGCATTGTAGACCAATATTGTGTTCCAGTTAAGAGTCCGATCTCTATTAAGAAATCAATGATATTGAGTTGTGTCAACCCATTTGTCTTAAATGCAGTAAGATCAATGCTAATCCAACCCTATGATGATGTTTAGCTCCTTTAAGTCTAAAGCTCAGGTTTTACATGCTGCTCCGAATCAGCGGTCAGGTCATCTCCAGTCTAAACGCCAGAGAAGGCGGAGCAGTCATTTGGGGGTTTGAAGATTTATTTAACACGTGTTATTTTAAAGCCGTTCTAGTCAAACGTTAACAGAAGCCAGATGCGCGACATGAACTCCATGCAACATACTTACAATATTGAATAACTTGATCAACTCAGTCTACCTTTACATTAAATAAGATGGACCAGAATAAAGCTCCTGATTTTAATTTAATTACGAGTCAGCTGGAATCATTAATAGTCGCTGAGTCTAATTAAAAGCCTCGCAGGCTACGAAACAGATTAGCAGTGTTACATAAAGCCACTCAAACGAGGTCATAAACCTCTTTGGAACCTTAATACTGCTTTCAACTTCATGTGCACTGTCTGTCTCTTCTGTTGACTTAGGTGAGTGAACCAAGGCGACAAAATCATCCGCGTCTGTGGCGTTTCAGCTCATTGAGTTGCCTTGTGTATGAAATGTGCTATATAAATAAACCTACCTTGCCTTCTGCATACAGAGTCAGAAAGCCGATACAACTGAATCATCAGCGTGACCACTGTTTCCACTAACTCGAGTCGGTGAAGCGATACAACCAAATGGTCAGAGTCTGGGGTACTTCTGGTGAGTCCGCCACTCTCGAGTTAGTGACCCAATAAGACTGAACCATCTGATCCTGCTGGGTTTTTTATAACTATGTGTCAGGGAAGCAAATCAAACAAATCTTCTGAATCTGTAGTGTTTCCATTGAGTTACCTAAACAATGTGAGAGAACCAATCCAACCAAATTGTTGAGTCTGCCGTGTTTCTGCTAACTTGAATCAGTGAGCACGAACAATTGAGTCATTGACTCTGCTGTTTCCTCAACTTAATGCAGGGAACTGATACAGCGAATATCAACATTTGGTCCCCCTCTTTATTTATAAAGCAAAACTATGTTCAGCGATGAGATTGGACATTTGGTCTTTTTCAAAATTGCCCACAAAAATGAGTGAACAAGGACTACAATTCATACTCACAGCAGCAGGACAAAGGGGATCCAGCGAGACAACTTGAACCGGGGCATCCCCCTTTAGAGTGAAGCCCAGGTCTCTGTCCTCTGTGCGCAGGCGCACCTGTCGGGGTGCTGTCCAACGCTGCTTGGCAGAGAACACGGACAAAGGACCCTGAGCGAACACACGCGCACGCACGCAGGACATGTGTGTCAGTACAGCCATATAACCATATAGTTAAACCAATTAATCCCATATAGAGCCAGTTTGTATGACATATGTATAAACTAGACTGTTTGATAAAATGATACAAAACGATGAAAAAGTCATCCCAAGGATACTTACTTTGTACTTTCCTTCCTCTGGATATACTTATACAGTATCTACTGGGAAAATCTCCACTCGGCTAAATACCATCAATCCGTCACCGTATGAAGGGATTACACGGTTTTGGATTGAAGTTGACCAAACAAAGGCAGTAACAGACCTAACTAAATCTTAAATTCCATGAACAGGCTTATGCATGCTGAGGTCCCCAAGAAGGGAATTCATTCATCAAAAGAACTTAAAAAAAAATAACATCACAACTTCTTGCTTAGCACATCCAACACGATTACACAAACTGGAAATTGGGCTTCTGCTTTTTCCGTAACATTTTCAAACGATGACACAAATATACAGTATAAATAATCAAAACCACTGAAAACAATACTTACTACCGTTCATGTTTCTCTGTGTTATAGATTATTCCTAAACACATTTTATTGTAATCCCGCAAAAAAAAATAAAAAACTCAAAGAGCATACAAATAAACTTTGTATGTATATAAATAGCCTTTGTGCATTTTCACACTTGGTGGACATTATCTATTATTGACTTCTTCTTTGGTACATGTATCACCACCAAACAATCAAAACAATAACTTTCATCATGGGGCAGATTAAATGTCATGATGGAAGGATAAATCACCAAGAGTAAACCACTGCTAGTAGTGGAAAACAAAGTACATATTTTTCCATTGCACTTAATAGTATGTCCCGAGCACCATTGTCCACCATTAGTGTTAGTGTTTAGCACTTTATGATGATTAAAAAAAACATACATATACCCACAAATATACATACATTTAACACACAAACATTGTAAGTAGTAGATTAGTAACCCACATACCAGCCTCTGGAAAAAGTCGTTGACTTTCACCTTTAAGGCGGCGGGAACCTCCATCTCAGCTTGTTGTTCAGTTTTTGCTATAGTTAAAAAATATAATGATTCAAAACAAACACAGTGGCATTTTGATGTCATCAATACTACCGTGACTTATTATACACTCTGCGCATCATGCAATAAAAAAAAATGTCAGGTTAGCTCGTGGAGCACTCACAGATAATGTCGGGCGCGTCCAGGTAGTCTGTGAACTCCTCGTCCGGCTGGTTGTCGTTGGCTTTGTGCAGCGAGCGCTGGTGACTGGCCTTCAGGATGTCCTGCAGCACCTCCAGCTTGTTGAGATGATGGCACAAGCAGTAGATTCTCAATGCCTCCTCGTGCCCGGCGATGGCGCGACGGATGTGGGCTCTTCCTGTGGAGCGCGGCCGGCAATAGTCGCTTAAAGTAGTGGTCTCCAACCATGGGGCCACGGCCCGGTACCAGTTCAAAATAGCTCACGTACCAGGCCGCGGTGGGGCGCACAGAATGAAAAAAAAATAGCAGTAGCAGTATTTCCAGTTTATTTATTATTCGAGGCTGAAAAATATTTTATTTTGAAAAGTGACCGTCTTCTCTCCATTACATCGGACTCTTGACACGTCAAGATGCGAATTGCCTCTGTCGTATTACGCCAATATTAAACCAACAAGCTAGCGAAATAAGTAAAAAACACTCCACGTATGAAGCCTGCTCTACACAATATGCAACGACTACACACATACAAGAGAACAAGCTACACAATTTCCACCAACAACCCGAGCGAAGGTGAGTCTTCAGCGGGGATAGGTACCCAGAAAAAAAAAACGGTACGCAGCAATTCACAGAATCAGGATGTAGACAAATTAAATACACAAATTCTGCATGAGGATTATATAAGGTGGAATGCACAAAACAGCATATAAATGTAAAAAAAAGGGTATCTTTTTATTCCTTTGATGGGGCTAAATGTATTTAAGAATATGAAGTTCTAATTGAACAGGATTCCAGTGCATACCATCCATGAAATAGTGTCATTAAAAACAAGGAAGTCAGTAAATACTGTTCAGAATAAACCAGAGAATCAGCAAAATATGAATGCGATAATCAAGGAATGGCAAATACTAAATATTATACAATCAAGAAAGGTGAGACACAGCCCTACAGTCATATGATGGTGAACTTACCAACTCGCTCCCGCTCAGCTGTCTTCTTCAGAATATCCAGAGGAGAACAACCGTCGGGGAGGTGATCATACACTTGGGACAAGGTCTTTTCCTGCCGGTCCTCGTCGTCGCTCGGACCAACTAGACACAAGCAGAACACACACGCACGCACATCTTTTAGATTCTGCGGCATACCAGTTAGCCAGGTTTTGGAACTAAGTCAATGTTTCAGTACACGGCCTCATGTTTTTAAGTGTCGGTATTATTTTTATCCTGTTTGTGTGCGACTGTGTGTGTGTGTCTCAGGTCATTATAGTGTGATTTTTAACATGTACAATACGTTCGTGTCTGTCCTTGTGGACAAGTGGCAGGACAATTCTTAAGTCATGTAAAGCACTTTTGAGTGACTGTAGAAATAAAATTAGATTGATTGATTCATACTTCGTTTCCGAAAGAATTCCTTCGCACTTGTTTATTCACTCGCTTGCATAGGTCTCCACATGAACCAGAGTGTGCTTGCTTCAAATTTTTTATATACAACTGACACATAAAACTAAATAAAATCAAACATTTTACATTTAACCAGAAAAGTGCTCAACCAAACAAAAATGTCATTGAAGGAAAGTCCTTTACCTAAATGCATCATAACAACACCATAGATTGGCGAACAGATTAATATCTACAGATTACAATAATCAAAACGTACTTCTTTTTTGTCTCTATTGGGATCCCGTAGTCATCCAGTTAATGGGTACATTCACTGTTTTGCACAGGAATCTCATAATGAGCACCCTTCGCCCCCACTCTACCAGTTCTCCCACATCCCATTCATAACACAAAGTACTCTCCGTCCCCACATTTAATCTCACAGCATGCTAAAGTCATTAGCAACAAAAAGATGCCATCACGATCACAAACGAAACAGGCTTTCTTCTCTCCTGGGACTTTTCTCTTTGCCTGTCAGCTCTCAGCAATTCTTGGAAATGAGACTCTTTTTAGCCACAGTGTGTGTGTGTGTGTGTGTACATACGTGTGGTTGTGTGCGTCTCGAAATAACCCTTATGTAACAGCATTGAAGTGACTTGAGTTGAGGAAAAGTGATTCCATCCACTCGCAGCAATGATTCACATCCCGAATGACAGTATGCATGTATTCACGCATGTTTTTGTTATTAACAATAATTATGGGTACACAACCTCGAACTAACAGATCGAGACTTGGGAAAAGTATGCATGCAGTAGGTCGAGCTCCGTTCATTGATCAGTATTACAATATTGTAATGGCCATATGGTTGCTCATATTAATTCAGTTGAAATTATTTGCTAGGGCGGCAAATGTACGAAAATACATGAAGTTGATGTTAATATTAAAATAATAAACTAATTGTTTTTTAAAAGTATATATTTTTGAAATTTCTCGTTTAATAAAATGGTTTTACTTTTTTGTGTACGTGAGTTGATTTTTTTATACATATTTATTGCAGTAAAGCAATTCATCAACTGTATAATGAGAAAATATGACTAAATAAAAATATGACTAAATAAATGTTATTTTATCAATTTTAAGGGGCGTAAAATATTACATCCCTTTTGATCTTGTAACTGGTTGGCGGGCCGCAAAAAAAAATGCAGTGAGCAGTTCGTGACACACGGGGCAAACTTTGCCAGCCCCAGTCCGTAAACATAACTCTCGTTTAGGAACTCAATCGAGTATGCTCAAGCGAGCATATACACCATTTTCACGTGCGAACGTCAGTTCCATGTGTCATGGGAGAATAAAAACTAGAAGATACCAGACATATTTTGGATCCAAGGGATAAACAAAACCAGCCTCTTATCTATAAGCACACTATCAAATGAAAAGTGTCTCCCAACCTTCACTGAACCAAGGCACATATTTCACGTAAAAAGAATCTCACAGTACAGTACAGCACCAAAGAGATGCTGATTATTAAACGTACTTATGTGTGCAGATCACCACAAACATGTTTTGCTCGTCAAATTTCACTTGCGCTGACCAACCAATACATTTTTAACTGAAATTTGTCAACTAATTGAATAACTATATCCGAGTGTAGCAACATGAAACAAAAAGATTGAAGACCTATGCTACAAAAAAAAAAAAAATCAAGTTAGAATGTTTACTCACTTTTGAAAGAGCAGAATTTGAACCATTTCAACCAGACTCAACATTTTGAAAGAATGTTGCTACTGATTGTGTTTAAGACAGCAGAATAGGCAACGCTTAACAATAAACAGTGGACTTACCATGATGGTCCAGCAGGGCCGAGGCCACAAAGTAGTGTGCCATGGAGCGGTAGTGGTTGGTCTTCACTTGAGACATAGTGGACCAGAAAAAGGGCACATTGTCTTTCACAGGCGTCTGGATCATGGACTGGTGGACGTGGTCGTAGACCTCCGACACCTTGGCCGCCTCCTGCGCCATCCTGAACAGTGTCAGAACCTCGTTGCGGACGCCAGGCAGTGCAAGTTGCTCGAAGAGACACTCTTGCGCCTGCGCCAGCATCATGCGGATGAGCATAGCCAGCATGGCGGGACTCATGTCGTAGCTGGGCGTGTGTGTGAACGTCTCCTTAAGGTGGTTCAGGATGCCTGAAAGAGGAGACGGAAAATGTTCATCCTTCTTTTAAATCAAGGCCAACTACTGGCCTGAGACAAGTGGTTGTAAACTTGCATTTATGGACATGATACTCTTTTGTCACTCACTAAAGTGATCTAGCTCAGAGATCTCCAACTATCGGGCTGGTGCACGGGCCGCACAGATGAAAGACAAAAAAAAAACTTGCAGTGCTTCTGGTTTATTTATTATTTGTGGCCAAAAGTGACCGGCTCACCCCCGTTCCATCCATCTGTGATGGACTCGTGACAGTGGTGCAACGGATCATGTTTAACCCGTGATCCATTCGGATCAAGCACCACGGTTCGGGCCGGGCACGATCCAAGGAATGACCGGTGAGAATAAAACTGTGCTTGATCACATTAAGGCAACATGATTAGTCCGCAATCACTATATTAGCAGCAGAGGAAGTTGAAACCCGACATGGATCACGCAAGTCGCATGCATGGGAGCATTTTGGCAACTTGAAGTGAAACGAGTCCTCAATTTAATGATTCTGAGTCTTGTGACTCAAAATAGCCGACTGACGCAACAGAATCACCTAAATCCACTGTGATTTTTGACGGGGTGTGCTAAGTCAACTCATCTGAGGTTGCGATATTCCCAGTGAGTCCTCGAGCTCGAGTTAGTGCACTGATACAGATTGCAGTGAATCTGCTCCTCAAGTCAGTGAATAGATACAACTGACCATTTAATTTGAATCTGTTGAAATAATCTTTATACCTGCTGCCTTCTGGAAGGCCGAAATGGCCTCCCTCAAGCCGGCCGATGTCTGCCGGTCGCTGCGGGTACCGATCTGTGAGTAGAGGGCGGCCATGTTGAAGAGCATGCTGGCCTTCTCCAGCGAGAGGTTTTGCTGGCACACAGGGACGCCGGTGAAGGAGTCGTACCTTAAACCAAAGATGAGAAGGATGTTGTCAATTGCTACAATTTAACATTGGAGATCAATTTAGAGACCTTGTAAGATCGTACCATGTGAAGAAGATATTACTGTGATGCGTGGGTGAGAAGAATCGACTCTCCACCAACGGAAGATGGTTGAAGTATTTTGCCAGCAGCTCCACGCCAGCCTCGCTGCGACTTGGTGTCCGGCATGACTGGAAGTTAAAACAGAATAAAGACTGTCATCGATTTTATAGACCTAAGCAAATCTCACAAGATTCCCGCAAATCTTAGTCAGCACCAATTCATCAAATGTTCTTGTTTAATTCTTAACTATGATTAACTTTTTTGCATACACTTTTACAACAGTTACAATCATACGAGATTTCACATACTCAGATCATTTAGTTCTAACCATTCACTGACTTGAGTCATGCAGCAACAAGGCTGAGTCAGAAGATTCAGTTGCATCAATTCACGCATTCGATTTAATGGACTCACCGGAAGTATCATGAACTCGAATGATTAGGTCGCTTCACTTAAAACATTGTCTCCCTCAAGACTTTAGTTCGGTACTATTGTACTCATTGCTGGAATAAACTAACAAAAATAACTGTCACAAAGCAGTTCCTCAGGTTATGTCATAATATATTGACTAATCAAGCAATTGTAGATTTCTCACCGAAAACAAAACCACAAGAAGAGTCATGGTGTTTGTAGGGTGTGTCATAGATAATGACAAAAAATGTATCTTAAATTACCACCGACCCGAACTAAGGTGTGGTTCAGTGGAAACAAAGTTGAAGATGAGTTTGGTGTAGGCCTGACCGTGTGGAGACGAGTTATTGGAGATTTGTGTTTTCACGAAGAGTTGTCAAATCGCGACCATGCTCTGACTACACGCAATGACAAAAAAAACGACAATTCAGGTTTAGCATCATCCTTCTGTCTAGGGCACATCGTACCAACTGGGTAGCGTTGGATAAAATCAATAATGGCTGGAAACACCTGTTAGGTAACAAAATGGCAGATTTATTGAGGCTTTTTTTTGTGAAGCTACCCAGCGTGATTTGCCTATCTAATGTATTACTGCTATGAAAAACTGGCTTAACAGGGTGAATTTTTAAATTCTGGGGAATGTTCCAAGCAAATTTTCAGAGGAGTGAGTTCACATTGAGCTCACACACAAATGAATTTGTGGCAATTTATTCTTAGTGATTTTCAAACTTCTTCGGGGATGATATTTGAGTTTATATATACCTGCCGCAAGTCCATCAAGTCAGCAAGCTCTTCTTCGTAGTTGGCTCCAGCTTCGTTGTAATGTGAAACAATGTAATCCTGTTGGAGACAAACATCACAAAATGGTGAAGTGTAGCCATGTTTGTCTTGAAAACACAATCACTTATATTTGTATTTGCACATTTCATAACAGAAATGACTGTAAGATCAGCATTTACACGACGAAACCCCACTCTCTCATTACAAACAATGGGAGTTGTTGAGTCAAGTTCCTTAGTGAGTAAAGTATTTCCCGGAGCGGCTCAAGTACAGATGTGTTGACCCAAAAATATCGAACTGGAAAAACTATCCTAAACTACGATGCAAAATTAGCACTTCAGGCTTTTAGGTCATTAATGCCAGTGAAGCATCTACATGTTAGTGTATTTTACCCTAAAAGGCGTGGAGAAGTCAACTTCTTTGGTCTCCTTTAGACCCAGGGCAATGAGTGGGATGTTGGTCGTTTCCCTGGAGAGAAAAACACACAAGAAGGCAAACACAAAATGCTTTAAAATAACATGCAATCATTCAAAGTTCACTTTTTAGACCACAATAATAGGCTTGGTGGCATTTTGTTTTGCAATTGCTTAGAAACGTTGAAAGTCATTCAATATATGTATTATTAACTAGCTTGAGAGACGATCGTTTTTTCATTTAGCAGATATGTGAAAGTTGCCATTCTCATCCAATCCTGAGTGCAGACGGACACGTAGATTAGGCAGATGGCGTTACTACACAAACACAGCAGGTGTTTTAGATTTTAAAAGTCAAGGGAGGCCCTTCAGTGCAACTCAAAGTCTACACACGTGTGTTAATGAAACTTCCTGTGGTGTTTTCCCCTTCCTTTGGACTCTGCTAACACAAAACAGCCACTCATAAAGCACTGTGTTGATCAGGGATCATAACGATCCACGCTGGTGAAAGGAAACTGCTGAGGGACGCAGATTGAGCTTGATATCAAGGTGGACGATATGCAAACTTGACAAAGCTGCTACTGCTTCTGCCTGGCAAACAAGCTAGAGAGGATCACGTTCCTGTTCCTGCTGACTGTTGTGAATCTCAGACGCTTTCCTCTATTAAGAGGATGAGCTCATCACTTTCTCGTTTGGCTGAGGGTTCTCAACCCAAGGAGCGTATCTGCTCTGAAAAACCTTTTAACATGCACATGCACATTTCGGATGTATGCACACTCCCTCTTACCACTCACTGAAGTGTTCAAGACATGGAACAGACCCTGAAGGATCTTGTTTACGGCTCAAAGTGAACCATATGGACCCTGTACTACATTACAAGGAAAAAAAACTGTGTTGAGGTTTTCAGGGTATTTGAAACGTTTAAAGAAGCCAACCCCAGAAACCCAGATGACTTAGACAATTCATGGATTCAGATTTACTTTTATCAGTTCACTGACTAAATTCAACGCACTTGGCGGAAACACTGCAGAACCAGATGAATCTGTTGTTTTGGTTTGGTGACTGAAGTAAGAAGACCCAGCTAATCATACAAGTCTTAGATTCTTATGACTTGCTTGTATCAGTTCAATGACTTGAATTAACGGACTTCACGATTAAAAAGTGGGATCAGCTTAGTTGTTTTCACTGACTGCAGTTACTGGACTAACCAGAAATGCCACCCACAATCAGATGAGCCTGGAGATCGCTTATCTCATCAAGTTAGGCCGATTACACACATGAAGTCAATTGATTTTGCCCCTTCCCACCAAGGATGTCAAACGCTCAACTGTCTTATGACTTAGGTACCAATCTTAAATATTAAACAAATTCAATATTTACAAACAAAAACATTCATGTGTGTGAGGAAAGACGACAACTCTCAAGTCATGTGCCTCAGTCAACTGTGTCGTGAACGGAATGTAGCAAATCAAAGAAGTCCGCTGAAAAAAAGAAAGTGGTGGTAAATAAAACAAAATGGTACTTTCTCAATATGGAGAACACAGAGTACAAGCTTGTGAACTCACCAAGTACAGTCTTCCAAAGAAAATATGTGAGAACTTGTTCCTAACGCGAGTCTCTTTATAAATTGGAAGTGCTATGTACTTGTTAACCCGATAATTTGGTTGTATCGATTCACTGAGAGATTTAGCGGACACTCAAAATGTGGACATTTTTTGTCTTGTTCTATTTTGTTCTCACACTGAATGACTGTTGACAGCAGCACTGCAATAAGAGCTATGTTTATTTTCCCGTGCTTTGTGGGACACGTGTGATTTGCACACACAGGTGAGCTCCCAGGTAAACCAGTTGAATCCGGTCAGCTTGAGATACAAGCTCAGGTACAGTGGGAGCTATTCATGTGGACTCTCTGGGAAAAAAGGATTTTTTTTTGTGCGTCTCCCCTCAGAGCACTGTGCTTGTATTTCAGCTTCCAGCATTCCAATGCACTCTTCATGTTACCTTCGCAGAGAAAGCAGTCTATTGTAGACCAGTACGACGATGCTATCATTGGTAGGACTGGGGGATGGATAGGATAAAATGGAGGATGAGCGCGTTGTTTTGAAGACACACCAAATTCTCACCCTTTTGACAGTCGGAGCTCACTGGAACACTAAGAGTGTGATATTTTAAACTCAAATGAAAGCGGTAGTTAAATAACGCAACAAGAGAGAAAGAAAGAGAGGGGGGGGGGCAAGGAGTCTTTGAAGTATTTTTCATTAAGAATATTGTTTTTCGCTAGTTTTTCCCCAGTGGGACTTCAGCTTCTCATCATGTGTCTCCACTTAGAGACCACTTGAAACCTCTTGAAACCATCTGTCCACACACACACACACGCACACACCCCCCCACGCACGCACACTCCCACCCCCACACGCACTGACACATACACACACACACAATTGAATGCATACAGCTTTACTGAAATGTACCCATGGAGCAGAAATGACAGTTTTCGTCAAATTATTTGTTACATTAGATCAAGTCGATTTAAATTAAACTCCACTTTTCCTGAAAGAATCTCTCTCTCACACTCACTCACACACACGCACACAATAATACACCCATACACACGCCCACAGAAACTCTTCACACTTCACCCATGGCAACCACCAATAACAACAAACCTTAGCTTGTTGTGCTATACTAACCATGGTAACCATACAGAGGCTCGTTAAATAGAAATTGGAAAGCTACTTGATGGTTTCTCCTTTTTTCATCTACATTGTGAAACGGATTCACTGATGACTTTATAAACTCGACTTGGCCCCACAACAAGCCCTCATTAGTCTTTTTTTTTTTTTATGTGCCAAGCCTTGGCGCTGTCACAAACGGGAAGCTTTAAAACCAGCTTTAATAGATGAGTAGAGGTCCGTGTGTGCGTGTGTGTGTTTCAGAGAGACCATCGACCTCACGGCTCAAAAATCCACAAAACCACAATATTGTCTCCCGTTGGATTATTACGTTAATACTTTTAGCAGCTGGGTGACAGCTAAATGTCTTTCCAGCCATTAGAAATGGAAACAGAAATAATCCACAGTGTTTTCGGTGAGTATGCTAACTGGAGTTAATGAATTGCTGCAACCAAATCAAGAGGGCTCAATGTGTTTGGCAAATCTGCAAGCTTCAGCGTCTGAAGCAGGACAACCAAATCATCTGAGTCCATTTTTTGTTTGTTTGTTTGTTTGTTTTTGGTGAGGTCACTCGTGTCAATAAATCAATTTAACCAAATCATCTGAGTCTGTGTTGTTTCTGGTGAATGGTCCGGTTTACTGAACTTAACATCGGTCAGCCAGAGGAGTTATCAGAGTTAATTGAGACTGAGACTCCTCATTGAGTTGCAAGATTAAAATCAGCCCAGGTGATTTCTTAACCAACCATCTAGACTTTAACCAGAATCTGCTCAACTTTCTATATTCATATCATATCAAATCAAAACAAGAATATCTTCCTTAATTAACATACAGTAATTAAAAACTTGTATCGAAAGCAAATTAGTGCTAACCAGCCAACCGCCATTTAAGCAAGTTTCAATTCACCTAACCGGTAGACGTAAAATTATCACTGACCGCAACCACAAAAACTCGTTTTAGTGTAGGACCTTTGTCCTCCAAAAACGACCTGTCAGTTTTCAAAACAACAAGTAACTGCAGTGTTTCGCCTACGTGAGTATGTGTGTGTGTCAACTATTCTGTCATTAACTGCCATTCATCACACAGTGCCAGAAACGAGATCTCAGAACATGTTTGTCATCGGATCTTTGTTATGAAGAGAGTTACTTTTTAAACGTGTTGTTGGTGCCAACATGGGTTTAAAGATAAAGTAGACAACTGTTGAGAGAACCGTCTGCTTTGCATTGCTGCAGTTAGCAGCTTCTCAGCAAATATATTTGACTGCCTTTGTTACATTTAGGTGCATCTATGTGAATACGCACGCACAAGTCTGCTAATCAAAGTCTGTCAACAGTTTCGGAAACATCATTGGGCAAGGAGGCCGAGGAACGATATTTGGAGCCGGGAAACATAACTTTGTTGACATTTCTTGAAGCATACACTGAAAAAAAAAATGGATGAATTTACTCCGTTTTATTTTGTCAAGTGGTTGCACTAAATCACACCCAGATACATTTTTAAGTAGGTTAAATATCTACCAAAAAATGTGGCTGATTCCACCTTTTCGATGTATGCTGTAAGACATTTCAATTAAGTTAAGTTTACCGGCTTCTAATATCGTTTATCGCTCTCCTTCACTACTAAGAAATTTGTCTCGGCGCTGAAAAAAACATCCAAGCCTCTCTTTAATGTTGCCAGATACATACAGTATAACTTCTGATTATGTATGAATGTACTGTAAGAAGAGCGACTATTACGCAAAGCTAAAAACAAAGGTGTTACAGTCGCACTGACTGATTGACGACCCCGTGCGTTAGGTTACATGCTGCGGCACACAGGCGTTTTTAAATGACCACAGGGGGCAGCACGAGCCTGCCATTACAGACCAATAATGACCACTCCTCACCGCAAGCAGCAGCAGATGTTTTTCCCTAATGTGTCTTTGAAAAACAGCCAGCCTAACCACCGCCTGTGCATACATATTGACTGAGAAGATGGCCGCCACCCCCCGTACTCACTGGCTGTTCTGGTAGACCTCCACGGAGCTGTTGAGTCCTTCCAGCTGGCCCATGAGGAGCTGCAGGTTGGAGTTGACGTAGCTCAGCTCTAGCAAGACCATCTCCTTCACCTTGTTGTTGGAGGTCGCCCTGTGCACACACAAACACACACCACCGTAAGCCTTGTTATTACATGCTGTAATGCCGCCAGACCACACGTCTGCGTCATACTACCTTAACGTCAGCTGTCAACTGAGCCCAGTTTCCATCAAGTGCTTCAATAAAAGATGGCAAGTGCCGAAATCATACAGTAATTCCCCACTATTTGTGAGGGGATAGGGACCGAGCCGTGCTGCAAATGTGTGATTTATTGACGTCCACTGCAAAATTGTTAATAATTGCCAATATTAGTTGTTTAAAAAAAGGAGCGTCCAAACTATTTCCACCGAGTGCCACATACAAAAAAACAGAAGGAAAAGGAGGACACATCACCTTGTGTTCATGAAACATGCTGAAACCACTTTGTTATAATGCAGTGCTTCTCAATAATTTTCTGTTACGCCCCCTCCAGCAAGAAGAAAACTGTTCAAAATTACGGCACTCCTGGTCAACTTTAAATTGTGTGACAATTCTTCACATCGTTTACAAAACTGACTCAATGGTATTCTAATTGAATGTATATTTTATTTTAGTTTTAATTAAAAAAATGCTTTAATTTATTTTTTAAATGCAACTTTTTTATTTCTTAAATTAATTTTTAAAAATGTGTGATGCTTGTAAGAATCAACTTAAAAAGTTACTATGAAATTTCAGAACATTCAAATATTTTCACATTTTAAATGGCATTTTTTCTGCTAATTTTATAGAAATGAGTTTTAAGTTATATTGACTATTAGGAAATCAGAGTTTGTAGTAGTTGTATGTTTGTGGTTTAAACTATTATTAGAGGCCAAACATTTTTAGGAGGGGCGTCCATTACTCCCATCCAAAAGGTCTCAAAATCAGTCGCGTGTGTCTGCACAGCCTCGATAAGGTTTCATTGACACACATTGGCGTGTCGGCCTCTGGATGCTTTGTGCGTATCAAGCTGATACGATTCAGCGTTTTGTCGTTATCTGCTGTTCTTTGTCATGGGAGGACGGCATGATGCTGGGCCGTCATCAATCAAAGCCTGTTGCGTCGTCACCTTGCTCAACCTCTTATTAGAGAGGTTGCCTTGTTTACGAATGAAACCGGTAAAACAGAGTTGCACGTTGAGGTTACCACGCCATGTTGCACCTACTTCGGCCACTGACTAAAAATAAACTGTCACTCAGTGGACCTTCGACAAGATGCCCGACTTGACTAACCAACCAAACAACTAAGACATTAACTAACTTACCAACTAATCAACCAATGGACTAACCCAACTAATTTGAAACTCTAACCCTGGCTCACGTCTTTATTTGAAACCCTAATTCTGGATGAAAGTATTCAATAAACTTTCAATCCAGCCCCCAAGCCATAATCTTGGTGTCAAACCATAATTTGAAAGTCTAACCCAGACTTGAAACCTCGACCATGTTGTGAAACCCTACTTAATGTTGAAACCAAGGCTTAAAAATTTGAAATCCAAAACTCTAACTCTGTCTTGAATCCTGATTTTGAAACCTCAATCGAGTCTTGAAACCCTCACAGTCTTAGTAACACTTTTTACTTAGCGTTGCGTTTCGGACCGAATTAAATGAAAAAAGCAGGTCAGCCATTCCCATTCGAGCCAAAGCCACACGCAAACTCATCTCCTCGGAGCGACGTTATTTGCTGGCTCTTTGCTTATTGGCTTCTGGAGAGAACTACAACCCCCGGACGACTGTTCAACTTTTTCTTATTCCAGCTAATGGCCATGCAGTAATGTCCAAGTAAATACATTTAAAACAGATCCCAAAGGCCTGCGAATTAAATTAATTGCCAAAGATGAAAACAAAGGACATTTTTGCTTTAATTATAGTTAGTTTTAGTTTTATAAACGTCATTGAAAAGTATGTACTTTCTGTTAGTTTTCATTTTTTTTAAATGTTACTTTTCGTGAACTAAAATAACCTTGGTGAGAGGTGCCCATAAAAGACAAATAAAGTCTAGTGGGGGAATTTACCATATGTCTAACATAAATATAACACACGACAAAATTCATAAAACACTTGCTGGTCAACACAAACCATGCTGACTGTAGAGACATTACACAAGGCTGCGTGTCTTTTTTCATCCCTTTGATAAGATAAAGACAAACTGGTCGAACCAGACGGATTTCACCAACTGCTGATAGACGCGCGCGCACGCAAATAACTGCAAAGAGACAATTAGGACTGCAGTAAAGACATTAACAGTGTGTTGTATCCTTGGCAAAAAGCTTCACCTTGCAGTGCATGCACAACTATGTGAAGAAAAAAAACAAGTTGATTTGCTCCTCAGCATGGCAGACTATGTGAAGCACTGCAGGAATGCCAGACACCAGACAGGAAGGCTGCAATGTACGCATGCACACACACTCTGCCAACCCATGCACATACACACTACTTTATTAAAAAGTCCTTCTATTTGGAGGTTTTGTGCTATGCTTTTATTGTGTTCGGTCATCCCAGCCGTGAACATTGAGAGCAGCATACATTAACAGACTTTAAAGTTTTCTAAACAGCATAGGTCTGCAAAAATGCAGGACATTTTTCATGCTCAGATCTCATTTTAAGCAATGATAGAGAGATATAGGCAGAGACAGATACAGTAGGTACTGTAGATCAGGGTTCACTAAGGTTCTTGAAAGTGAGAGCTACTTGGGTACTGATTAATGCAAAGGGCAACCAGTTTGAAACGCTTTAGAAATAAGACATTTGCTCAAACTACCTTACATTGTGTTATTATTAATAATTAATGACATGATAACAAACAGTTAACTCGGTTTTATTTACCTCCTATGGCAGCTGAACCCTGATCACTTTGCAGCCAAATTTAAACGAGAGTCACTGGCGCAAAGACAGACAGATTTACTTTAAAAAGTTGCTCAACTACCCATTGGAGTACCATATTTTAACGGACATAAGATTCGCTGCATCAAAGGGCGCAACACCAGTTGAGGGTGCTATTTGCGTCTATAATACATATACTAGGCGCGCCGCACTACGAGGCGCAAGCTAGCTCAGTCCATATAATAGGCGTGTCGCATGACAAGGCGCCTTGTTTGTTTTGGGGAAGATTTGGGACTTTAAAGTGCACCCTATGGTCCCGAATATACGGTAATCCCAATAAATCTGTGCACTTTGCAAAGCCAGATTCAAATACCATATTACCGGTAGTTGTATGTCTTTGGTGTAACGTTCAACAGTTGTATTTTACAGGAAAAAGTGTCATAGTCAAGGATTAAAGACAGTCATAAGAACAGATATTTGATTCGAAATGTACTTTAAAAAAAAAAAAAAAAAAAAAAGAAAAAAAAAGAATTCCACGTAAATGCCGAGATATTACTCAAGAAAAAAATCTGTTTCATGGAAAATTTTAGTTGACAATTGCAATTATGGAAAATTTAGTGATTGATTACATCAAAAAACATAAGCTAACACAATATAATACATCGGACGCTAATTTAAAAAAATGCTTTCCAAATTCCAGGAAACTATTGTTGGGTTCTCAAGAGAATCAAACGTGAAAACCCTTAAAACGCTAACGCTAAAGTCTAAACCCTTGTTGAAATACCCAAACTTGAAACCTTAGCCCAGTCTTAAAACTTTAATTTGAAAACTTTAAATGGACTCCTCGCCCTAATTTGAAGCCCAATGCCAGGCCTGACACCCAAACATGTCATCATTCTGTGTGAGTACAGTCAGAAGATATTTAGTGGAGTGTTGGGTTTGGCTGCCATGTTTCTGTCCATAGACAGTGGCGTCTTTGTTTTCCAAGCATGCTATTGTTCAGGATTGCAGCTACCTGGAATTTGGCACTGACTCACCTTTGCCCTTTGAGAATCGGTGATGACTTATGAGTGAAGGCAGAATCCGACAAAAGCATGAATGACAGCGTGCCAATGTGCTGATGTGAAGGCATGCGAATGAGTGTGAGGTAGCAGTTGAGATTTGTCCTCTTACTTGAGAAGGTTCTCGGCTCCTGCTCGCATCCTCATCTCCTTGATGATCTGCTGGTTGAGACCGGCTCGCTTGTTCTGCAGCTTGCTTCGTCCGGTCTGGGCGAACGGGTTGCAACCCTGGTGAACAAGAAAGACAAAAAAGTCAGTTGACTCTATAGGGCCACAGTAACCGTACACATTACATTTCGTCAAGTCAATTTTACTCAAAAAATAATTCAGCGTAAAATTCCCAATAACTTTTACGCTGATCATTTTACTCTCAAATTTTACTCTGTATACGGCAACCAAATATAGGCGTTTCAGAGCAAAAATCTACAGCACGAAATTTACTGTGTAAATCTACAGCATGACATTTACTGTGTATCATGTACCTTCCCGTGTGTCAGACCATGCAAAAGTGAGCCTCATCTGAAACCCAACTTTACAGCCCAACACTGTCTTGAAACCAAAATTATATAACCCAAAAAACGGCTAGGAAACCCTAAACCTGTCCTTGAACACAAAATTAAATTTGAAACTCTAAACCTATCTGTAGTTTAAAAACTCAATTTGAAACCTGACATTAAGGACGAACACTTTCTTGAAACCCTACCCTAAAACCTCAAATCTGGCTCAAACCCTAATTTGAAATCCCTCACAAATCCAGAAACCAATTTGAAACCTCAAATTGAAGTCTTAATCCTGATCTGAAATAATACTCAAAACTCAAGAAATCTTAACCCTAAATTGAAACCACAATCCTGCCGTGTCACAATTGAGTGTTCAAATGTGGCTCTAGACCTGGACTCTCACCATTTCTAACATTGTAGTCGTCTTGTTGAGCTTGATGAGAAAATACAAGAGCACACACACAAGAAAAACACAGCTGGTGCATGTGCAAAAAGACTAAAGTGTGTGTCATCATGTTGTATTTTAAGGGTTTCCTCTGAACCACCTGCGATATCCTTCCTGTGTTTCAAAGGTGGAAGTCAAATGGTTGCCACCCATCACACACACGCCCACACACACATTCACAGAGAAGAGCCCTCAGCGCCATCCCTGTTACTCGAGTAACGTCACACAGCCTTATCGAGACTCAGTGTGCATGTGTGCGAGAGCAAGGAGTGGTCAGTACACATCATTCTGTTCCCGTTTCTCCATGTTCTGCAGCTACTTTATCAGATAGGAACCACATTCCAAGACGATGATCCCACCAGGAATCAGCAGTGACAATGGAATGTTAAGACATCACTGAAACAAATGAATTGGGGACAATAAATCACTGCATCTCATACAACCTTGGAAATATCATGCCAAATATGTGCTGCCAGTAGGCATGGGCTGAGTACCGGTTTTGATAGTTTAATGTGGATTTAAAAAGTCATGCTTTTCAATAATGGCTAATACGGTCACCTGTAATGAGCTCTTCTTTTCTATTTTAAAGGGGATGTCCATGCAAGGCACAATATAATTGGCTGCCCGCAGAGTTGAGTAAAAGAGCTGCCTCTTTGAAGTTACTTGCCACCAGTTATCTATTTTCTCCCCTTCTTCTCAGGAAGCAGATAAGGGAGGGGTGAGAAGTTACTCACAGCGAGGAGGATGAGGAGCATTACAATTATTATGGGTGGTCCAAACTCAAGCTGGAGGTCGGTGGGGGGGACAGACCGATGGGTGGGAGGACTCCCATTGGGTCACACAAGGAGCAGAGCATGACCCATCCTTGCTGGCACACAAACAAAGTGCAGCCTTTCTCCCAAACAATTAGGGCACAACACAACCAGTCCAGTCTGTTGGCATGAGCGGTGAATCATTCAGAGGCTCCATACTGGACTCATTATAAAATGACCCACTAGTGTCTCCTGCACTAGTGGGACATTCTGGCTTTTCTAAATGAACTTTTTGGATACAGGGACCCCTGATAGGGGTTAATTTTTCCCAAGCACGCCCTCATAATACTAAACTACACTACCATGGGTGTTCCAGCAGTGGATTTAAAAAATAAATGAATAAATGTACACACCCCTTTTCAAGTGCCAGGTTTTTCTGATGTTAAAAAAATGAGACCAAGATAAATCATTTAAAAAATTTCCACAATGCATATGACCGATAACCTGTACAACTTAGTTGAGGGGGGAAAACGAGAGTTAAACAACTGACAATATGGCTGCACAAGTGATAACTTGGGTTGTGGCTGGCTGTGTTTAGAACAGAAAGGTGAGGGAGCAAGACAAAAGAGACGCATACGTTTTTGCTCTGTTGATTAATGCGCATTGTCCTAACAAAATAATGCCAGCTGGTGCTACTAACCCTTAAGGGAAACATGAGTAGCCCTTTTTTATTTTAAATGAAACCTAATTTAGCGCAAATGATTTTGTGGACCCCTCTTTTTCGGGAAAACCCAGTTTGACAAGAATTGTATTAAGGCCTTATTATTTCCTTCCTAAATATTTGCACATGTTCCGCAAATGTTTTGACACCTTGTTGAGTTGTTTGTTCATTTCCCACAAGAATTTGTGAGGTGATGAAGATGCATGTGCTGGATTGGGTCGGCGCAGCAGGACACGTGTTGTCAATTTGAGGTTCTGGTTACCGGGCAGCGGTGGGCCAGCTGCTCTGACGTGAGCGGGAGGAGAAAGCTGACGATTTGGATTTCTCTCCGTGCCATCTTTCCGAGAGAAACCACAGTAGCTCCCCGCAGGCATAAAGGCCCAAAGCTTGTAAATCATTCAGAACGCGTGTGAGCAAAGGCCGAATGGTTGGGGTTTAAAGTTTGACGAGAAATCTTTCCAAAGCTTTTTTTTTTTTTTTTACAAAGTGTCTACATGACTGTGGAGGTTTTCAGGTTTTCATTCAGCACATTTTCATAGTTCACAGCTGTGCGTTAGCAAGAGAATTCGAAGGTGTTTCCAAACTTTTGACTGGAAGTGGAAATAAAAATGTATTCACACATTTTGTATTTTCAAAATGAGCAACTATATGAATACATATTTCCTATTTATATTCTAATTTCTTTTTATTGGATTTAGTTATGAATAGAAATGAATGTTGGTTAAAACATGAACAGCAATTCGCTTATAAATGTAATCTGGTTGGAAACCTTTTTCCATTTTTACTGAGTCGCTATGTTGAACAAAACAAAGATTCAGATAAAAAAAATAAAAAAAACAGCATCATAGTGTGCTTGAGAGTGTGTGTGTGTGCGCGCGTATGTGAGTGTTCCAGCAAAGGAGGCGGCAGTGGTGCCAGGCTCCGCTCTCTCGCAGACACAGGAAGTGCCGTGAGAGCCTCAATCCAGACGGCGTTCCGAAGGGGATTGACAGACACAAAAGGGGAATGTTGGGATTGAGTGAGCCTGTCACAACACTCGCATGGCAACACTGGGAAAACAGCAAAGAATCCACAATCTACAGTAAGGACCGTGAGACCCGACATACTCTCCAACCTCCAGAACCTAAGGAAACTTCAACGTAACCCGAAGGAAAGCCACTTTTGATATTGTATCGGCGATCTCGGGACTGCAACTACTGGAAATTGGATCTGTATCAAATCTTGCAGTAGTGCACACCATTTCTCTATGCTGGCATCCAAACTAAAGTATGAGAAAATATCAGCATCGTGTCATGTATTTGATACTGACCCGGCATGGAATGATATCAAAATAGTGCAGTGATAACAGCAATGACAATCATGTTAGCATTAATATTGAACTGGCAACACTGACCTAATATTCACTAGTATTAAACCAAAAGCAAGTTTTGCAGTTGTGCACGCCACGAGTGGACAATCGTATTCACATACATTAAAATATATTACAATTAAAATTGCATTGGCAATACTGCCTTATTTCTCCATAGTATTGAATTGATACCCAATCTTGTACTTACGTGATTAATTAGTATAGTAATTTTGTAGCATCACACCATACAATGTTTGCCATGACAGTGTCCCTGACAACACAACACAAGCGGCTCTAAAGATAACACAATGTTACGTTTGTTTAGCTCAACCTGTGTTATCCAAAATAGCACCTTGCCTTTTATGGAATCAAAGACCAACAAGCAAACCAAAATCCCAGATACAGGCTTTTATTTGGCAATTCAAAATGCGCTTTGTATTGGATGTCATTAGATTGTGCAGGAAGGCGTGGCTAATGACATGTCCAGTGAGTGTGTGGTTGTGTGTGTCATGCGTGAGTCATGAGTTTCTTGCGTAATCGTGTGACAATAAGGGTGGACACCACGTAGGTGATTGAGTCATGAAAGAAAAGTCAAAAATAGTGTTTCACTTTGGGAGGCCCTTCAAAATAAAACAATCCAATGTAAATGTTTAGCTTTCTCATGGAGCAATTGGACTTTATCACAACCTTTATTTAGTCAGAATTGAAAAACTAGGCTACAACAGGTGCTTTAGAAACAGTTTGAAAAAAAACTTTTTTTTTTAACTTGTGATAACATCACATAGACTAAATGCATTTTTTTTTAGTCAGTATAGCAGAATAGTAAAAAAATTAAGCTCTACAAAACCAGTAATTTAGCGAGCTGCTGCAGTTATATTTATATTTCATTCAGTCCCTCCAGGGACACGTACCAAATTTAAAATAAAAAAAAGTACATCAGGTGCTCAAGGCAGACATTATGAAAATGTGTGGCACAGCAGTTTGAGAAAAATAATGAAACTCAAGTGTTTTACAACCTGCCCGCTGTTTACCCTGTATCCTTCACTCCATTGATTAAACCGTCAAGTTAATGCAGTTTGCGAAGAAAAACAAATCTGCTGATTAAAATAAAGAAATCCCTCTCAGTTGGTTTATTTTGATTTGGTTCTTTTCATAAGACAATATCATCATATATTACCATACTGTTTGCTGCTGTAACCACTGAATTGTCCTGTTGTGGGATCAAAAGTCTTCTTTTCTGCTTTCCACCCTTCCTTCCTGTCCAAGCACCTCACATCCTTTGCTTAAATGTTTCTCCCTTCTTCCTCTCCTACCACAACACTTGATTTATTGTATTCATGCATCCCTACATCACATCTTTTTTTCTGTTGCTTAAATCAGCTTTTCTGCCTTCTCAATCCTTTTACCTCAGTCACACTTTCTGTTTTGGATCCATCCTTGCTTCCTTTCTTCCAAATGAATTCAGTTCATTAGGAAACATTTATATATAGTTATGGCCCATCATGTATTTTATGAAAACGTGTGTGTTTAATTTTTATGAATGTTTGGCAACAGTTTATTCAATGATGGATTTTCTGGCGGGCCAGAATGAACATTCTGGCTGGCCCCCACTGGGCCCACACACAGTATGTTGCCCAACACTACTTTACAGTGTGCGTGTGCGTGTATTGTATTGTATTGTATTATACGGGCAAATGTGCTTCAAGAATCATCTCCCCCAGGCTTTAATTGGAATGTCCATCCACTTCCCATTTCCTGCCAATCACATCATCCATCTTATCAGGCAGTGCAGCTCACCCACTCCCCACACCCATTCTATTCTTGAAGCAGTGCAGCACACGAAGCTGACTCTGCACTGGATTCTTTGGAATCCCATGATGCGGGTCTTACCACAATCAGCGTTCAGAAGATCTTTGTACTATTCGTTACTAGTTTTTAACCGTTTTCACAAATTTATCTGCCCAGGAAAAAAGCATAAGTACTCTTGGCTTGAACGAGATATCTTCAAAGCCGACAGTCAGTGAACGCGCCGCGCTTCATAAATTCTGCTGAGAACGTTTCGACATTTTCTTTTTTTTCAGAAACAGTCATGTGTTGCACATAATAGAACTAATTAAACCGAATCCAACGACAGCAGCGTGAGGGGGTGGGGTGAACAACACGTTTTGAGTTTTCGTAGGGGGGGGACGCGAAACGGCCAAAAACTCACCTTTCTGAAATACTTGCCGTCTCCTCGACTTTCCTTGAGGCCGTTTGGTAAAAGCGCGTCAGTCATGTTGGAAAAAAAGGCCAATCAATATGATATGGATGTGAATTAAGAGCAGTCTGGAGCTGCTATGCCAACAGGTGAGTCTCCGCTCACCTTCAAACAAGTGTTGTGAGAAACTCGCCTCTCAAAAACACACAGTCCTCTGCTGCGTAAGCCCCGCCCACTGGTGACGACAGAGCCAATATGACATCCAACCGCCCCTATCTTACCCGTTATCAAAATGTGTTACATAAAGAATTGTTGCATTAATGATGACAATAAAAAATAATAACAGGAAAAAATATATGTAACCCATTTTTAGCCTTCCAGTCGGCAACTGTTGACCCAAAATGGCCACTGGCAGCCTATAAATTTCACGACAGTCATGCGCATGCGCAACATTTGCGCCACACAAAGTAGGTCGTCAATTTACTACCCAGTAAATTTGAGCAGAAACAATTATTTAAAAAAAGAAAACAAATACTGTGCACTACGGTAGTTGCCGTTTCTGTGATGATATTCTTATTGATTTTTTTGGGGTGTGAACTTATTTGCAAATCTGCAAACAACATGCCTACAAAACGTATATCTGTACATTTAAGAAGCAGGACGTACAACCTTTTGACGTCAACTATAAATATCAATATTAGAATTTTACAAAAAAGACCGTTTGCCATAGTTAACATTACTCTTGTCTTTAACACTGCGAACTAGTGTTGAATTTGTAAACATCACAATCAAATGGTTCTCTTTCCTAATTGAGGTCTTTAGGCCACGGAAGACTGCCCCTTTAACTAGTTTTCTTGCATTTTCAACCAAAGGCCACAGCTGGTTTGTTTACATTCTCTCAGCATGTTTCAAATCTTCATTGAGTTGTCACTCTTTCAGAATGTCATTGTCACAGGCACATTTCCTGATCTTGCCCAGGAATCTTGCTATATCGGAAGTGGGGGCATGGGCTTGGGGGGCTGTTTGTATGAAAAATCTGTGTAGCGCAAGCACTTTCTTTGATATTCTATTTATGATATCCTGGTAGCCAGCCAATTGCAGGCACACATAGACGAACAACCATCCACGCCCACACTCATACCTAGGAGCAATTTAGAGTGTCCAATCAACCTGCCATGCATGTTTTTGAAACATGGGAGGAAACTGGAATACCCGCAGAAAACCCACACAGTCACGGGGGAGTACATGCAAACTCTACAAACTAAGGCCGGAGCCAGACTCGAACTCTGCACCTCTGCACGCTGAGACCATCGTGCTGACCAGTCATCCACCATCCCACCCACATTTATTATTATTTATTATTATGGGCGTCACGGTGGCCGACTGGTTAGCACGGCACAGGTCATGCCATTCATTAAACAATGTTATAAATAAATACATGAATAAACTATAGACGTGCTAAAGGTTGTAGATAAATGTCGTGTCCGTGTAGTGCGATACAACGTGATTGCAGGTAAAACTGTTAGAAGACATTACTATTAATACTCTTACACTTTACTTGCATGCGTGTGTGTGGCTGTGTTTCTTTTATATCATCCATCATTTTCGATCATGCCATCTAGACAAACTATAGTCACACTGTGTCTTATTTTATTTAACAAGCCAGCCAAATAGCTACTGCAGACTGCATGGTGATGCAAACATTTTTTTAAACAAGGATGGAAACGCATTTCATTCATTTCATTTAATAACAACACGTATCCAGCGTTTGTGTGCGCTTGTACGTTCGCAACAAGTTTAACCAGGCGGGCTGGTGTCGATGTGAAGGCCGTTAAAACCACTTAACATTTCCACACATCCGTCCTAAAACGACGTGGGAATCTAAATCCTGACCTATTTGGGATTTTTGGGGTTTGAGGGAGTAGTTATTGGCTCACTCGCGTTCACAGGCTTCGTCTACAAAAAACTCATTTTGCTTTGTGCACAGGTAACACAAAAAGATTGTTTCGCTCCATCAAACTCAAGTAAGCAAATTGTGCACTGAAACTTATTGACCAATAGAGGGAGCTAGAGTTCCGGGTTTAAACAATCAGGCTTGCTTCCCTTTGGTATTTTCTGCGTATGTGGTGATGCAATTTTGAGCGAGCGTGAACTCATAGAATAAATAAAATAAATAAATTAAAAAAAGCTTTCTCATGCCGTCAAAAATATTTTTTTTCCTGTTTTTATTAATGAAGTAAAATAATCATTTAATATGATCCTCGGATGATTCAAGATTGTAATAATTTTATTTTACTTTCATTGATTAGAAATGTGATTATCTCAAGAATATGTTTTCACTTTAATTTGCTTCCTACTGCGCTAAGATATGTGTGTGCGATACCTCAATAATGTTTGTATTTACAACACAACTGCAGCTTTCAGTTTGCATAATTTGCATGTCTTAACTTCTTTGGCGTTTGCCACACCTACTGAATGCAAATTACGAAGGTCACAACCACACCTGCTGCCAAATATATGTTTTTGTATTTACATAATCAGGTAACTACATACTGACGACACCTATATACAGATACCTTTATAGAAAGTACAAATACAAAGGTCTCCTTGGAGGGCCTGTATCATCCAAATATCAACTTTTCTTTAGCTTTTAGCCATGTTATATTGCTAATTTGTCACCCAAAACACCCCCCATAGTGGTGTTTTCCTCCATTCATCCATCTCTGAACAGTCTTGCTCATTCCTGCTCTCAAAAGTCCCAGCTCCGCCCATTCCAAGAATGCCTTTAATGATGCATGAGTCAAAGGCGTTTGTTGCAATTTCATTTTTGACTATGTGAATTCTTTGACAAGGACATTTTGTCAAAATAATGGCATATCTTTAGAAAGCCATCAACCATGCCTTCACATTGTTTTTGTATGTAATTTACAAAGCCCTTGCGAAGGACTTTAAAATGACATATCTCATTTGTGACTTTGATTATGTGGCATTTGTTTTGGCACATACATTGTAATCAAACCTAACAACGCGTATCAATAAAATAAGTAAATTACAACCTAAACCTACAAAATAGTTGGAATCACTCAGTCCCCAAAAGTTCCCCTTCCTCAAAAATGAATTGTGTGATGAGCAGTAACTCTTTGCATTTTTGGGAGCAATTTAACTACAGTTCATGTTATTCAAATTTGTTGCATTGACAAACACTGTAAGAGATTGAAGTCTACTCTAATTTGAACAATTTGTGTCTTTTATTTTGTTTGTTTTCGTGTAACTTAATGAACATGTGAATTATTTGAAGGCAAATCAAATATATTTGATTATTCTTGTTTTGTTTAAGTACATTAAAACTAATCATCGCAATTTGTTTCCTAAAGCAAACCATTTGAGCTGAAACTCAGTAGTAGTAGCTCAGTAGTAGCAATTAATGTCATTTTGAAATTGTTCCAAGATAACGTATTATAGTAGAGCTTGTGATTTCATGAGCACGGTGAACAGAGGCTGCTTTTGCCTTTTCCGCTCATTTGTCTTCGCACAAAAGCCGCACAGAGACGGCTGTGAGTGCATCGCCTCTCCAAGCGCAAGTGGGGGGCACGGGGCAGGACAACCGCAGAACAACCGCCGTTAGACCCACCGACAGGAAGCGCGGCGGCGGAGGCGGCGTTGCCATGCCGCCCCCGCTCACGGGCCGCAAGAACTCCGGCTCCCCGTGTGGCAACAAACCACAACAAATCCACCGAGGCGGCACAGTGCGAAAGCATCAAGAGGCGGATGAAAAGACGACGGAGAGTCGGGAATGATGGCCTCCTTTGTCCCGCCTACAACGAAGAACTTCTCCAGAGTGTGTGAACATAGTAAAAGTCAAATGAACACACTGTCATACTAGTGTGTGTATTTATATATTTATATATATATATATATATAAATACATGTGTGTAGGTGTGTGTGTGTGTGTGTGTTAATATATATCTACTGCAGTGCACAGAGACAAGCACACACATCATATCAAAATATGCGGTTTGACATTGAGAAATAAAGAAATAACATAAATAAATGAATACATATAAATCAAAAGAGCGCTTATTATGTGTCCGTATATTTCATAGTGTTCCTCGTACTGGAGAGGATTTCTCGGATGACCTGCGTTGAGTGAACATAAGTTGTCATTACCAGCCACGAAATGTGTGTGTGTGTGTGTGTGTGCGTTGGGGGGGTGCGTGCGTGTGTGTGTGTGTATGAGCATGTAGTAAACAAGCAGTGTTGTTGTGTCCTCTTTTTTGCTGTGTACTGCAAAGTTATTTGTTTACATTTGTGTGAATGTAGAAGCTGTCAAAGCATTTGATCCCTTCAACTTTACTTCCTCCTCTTCTTGTTCGTGCTGTTTCACCGCCACACTAAAGCCCAGTGTTCCTGCTGTCCCAATCTCTTTCACAGAGGGAGGAGGTTACCCTGCAATTTAATTGTGCGCTTGTTAGCATTCGCCAGATGCAACTTAGCTATTTAACTCCTTGAACTGTAGCGTCTGTGTGTATTTGTGTGTGTGGAAGTTACACAAACACAGCTTTTGGAACTGTTCCTCCACCTAGAAATCCTTGTGTCACTTTAACAGAAACAACAGGAAGTGATTGCTTTGTGACCAAAGTGATGACATGGCACAAACTTGTTCCTCCACCCTCGTCCTGTCATGTGACCTCCCCTGACAAATTATTTTCAACTATATCCGCATTATTATTTACCTAAATCTCGGGCAGCACGATCCACAACAATACTGTAAACTGCTGAGCCCCTTTTGAACTCTGAAGTTGCTAACCAAAACAGCAGCACCTACAGAGGCGCCTCAAGTCAGTCTCTTGGATGCATTAAAAGTGTTTAGACCGAGCCACTTCTCTGTGCAGTGATGAAAATTATGTTACATTCGCATTCCATTAGAAAATGGCTCCACGGTGTTGCGTCTGTCTAAATACTGAATAATGTATAGGCTGACACATTTGCATGAAAAAATATGTTATCCCTTTGGAATGATATCAACATAAATTGGTCATAAAATAAAGTCTCATCTTCACAACAGTATATTATCCATCCATCCATTATCTACACCGCTTTTCCTCACTAGGGTCGCGGAGCCTATCCCAGCTATCTTCGGGCAGTAGGCGGGGGACACCCTGAACTGGTTGCCAACCAATTGCAGGGCACACAGAGATGAACAACCATCTGCACTCACACTCATACCTAGGGGCAATTTAGAGCGTTCAATCGACCTGCCATGCATGTTTTTGGAATGTGGGAGGAAACCGGAGTACCCGGAGGAAACACGCAGGCACAGGGAGAACATACAAACTCCACACAGGAAGGCCAGAGCCGGAATCAAACCCATGACCTTTGCACTGTGAGGCCATCGTGCTAACTAGTCGTCCACAATGTCGCCACAGTAGATTAATAAAACACAATTAATTATGTGTTTTCATATTTTTAATTGCTCATACCACAGTGGAGGGTGGGAAAAGTATGTGAACGCACAGGCTAATGACCGGAGTTGTCACCTCAATTCCAATGAAACTGGGGGTTAAAATTGCATTGTTGTATTTAAAAAAAAAGAATTATATTCTGAAAGAAGCATTGCGCTCCAAAGTCCTGTAAGATTAAAAGAATTAGTTAAAGGCGGAAAGAGTCGCAAAATGAGTTCACAGTAAGACAGAATCACTGAATGGAGAAAGTTGGGCACTGTTACTACTCTCCCTACAAGTGGTGGAGTGACTCCATGAGCACAGCACAGAATGTTCAATGAGGTAAAGACGAATTCTAGTGCCGGCTAAAGACTAGAAACCATTGACACACGCTAACATCTCTGTTGAAAAATCCATGATAAGTAAAATATTAAACAAGAAAGTACGTCATGACAGGACACCACTGTTGTCCTCTCCCAAAATTGCTGCAGTCTGATGCACTTTTTACAATCATTTAAATGATACACCTTCAGGCTGTGAGAGTTTAACCGAACAAGTTACAGCACATTAGCGCCCATATTAGTCCCAGTAATTCCTTGTGACTATTCGTATCGTGCGCAGCGAAGCAAGGTTAGCAGAGATGTTGAGTCCTGTGGCTCCGCATATTACTTTGACTACCTCCTACCTCCTACCTCAGTGCTACCGAGGGTTCCGCCCACTGACGCCAACTCTCTATTATTTAAAAAAAAAATTGGATTAATTTATTTGTATAGCTTATCACATTAGTCTTTATTACTCTAACACCATCAGTTATTTTTTGGGAATTATTAAGAATAAATTCATAATTCCAGATAAGTATTAAAATACCTTGAACCTGGTGGCTCTTTACGCGACCAAGGTCACGCGACCCACCTGAGGTGGAGGAAGAGCAAGGTGAGCGCTGCGCATGCGCACGGCTCTCACAAAGCTGCGCGCGTTTATGTGAGTGTGTGTGTCATATTAATAAAGGCTGCCCTCCTCCACCGGCTCTGGAGCGCTCCTCGCTACTACTCGCTTGGAAGTCGACACTCTCGGGGCCGCGACTGGACGTGGAGCGGCACCAGAGACGATGGCGGACGAGGCGAAGAGGAAGAAGAAGGACAAAAATAAGGACGACAGGGTGACATTGAAGAAGGAAATTGGACTATGGAGCGCGTGCGCTATCATTATCGGTGAGTTTCGGGCATTGCTTGTTCTACGAGCTCATGTTTAAAACGTGACTAAAGCAAGTTAACTTTCCAGTTGTTTTTGTAAGTTAAAGTTACAGTTGGACTCAAATCAGTGCTTCCCGCCCTCAGAACAACCCCGTTTTACGCAAAATGTTCATCTTTTACGCACAATCCGGCATTAACTAGAGATGTCTGGCGGGATGCTGTTACTACTAGACTATTTTTTTTCTCTCTCTGGAGTTTGGGCGGAAACTGTTACATCATTGCCTGCCTACGTGGCTGGCTTGTGTTGAACTTGAAAGACGTGTGCATCGCTGCAGAGTAGACTAGTAGTATCTTAGTGGATCAGTTCTTGTGTTTGAGTCCTAACTGTCTTCATCTGCAGGAGGTTTTGCACATCAACAACAGGGTTGATGCTTTAAATGCAGGAAGTGGTTGGCTTCCTTAGGGTCGTGTTACACCGCATACATGCTGCATTACAGTGTGCGCTTGTGCGTGCGCGTTTGTGTGCGTGCGTCCGTCCAGACTTGACTGTGACACTCCGCAGTTATTTCGGTGAGCTGCTTTACTTTGATTTATGTCTAAATAAAGCATCATATCCCTTTCCAAAATAAGTAAATGGACTTGTTATAACATCAAACAGCATGCGGATGAAACAGGGGTGTGAACCCGTCCAATGTTGGGGCACAGATTGGATTTTTTTTTTTTTTTTTTGTTTTTTATCTACAGTGGAATTAAATTTGAAATAATGTAGAATTCAACAAATCCCGGGATCCAATTGTGTCCCTTAGGAAAAAGTATAAGTCACATTTTGGCATGCTTGAGTAATGCAAGTGTAAAAATAAGTCAATGCCGCTAACAGTAAAGCATAAAAACAAGGCAACGCTCAGTCAGCGTAAGTTAGCTGCTGTTAATAAGGACATTATATTAAACAAAAATAAACAGTCCAAGCGTTAACTGCTTAAGCAAGTGTAAAAATAAGTCCGCCAGTGATTTATACTCGGGCAAAGTACCTGTGATAAAGGTATAATCATCAGTGAACCACCTAAATAGAAAAGCGTGAAAACCATAAAATCCCAATCAATTTTAAAGTATAAAAACAAATCAGTCTCACTGTCATAAGAGTGGAAAACACTCACGCACACTAACAGCACATAAATCACAAACAGCACGCAAAAAACACAATAACAAAAACACACTCATACATCACACACAATCTGCATCGTGAGTACAGACATGCCGCACTCACATCACACGCAAAAACACACACACGTCACACTCCGCACACACAAAAATCGCGCAACACACAAGGAAATTAACGTATAGATCATTATCACCTACAATATATAGACACATACAGAAACACATCACACACACTGACGCAGAATGCACATTTTTCTAGGGAGAGCAGTGATCTGATGCCATGGAACCAAACATTAGTCGTTAGAAAACAAACTCGTGGATATATTTAGTGGCGGGTATCAGATCTAACCTAAACATTCGGGGTCTTCAGCCGTGCTGCCTTTACTGAGACTCGGGACAACTGACAACTGTAAATACGTCGGTGAGCCAGCTTGCTCACATGACTCCATTCCACGAGTTCCTTGCAATGTTAGCTGGTGAAGTGGGGGAGGCCTTTGACGGGGGCCGCGGCATCATGTTATCCCTGCTGCCGGGAGCTGGAACAATAGTGTCAGTTTTCTTGAGAGGCGAACTTACATGCAAAAACTGACTCACGTGCTAGCATCAGTTTTGGTTTGCCGCTGGAGAAGCCTCGGATATTTACACAGAGAGCCGAAAGAAAGTGATGCTTAATTGTTGTTTTAAGACGACACGCCATGAGGCTTGCTCTCCTTTCGGGTTTCATATACAATTGCAGAGCAGTTTTGTTTATGAGATAATGTATTTTTTATAATACAGTCCCAAACTAACACTGTTTACCCTTAAGCTTAGTTATTCAGTAGAACATATTGTAAACACTTTTGACTTTTTGACTTGAGTTCCCCTTTTCTCCCTTTTAGATGTAATTCCACAGTTACCACCCACCAAAGTCATGTGGGATAGAATAACCCTAAACCTGAAACCCTAAACTCAAAGACTAACCCAAATCCTGGTTCCACTGTAACTCAACAGTCAGCACTCATCCAAAATCACAGGAAATAGATTTCAAATTATGCTAATGAGCCACTGCTAATGGCCGCACCCTCTCGCCTGTAGCACCAACACAAAGTGTAACATTGGTTACAGTGACGACCAGAGACAGAGAAACTTGAAAAAGAGAGCATGAACTGTGCACATTAGTTACAATCAGAAGTGTGTAATCCAGGTATAGAGAAAGTAAAAACCCAACCACAGTTCGGCTTGAGCCACAGGTGCTTCTACTCAAATGGCAGGTAAACGAGCTCTTCAAGTTCTGGTTCCATTAAAGACTTGTAGTACTGCCATTGATTGGCCGAATTATTTGGAAAGTATGTGGCATATGTTTTGGTTGTGCTGGGATATCTTGATCAATGTCAATCATTCTCAATCACAAAAATCAATCACCTGCAGCTCATGCTTATCAGCTTGCAGCCAACTAGAGACCAGCAGTGGCTCCTCTCCCATTTAATAAAGAGATGTAAATTTGAATAGAATACATTTTTAATCAGGAAAATAATTGATAATCAACTATTAAAATAATTTTTCATTAGCAGCTCTTATATTGAAATATGCTCAGCTAATCATTGTAATCGTGTCAGGATCGGTATCGGACGATCCCACTCATGTATCTGTATCGGAATTGGCAGAATAAAACCTTGATTGGATCATCCATAATAAAGACCATAAAAGCTTGGATTATATTTTCACTGGCAGCATGTCGGCCTAATGGTTAGCATGTCTGGAACACAGTTGAGGGGTTCTAGGTTAAATTCTTAGCCTTCCGCTCTGGGTTTCGCATACATTATTTGCTCCATACTTGCATGTTTTTTCTTTATGTGATCTGGCTTCTTCCTCCATTTCAAAAACATGCATTAGGTTTTCCGAGTATAAATTGCCCTTGACTTGAAAGTGGGTTTTGATCTTCACCCTTCAAGTCAAGGGCAAAAAGCTCAGTGTAGACGTCACAAGAATGCAGTTATGAAAAACAAAACAAAAAAACCCAACAACGCTATTTTGTGTAGGGTTCACTGTATTTTAACAGGAGATGTGCATTTCAGTGAAACAAATTCCAAGAGCAGACATTTGAACTATTTGTTCTGAGGCTGCTATGGAAGTGGGTGCGGGTGGGGTAGGGTTGGGTTTTTGCCTGGAGCTCATCATTACTAGTTGGGCCACTTCACAAACACGCACACACGTGCACACTCTCACCAATACGATGAGAACTATACTGGAGGTGGGCTCGCTAAAACAATGAAACAGTGAGTCAGGTTGGTCCTTTTGAAGAAGGATAACTCTGGGTGAAGGTGTGGGGGGCATTTGGGCATTGGGGGGTACTTTATGACATAACAAAGACAACACGGCCGTTACGCAACACCTCACACGGCCTCCGCAAGTGAACGTGACAGCCATGAATGCTTCTCTCGGCTCACGCCGCATCATTAGCGGAGATGTTGAGAACACAATGGAAGTCGGGAGGAGGGGTGCAGGGGGGGGGATCTTTGATGTATGATGATGAGGCTGCATTGCGTGCCTCCACAGATGAAATGTAAAAATTTCACATCACCGTTAGAGTGAATTTTCATGCATGCAAACTTGGTTGCATCGTTTCACTCTGGAGGGTGGGTCAGGCTCATGAGAGATTCGAGTATCTGTATACAAAATAATAAAAAAAAAATTTAAAAAGCAATTTTTAAAAATAAATGAAACTTTTAAAGTCAATTTCATACAATATAGGTGATGCCCGCTAGTCCGAGGCTGTGCTGCACTGTGATTGTTTGGGAGTTGACATATGGGTACATCCAATGGATTGAAACCATCCCTACATACAGTGGCTTTGTTGACAAATTACTCGCCAAAAAACATATAACCCAATCTTATTTACAGAAGCAGGTAAAACAGATTTCAATTACTTGTAAACACACAGCGCAAAGATTGGCAAAAGGTGAATCAAAGTGCTTGTTGTCTTCAAAGTAGAAAATAGTATATGACCCTCCCACAAGTTGCACTATCACAGACCCATAAGGACAAATACTGCATACTGTTACCATGGTAGCGCTTCCATTGAGAAAGCTGTAAAGCACAAGGGAACAAAAGCAGTACCTAGGTGGGTGCCGTCAAGGTGGCAACCAGATAAAAGTTAACGAAAAACATGGAACAGGAAATGGAATTGGCAACATAGGAAAGTGTCTTGTATGAGCAATACATTGAAAGGAGCCTTTTTATGATGATTGACTTTGTAATGGCTTGTCTCTTGAGTTGCTGTCCACTCATCAAATGTGAAAGTAACGCAACCAAGTCAATCTTTGAAAAAAAAAAAGTTCGGTAACAGTGTGGATAATTCACAAAATAGACAACTTTTTCCACCCATGACTTGATTAGCAAGGCTTGGCAAAGATCCAAAACTACTCCTAATACTGCAACTGTTCAAGCATATAGCTCCAGTCTCATCATCAAAGTAATGAAAACATAGCCTGAAATGAATTGATTTCACAAGATTTATCATGCACGTTTTGCTGGCGTCACAATGTCGCCATCCGCTAACCAAGTGCTAATTTGTTTGTCCCGCCCACCTTAACACTCGCCCTGTTTGCCGTGATACATGGACATCCCCAGCACAACGTTTCTGCACTTCGGTCAATGAAAGGGGCGTGAGAAAATGTCACGGGTGGACGACTGGTGGGACGGGAATTAAAGTCGAAAAAGTGTCCAGTAGGTGGAAGCAAGTGACGGTGATCTCGATTTCCGAGGCCTCAAGAAGGATGGGAGGGAGCCAAAGAAAGGGAAAGTAATAAATCGACCCCCCCTATTGGGTGTGAATTAGAGTGAACTGCATTAATATGCTGAAAGCGAAACATGGCTTTCCAACACCCATTGAGATCAAGGAACTCCCTCGACTGGCAACTGATGCTTAATCCGGCCTGTCAAGCATTTACTTTATTAAATATCTTGTATTTAGTTCCAGGTCTGTAGTTAGCTGGTAACAGTTATTTAAAATCGTAAAAATACACAAAAATATTACTGTAAATACTCGAAAACATGAGTCTCAATTTATTATACATTTAACATTTATTTTAATAATTAATTGGTTAAAAAAATTGTAGTAATTTAAATAATTTGTATGTGTATTTTTTTCATTTTCTTTTTTAGATAATTTTATAAATATGCCAATAAAATATCAATGTTATTTTTTTGTGTTAGCATGTCTCTTTCCTGTCCTCAGGCAACATCATCGGCTCGGGCATCTTCGTGTCCCCCAAAGGCGTCTTGGAGCATGCCGGCTCGGTGGGACTGTCACTCATCGTGTGGGTGTGCGGAGGAGGGATCTGCGTGCTGGGTTCCATGTGCTACGCTGAGCTGGGCGTCACCATCCCCAAGTCGGGAGGAGACTACTCATACGTGACGGAGATCTTTGGCGGCCTTATCGGGTAAGATTAAGATTTTAGAAATAAGAAGAGGCGAGCGAGGGGTTAGTGGGGGAAGCTTCAGACTCACATTCTATGTTCAAGTCACAAGCACAAACACATGATTGTTGTGAACCTTCGTTCATGTTTGAGCAGCTCTCGGTGTGCTTACCTGTAAAGTCATCAAAAGTAATCGAGTAACTTTACTGACAATGTTTTAGTTAAAAAATGTCATCAGTGTCAATTGCAAAAGAAAAAAAATCTGAAACTGCACTTTGGAGACAAAGGCATAACGCAAAAGTGATTTGCATCGCAGTTGGTATTTTCTTTGAACATATAATTGATACAAACTGTATATATGATTCATTTTACGGGGCTTTTTCTACGAAATTTCTATTTTTCATCCAATAGTAGTATTGTTGTATTATTTGAATTATAAAAAATATTTTGTGATTCTTTTATATTTTGGTATTGTCTGCATTATTTATTTTCCCTACGATATTTTCTATGTAAGATTTCATTATTTTGTAGTGATTTCAATATTTGGAATATTTGTCATTTTTGGTGGCCATTTTCATTTTTAATCACTTTTTGTTTTACTTACACTGCAAATCTGCCTACTCCACGTTAACTTGCCCTTCTTGTTGCTTTTTTTTATGTGAAAAAAACCCTCTGAAAACCCCTGGGTTAAAAATAACCCAACATGGGTTATTTTTTTATTTAAATTTAAATTTAATACAATATTGGGTTGCTAAAATTAACCCAACATGGATTAAAAATAACTAATATAAAACAATATATATATTCATTTGATGCTTGCTGAACTGAAGCTGGAGTTTTTTTGTTGGTGTTGTTTCTATACCCGTGAATATTTTGTTGTGTGCGCTTTAGCTTCTTGCTGCTATGGAGCGCCGTGCTCATCATGTATCCAACCACACTGGCCGTCATCGCGCTCACCTTCGCCAACTACGTGCTGCAGCCCGCCTTCCAGAACTGCCTGCCGCCTTACGTCGCCACCCGGCTGCTGGCCACTACCTGCGTCTGTGAGTATCTCGCATGTACACCGTCATTAACACTTGTATGTAGCTGTTGCCGGGAAGTAAATATTTGATCCGTTTCTTGTGCTCCGCGTTGCTATATCAAATGTTCATGAACATGACAAGCGTATTTAACGGCCAAATGAATCACATTTAATTTTCATTTGGGCATTTTCTCAACTGTCAATTGGAAATATTGTCCTGTTTTTGAAATAAGGGATGCAAATTTGTTTTTTTTTGTGAGTAATCGATTAATTAAGTTTCTGAGTGAACCAAATAGTGAGCTCCTCATTTATTCTAAGAATAGGAACCCGCCACCCCCACTCCCCCATAAAGGTTTGTATTCCACTGTCAAGCTTTTAGCTCTCACTGGCACACAGATTTACCTGCACTGTCACTTTCCTGGATGCCTGGCGCCTCTCTCCTATCAGTGCCAAGACAGACGCTTGGCATGTGGGGTGTTCGAGGCGGTTGGGGGGGGTACACTCTAGCAATACTGCATCGGAAAAAGAGGCGGCTTTTGGGAGAATGGTGGTCCCACAGGAAAGCTCCAGCCAAACATTCACAGCGGAAGCAGTTTGAGTGGTGGGAGGAAATGTTTTTCCCAGTGATGGATGCTCTTGAACGCCCCCCTGTGAGAACAAGTGTTTCAAGGGCTACAACATTTAAAAGGTTGCCCACTTATCTTGTGGGGTAATAATCCCTGAATGTTGGAGGAAATTCTCTTCCAATTTGCAGCCATTTGGCCACTGAGACCAACATGACTTTGAGCTCAGCTAATTTGGATCATTAATCACAATATCATCGATAATAAAGAGTGTTCTGGTGTTGTAGTGCTTCTGACATGGGTGAACTGCTCCAGTGTGCGCTGGGCCACGCGGATCCAGGATGTGTTCACGGTGGGGAAACTGCTGGCCCTGGCCCTCATCATCATTGTGGGACTGGTTCAAATTGGACGAGGTAACCGCACTAACCTTTAAAGCCTTGTTTCCACTATGTTCGGTACACCGGTGTGTCAGACTGACACAAAATCCGCGCGCATTGTGACAAAATGTGTTATTCTCGCCACGATTTCCAGGCTACTATGACGCTCTGGTGCCCAGTGTGGCCTTCCAGTTCAGTCAAGAACCATCCGTTGGCCAGATCGCTCTAGCCTTTCTGCAGGCGTCCTTCGCTTACAGTGGCTGGAACTTTCTCAACTATGTCACAGAGGAGGTGGTCGAGCCACGCAAGTATGTCTTTCATTGAGCCCTTAATCCCAATCAGTTAAATCCAAACTATTTAATATTTAAATATACCCTCTGCATAAAACATGAAATTGGACTGCAAACAGAATCAAATTATAAAATAAAATCCCTCAATTCCAGAAATTAAATCTCAAAAAGACTTTAAAAAAAGGAAATGCTCAAAGCAGGTGACGTAGCATAAAGACATGTTGGAAGACTAAGAACAAACATAATTTGCCTTGATTTTAGCTCTTTAGTTAGATTTTTTTTTTTGCCTTGAACCGACTGCTAACATCATCAGTGTGTCTTAATTTTGTTGAATTAGGAACCTGCCACGAGCTATTTACATCTCCATTCCTTTGGTGACGCTGGTGTACACTATGACAAACATCGCCTACTTCTCCTCCATGAGCCCCGAGGAGTTGCTGGCATCCAATGCCGTGGCAGTGGTAAGCGTCTACAGTGATAGTTGCATGAGTTGTCTTTGTGCTAATGGGAAGCACAAGCGTGGCAGTCAAGGCAGTTGTGTATGCTTATTTGGAGTGGTGGGCCGTGCATTTCACACGTAGGCCTTCAGTAAAAGTCCTACTTAGTCCAACTTGAATAAATACCCCATGACACCGAGGCTGTCGAAATAATATACAGACACGCACTTATACAGTACTAGCCTGAAAGGTCTGTCTTGAAAATTGCCTTGCAAGGATATCTGTCATCAAATCCACACTAACTGAACTTGCAAGCTGTGATGAACAGGCCATCATGACCCATTTTTATGGAAAATTCTCAAATTAGTCCTCTAAAATTTGATGTCATGCTTTACCTACATTAGACGGTATTAGCAAAAAAAAAAAATTAACAAAAAAAAAAAAGCCATTTAAGTAGGGAAGGACAATTAATCAAAATGTAATTGTGATTTTGGTTTTGGCTTCTCTCGACCTTTAGAACGTAATATTCAAAGAAAAAACATTATCATGCAGAACAAGGTGGTTTGTGTCCAAGGTCCCAATGGGAAAGAAACCTGAACGCACCATGTTGCTTGCGTAGAAAATGTACCAGATTGTGCCATTCGTGCGTGTCCTTTAGGAACCTGTTAGAATTAGAATTAGAAATCCCATTAGATGACATAAAGTTGGAGTTTACAGAACAACTAAACACACAACAAAAATAATTACACAGTTTGTATATTTAAATATAAAACATGTTTGGTTTTCAAACATCACTAAGGAGGATCCAATTTAAATGTTTCGCAGTGAATACCTGTCTGGATTACGGTTTACGATTGGGGCTCACTGGGGGAATTCCCTTTCAACTCAACCATAATGTAACAGGTTTCAGGAACTCATAACTTTCGAGCGGGAGTTGTTGGCCGCGTGTTGGCAGTTACATTTTCATCATTTTGCATTGGCCAATTCATTGCCATCTGCTGCTTCTTTCCTGTAAGAACAAACATTCTTTGGCCACAAAACCAATATTCATGTGACTGTCCTGATGAGCCGCGTGTGGGCCACAATTTGCACTAAATAATTATCCTGGAATTTTGGGTTCACTTGAGTTTACCATGCGCTGCTGTAAAATGTAACTCAAGAGAGTAGAGCAGGCATGACCAAATGGCGGACCGCGGTCCGTGGTTCGGACCGGACCCATGACCAATCTGTGAATGGGTCCCATTCGCAAACGTTGGCGCTGCAATTCTAGTTAATACGGTAAAGGCGTCACTGATTTGAGCCAATCAAATCTTTTGTTTACGATCCACTGCCAATTGCGCAGCAGACCGGAAGAGAGTGCTGCTGACAGTATGCCTTGCTAAAAAGTTAGCGAGGTCGATGCGTCTTGTTTTAAATGAATGGACGGAGAATTTTAGTTTCGTTCTGGCTGCAGCCAATTCAAAACCAGTGCGCATCATACGCTCCGAAACCGTCGCAACATGGCGAAGCGCCACTACGAAACAAAGCACCGCCCTTTTGTGCACAGTTATCCGCTCAGGTTTGAGGTGAGCGCACGCAAAAACATCGAACTTCGAGTGCAGTACAACAGATGTTTACATTTTCGTTTACATCTCAGCGGCATGCAAACGAATATTCAGTAAAAGTATCATGGATTTTGGGGAAACATAAAAAAACGTTCAAGTGATGGGGAAGTTGTGAAGGAGTGCTCAAATACGGTTGCACAAACATTATTTAAAGGAAAACACAAAGCCCAGATGTGTGAAATAATCTACCAAATCCCAATGGCCCTGACTCCGTTCCAACCCAGATTTAAGTCACTGGCAGGGCAGTCACAAACTCATTTTTCTCATTAAGAGAAGTTAAAAAAATATTCAAAAGAAAAAGTGGTGTCAAAGCTCATTTTGAATTAGTTTTTCATGAGGACAGCCATTTTTATTGATTGTGTATTCAACATGTTGACCTGTTTTCCTTGTATAATTAGGCTTTCCGTTTTTTTTAAGCTGATAACTCTTTGATTTAAGAAAAAAAGATAAAAGATGTTAACTCAATCCTTATCACTTGATATATTTCTGCAGGAGATATTTTACTGTTTTTTCTGGAAGTGGCACCCTTAAATTCCTGGAGCCACATTTTCTTGAATGTGAAGCAAACACCTTCTATTTGTTTGACTTGCAAAGGTGTTTAATGGGAACATTGCTAAATATTTAGTATATAAGTGCGCTCTGTTGAAAATGACTAAATATTGAAACTATATAAAAATGTGAACATAGGCTAGACATTTCGGGAAGTTGGACTTTGGTTCGGACCTTTTAATTGGAAGAAATTTTTGTCGTGGACCTCTGTGACTTTTAATTGAATACCTCTGGAGTAGAGTGTGTCTTGCTCCACTTTGACATAATCTATTCAATTGGTCGACTCAGATAATTGACTCTCAAGAGAATGAAAAAAATACTCAAATATATTCTGAAATGTGAGAAAGCATTGCCATATCTGGAATGCCTTTATTTCATTCACATTCTCAAAATCAATTGTATGATTGAAGTGCGCCTTCATGTTGCAGACTTTTGGTGAAAAGCTGCTGGGCATGTTCTCTTGGATGATGCCCATTTCCGTGGCCCTGTCTACCTTTGGCGGCATCAACGGCTATCTCTTTACCTCCTCCAGGTAAAACACACACACAAACAAACTCACAGCACTTCCCACACATACTGAGTGTATGTGGCATGAGTATGTAACGGAAAAACTGGCAGTGTTTAGCTTGAACTTGTGTTCATGTATAAATCAGTGTGTGTGGTTACGTGTGTGCGTGTGTGTGCATAGGTTATGTTTCTCAGGGGCGAGGGAGGGTCACCTGCCTTACTTGCTGGCAATGATCCATCTAAAGAACTGCACTCCCATTCCCGCCCTGCTGGTCTGCGTGAGTAACTACACTTCCTGCCACAATAGAACATGACACAACATTAGGTACACCCACTTGCGATTACGCAACATCTTTCCTGGTGTCCCGCAGTGCTTTGCCACCATCGTCATCCTGTGCATCGGTGAGACGCACAACCTGATCAACTACGTGTCCTTCATCAATTATCTGTCGTACGGCGTCACCATCGCTGGCTTGCTCTACCTCCGCAAGAAGAAGCCAGACCTGATGCGACCAATCAAGGTACTACGACCTGCGAAAACTCACTCTGAAGACACTGCAAAGTTAGAAAAAAAATTAGCCCCTTACAAAACTATCACTCAAAGAGGAAGCTTGCTGGACAACATAACAGGATGCAGAAGGGGGGAAAATCTGAAAAACATTTCAATTGAACAGGAAGTTGGCCATCAAATGTAGGTAGAAAATGGCATCAAAGTTTGCTGATCATTTCAACGATTCAAATGTGAAAATCCGGGATGTGCACAAAGCACGACGTACACCCAAAAAAAAAAAAAAAGGTAGACGGCAGAGTGTTTACGAAAGTTATATGGTCCGATGTGTAGGGGCTCATCTTTTCATCTCATGTTGACAGAGTAGTGAGGCAAGAGGAGGTAGAAATATTTTGGGGCTATGAGGTGATGTTGAGTCATTGCCGCGCATAACAAATTAACTATCTGCATGGATGAACTACTACCATCAAAACAAACGTCCACTTTATACCTCATGTTCCATGCGAGATAAAATTATAGTCAAATATAAACATCTGATATAAACACTGTCACTTTCAACAACTTTGCATATTCATGGACGACTGTCGGGAGTTTCCTGAGCACTCAATCCCACCCGCACAGAAGACATATTGGCCCTTTGATGATGTATCAGTTGGTACAATGTATGGCCCGGGTCAGATTAAAAAAAAAAAAAAAATCTGAGTTGACCTATAGTGTGAACATGGCCTTCATACACAGACTCAAACGTCACACGGCACCAGGCCCCACCTTGTGAAGGCAGATGCATGTACAACACACTGAATGTACAACACGTTACAAATTTTCTATCCATTTCATCCAAGCAATTGTTTTTTGTTTTTTTTGGGCTGTGTTGAAATCGATTAAGTCTGTTTAAGAATCACAAGTTCATAAGTTTGAATGTGTTACCAGCATGTGGGAGAGGGAAAACTATTATACAAATGTTTTTAGCCGGTCTCGAGTGGGACTGAAATCTATCTCCGCGATAAACGCTGCGTCACTGCACTGTGGTCATTATTATCTAAAGGTACAATTGTGAATCTGACAAAAAAAAAATAGTTTTTCTGATGTGTGGTTGGTTTGCAGGTGAACCTGCTGATCCCAATTACTTACATGCTCTTCTGGGTGGTGCTGCTGTGCTTCAGCCTGTACTCTGAGCCGGTGGTGTGCGGCCTGGGCATGGTCATCATGCTTACCGGCGTGCCCGTCTACTTTGTGGGCGTCTGGTGGAAGAACAAACCCAAGTGGATTTACAAATTCACAGGTGATTGCTCGCCTACTCTGTCCAGTCCATACCTGTGTGTGTGCTTCATGGTGTTCACCTCCTGCAGAAAAACTGACCTACATGGGCCAGAAGGCGTGTTACGTGATGTTCCCTCAGGAGGACCCCGCTGAGGCCCAACCCCTCCAGTCGTCCAAAGACACAGACTGAACCTTTGTCGCCCCCTGATGGGCGAATTCACATATATGCTCATGTTGAAATGTGATTTCATGAACACACGGAAGACACAAACACACTCAGGACTGACTACAGTGCATCCGGAAAGAATTTGCTGTGCTTCACTTTTGCCACATTTTATATAACAACCTTATTACACAATGGAAACATTTGTGTTTTTCCTGAAAGTTCCACACCAAATATCCCATAATGACAGTTTTTTTTTTGTGTTTTTTTTTGCATGCATGTGTGTGTGCGTGTGTGTGTGCGTGTACGTGGACATTTTTTTAAAATGTTTGACTTTGCTTGGTTTGTGCTCTGGCATGCACTATCAACTGTGAGGTATGTATATAGATAAGTGAGTGCCTTTCCCAAGCATGTCTAGTTAATTGAAATGAATCAATTTAAGCTGTACAACATGTCAAGGCTGATCAATGGCAACGGGATGCACCTGAGCTCAGGTGAAAGGCATTGAATACTTAGACATGCAAATTTTTTACTATTTTCTTTAAATATCTAAAAACTCAAATTATAATCAAAGACATTGTTCATGACTTTTGGGGATAGTGTGTGCAATATACCGAGGGGACAAAATGCTGGAATGCAGCTGTGACAGAAAATGTGGTAAAAGTGAAGTGATATTTTCGGATACTTTGTGTACATACGCACACAGATCAAACATACAGGACACACACATGCATGCACGCAAAATTATGGGGGTGCGGTGCCGCCCACAGGTCAAAAACTTGCGCCTGCAGACCTCAAGCCATTGCCACATCCGACACTTCCTGTTTTTCTGACGCACAACGATGCCCCCCAGAGGATTGGGGTGCTTACCGTAATTTAAAAAAAAAAATAAATCTTATGCAATTTGACCTTTTTTATCCACACTAAAACCGATTTTAACTAGCAGAAAACAGATAAAAGACCAGGTGAAGACTTTCTATGAAGCTTTTGCAGCTTTTTTTCATTTTCAATCCATTGCTTTTTATCTTGTCAACTTTGGATTTTTCAATGTGACATGGGGGTTTACAAGACTTCCGTTCCAGTTTTCCATACATCAAATGTGCCTTTTTAAACTGGCGTGACAGTATCTTTAAGTTGATTTTAAAGAAAAACTGGGAGGGCGTGGGGGGGGATGTTTATTTGTATGTGTGGGGGGGTGTAATGTTTTTTATGTTCATCCCTGGTTGACTTCCAATCTTTATGCAATGTGTATGCAAACGTGCCTTATTGACAAGCATGTGTTTAGTATGTGTATATTATCATATTTGTATTGATACCAGAGGAACAAAGCTAAACTTTTTTTTTTCAAATATGTTGCTGCTGATTGGCCGATCAACAAACAACAAAACGGTGCAGCTCTCGCTATATTTATATGTTAAATGCATATTAATTGCTATTATATTGCCACTACTTTATGCTAAGCTATGTATAAGTTAGGTTCCTGGTTTGTTTTATAATAAATATAATTAGGAGCAATAATAATAAAGGTAACCCAAAGATAATTTTGGTTATATAAGCAAAATATGTTAGAATATGGACTCTTTAAATACAGTACAGCTAACATGATGAAGATCAAATTTCTCTCATCTGTGGACTTGGAAGGTTCTATGAAAACTGAACGTGTTCATGTTTCAAACTGTTGTCAATTGTCAAAACAAATCAAAAGTGACTATGGAATGAATTCACTGCACTTCATTTTTTCCATATCAGTGTTACTGTATGTTACAGCCTTAATATAAAATGTATTAAATTATTTTCCCCCTCAAAACTCCAGTAAATATTTTGCTAATTCATTTAAAATAGAACCTAAAATAAATCCAGGAACATATGGTAAGCATTTACAGCTTCAATTTTTTTACAATATGCACAAATAAATTCACATCGTTATGACGGTGGGTTGTGTGAAAAATTTTAAGGGAGGGAGGGATGAACCCATAAACAGAACAGAACAAAATGAGGTAAAAGTGAAGTGCCGTGAATACTTTCTGGATGCCCGTTATGGTAGAGTGTCGAATGCCTATACTAAAAACCAATGTTTACAAAGTCATGTGCTGCTTCAACATTGTTGTGTTTTGCAAATTGAAAGCATAAATCAAATGGAAAAACTTCTAACCAACTGTCCAAAAAAGTTTTTCTTTCTTTTTTCATGCTAAAATCTACGTTACCAATGACGTTTCATTGAAGTATATTTTGGTGGATGCAGCTGATTTACAACCGGTACCTTTGATGGCTTTTATGCTTTCTTTTGTAAAAATGTAAATGATAACAATGCGTAGCTCATTAAATATACAAACTTTCCAGGAGCATCATGTCTACCCAATCAAATGTGTCTCAAATGCATGTAAGGTTTTGACCAAACGCAATATTAATCAGAATAACTAGTTCAAATTAGTGGGCTGCAGATAACATATTATTGTAAAGAAAATATTTGGGATGACGTCCCCTTTGTATATATTTTTTAAAAGGGATGGGATTCAGGTAGTATTTTTAGAGCCAATTAAATAATACATATACAGACATATACATGTGTGTACAAAAGGCCCCTTTTCCTTAATTGATTTGACCCTATCTTATCTTAAAACTGTATTCTTACAAATGCAATTTATATACTAAAAATAATTGTGAATGACCTTAATTAAAATTATATTGAATTACATTTTTGTAATCGCATTACACACCTTTCAAAAAGTGACAGAACTTGCATTTAAAAAATGCCCCTCGATGTTTTTGTTTTTTTTTTACAATAAGAAGCTGGGCCGCACATGCTGTTAACGAGCAGCAAAGTGACATGAATAAGAACCAAAAGTACAACAGCCCACCGTCTTCCTGGTTCTGCAGTACACTAGTGCGTCGCTCATATAGTAAGTAAACAGGCCAATTATGTGTCAAATTACAACAGTAACTGAAGCACATGACATTACTAATCGTTCCTTCAACAAATTCTTAAGTATTAAACAGTACTCACTTTAAGTACACGCACCACTCTTGCACCACTCTTAGGGGAAAAAAATAACTCCTCACACACATTCCGGCAGGAAAAAAAACAGCAAAGCGCGTGCACGACGTTTGGACACGTAGTTAAAATCAATCAAACTGCCCTATTAACTGACAATATACAATGCTCAATCAGAGCGCGGAAAGGTCAGTTCCCTTTTCACAACTAAAAAAACTAATTTCTTCCAATTTTACTTTCATTCAACGTGAGTGTGACATTGGACAGAAATGCTCAAGTTTCACTCCCCCCAGTGAGTGAGTGTTGACAGCTCTGATATAATGACAATTACCTTCACCAGCTCGCTTACATGAGCTTCAAGCTGAAACATCCTAATACGTGAACGCTGACCTAATTTGAGCTAATAATTGGTTCTCTCTTTTATGTCAATACAAATATAATGTTCTTAATACTGTGTAAAAACATAGTTTAGTCTCAAAATACCCTTATATTTAAAAAAAAAAGGTCCAAAATGCTCAAACTTTATTGACCGCAGGCACAGAAACAAATGAACAATAATTTTTAAAACAAACCCATGAGAAAATGATAGTAGCTTTACTCCTACCGCTCAAATATATATATATAAATATAATATATATATATATATATATATATATATATATATATATATATATATATAATATACTCTTCCTACACCATCCCAGTGTTTATTTACCTGCGTGTTAACACTGCTCAACACTCCCGAGTCTGTTAGTTTATTCTACATTCCATAAAAATGAGAAATGAAAATTCCTATAGGGTGAAGTGCTTTTGAACGTCAAAACATCATCACAGAATGAGTTCCATCCACTTTGGAGGGTATATTTTCCTCCGGCGATATACGGCGAGACGGTATTTTTTGTTTTGTTGCGATGTTTGTCTCGCCCACAATAAAAACATAGCATATTTAGCAGTAATATGAAATGAAGCATAACTTGCCTCTTGTGGCTGGAATGAACAAACGCCCCCTTGAGTGTAGAGATGGTATCTCCCCTACCCGTTTTTACGGTGACAATAGCAAGGAAAATAAGCATTTAAGGCATTTTCGGGATCACTAAACTACTCAAACAGCAACGCAAACATCAAAAGACGAGGCAAAGCATGGAAAGCCGTCTGAGCATTCATTCGCTGTCCTTTTGTCCTTACTAGAAGGACAATTTAGGCATGCAATGAACCCCCATTATTTGCTAATCTTTTTTTGTATTGGACAAGGCTATAGAATGATGAAATGAAGCTCCTCTCCTCACTTTAATATAGTTTCTTGGCCCCAAGATGGTAATCATTTTATATTAGACATGCCTGTGGCCTCAATACAGTGTGCAAAAAATGTTCTATTAATAGTGAAAAAATGTAAAAAGCTAGACAGTTGTTATACTAATGCTTCCAGGTTCAGTTGTTTTATCCTTGCGCTGTATTGTCTCAGTAGTGAAGACGAAGAGCATGTTAGTACATGGAAGTTAAGCTGGTTGTTGAAGATTTTGAATAAATGCTCAAAAGGTTTTCTGCAGCAAAGAGCTTCGAAAAGAGAAACAAGATATAAGAAGTCATGGCACATGGTAGGCAGCTCCAATGGTGGCACGGTGCGTAAAATATCCGTCGACGCTAATGCTAATTTAAGGTACTTAAATGCATACTTGGCAAAAATACACAGCACACTTACAGCACATGTAAAAAAAAAAAATCAAGTCAATACCAAAACATTATTTGCAATAATATGTTGCATGCGCCTTTACTAGTGTGAACATGGCATCCTGATATAAATTACGTTTATAGAATATGAGTTAAGCAGTAAAATACACCGTTTTTTTAGCCATGTCGGGGAGTGGCCATTTTGTCACTTCTTTTGACTCAAAATGCCATCACAGTTTCTCAGGGCTCAGGTAAAGACCTGTCACAGCTCACCTGTTTTCTGAAGCTGAGCCATGATTGGTTGTTAGCTAAGCCCTCAGCAACTGTGATGTCATTTTCAGTTGACAGTAAGTGGCAAAATCGCTGCCCCTCCGTTGGACATAAATGGGTGGATTTTACTGCTTAAGTCATATTCCATGAACACAATATAAATCAGAATGCCATGTTTAGACTAGTGAAGTTACATAGAAGATATTCTTGTAAAGAACATTTCTGGGTTGACTTCCTCTTTAATAAATAGTAAGTAGGCCAACTGGTCCATGGATCATAAGCGGAATAGGACTCTGCCATTTGTAGCCTACTCTTGTTCAGAGGTGTCACCTCCATTATGACTGATAAGGTAGAAAACAGACATTCCTCAAACAAAAACTAAATTAATAAATAAATAAATAAAAAATAAACAGGAACTAGGAAGCAGCTTGCATACTACTTTTTGGTAAACAGTGTTTCTTTGTCATTTTGCCTTTTTAAAAGGAAGTGTCCTGTATGTATAGATTTTCCTGAACATACTTTATTTTGTATGTTGGTCACTGGAGCAGGCTAATTTCTGATTCACGGATGAGTAGACTAATGTTGTTCTAGCATTTGTATTCTTGAGTGGAGGGATGGTTTCATTACGGCTTAATCCAATCGAAAAATCGTAAAGTGTTTTGTTTGTTGGGTAGCAAGATGGCAGGCTATTTTACAAGCACATGGATGTGTAGACCAAATAGACTCTACTACTTTGCATTCATTCAAAAATGGTAGAATCCAGTTTGTCCGTCAAATGTCATGAACCAGGAAGTTGTTGGCCAACTCCAAAAGCTAATGTACAAATTAAACCACGCAGCTCTACATTTTGGGAATGAATTTTCTTTTTGACATTTGAGGTCCCACCCGCTCCAAAATAGAATCCCATCAAAAACAGGACATAGGACCTACTAGGTAACCAACAAATGTTCAAACTAAATTTGACACAATGATTTCGTCTTTTTTACAATTGAATCACAACTTAACAGTGCCTCGTGATCCAGAATTCAAATGGTAGAACCAGGAATTAGCCTGTGAGCTAACAAACAAACATGTAAAAATAGAATGCTAAACTATTTTTTCTCTACTTTTTTCAGAATCATTTGTTTTTCACGTCTAAAAAACCCCATCTCAAATCTAAAATGGCACAGTCCCGTTTTTTCGACTTGACTCCAAAATCATTCGGAGTCCAACAATCATCTTCCTGGAGGGCAAAAAAAAAGTTCAGTTCCTTTACTATAAAAACAATGATATCTTAGCAAGCGAACATTAAATAAACTGTTAATATACAGCTAGCTAGCAAAGCATATTGGCACTATGTAGTGACTGAAAGGCGGCCATGGCGTCTCAACCTGTTAGCATTTAGCTTGTAATAATTGTTTGATTTTTTTTCTCCTGGGTGTTTGCAATCAGTTAGAATTGACATAAGGGGGGGGTTCAAGGACACTTGTCGCCAGATGGATTAGCAGGCGTCATTTGTTAGCAAGGCGTCGTTTGCCGACCCAAAGGGTCGCTGCCCTCCCTCCTCTTCCTCCTCCTCCTTTTCCTCTTTTCCTTGCATCTCATCTCCGGTGCCCGGCTGACACCGTCGCCTTCCGACGATGACGATGAGGGAGGCACGCTCCCCAGGGGGTGGGGCAGGGCAGCAGTCGCTAGGGAATTGGCTGGTGAGAGAGGCCCCAGTGGGGAGTAGCGTTTAAGTGAGACTCCCTTCATGTTAAGTGCCAAATCCAGAATCAGTTTTCTCGAGGAGCGAGGGTGGGGACCAGTAAGAAGGGGCGGTGCAGATGCTTCACTTGGACCTGGTGTCTCAGGAGACGGCGCCGCCCCCTCTGGGCTGTCACCTGATTGGTAGGAGAGTGGAGAAGCGGGACTCTCGGACGCGCAATCCGGTGGGTCGGCGCCCTCCAAGTGGGCCCGGGCAGGCTGAGCGTCCACGTCCCCCCCCGCGGTTCGATAGCTGTGTAGCCCCAGGTTGACGTGGGTGCCGGCCGGTGGGTCCAGAAGAGGGACGTGGCCTCTGGGGCGGCCTCCGTGACAGAACAGGCGACGCCACAAGTGCCCAAAGCGACGCCGCGATGACGACGACGAAGTGGAAGAGCGGCGGCTCGTGTGACGCCTGAGTTGTCGACTCATGGCTAAGCGGAGGTTTTGTAGCACAGAGGCCTGAAAAAGAGGCAGGGGAAATCTCAGAATCTTAGTGAGGTGCCGATACACAGCCAATGACCATTTACGTCAATGACACACAACTCACCAAAATCATTAGATTTAAGCAAAGATTTTTACGAAATTGTGATAATTTAAAATGAGCTTCTGCAAAGTTGGCAAATTATTTATTTATTGTATTGACTCGGGTTTCACTGAGTCACTTGAGTCAGTGCAGTTGGCCTGCTAACATGAGTCAGTGAATTGATACAATAAAATCATCTTTGATCCCTGTGGTTCCGAAGAATCTGCTAACTCAAATCAGTCAACCAATTTAACTGAATCATTGGATTCTGTGGAGTTTTTTTTGTGTCCGTGCATCCAAATCAGAGGACTGAATCAACTGAGACCGCAGTGCTTGTGCGTGTGCGTTACCTGCGTGGGGTTGTAGGCGGGAAAGTCCTCCACTGGCGGAATGAGTCCCTGTGCTATGAGCTGCCCGTAAGATGGTGGTGCCTCCCTCTGTACGAACTCGGCTTCCATACGCGACATCTGTGTCTCGAAGGCTCTATAGTCGCGGCCGCGCAGGGCATGCAGCTTGAGGGCGCATCCGAGCGCCACCACCAACAGCAGGCCGCACACCAGGCTGCCGATCAGCGCCGCCGTGATCACTTTACGCGGCACCGCAGTGGGGCAGTCGCGCTCGTCGCTGCCGTCCGGACAGTCCTCCTGGCCATCGCAGCGCCACGTCTCAAAAATGCACTGGTTGTCGCCACAGTGGAAGTTGCCGGGCTGGCAGTCATAGCAGTTGTTCTCGTCTGAACCGTCCGGGCACCTTCACGATTATAGTGGTGGGAAAGTAACTTATTAGAACCCCGCATAGAAATTGGACAGCAATTTTAAATTGGACCGGCAAATCAGTGCTGTTGTTAGATCCATCTTCTTTTATCTTCGCCAGCTGGCCCAATACAAATAAAGTTGTATTGTATTGCATAAAACCTAGAATGAGTCGACTACCTCTTCTGGTTGTTGCAGCGCTCTGACGCCGGATAACAGGCGCCTGCCGTGTTGCCGCCGCATGGAAACTCGCCGTTGGGACACGCTGGGCAGGACGTCTCGTCCCGACCAGATGGGCAGTGCCAGTAGCCGTCGCAGCGCTGACGTTCTGAGTAGCAACCCTGCTCACTACCGCAAGGACGCTCGCCCGGGAAGCAGTAGCCTTTTACCTGCAGGACCACAGCACAAATGTGCGCGGTAGAATACACTCATTTGAATAACAACAAAAATTGGTTAACTTTGGATGAGATGCAAAAATCTGACTTAGCTGTGTCGGCTAATTTGAGTCAGTAAAACGATTCAGTTGAATCATCTGAGTAGGTTGTGGGGGTTCAAAGTCCATATCAGTCCATCAGATCATGGGAGAACAGCCATGTATATGGAAAAGGCATCTTTGCAATCTTTGTGTTTTCCAACTATTTTTTTTTCCACCCAAAAATTATTTTCTTATTTTTCAAAAAAAACGTTTGTGTCAAAAATATGTTTGCAATATTCGCTCTTTTTTCAGTCACAATTTTACCTCATTTTTTAAGCACACTGTAACCCACAAATCAATGTCACCTGGTAAGTAGCGTTGAAACCGTGTCCAGGACTTTGCGGTTTTGCTGTGTAAAGGACGCTCATCTGTCCCCGGCTGGACTCCAGCAAGTTGGGCCGACGGTTGTTATGGTAGGACAGCACCTGCAGGAGGTTTTCAGTCCGGTGGACGGTGCCGTCGTACACGTGCAGCGTGTCTCCAGGCCCAAGCCGCAGGTCTAACCTCAGCAAGATGGGTTTGGGGTCCCGTGTGTCCACCACCCACGAGCACCGCAGCTCGGTCGCCGCCCCTGGAGCGGGTCGAAAGAAATCGGGCGACGCGAAAGAGCCGTAGAAGTGGCCCAGACGTTTCCCACAGGTCGTGTCGGGGCAGCCAAACTCGTCACTGCCGTCCGGGCAGTCCTGGGAGCGGTCGCAGCGCAAAGCAGCGGCCAAGCAGCGGGTGGATCGGCCCGCGGCGCAAGGGAGCGTCCCACGGGGGCACGGGCCCAGCGGGGCGGCGGTGGGCGGCGGCGAGCAGCCCCGCTCGTCAGTGGCGTCGCCACACTCGTCCTGATCGTTACACTTCCAAGAGTGCGGCACGCATTTGCCATTACCACACAGAAACTCGTCCGGCTGACAGCTGCTCTGACCCAAGTGACCTGCGCACCATATGAAAAAAAAGCAACATAAATTACAGTCATAAAAAAAATATATATTTTTTTGTACTCCCATATCATCAATGTTTAGGTACATATTTCTTCCATATTCCAACATATTATTTTTCACCCCAAAAAATACAATAAAAAATTACACTGTAGTTTACCAATAATAATTTTAGGCTTGTTTTTACCAACAAAAATAAATTCATGTATTTCCCTATTGAATTTTACTCTAATGGACAACACAAAACATTTTTTGGCAGATCTTATTTTACACATTGTTATTAAATACAAAACATGTTTGAGGTGTATCCATAGGGTGAGGCCCTCGATCCGTAGGCATATATTTTTAGACTTCTTTTTTTTAAATACAGCACTGGCATATTTTTTTCCAATGAGAAAAAATGGAGCACATCTTTAGACATGTTCCACAAAAAAAATTTAAAAATTAAAAATAAATCACAGAAGGCATTTTGTGGCTTACTTTTGGCTCTGTAGTACATATTTACAGTTGTGCTTTGAAATATTATGTCTTATATAAAAACAAAAAAAGCATTTGTAATTTCTGTGTTTTTTTTTAAATAATACAAGTGGCTCGGATAATAGATGGATGAAATAGCACTCCAAAATATTATACCTTATCAAAATACACCTCTATGACATTTTATAGAATTGAAGAGAATTTTTTGCCTGCAATGCAATATGTCATACTTGCAGTACTTTCCTGGTTGGAAGGGGCAGCCAATGAAATTGCAGTGGGACGTGTCGTCCCTAAAACTGAAGAGGGATTCTTAATAACTCTTCATCTCATGCTAGTGATGGGAAAATGAAGCTTAAAAATTACTTCATGAACCAGTTGTTGTATTTTTTTCTCTCTTTTCGACATAGGGCTGAAAGTACACCGACTTGCCATTACTTGAATCCCTTAATTGAAACCAACGGTGTCATGTCGAGGAGTCAAAAAAAATACAGCAGCTGGTTCGTGTTGCGAATTTGAAGCTTCATTTTCCCATCAGTACCTCACGCTTGTGAGAAGAGAGCCACCCTTATCACACAACTCGTATTTTGTTTTTCTTTTTTTTTAATCTCGTAAATTGTGTCTTTCCTACTTCAAGGCACCACTGCATATTGTATGATTGACACGCATGCATTCATACATACGATCATTTACCTTTGATATAGGACATGTGGAAGCCTTGAGCTTGGCCCGAGCTATTGACTTTTGAGTGGAAGTAGAGCCAAGCGCGCCCCCTGCTGGTGATGAAGGGCGGTGGCCGCACAGAGCCGCACAAACGCTGAGAGTCCGGAACCCCGGATGACGTCATCTGCAGCCAATCACCAGACTCGCATCTCCCCGGCTCGCCAACATCAAATACACGGAAACTGAAAAACGGGACGCCACTATTATGCATGTTTGTTTAAGTGTATGTGTGCATGCGCGTTACCTGATGGTAATGATCTCCCCGTGGCCCGCCTGGATGTTCCAGCTGCAGTTGAGTCCGGCAGGGTAGTTTAAAGGCCAGGAGGGGCTGAAGATCACACCCCTGCGCTCCATGTGGACCTCCAACCGATCACCGCAACCTGCTGCATGCACGCACAAACAGTATAAACGTACCAACATTGTGATTTTCTTTAAAACCTTTATAGGCTATTACTTTAAAAATATATTTTTTCTATACTGGAGGAGATATTAAGTCAAACATTTTCTTTACAATAATATGTTCTATGCGGCCACACTAGTCTCAACACGGCATACTGATTATATATTGTGTAAGGGGAATAGGAGTTAAGCAGCAGAATGCACCCGTTTTTTTTTTACATCTCAGGGGGCGGCCATTTTGCCCACTTGCTGTCGACTGAAAATGACATCACAGTGCCTGAGGGCTCAGGTCATGACTGTCACTGCTCATCTGTTTGGTGGATTTTGGTCCTGTGATCATTTTTACCCACAAACTTCAACTCACTCAAAATTTTACTATCATTGAGGTACTATGTTTGTACTACAAATCCGCAAAAAATATTAGAAATTCTCATGTGATACTTATGAATCATCAAGTGGTGATTGGTGACATTACAACTTAAAACTACAGTCAACCCCTACACATTCGCAGTTCAGCACCCCCAGATTCGCAAATGTTTTCTTTTTTTGTTTTTTAAATAATTTTTCACATTTTGTGTGTTTCTCTTTTTTTCTCAGTTTTTTTTGTAGAAATTGTACGTTGAATTTAACCATTTTTTCAAGAACAAAAAAAAACTAATCGAGGGGCCATAATATGCTTGTGGGCTGGACCGCCAGTTGCCCATCTGTGAGCAAGGCAGTACAAATTCCCTATAAAAAATGTGGATTTCCCAAATAGCCATTCCAGCCTTGTACAACCAAGTGAAAGAGGACATTGTGAAGGAGATAAAACTCATCTAATTTAACTTTGCCGTTACAGATATTTTGTGGTTCTTGTGTGTGTTGTGCTGATATAGATTGAGGAGTATTTCTTTTTAAACTGAGCTTATTGCTCTACAGTTTCAATGCAAATGTTTAATATTCTGTAGAATCAAAAGATAATTGCATTTAAAAAAAGGACATTCAGTATTATTTTTGCTCTAACATCATCACTGACAAAAGTGGCATTTAAAAACAAAAAATGAAAATAACTCCCACAACCATTGTTTCATCATTATAGTTTCCGGAAAAATATATCGTCTGGAACAAATTGTCATTATGACAGGCATAGTGTGACGTCACAATAAAATAGCCTTTTCTCTCAACGCATTTTTAAAGCATATTCAACCAATTTATATATATATAAAAAAAACATTTCTGAGGAGTACTATGCTAAATATTTCTGGTGGGCATACTTTTTACCCAAATAAATCATTTTGGCAGAAGCTTCCAAATTTCTAGTTGTACCCCCCCCCAAAAAAGTTTTTACGAGGCTTATTCAACACATGCACTCTACACAGAATTGGTAACAGGATATATACATCCTGTTAGACGACATGACAACAAAGTGCTGGTGATGGCAACACGCCACCAATGTGTGTGTAATTGTGTCGACTCTGCAGTGATGTAATGCTTATATACTGTAGCTGCATCCTTGCAGTGAAAGGCCATCCCGTGTTTCCACACTCTGACGGATCAATGAGCCACCGCAGATCGATAATCAGTGTGTGCGCGTGTGTGTGTTGCTGCAAGTGTGTGTAAGCGTGTGTGATGACGTCACCAAAACAAAAGCCGACATCATTTTATTGTGAGCACCCCCAAGGGCTAGATAAAACGACCACTAAAATAGGCATTACAACTGATGATTATTATTGACTATGAATATATCGCTGGTTTCTTATCCATCGTCATACATTCATCATTGCATCGCAAGGTTGAATTGTTTGTATCACCTGAACGCAGCACAGCGGTGCAGAGCACCAGCAGGAGCAGCATCCCGAGCCGCACCGTAGTCCCCATCGCTCCTCTTTAGCCGAGATTTCGCCTCCTATCTCGGACACGACCGCCACACTCACCCCGGCGTGATTTCCATCGGGTTTCAGCGGAGCGAAGCCGTCATATGAAAAGGTTTACAAAAAAAGCTTTGTGCCAGTGTCCTTTAGCGAGACTACATAATCAGGGTGACTCTAAATGCAACAAAGCAAGTATCCGGTTTGCAACTTCAAATTTAAGATTAGTTTGTTGAGAACGCGGGCGGATTGAAGCCAATCAGTCCCATCGTGATCATTAAGTAAGTAATTGGTCTAATAAGTCATGATTGAGTCTTAGATTGGATTCTTTTGGTTATTTATTGCAGATATTCTCTGTTTACTCTTATTTTGAAGGCAACGCTGTCTCGTTTCCGTTACAATCGCGTAGAGTTATATGCTTTACAAGTATTCCGCAATCAAACTGAGCAAAAAATTCTCCATAATTGTCAAAAGTGTGCCAATACAAATTTATATCCGAAATATCATTACGTCAATTGGTTAACACAATATATTTCTTGAAAAACAACGACGTTTCCTTCAGAATTTCCTTCCGTCCGCTTAAGGTTTTATTAACGGGATAGATTTATTGTAGTACTGGAAAAAGTACGTTTCTCGAGTACATCAGTTGACACGTTTTGACGTTTGATTAAATAAATTAGGCAATTAGTAATAGACAAGTCCCAAACCAAAAGGCACCGCTGGGATTCGAACCCAGGATCTCCTGTTTACTAGACAGGCGCTTTAACCAACTAAGCCACGGCGCCAGATACCTTTCACAGCAGAATATAGGTATATCAACTATTTAGACGTATAATGGCAAGTAAATCTTTATTACATTTCTTTCTACCCAGAAAAACAATACTCTAACCTGAAAATTAGTATTCTTTTCTCTGCTGGAAATGTCTCACATCGTCTGACAAGCATTGAACAGAGTGGCTGCAAAACAGCCGCATGGATGCTGTTGAGCTTTTCTTTTTTTTAAGTCTCAAATTCCATACATTTACAAAATAGAAATGTTGCAAAACTTTATACCATACAAGCCCCCCACAAAACACTATGAAGCCTACAAACGATTTCTTCTGTAAAAGCAAAAAAAATACAAAAAGTAAATTCCTCTCTTAAAAACCGTCAAACTAAAAAGGTGAAATATTTGAAGCCTAATCTAAACGAAAAAAATTGTGCCTTTAACCCAAAACTCTGAAATAACATACTTAAGGGAAAAAAAAAATCTCAATTAGCAACCAAATACTTTTGAGACGCTGCAAAAAAATAAATTCACACTAGTACTACTTGTACGTACTTAATTGCTTTGAGAAAATGACAAGTGATTTTGCACTGATGAACAATGGATTCGCTTGCACCGTTAAGAATGATAACGAAGCAAAACTTGATTCTTCAATTTATTCAACAACTTAAACATTTTGGAAGTGTCTTCTTCACGTGACTGCGGTACAAGTGCCGGAACCAAAAGCGTGATTTTTAATAGTTTTCTGTTTTTTTCCTTTTTTTTTTTTACATGCACATGGTCTCAGCATAAATGCAGGCTATTGTCTTTTTTTCGTTTGTGTGTGTTATTTCTCAGTATATACGTTTTGTTTTTAAAATCACACACCGCTTCTGAATATAGGCGACAACCAGTTGAGAGATATACACAATCTTGGATTAAAAATATAAAGAAAAGGAGGAAGATGAGGAGGAAAACAAGTAAAAAGCTACCAAGAGAAACAAAGTTGTAAAAAAAAAAAAAAAAAAAAAAAAAAAAAAATCAGCAACATCCTATGAGAAAACAGCTCGCGTGAATGTGTCCATTTGTTAAATTATGGTAAATTCTATGAAAAAACAAAAAACAAAAGCAACACTCAAATAGACATTCTCAGCCTCGGAGGAGGTAACGACGGGATGTCTGCAGCCGCCTCTTTTAAATAAACAAAAGAACAAAGTCTATTTTTGCCGCCTGCGCCCGCCCCGTCACCACCTCCGGGCTACTGGTGGGCGCACTGGATCCCCGGCCCGTGTTGGCCGCCCTCCTCGTCCGAGCTGTCGTTGTAGGCCTCCCGGCGGCCGCCTGTCGACGAGCCCTGGCTCTCGTCGAGGTCCTGAAGGTCCACCTCCTCCGTGTCGCCCGTGATGAGCGGTGCCTCTGACCGCGAAGGAAGCATGTCCTCTAGCTCCTGCAAGACAAAGTGACACGCACGGGTTGTGTGTTCAAGATGACACGTGAAGTAGAGAGGTGACCAATGTTGAATATTTGCAGGTTTGATGATTATAATAATAGATTCCGCAACATTCTGAATTTTTTTCTGAAACTTCGCTATTAATTACAATGCATTGTAAAATCAATATTTTGCAAGCTTTAAAGGTCAAACTTAAAAACAAGAAATGATAACATTTCAAAAACCTGATGTGCAAGAAAAAAAAAAAACTTTTAATCTATCTCTATCTTCATTGCCTCAGTCATCTCTGACTAAAATTAGCTTTTGACCAGTAATTTTGTTTTAAAACGTTTCTAAAATATAAAATGGCATTTTAATGTAAAACAACTGTTTACATCAAAGGATAAGGCCAACTATACTTTGAGATTCAAATTTAAAAAAAAAAACTAAATAAAGAAAACATTTTTTAAATTTCCAAAAATGCGCAGAAAGAATTTATTTCTAAAAAAATAAAATAAAAATAACTATATTTTTTGTTAACTATACAATAAAAATGAAAATCATTTTAAACAATTAAAAATGTACTAAAAACAATGTTTTGAATGTTTTTCATAGAGTAAAAAAGTTAATATTTTTAAAAAAATTAAAACGAAGAAAAAAAGTTTCCCAGTCATGTTTTTAAAAACTGAACCAAAATGTGATTTTAGTGTGCCGTTACACCTCCAACAGGTATGCATGTAAAAATTACCTCAGTACTAAAATTATTTAAAACAGAAAAAGACAGAAAACCTAAAGGCATGATAACTGCCATGTCTTGCATATATTGCAGCTTTCTCTTCCCATTCACACACAAAAATTAATTTGCAGTACCGCCAATTTCTCAGGGCTGATCCAGTTGTTGGCAGGGAACTGCACGTCGAACTTAACGTACAGGTCTCCCTTCTCAAAGGGGTTGCGGTACTGTGGCATGCCCTCGCCTCGCACCATACTCACCGAGCCTAATAGAAAAAAAAAAAAGAAAAAAAAATGGCAAACAAGGTTACAGTTACACTCGACTTCCTTTACACCGCTAGACAAATTCGGTGCATTGGAGCGGAGGCGGGGCGCTACCCGGCTCGATGACCTTTCCGGCGGGATGCTTGACCACAATCTGTCGGCTGTCTAAATGTTTCAACATGAATTGGAAGCCGCACAGCGCCTCCACCAGTCCGATCTTGTGGTTCATAAACAGGTCCTTGCAGTCTCGCCGGAATGTCTGCAAGCACATCAAGTGTGTGGTCAAACACATAATACATAAAAGGACAAACTATTGATGACAAAAAAAGAGACTTCATATTGATGGAGCCTCCTGCTAAGATGAAGACAAACTATCATGTTACTAACCTAACAGATGTGTTATGAAAGCTGGCACTCACTCTGCCTGCTGTTCTAGTCGAGCAGGTTATGTCTAGCTGAAACTAAGTGTCAATATGAGCAAGGCACATGAAAGCACCCATCTTCAACATCTTTTGGTTTATTAGAAGAAAAAACATATAATAATAAAAACAATGTGGTTAAAAGGGTGTTAAGAGTTGTCTTGTCAATGGTGTTAAATTAGTTTAGTTTCTACTTTAGGTGGATAGCTTGCATTTAAACACTGTACGCACACCAAAAACAAGCCCTTTGCCCATCAACAATTATTGGAATAATTCATTGTGTCAATTATTTTTTAATTGATGAATAAGATTGAAAAAAAATATTCTTTCCAAATATCCATCCCTTTTTCTAATTTGATCATATACTTTATTAACCGATTATGATCGGTGGCCGGTCATTGGAACAGGACGATTTAAATTCGATTTAATTTCCCTATGGTATATATAGTAATAATCAAATGAATAAACAACAATGAGGTTGAATGAGAATTTTCTCCACAGCACACTCATGTGCCATTGCCAGAGTGGTTGGGAATCACTGATCTATCGCAACAGAATGTCGCGGAGGGAGCGCTTTATTGTCCCATCTGAGCCTCCGTAGCAACTCCGATTGGGGTGAAAAGTGAGCCGTCAGGACAACGTGCTGCTGCTGCTGCTCAACGGTAGAAGTGTAAAGCAGCACCTGCCGGTGACGACGGCACTCTAATGCCCACCAACTGATGATATGTGCCAAAATTTTCGATGCAAGTCATACTGTAAATTTAAATAAAAATGAAAAATGCTTCATAGGGGTATTTTCTAAATTGCAATGTTTTTATTTTGATATTGATAAAAATTAGGGCAAATCTAACCTCATTCTAGGGGTGGAAGGGATCATTGAACAGTCAACAAGAGGTGCAATGATTCATTGATTAATCAACAACTAATATTCATCATGAATTGTTTTGGATAATAAACCATTTAAATTGTTTTTTTTTAATTTACAATTGTCCAATTGCTCGGAATTTCAGGTTCTCAACTGCAAACATCCGATTTCTGTCATTTGGTTCCCACAGTGTAGTTACTTCTAATTGGTGTTTTCGCTAAGAGGACAAATTTCTCCGCTTCGGAGTTCCTGTAGCTTGTTCAACATTTACAATGCAAATCACAAAGTTCAAACAACAGGTTTTCTGCTATGAATAAAGGATGTAAAGGACTGAAGATGTGCATCTACCTCGTGTTCTTTCTCCTGCAGCACCAGGACGATGTCGCCTGGCTCCACCCCGGGGGCCTGATCTGCCTCGCCGCCAAAGATGATCTTCTGACCGTGCTTCATGCCCTTGTCCACGTGCACCTCCAGAATCTTCACCTCCTTCACCACTTTCTTGCCCTCGCACTTTTTACAGCGGTCCTTCTCGCTGATCACCTCGCCTGAGGGCGAAAAATCGCGGGGAATCGGTTAAAAACAGAAATGGGCTGAATCTGACAAAACTAAGCCCCCCCCCATCCCCCCCCAAAAAACAACCAAAAAAATGCTTTCAGACAATTTCCAAGTAGCTTGATATTAATGTGACTACAGTTGCACATCTTCAGAAATTGACACCTCCACATGGGCGCAGGAAGAAAACAGGCGACTAATTGACGCCGTACAACACGAATGGTCATAAAAAAGCCCAGAACAACCACCAGAGAAATTCAACACACCTTCACCATTGCAGTCCGTGCATACGGATTGCATTTGTTGCACCATGCCCGGGGCCAGCTGTCTGATCATGATGCGCATGCCACGCCCTCGGCAGGCGGCACATTTCTGCACTGCGCCCGTCTTGCCGCCCTGCCTGCAACGTAGCGCCACACCACATTAGACAGACCGTTCGTAAAACAGTTGAAGGCAATGCAGATGGATGAAACGTACCCGTTACAAGTGCTACACAGTACATTTTTGCTGAGTTGCAGTTTGGTCGTTTTGCCATTGTAAAGGTCCTCCAGTGATACTCTGCAAGGGAAACACAAAAATCAACATTGACAGAATCCAACACGAGTGTGCTCATTGCAATCTAAGTCCGGATACAAATATCAATCAATAATCAAGGCCCCCATTCCCCAGCTCTTTTGGTCGTACTTGAGCGGATGCACCATGTCCTCGCCCCTCCGCCGACCGCCGTTGCGAGAGCGTCCGGCCTGGCCGCCCATGAAGCCAAAGAGCCCGCCGCCGAAGATGTGCGAGAAGATGTCGTCCATGCCGGGGCCTCCGCCGCCGCCCTCCCGCAGGCCTTGCTCGCCATAGCGATCATAAAGCTCCTTCTTCTCCGGGTTGGTCAGCACTTCATAGGCAAAGCTGATTTCCTTGAACTGAAGCAGTAACAAACGTTTGAGAAGGAACTTAACAAGCCTACATTTGCAAACTATGTTCTGGGGACCCCTGGTGGTCTGAAAAATAATTAGCTAAAAAAATATGCATCATATTTCAGCTTACTGTCATATATGACTCGTACTATTATATAAAAACATCCAAGGCGCCATTTAACTCTGCTGGTATTTCGACAAGTGGGGTTTACAACACCACAGCAGTGGTAAAGAAGGTCCACCAGCGTCTGCACTTCCTGAGAGTCCTCAGGAAATTCAACCTGGACAGGAAGCTGCCGCTGGCCTTCTACCACTCGTCCATTGAGAGCCTGCTGACGTACTGTGTCTCCACCTGGTACAGCGGCTGCACTGAGGCGGACACAGTGAGGGTCCAGAGGACGGTCAAAACAGCGCAAAGGATTATTGGCTGCCCTCTCCCCTCACTGTCGGACATCTACACCGCCCGGTGCCTCAGCAGGGCTCTCAATATCGTCAAAGACAATACCCACCCAAACTCACACCTGTTCGACCTGATGCCGTCTGGCAGGCGCTACAGGTGCATCAAATCGAGGACTAATAGATTGAGAAACAGTTTATTTCCAAGAGCCATCTCCATTCTAAACTCTCACACAGACACACACACGACCACCCTTACCTTGCAGAACAGCAACGTGATGTGTTTTTATATACCCTATTCAGTCTTATTTTCCATTGCACTAACTATTCTCTTATTTATCAAATTTATATATTTATCTGAATTATTATTGTATTGCACTGGAGAGGGGAGCTCTCTAATCTCGTTGCACACTTGAGTACAATGACAATAAAGGGATTTCTGATTCTGATTATTGGGTTAGCTTTGTTGCTACACATTAACGTAGCAACAGCTGTTATTATATATCACTCTCTCTCTCTTTAGCGTTAAGCAAACTTTAATACTCTAGCATCCCCATGCAAGGCATCAGATGTAAAAACCTAGGTAGACTCTTAGCACCATGCGATTTCTTTTTCTATGACTGTTAAGAATGTTCAAGGGCTTGGACAGCTTGTCAATGGAGAACAATTATTTCACAAGTTATCAGAATATTTTACAGATGAAACCATCTGTCCAAAAGCTGAAACACAAAATAGGATGAAGCTTGTAACAAAACAATGATCCAAAACAGAATTAAAATCAATAACAGAATGGCTCCCGAAGAAGAAAATGTGTTCTGGATTGGCCCATGTCAAAGTCTTGACCTCAACTCGATTGAAATGTTGCGGCACTTGTAAGTTTTGTAAAAAGGAATGATCTGAAATTCATCCTGGTCGTTGTGCATGTGTGATCTGCCACTCCAAAGGAGGGTCGGATAGTTACTAAATCCAAGGCTTCATTGACTTTTCCCTCCATGTCCTGTGAATGTTTACATTTTACGTACTATAAAAATATGAAAACATAATTATTTGGGTGGTATTTAGGCATGGGCAGATTATTGACGTTTAAAAAAAATATACAAGAATGTAAAAAAAAAAAAAAAAAAGGTTTTAAAAATAGCTAAAACCCTCTTGCCAAGGGTAATGAGCTGCTCTTTTCTTTTTTTGATGGGACTTCTCAGCAGGCATGTCCTGCTGTAATATGGTTGTAATATGCTTTCAGAGATGCGCCGTGATGATCTAAATTAGCTGTTTCTTTAACATTAATGAAAGCCCCACCCCTCAGGTAAACAGAGAGGGGGTGCACAGGTACATCCAGAGAAGAGGAAAAGGGAGGGAGTTATTTGGAAGACGTGAAGACACCGCAAACTTCAGCATACTGACATAGATGCCTTTTTACTCCGTTGACTAAGGTACATTGGCCTTAAAAAAATAAATAAATAACAACAATGAGGTGGTGCCATCAGGTACTAGCTAACCCGAAGGAGAACATTGGCTAATAACTCACTAAGACAAAATACAACAGAGCAATGTTAACATTTATTTAAACTTAACATGGTACGTCTCGGAATGTACCAAATATTTTGTTAAAAATGAATGCTTTTAATTAGCAAATTATTTTTAAAAGGGACATGTTAGAGTTGTAATTTTAATACACTGATATGGCAAGATTTTTGCTCACTGTTATCATCTCGTCAGAATGTAATATCTGCCCATGCCCAGTGTTACTTCAAGCAGGCTGTTTGTTTACTCTTGTTATTCAAATGAAGATCAAACTACATTATAATAAATTTAATTTCTAAAGGTATGTCGTTAAAATCATGCCAAAACCTCACAAACACACAAAACATGATTTACTCACACCCAATTCACAAACAAACTCACCGTGTTTTGCAACTACAAATCATTCACAAATTGAAGCATTTCATTTTGCACATAAGAAATGTACTAATCAAATACATCCTGCTTCAGAAACAAATACAGCGTGTTTTGCACATACAAAGAAACATTTCTTCAAGAACAAAAAAGAAATTCTGCTTTTGTTCCATTTTTGTACTAGAAGCATATATTTTTTTGTATGTGAAAGACTTTAGATTGCACTTGAAGGGTAATTTTTTGTAATTAAAATCATGCTTTGAGAGTTTCCAAGTTTTTGGCAGGATTTTAACTCCATACAAAGGTTTCACATACATCCCCCCTGTCCCCCCCAAAAAATGTCAATTTTCTTAAATGTTCAAAGTAAAGAAGAAATTGAGTACACAATCAAGTACAAGTACATGAATCATTGGCAAAATATTAAAATGTCCCAACTGCACAAAATTCAGACCCCAAATCTCTTTTTTGGCACTTCTTTTTAGGAATGTCCCTCACCTACTATGTTCCATGTGACAACTGTAAAGAGTAGACCAGTGCTCACATAAACAAATGCACATAATGATCCTTGCTGATTAATTGGTGTTAGGGAGTCATTAAAAGTGGAAGGGGACCCAAAAACATTTGCGAACTCCATGCACAAAACTTATCTTTTACCTTGTCACCAGCGTTGGGGTTCTTGTCAGGATGATACTCTTTGGCCAGCTTCCTGTATGCCTGAGGAGATATCACAACACCAATCACTATCACTCCACCAACACGTGTGCTTCGCCCTCAATGACGTCACGTTATCTGCTGATGACGGAGAAAAGCTGGTTTACATTAAGCGATGCCCCCCCCCCAAAAAAAAAGAGTAGTTGATCTAGTTGGTTTACTCACACTTTGTTTTTCGTATAAAATGGCGGCTCGACATGTTTACGAAACGTTGTTCAATTGAGAAAACGGCTATTAGCATCGTAGGCTAGCAATAGGATCAACGACTTATGTAAACTCGTACCAGATATAATATAGCCCAAATAATGTTGCTGCTTAATTATTACAGCAACCACAAAACTCTTATAACAGAGGGCGTTAAATTTGAGTATTTGGGAGAATGGAATTCGTTTATGATCGAATTGACACCCAGTGGTTAAAACTTCAATGACAGCTGGCGTTCCGTTTTATTTATCTTATCTCCTAAACGCATGCGTCTTTATCGAGAATATATTTTTTGTATCAATGAAGCCGTGTCGAAGTTCTTGACTGGCTTGGCTTCATGGCTAACACCTGGACGGTTGCTACGGGAGAGGTGAAACGCCAAATGACTCAAACATACTTTAAATAAAGTCAAGTCATCGCTAATTTAGAGTGTTTGGATGCTTTTTAGAGTAAGCCAACCAGCCGCCTCAGATCACTTTATCGCGTTTCCATCGGCATCGTCACGCACAAACGAGCATCCAGGCCGGTTAGCTTGTACGTTAGCACACGATGCTAACGACGTACTTCCTGCTTACGATCATTTTCCAAGCGCCGCACGTCAAAGACAGCCGGGGAGTCGGGTGCCGTTTTACCGTGTTTATAGCAAGGCCGCCCTCCCCCCTGCGCGCTTTACCTTCTTCAGTTCGTTTTCGGAGGCGGACGGCGACACGCCAAGTATATCGTAGAGCTTAGTGTCGGCAACATTGGCCATGGTTGTCGCTGCGGATGTTGCTCTCAGCGCGGAGGCGGACGGACAAAGAGACGGCACCGAGTGGAAAATATTTCGCTTGCCTTCTGTGCCTCCACTTCCGGTTGGGTTAATTGCCCCGTTTGGCCGCTTTCGCCCTCTTCAGTCAGATGACTGACATTACATCCATAACACAAAAGGGTTATTTACGAAGTCATGCCACTAACAGCAGGGAGTGAGAGTCTTTTATGAAGATCAGGGAAGTGATTCAACAAATTAGGGGTATTGTTCCCTCAGTAAGATGGAGAAAAGGCAAAACTGACACTGCCAAGACCGGGTCTTTTTATTATTATTATTATTATTATTATTATTATTATTATTATCATCATCATCATTATTATTATTATTATTATATTATTATTATTATTATTATTCATTTTCAATATTATCATTATTGACAGAAAAAAATGTTTTACAATTCAATAGCATTTTCTTTGTCAATAAGAACAAAAGCAAAATACATACTTTAACAACCAATCAGACATCCCAGTTCAATTCCATCATATACAGTCATTACACAGAAAAATAACATTTAAGTATATATAGACACAAATTGTCGACTGACTTCAATTAAACAACTTGGAGTATATGTCCAAAACTGCTGAGACTGGGTTGTCGTGGGCTGGGCAGTCTCCCCTGGAGGCGTGGGTTCGAATCCCACTTCTGACATAAATATTGGCTGCCAGGATGGCCGAGTGGTCTAAGGCGCCGCGTTCAGGACCCAGTCTCCCCAGGAGGCCTGCGTTCGAATCTCGAATTTCCCCATTGTGGGACTAATAAAGGGCAAATTATTATTATTATTATTATTATAAAAAAAAGACAGAACATGTATTTATTGCAGTGCCCATCTGAAAGGAAAAATCTGTTCAGAACAAGAGAGTGATTAGATCTTGACTCCTGGCATTCAAATGAGGACTTTGCGCCCCTTTTAGGGTCACCGGCTGAAGTGATCTAAAAATTGCTCTCACTCTTGTCATTGGTTGAAGAGGGAAAAAAAACATTCTTGTGGACAGTGTCCCATTCAAGAAATGACCACTACTGCTAGAAGCGTATACAAAGAATAGGCACATCATAAAATTTGCTGCAGTGATTATCAGTCTACTCCACAAAAATGAATCACGGCATGGACTTGTGGTGGATGACTGGAACTGTAATTGACAGCAAGATGAAATTTACGGCACACTATGAAAGTATCTACATTGGGTATAGGGACAGCAACATCTGGAACCGAAATCATTTTAATGTGGACCATAAATTGTTTTATCAAGTCTTTATCCAGTCTTTTTTTTGTATTTTTGTCACCTGGTATAGCAGCACTGAGGTGACAGAATAAACGTTTCGGATTGTGAAGATTCCTCTGATGTCTGGTTTTGATTCTCCAATAACGGCCAAAGCCATATTAGCATCCACTTTGACAGCACAAATAGGACTGGAGACTCCTTTGTCCCCCATAGCAATAAAATGGAGATTTGCGCAATGCTCCAAACGGCTAAAGTAGTGTGTGCATCTTTGTTTTCATCTTTCAACTGTCCTGTTCTTGTCTAGTTTCAAACTGTCTGTAATGCAAGTTTCCCTTTGCGTCAATAAAGTAGACTGTTACGTTATGTTATGTATACTATAAATAATGTTATGTGTATCAAGCAAAGACGTGCAAAATCAGCGACTCGAAGCAAACAATGACACCAGCGCTATTGATGAGGTTATGCAACAGCAAAAATGAACTCCGATACCGTCTAGATGTGCTTCATGACACTAATGGTGCACATGTAGATGTGAACTCCATATTACATTGTTAATGGTCAAAATTAATGCCTTATATTTGATTGAGAAAAAAAATTATGCAAGAAAAATGGCATGTGTATTTTGTCATTGCGTTGCCCATGAAAAGTAGCACTTACTACTTTCTTATTGGCCATTTTATTATTCTTCGATATATTGTGACAGACAGAACTGAATGAAACACTCCTCCTTGAGATGGCAAAAGCTTTAGTCAACTTGTGTAATATCCGCCTGTTCCTTACAAGAAAAAAACATCTTGATATTTACATTAAACCTGATATTTACATGAGACCACCCGGAGTCAACAAGTCACTGTCATGATCTTTGATTTCTGGGCAGCAGGACTGTTAAATTCTATTTAGGGCAGCATGTGCGTCACAATAAGAGAGGCAGCACATCTGAGCAAAGACTAACGTGTTTGTGAAGGTGACATGTTTAAGAGAGGCGCCCGGAGCACCACAAAGGACAAATGCATGATGGCAGGCAGTGAAGGGAAGGCAGAGTGCAAATTTGTCAGCAGGCAGCAGCCTGACTAATGCAGCTGTGTATGTGTGCGTGTACTGAATGCTTCCCGTTCATTGCCCTTAGTTCACGTCAAAGTAAAGAAAACAAACAAACCTTTTTGGGTTTTTTTTTCCGCATCATATAAGAATTAGAATCTTCACATCATGCGTTTGTAATCAATTTCATATCGATATTGATTATATATTAAAAACAAATTCAGCCAAAATTGAAATGCAATTTTTTTGGGTGTTAGATTTACAATGAAGATCAAAACAATGACTCATCTCGTTTTTTAATATTTACTATTGCACTGGTGAGGGACACTAATTTGCTCAACTGCAAACAGTACCAGGAAATTATTAGGGCGCCGACTCGCCTTTACTTCCAATATTTTAAATATAATTTTCCCATGGATTAATATCACCTCTAATATACGTAAACGATAAGAATAAATGCCTTCTTTCAAATATATGTACGCCTTGAAATCGTAATTATTTTGGTTAAAAGAGGCGAACATTCAATTGTTCACTGCTGGATCAATTTGAACTTTATTGCAAATCAAAACAGCAGCACCTACCGAGGCGGTAAACCCTTCTTAAAAGTGTTCAGGGAACTACAGAAGTCCTCATTTTAATTTGTCAGGAAAACTGTTGATATGCTTGTACTGCTGCTGTTTTGGTAAGTAACAAACCCAGCCCTTAGACTGTGACATCATCGTATCAGTCACCTGAAAAAAGGAGGATTCCAGTCAAGTAGACAACACACTAAGGAATTAGGGTATGACATCAATTTGGCTACAAAGGAGTAAGGCTGCTTTTTTTGGTTAGCAACAGACAATTTCCAAAAGGCTGACAGGCTCCTATTTGGGGTGAGGCATTTATTTGACACTTTTTATAATGTTGTACAATAAAGCTCGCCCAGGCTGGTGAGTAGGTTCTCTTTTAATCCAACAGAATGGAAATCATACATAGTGGTTAAGTCATCATCATCATCATCATTGTCTCTTGAGGGGATGTTGTGCTTGTTTTACATTTCACAAGGAGAATTCAAAAATAAAAACACTTTCCTCTTACCAAAATAAGAGTCTCTTGGTGTGCTCTTCCCATGGCGAGACGGAGCGATAGGCGTTATATCTGCGTGTGTATGTGTGTGTGGTGGGTGAGTTTGTGAGGTAAGCAGAGCTGCTATTTCATCAAAGGCCAAAGCATGTTGTACTCTATCACGTGTGCTTTCTTGACCTTATTGGATTCAGCAAGTCCCATGTGCAACATGGCTAAAAGGTATAAGAAGATACTCTGACACATCTTGTAATTCCACTCTACTCCTTAGGAGGCACCATTGAGTCAAGGCGCTGTAAAACAGACACACCAGCATCATATGCTAATTGTACTCCAGTTCGGCGACCCCCTGGTGCAGGTAGTTTGGTCAGGTCAGGTGAACTTAAAAACCAAACTCTGGTGCTGCCCAAACCAACCGAGCTACAACTTCCAGAGGTGCTTTCACACCGCCCTTTGTTTGGTCGGGTGTGGAACCAGTAAACAAACTCCAACACACTTCCACTTTTAGGGTGTTTTCACACTTTGGTCCATTTAAAACAAGCAGTTGATTTTGCCCATGGTATGGCTCACTTGGTCATGCGCGAGCAGAATAACGAAAATCGGGTTCAGACCAAACGAGCTGTACTACCATTTTAAGGGTGTTCTTATCCTGTATCCTAAATTATCGCCATCCTGGTGCAGTCTTTTCAGTCAGGTATGAATACAATAACTAAACATTTGTGCGGCGTAAACCAACCAGATTATGGGAGCTTTTACACTTTTTGGACCATTTTAATCATACTCTTGTTTGGGTTACCCTTTCATGTGGTTAAGTGTGGATGCAGTGATTGAACCGGAACAAGATCAATCAATCAGATCAACCACTTCTAGGTGTGCGCTCACACTTTGGTCCATTATAACCCAGCTGTAGTTTGTTTTCTCCCTTTGTTGTTAACACAAACACTTAACTTGATCTAACTGACAACCTCTTTTGGACGTGCTTTCAGATTGTATTTCATTCTCCACCTTGTTCCTGATATTTTGGTGAGTCGTGAACATTTTAACTCAATTCAGGTGTTGACAAAACCAACGGGTCTAAGCCCACCAAGAACTAACTGAATGGTTCCATATGAACTCAGTGAGGTTTGGTAACTGAATTTTGGTGCAGATCAAGCCAACCACATCACAACCAACCACACATTTTGGTCCCTTTTATTAAAACTCTTGTTTGTGTTCCGCATTGGTGTGATTTATTCTGTGATGTGTGAACACACTAATAGAAATGGAGTGTGGACAAAACCAATCGTTCTGAGACCACCTAGAACAAACAGAATTTTTTCAAATAAACTCTGGCATGGTCCAGTTGTTAATTAACAGAGTCTGGAGTCCGTAAGCATCAGAATAATAACAGACTACACACTAAAATCAATCAGTCTGAAACCATCCAGAATAGTCTAGAACAGTCTAGTTGTGAACCTATCAGGGTTGGAGATCCTAAATATCATAACAGTGACGGAACAACAGATTTGACTGCTGACTTACTGATTAAGTCTTTGCTTTAGCTACCTTAAAGTGCACTTGGCTATATGCTAGATTGTCCAGCAGTACCTTACGGTAATAACTACGTTCTGTTTACATTCCTGTGACCAATAAGTGAAGAGAAGGGCGTCACATGGTTTGTTGTGATGCAACCCAACTATGGGAGGGGAGAATTGGACCAGGTGATTGTGAATGGAACCAAACAACTTTAATTACTGTAATGGTGTGTGAAAGAGTCTTTGGACTAATCTACTTCTGGTAAGACCATAAGACAGACCTGTTGACAACTTTTGTCCCGTCAAATCACACCATGATACAAGGCCAATGGAGCCTACCTGTGACAGTGAAGGAAAACGCACCAAAAAAAAAAAGAAAAAAAAATCAAATAAATTATTTGAAGACACACTATATATTTATATACACATTTATATCTCTTATATCTGTGCATGGCAGGTGAACGGATGTAAAAAGTTCAGAAAGTCCCTCGATGGGTTCTTCACACTGGCTGATTACTTGGTCCAACTGAGTGTCTGCATGCAGGTCTGGATTCAGACCGTCTTGGTTGTTCCAGTTGTTCTGGTTCCTTGAATCAGGTTTTGCCATCGAAGGGTTAGAATATTCTTTTATAAGTCCGTGGACATGGATTGCTGTTGGTAGTGGACCCCTGCGGTTCTGTTCTGCTTCCTTGATCCCCGTTTTCCAACCCCACAGAGGGAGCATTCTTTATGTAGAAGTCCATAGATATGGAGTGCTGTGGGTAGTGGACCACTGAGGTTCTGTTATGGTTCCTTCATCCCAGTTTTCCAACCCTACAAAGGGAAGATTCTCCTTCTGTAAGTCCATACACATGGAGTGCGGTTGGTAGTTGACCACTGAGGTTCTGTTCTGCTTCCTTGATCCCTGGTTTCCAACCCCATAAAGGGAGCATTCTTCTTATAGAAGTCCATGGATATGGAGTGCTGTTGGCAGTGGACCACTGAGGTTCTGTTATGGTTCCTTCATCCCAGTTTTCCAACCTCACAAAGGGAAGATTTTCCTTCCGTAAGTCCATGGACATGGAATGCCATTGGTGGTCGACCACTAAGTTTCTGTTCTTGTTCCATTATCACAGTTTTCCAACGTCATGGAGGGAAGATTCTTGTTCTAAAAGTCCATGGACATGGACCGCTGTTGTGGGTCCACCACTGAGGTGCTGTTCCGGTTGCTGCTGCCTCGGATGGTAAGTGTGCCGCATGCTCCCCCCATCCCACCGCCAATGCCCCCGGCGATGCCACTGGGGCCGGCCATGGGCATTCCCCCTGCCATTCCCATACCTCCAGCCATGGCCACTCCCCCCGTGATGCCCACACCCCCTCCGATGCCCATGCCGCCTGTGGCCCCACCACCTCGATTGTAGATTTCGCAGGGTATCTCCTCTGTTACACGGTCCTCAATGACCTGCTGGTCACAGTCGTGAGTCTGCGCGTGCTGCTTGTAGCCGTAGCAGCTCTTCTTATAGGTGCCAGTGGAGTTGAAGGTCTTCATGGGTGGTGGCTTTGAGAAGTCGTTGTGGTAGGACAGCTCCATGGAGCTCAGTGTGGTGCGGCTGTGCTTCATACTGCCGCCGCCCCCGCCGCCTGTCCCCACGGAGCCCTGCGAGCCGCAGTGGTGCTCGTGTACGCAGCGTGACATGGTGGACGAGCGTCGCACCTTGTGGAAACTGTCCAGCTCCTCTGACAAGTCGGCCAGGTCTGATGACATCTCCTTGTCACGCAGAGAGAAGAGCTCGTAGTGTGGTGGATCAAAGACCTCCTGGAGACTCGCTTTGTTGAAGACACCCGGCCGGCGGGCGACCACCTGGGAAAACACATGACCGTGTTTTACCAATGAACATCTCCTGTTACGGGACATGGGTGAGTGCGTAGGCTCAAATCAAAGAACCATAATTATTGGACTCTCAAGTCATTCCAGTAAATCAGATAACTTAAGTGAACTAAAAGGCTGCTAATTTGAGTCAGTGAATGGATTCAATTCAATCATCAATCCCCAACGCTGCTGGGGAATTTGCTAACTCAAGTCAATTAACTGATGTAAACTAATTGTTTGAGCCCACAATGTTTCCGGCCAGTCATAAGCTCATGTCATTCACCCAATTCAACTGAACCATATAAGGCTGTATTGTTTCTGGTGTGTTTCTTAATTTAAAACATTACAAAAATTGAGCTTGCATGTCTACGGTGAGTCTGTTAACTTGAGTTGGTGAACTGATATAAGCTAATCATCAGATTGTGTGAGCTTTTAATGCGAGTCCATTACCTTGAGTCAGTCACCGGATTCCGTTAAATCATCTCAGCCCTCCAAAACTTGAGTCAGTTCAACTGAATCATCTGAGTCTTCACGTTTTCCATGAGTCAAATAAAACAAATCAGTCATGTGACTAACTTAAGTCATCTCAGTCTACTAACTCTCATCAATACATTGATGCAACTGAATGATCAGAAACCACAGTGTTTCTAGTGACGAACTCGAGTCACTGAACCGAATATCTGAGTCTGCCGTGTTTTTGATGAATGTATTAGCTTAAGTCAGGTACTTGATTGAAACAAATACATTCAATCCGTGGTATTTTTGGTGAAACCACTTACTCAAGTCAATGCACCGATTCAAATGACCCATCTCAGTCCAATGTGTTTCTGTTCAAGTCAGTCACTCTATTCACTCGAATCATTTGTCTCTGGAGAGTCCATTTTTTAAAATGTAATCCTGATGAAACAAAAAAATAATACAATGTGAATGATCTTCTGTCTACAGTACACCCAAGTGGTCTGGCATGCACACTACCTACTCATCACATGACTTTGGGAAACCTGCTTTTCCCATTTACCTTTTTCCGAGGCTGCTTCATCTGGACCAGGATGGAAATGATGAGAAGAACAAGAACGATCCCGGAAGAGACGCCGATGACTGTACCGTGAGTCTTGGTGATCTGGTGGAAGAGACCCCTGGACCTTTTCTCTAGACGTGTAGGAGGGACACCGATAAGCAAAGATGGGAGAAAATCACACATGTGCAAGTCAAAAGTGTCAAGTCTTGAGGTTCAAAACATTTCTTTACAGAATTGCATATTTTCAAACGTAAACAGGCAAGAAAAGTCGTCACTCAATTTAAGTCAGGTCAAGTCTTGTACATTTTCGACATGCCTGTTTCATGTGATGACTGTTGTCAAATGCTCTTACCTTTGCAGTGATTTTCATCCCACGGGTAGACACAGTTCTGGACACCATTGCACACCAGCGAGTTGTTGATGCACATGTTGCTGTGACAGAAGAAGGTGTTGGCCGAGCAAGGGGCTGCAGTGCAGGCGAGAGACAGAAACATGATTAAAAATAACACGGTGCGAAAAGGGCCGGAAGCCATTTTGACGGTAATAAAAACACAAAAGCAAACACTGCAGGTCTAATGGAGAGCACTTCAGCAGTCATCAAGCAGCCGTCCGGCTAACATGACAGAGCTAGTTCACCACAGCACAGGTTGGATGAGTAAGAGGTCCATGTGAGCCTCCTGACACAAGTCAATCTGTCAGTCTGAGTCTGACGTCTTTTGAACTTGAATCGGTGAGTCAAATTGTCTGAGTCTACACTTTTTCCGATGAGTCTTCGAGCAACATTGAAGCCTTTTAGATTATAGCGTGCTCCCTGAATGCTCCATTTGTAGTATTCAATGAAATCGAGACCCACATTACTTATTTATCACTCTATTTGTTGAATATTCGAAATGTAAAAAAAATATTTTAAAAAAAGTTCATTGATTTCTACTTTGATTTTGAAAAAAAAAAGCTTTCTATTATTTATTGTGATTATAATTATTATTACTTCCTTACATACTTTTTGCTTTAAATTGTGCTGTGTGTTTCAATTGCTACTTGGCAATAATTTAATTTGATTATATATTTAATGAAAATATGTTTGAAAAGTGGACAATGACAAGTGGACAGTATTTTTTATTGTATTATTTTATTTTTCTCTATTGAGGTTATTTAAATGTTCTAAAGAGTATTTGCATTTAATATTAAAAAAATCATTACATTTTAGTAATGGTTATGTCATTTAATTTATTCTTATTTTTTAAAAAAAGTCTAGAGTTTTTTAATTTCATTTAAAATATTCCTAACATTTTAGTAATGCTGTATATTTTTATTCTGTCATGTATTTAAATTTTGCATTATTAAATAGATTTTATTAACAAAATATTTGGGGGGTTTTAGTGACACGTGATTATTTTATATTACTCAATTTTATCTGGATATAATTATTGTTTAAATTATATTAGTTATTCCCCCCAAACAATAATAAAAAAAAAGAAAAAAAAGACTGCCCTTCACTTTTAATAATGCTGACGGTGATGGCGCCTTGTTATCCTCAATTCCAACTCACTGAAAAACTATCCAAATCAATCGCTGAATGACTATTATGAGAAGACGTGAGTGGACTCACGGTCCACGAAGGAGGTGAAGAGCAAGCGGAAGCGGCTCAGTCGGCTCTTCTCGTCAGCCCACATGCGCACGACGCCCACGCCGTTCTCCAGCATGACATCATTGGCCACCGTGCTGCAGAATTTGGCCTTCAGGTTCTCGATGGCACTGCTGCCGTCGTAGATGGCCACAAAGTTCTTCTTGCACTCGTTGGAGTGCTCCATCTGATACTCCATGAAGCGCAGGTAGATCTGCACACACACGCACAGATAAGGGATGAGGGGTCATTGATGGCAGACGGCCATCCTGCAATGAGCTTTGGTTCATTTTTGCTGTGGGCAAAAGCCTCAGAAATGGACAGGATTGTTCACATGTTCTGAGTGATGACAGATATGTGGATGTGAATTGACCAGACACACACTTCTTGTTTTAGCAGCGTTTTCTGAAGATTTTTTTTTTCAAATGCATTTCAATGGCCATCAATTATGCTGAAATGTTCACTATTCGTGGGGGATGAGGACATATCTTTGCAAACAATCTCAGCAGTAGTTACGATTCTAATATTATGACTTACAATGTTTGTCATTCTATGTTAATGACTGCACCTTAATGAACTTGCAATGACATGCCAGCAGCCTTCTGGAGCCCACGCATAAACACGCCAAACATGGCGTGGCACCATCATGTCAGTTAATCAGATGTGCATGAATTTGTGTCGTCGTCGTGTAGCGGAGCCGCTCTTGAGCATGCGCGTGACTCATTTACTTCAGGGGTGGCAATGCAAGGCTTGCCTGTGAGTCACAACTAGCTTTTTTTTTTTTAAGATGTCAACTCACTTAAAATGTATTAAATATACAAAGACCAATTACATATAGGAAAAGTGATGCTAAACCAAGAATATTTCAAGGAAAACAGCCCGTATGGCAAAGAAGTCATTATGTGTGAATGTACACATGCATGTGATTCGACAGAATGATGTTTTAATTATGCGCATGAATGGATGGCCAGGTTTGGTGCGGTCGATGCCGTCCAGCTGATGATTACTGTGGAAGCAGCAACTAATCAGGCGTGTATACACCTTGGACTGAGGGGGAGCCCTGATGGTCCAGATGCAGTCCAGGGCGTCACCCGGCTTCACCCGCTTGGTTTCGTCCACTTGACTGGAGCGAATGATCCCGTCGAAACCGCTGAGCTCAAACTGACAGTCTAGAGGATGAAGAAAAGCAGAGGATGATTAGATGAGGACGCCCTTTTATTTCAAAATAAATGCATAGCGGAGCTTACCCGGGATTGGGTTTAACAGACCGCCCACATGGAGATGGAAGTCAGGGTCTGAAAAAAACAACGACAGAATTAACTTCGGCTCCTATTTTTTTTATAGCTTTTGTGGGCATTTATACCAAATTTTGTCAATTAATTAGATGTTAGAATTTATGGTTGGTTTTAAACGCATTTATTTTTTTCTGTATAGAAGAGTCATTTGGAAATTGCAGTTGACTTTTTCTGTTCCAGTCCAACTCTTCCCTGCTTCCGTGTTTGTGCTGCACCTGTAACTCGTGTGTATTTGAGATAGGAGCGACTGAGAGAGTCTTTCATTTACTTGGTCATTTGGGCAAAGATTTTGCATATATTAAAAAAACTAAAACAAATCCTAAATCAATTAAAAAAATAACAAATGAAGCATTTTTCAAAAAAAAAATAAAAAAATAAAAACTTATAAAAATTAACAAACCTGCACTAAAACAAAACAATTAAAACTAACTGAATTAAAAAAAATAAAACTAAAGTGAACCTCGAACCTCAGAACTGATGGGCAGACTGTATTAACCACTCATCCACTGTGCTGTCAAACTAAACATCAACAGGAGAATATATTTTGTTTACTACATGCTAACTGAAATGAACTTCAACACATCATGACTTCAAAGTAAGAAAGCTTGACAAACACTAAAGTGAAGAGCCAGAGCTGTTAAATGTGGCATGAAAAAGCTGCACTAGTTGCGTGTCCTTACCTGCAACAAACGTGTACTTGATGCGGAATCCGAGGCCCTCCAGCTCCTCGTCACTAGTGAACTTGATCCACATGAAGCGCCCGGTAGAGGTGACCAGTCCCGGGTTCTTCCCTCCGCACACCCGGTCGATGAGCGGCGAGAAACCGAAGGGTCCGTCGCGGATCTCGATGTGGTCGAAGCGGCACTCGAAGGACGGCTCTATGTAGTAGTTCTTGTCAAACGCCAGCTGGATCCTCTGCCTGGGCAGCGCTGCTTGTTCACAGGCAAGAAATGTCATGTCAGAGCGCAGCCGGGAACATATTCATTCACTTTGGATGCCAGAAACTATGATTAATAAGTGGTCAGTTGGCATATGTTTTTCCACTTATATAAACAGCCTTCTAGAAAGAGTCCTCGAGAACGTCCATTTCTGAAGCCTCGTTTAGTAGCTGTAATGCCTTTTTTGTTCTACAGGGGGAACAATTGAGCCACATTTGGATGGGAACCTCCTCCAGGTGTAGGGTGACGTCATCGTTTCATGCAAAGAATCATGAGCGGTAAAGTTGAGCTGCTGCATGCAGTCTCCAAATGGGTATTTGAATGATGTTATTTATGCAAAAATCAGAAAATTAAGATAACATTCAACAGACAAAAATAATTGGTTTAGAATATAGTCATATTTGTATCAGCAGACAATGTTATTGCGACAAGGATGACCTGTCTTATATGATTGCCATATGATATTATGTACGTACACATACTATATGTATATAACTGTGTGCAGACAAATCTTTTCGCAAAAACCTCATAAGTAATTCATATCTCAAGGCACCGCCGTATATTTAATCACAGAACAAAAATAATTAAAGAAAATGTACAATCCCCTCACGATGTCCGTTTTTTGCCCGAACATGACTTCAGTGCAACCCCTACGATATTTTTTCAGCATAAGTGTAAATTTTTTAGATTATCCCAAGTACGTCTTTATTTCTTTTCTTAGTTACAATTCTTTTTTTGGGGGGTGGGGGGATTTCATAAAATCCGCTGGGTATGTTAACTAAAGTAACGAACAAATGTTTTAAGAACCAAAAATTTAACAGCTTCTTCTCACCATCACACCTTAAATCAAACTCCTTGTTGGAGGTAACGAGCACTCAAGCTCATTTGAGGAAGCGCTTGCTGCAAAACGCAGGACCGCGAGTGACTCAACCTAAGCGTGTGACTCCGCCCACATGAATTCAATGAATGAATTTAAGTGCCTTCTGTTTTCTTTTTTGTGTTCAACTATTTCCTTGGCGGCTTTAATGATGCGCCGTCTTATGACGTCACATTAAAAAAAAAACACGTAATTTCACGTTGAAAATTGAAAATTATCACCTGACTAAAACCCAAAAACTAACCTCAAACATACAGGGAGTGCGTCCCCTGCTGGAACATATGGTACTACACATCACACTAATTTTTAAGTGGAAGACGTCTTTAGACCAAAACCTTTAAATCAAATGGCCTAGAGCCCGAGACAATCAGACGCAACATACACTACCACATTTTCAGGGCCCTTCAACACTCTTTACAAGCTATATACGTTTCAACCACTTTCGTCAAACAGCTCGTAGCACCGCCCGGACTGATTGAGGATTGAGGGTTTGTACTTTCTGACTGTCAAAAAAGTGTTAAAACATAATCGTGACATCAAAAGACGGCGCATCATTAAAACCACCAAGAAAATAGCTTAAAGGGGAAGTAAACCCCAAAAGATTCTTGGCAATAATATGTTCTAAGTGCCTTCACTTGTCAAAACATGACATTTAATGTTATTTAATGTTTAATGTTGAATTTTTAAAATACGAGTTAAACAGCAAAATACACCGTTTTTTAGCCATCTCGGGGGGCGGCCATTTAGTCTCTTCAATCGACTGAAAATGACATCACCGTTGCTTAGGGTTCAGATAATGATCAATCACAGATCACCTGTTTTTTTTTAAGCTGAGCCATGATTTGAGCCCTGAGCAACTGCGGTGTCAGTTTCAGTTGACAGAAGTGAGAAAATGCTCGCCCCATGACATGGCTAAAAACAGGTGGATTTTAATGCTTAACTAATATTTTTTGCAAACCCAATATTAATCAGAATGCCGTGTTTTGACTAGTGAAGGCAAACATTTTATTACAAATTATTTTCAGAGTAGATTTCCCCTTTAACAAAAAAGAAAAAAGAAGGCGCTTAGAACCCGACAGGGAGCAGTCAAACTGAGCCACGCCTCGAACTGCGCTCTGCAGCCAAGGCTACTTGGCTTAGTCCCGTAGACTGGATGACTATCCACAATGCACCCGTCTCACCTTCCAGGATGTAAACGCACTCCTTGTTCGGTGGATACGTGTCCGGGTACTTTGGCGACGTGAACACTCCGCCGTTGATGTTGCGCACCCACGTTCCACAATCATTCTGGTTCGGACTCTGGATGCCATTATCACTCAGGGAGTCTTTGAAAAGAACGTAGATTGCAGCATTTAGATGAGAACATCATTTGGAATCATATTCTCTCTTGTCACGCTTACCTTTTGTTCTCTGTGCCAGTGCGAGGCCCTCTTCTATGAGAACGAGGAGGATCCACGCTGAAGAAAAAAAACAAACTATATTATGCATACATCATTGGAAGTCTGATAAGGTTTCTGAAGTTTTATTGGAAATGGGCAAGCTGCTGCTCATGCGGGATGGGCAGTAGCATATAGTAAACACTCGCACTCAGGCAAAGAGTGAACTCAATCGCAGGTTGAATGCGACTTCTAAGACGCGTCGCATGCTGGACACCAACGAGAAGTTGGCGGCTCAACCACAAAGAAATGATGGCATTAATATGAATGGATAAGAGAAAAGTAGTAATTGGTGGTTGCGGACACTCCATTAACGTAAATGTTTTTAAAAATGACAAAAATGGACATACATGGTCTCAGGATAGGGACAATTTGTTGAAGGGACACATCTCTTCTTTCTTTGTTGGTTGGGGAGGGGCTTAGTTTTGTAGGGTTTCTAGTGGAGGCGACAGATTCTTTACCACATTTATGTTTGTGAACTCATATGACCTGGAAGCAATTTATTTTAATGGTAATATTCTAAGATTACTTTTGAAAAATAGAAAATAGCTAGCATTGGATGAGTTAAGTGTTTCGGAATCACCAACGGTTATAAATTAAATTCTTATTATTTGCAATGACTTACTAAAGTTGTATAATATTGTATTATTTTGCAGTTTTCCGCCATTGGCAACAGACACGGCATCCCGCAATCACGTCATTCGATGACCTCGATGTGAGGTATAACATAGTTGTGGCCCACAACTTGTGGAACAGCATCGATTGCTTTCAGGACCACAAGACGGGACAAGCAAGTGTCCAGCGTCAAACTCCACTCGCCTCCAATCAATGTGTGTGCCCGTCTCTTATTTTGGCTCTAAAGGCAGAATATTTCAGGTCGACTTCAACCCTCCGTTAATACCGTTCACGCAAAAAATCTGGAAAAGAGTCGGCTTTGACAGGCAGTATAAAAGGGGTTCACAATCCATTTCCCATTGGAAGGAACAATTATTCAGCCACCAGTGAATGCCTACTTTCAAATAAATACCCCCTTCAAATAAATCACTCATCTACCAATCATTCAATCAGTCAACTAGCCAATCTATCTATCTATCTTTGAATCTCTTTACCTTCAATCTATCCATCTATCAAAACACTCATCCGGCTATTCATCCACTGGTCCATATTTTTGGGATATTCAGGTGTGAAACCCGGTGAAGCACGCCGTTGACAAGACGCTACACCCGGCTGCGCTCCGTCCGATAATGGAACTATGACCGCTCGACTGGTTGAGGCGTTCACTTTGCAGATGAAATGTAAAGGCGGCATTTTAATTAGATCAAAGTACAAGTAACTACGCACGCTGAACCGTCCCTCAGTTTTTAAGCCCTGGAATGTATAAAATAGCAGTTTACACAATCGTAAACACAAATTCGGGAATTTACGCACTAAATCCCCGTGATCGCCCCCAACAGCTCCGTGGGGTGCAGTTAACGACGCCGATACACAAGCCGAGACGATGCTCGTTCACGACACGCACAAACGCCGCCAAACACGCACGCAACATTAGTTCGTGGATCATTCCAGGGAGTGGTTTTGTCATGTTCTACGTAATTCCCCAAATGGAGTCTGGTTCCAATGCTGCTTAATTAGGGTGGAGGCAATTATTTCTGATAAAGTTTCAATGGTAATTAATAGAAAATGAAAAAGGAGAGGGGGGCGTCGATCTCACCTCTGTGCATTATTTCCTCTGAAGAAACGCTCCCCTTTTCTACTAGAACCCTCCCGTGGCTTCAATCTTCATATGAGCTCCCAGTATACATCTACAAGGGGGTACATCCATCACGAGTGTACCGCACCCGGCGGCACCTCCTCGGTTTGGGTGAGCGGTGGATGTCCGATGGAGCTTCTCAGCTTCTTGTCACCCAGTTGAGGCTTCCACCTGGGACTCGAACCCCAGTGAGATGTTCCAGGTAAATATCCAAAGAGATGGACAGAAATAGAAAGAGCGAGGAGGAGGGAAAATAGAAGGATGAAGAAGAGAGGCTGGATGAAGCAGATGAGGAGGACGTGATCTGCTCCGCTCCCAATTCCGTGGGCGCACAGAGGAGGAGCTGCGCCCGCATGAGGAGCATTTAAAGCCGCTGGCGTTACTGACATCCAGCGTGAGTAGTCACCAGCGTCGTCAAGACACAAACACATGGATGACCTTTTCCGGTTGGAGCCTTTAAAAATAAAACACTAAAAAAATGAATACAGTATATCACAGTAAGTCAAGAAACGTTACAAATGAGTGTTAAGACCCGATACCCACAGTGGTTGAAAATTACACCTCAAAATACATTGTACATAAATCTTTTTTATTTATTAATTGATTAATTTATTTATTCAATTATTTATCTCAAAATACATTACTATACATAAAATACATCCATCCATCCATTATCTGCCGCTTATCCGGGGTCGGGTCGCGGGGGCAGCAGCTTCAGCAGGGAAGCCCAGACTTCCCGCTCCCCAGCCACATCAAAAACATGAGGCATGACAGAAACGGATCATGACGCTTGGCATCTGCTCTCACTGTCAGATGGTGACAATCGTACATTATTTTTAGTGTGAACATAAATACTGCATGTATCGAAATGTGTCCTTGTTGCATGATTTTGCTATACATGCTTGGAATCAGCAGAACAAATTGGACAAACAATGACTAACGTAAAGGAAGAATGTTAAACATCTTTTTCCGTCTCGACAATTTCACCGAGCAATCGAGCATGTGCTGCTTATGAGGAGCAAATGCCAATGTCTGAAGTGAATCTGCATCCAACAAAAGTCAACGCAGCTCTGCTTACCTTTTGACTGACATGAAAGAAGTACTACACCCATGTTTCTGCATGATAGTGTTTCACGCTTGAAAGTGACTGTGGATCTTCCCCCATCCGAGCAGACCATGACATGGGCAGAAGAAAAAGTGTGGAGGCGGTCATTATGTAAATTTGTCTCACTGTTACATCATAATCTGGTATGATAATGGACGGCTCACTCACCTACACATTTTTTTCAGAAATCGCGATAGAAAGAATTGACTTGGTTGTTCAATTTCACATTTGGGGCCATTATGTTGAAACTGAGACGACATCCGGATATGCTCTGCCATGTGGAAGTGGAGCATCAGTACACACACAGACTGTGAATAGTACATGATTGCAAGTCTGCATGGCATTGATGCGAGTATAAAAATGCTTACACATTCGTGTCTCTGCTCTAAATGTTTTATGCAGCAGGCTGCAAGGAGGGAAGGCGTGTGTGCGTGCGTGTGCGCGTGTGTGTATGTGGGTGAGTGTGTGTGGGGGGTCTTCTCGGCAATATAAAAAGCTGTTTCATTTCACTGCTGCACCTAAATCAATTCAAGAAAAAAGCTCGGGGGGGGGGTAACCAGACTGCAGCCCAAAGTGTGTTTTCAGGCTGAGGCAAAAATCACACAAACTTCCCAGCTCACAGTCAATAACTTTTATTATTCACATTGAGTTGCTGCGGCATTCGCAAAACCAAATAAATTACACACATAATTATTAAAAAAACAAAAACAAAGTGCAAATCCCAAACCACATAAAAACTAAGGGAACCCACCGTCGCACTGTGCCCACAATAGCTTCAAAAAGGCAAGGCAAAGAGTTTGCAGACAAGCGTTGATTAGATTTACACGACTTCAAAACAAACAGAAAAGAAACATTTGACCGAAAATGGATTGAAGGACAATAACACTGTGCATGCTCTGACAGCAGCCATTTTGCCAAAACAGGATAACGTGGCAAAGTCGGCTTGAAAAACAAGTCATTTCTGAAAATGGATATTTTCCAGATAAGAAAATGAGCCACAACAAACATTTTTTTATAAGGACAAACGACCCACTGCGTTGGCCATTAGGAGTGAGGGTCTGAATAATAAAAAATAAAATAAGCTAAAAGGAGACTATTGTGGCAGGCAAAGTTGGACAGGTGAAGTAGATAAAGTCAACAGATGAAGTGGGTCAGGTAACAGGAGGAAGGGGCAAGGAACGTGCGTGTCAAGTGGTGCAAGTAAGTCGGCAGGTAACGGTAAGGGCAGGTAAAGGACAGCAGGTATAGTCGGGCAGGTGGTGGTCACATGGCATCAAAATGGAAGCGGTGGGCTTCCTGCCTCTTCTCCCGGTCGTCTGCTTTCTGAAGCACGCAGAAAGACAACAAGAAAAATCAATCAGGACGACACAGACAACAGGACGCCATTAGGTCACAATCAAAGATCCTCCCCTTGACTCTCCTCACTCATCCCACCGCAATTCCCCCCACACCCGTCACTCATCTTCTTCAAATGACAAGCTAAGAATATTCATCCTGGCCAAAAAGGTTTTCGCCGACAGCAGCAATTTCTCACTACGCCGTCGAGTTTCTTTGAAGTGACAGCTGACGTCTTATTGAAATCGTACGCACGCACGCACAAAGCTTCTAGTCCTTGCGTTTTTAATACACCTTTTCTTCCACTACTATTTACAAAAAATGTTTTCTTACCATCAAGTAACATTCGTGCAAAGGATCACATAAGCTATGATTCGGATCGGATCACGGATTTTGAGTAAAAAAAATACATAAATAAATAAAACTCCTAATGCGTAACATGGCCATTTAGGATTTAAGAAAGCAAGTTAACGTATGATAAGGCAGGATACATTCTTATTTAATATGTGGTACTGAGCATAAAATAACAAGCTATCTTGCAAGACACTGAGCTGAAAGTTTTCTTAAAATCATTTATTGAGAAAATGTTTTTATAAAATAAATGAAGACAAAGTTGTATTTATTTTTTCTGAATTAAAAAGACCTCAAATCAGACGCACCAAACACCCAAAATAGATGAAATTTAGACTATAAATTACCCCCCCCACACACACACACACACACATAATTTTCATCCTAAAATTAGCTTACCTTAACTCCTGCGGCACATTTTATCTAAAGGTTGGTTGTTGATGTCATTATGCAAAGCAAAAGTTAAGCATGATCACTTCCGTTGAGAAAGTGCACAGTTGCTGCAAGTAATCATGTCTTGACTTTTGCTTTGCCTAACAACATCAACAAGGATCTTTGAATAAAACGCTACGCGGGATTCGAGTCAAGGTAAGCTGTTTTAAGACAAACTTTAACAAAGATTAACATTTTATTTGCTGTCGCTTTGTTATTTGCTGAGCGAGCCGTGTTCATAAATTAACATGAGTCTTCATTTAATCTTGATGCAAAAAGTTGATTTTAGAAGATATCAAAGTTCATCCCAATGTTGACTCCTTCTATCTGAAAGATGATGCATAATTTGTCAGTCTGTCACGAGTGCTTTTTTTCTTTCACAAATCAATAGTTGATTCATCTTGCCAGGTATTGACTGATGGTCCTGCCTCTTGTTTTCTTTTTTTTTTTTTGCAGCGGTGAAGATGAAACGCTGGGATGTTCTTTGCTTTGGCAAGGCACTCCCTGCGCCATCGACGTGGATGCTCTAATCAGGCATCTGGAGGACGGCATCCGTCATCCGGGACCCCGTGAATCATCATTAAGCAGCGGCGCATTGATTTGTGTCCATCCGACGCTTTTAATGACACCGTCGTCTCTGATGTGGATGAATTAAGTCGGACGCTGCGCCTCAGGTGGGAAGACGCTTCCTTTGGAGTGATTGATTGGCCTCCTTAAATATTCTTCTGCTTTGCTCCATATGGATGTATGCCGTGCTAAGTTAGCAACGGGCCCGTCTTCATGTCTGTCCTCCACCTGACTTTGTCAGGAGAGCAAATGCCAGCCAAATGCTAAATGTCAGTCAGCCTTCTGCTGCTGATATTAAGTTACTACCAAAACGCAACCGATTTTTTTGAAAATACAGCTCGAAGTTTCAAACTTAGCAACAATCGATTGAGCAGCACTGTTAATCACAAACAGACCAACAAAAAAAGTCTCAAGAAGTATTGCAGTAAAAGACGCAGTAAGTCTGCCATTTCTGTTCAAAACAACCATTTTAGGGTGCAGTTTGTCCAAGAGTCCTTCAAACTCAAACTTGTCTGATTGCCACAAAATTAACCAGTACATTTGACAGATGGCTGAGGCGGGATTGCAGAACATTTAAATTTCCACAATTTTGGAAAAGCATTTTAATGTCCTTTCCGAAAATGTATATTTTTCCATTTCCAACATAAAACTCAATCTGCTAACAAGCTGGGACAAGGTCATTTTGTGGACCCCAGAACACGTTTCCACTTTGCATCAGTCCGACTTAGATGAGTTTGCGCACAGGGAAGCAGGTGACGTTTCTGGGTGTTGTTGATAAATGGCTTTTGCTTTGAATGGTAGCGTTTTAAGTTGCACTTACGGATGTAGCGCCAAACTGTAAATACTGGCATTGGTTTTCTGAAGTGGCCCATGTGGTGACATCCTTTACAGATGGATGTTGGTTTTTGATGCGGTGCCGCCTGAGGGGTTAACATTGATTTGCCGCTTACATGCAGTGATTCCTCCAGATTCTCTCAACCTTTCGATGAGCTTGTGTACCGTAGACGATAAAATTCCTAAATTCCTTGCTATACGTTGAAGAAAATCTTAAAACCTTAAACTGTTCGACTAAGTAAATATCTAAATGTCATGTCTTTGTAGCGTATTCAATTTAAGATTTTCAAATTATTGTATTGTGTTTTTATTTACATTTTACACAACATCCCAACTTCAATGGAATTGGGACCTGAGTAGCCATGTCTATCAAGAGTACATAAAATAAAAATGTCATGAAAACCCATGTCGAAAACAGACATAAAGGCTGCCAATTTAGTTTGAACATTCCATTTCCACAGGTCCTTAAAAGAAAAATGTGTTCTTAAAACTTAGTTTTACACATACTGTAATGTATCCTAGTAGATAGGTGACGTTAGGATACGAAGAATCAGATTTTATTTCTGCACGTGGGTGAAGTTTGGTCACTGGCCATAAAAAGGCTGAAATCTCAGGGTCATATCTTTACACAAACGCACGCATGCGGACACACACATACAACCGACACACGGCAGATGGCTGGGCAAGGTTGCCAGCGACGACCTAGCTCAGCAGGCAGCGTTCACGCTGTGCGCAGAAAAGAAGGCAAACATGAAATAAAAACAACTAAAAAGTTGAATTTTTTCACGTGTGCGTGATGTGGGAGTACGAATGTCGCGTTGTGGTCAGGAAAGACGGGAAAATAAGCGGCGGCGGAGGCTCCCCGAAGGGTCTATTTATGTGACTAATGAAAAAGCAAATCCGCCAAGCTGAAAGGACAGAAGACGCCAATAAATGAGTCCTTCCGGGTCATACGGGGAGATATTAGCTCTGTTTGAATATGTTTGTGTGTGAGCATGCGAGTGCGCCTGACCTTCTCCCGCCAGTGGAGGATGCCGATGATGATGAGGATGAAGACGCATACGCCGATGAGGGCAATGGCAGTCAGCAGCACGCTGTTGCTGGGTGTCAGGTACAGTTTGGCGCTCCAGCTGCACGCCAAAAGAGAAAGAAAAGTCGTCATTTTGATTCATTAGCCTCGTTTTAAAGTTGTCATTTTGTGTCAAAAGTTGGTGCAAGGCAGAAAAATAACTCGTCTGCTAACGCATCCTTCGCTTCGCCTTTTGAACATTTTATGCTAAAGCCCTGAAACAAAATAGAATTTTATCTGTTTTTTACTGAAATTCTATATATACCACAACATAATGAAAAAAAACGTTCAGGAGAAGAGTGATGATGATACGATTTATCATGCTGTATTGTAATACAACCAATATTATTGTTTAAAACAAAACTATTAAGATACTACTAATTTAATAGGGAAATTTTGCAATAATATCAATCGCTGTATCATAATACCATCAAAAGTGTTGGAAAATGTATATATTATCAATTATACTATTGTGAACTAGTAGATATAATTGATAAATATTGATATAACAATGCTAATCGCGCTGTACCATGATACCACGGAAACCATTGACAACTAACGCCATTGTATTGATTTTCATGATACTGTTAATATTTTTTTTTATCAATATGAATAATTGTGCCATATTGTGATACAATTGAAAAAATTGGAAAAGATTATTACGACATTGTTTATGACGCTGTATCATGAGACTCTCCGTAGCGTTGGAAAATATTGTGACATCAAGAAACCATTTGCTGCTGGAGGATCATTAAGGTATACAGTTTTTGGCATCCCCGTTGTGTGCACTAGTGTGTTGCCATCTGTATTGTCAATTGTGCCACCCCCCCACCCCCCCTAACACACACACACCCACACACACCCAACATGAGATTACATGCTGTGTGTTCGTGTGTGTGCAAGTGAATGTGTGTGTCTTTATACAACACCAGAAAATCTGTGCCGCTAACTTAAGTGCGTTGTCGCTTAGTAGCGGCAGATGAGGTGCTGCCGTTAGGCCAACGGTATCCATGGCAACGAGCACCCTAGTGTCCCATGGCGAGGGAGGGAGTGCGTACGTGTATGTATGCGTGTGTATGGGTGTGTACCTGCTGGGCTGATTGTGCGGGAAGGGGATGACAATGAGCTGAGAGTTGGGGATGATGGCTGTCCACTCCTTCTTCCTGGACTCCTGAGGGGGGACACGTCAATTATTCCTCATCTCATGATACCGGTGATGGCGTTGGAAAAGATTGTGATTATGTACTTGCAGTCAATTTCAAGTTTGAAAAGAACATATGCTATGTAACATTAATTCAAGTCTTGTCCCTACTCTAGTATGAGTTGAACATTTCGAGTGGGTCAGCACTCAAGAAGCGGAAAAATAAATAGAAATAAAATGAGATGATTAGCCTGCGGATAAATGTTGAACACTGTTTGCAATTTTCTCCCATCTTTAATGTCAGTTTCCTGACTCGGGGCAAAAACATCCAGTTAAGACAGCTGATATCAAGAACACATACACGCCCACGCATGCGTATCGCATGCACATGTACGCACACTGCATCAGCAAGAGCGCCACTCAGCATTGACACATTCACTTGACTTCAATGGATAATTCACTCAGTAGCCTTCACAGAATCTTTGGAAATTCGCCCGACACCAGTTTTTAATAGCAGACACCAAATTAGGTAGGACATGTCTATCACAACACAAAGCATGAAAAAGACTGAAGGACCCAAGGCCATAATTGAAGAGGTTAGTGATATTGCCAATTATCAGAATGGGAACTCGCGCCATGACATCAATGAATTCAACATTTGATATTGTTGAAAAATATCGCGATGATGGGATTGTAGCAATGTATTGTGATATAATCGATAGTGTTGCAACAACTGCGGTAATATTTGATGATAGCTCTGTATCGTCACATCTTTGATCACGTTGAAAATATTGTCAAGAATTCTATGAATGGCCGGTTTTGTGATACAGTCAATACCGTTGTAATATGACCATAACAATATGAACAATTATGGCATTAAGACAACATCCATTGTGCTGGAAGAACTGTGATGATATTGATGGGTCGGGCCAAATTGTGGCATCATGGCGGGAAAAGAATAATTCAAATTGGAGTTTCAAGGTTTCATTTTGGGATTTCAAGCCAAGGTTGGGATTTATCAGAAGGGTTTCAACGAATGGCTTTCGGCGGTTAAAGTTTAAAGCCAGGCTTTGTTGCAAAAGTCACAAATGCTATAGACAAGCTAACACGGAGCAATTGATTTTGCAGTTTAACCTGTTTTAAGAATAAATATTTGCACACAAACAACACAACAATATAAATAGAAAGGCAATATAATAATACTCCCAGGTATACAATCTTAGTACTCAGTGAAATATGAGGGTTTTTTTTTTTTATTTGACCGCAGCATTGCTGCGACCTTCTTCTTTTTGTCCATCATGAAATCTGTGTTATTTGTATGCGCGGACCACACTGTACCCTTGAAGGCCAAGGTAAAAAAAAGAAAAGCAAGTGGAATAGGATTAATGTGTGTATACAAAGTGTTATATTAGATTGAAACATAGGCATTTTTCTCTTTTGAATATTTGATTTGAAAATTGGCAAGTACTCGAATGTAAGTACTTGTACTCGTAGCCCGGTTTAACAATGTGGTATGGGAGCTTCCTCAGTTACAATCCAAGGTTGTTTCAAACGAGTGTAAAGGTTTCAAATCAGGGTTTAATTAAAATTGTGTCATAGCTGAACATTCTGCACTAAATGTTCTTCGTACAAACAACAAACTCATGATTATTTCCTACATTTCTGACTTTTAACCAGACATGGAAATCAGTGTGCGAAAAAGTCCAACTGCTGTCTTAATAAAAATATAGCAGCAAGATTTTCATGAACCAGACACCTCCTCCTCCTGCTGTGCCTTTGTACTTGTTGTAAATAATAGAGGTGTTAAGAAAGTCTTCATCAACACAACATGACCGCACGTCAGCTCTCCTCTTCCTCCTTTTTCTTGTAGCGAGTTGATTAGACTTGCAGGCGGCTGAGCTATGAGCTGCTTTGTTATCGTTGCGTTCGCTCGTGTCGCTTTAATAAAGGCGAGCAGACCACCAAATGTGTGTATTGCGTAAGCAATGGAAGAAGGATCAGGAAAAAAAAATACTATCAAAACCTAATGTGTGTTCCAACAGGTAACTAACGGCAACCCTATCTTAAAACCCAACCCCACCCTAATACCTTTATATAATGACTAATTTTAAATCCTAACCATTTTGAAACTACACACGCTACGTTGCGCCATTATTTAACACAACCTTCACGATCACGGGAGTGAAGATCATGTTTTACTCACCACTTCTCCGGGCCGGTGGGGGATGCCGACCACCAAGTGGTCCAGGAAATTGGCGCTGCGTCCCAGGCCCAGCACAATGTAGGGCAGCTGCAGGGAGAAGTGCGCTGACTGGCTCAACTGACCAGCTGTAGGAAGATAAAAATGATAACTCAATAATACAAAACACCCCAAAATCATAACATTTATTTAATTGCTATTTTCCTGAGAAAAAAATTATATTTTCATTTACAAAATCTAGTAAACTGTGTACAAAATTCTTTACTTGTCAACGATAATCATTAGGCATTAGTTGAATATGTAAAGTAATACTTGCATCTGAAGAGAGATTCTTTAGAACTAAATTATTACTTTCACACCACGCTCAGAATATTCCATGGCTGAGAAGTAATTGTTTTTTGAGACCATGCACAGTCATGGTCTCACAAAATAAAATACAATGCACCCATGAATTCAAATGTACATAACAATACATGTCCCAAATACCAAAACAATAGGTGAAAAAATATTGAAAAAGATATTCCGCAAATAGGTATTTAAAAAAAATCTATCATTATAGAGGCATATTTCTTTGGTGCAACTCTTTCCATCAAATTGGAGATGTTCCAGGTTGGAACCAGCAACTGCCAAGTGGATGTCTCATGCACACATTACAAGATGGATGGAGAAATAAAAGGGCCTTGTTATGGACTCTTAAACATTACGAGCTCAATAGCTACTTAAATGAAATTAAACATCAAATGCAAATACTCTTTTATGAGCAGCGTCCAATATAAATCTATTACCTCTCTGGCCTTCCTTGTTCCACCTCACACACCCCCAACCCCCCCAGCTTCCACCTTCTCCACCCTGCACTAGCTCCCCATCAACTGCTGGATCTCACCCACGCTGCCCAACTCTTCCAAGTGCAGCCGACATAAATCAACCTCTACGTGGTAAACAAAGATGGGAGGAGAGAGAGAGAAAACCAGAGAGAGCGAGGGAGCCTGGAGGCAGCCAGTGATCAGAACTAATGTGGATGGACTGCACATTGCAAAGCTCTGCCTCCGCCTAGCTTAAACCTCGACATTGGCCGCTTCCTTCCAGTCCGAGGAACCTCTGGAGGGTCAGGTCACAAACACACAAACACACTTGAGCTCTCTGAGGGTAAAACCATTAAGCGAGGCTGCTACACGCACAAGCAGACCATTTTGGTTTGATTTTTGCCTTTTTCAAAGACAAACTCGACCTCCAGATCTGGATATATGGAATTGCTACCAAGTAAATTGTACAAATCTGAGATTTCATCATTGCGTAAGGGCAGAGCATGACGACACAACTTTTTCCTAAATCACTGTGGTAGTGTTCCAAAGGCCCAATACAAATACTTGGCCTTCACAGTGTATGGGCTTGAAAGTGTCCAATGCTGTTGGTTTGGTATGTTTTTTTAGCTGCTTCATGTGACTTGGCCTCAGTGGATTGTGTGTTTGTATTTGTGTGTTGATCAAGCAAGGCTGGAGGCTGGCTTTAGAGTCTGATGTGGGGGTGTGTGTGTGTGTGTGTATCTATTGGCTAAAGGAATACAGGAAACGTGGCAATAGCTGGGGGAAAGCCATCTCACAACATGAGGATGGCATACTGAATTTGTGTGTGCGTGTGTGTGTGTTACATCCCAAAGCCAAGTTAGCTCGGACTTGGCTGGGAATTCCAGCCAGCACATGACTGATCGTCAACAATGGATATCTGAGAAGTCTGTGTGCCTTTCAGTGTTTATGTTCAAGTCTGTATTATATGCCTGGGACATTGCTAAGTGTGTGTTTGTATTTATATTAATCCCAGGTTCTAAAGCTCATACATGAGAGGAAACATCTCTCAAGGTTTACCGGGTCAACCTGACAGCCGAACGGAAAATTAATGACTAGAAGCTGCATCCATAAGGAGTATGTTGTCTTGAACGATCTCATAGCATAACATATTGAGGAGAAGGTGCTCATTTATGCATGCTCATATGAGAAATATACACAGTGCGCCTGAGATGTTCCAGGACTGGCGTCACAAAAGATACTGTGTATTTCAAATCAAAGCGACTTTCAAAGTAATCCCCTTGGAGTCTAACACAGTTTCTGAGAGCCACAACTTCATGCACTCGATGAAAATCATTCGCAGCGCCAACGTCAAGTCCATCCTGATGTCGTCATCAGCATCAGCAACAGATCGCACCAGCCGTGGTTGTTAAAGCCAAAATGTACTTTTAGGAGACAACCAAGGAGGACATCACTGCTGAAAATGAATCTGAAAAAAAAGCAAGACTGGAAAGCAAGAGGAATTTGCTAAACTGCAGGTTGAGAATCCAGAAGAATGTCCTATAAACAGCTGAGACAAAACAGGAACGTTTCGGCAAGGCACAACAGCCCTATGTACACAGATGCAAAAATGAAGCATACCAAGAAAAGAACACTGTCCCTAATATGAAAGGTACAATGGAATCTTAGACTCAAGGTATTCTTGTGAAAAATCAGCTGTATAGAAATACTGTTATGAACTTGGCAACCTCAAAAAACAGGATGAGGACACACACACACACACACACACACACTCCAAAAAAAAAACAACTTCCCCGGACATCAAGAGACGGACAAGACAACAAAGGTGAAGAGTTGTGTTGTCGTGATTTATGGCATCCATAAAGTGGCGTCGGCAGTGTGGACGTGAGGGGGGGGGGCTGCGAGATTACAGGGTCATGCATGAAAGTGAAGAGACAAGACAGGCATGAGTTAAGAGGAGGGCACCTCACCATCATGAAGGACATAAAAACAAGGACAAGTGGACTGATCAATAACAACTTTACATATCTCTTTCTCACTCCCTCACTCTCGGTGGAGGTTGTAGCCTTTCTTTTATTCCTTGCAGAAGTGGAGTTCATCTCTATCTGTATGTCTTTAGTTCATTCATTCATCCTCTACTCCTTGCAGTTTAACACAATAAGTTTATCGTTTATAAGTTTTCTATTGAAAATGTGCGGCGTTTGACCAACTAAACAAACAACAATTTTACCAGGTAGCCAGCCAATCTACCAACTAACCATTTAAAAGTCAGACAGCTGATGAATTGACCAACAAACCACTGAACCAACAATCCACACTGACAACCACGTAACCAAAAAAAACAACTTACAGTACCAACCAAACTATTAACCAACCAACATACCTAACAGCTGACCAACAATCGACAGAATAAAGGAACAACAAACATCCCTCAAACCAACAGAAAAAATGACCCACTGAACTAACAACTGGCCAACGAGCCGACAAAGACCCGACTGAGAACCAATGAATCAACCTCTTAAAAAACGAACACCAACAGTCAAATCAACCAACCATATAGCTGACCAACCATCCAACCAGATTGACAACCAGCCAAGCAAGCGGACTCAGAACCAACCAAGCAACCAACCAACCAGAAGGGAACTTCAGTTTGTTATACATTTTGCAGTACTGTCATTGCTCCATAGAGAATTATGATTTTATGGCAAAACATAAGAATGAAATGGGACTAAAAATAGTGCCATTTAAGTGTAAGGCTTGTGTAAATGCTTGAATGTGCAGGTAGACAAAATTCAGGCTTTCGCTTGATTTAGCCTTGAAGTTGTTTTGAATCTTTTTAAATCCTAATACATGATCCATATGCATGTGGATGACTTCTGTTTCATTTCCAAAAGGTCACGCATGCATGTAGAATGAGCAGAGTGTGCGTGTGTGTGTGTGTGTGTGTGTGTGTGCTGTGAGATTGTGTGAGTTACTAATCCCCACAAGTCATTAGGCTAATTGGACGGAGTGAAGAAAGCTCAACATTGATTCTCCTACCCACGAGCACACTCATCTCCATCTACCAGACCGTGATTTTCCGGGTAGTTTTAGAGGGGGATTCTCACACTAGAATCCATCCCATAACAATTTACATAAATCAAATAATCAAACTACTTTGGTACTGAGCAGACATGGACAGAGCAATCCTTAGTTGGATCAGCGACAAATTCCTTCCTAGACACGCACCTCATGCAATTGTCTGGATATGTACAAGTGCAGCAGCCAAATATTATCCACCAATAGACCTTTAGAAACATGTTAGCAAGTTTAACAATGCAGAAATGACAAAGTCTTCAATGAGGACCATAATCCAACAGTTAATATTTTGTGGATCTGATTGTCTTCGTGCTCTGGTTACCAATCAATCACTTACCAAAGTAACCAACCAACAAGACAGCTAAACAGGCAACAGGAAAAAGTTATAAAAAAATATATATATATCAACCAAACAAAGATGGATTAATACCCAACCTACTGTACTCACAACCTGTGAGGAATCAACCTAACAACCAAATAGCCGGACGACAACCCAAACAAATGAACGAACAATGTACCTAACTAGCAATAAACCAACCAGCTGGACAACCAACAACCAACAAAAAAAAACAAAAACAAATCAAGACCTTGACAAAAGGCCACTGACTGAGAGACAGATTAGGCCGTCAACTCTCCTAAAACACAACTGATCAAACCCAACAAACACCCAACTAAGCAAAAAACAAAAAAATTGACAAAAACAACTGTACCACAATCCTACCAACAAACAGTCAACCAAACCAACCAACCAACTGGAATAACAACCAGCCATCCATCCATCCAACCAGACAAACAACCAACCAATTGTAACCAAAGTAACAACCAACCACCCTTGAAGCCAACCAACCAACCCAAGCCAACTGACTAACTATCAACCAGTCAACCAAAAAAACGACCTCACACACACAAAAAAACTGATGGTTCATCTTTAATGTGAGGTACCAACTTGCAGAAAAAAAATGCTGCATCTGGCTGTACATGCAGGCATTCATCACTGCGAGCCCTACAAGCTCAGCGGGCAGTCGCTGATGAGTGTGCCGCTTGCCACCCTCATCCATCCTACCTGCTTAGCATGTTCGCAGGCTGATGCTCACCAATAAGTGAACACATACACAGTGCTGATGCACACTCACTGGACCACTACCTACTTCCAGGTGATTACCTGCCTTGCTCTTTACTCTCTATCATGGAGACAACAGCGAATGAAGTTCACAGCATGGCCTCATGCAGTGAGTGCTCATCTCTTAAAGTCCCAGAAGCGACAAACTACAAAATAAACACACTTGAAAACGCCACACACAAACCAATGCGCAACGCACGGACACAAACGCGTGCGCGCACACACACAAGCAGTAGTTCCCTGGCAGCATTTTGCTGCTGTTAAATGAGGAGTCAGGGGAATAGTGCTGGCGAGGCCTTGGGCTACTCAGCTTCTCCTTCACCATGTGCACTCCAGTGGAAACACACTGGAAAAAAAACAGAGGCAGCTGAATTACAACGAGCCTGACAGCAATCATCCGGAATGTTCTGATGCTAAATAGTTTGGCGTTCTGCTTGAGATGCGACAGAGACAGATAAGATTGTTGCCTTCATAGTTGCATAATACAAAAAAAGTCTCTGTCTTCAGTCTATATCTCAATTGAAGAAGTATCTGGTCTACATACAACCATAGAAACAAATACTACTGGTAAGTCAACCAACCAACAATCACACTAATACTACGGTCAGACCAAAGACAATTATTCACACGACGGGATGATAGATAAAGTCAATGTAATTTGCTTGGATAGGTGCAAATCCAGGCTGGGCGGTATGATGGATGAGTTTGAGGCGACACGAGTTGGGCCGAGCCCGTTCGCTGACGCTCATTTTTTAAATCGCCAACCAATCATGTGCGCCAAACCGTGCATGGAGAGTAATCATTAGATTCAAAGATTACAACGCTGCAGTCAGAACGGAGAAGTGACAGGCAAAGTTCATGGCCTGGGGCATCTGTCTACACAGTGTGGATGGCAAAGGCTGGAATTCCTCCACGAGGCAAAAATGATTGCGGGGGAAAAAGTCCGGTTGTCCAGCCCAAGGAGCTGCACGTATGAACAAGACAAGTTCACAACAGAAGTCGGTGTCCGGAAAGGAGCCAACGGTGTAGGCGGACGTTAGCCATAACAGATGAACCGGAGAAAGTAGAGAACCATCAACCATGGCATGGCAGATGAGAAATAGTTTAATGTGAAGCAGGATAAGCATAGCATGACCAAGAGTCGTCCACCTGAGCCATCAGGATGGAAGCAGACAAGAGCTAGAGCTGGCTAAAAAAAAAAAAAAAAAGGTGGTAGTCCCAGGCAGCAAGAGCGAGAGTCTTTGCATACTTATGAAAAGTCTCTACAAACAAATACAAATACAACATATTTCAAACCAAATGGATGATGTTGCTTTGCAAGGAATTTTAAGTCTTTTAGGACCAAAATTCCAGGTTTATTTGGAGTTTAAACTATTAGCATAGGCAATTTGAAAAAATGTTTGGGGGGTGTTGTCTACTAATCCAGTATATTTTCTACTCACAGCAGGTCTTGGTCCCTAAACTCGGGTTCACTGTACTGTTAATATTACTATACCAAATGCTACCACTAATAACGATGATGATACACGTACGTAATGGCATTGTTGGCAGCAGCTTTGAAAGCATACTTTTGCAGTGACTCTATTCTAAAAGCCAACCATTTGTATGTCAAAAGCGAGTGTCAACACAACAACAGGAGCAATACAGCAACATCGACAACACACAGGCTATATTTATCCCTGACCCCACTGGCTTGCCAGGATAGTGCAACATCAGTTTACTGCAGCTCATGCTAACATTCCATCTCATCATAAGTACATGCTGTCATTATGTCTCAGGCTTTTCATTTTTTAAACATGCCTTCGTGTGACAGTAGGTCACTTCATAGGTTGCATCATAGTTTAAAAGATGGTGGCCTACATCGCTCGTGGAAGTGAGCCTCGGTGATAACATTAAGGAAGCAGTCACAACGAGGCAGAGAAAGCGGCTGTTCTCCTGGCCGCTGTCTCCCTCCTGATGCAATGTGCAGGTGCTGCCTTGAAAGCGGATGACTTTGAGGAATAAGGAAAATAAAATAGAAAAAAAAGAAGCTTTAGAGACTTCAGAGGAGGCCCGACACTTTTCCAACGCAGCCCAGTGGGAAGTAAAAAAAAAAAAAGCATTTTATCACCCCAAAGCTGCCTGCAGGATCCTTATGTGAGTGATGGAAGTGAACTCCAATGAAGACAACAAATGACTTGTTTCTTTTTCCCATTTAGAGCATTGAATAAGTGGAAAACTGGAAAACTCAACTCAAGTCAGTCAACCAATGTTTCCAGTTAGTCCTCTAGTTACTTAATTAACCAACACAGCTGTATCATTTGATTCTGTGGCGAGTCCTCTAACTTGAGTCATTGAACCTATAAAACTGAATTAGGTGCATCATCAGCATCGGCAACAATTACAACTTGATCTGTTTGAGTCATCTAGAAGCCTCAGACTTGTGATTCCTGATTCAGTACAAAGAACAGACCAGCTCTACTTTACCATACCATCCCATCCTTTTTTGATTGAATAGAAAGTGCTACAGGATGGAGTTGATTTCCTCGCTACATTACAGAATGTGGTGCGGATGGCTCAAGGAGCACTTTGATTTGCCACCACTACTTTAAACTCTCCTCATAGTATGAAACAAAATCAATGGCTACTCCCTCACCCGAAAGGTATGTAAGCTACTGACCTGAGGCGTTCTTCAGGTAGCCGTTGGCATCCACCGTGGTGTACATGACGTACGGGCCCGGCTGGTTAACACCAAACGGCTGCAAGCAAGAAAACAAGACAAAACACCAGAAGAAGGTTTTTAAGACATGATGACTCAGCAAAATGTTGTTGAAATGCCACAAAAAAGAAGAAAATGAGGAGGAGGTGTGACTAAGAGCAAAAGAAAAAAAAGACAGAGGTGGTGATGGATGGTGGTGGCGAGGAACACAAACAGCCGCCAGCAGCCCGCCTGCCACAATGACGATTCGACTGACAGGGAAAGCAAAATAAATGCCGCGAGAAGTGGCGGTACGGTTGGTGAGTGGAACGCTCGCTTGCGGCTAGCATGACAATCTAAGAAATTGTTTCAGGATAGGAAAAAAATTAAACTTGAGCGATTTATACCGGTATTTGTCAGTACATTTGGCTCTGAGCTGGTGGCTAGTTAGCGGCGAGCGTGAAAAACTAAGATGTAATACTGTATCTGTATAGTGTGAACTCTTGCCAATTTGCGATTCACTATTCACACATTCAAATGTTGGTGTATTTACCATCTTTAGATATTCATGAAATATTTCAGCTATTCATGGCTATCGAGTGTATTTTAGTGCCCTATTGGTAAGACGCCAGTAGACACTACCACACAAGTAAGTGATGCAGATATTTGACGCACACAGTTTACTGAAAAAAAAAAAAAAATGGGGATACATGTTTGTTACTGTAATTGGAATCAATTGTGATACCATAAAAAGTCAGCAGCTAGCTAGTGACTAGCAAGCAGCTAGCGCGAGAAGCAATGATATCACAAATTTATCTGACATGATACAGAATTGGCACGCCAGCATCAACACGAGACGCTGAGGTCGCATTGAATTGTATTTCGGTCTGTTATGATACACAAGCGCCAGAATTAGCTCACTTCCTTGGCCATGCACATTAAAGGCACCAATCCAACACACAAATACTACATAGTACACTAAGAGTATAGTTCATTTCTTCACATTCTCATTGATCATGCTTTTACATAATACAAACAGTATTTTTCCATTTCCAAACCGAACAAAACAATTTAATCTATGAGTGACTTGAATTAAGAAATTGATGTAAAACGGACTTTAACTCTTCAGTCAAGATACCCATTGTAAGCAAGTTAGAAGTTATAACAAGGCCAGTACACTTAGGACATAAAAAAGGAATCTCTCTAAACACAAAAGCATTCATTTGAAAGTATGGACACAATGAGGATACTTGTCGCTATTTTTGAGCATGTGTGTGGGTGTGTGAGTACGCGTTTCTCAGGAGGATAATAAAAATGCATGTGTGTACCATAAACACCTGAGGCCACACACACACACACACACACACACGCACACACAGAATTGCTTCTTATGCAAAAAAGATTTTATTATTATGATTATATTGTTACAGTGTTACTTTGTACACGCTTACCGAGCACACAGTACAACTACTTTACGTATAATATATAATAACCTAAGACACATTTAATATTCACATGTATTAAAATGAAATTATAACAATAAATGTATGGAAAATGTAAAATAAATATACAATAACTTTATCATTATAATAGCGTGATAGTTTTCTAATAAGTGGTGCAGGTAATCAGTGTGCAGGTGCTCTTGCGCTCAGGAAAGATGAAATTGCATCCCAGATTTAAGACTATCACTTGTTTTAAATACAGCCGCTCTCATTCCACTAGCACCGAACTATTTTCCTGTCACCCGACCTTATGAGCTGAGCCACAGATTACAGCAAGCCCGCCTGTGAGGTAGAACAATTACCCAATACAAGACGTTACATTTCTCTGAAGTGGGCTGGCGCCATTCTCGTGTTCATTTTGCTGACAAAAAGTTGACATAACAACTATTTGGTAGTGAAGCTAATGAAACATGGCAATTCGATGGTTGTAAACCGTGAAGGGTTTCCTTAATTAATGTTTATGTGATCAGAAAACCCGCTACGGTGGGGTTTTCATGTACTTTTTAAGTTTAACAAAATTGCTTTAGTTACTCCAGTTTTCTATGAAAAAAAAAGTTTCTCTACGCTTCAACTGATCAAAAACATACACCAGAACAACAATGACATGCAGTTGCTTGCGCAGCTTAACAATACAAAATATTGAGTTGAAGAGGGCCTAATCTTTTGGTATGAATAGAATTGTCATACAATTTATCTCTCTGCATGTAAACAAGATATTCGTGCTATTGTTAATCATGCAAATATAAAGATATGTAAATATTAAAAGGAAACAATAACATTTAGAAGTGTGTCACTTTGAGGCAGCCCTGTTCCAACTCAATATTTACCATTGACCTCAACTATTCGCAAAAAATAGAGACCAGGACAACATGCTAAAAGCGACAATCTGTGTAATATTGACGGCAATTGTTTTTCGTTATAGATCATAATTTTGCTGGCCCGGCCCACTTGGTAATTAATTTTTTGACCTGAGCTAAAATGAGTTTGACACCGCTGATCTACAAGTTCTAAATATTTTCTGGGGTTAATCCATCCGTCTATCCAGTGCTTCTAAATTACTTTGGGGTTTTGGTTTAAAAAAAAATAAAAAATAAAAAAAAAATAAATTAAAATTTCTCATAAAGACTCTTTACATGCGGCTCAACAAGGATGTAACAATGCCGCTTACCTTAACATTTCCAGGGCAGGCGTTGGAGCAGAGGCCGCTGAGCACTGCAGAGGACAGACGGCACACAAATGCATTAAAATTTCAATGTCTACATAAAATATATAACACATACGTGCACGTTATGAATGCAAATGTACGCGTGACGGACAGATGTGATGAACATAAACAGCGACGGTGACAAGCGCAAATTAAAAGAACTTACAAACAGTATGTATGTAATTACATGACATGCCGAATGTGTGTGTGTGCTTGTGTGTGTGTTGGGGGATTTGGGGTGAGTGCGTGTGTGTGTTACAAAACCAGCTGAATTGCTAATCAATCATTAGAGGAGAGGTGACTTTATTAACATGCTAATGAGGTCCTGTGTCGAGGTCGCTTTGATTGGCGCGCCGCAGTCAAGCTAAATGAAGCTCCGCATTCGATTAATCAGACAGACACTCCAGTTCAAAAAAGGACTTCTAGATCGCGGCGCATGGACCATTGGACTTTACAAATTAAAAATAACATGGCCTGTACCACCTTTGATACATGGGTGGGAGGGGAGATTATGATTGTGATTAAAAAAAAAAATAAAAAAAAAAACAATAATTCGTGAAATATATATATGTATGTGAAAACACCAGTTTGTGTGTTTTTCAGCGAGCTGCCTGCTTCTTGGTTCACTAAAGAAGGTGTACATGACTGGAGTTCACTAATTTTGATTCTGGCATTTGCAGGATCATTTCCCATGGTGATTCAAAATAAAGGACTAAATATAGTCGTCTAAAAGAAAAAGCGTGGAGGATGGTATTTGTCTGTTCATTTGTTAGCCGCCTAGAGTACCTTAATAATACCATTGGTTTATTTTGGCGGGGGGCCTTAGTTCCAAGACGCCTCCAACATCAAGGATGGTGTTTCTTGAGCGCCAATATTTTGGCAATTTGTCTTGCCTTTGAAGGCTCTTAAAATATCTCATACAGCTCAGCCAAGCTTTTGGGAAAAATGAGCTTGTATGATGATTAATGACTGATTGGATTTAAAGACTAAATTGGAAAGATTAGGTCTTTTAAAAATATTGGGACTGGTGGTGCAAAGCATGGACATTTGGCGGCAAGAGGAAATGCTGTGAATGAAAATAAAAGAGAGGCAAGCACGCATAGAAAAAAAAAGGTTGGTGTACAAACTGCAAGCGAGTAAACACTCTGCTGCTCTGAGGCAATTGAACTGCTAATTAATACCGAGCGCAAGCTTTTTGTCTCCCGGATTTGCATCGCAGCTGAATTCCATTGCGCAAACACTAATAATGCGTGAGTGGAGCTTCATGGCAACGTTAACTTGCTCGAAAAGAAGTACCCAGATGCTTTGAAGGAACTTCTGGTGACTAACCACATAAATCTGACAGATGGATTGCCCCGTCTTTCCCACCATGTCAATATACCGGCATGGAGCATCAAAAACCCCCACCCCTTCACCACACACACTCCATCATCATTCCAGTACCCAAAGGGTCCAATCATCCTGTAGACATTGCACCCATAATCACAAAGATTGTCATGAACTACATCAGTGACACCAACATCAAGATAGACCCTCTCTATACATGCATGCATACAGGAAGAACTGCTCCTCACAAACCTAGGAGACTAAGCTTTCAAAATCATCATCCTACGCACACTGGCGGAGGTAACCCCGCACACTAGGACTGCACCCGCCGCCCCCCTCCCTTTGCAGCTGGGTGCAGGACTTCCTTATCAACCGACCACAGACTGTCAGGATCCATGGCAATTCGTTCTCCATCATCACCCTCAGAGATGGATCTTCTCAGGGGTGTGTGCTGAGCACCTTTCTCTGCACTATGATGACTTATGGGAGTTCAAACCAATCATATTGTCAAGCTGTCGTACGATGCCTGACCAGGAGAGAGCTGGTGCAGGGACAACACCTTCTGCATCAACAGGTTATAGACTAATGATTGTGGACTGATTGTGGACTTCAGGAGGAAAAAAAACATTGCGCTTCTACCCTGAACACCTGTGAAGTGGTCGTGGTAGTTGCCTTCGGTTTCAAGTACGACCTCAACCATGACCTGATTTGCAGCAGCATCACCTCCGGTCTGGTTTGGAAGGAACGTCAGCATCTTTAGTATGTGACATGCTTGTCAGAGGGGCGGCGGACAAACCAAACTCAGCTCGACAGATATGTGGTGGGGAATGCTCTCGGCTCTAGCATCACCGTGTGGCACGGTATCTGCTCAGTGGCAGAGGTCAGCTCTGCACAGGGTAGTCGTAAAGGATGCACACTAAAGGTTGTCAGGAGCAGCCTTCCTTCCAACATTGACATCTATGCTTCCAAATTCAGGAAGAGGGCCACTTGCATTCGGAAAGACTACACAAGTACACACATGCACTCCTGAGGCTGTTCACTCATTTCACTCAGGAAGGTGACTAGGGAGCATCCAAAGAAATTCTTTCACCCCCTCACATTTCTTTGCGCAACCCTGCATAATGAAAACATTAACATTTTTTTTACAATGCTTACAAATATAATAAAACATTTGTGTTCCGACTGTAGAATGTTATCTTGAGATGTGTGAGCATTTCCAAATCAGGTCATGATTCCATTTGTGTGCAATTTAATGTATTTTTGAACAATAAGTGAAGTACTGTGAATACTTTCTGGACACATTATATGTGAGTGCGCGGAACAACGGTTAAGAACATATCTTTGTGTGAAATAAATAGGACACATCACTATAATGATCCATCATTTTGCCCATTTGGGCGGCCTCTCGAGTGCGCCACAGTGTGCTTTGATCTCTTTCAAGCTAAAAAGCTGCAGATTGCGGTCGACTGTAGTCCACTCTCAGTCTACGATGCTTCTTTCGTCTTATCACTTACTTTGATCAAAGTGCTACTCTCCTTTGCAAAGTACGGTTAAGTGGCAGCTAGTGTTAATGTATTAATGTAAAAGGAGGGTGACTAATTTATTAGCACTCTTTTTAAGGTTTGTTATCATTAAGGAGGAGCATACATTTTGAAGTGCCATTCAGTTCCACAAAGTCTTGATGTTGACTTGATCTGGATCTCTCAATATGTTGATATTGACTGGGTCTTAACACCTCAAAAACTGTATCTTGACTCCTCAAAGTGTCGTTCTAGACTTAGTCTCAAATTCAGAAAGAATTGCTCCAAGTCTTAATTTGGTCTTGCCTTCTGAAAGTATTTGTTTCACCTCTCCCAAGTCTTGGTCTCAGCTATTCAAAGTCCGCACCCTTCAGAGTCCTGGATGGTGATAACGAGACATTTTGAGACCAAGTCAAGACAAAGACTTTTATGAGGCGAGACCAAGTATAGCCCAAGACTTTGAGGCACCAAGATGAAGTCTAGAGACCAAGATTTTGAAGAGCCAATAAAAACTTATAAGCAAGTTTTTGAGGAGTCATGACAAAGACCAAGACTTTAAAGAGTTAAAGTGAAGAACAACACATTAAAGACGCGAGACCAAGTCCCAGAAATTAGAGAGCATTCAGGCTTGGCTGACACGGAGCGCAGATCAGCAAGGGAGCGAAAAGCAAGTGCTCCTTCTTTTTCTCTGCCAGCCTGCTTTTGTTGTACATGCTTCTGTCCCAAGCTGACACATAACAAGCGAGTGCTCCTGGAAATAACTCAATGTGTTCTTGCGCTGAGCACCTCGTCGGCGTCTCCTGTGATCAAATGCACGTCTGTCTCGCTCGCGTAGTGCACCGTCCGTAGCGGGACTCAGCTGGCGCGGGGGAGGGAATGCTATGAGCATTATGGTGGGACTCAACGGGTCTGTTCGGGTTGCAGACTCTACAGTTTGAAGAGCGCTAAAGTGATCGTGTCAGGAACCAAAGCCCAATTTTGGACCAACAAAGCCAGCTTTTCCCCATGACAATGTGATATAAACTTAACTATATGTTGGTAAAGAACTTCGTTAAAACCAATTGGCCTCCTACAAGTATTGAACTATGTTTTACATGTTACTGTGATAAAATGAGGATGCTAACAATAATCACAAGTGGCTAACCTCTACGCTAGCACACACATTACATATACAGTGGTAATGTAGGTACTTAGTTGGATACTATTTGTGAACGTAGCTAACCTGAAGTGATATTATTGATGTTAGCGATCAAAAAATGTCCATAGCTCATCGAAAGTGTTTCATCCATTTCAATTGTTAAAATACACAATGTGAACTGCTGCTTTCCTTTTCATATATTTTGCCTGCCACATAGCTTTGTGAAGGCAATAAATTCATGCTGTTTAACTTCCCATGATGCTCATCTTGCGAATCATTGGGTAGGTATCCATCTCTCCGAACCTAGATGGGTGTGTCATTAGCTTTGGGTTTTTAGTACAACAAAGTGTGTGACAGATCTTTTTATGTGTTTATGACATTTTACTTACACAAACTGCCCTCTCTTTCATCACTATCATGATTTAAAAACAATGCTTTTTTTCAGTATTACTATGCAATATTACCAAAATTCTCAATTATTTCACAATTGTTGTCACCTCTAATCATTTGTCTCATTTCAAAGTGCTGCTGCTTTGGCTAGCAAAGGTGTTCCAATGGGCTGCTGTTCTCTCTCAGCGCTTATGTAATCATACTAAAATTAGCTCTTGCTCAAAGCGTGCAATGAGTATCTAAAATGCGCATCCCTCAGTCTCTGTGCGTGTCTTTTTTAACCTCATCAAGCTTGGCTTTTTTTGCACTCGGACCTCACCTGCGCGTCGACTGGGCAACGCTGTCAGGTCACATGACATCACAAACACATGCACATAAACACAGACTAAATGTGAGGAGCAAACCTTGACGGAGGGCCATGATGTGCTGTGTCAGCGCTAGTGGCTACGAGCATCCATGCTAACATGCACGGTTGCACGCATTGCATGCACGCATACGTGCATGTGCACGCATACACTCTACTCTACAATGTGACAGCTGAGTTCTGTTCACAGATGATAGTTTATACAGATGTAGTACACTCTATGAACTACTTAAATCTAGCATATCTGAGAATAGTCTAGTCCAGTCTAATATAGTCTACCCCTGTCTGATTTAGTAGTCCAACCTAGTCGTGTCAAGTGTGGACTGGTTCACTCTTGTACCCTCCAGTCCAACTTTATGAGTGAATCAACCATTTTAGGAAAGAAAAATCGTACGCCACACCACCAAGCAAAAATGTCACAATGAGTTTGAATCCTGAAATAATGACGATCTTGTCTCAATTTACTTGCACATTTACCAACCTGCATTTGGAGTAGTTCAGTTTTGTGTTGTCTCAAATAGTCTGGTTCTGTCATGTATATTTTATTCCAGTCATTTAAAGTATGGACACGTTCATCCTAGGCTATTCAAGATAATTTAGACTAGTATTGTCAAGTGGAGTCTAGTTCAGTTTTGCAAACATTAGAATAATCCAGCCTAGTCCATTTTAGTCCATCCCATATATGATTTAGTTCAAACAATGTAGTACAATGCAGTTCAGTCTGTTTTTGTCAATGTCTTCATTCCTAATTGATGCCCTCCAGAAAAATGTACATTTTCCCGAGCATGAGTCAGATAATAAGGCGGCCGTGTCCCAGTCTGACTCTGTTAGACAAACTTGAAGCGGCTGTGTTTTGTCCGGCCAAACTGTAAGTAAGACAAAACGCTGCATTTGAGCACAACACGCAGAGTGACAGAAACCATTATTCACCGTCCTGCCATCAGTCATACAAATTTCACTTTCAACCTCTGCCCCAAGCCATGTGTTAATGCTGACAGAGTAATGAGTAAAATGAATTGACAAGTGATTGGATTAAAGTAGCCCTTTGAGATGAAAATCAAACTCTACGCTAGATTTAAATCACAAATTAGGTGACACTTGACTTGTTCTCAGCTTTTAGAGTGCTACTACACAATCTTAAAGAGAGTCTCATACAGCCTTGAACAATGGTTCTTAGTGGTTCCCACCCTGGGATCTTACTGTCGCACAGCAGTTTTTATAGAATTTAAGAACAATAAAGCATTTTTTGGTTTAAAAATAGCGAAATGCAAGTACAGGCATTTTTAAATAAATTAAAAATTTCAAATGAGATTAACATAGGGGCAAAATTAGATTCCGAGCTATGACGTCAGGTACCCAAAGGCTAAACTGCTCTGTATCCAGTGCAAAGACTTACAACCACACACTGCCAACTTTAATAGCTTGTCTGAGAACAGGATTTACAGAAGGTAGGGAGAGCTTGTTTAACCTGGAGGGGCAGCTCATTCCAGAGCTTGGGGGCTGGAACAGCAAAGGCTCTGTATCTACTACATTTCAACTTAGCTCTTGGTACGATCAGGAGAGATATGTCGGCAGACCCCAGGGACCATAATGGGAGTATGTTTGGAAAAGGTCAGCCATGTAGGATGGAGCCAGCCCATTCAGGTCTTTATAAGCCAACAATAACATTATGAAATGAATTCTAAAATGTACATGTAGCTAGGGGAGAGAAGCCAGTACAGGTGAGATGTGCTCTCGCCCGCGTGCTCCAGTCGAAAGTCAAGCAGCGGCAATTCTAGTTTAGTCCAGCACACGCAAGTACAGTCTGCTATAGTCCATTCAACACAGTGTTCTAAAGTATTATGCAAATGTTGTCCTTCTCTGATATTTATAATTAGATTATGCAAATGCACTCAGCATAATTTTCAAGTCATCAACAGTTAGAGAATAAATTGTATTTTAAAATTAACGTCCCAATAAAAACAGCATTGTTTTAAAAAATAAATGTATTTTTGGTTAATCTGCATTCCTCCAAATTATAATGCATGCAATTTTTCAAGACATTTTGTGGGTTGTAAAGAGCTGAAAAAAAAAATTTGTTGGATTTGCAGCATTAGGAGGTTATATTTGCTGGAACCAAAAGCAATTTCATTACATTTAAAAGAAATCAAAACAGGTCATGTTAGATGTCAACATTGGACCTCTTTTTTGATAGCAGCTTCACAATTCTTGCATCCATTGAATTTGTGAGTTTTTGGACAGCTTCTGCTTGAATTTCTTTCCAGGATGTTAGAAAAGCCTCACAAGCTGCTGTCTAGATTTGAACTTTCTGGACATTCGCTTAATATTTGACTAAATTGCAGTCTACTATAGTACAGTTCAGTGCTAACGTATAGCCTAAAACTGCTTTGTGACGTCTTCTAGTCCAGACTAGTCAACAAGCATGGACGTGTTCAGTTTCATATAGCCTAGAAAAATGTAGCTCAATCATGGAGCATAAATGTTTCATTTACAGGATTATTTCGAATGGTAAATTGTTTCTCAAAAAAATATTATAGTTTCTTTTTCCATTCATTGCCATTGACGGCTACAGATGGGTTGGTAGTGAATGACTTTTAATGGTTGTGACCATAACACATTACTTCCAAAAGAAACAAAAGATCCAAATGGCTGGTTGCCAGTCAAAATAAAAGGGCACTATGTGAATGACAACTCCTTGTAAACAGTACTTTTTGATCTACTATTGTATCAGCTGCCTGTCTTGCCCCCTCGCTCAGCCCAAGATTCAAATCCTCCCTCCAACGCATGCACTGAAAGGCTTCATGTAAACATGGTCAGACAGAATGACAACTCTGAGTGACAGAGTGTAGCAGGATGAGAAGAGGACAAGGAAGACGTTGGCCAGAGAGGTGAAGAAAGGAGTAGGAGGATGATTGACAAGAGGCAAGAGAGAGAGTGAGTGAGACAGAGTGAGTAGTAGAGTGAGCGAGAGAGAGAAAGAGATGCTCACAGATGTTATTCAGTGCGGCTAATCTGCATGCTAATAAGTCAGCAGGAAACTAATCAAGCGCTACAGTTCTGCCTGTCATTCTCTTTCTACGTCTCACGCGTACACAGACAGCACACACACACACACGAAGAGATTCCGCCTCTATCGTTCTAATTTTAGAGTTTAAGACTTCTCGGCGGTAATGAGTAGTCAGCTCCATCTGTCCACCCTGCCTCCATTTTGTTTCTTTAAAGTGGAGCGCCATTCTGCTTTGTAGCTCACTTCATAGCCGTTTGACAGTTTTTTTTGGTTGTTGAGCTCCAGGGGTGCGGGGGCGGGGGGTGCTGGCGGTCCTCTGACAAAGACGTCTCGCTCATTATAGAAAATATGGTGACCGGGCAGCCATGACGGAGGGGTATTTAGTTCCTTATGATTACGTAAAGTGTTTGACTTTGTGAGAACAAATAAAACGGTAGTGGCTGCAAGTTGTCTTAAATAAAAACCTTGACATGTCCTGTGACAAGCAGACAGGGACATGAAAAGCACACTCAAGTAGTTAAGCTCTGAAGTTGAAAAGTTATTTACTGACTTACATCATCTTTATTCATCATTCTAGTATGTTTTAATGTTTGTTCCATGTTCCAATGTGGAAGTTCACAAGTATGATTGTTATGGCACACACAGAAATTTTGAAATTTTGCTCTTTAGTACATTATTTACTTACATTAGCTTAAATGAGAGGACCATGAAGAGGAACCTCAAGTAAGATGGTTTTAAAACTGTTATAAGGAATTGTCACTAAGTGGCAGCTTCATTTATCATTCCTTCTCTGCGCTGATTTTCGCTTTATGTACTTATTTAATATTATTCCAAGGTTACTTGCGCACATTTCTCTGGGACCGATTGTTTTGATTACAACAGGTGAGTAATTGTTAGTAATTGACTTGTTACTTCTGCGAGACAACTCTGAGTGATTGTTTTGACTACGTGTGTGATTGTTACGCCACACATGGCAGTAAAACACGCCTTACAAAACTGACATACATCATACGGCCTTCCGCACACAACCTCGTTAGAACTTCTAAGGGGAACTTTACTCACTACTTATTGGTGTGGGCTTCTTTTAATATTGCAGTAATTGCATTGCAGGCCACATCAATCTTGTGATGGTTCTGACGGCACAAGTAACCAAGTGACTTGTTGAAAGGTCTTTCGTCTGTCCCAAACATAACCCATGGTCCAATGTGTGGTACTCTTTGAGGACCTGACTGGTGTTGGTTGGTCAAATCAGGGTCAACAAGTCAAAGGTGAGTTGGTTAAGTCCAGGGTGCTCAGACAGCAAAGTGTGATAGTGTTTTGTGGGCATGTTAGGGCGGCACAACGTATACAAGGTATCAGAAAAGGTGCAAAAATGAAGATCGTTTTTAAATGTAAAATCAGATGTTTGAAAATGATTTTATTTGAAATCAACAAAGACATAATCGATTTGCTTCCATGGAGTACTGCAGAAATGAGTATGTGAGCGAGTGTGTGTGTGTGCGCGCACCTATACACACATACTTGGACATGAAGTCGATCCTTGACCGAGAGTTCAATAGTGCTCAGGGGAAGGCTGAGGGATGGCATCTTAAGCAAACAGCTATGTGTCTTTCAGTGTGTGGGCGTGGATGTGCGGCAGAGGAAAATGTGAGGCGACACGCTGTAACAGTAATGTGTGGGATCTAATGCAGAATCAATAATTACAAACAAGCGAGAGGGGGCCTGGGGGAACAAAAAGATACCCCCTTTTCTTGGAAGATAAGGTTTTTGATCACATGACAGACAAATGATGGGCCAATTGGAAGTACTAGTTAGCTAGATATGTAGAAAGGTAGATAAATACGTAGATAGGTAGCTAGGTAGCTTAGTCGGGGCAGGGTAGGGACATCTGGGTAGTGTAAGGTATATAAGTTAGACCGCTAAGGCTATGTAGGGTTGATAAAGTAGCGAAAGTAGGTATATAGGGGGGGTATGGTAAGGAAGGGTCGGTTAGGTAATATAGTAGGACTGGTAAGGGAGGGCAAGGTATATGAGGATAGGTAAGGATAAGCTAAACTAAGATAGGGGTTGAATGGCAAATCTGCAGTTCCCCACACTTTCAAAGTATGCTGTGATGAAGAAAAGTGGACCACTTGGTGGAATCTTGTTCTAAAAATACACACGTGCTCAATGTAGCTTGACTGGAGATGTTCTCTTATCACTTACAGCAGTCCTCTTCTATAACCAGGCCCATTATTAAAATGGCGGTGGTGTCATCCATCCACGTTGGCACTGCTGTCTGAGGACAGCGGCGTGTCCTTTAGCGTCTTTCACAGCGGCAGATGCCTCAACGCAAGCGACCGTCATCAGTCACCGCGTGAAGGATCGTCGCTGTCATCATATCAAAGTCACTGAACGACTAATTTGGACATTTGCAGGAGTCTTTCAAAGACAAACTACTCCTCCAGATTTGGCCCGATAACTTCAAGATTTGGGCCTAATACTGTTTGTACTTCTCCATCTCCTTTCGTGACCCAAAAGCTGCTTCATTAGTGCAACGGAGACTTTTGAGAATTCAGTTCATGAAGCCCTTTTTACTTGATGAAATTTGGTAGGTAACAATCACAAGTTGATGTACAAAAATGTCTCAAGAGCCTACCTTGATAAGACAGAGGAGGTCTTCCATTTTGGTTTGAAATGGCCAATTTAAGATTTTCAAGATTGTTTTGGACATTTTCAAAGGTCCTTGAAGGAGGAAATGCTTAACATTTCTTTTTTCTTCATTATACAATACAAGATGAAGGATAAGAGATAAATGGTACTAAATTATGAAACAGCAGAGTTCACCTCATTGTGTGTGGGTAGCGCATGGCAGCAATGATTGACGACTTGCCATGTTTGTCTGCTCAGAACTTCACTGCCTTGAAAATTCAGCCCCCAAAGTCAGTTTTACCTTCCAACATTAAAATCTGCTTGATGTGTATATCTTGGCACTTGGGATATGTTTAAACGGAATAGATTATTATTTTTTTTTTACCAATGTGACATGTTTCCAGTACAATTCTGATTTCTTTTCAAATCCGACACAAGCCTCAATTTAATGGTTGGCATTCGATGTTAATACGGCTGCCTATATTTATTTGGTGGGTGTTAAAAAGCTTCCCGTCTGGAGATTGCGTTAAATGCGGTGAGTACTAAAGTGTTGTTTAATTTACAAGTGCACACCGATGATATGAGTGTGTGTGTATTCTTGCAGGCAGAAGATGAGCAACTTACAAACACACAGACACATCGCCCACCCCTCCCTAAAGACAAGGGAACAACTGTTCGCCAACTGCGCTGCAGAAAAAAAAGGATGAACGATGCTCTTTTCCTACTAATGAGCTGCACGGAGTGACAGATTATACCGAGCATGCCTCTCCCCCCGTAACCACTACCCGTCCTCCTTCCACGGGACTATTTTTTGCTCTCCTCAAATGTTGCCAGGTACTGACAATTTGACTTCAAAAGAAGCTGTCTTGATGCAGTGAGTGGAAGTGGATGAGATTATTAATACAAACCTTTATGCCTGACTATTGCTGGTTTTACGGAATGTAAAAGACTATCTATCCATCCAGTTATAATGGTAAAACTGAACGGTTACGGATTATTTTTGTCCCATGTTGACATCTCAAGCACTGCTCCAAACAAACTAAATGTGAATGGGATGCAAATTAAATGCAATGTAATGTCCCCCAAATGCATTTTGTCTGAGCAAGTGGCCCCACGCTTAGCGTCTTCTTCGCCTCGCATGAAGACGGCAGCGTTAAGGAGCTCGGGGCTGGGAATCTAAATTACAGACGGCAGATAATCGTCACCACCATCTGCTTGCCACATTGGGGGTGAAAAAAAAATGAAGAAAATAGTTGCATGCGTTGACTTACTCTAATGAGTCCGGGAGGGGAACAATGGAGGAAAAAAATATGCAGGATGATAAAATATTCAAATTACACTGTGAATCTCTCCACTCTCCGCTCTTGATGACAGAGAGAAGATTTTCCTGAGGAGAAAGGCGACGAGTGGCGAGAGGACAGTGTCAAGAAGGCGACTCACCCATGACTTTCACAAAGTAGGCATCAGCTTCAAAGTTGTTCTTCAAGGCGTGGATGACCAGGTCTCGCTTGCCCTCAACTTGATTCACCACCAACATGTCCAATATGCCCTGCACACCAAATACTCAATTGGACATCTCACTTTCACGGCACCATTTTTTAAAATGTATTCCTTTGGAGAGGGAAAGAAGAGAAATTCTACAGAGTAGATGAATTAATGCAGTCACTCAAAATGGACCTTTGGTGCATTTCCACTTTTGCCACTGATGATCCCTGGGACGTAAGTTTAACATAATTGGGGGCCACCTGAGGGAAATTCAAATGAAAGACACACACCTGTCTATATGCTGCGCATCCGGAAAAAAATTCACAGCGCTGCACTTTTCCTGCATTTTATCTTGCAGCTTTACTCCAAAATTATTTCAATTCATTTTCTCCCTCAAATGTCGATCATGGTAACATTATTGCAAATTCTTAAGAAACAACCTTATATAAAAAAAGAAGACATTTTTGCAAATGAAATATAAAAAATAACTGTCTATGACGTTATTATGCGGCTTTGTGTGCAGAATGTTGAGGAAAATAAATTAATGGCTTTACACATGCTAGATTTCACCTCATCTTACTTTGAAATGCTACTTCTTCTGATTGCATGTTTTTGATCATTAAAGAGGAATTTTTGACAATAATATGTTGTCTGCACCCTCACTAGTCGAAACATGGCATTCTGATAAAGCAGCAAAATCCACTTGTTTTTTATCCATCTTATGTGGCAGCCATTTTGCTACTTGCTAACGACTGAAAATGACATCACAGTTGCTCAGGGCTCAGATAACGACCAATCATGGCTCACCTGTTTTCTGAAAGAGCTGCTGTGCCAGTCGGAAGACCTAATACATGACTGGACACAGTCTATGAAATCTTTCCTTTTTCTTACCGCTGTTGATACAAAGTGAGCAAATCGATCTCTTTGAAGGCAAATTTATTATGCTTGCTCACAGCTCTTGCATAGGCTCTTATTCAACTTTATATCTAATGAAGTGTCCAGCGATTGCAATTTTTTACAGTTACCTTCTCTTGTTCATATCATTAGCAGTAGTAACGAATCCTATAACATGCACATGAAGGATATTGATGGAGAGCTCTAGTAATGTGTGTGCGCGCCCCGGGATGACAATGACAAGAAATGGATGTCTCGTCTTGCACAAACAACAGCTGGCTGAAAGTCGCCTCATGGACTTGAATGTGCCATTAACTGCAGTTGTAATGCTCCTGACACAGACATACACACTGAGACAAACACAAAAACCCACACACGGATGCACAGTGTTACACGCACTCACACACACACCCGACACACACACACACACACACGCACACCCCCATTTGCACTTTTATTCACACACTTGCACATGCACACACATAACTGACACAAATGTAGAAACAAACAAAACAAAACACAAATAGAAAGGTACTCACACTGTCAGACGGAAACACACGTGCGCATGCACACACACACACACACACGCACACCCCCACAGTTCAAGTACTGCCTTTTACTCAGGCAAGAAAGTCATTTTTGTTGATATGAGTGGTGGAAAAGCTTAAGACCTAATCCACTTTTCTGCTTTAGAAGGGAAGCTCATATTCTGTGTGCGATGTTGGATTTCTTCTTGTTCTTATGCCCCATCTGCCATCAAATTCTCTACTAACAGGCATCACCATACAAAAAGAAAACCGATGTTAGTGCTACTACTCACGTCCTCATAGATGTCAAAGAAGGTGGCCATGATGGCATTGGGGATGGCGCCCAGGTCTGACTGGTCCCAGTGGATGTGGAACATTCGGCCAACGTTCTGGCAGGGCAGAGCGGAGCTGGTGCATGGAACGTTCTCCAACAGGAACGCCTGCTGAGCGCTGGAGCCAGTATAGAAACATAATGTTTCATTAGCAGTTTAGAAGACAGAGCCGGACAAAATCACGAGTCTGAGATCATCTTTGAAGGGGGTCCGGAAATGGCCAAAATGACGTGAAATGGCTGCTTTGATCCTAATGGCATATTATCTGTTCATTTGAAGACATGGATTCTTTAGTCTGTTTTGTGCGTTCACCTGTGATGGACACGTGTAAGAAATACCATGTTTTTCAGTGAAACTGGCTACAGGGCTGAATTAAAAAAAAAAAATTGTAATGTGCTGACTTATTCACTGCCATTGACGAGTATAAAAGCCAAAAAGTACATTCATTTTACCTGGGCTGGCAGTGAATGAGTTAAATTACCATAATGTTATATTATGATATATATTAATGATAATGCAAGATTTAACATGTCCCTTTTTATTGCCTAATGAAAGATTTTTTTTTTATGCGGCAAAATAAGCAAGCTCTATGTGTTCTTAGCTAATTCATTTTAATTCTCCAAGATAATGACCAACGATTGAGTGGTGATGCACATTCAAATTTGCATCTGACAGGTCAAATTGAGATTAGAGCATAATTCCATAATGGAATAATTGCATATCTTTGCGATATGCATGCCATCATAGTGATAGCAATATTTTTTCGATATATTGTTCAGCCCTAATGCCTACAAAATTTCTATTGCTAAGTGATAAATTGTAATTCCAGGGGAATTGGACAACTAGCAAAGTAAAATTTCCTTCGAAGTGCAGATTAAATGGAAAGGAAGTATGGCAATGCAGATTAATGAGATGATTATATTTAAGATTTGAATGCCATTTTGGAGCATAAATATGGTCTCCTGGGGGTCACTTTTGTTAACAGTCCTACACTGACAGTGTTGCAAGCTGATAAATAAATGCACAACTCTAAATTCCGCTCTGTCTTGCTCTTCATTTGTTTCTGTCGCCGTTTCGCATTAATTCTCGGGGGAGTTTGAACCGCCTCCCTTCCAATCTCCATCCTAGTGTCTTTTGAGACAAGTTCTCTCTCTGCTCTCACATCTCAGTGGGAGTAACACACACACACAAAAAGCACAAAAACACTTTAAAAATAGAACATAACGGTGAAAGGTTTTGAGACGACGACATTTTTTGGATAGCAGTGTGTTTCTGTCGAAGGTGTGCAGACGTCTGTTGCGACAACAGTGAACATGTTGACTGAGACCGTTTAAGTGGTTGACACAAACACCGTTGAGCCTTGCTCACATACATACAAAAAAAAAGAAGGAAAACAGATGCATCTGTAAAGCAGGTACGAGACATACAGGACTACAGTTCAGCATAGTACTTTATTTTAATAATCCAAGCGCGGACAACCTTGGATTAGAGGTGCACAGACATGGACAAAAATGTATACAACGATAGTTAATTTTATATCCCAATAACAATACAGACGACGATATAGTATTTTTCTTTAAAATTAGATGAATGAATGATAATTATCCGGTTATTTTTGTCTGTTTATTTTATAAAATACATATTTGATACAGGCCACACAAAACACTGAATAAAATAAATAAAACACAAATATCCAGTGGCTGAATCAATACCACTGAGAATATCTGGTAGTAGATAGCCCAATATTGGGAAAAACATGCGATATGGACATTGACTATATCGATATCAATATTATTGCAATACTTAACATTTACTTAAATAAATGACATTTTTATCTAACGAAAGAAGTATTTTTATTCAAACACCAAAAAAAAGCAAGCACAGTTATTCTTAGCTAATTAATTGTTGTTCCCATCCAACAGGTTAAATTCAGATAAAAGCAGATAATTCAAGAAGAAAATTATTGCATGTGACTGCGCTATGTACATTGCATAAGCCATTCTCTCAGAATTTTTTTCCATATATTGTGCAGCCCTATCTGATAGGATAACCACTTTTGGCGGAATGCAGTAAAGTGCAACAAATACAAGTAATACTGAAGGATGGCTCCCATTTATCCATCCTAAGTGCTAATGAACGAACTGCTTTTGAGGTTACGTTTTAGAAACACAAGACTGTCAGCTTGTTCTGAAGGCCTGCTGTGATGCCTCAGTCTGAAAATTGCAGGCACCACGTAAAAGGAGGACGTATAGATACGTGATGAAGAAAAATATATAGTTTTCCAGATGCTTACTGTTTACAAGTAGCTAGATGGATGCCCTGTTGGCTCTGCGTGATGAACTGTAAATGAAGTGAATGAAAACAGAAATCCCGACTGGCGGAACTACTTACTTACTTAGTGGTGGAAAAAGAAACTCCAGCATTCTCTCAGAAGGAAAGAGGGAAATCAAAGCATAGATAGCATCGATCACACATGGATTTATCTGTCTGCTGAATGTAGTGCTTGCATCTCTTTTGATATCGATTAATGAATGTAAACATAAAAAAACGGTCAATATAAATGATAACTATATCATACAATAATGGACTTAATGTTTTGAACAGGTGACTGACAGTGTAAAAACAGGTTGCTAAATTATCCATTATTCACAGTCAACAGCCAATTGTCTTTGGCTCATTTTGTTTTAATAATAAGACCAGTGCAGATAACCTTGGATAATGGACAATTTTGAGCAGATGCCTGACAAGACTGGTATAAAAAAATTAATAAGTGAAGATCACCTCGGATAAAGAACAATGTTTCGAGCAGGTAATTGACATTGTACAAGATCAGTCTTTAACTCATTCATGGTCATTGATCGCTATCCATGTCAGACATCAATTTTAACAGAGAGTGCCGCTTAGCCGATCGCTTTTCATGAAGCAAGTGAGTTCACACTGACGATGCTGTCGATTCCACAACGTCGTGAAGGAATGAAATTCCTTCTTAAAGCGTCCAAGTAATGCTTCTGGGTTGCTGATTAGGAAACAACAAACCTCCAGTTTGGGTCATGTCAAATGTCAAGTTTGTCAATAGAAGAGCTCGGCAAATCAGATTTGCTTTCAGATGGGTCGGCAGGGGCAACTGGGGGGCTAGCGGGTGGGACTTGAGATGGATTAAATCACTCCAATTACACACAAAGTGTATATGTTGAGAGCTGGAGGTTTAGATCATGACTGCTGCTGTTTAATCCATAAGCATTTGCTGCGTACTTCGCTTTCACATTATGATCACAGTTTGGAGTGTGCGCACACGCAATTGAACTTCAGACCCATTTTTCAATTAAATTAAATTAATAAATTAATTTAAATTCATTTCGGAATATTAAACGATCTTTGGATATCTTTCACCACTGTGTGTGTTCATGTGTCCTTTCTGGGATTGTTGAGCTTCAAAAGTACCCCTGTCAGCGATGCAGAGGTGGAGGTAAACTCAATGTCATGAGGTGGAGCATGGGCACGCGCACACGCACAAGCACAAACACAAGCACACACACAAACCGTTAGCATTTGTATTCTACTATTTAGCCAGGTCACTTTTCATAAACACCACGACTGTTTTGCCTTATAATATTTAACATGGCTTCTGGTTATAATCTACAATTTAAATAATATTAAAAAAAACATCAAGAGAACTCATAATTCTTGTAACCGATAAATATCGTATTCTATTTCGGCTTCTTACGGGGGAAAACCAATTGTATAGAACATCATAGGAAAGTATTCAACAACAAAGACGTGCCTCATTTTTCTTCCATTCAATCTTCCTGGATCAATGCAATCATTGGGCCGACAACCCTTTTCACAGAATTCTTTCAGTGTTGTTAAAGTAATAATCATAGTTGACCTTAAGTGTGAGCAAATGAGTCATTTTCAAGTAAAACGACATCCTGAGGTTTTGGCCATTGTGTGCCAAGGTATGTGTGTGCGTACCTTTGGGGCATCAATTATGGCATGAACTACATGTCTGCAGAGGGTCTCCTATTTCTAGCACTTCCCTCCACCAAACTAATTCGTCCCTGGAGGGGGGCGGCCGGCCGGCGGGAGCTCAGACAGATGATCGTGCCGAGAAACTGCTACCAGGCCACGTTGCGCGCATGCTTAGCTGTGATCTGCCAATCCATGCTCGGGTTTGCAGGCTACATTAACCCGACCATCTGCTCCTTGATCAGCACTCCTATGACTTTTCTCTGACACATTCTTGGACACCAGCAAAAAATCTCAACATGTGCGCTTAAAGGTACGGAACATTCGTAGGTCCAATACTAAACATACAGTGCTGTGCCAAAGTATGAGCCCACTTAGATATAAAGATATAAAATTGGAATTTGAAATGACAGTAATTGACGCCCCCTATGGTAATTATGAGAGCAGTGCATTTATATTTATTTTTTATTTCCTACAAGAGCAAATTGCTCATAAATGCAAAAAAAAAAAAAAAAAAAAACTGTAGCACTAATCAAAACAGAGCATAAGCTTTATATTAGCGATAAGCGTACCTGAGGGCCCCATGCCTGTTGATGTTACTGTGAGTAACATAGTTTACAGAGTAGACTCCAGCGACTAAGTGTGCATTATTTGTTTGAGTCCTAAAAAGCGTGGGGCCGACTCGGGAAAAGCGGGATTATCCGCCGTAATCCCAAACGGCGATCCTTTTATATGCCCGCGATTAGTTGAGCGCGACGGAGTGTCGACAAGTTGTTGCGGCATCGGTGAGATTAAAGGTTCCATTGCTGTCAAAACACCTCACGGGGAGGTTCCTGTTACTGTCGTGATCACGCTACTTGACAAAAAATAAATAAATAAAAATGACAGGATTACACAAATATTAGGAATGGCTCAGTGTTTGTTGCATTGCAGCAATAATAAATTGATAAACCATGTTTTTGACACATGATCTGAGAGGCCCAGTGGTCAAAGAAAACATTGCGGTTAACTAACGAGGCACACACCAGTGTTTGCTGTTTAAAAAACCCCAAAACAAAACAAACAATCAAAACAGAACAGGAGACAACAGGACGATGTCTCAGACATCCAGAGAAGGAGTGATTTGAAATGGCATTGCCTAGCAACAGCCTGCTAAGCTCTTGGCAGCTGCTTGGTTGGGCTGCATACAGATAAATGGAGAGACACCCACACTGAGATACAAACACACACGATGAGACATTGCTGGGTAGTCGCTCGATATTAAAAGTTAGGCTGAAGTTCAGCTTCGGGCCTCCTAATTTGAATCCGCCACCTTGAAAAAATGTTAGTGCTGACCAAACAGCTGTGATGTCAAATCTATATGGACAGTGAACCATTGTTATTTGAAGGCGCAAGGGACCAAGACCCACCACCAACAGCAAAAACGTTAATAAATGCCTATCCTAAAAGTTTAAACCCTAAATATGATGGAAGTCCCCATCTAGTTACCGGCCTATCAGGGCGTGGTAAACACTGGGTACTTGTGTTAACGTAGCGCCTTAAAAAAAAAGGTGGCATCTTCAGGCGTTACACAAAGCATCCAAATATCAAGTGAAATATGACAAACAGGAGTACTTTTCAGCAGATTTACACAAATTAAAAGCAGTTCTCAGAAATAGTGTGAATGTGACTATATGTGGGCAAAAAGAAAAAGCTTGAAGCACCTAAAAGAAAGTTAGTATTTGTATGTTTAAAGTTAGCTGACTGAAATTGGTATTGTGTCAGGTTAAAATAAATTGCCGTTTTCAGGGCTTTATCATACTGCATAACCACATAGTCGAATTTAGCGAAAATCCATGTTTGGGAGGGTGATGGGTGAATACGCTCGACATTTTATTTCCACCCGTAAAACTGGTTTAACTCTGCATCATGAAATTTGGTGGTCATATCTATCAGGAGACCCCCTCCCCCCCAAAAAAAAAAAGAAAAAAAAAGGAGAAAGTGTGCCATTTTGGTTTAAAACAGGTAACCCTGAATCAACTAGGGTCATAATGGCTAAGACAAACATGACAAACGTGATTTGTTTTCCGACTTCTACCTAATTTGAACCACAAATACGAGACACACAGAAGATAAATTATAATATATTATTAATTATTAATTAATAAATAGAATACTATCTCAAGAGTTCGGTTGCAAGTTAAAGTTGGTGGGGAGAATTGGGAAAAAAATAAGTCAAGTCAGCACTATCTCAAGGCACCACTTTATTCCCATTATTTTAAAAACATTTTTATATGAGTAGAGCAACATAGAGCTGGTGCTAATCTGTCATGAAGGAACATTTTTACACACAGAAGACCGTTGTGATTTGACGTTGGAAGCAGCCCCAGCAGAGGTTAACTATATTTTCGTATTATCTGGCCTGCGTTGACCTACAGCTCGGAGCTGTGCACGGCACATTTTTGTCTTCGCCTCCCTAAGGCTTGTCTTGTTGATTCGCGCTCAAAAACCCGTTTGATGAAAAGCGTGACATTAAATGACGATTTAAACGCCTCGCTCGGTGTCAGGTGCTGTGCTAGGAGTTGCTCCGGTTCAGCCGTTTTCCATCTGTGACCTCATTTCGCCTTCCCAAAATAGCTCAACGTGTGCGGTGCGAGGTCGGCGGGTGACATTTAGACCCCCACCCCCTGCTGTCCTGGCGGTCTCATGAAAGCCGGGCGGACCCACTCTGCGTCAAACGCTGGGAGGCAGCATGATGCTAGGCCTCCCTGGAGTTGGAAAGAAAGAGAAGTGTGGAGTGGACGGGGGAGTGCACTGGAGAGCCCAGCGTAAATGTCCTGCTCTCCATGTCCAAAGGGAGGTGGAAAAATTGCTTGAAGTTTTCCCCTCTCATTCCTGACTGCGCTCTGTTTTCCTAATGATGATTTGTGGTGGTGGTAGCATTAGCGGACTTAACACAAAGCCTATAATTCAGCCTAAGTGCTCCCATTCTGACTCACTGCGATGAGCAATAGGAGCTAAATTTACCAGCAAGTGAAAAACACTCGCAATCCGAATTTTAAGTGGAGCTCACTTCAAACTGAGTTTTTAACTTGATGACTTATGAGCAAGGTGATATGGGGAAAAAAAGTAACCAATTCCACGAGCAGCAAGAATGAATCAACATTTTAGTGTGACTACTGATACAAGTCCTCCCCAAAAAAAATCTCATTAATAGCAGTAATTATCTCAGTTCACAGACGCTGTCCTAATAAGATTAATAAGACAAATATATTTAATATAATTTAAAAACAAATTTGTTCTTCACTGTCTTGTTTATCTCTCTGTAATTTAGTAAATTAATGCCACTGGGTACGATACAAAGAAATACAGTATAATGGGTCCCTGTCAGAAGAATTTGAGATATGTAAGATGCTGCAATGCTTAATCCATACCAGTAGAAAACGCTAAAACAACAACTGCTTTTTGTGTTTTTTTATTATTCATTATGTCATGATTTGCATCATATGATTCTATACAGGCATTTTTTGAAATATGTGGAAAGCTGCAAGTGAGGCCTTCAATTTGAGGCGTGCCTTTTTTGCATTGCATTTTTTTAACCTTTAACCAAAATGAAAAAAAAAAAATTCTCAGTGAATTCCAAATTTGTTCTAATATTAACATTTTCAAGCTTAAACAGGTGGTGGGCTCAATAAAAGTATTCAGGGATTATTTGGCCTTTCGGGCATTCATGCTTAAATTGGGAGTTAATGATTTTGTAACCTAATTCAGCAGTCACATTTAAAGGTACTTGAATAACATGTTGAGCGAACAATGGAGGACATTTTCTACTGGCCCTGGGTGAACGCTTACCGCCAGCAGGACCTTGACTCCTTTGTCAAGTGTTTTGTCTGCCGCGCTAAATAAAACACACGCAAACACACACGTATGCACACACAAAAACACACACGTTCTGTGTGCGTCGCCATGGTAACATTCTGAGCTGATCTCCATCAGCGTGGATCAAAGTCATTTTTGAAACTCAGCTCAAATTGCTTTCGCTTCTCGACGCAGCAATGCTGACATTGCTGTCAAGTAGCCTGATTCAATAGGCTTTGGTAGGATTTCATACAAAAATAGAACACCGGGTTTTGTGACACAAAATGCATTTTTTCCCCGTGTAATTAAAAAGCTATTTTAGACTATTTTCCTCAAAATATTCCAAGCACTTTTAAATGATCAATTGCACAGAGATGTGTTGCTTTTTATTTGCCTTTAATTTTACCATACCCTTCCTGCCTCAATTGTATTTTAAAGAAGAAATTCATTCAAATATGCTCACTAAAAGGAACATAATTTTTCAGCAACAATTAATTGATGGCGTTCTCAGTAGAATGACAGACTTCCTCAAAACACACAATACCTCATCAAATCTCATGGGACTTCAGCTCAGTGAGAATCTTAAATGAAAATAAATTGAATTAAGAAAATTCCCATGCTCTAAACTTCGCGCATTGATACCGCATGATCTTAAGCAAGACCATCAAATAGCCCAAAAATTGGGAAAATCGTGTGGTACTCCTAGCCAAAACAAAACAAAAGTAAATTCCAATGTTATAAACTTGACAAATCATGCAAGACTTCAGTTCACACTAATATATTTAGTTGAGTGCGCATACATTACCAGTGAAGACGGAGAATAAATGTCTTTTTCCGGCTTCTCGCCGGTATACAGTTATAGTCTACATCGATGGTGAAAAAAATGTCCAGCTGTGACACTTGCCTACCAGGCCCCTTTCAGAAATTTCAAAGTAGTTTCATGTAGTTTGAATTAATTTATATTTCATAGTTTCCTGAGACAGCTGTATTTTTAAACATCTTAAACTTGTGTAAAACCATTTCCCTTTCAGCTGAAAATGAAGTAAATTTATTATTTTTGTTTCCATCCACATGACACTGACATGATACTTGGTGCACTGACACATATCTACCGTACACGGACCTTCTAAGTCCCTTTGAGAGCCACGAACGCATAACGAGTAAGATTAATTAATTTTCTGTGTTAAATGGGTGAGTCGAAGAGGGAGCCATTATCTTTATCCTCTTTATCCCGCAGAGCATCCCTGACAGGAAAAAAGTACAAAAATAAAAGAATGTCTGAGATAATTGCTCTCCTGTGTGCTTATACGCTTGCTCAGAGGGTACGGCGAGGGTTGCTCCCCTTAATGCTAACTGAGAGCCCCAGAGAACTGCAAATGTTACACAGACACTTTATGATTAGACACAATCGTCCCTGGGGGATTGCATGTGTAGTTAAAGAAACTATTGTGGATATAAGCACATAAAATATATTCATAGCACCTCCAGTCCTGTAGGTGGTGTAATGAGCATTTCCAACTGCCTTACGCAATGTTTTTCGCCAGCATGGCACCATCCCATGGAACTGATGGGTCACTGCAGTGTGTCCCAATGCAAGCGGACAGTATGGGGCAAAATCTGAGACACTGGCTAAATAACCAGCCAATCAAATAATTCCAAACACTACCAGTGATAGCGAAAACATAATGCTTAACTTCTATTATAATTTAATAACTTATTTCACTTTTGCTGGCGTTTGGACATTTTTGTATGTGTAATGACTGGCTTAGCATATTTTGTTTTTACTCTGAGTGATGTCACCGCCCATCACTGCCATTTCCAAGCCGACTTTCATCACCCGTGCAACGCAAAGAATCATGATGACACCAGTTGACGGTGCCAATCACACTCTTGCACGTAATCTTTTCTTACCCGGAATCATCTGCTGGGGTCTAAGTCCTATGACCTCTGTGTCTTTTAATCAAGATGCCATATTGTCATGTGTGAACAAGAAGAAACAACGTGATTATTGCTTGGGATAATCCCCTATCTATAGGCAAACATCACTGTTAACGTGAACAGAGAACTTACCGTATATTGTTGACCATGATTGTACCATGACAATAAGGCTAGCATAGCCATGCTGACCACGTGAGGGTAATGATTGATTCTATTTGTTTAATGTAGAGGAACAACCAACCATCTACTTGGTTTAAATTTACAAGATCACGAACAGACTACATAACAGAAAAAAAACAAGCTAATATCTAAATATCTATCTAGATGTATTGTATTCATCCAACCATTCTAAAACAAGACAAGATGACACATGGAAACACCTGGGAAAAAAAAAAAGTTAGCCGCTCTCAAGTGTTCCCTGTTCCTCTTAATCCCAAATGTTTAGCTTGTGTGCAGTCTGAGATCTCATGTTGCAACAATGCTCAACACACACTCAAGGGATGAGACAGCGTCTGGAGGCGTTGTCTGTCCCGTGACCTGGATTTAATGCTTCTTGCTTTTAGGAGCCGCCGGTGGAAATGACAGCCAGGCGCAAAAAAGAAGAAAAAAAAAAAAAGAAAAAAAAAAGGACGATGCTAACACAAACAGACTTGGATGACCGACACTGATGTCAATGCAGCAGCTCCTCTCCAGATGTTGTCTTTTTTTTACTCAAGACGTTTTTTTTTCCCCAGACACATTCAGAATCTTAATGCCAATTAAACTTACCAGTATCGATCATGTGTACTCGAAATACCAAAAGAATTAGGACTAGATAAGTTATAATGTTAAATCAAATTCACATTTTTCTATTAAGAGAAAAGAGAGCTAATGTTATGAAAATATAGTTGTTTGTTTTTTCAAGAAAAAAAGTCACAATTTTTACAAGACCAAAGATGTATTTGTCGGAATAAAGAGTCAAAAGAAAGAAAAGTCAAAATTTAAGGCGGGAAGGAAGTTATTGTTAAACAAATGAATTTCAAAAATGCATTTAAACGTTTCTAGAAAGAAGCCTTTGCACAAAGTTAAAACGTGATTTTAATGCGTGCAACCAATGTTTATACTTTTTTTGGGGGGGGGAATTCAAGAGACTCTTTTTTTTTTTTACAGTGTACAGAAGCTCCTGAAAATGATTTTGCTTTGACAGCAAAATGTTCTACTTCTGTCAGCAACAGGTGGCGATAACGTGTTTAGCCAGCAACTTCACTCATGATGTTACCTAAATAGTGGAACATTCATCTCTGTTGAGAAGTTAAACAAATACTAAAGGACCAAATATTGTACAACCGTTGAAAGTTCTTGTAATTAATATTTGCCTTGTTGTAAGCGTCAAGGGACCAAATGGTATTTTATTCATTATGTATTTTATTTAATCAGAAAATTAATCGGTTATCAGAATTTTTATTAATATATATTGAAATCGGCCTAAAAGAAATCCATATTGGTCAGGCCCTAATTTATAGCAAATGATTTGGCAGGGGGTTCAACTTGTGAACCGCAGGTTGAAGGTACTGATATGCAACGGGGGATTAAAGTTGAATTTCGAAATATTATTAACGGCATAACGGGCGCACGTCTGTGTAAGTCCAACACCTGAGATTCGCTGGCCTCACCACTTTGTGTTGAAAGCAATTGCATCTTACATTTAATTGTCTGAAAGGGGCTTCTGTACTACATTTATGTCCTGCGTAAGTTACCGATGCAGGGTGTGGTTGTATTGAAAGCAATGGTGCTGCCATGCATCTAATTATCAACATGCGCGAACCCAAATCAGCAAATCCATAAGATGAATAAATATCCACATTGCTAATGAGTCAATGAGCTGAGATAAGCGAAATGGGGAAAATCCAATGGCCATTACTTTAGGGAGGCGTGCAGAAATTAAACGTCATTTGCTCGGTATGAAGGGATTCTGTATAAAATTGAGAATAAGAATCTTATGAACTGTCTGTGAAAGCATTTGTTTAATAGATAAAAAAAAATACTCAATTTGAAGAACTTTAGATGTAGTTATTGATGAGCAATTAATTCAGATGCCAACCACACTCAAATGTGTTAAATCGGGCTCACCAGAAACCTGACTGGACTTCACCAGAAACGGAGCCGATGCATTTAATATAATCATAGCTGCTCACTAAGTCAAGTTAGCAAACTCACCAAAAATAATGAGGACTAAGTTGATTCAGTTACATCGGTTCAATGAGTCGAGTTAGTGGAGTGCCCCGAAATGCAGCAGACTCAGATGATTCGGTTTTAGTGGTTCACTGACTTAAGTTAGCAAAGTTACGAGAAACAACAAACTTGGTTGATTCTTTAGTACTGGTTTTGTTACTTATGTCAGCAGACTTACCATAAAACACCTCAGAGCCTGATGATTCAGTCGGAGCAGCTCAATCACTACTAATGTGCTAATGGAAGACAGCAGACTTGGATGATTCAGGAGTATTGGTTCACAAACTCGAGTTAGCCAACTCAACAGAAACTGCAGACTCAAATGATTCAGTATCAGTTCACTGACTGAAATGAGTTCTTTCAGTTTTACGTTACGGGATTTACAAGAAATATCACAGACTCAGATGATTGTCATATTGTTTTACTGATTCAACTTTGCAAACTTAAAAAAAACACTGCAGACTCTAATGATTGAATTGGATTGGTTCACTCACTCAACAACACCGACTCAGGTGATTCGAGTGACCAGGGTAACTTTAGATAGCGTTTAAGAGTCACACATGTCGAATCGAACCACTACAATGCAGTAAGTGCTTCAAACTCAGTCATCTAGATGATTTTGGTACCACATACTGTGGGGAAAAATACAACACGGAACTGGAAGTTTGGTGAACAGTCGTAACAATATTAAAGCCCACACTGCAAGCCTTTGGCTCCATGTCCCAAATGTGATTATTTAAAAAGCAGCCTTTACTCAAGACGACAAGCACTTGTGAAAGCCGCTAAAAATAACCCAGCGGGAGGATGAAAAGGCTGAGGGAGCAAGAGAGCTTGGCTTTAAGTGTGTGCTGTCTAAATATTTGCTTGGGAGGAAATCAGATTGCGCGACAGGACGCATTGATACAATCGGCAACATAAATTATGCTAGGGTTAGCCTTGGCGGCTATCTTGGCCACATTTATTGCAATAGCCCAAGCGGTGAATGTCAGGGGATTCCCAAAAGATTCATCGTCTCAGAGTCTCAAAGGCTCCGCTCGACTTTGAAATAATTTCCGATATCATTTCTTCCAAACGTATATTTCCATCTCCGGACTGAAATCAAGGTTTCGATCGACTCGGACCTAGATTTAAAAAGCCATTTTAAACTTGTTAATTACCACCTGATGAATTTCCCCAGGATCAAAATTTTTTAGATTTGTTTCTGTGGAAGCTAACCCCCATTTTTTTTTTTTTTAAACACTAACGATGCCAAAAGATGCCGCCAAAGCCTTGGTTAATAAATTAGTCAAGTATTGATTGAGAGGTAAAGATATGTGCATGCCAGGGAGGAGGTAATTCTGATCGGCCATTTTTAGGCCAGGGCAATATTTCATTTATCTTTTTAGCTATTTGCTGCAGGGCTCGGTCACCACTGTTTGAAGATTACTGTAACAAAAATGATTTGTAGTCAGTGAATAACTTTTGGACCAATTAGGTGACATCCGCAGCACACCTCATGATCTGAAATGACACACTAATGAGGCGGTACAGTAGTTGGGACTCACTGGTATACAAATATATGACTCATAAAAAGTTAGGCCTATTTGGCTTTCAGGTGACATTTCAGGAAAGAACTAAAATGCACCACGACATTTACAGGTGAACTTAATTTGACCTCCAAACCTTTCCATTTTCAATGTTTCAGTACTTTTTGCACAACTTGCTGTTCTTTTGCCAGCAGCTGAATGGCAAAATTCACAACGGTTGTTTGACCCACGAATGGACCGATACATTTCTCGATTCAATTAGAATTTATATTTCAGGAGTTCTCTTCATCATGCTGTTCACATTTTAAGATCAAGAGATCATATTGAGGTTCATCATGAAATTTCAACAGAAAGCCCGATATCCCTCACTTTGTGTGGATAGGGTCTTTTTCCTGCGAGCGGATTATGACGCCATGGGCTTACAAATGCAGAGGAAATGGAAGAGGAAGCTCGAGCAGCTCGTGTATTAGTGCTGGTGAGACCCCAGTCATTCCTCCATGGCAGGGGTGTCCTTCAAGGGTTAAGCCCAGCGGGACTTAGCGATGATTATATACGGCTTTGCCCAGAATGTAAGTTCAAATAAATGTGCGTGTGTGAGTTGTGTGCGTGTCTTTTGAGGCTCATACCCACTATCCTACAGTCTTTGACAAACGCCACAACACACACACCAATCAGTATGCATCAATGATCACAGCTCTGACCTCTTCAACTATCTTATCTTCATCTCTTAAGATAATCCATATAAGGCTTTCAATACACACACACACACAAATGCACACACTTTGATGTCTACCATGTGTAGGTCTAGGCACATGGCGTAATGACTTTTAAAAGGGCTTTCTTATCAGCGGTCTATGTCTGCATGCTGAAGATCACGCTCACCTTAGCTGCCTTCTATCAATGGCGCAGGGCTGTGCTCAGACCGGCTGAATTAATGTGGCTACCTCGCTACATACTTAGATATGGAGTAAGGGGGAATGCAGTTACTTTGCGGAGTATTGCAATATAGGTGCCGCACTATGCACACATTTTCACTGTAATGATTTATAGTACAGATTCAAAAAGGAAAATACAAACACACAGTATATTTGTAGTCAGAACGTTTAGTGTTGATGCATGTAGTAAAAGTGACTATACAATATGTAAGTTATGAGAAAGCACACATTTGGGATGTCAGTAGGTGTACTGAATGCTATAGTTGAGGTCAAGTTCCCGCTACATGACCACAGATGACAAGATTATCTGCAATGTGCCAAATCTCCATGTAATCCATTTACTGGACATATTTTTCAACATAAGCTGTGTATTATGGCTTCATGAAGAACAATACATCAAACGGTGTTATCTGGAGGAGCCTTTTTGTGAAAAGTCCTACCTGCCGCTGGTGTTGCGCAGGACCACCAAGGCGTCGGGGAAGCCGTCCAGGTTGTAGTCTCCTAAATGCAAGGACAGAGGTTGGCTGGGCTTCCCTGGCACAAAGCTCCACACCGTCCCCCTCTGTTGGAAGTCGGACAGCACGGGGACCCACTTGAAAGGAAACAAACAATACAATAAGCAATGTGATACATAATTATAGTAATAATACTAATGATAGATTATTCAGACATGTTGAGGCCGTCAAATAGGAGATTATGAATTATTCGGAAGAATAATAATTAAAGCTGACAGCAGTGATGAAGGTGCTTCGCTTGTAGTTTGAGCCTTTGGACTGGGTCCTTGAGACTCTGCCTGTCCCTTTATAATCAACACAGCCACTCGGTTTTGTGTCAAGTGATACTTGAGTCAAGCACACATTCTTTTTACAAGCACTGGGAGTTCTTGATGGCAAATCTTCAAAATGATCGTCAAAATTTGACGCCCTGGTTTACTAACGTCAGATGGTGGAGGCAACAAAACTTCACATGTAAGCAACACCCATCTGTCTACAATACCTGCTTCCAACTGGGGCTCATCTGGATGAATTTCCTAGAAGGAGCTTGGCAAAGCCCCAAATGGCTTCTTTAAATCTTCAACTTTATGTTTAGTTTCAAACATGGCTCCTCAAGTCTTTTTCGCGCACGCACTTAAGAAAGACTTGCACACCAAATTTTTTGTCGGTCGATCAAGCTGGTGGTAGGGCCATTTTTCTAACTTTCCAAGGGGAATCAGTGAGTCATTTTTGTTGCAGACAGTAATATAGTCAACAAGGTGCTCCAATTCTGCATTAAGGGCGTTAGTGGGAACAGCAAAAGCAACAGCATAAACGTCCCTTTATGACACCTTCGTGGTACCATTACCACCTCTCGCTTCCAATGATTTCCGTTTCAACGAGCACAAGGGAAGCTGGCATCTTTCTCCTTCAGGCTGACGGAAATTAGAAAAGTAAATGAAGCCATTTCAAGCAGCGGATGAAAATTTCACCTTAATGGCGTTCAACAAGTGACCTCTGCAGTGGTAAGCGTTAAAATTAGCCGCTGGCTGACAGATTAGATTGCACGCAAAGTGCCAGGATGCATGCGAGGGAGAGGAAAGGGGGACTATTAACGTTTCTTGTAATCAATCTGAAACTACTGTAAGAGCATATCGATAGATAGATAGATAGATAGATGGATAGATAGATAGATTAGATGGATAGATAACTTCTGCACAGGCTGCGAATTGGGCTGCAACTAACGATTATTTCATAGTTTTAAAATAACAATGTAAAAAAAAAAAAAAAAACAACAAAAAAACCCCAAAACAAAACAACCGAGTCAACAGTGGCAACACTGTTTGGCCGTGTACGTGACTTGGTCTTTTTCTGAGTCCAAAACGACGACGTTTGACTCAAACACTCAAAATTGAGCTTCCTCTAAACGCTCGAGATTTAGGAAGGATTTAATGAGACTTAAAGCGACAATGAAAGATCAATTTAGAACCTGAGGAATGTGTGTCTGTGTGTGCGGGTGTGCGTGTGCGTGTGTGTGTGTGCGTGGGGCCTAGCATGGTGTGTAGCCAGATGCTGATAGTTATAAACTATTCATGAATGTTAAATAGGGAGCAGGTGCGATGTGAAACACCGCAGAGACGCTCAACTAAAGCACAGCTAATAATGCTAACTAGCAGCAGAATGTCCACAGACTTATTCGTGATTACGTTAACAGCTGGTAAAATGAACTATAAAGATGAAATGTAGATCATACTGATGTCATCTTCAATTCCCCCCAAAAAGATAAAAGGGTAGAAAACGAGTCCAATACATTAAACGAGGAGTCAACCTAATGAACACATTTTTTAGTTTACCTTTGAGCGAGTTTAACAGTCTTTGATCGTCTCAATCGAGGCAAACCACTTCTATTAAAATATTGGGACTCAAAAGATCTAATAGGGGTAGCATGAGGGGTAAAGGTTAGATTTATGTTAGTGTTTAGAGTTTAGGATAGTGTTCGTGGTTGGAGGTATGATGTTATGTTGAGTTCTACCCTAAAAGATCCTGGTTTCGGCCTGCATGGTCACTTTTATATTACGCTTTTTCGAGGCCAGGCGGTTACAAAGGAAACATTTGTCGTAATCTCTTCCAACCTGTTTCGACAACGGAGGCCAGCCGCCGCCAAGTCATAAATATACGGTATGTACAGTACACATATATTGTACTTTATAACAATACGTGAAGGGGAAGTCAAGCCAAAAAAATGTCTTCACAAGAGAATGTTCTATGCAGGCCAATTAGTCAAAACTTAGCATTATAATATGGAATATAAGATAAACAACAAAGTCCACATGTTTTTGTCCATCTCATGGGCGGCCGTTTTGTCACTTCCGTCCACAGTGACATCACAGTTGCTCAGGGTTCAGCTAACGATCAATCATGGTTCAACTTCAGGAAACAGGCCCATTATAAAAGTAGCTCACCAGTGATGGGAGATTGTGATTTTCTAAGATTGTTGTAGAAATGATCAAGTGCGAAAACGGGCATAGACTTGTAAAAGAAAATAAAGGGTTGCGTATTGATATTAATCTGTAAGAACAAGAAATAATTATCATAATCACTGTCTTCTCATAAGTTAAAATCATATATCAATAAATAAAATATAGTTGAGAATTAATAATCACATATAAAGGTAATATGAAAAATCATGTTACTTCAGAAATGTGTACAATCAGACCGTTTCAAAAAGGTTGGTGACCCTTGGACTATTGGGTGGAGTTGAGACTGCCTCCAGTTTTAACTCTTTAACATGAATATAAAAGTGGTGATGGTGGACAACCTGGCTTGTGTTTTTCTTAGAGCAAGACTGAACTTGGAGCTTTAAAGCGACTACGGTTCGCTCATTGAGCGATCGTCCGCTGATGGCTTGCAGCTTTACGAGGGTGAGCTTTAAGAGGATGACTCTCAGTCTTATAGCTGCAAAAAGCTTAGCCGTGTTTAATACTGACGCCCTGGAGCGCTTCCAATGATCATGGCGGCAATGTCAGGCAGGGAGGCCTGTTAGCGCCAAGTTATGATGCAGTATACCTGAGCACATTTACAGACAGATGGGGGAAGAATTAAGTCGACTTGGAGGCTACAAGTTAAACTTTGTGCTGGTTTAAAAAGAGACACTAAAGAAAATAAAATAAAAGTTTAGACAGAGTTCCATGGGGTGGTATCAATAAGCTCCTAAAAACAGGAAAGGTTGCATTTAGGGGGCGGCTGAATGTGAACGCAAAAAGTGTTTTTGGATTACTTCAGGACAGAAAGTAGAACCGCTGCAGAGGAGAGAGCCTTGAGGTATTAGGAAAAAGCTCAGCAAAAAAAAAAAAAAATCTTTTCTTTTTAGAACGTTAGAATAAACCTGTCGTTTAGTCATTTTTATTGGAGTAACAGATAAGAGAACGGGGCCTCGGAGAGATCCTTGAGGGATGCCACAAGAGTTGGCAAAAAGCGCTTGCAAAAAAAGTTTAATTTTCCACTTAATAGACAGGATAAAAAAAAAAAAACAAGTTCTGTTTTTTTTTCTTTTGATCCGTTTGTCTGTCTGTCTGTATACACACAAATACATACATACTTGCACCACTATACTATCAGAGCTCCAAGCGATTACATTACTGTACTTGATACAGAGCTCCTTGGATAATAGCGAGAATGTGGCTATTATCATTCTCTATTGTATTGCTTGAACAAACGAAGCGGACAAAAGATAGGCTGAACTGAGGCAGAAAATATCGCAAAGAAAAAAAGATCACTTTGGTCCTTGTGTGCGTTATCGCTCATCTGTATTGCGCGGCTAGCAAATTAGCGTAGTCTCACCCAACACGCAATGGATGGAAAATGAATTAAATCTGACAGTAGGCCGTGGCGCGGATATTGCTTGGTAGTGGTCATGTTGCTTATGGATTAAGTCAGGTCCATTAAAACAGCAGTGTGGTGGTAACGCAAAAGAAGACTGGAGGTTATTTCAAACGTCAGTATATGATCATGGGAGTGTTAACATCCAAACGACCTACTTAATGGCGATTAAGACACTAATGGATTTTGCAGTGGCAAAAACAATCGGGGGGACTTTAATGCAATGGTTTCCAAACCAGGGTCCACGAGCCGTAATTTGGGTGGGCGCAAAAGCATTTTGAATGAATTATTTAAATGAATTACTCATTCAACAAAACAAAAACATTTTGAACCAATTCTTCCTCCCAGCCATTGATTTGGTCCAATTAAGAGGTCTGATAGGACTGTAACACATCACATACTTTACATGTGATATCCCTGTGCAGCAATTCTAGCTCTCACAGTAAAGTAAGACGACCTCGGTAAAATAATTGCGACTGACTACGCAAAACTGTAAACCAAGGATCTTCAATCCTGTTCGTCGAGGGCCGGTGTGCTGCCTGTTTTCCATCTCTCTTTGCTGCAACACCGATTCAAATGATCAGGATCATTATCAAGCTTCTACAGACTTTGCTGATTATCTAATCATTTGAATCAGGTGTGTTGTAGTAGGGAGTGATGGAAAGCAGGCAGTACACCGGCCCTCAAGGAACAGGGTTGAGGAACCCTGTTGTAAACAATGACTGTTTTGTTATCGCAGCCATGTTATTAGTGGAAGCAGTGCACATCAGCTAGCAGCGGTAAATACTACATTCAATTCAATTAATTTTGGTTATGTTCTAATAAACATATAAAGAATGAAAAGGTTGCATCGTAGAATTAATTATTCCCATGGCATTTAGAGATGTTCGTTATGAGGGTATCCTTGAAAAAAAGAAATCTCCCCTCGAAGGGGTTGGGCTCAAAAATTGAGAACACTATACATATATGTTACACAAATATGTTACATTTCATGTTTTGTTTTGTTTTTTTTCAAACAAAAAGGCTGGCGGACACTCGTCGACTTGTTGGAGAGCATCCGTCGCTTCATTAGGCCAAGAAATTAAAACGCGGGCGGCAGAAGTGGAGTTTCAGGGTTAACGCCGGGAAGATAGACAGACAACAAGGCAATTGAATTACTTTTAAAAGCAGCCGTGTGACCAAGTAATGGCTTTTTATGATGCCGCGGACAGAATGGCAAGGGAAATGTTCATTGCATTTGGAGCACCGCGGAGATGGGTGACTGAACGGGAAAAGGGTTGGATGATAGCACAGCATTTCATTCTAAATGACAATTTAGACTCATGCGCATATTATGAGATCTCTCAATTCAGAGGCTGCATTTCAAGGACGATGTTAAAATGCAATAAAATAGAAAATTGCAGAGATTAACGACACATAAGAAAAATACTTTTTCAGAAGAACTTTTTCTCAAACGCAGTCCCTGAATTCAAATGTAATCACCTTTGACGCTCAAGGGGTGGCCCTTGCACTCCGCATTGGAGCAAAACATGGCGGGTTGCCAGGTTTGACTGCGCTGCTCAAAAAAAAAAAAAGAAACACCTCTTTGAAAAAACAGAACAAATGGATCACTGTCTTGGAAACAATGTCAAATGTAAGCAGGCAAGACTTGTAGTTCAAGTATAAGTTGGAAAGTTTTTGTTTTAGCCAAGCAAGTCCTAAAATTGGTGATGTAAGGCTGACTCGAGACAAATCATGGGACTCGAGCTCCCCACCTCTTAATTCTCCCACAGCGGGCCGAGCTGAGTATTTCCACAGAGTCGCGATAAGGAAAAGGATACTCGGCTGTCCTCAATTCTCTTATTAAAATACAGTGAGATTTATTTGAAATGGGATGAATCGAGAAAAAAAGGGGGACGCAAATCCCCCAAATGCAGAAAGAGAAATGCAAATGTAGGGGAAGTGGTTGAAATGCAAATCACGGGTAACATTCAAGGCAGGCCCAAGAGTCAATGTTTGACTTTGAGTGAGTGTGTCGTTGCTCTCTCACCACTTCAGAAGCGTTTTGCAATGACCTCTCGCGTTTTTGCCATTGGTCAATCTGGAGGTTTTTTTTTAAATTTTTTTTTAAATGTTTGCTGAACTGCGTCAGATTCGTTATTTTTTTGCTGTTGCTTTTCATGACAGGAGTGTCTGGGTAGAAGTGAAATGCACTGTGTTTGGGAACTGGTTTACCCTATAAGGAATTTTTCAGAAAGAAAGAAATCAGCCCAAAGAATTATGGACTTACATCAGTGAGGTTCAATGTATCTGTGGTGCAAATAGTGAAGCAACATCTGAAGACTTCAACCAGAAAGTTCAAGCTTGGCAATCGGACTGCCAAATGGTCGAGAAAGTGCCTCCCCCCTGCCCCCCCTTATAAATTATATGGACGACGACGATACATATGCAGACAAAAAAATAGAGCTTGCTGACTGGGAAGACATTTAATGAGTACAGAGTGGACTTTTTCTTAGCAACAGGATTCAGTTAGCAGGCTGACTGTGAATCGTTCCATAAATGCATGAATTGAAATTTCACTACGACAGGATGGACATGTTAATCAATATAACGCTCACCTACATTGACAATTCTAAAATGTAAGTGTCGATATCCATTGCACAACAATCCACTTTTTCAGCCAACATTAGAAAGAAAAAGGAATTCTTCAACTTAATGTTGGTTTAATACAATCATCAAATTAATGTTCAAAATGACTTTTTATGAAAAAAAAAGAAAAAACTACAGTTTCACTTATCCGTCATCCTACAATCGCACACACACAGCAGGCGACACTCATCAGCCATCTTTCAAAGCCTCACAGTCAGTCAGAACAGTGAAAAAGCATTTCTTACTCCAGGTATTTTTATTTAAAGTGCTGTAGCAAGTAGCGATACTGCAGTTACCTTATGTGAAGTGGTGTTAGACCGGTCCAATTTACAACCGTCTGTGAGGCCATGGAGGTGTTTGAATGTGATTGATTGAGCGACTGTCTGAATGTGAATGGATGATGGAATGGAGGCTATGGGGTCACTGCACCTGGCGATGATGGGGAGCATCGGCCTATGACGAGTGATCTTAAATTTGGAGCCTGAAGGAAAACTGTTGTGCGCACAGAAAGTTGACAATTGAAGAATATCAGTGACTTCATTGATTCGTCGATGTTGACTCAAATATCATGACGTGAATGTCGACCAAAAAAATCTGACATTCTTAACCCCTAACTGGTACGTGTGCAAATGTTCGTCCGCTTACTTCGTATGCACCCTCAGAGTTCTGTTTCTTTTTCATGATGCCTGACTGATTCTTATGAGGGACGAGAATATCTCACTCAAAATCCACTGGGATAGGCTCCAGCTTACTTCAATTAATTGTGACAACTGTGATAGAAAATTGGATGGATGTCATTTTGATGAGGTTCATTGAGCTTTTCAAAATATGTCGTTTGACCTGAACGAACACCTTCCATCAAAACATTAAAATGTGCCTTTTGAATGCTGTTTATAACGTTGAAAGAATTCCATATCAAAGAGTTTAAAGAGTATGGGACAAAGTTGGTCCAAAAATGTTTTTTCTGAAGAAGTGTAAGTACAAATAATAAGATACCAATGATTAGGTTGGTAAAAACTAAATGAAAAGGCGCAATGGGATTGTCTCGGACTGACAAATATTGGTCGCTCCGTTTTTATTGTTTAATCAAAAGGACAAACTAAACGAATCAGAAGAAAAACCAAGGCGAGCACACTTCACAGCCAGAAAATTAGAGTTGTGGCTTGATGACATCATATCTGATTTCACTGTCACACTGGTCACACCTGGATGATTTTCAAACAGTAACAATGTGTATACATTTGAAAAAATCTTCATTGCAAAACACATTTTATTGTTTAATACAACATATAAAAATTTGCAACAATTGAGTCCCATACACTTTAAAGGTCACATAGCACAAACTTGACGGGCGGCTACGACATCATTTGTGGGTGTTAATGAGGTCAGGAGTCAGAGATGGAGTGAGACCATATGACAGCATCAAATGTGCAAGACCACCGACGGGGCAAAGCGGGTCGGACTGGGCGTGGCACTTTGGCCGTCATGCCAGCTGGCTCTGGTTTTGGCAGGAGCGGTATAAAGCTGCTGGTGACGGATGTGCACAGAGTGGAGCTTTTACACTGGAGCGATGAGTTTTCAAACCAAACTTGTCTGGGTCTCCACTTGTGTGTAGTGTCTCGCGGTTCTTTTGTGTTCGGAGAGCAGAAGCTAATCGAGTGCTGACGTGCAAACTGCACAAGGCCAAGTGGATGTGACCCCTGCCAAGGCCTATGGGGGTGACTCGCTAACTGACTGCTGGGCGAAACAAGCAAGGATGCGGCGTCGGCTCAGTCTCAGGACCTCGGACAGTGCTTCAATGCAAACCACTAATACAACGATATATAAAGGTTCACAATTTCATTTTTCAATTAAAAATAATAAATCCAAAAACAATGGATGAGATAAGAGTCTGTCACTACCTGTCACCGGCCTGTTTGATCAGGGTTACCACACTTTTCATTATTTTCCAGGACTTTTTCTTCTCTATCTACTACAGTTCGAATCACAACATAAACTACCATATTTTTCAAGCTATTTTTTGGGGGAATTTCCATATATAGAGGTTATTACTGCACATCAAGGGGAAAAAACAAGTAGAGCAAAGAAGTCATACTTAATTCCACTTCCATTCAACATCCATACATAAGGCACGCTGACGATTTTTGAGAAAATTAAAGGATTTTAAGTGCGTCTTAGAGTCCGGAAACCATGGCAATAAATTCCATCACCAAGGTTCGGAGAAGTGTTGTTTTCTACTGTACGTTTAACCTGATTGCTTTATTGTTCCCAAACTGCCTCAAAAAAGAAAAAAAATGGCTCACTCACAGCTGCGAATCGATTCTCATCAATTCTCAAGAGAGAGAACAGAGCCCATGCGAGCAACCATGCCGCTGCCGCAGCCAGGTCAACTCACCCAGGGGTGTAACTAGTTATTTTCTGTTTCTGCTGTCGGGCGATAGAGCAACTAAGTAATACTGAGTCAAACGTGGCCCAGTAAGACTACATTGTATCCATCGCTATCTTGAAGCCGTCGTCATGGTTGCTGAGGCTCTACTCAAACCAGATGTATTACATCTCAGAGTAAATGCAAAGGCACGCCCACCATAGCTCTCTGTCACAAAGGAGAAAGAGAGAGGGAGAGAAACCTCACACTTGATATACAACGCTACAGCAACACTGAAAGTGAACTGAAAGTCGCCAGTTTGGGCGCTTCTTTGCAGAAAATAAATCCTGAGGTGGGTCTGAAAAGTCGGTAAATCTAGCAGCAAAGTCCTATGGAAACACTGAGGAACACAACTGTTTAAAGGAAATAGGCAATTTGATTGGTTGGTAGCGTCATGTGCCAGCTAGAAGCAGAGAGGAGCCTGTTTTTTTTTTTTTTTTTTTTTAATTTCCATGACAGGAAAATGGGCCAATCATTTCCAGGACGCATGGGAAGAATGATAATTGCAGTCGTATTCTGTAATAAGTAGTAAATAATCTTTTTCAGACCAATTAAGTTGAATTGACTAATTTCCAGCAGCAGAATCACAAGTTTGTCGAATCTAAATACACAAATTGGTTTATTTGACATCGTGTTCGCCGATTAGGATGATTGTCAAGGTAAAACATTGTTGCTGCATAAGTCACAGAAAATGACTCATCTCGTTTTCATGTCAGGTTAAAAATTCAATTTCTCATGAGCTAAAGTCCACGGTCCACAGTTGGATCCTTACAACCGTGTGGGGTTGTGTCAGAATAAATCTGAAAGGGCAGAAATGGGTAGAAGCTACCGTGTAGTTATTTAATTCTAGCGAGGTGAATTTAAGGTCTCCAGGATGTTAAAAGCACTCAGGGGGGTGATGCCGATTGCTGTTTTGGGGCTGAACAAGAAGCCGGCGTGCATGTAAATACAACACGAGCTGGTTGGGACTCAGCGGGGCATCCTTGTCAACCTGAGGGTATCTCATCATGTTGTTTTTCATTTTTCTTCTTCTTCTTCTTTTTTTTTAATTCCAGACCCCTCATCCATGCTCTCATCTTCCTCCCGCTGCTCTCTGATGACATGTTCGTCTTCAAGTGGTAATGAAGGCAACAGAAATAACTCATCCCCTCTCCATCAAATCCTCTCCGATACAAACGCACACAAACGGCCTAATGGAGCCACTTAATGTGCCTTTAGTCTGCTCTCCTGTCCTATCTATTTCCTCTTTATCCCTTTTGATAGGGGCTGTTTATGTGACACCATTTTTAAAGGACATCGGGGTTTGCAGGTTGTGTCACAAAAGAAGCGTTTTTTATTTATTTATTTTTTGAGAAAGGCGATAAGGCGAGTTTGATTGGTCTTTCCTTTGTAAGAAAACAAAATTGTAGAAGCAGCTTTTTAATGTTTGGAGTCGCAGTTTAGCTGAATTATGGTAAAAGTTATATTGTTTTGGTCACTCACTTGTAGAACAACAGCATAGTTAAAACATTACAACGTTGAAAATGGATTTCTACAATAAAATTTAGAGGCCCAACAGTAAAGGATTAAATATCAGGGTTGAGTACTTAAAGGTTGCATTGTTTTGGCGTTTGCAGTGAACATTCGAGGGAGCAAAGCAGCATGTTAAACCAGGAGTAATAAATTCTCCAGTAAATTTCAAAATATAAAATAAATCATGGCAATGCCCATTTGTTAATATTACAGCTTGTATCTTTTCATTTCAGGAAAGTGCAACATTGATAAGATATATTTTTTTTTGGTTAACAAAACAACGTCCACAAATACCTTCGCAGGAATGTGAATTCTTGTTTACAGGAGCTGTTCATATTTATTTTTCTAATTTACATCAGCATTTTGGACCCTGAAAAAAAATCTGCATAAAGGCTGACAAAATGTAAACAAAAGAATCTAACGGATGATACTCGATAAGACTGTTATTGTGTTTCGAACAAAGAGACACGGTCAACTACTGGCCTGGCATGCACATGAGAGACTTTTAACTCATTTTGACCAATGCGAACATGGATGGGTTTGAAGTTTTTGTTTGTGGGAGCTTCATCACAGTTTCCCTCAATTTCAGCATCTTAATCATGTAACCGCATGTGTACTCTTCATCAGCGATGATAGCACCTATCCTCTCCTACTTCTCTCACTCGCCAAGCCTTTGTATTTTATGCTATGCCTTTGTCCTTCACCACTTCTTCCTAAGCAGTTGTTTCTTGTTGCTGAGAGTGAAATGTGACATGAAAGACGAGAGAAATGCGTCGACACGAAATACTCGACTGTGCATGCGAGTGTGTGGGCGGACATGGCGGATAAGCCGATAACATTTCTATTTTGGATTGGGAAAGGGTGGTGGGGGGAATAAGCAAGAGGAGGCGGGTTCTCCGGTGGCAGAAGAAGGAATGAAATGGAGTCAGGCGTCCTGCCAACTGGTAGGATGTAAACTGAAAAGACCATATGTGGGTGGTGGTGTGCGTGTGCGCATTTGTCTATTATTTAAGCATCAGTGCTTCAAAATTTTTGGATTGATAGAGTAGAACTTCTTAAGTCCGCTCTGTCATATTTGCTAACAAAATGTTACTGTTATGGTAAGCAATGAGACAGCACGATAGTCTTAGAGGTTGGCATGTCTGCCCCACACTAGAGAGGTTTTGGCATCAAATCTTGTCTTATGAGGTTTCTCCACATAGTCCCTCTCCCTTCCCATTCTAAAAACATGCATGTTAGGTTTATTTCAGACTCATCCAAAGGGGTAAGCATGCTTGGTCATTTGTCGAAAGGAGCCCTACGATTGACTGGCACGATATTTTGGTCTAATTATCAATTGTTTCATGCTGGAACAGGATTTCGGGCTGGTGCTCTACTGAGGATGTCACCAGCATCCAATGGCAGTAAAAGGTGAGATAACAACTTGAATGATGCCCAACGATGAGAACAGCCATTGTGAGTCGGTGCATCCACCATTAGCTGGATAGATAAGCGGATCTGACTGATCTGCAGCTTTTCCTTGCTCGGTCTGGATTTGTTATAAAGCAGGCGGGAAGGTCATATACACGTCACATTTTTGCACATTTTCGAGAGTGAGAAGAGTGAAAATTGAGACACCTGTCGGCAAGTCGATGTGATGTTTTAAAACAGGGTTGCATGACATTGGAAAAACGTAATGCGATATAGGTTTTGAATATAGTGATTTTGATATTATTGTGATTGCTCACATGTACCTAAAGAAATTACATTTTCATTATCTAATGAAACAAATGTATTTTTTTATGTTGAAAAATAAACAATGACATTGTAAAAAAATATTATTATTATTATTATTAGCTATTTAATTGTAATGACCCGACATACTGTTCACCTCTTGGATGGCGATGCACATTTATGGTTGCATCTGACCTGTCCAATTCAGATAAAAATCTCACAATCCCATATGAAACTTATTGCAGATATGCGTCTTTGCGATATGCATACTGCATGGGCCATTATTACAATAACGATATATTTTTTTTAATATATTGCGCAATCCACTTTTTTTTTTTTGAATAATTTGTATACTTAAGTAAACAGCATCGGATAAAGAAGAAACACATATTAAAAATATAAGAGAATGTTGTGACATCTTGGTTTTTTTTTCTCTTTAAAAGACAATCTTACTTTTAACAAGCAGCAAAAACAAAACCTGCCTAGTAAGAAAAACTATATTGTCAGGAAAAGAATAAACATTATTATTTGAGATACTATATATGCTTTTAATCAGATTTTAGTGTTGAGTAGCAGTGTTCCGATGAAACGGTGCAACGAGAATCATGAAAAATACAAAAACAAGAGTGGACCACAGTTAATGCACATATAAAATTACACGAAACCAGAGGGCAACGTATACAGCTGCTGAGTTGACAGTCATGATTCTCTAACATGATCACAGGCTTCATTCTGCACTTTTTAAGGAAGCATGGCAACGTTGTGAAAGTGCACCCCAGGGTTTCTTTTCTTTTTTTTTTAGGGACGGGAGGGGGGGGGTGTTTTGAAAGCCTAGATTAAGAAGTTCCTGCACCTGCAAAGGTTTTTCATTTCTCCTCACATGAATTCCCAGCTACGTTTATTCTTTTGTGACAAATGACACCCGCGTCTGCTGCAAATCATTTTCTCACATGAGCGCCTGCAATCTCAGGAAAATATCCAAGAAAAGTCAGGTTCCCTGCAGTGAAGCCACTGTTTGTTGTTTGAAAAAAAATTGATTGGTAGAATTATTGATGTTGAACCTCCCAAAAAATAAAAAAGAACACCCCCAAAAAGTCTGATGTAAAATTAAGTATATTTTTTGTTGCACATATTTTTTTAAATTATTTTGTTTAGTTGATATTTGTGTGTGTGTACGTGTGTGTGTACCTCTTTGGAGCCCGACTTGGCCAGGTAGATGGCGCTGCGTTGGCAGGCTTCGTCCAAGCACACAGGTAGGAGGTGGTCCTGATAGCCGTCGCCATCTGCCAGAATCAGAATGACAGTGTTATCAAGTAAAAGATAAACAAGAACAAATAAAAAAAAGTGGATGGGGAAGCAAATTGGCAAGAGCACAATTTTAAGAAAAAAAATTATTTCAGGAAGAACATGCAACGACCGGCAAAGGGATTCTAACCCTGAACCTAAGAAATGTGAGGCAGGGAAACTAACCACTCAAACACAATGCTACATTTTTTTTTTTTGTGTTTTCTTAAGGTGCAAAAATGTGACTCGGCAGTAGGGCCGAGTCCAACTGAAAACAGAAGCCAGAGCATTGCACAAGGATGGATGGATAGAGGCTGACATATTGTTAGGAGATGTGAAAAAATACACAATGAGAGAAAATGTAGTCCTTCAGAGGCTGACATTCACCATCCTGCCTCTAGTGTTTACCGACTACCACACACTAATGCGGTCCCACCTGCCCTTTCCACCATGAATACCTTCTTTCATCTATCTTTTATACCTATCGCGTTCATTCCCGCTATTCCCCTTCTTCACTCTCATCTGTCATTTTCACTCCTTCCCGCCTTCCTCCCGTCGAGGCGTCTTCCCCGGTGTGCGTCTCCGTCCATCTTTGCCACCCTTTGTTCACCGCCTGCCTCCTCTCCCGAGTACTTTTCATCTGACACCACCACTCACATCCATCCCCACCAACCCATCACAGAACAGCTGACAAGGTGATTGGCGGTGGAAAAAAGGGAGCAGCAGGCATGGACCCAGTTTCCAGGAAAGCAGAGGCGATGAACCAACTAGTCCGTCCTGAACTCGTACAGCATAATTTCTAATAAGCTTTTTTTTTTTTTCTTTCTTTTTAAGGTTAAATCAATAGAAATTCATCTTTGGGGCCTTACACCCTAACATCAGTTTCATCTTCACATTTTATGGGAGTCAGGACACACATGCCACCATTTAAAGTGCCTCGAACGGCAAAAAAGACGGAGCATCGGCCGTAGTTAGCTGGAGGCAATAAGCACACGTTCTAAATAACAGTCAGAAAAAAAAAATTGAAGACTTTGGCTGGAAACCGAAACAGGACGGGGGAACTTAATCTTTCTGCATGACAATGACCAAAATCTCCAATCCAAACAGAAGAATTGCTTTACCAGAAAATTGAAAGGCCCCATACAACAATTCAATTTTTATTTTTATTATTTTTAAATACTCCTTACAACAGGTTTGCAAGATAATCTGGCCTGTAAATATCCATTATACACTTTTTAAAGCTCTTCTAGTTGGTCAAAAATGCATGGAATCGATAATGAGCCAATTTCCCATTAATATTCAAAATGTAAATGATTTGATTATTGACCGGCTGAATATTAGTATGGAAATTAGCTTTCCACCGTTTGGTAGTGGCAATATCGCTACCGTTTCTACAAACACAAATTGCAGTGAAGTTTGGATGTTGTCTAAAATGCAAATATGAACAGAATACAATGATTTGCAAAGACCTTTGTTGCACACTGATAATTATTATTGATATTGGGGATCCTTATTGCAAATAACCACTCATTTTGAATTTGATGCCTAAAACACATCCCAAAAAGCTGGCACAGGGCGGGTGTTTATCACTGTGTTACATCACCTTTCTTTTTAACAACACTAAATAAGCACTTGGGAACTGATGACACTAAATGATGAACTCTGTAGGTGGACTACCATTCAGTCCGGTGTCTCCGTTGTAATATTTCGTCTTCATAATGCGCCACACATTTGCAATAGGAGACAGGTGGACTGATGGCAGGCCAGTCCACCACTTGCGCTGCGTTAATACGAGGCCACGCTGTTATAACACATACAGAATGTGGCCTGGCATCGTCTTGCTGAAATAATAATAATAATCATCCCTGAAAAAGATGTCGCTCGGATGACAACGCATGTTCATCCTAAATCTTTATGCGGCATAAATAACTTTAGAGATGCGCATTACCCATGCCCAGCCAGAGTCCAGACCTGAATCCTATAAAACATTGCCTCGCAATTTGACGGATGTGGCGTGTTCTTGCAAAGAGTCGGAAAAGTACTACCACATCAAGATGTGCCGCAGTGTAGTCTAGTCTCGTCGGGGATGAAAGGTTGACAAGAGCGGGAAAATGAGGGAGGAAGAGAGGTGTGTAGAAGGATGAGGGAATGAGGCCGACAGAGAGGAAGAGAGGTGGAGAGGTTGCATGTAACGCGATATAATAAGACGAGTGGGTAGGGAGTAGCAGAGGGGGAGCTGGAGGGAACGAGCCTAGCTCGTTCACACGCCGACTTACCTGAACACACACACACACACCCCCGCACGCGCACAGAGTTTAAATATCACATCAGAACACATTTGTGTCTCGCTGTATGAAAACTCTGTGGAAGTCTGAGGTCACACAGCAGCCTTCTTCCTCCTCCCTGCATGGCCTTCTCACTTCCACCACAGCCTCTATCCATCTGCCCCACATCTGAAAAACCTGCTTTCTTCCTTCCCGTCTCCATCCGACCCGCCTACTTCCAACGCATCTCTTCCATACATGCCCCCAATTCCTTTCCCCCTCCTTCCAACCTCATTGAAATGGGAATGCGAGACATCCATTTTCCTTGACTCCATCCAAAACGGCTTCCTTCAACAATTCTTCTTTCAGTACAACTAACTTTGTCTCATTATCCAAACATTCTTATTTGTTTATATCTACCACATTTGTGACTGCAATCTCTCAAACTGTCTCCTAACGAGCATCCTTCCTTTCCACCACCTCCGGTCATCTTCCTTCATACTGACCTCCTTCCCGACCAGCCTCCCGAGTTCCTGTCACAATATGAGACTAACCTCCTCCCCCTGACCAGAAGACACACTCGTCTATCGGGACTAGTCCATCACTTAATAACGAATGATCGCTGTAAAAAATGCAATTACTTCAACCACAAAGCAAAGGGGCTGGTTTTAGTCTTTGCACAGGCTGCATGTCAATTAGGAATTTACGTCACAAACCACGCTTCATGCACACGTGGTAGACAATGGTTTCTCCGGCAGTGCTTTTATACACGCTATGACTAGTTGTAAAACACATTGCAAGGAAAATGAGTGAGTCACTCTCCAGGTCAGTGAGATACCTGACATGTGAGAAGAGAGGCAGCATTGAGGGGATAAAGACAGATAACAGCATGTTTCATCTCGGGATGTTTCATCTCTTGAATTGTCAGATTAGAAGAAGTGTGACCCTCACAAACCTCCATCCTCAGTTAACAAAGGCAGCGTCGTTCAAGTAGGTCAACCAGAACGAAGGGTGGCGAAAAAGAGTGTTTTGTTGATGCCAGATTTGTGTCTGTTTGTGTGTGATGCGATAAATCAATTGGGAACACAAGAAACGTGTAAAAATGCCACACAGATGTGAAGCAGCTTTCAGAAACAGTACAGTACACAACTAACTATTAAATATTAGTAGGGTCCGATATTAAGAGTGGCCAACCAAACTCTACAAATATGTTTCAGTTAAAACAGTCACTGTTTCAGAAATTTACAGGCAAACCACACCTCAAAGTGTATTCCAATTATGGGGGAAAGTAAGTTTGTATTTCCTTCAATGCATTATTGTGGTTATTCCTAAATACCGCACCGTTGGATAGCACCTGGCTGTTTATTAACGACAAAGCACCACAGTGACTATCCGAGGTTAAGAGCACCCTGCAGGCCACTTTTGCGGCAGCGCGGAGATTAAAGTGAGCCGGCGGAGATTTGTGGTGAATAAAATGTAAAGCCGAGAGGAACAATGACTCACACCAGCCAATATTGTTTAAGGGGGATAAGACTTTCACAAAAATGGTGCGAGTGTGTGTGTGTGTGTGTGTGTGTGTTTGTGTTAAGAGTTGTGTAGATTAGCCCTGTCTGGCAATGGCGACGGTGGGAGAAAGTTCCAGGATGAGCCTGCTTCAAATGCAGAGGAGGCTTAAGGGACTTAGCCGGGGAGCCTCTCGCACACCAACCAGGACCCAGTGGAGTTAAATCCGGTCCTGCACAAGATGAGGCTTCTTAGGTGTTCACTTTAACAATTTTCTGTCCAATTGGCCTCCGAGCTGCCCAACTGAGTTACAATTGCTGAGTCCAACAATCAAGCCGGCATAATATTAATGCATAATAGAGGTCCTATAACGCTGGCTAGCGCTCGATTTAGTTTTACAGAGTCATAAGCGAATATATTCTAGGACCTAGAATATATAGTAGAATCTAAGTTACTAGAAGTGTTTTAACAATAAACAACAGCAATGTGGAAATGATGCAGTCATTAAGCACTGGCTATATTGTAAGGTGTTCAACAGTATGGTCGTCCCGATCAGCAAGAAATGTCCAAATAAAGAAGAGCAATAAAACTACGATGATGAAAACAGTAAAACTGACAGTAGACGGATGTGCAAATTAACGGCAATGAAATCTGAGTTACCCGTTTAAGAAGTTCATGGTAAGATGAGAGGCTGCTCGAATGTCTGCTGGTTTTAGTGTGCAATATTCTACAGTGCCTACCAGTGGGAAGGAGTTAAAAAATGTAATGTCTAGGTTGGGGTGAGTTCAAGAGGATATTCCCTGCCCTTATCTTAGGTCTTGCAGTGCGCATGTCCTCAAAAGTAGGAATTGGTGAAGATGATCCGCTCTGGAGTTTTAAATTTCTGTTGCAGTCATATTTTGTCTTTTGTAGCTGTACCAAATCAGACTGCGATGGACAAACCCAGGACTGATTTAAAGACTGCAGCATAGAACTAATTTGACAGCTTCTGTGGTAGGCTGTGCAAGGAGTTGATGTTGGCCTCTCACTTAAAGTCCTAAAAACCGAATAAACAGGAACTTGAAGGTCTGAATGTTTGACACAGGGCGGGTGGAAATCGTCTCTTTGGCCTTGAGGGTGTTCAGCTTCAGGTCTTGCTGGAATCACCAGGACACCAGCTGCTCCATTTAGACTCATTGCTATTGTCAATTAGGATGATGACTGTTCTGCAACCTTTGGGAGATTTCCAGTTGTGTCTCTTGAGGTGTAGTGGTTTGTGAAGTGAGGAAATATCTTTTGGGGGGTTTGGGGGGGGAGTGCTGATGGTGGGTGTGAATGACGTGGTTTCCCCGAAGCAAACCTGCTGTGCATATACCTAAACTGCAATGTGTCCAGCAGGGGTTCTGTGATGCTCTTCAGGTGAGCCAACATGAGGCGTTCAAAGGACTTCATGACTAGTTGATGTCAGGGCCACGGGCCTGCATGTGTTGAGTCACAAATTTGAAGATTTCTGGGGATTGGGATGACAGGGGAGTGTCTGAAGCGGGATGGGACTCCACACAGTTCCAGAGATTTTCAGAGAAGATTGAAGCCATCTGAACAGCGCAGACTTTCAGGCAGGATGATGAGACGCCATCCGGTTTGAGAGCCTTCTTGATCTTTTGTCACTTTAGAGCCGACTCACAACCTGCTCTTGAATGATGAAAGCAGGTTTGGTAAAAAGGTGAGGTTGTAGAATGTCTGATGGCGGCTGTTGGCAGTGTGATGGAGGTTGATGGATTGGTGTTGTGTTTAAAAATGTATAATTCTGTATTTAGAACGGGATTAGTTTTTTAGCTAGGCAACTGTAGTGATCCATTTGGTGGTCTCCCATAGTTAGTGATGGCTCATAAGGCTTGTCACACTGACAGAATTGTTAGCAGAAAACTCTCTTTAGCTTATCTGAAGAGCTTCTCTTGACAATGCTGATTTATTTTGTCAGATGTTTTTTGGCCTGTATAAATGGTTCCCAGTCACCACTCCTGTAGGCATCTTCCTTAGCCTGCCAACAATGGCAAAATTTGGCAGTGAACCACAGCTTGTTATTGAATGAACGGCTATGAATATTTTTTACAAGGCATGTCATTTACTAACATTTTTTTTGCTATTATTTCTGAGGGATTCAAATGAAAAAGTGGATGATTTATCTTAAACCGATATAAATCCATGTTAACTTTGGGAAGCAGCTCTGGATAAACAGCTTTACTTGCCTCACTGCTAAACCATAGTTTTAAAATAGAGCAAGAACATACAAAAAAACCCCGGATTTTATTCGTGTGTTGCACTCACCAAAATCAGCAAAGGATGATTGTCCCACGTTGGGGAAGGGAGGGTCTTCAGGCAGAACAGTTGCCGGGCTGAAGTTGCCATCCTGACAACAAGGTAGAGAAAAGTGAAACATGATATATAAAATAATTAGTACTTGCCATTATGTTCAATGAAGTACACAATTCTTGACACAAACCACAATCAATTAACCTCTGTTCTTTGCATAAAAGAATATTCAACGTTCCCCACCCCTGAAAATGAACACCAGCTTTGAGATGCTCTATCGTACTGGGCCTATCCATATCAGTCATATGTGGCATGTCAATTCCTGGAGCAGACACCTTCTGAGCACTGTAGCAGGGCTCATCTTCATGCACTTGTCGCCAGAATATCATACGAATCAATGGCAACAGAGGAATGAAGAGTGCAGCAATGGCAGAAAAGATTTGTGAAATTTGTCATGGACTCGGCCAATATTCTCAACTCTTCTATTCATTCCACAAATGCATAATTCGTAGGCAGAGACACCAAATAAAAGCCAATGCGATAACTTAGCAAAGTCAAACATTTAATTTTTTTAAGCATTCTTACATGTCACAGATGCATAAAACAGATCACACACACACAGACTCGCACACTGAAGGGACTTAACTAATTGAAGATCAGATCTTAGCCAGAGTGATTGATTGGTGTTAATGTCATGATTCAAACAGTCCGTGCGTGCGTGCGTGTCTGTGGATGGGATGTGTAAAGATGAAAGGGTAACACGTCTTATTAGTCCCCCTTCTGTTCACATTACTCCAAACCATATGCACACAGACACACTATAAAGAAACACTGTAATATTACAGTCCACCTATCCTGTGTGAAATGTCACTGCTGACAACACAATGAGATCAAAGTGGAGATGCAGTGAACGTAAGTAACGTGCGACTGATTAACATTCAGCCGTTGTGCTATGTAGCCAGCACCGCTCTCCGTTTTGCACTCTTATAGCGGCTCAATAAGCCCACAGCTTTGTCGCTCGGCAAGCCAAGTACTCCCGCGTTATAGTCGCCGACGTGAAGTTGACCTTTAACAAACACCTCTCTCTTCTCACAACAGCTTGTTGACCTCCGCCTTGTCTTTCTCAGTGCCTGACTTCTTTTCGATAATGACATTAAAACACGAGAAGGGGGGTGAATGCAGAAAGAGAGAAAAGCAAGATAGCGGTATCTTCACTTTAGGAGTATTTTTTAATTTCGTGACCAAACTCATGACTAAATATAATTGCAACTCAAATCAGTTTTCCCCGCTGAAATGAATCTCATGAATCCATTCAGCAACCCAAATTAAATAAGATAAAAAAGTAAGGGAAAGAAATACACTGGTTTTATAAAATGTAATTATTGTACATACTGTTGTATTTGTGTATTAGATGTGTCTCATTAAAAGGGTGTGGACTGTGATATCAGGAGCTTTACCGGTTAGTCTTAATGTGCGTGATAGCAGCTCCTTTGGAGGGTTCTCATTTTGTATTTGTGCAATTGTCCCATTCAATAAACGACTCAAATTGTATCAGCAATGATGGCTCTCCTTGCCCACAGGCAAGGGCATCTCAAAGTTCTTATATTTTGCGTATTTTCCGGACTATAAGTCCCACAATAGGGCATTCTAGACTTATGCACCAATATCTCAGACTCCTCAGAAAGACAACTGAGAACGACGGGACACAAATTCTGTTTAAGAGAATCATATTCTGAAGATTACAAAGCTGCAAATAGTGAAATATGCAGTAGCAGAGAGAACGTTCGGAGTGAATGATGAACTTGTTAGTGACTGGCGAAACAAGGAAAGGCTACTTTTACTACGATCAAGAAAAAAAAAAAATGAAAGCATAGATGCCCACAGCTAGAGGAATGAGTTTGCCAGTGGCTGCTAAAACAGCATGTGGCGGGTGAGTCTTGTCAATGGTGCAGTTACGGCACGCAGGAGGACCGTCTTGGTGCTTCGTAACCGCCACTCTATCAGAGCACACTGACAGCGATATCCCAAAAACATTAACAATGGACACCTTTTCTGGTCATGTTTATTTTTCGTGTAGCTACATAATCTTAATTGTGTTCGCATATCTTACACCTATTCAGCCTTTTCTCTACTCTTTTATCAATGGTATAACTTAGGGATGGGCAAACGTTTTGATTGGTGGGCCATAATGGGTTCTAAAATTTGACAGAGTGTTTTGGTAACCTCACCTCATCGGAGGAAAAAAAATACATTTCATGATAATGAACAAAAGCATTACAACAAGTTCGGTGGGCCGGATTAAAATGTTTAACGGGCCGCATGAGGCCCCCGGGCCGTAGTTTGCCCATGCCTGGTCTAACTTGACTTGCAAGATGAAATGTCTGTTTATGATCTAGTAATTTGTAAAATAAATTACCCGCAAAAAATGCAATTTATACTTACTTATGTATGGGTTTTTTTCTACCTCATTATGTATTTTTGGGATGGTCCGACTTATACTCCGGAGCGACTTGTAGTCCGGAAAATACGGTACTTAGTTCGGCCTGTGGCTGAACTCAATAAGGTGGGTTTTGTTCAGTACTGAAAATGAGACAAAATGAGCATTTTTGTAATGTAGAAGATGCGCCTTGGCTCAATAAAGGTTAAGCGACACTGGCCAATATATTGTGTGTAATTAAGAAGGCCATGGTAATAACAGATGTGTACAAAATTGTAGGTATGTATATGCTTTTATGTACAGTATGTACATACGTACGTATGCACGAATATATTATATATATTACTTCTCTGTTATGAAAAAAAAAAACAAAACACAAAGGTCATATAAAAGACTTGAATCCGACTAAAGTAATAACTCTGTTATAAAACACAAATAATGACAATCAGACATTGCTTTTGAATTGTGATTCAACAGAATTATTTTAAAAAACAAATTCATCAAATGCGCCTGGACAAAACTGATGATACCACGAGAAAAACGTTCAAGCAAGCTGCGTCCTCTAATTAGCATCACATATAAAAAAAAGAGGATTAATAGTCTCCCCTCCTTTGTCAAAATTTCCAACAAACAAGCTCAAGGAAGACATCCTCAAAGTGGTAAACGACAAAATATCCTTGGTGAGCATAAATGAAAGGGGGTGGGTGGGACGTGGGCGTTAAGATGGTTGAAAATTCTAAACACTCTCCTAGTTCATTTGCTCATTTTTCCTTTTTTTTTTTTTTCATCCCTGGCTTGTGACTGTTTCGCTGCCAACCCCCATCCTGCGTCTTCTTGCCGGGCCTCCTCCCATTCCTTCTCGCTCCGATAAGATACACTGCTGCTCGCCTTGTGCCTCAACCTGCTGAATTTCAAACAGGGCCCCAGTCCGCACCACACTCACGCACGCCCGCACGAACACACACAACAGCCACACAGTCTCCACTGGCTCTGCACCGGCAGAATATTAACTAGTCCTGCAGCAGCAGCCGACAATCCAGCAGCCCACTGAAGCTTCACAGATCACAAATGAACAGAGGTTTGGGTGCTTCATGACTCATCGTCTCTGATCAGTGGGTTAACACCTTCGGGTCGTGGAGGCGTAAAGGGATTCGGGGGGGGGGTGTCTGAATGCGGTTGTGAAGAACAACACAACAGTGTTGAATAGTCATCAGATCCCATTACAGCAAGTCGCTATGTTGGAAGGAACCAGCGTACACAGGAAAAACATGCAAAGAGTAAAGCTGGAGAAATTATTCAAACGCCCAATCTTAAAACATGCCAACCACCAGCAATCATGCCGCCTTTACCACAACCACGTTTCGTGAAATATATGCTAAATATAGTACATTTCAATTCTGCTGTTTAATTGTTTTTTTTTTTTTTTACTCCTTTATCTGTGGAGACAGATAGAGACGAGCTAAAAAAATAAATTACCTTGCTAATCCATGTCTCAAATTTCGGCCCTTCTGTCGTCAGGAACAAATCTGAAAGGTGGAAAGGCGACTGGTTAAATCAGGCAAATTATGATTGACTCACAAGCAGCGATAACAATGAGTAAGCTTCACACAAGTGCCAGCGAAGAAATCGCACGCTGTGGGTTTCCCCTTTTTAGTGTTAGAATTTTTACATAGCCCCCCCCCCCCCCTCAAAGTGATACTGTAAAAGAGATCACAGTAGAAGAATGGTTGGTATAATGGTACCAAGTGCTATAACTTCAAGAAGAGTTTTGAGCTATTCCGGGAAGAATTTAGTGAGCCACAGATGATAAGCAAGCCGATTTTCCAATGAACTTACTACATTATGGAAACGGCAGATTAAAAAAGATATGAAATACACTACACAGACAATATATGTAATTTTCAAAATGATTAACTTTTTTAAAAATAAAATTTACTCATTTTAAATTTGATGCAGAGGACGTGACATCCATGATTTTCAAAAGCAATAAGAAACGTGGACTCGTCAGACCACAGATGAGCTTGTGCCCAGACAACCTGGTAGAGGTGGAAAAGTACTTGCAAATCAATTGTATTCTGGAAATAAAGTTTAAAACCTCTAAAATCAAGAAAACATTACTAGACCATGTCACGGTGAAGGGCTGTATAACAAATAGTTGGAAGTCACTTTGAAACCTGTCAAAGAAGAGCTGCAAATGTTTGATTTCATTTCCTTACTACATGTTTTGGGCTAATTTCTGTTTTGTCACAAAGCAGTTCTTATTTGTGAGGAAAATATTAACCCGGCACGAGGAAGGTGACATAATCACTCTCGATATCAGTGACTTCCTCCATAATATTCTTTGATTTTAATGTCAATTATTCCTTATCGTTCTATTTACAAAAACATAAATCCAGCAGACAAATTCAGGTTGCTCGGACATTCTAAGTAATGTATGATTTTTAATATATATATATATATATATATATATATCAGACATTTAAAAAAAAAAAAGATCTCCAAATTGATTGTTTAAAAAAAACGTTTGTAGGTGAAGAACACTGCAGTGGGCCACAAGGAGTTGATGGGGACATTTTACCAAATGACAAAGCCGCATCGAGGCATGTTTGCAAGTAAATGCAGCTTGCTTAAGCTATGAAGGGGAATTGAACAGCTGAGGGAATCAACCAGTAAGTCCGAGAGGATTTCCTGGTCCAGCAACGGCTAATTGGACATGAACTACATACTGGCATTGATCTGTCTGCATTCTTCATGTGATGCTCAGAACTATCACTGAACACGTGCGTGCAAGGTGCAGTGAAGGAGAGAAGAGGGCCGGGCGCAAAAGATAACAGGGCAAGTGAATGTTCCGGGTAATGACAAGCGGCTGATTTTGATTTAGCTTAAATTAATTATACTGATTCAAATTCCTCATGAGGAAATTCACCTTCCACTTGCTGTACTGTTTAATTTACATAGCACGCCACAATCCAAGAGCCATCACACACATGCATGCATGACAGGGAAGATGTCAGAGTAAAAAGGGAATGATTTTTATATATTTAGTTTTTTTTTATGCTGAGTTATCAAAATGGGTATTTTCTATATTGTATTTGGCAGCAAAAACACATGTATGGTTTCTCGGAATCAGTACATGTTAATTTTTACTTAAGTACATATGTTGAATCGGTAATTCTATTGTTATTTGAACTATTTATTTTTACATAATTATATGCATTCTACTTTTTTTTTTGCTTATATCATTTAACAAAAAAGCACATACCGACGTGTGGATGAGCGTATTGCCCCCCCCCCCCCCAAAAAAAAATCCATAAGCATGCTAATGCAATTACTCCCTCCTTATTTAGCTTTGGGCCCATTAAGAGCTTTGATATGGTGGTGACATATTGAATATATATGCTATTTCTAGCGCTCTCCTGAACTCATGCGAAGCAAGGATAACCTCGGCAATATAATGGCGGCTTAGCACGCACCTCAGGTAAAAAATTGCTCAAATGTCGATAGATTTTCCAACTTAAATATTGTGTAAGTGGGCACTGTGTGTTTGGCAGAGTTAAACGTAATTGACTTTTGATTGCCGATCAGCCGGCTCCGATCTTGTTATATGCTGTTTAATTGGTGATCCGACTATGAGGGGATCCTAGGAAAAAATCTCTCAAGGCCGCAAAAAGTTTGAAAAAAAGTTTGCTTAGCTCTTCCAACAAAAATTTCAACTCATTTCTTTGCTAACTGCAAGTTAATGTAATATTCTGCAGCATCAATCACAATTAAATTGCCTGCAAATTGGATGGAAAACAAATATTAGAGAATAACACCCAAAGTAAAGGTGTAGACCACGCCTGCGGCCCTAAGACGGCTGGGATCGGCTCCAGCACACCCGCGACCCTTGTGAGGAGAAGTGGCTCAGATAATGGATAGAAGGATGGATGGAAAGAATTAAAGACTAAATTAGCATCACCACCTCAAACATATTGTTTGGAATTTCTTATGCTTATCCTGCTCACATTATTATGCAAATGTGGACTATGTTTAGAATGTAGCAACATGATCAGATGCATTGCAGTGCACACATTGACAGGAAAGAAATTCTCGCCTCACTGCCTTCACGTTTACGCTTTCAAACTAACACCTTAGGAACTGTAATTAATAAGGTTAGATTAGGGGGTTTCTGGACAGTTGGTATACAAATGATCAAGTCTTTCAGATAGATAGGTCAGAGAGATTGATACATAATTCGTCACGCGAGGGAAATTAGATTGTAACTTTTAAAATAGACACGGCTAAAGGAGCAACCACCAAAGTGAAAAAAATTCATACAAGAGCAGCATTTGACTGGAATTTCAATGTTAAGAGAGTACAATGGATATACGGCATCCTGACAGACTGAGGGAAAAAAAAAACTGAGATTCAAGGAAGCAAAGCCTTGGAGACGCGCCGGGTGGCGTGTTGATGAGTTTTGCCTTAATCAGCCAATCAGGCCTCTTAGGCAGGATCCAGCCGTGATTGGATGATTAGCTTCGGTGAAGAGAGCTGATCGTTCGGTAAACATTCCACATTCACGCTGCGGGGCATCATCTTGCCAAGTTTTATCTCCGGAAAACGCTTGCCTCCACTTCACAACTTCTTTCACTAAAATATCAATCATTTCGACACTTGTGCGGGCTTCAGTCTCACCATCGCCTAGCAGAGTGCAGAATGATGAGCAGTTTTTGTTGATTTTCCACAACAGTCCATAGGATTTACAGAAATCATCAGCAGTTCATTTACAATAGCTTTAATAATAATTTGGATTTTATTGAATAAAAACGGCAATAAGAAAAGAGTTTATTTTGGTGCAAAATTACAAAAAATCTGATGTTAGAAATTATTATTGACAGTTAAAAAAAAAAAAAAAAAATCTGACAAATGTAAACTCACTGACCTGAAAAACAGCAGACTCAGATGATTGGTTGTATTGACTCAGTCATTGGAGTTAGTGAATTCACCCCAAAACACCACAGACTCATTTAATTTGGCAAATGATTTGAGTTGGCTATGCTCTATCAATTCACTGACTTGAGTTAGCAGACTAACTGGAACGCGACAGTTTCAGATGATTCAGTTGTATCGGTTCACTAACTCGAGTCAGCACTCACCAGAAACACATGATATTCATTAGTATTGTTTTAATGAATCCAGTCAGTGACTCATCAGAAATACCGCAAACTGATGCTTTGGTTGTATTCGTACAATAACTTGCCTAACGTACTTGCCGTAGTGGTTCACTGATTTGACTGACATGAAAACAACAGACTAATGACTCCTCACGTGGTGAAATTCAGTCACGTTGAAAGAATTACCAAAAACAGCACAGACTCAAAATGTGTTTGCATAGGCAGTTAACTGATACAAACACCAGACACGAGACAGACACCAGACTCAGATGATCGGGTTTTATTGATTTGCTGACTGGAGTTAGCAGACTTCCAAGGAACATCGCAGACTCAGATAATTTGTTTGAATTGGTTAACTAACTTGAGTTATAAATGCTACATACTCTGATGATTTAGCTCTTAATGGACTGTCTGGAAAGACCACAACAACAAATGATTCGGTGGTACCAGTTTGTGGAGTCACCTGAAACACAGCGGGCTCAGGTGATTTGGTTTCATCACTTCCCAGAAAAATAAAACGATTAAACTAAAATTCGTATTTAAATTAAATCCCATATGCATAGAAATTCAGAACACCCTGTACTCCCCGACACTCCCATAATGGTTTTCCTGTTTAAGGAAAAGATGAGGAGTATTAATCCATTTCATTAACTCCGCGAAAGAGTCATTTTCACAAATGATCCTCCTTTTTCCCCAGTGATTGTCTCTTTCACCGATTTGTATCCCATGTCAGCATTGGAAAGAGCTGTTAGCAAGCCATATAAAAAGCATCGGCCGCTACCATCGCTCACTTTAAATGCAGGTTTTACAATTTACTCCTGACATTTACCTACATTCCAGAGACTCATTTGAGTTTAGATTGTATTCCAGCGGCATAAATAAGATTTGCTCAAAGTAAAGGACGTGGTTGTTACAAAGACGTTTTTCCTTTAGAGACGCAGCTACTTAAAACAAATTCGTGTCCATTACTTGTGCAGCTTTAGTGAGGGGATCCATAATTTTTTTTGTACAGGTGCTATTCAACGATTCTTTAGTGACCTCTCGGGCTGTCTAATAAATGGGTTACAGTAAACCCCCCGCTATTTACAGGGGGATAGCGACAGCGCAAATAGGACTTGATGACATCCCATAAACATGATTGTCGTTGCCAGGGTACGTTAAACAATCAACATTACACAAACAAAACACTTTGTCATTTCAAACTCATCTTACAAAATGATCCTTACAAAAGGCGTACAGACGATTTAATTCGGAAAAGGTTCACTAGAAGTGCACGTGTACATGCACATGTGGTGAAATTGATCTAAAACAGGGGCGCCCAAGTCCGGTCCTCGAGATCCCCTATCCAGCCTACTGAAGTCGTATTCCTCTTCCAACACACCTCTTTCAAATTAGCAGGATTTGAGCTTGCTGAACAGCTGATCATTTGAACAAAGTGTGTTGGAGATGGGAAACATCTAAAACAGGCTGGATTATGTGAGAACAGTCGAGATGCTTCACTTCAACATACTTCCTTGATGCCAATTACAACTTTCCTAATAGCTAGCTGCCTTTGGTGGCATCTTGTGACAGCTTAGCGTCACAGAAAGAGCACCAAAATATGGCAAAATTTGGCAGAGGTAGTTTTTTCAGTGAATAGCTAACGAAACGCTTCAGAGAAAAGGCTTTGAGGTCAGTGTAAACAAGAGAATTCAAACAAATCCAGACTGGACTTGAGTCCACAGCACTCAATCATTTGTCAAATGTGCGACCAGTCTGCAGCTTCCTATCATGTTTTGACTATTAATGTGGTTAGAAATCTGGTTAAAAATTAGATCTGACTAAATCAGCCATAATTGCAACGATCACAATACAAGGTATCAGTGCAGGTATTTGTTTTCAGTTTTCAACCAAGTCAACTTTGCAATATCTTAGTAAGTTCTGACATACATGAATTGGCATGGAATATTTTTTTTCTGGTGGTGAGGGAGGGTGAATAGGAAGGTTAGGGCGTGTTTGCAGGCAAAGTTGGCCCGACAATATTTCAGGTGCGTCGGTGGAGTCTGTGCTGTCATAACGCCACAACTGATAAAAAAATAAAATAAAATAAAAAATTCTGCACAACTAATTAAGCTTAAAGTGGGAGTTATCGGATTAAGTGGAAGCATCACAGACGCAGACTTGATGATTCAGCTGTTCGTAGTAAACAGTGTTAATTTAATAAAATTTTTATACCTCCTATTTATCGGTAATTTGAATATATATTTCTAATGTTTTCACTTGGACTGGGTATTTTCTTACACACTTCGAGTCAGATATTAGCTTTAAGTTGACAAGTAAGCTGCAGACAGAATTGGACACCGCACCTGATCTGAGCAGTGCCGAGCACTAGCAGCCACAGCGAGCAAGGGAGTGAGCGAGGGGTGCTGTCATGCTCTCACACTCAGGGAAAGTCGCATACATACCGGAGTTTAAAAATGTGTTTGTGTGGGAGGGCGGGCACTACTTGCGTAACGGCAGCGACAGGGATTCTGAGTGCTAAGTGGTATGTCGTGTCGCAGGGTAATTAAAGGCACGCTCGGTGCGAAGGATGCAGCCAAAAGACGCACAAAAGGAGTCACGCGGGAAGAGATGCAACACAGCCGTAAAAAGAATGGCCTCCCAAAACAAGTCACAACAAAGCGGAGGAAAGCTCTTAATCACAAAAAGAGGCAATCAACATTTGCTTAATTATTTCAGCTTTCCGATGCGTCTCTTTTGTCTCGTGAAACTTGAAAGGATAAATTGTCCCACCCGTGCAAACGTGTATGTGCACAGGCATGCTGCACACACACGCCTCCTCGCCACACGCTGTGTTGACTACATTAATGAACTGTCAGGTTTCTGATCCGTCACAATCATCTTTACCATAGATTGGCATGTTACCCTATATTGGGCACCCTTCAGTCATCGACCCACATATCCTTATTCGTGAAAATAATAGTCCTTTGTCCGAGTCCGTCTATGTCCTTTTAAAGTGCCTCTGTCCTTACTTTTCACCAGACAAAACAAAAAAAAAAAATGTGCATGACAAGAGGCTAACAGCACAGTTATCATAATTCATTCATATAATTTAAAGCTCATTAGCTGGCGTTTTAATTCACAGAGACAAAGCGCAGCCTCATGGGAGAGCCTGCCTTTTCTGTTGCCGGTCCTTCCCTATGGAATGACCTCCCATGAAATGTTAGGGAAGCCCCCTCTCTGTCCACTTTCAAAACCTGTTTGAAAACACATTTTTGTTCTTTAGCTTTCGACTCAACATGAGCCTGCCATTGTTCTGCTGTTATTCTCGTATCTATTGTATACGTGTCAATGTGTTTTAATTTGTGATCTGATTTCCCCGCTAATTTTATATTACACCACATGGAAAGCACGTTGTTACAGCTCCATAAAACAATCCAGATGAAAAGCCACAATAGCTAAATAAAAACAGATAAAAACAGATTTGGACATGCTTTAGCCACTTTGTACGAACCGTCGCGTATATCCACGTGATTAAATGTGGTATAATCTATATTGTAGCGTTCACGATGCAGTGAGGGACAATTGCACTTTAATTATCACTTACTTTCACACAATGACAAATGTAGACAAGTTATTAGTCAAAACGTCATGCACGATCACAGTGTCACATCAATACTAAAATTATATAACAGCAAACTTAATAATATACTAGCAAATAATGAAACGACTAAAACATGGACTGAAGAAATACAATTGACATAAAACATGCATTTTAAATGTTATTTACATCCTTGGTGCCACAAAGCATGCTGGGAGCAGCAGCCTCCCAGCAACGCTACGATATTATAAACACCGGGACACACTTTTTACCCGCGAATGCAGCTCTAGTTATGGAACATATTGGAACCTTTCTCAGACTTTCGTCACATGAGACAAATTCACAGATGAGCTCGGAGAGTATTTATTGCACCTTGACCCCTTTGGTGAAATTAAATGCAACCGAAGATGCTTACTTTGGCTCTCAATTGTGTCTTCACACAGCCGCACCGATCGCTCCCTTGTTTTTGCTCTCGCTCTCTCACTCTCTAATGTCTTTAATTTTTCTGAAATTTAAAAAAAATAAAAAAATAGGTTGCATTGTCACGAGTGGAAGCCACATTGTAACTACTTCACAACTATGAAACATGCCCAAAGAAAAGTTGTGGTGCTGCAACCCATTAAAACAAAGCAAAAAAAAATAAAAAACGGAGGCTTTACAGAGGAAAACACCGGAAGGGAGAAATTGATGCCACACATTGATTCTCTCAGCCCATCCATAGCTCCTCTCTCGGGCTAAAGTCTATACCAGACAATCTCTACTCAACTAGCCACTAAAGTATACAACACATTAAGCAAAGGAATCGCTTTGTCAACATCGCCTTCCATTCTGCATCCATGTGATAGCAGGCTGTCATAACATCGCCTTCCATTCTGCATCCATGTGATAGCAGGCTGTCATTTATCTGCAGTGAGTTGATAGAAAAAGAGCGCTCTGAAGGCCAGCATGTTCCAAATATTACGAGAGCTGAAAAGGTGGCACATGGTGAGGTAATTCAAGTTGATACAGAGGTTTGGACTTCTCGGGGAACACAGGACAGGCAGGGAATCGTGGCAGGCGAGCGCTCCTTGAGTTATTCATAGACTCTCCATCACATTTGTTAAGGGGATTGGAAGCAATTTAAGGGGCCGCCTTTGACTGTTTGAGTCGGGCGGCATTATGTCTCTGTATTCCATTTTGCCCATGCAAGTGCACTGAAGGGGATAAAGACCAGGCTTGATATTTAGCCCCTGTCTTAACAGATAGGGCGGCGCTGGACAGATGGCGAGCCTCGGTGGAGAAAGAGAACTCAAGATGGCCGAAAGCAGCATGGTTCTTTGGCCAGGTATCACCTTCTTGGTTGTGTTACGTATACACACTTTGCTGGAGGCCAGGACAATCTATTAGCATTGAGGCTGTGGAGCAAGGCGTGGAATGACTTATCTGGGGATGAGTCACGCAAGTTCAGGAGAAACCAGTGGGTAAGCATGTTAAGTGAAAAATATGAAAAGTAGACAAAGTCCCCAATGCGAGGCATTGCAGTGCCGCGCTGCTATAACAAACATACTGTTAAACAAATGTTTGACTAAAAATTACATCACTGTTGCTCAGGGCTCAGCAATGGCTGAACTCACGAATGCCACATGACCAAACTCTGAAAACAGGTGAGCAGTGATTGGTAGTTACCTGAGCTCAGTGCAATCATCATTATAAACACGGTGGATTTTGTTGCATAATTCATTCCACATATGCAACACTAGTCAGATTATCGTGTTTAGACTAGAAATTGTGTTTGTGGAATAAGAATTAAGCAGATTAATCCATCCATTCTCATCAATGTCAGGGTGCTGCCATTTTGTCCCTTACCACCATCTGCGGTCGACTGAAATTGACTTCCAATTGCTCTCGGGTTAACAATGCAAACATCTCTTGACCAAAGCCAGAAAAAAAGGTGAGGACCACAGTGGTTGCTCCTCAGCGCCACTCAGTTACACTGCATACTCTTATTACTTGCGTGGATACTTAGTATTTTCGATGAAGAAACCGATAACATGGGTAATAAAGGTCAGTGGTAATGATTTAACATTTACCTATATATTTGTTCATGCTTCAACAATTGTTTACAAAAACATTGAAACAATACATGTACCATTAATTTTCACAAAAGAAATGACAGTGTAAATTACATCTAAAAAAAACAAAACAAAACAAAAAACAAAACCGTGAACTTTGATTTATGATTCATTATTAGACAAGAATAATAACGAACATTTTCTGTTATATACACTTAGGTTGAAATGAACATCGAAAAGACTAAATATAAATGTTTCCATAAACTGTATGGTGTCAAGTTCAAGTTCGGTAGTTGAAAACAGATATTACTTGTAAAGAGTTATGCGGTTATACGACGTTACATTTTGTGGGGACTGTTCAGAACGGTTTGGCTAACCAGTTTTTCACAAAACCTGAAGTAAAGAAAATGAGGACTTGCGATTTATATTGATGCTAACGAGTGGCATTAACCACACGGTTAACTCTGACGGTGCAGTTAACTAATAACGTGACGATAACGGCGGTTAATAACCAAGAATCCAAACAAACTAAAATATCATTCAAATCCACTTCAACATCTTTTTCAGAAGCTTCCTTCCATCGAACAATGAATATATTTAATGGTGCACAAGTACAGACCTCCTGCTTGTGTGTGTGTGTGTGTGTGTGAGAGGGGGTGTGTCTGCGTGCAAGTAACAATCTATGCATGAATATCACCAACATATACAACAACAACACCAACAACAACAACAACAACAACAACAACAACAACACATCCACAGTCCACAGCACTAATGACACAAACACAAGTGGTAGAAAACAGTGTGGGAGGTAGGGACATAACACAAAATGTGGATAATTATTCTTTTCACACCGCAAGACCATACACCCTCACGCACTCGCACACACATGCTAACACACTAAAATGAACAGTCACTTCATTTTGCCAAGCTTGTGCTTTCAAAGCTTCCAATTAGCAGCTTATCACAAGTGCTGCCGAGCTCCTAAGGAAGCGGAGGATTTTAGTTGGGTTGAGCACCAATTCACAAGTAAAAGTCAGGTAGGTTCTCATGTGATAGTTCGGACAGGCTGCAGGACCACACGTCTTAATTGGGTGACATGGTGAGACGACGTCAAAAGTTTGATTTACGGCCCATGTCGTAAACTTCACCTTGCTCCTTGTCGGGAATGAGGGCGGCGGCGGGATTATGTCTTAATTCATGCATTCATAGAACATAGAGTTGTCAAAATGTCCCCCCCCCCCCCGAAAAAAAAAAAAAAAATGTGATGCAAGGGGCTAATAGAACCACCCGACTCAAATTCTGTAGCTTGGTCAAGTGGAAATACGATCTATCTTCAGATTCCGAAACAGAGGCGGTGGAAACGGAGAGCAGATTTAGTGGCAAGAAATAAACCATCTGTTATTATTTGGTGGTATTTTGGATAAATACTTGCGTGTGCAAGCCACACGCTCACCCACAGAGATATATCTATCAATGCGACGGGCAACATCGAAAATCTTGAGAAGTCATGTCTGACGTCAGACGTGTTTAGCATGCTAGCACTCCTAAAAAATAATCTAAAGAAATTAATGCATGCTTGCACACTGAAAGAGCACAACAGATAATTACACTTAACCTCTCTGCAGTCAATAATTTCTTGCAGAGTTACTCTATGTTGTCCTTTGAAGACTATGTTATTGCACTCATTTCAACTTCCACTAGGCGCAGCAGAATACAATCATTTATCTATGAAGCGGCGCTGTAATAAAACGTATGATTTCCACCTCATAGTTTGTATCAATAAAACTGTACTTTCCGAATCATTCTCTAAAATGATGTTTTAATTTTCTGGGGAGCATCAACACACATGACCGATAAGGATTAACGTGAGCTGCAACAGTTCAACATGGAATGGCGCACTACATGCTGGGAACTGTGCAGATTCACCGTTGCTACATGTTGCTCATTAGTAGCACAATTAAATAAAGCAACCCATCAAATTGATGTTTAATTTGTGAGCATGTTTGCCCCCATGAGTGCAGTGCTCTGTCCAGCCCACAAGTTTTTATTTTATTTTATTTTTTTAAAGAGGAAATAACTTAATAGGTTATGTTAGAATGCCATTGGGCTTATACAGGGGTCCTTACAAAAATAACAAATCACACCGACTGGATCTAAAAATGTCTGAGAACCCCAGGTCTATGCAACACATGAAATCTAAGTGAATAAAGACAGCATTATGAAGGCAAGGAGGGATAACACGGGCAGAGTTACATACTACCTGTAAAAAAGCCTTGCAGCAGTAGCAGAGAAAAACAGAAGCGGCGTTGCAGACCGGAGCTGACAGCCGGCAGTGTGACTGCCGCATTAGCGCCTGATGTTTCTCCCGCGCTTCTACATGTGTGCTGTCGCCTCGCACTTCATCACCACAGCTCCAAGCTATTACCCATTGTAAGAATCCAGGTTTATGCAAAAAGAAAAGGAGCTTTGAAGTCCAGAGTCGGAGAGATGAGAAATAAAAGTGTAGAAGAGGGGGGCGAAAAAAACAAGGACAAGCTAATACTTTCTGGATGTGGATTGCCCATGACTTGGATATTTGTTCAAGTCGAAATCTGATTTTCTTGACTAACTGTAACTTTGAAAACAAATGAAAAAAACCCTAAAAAAGCACAATGTTTGCCCAAACTGTTGTTTTGGCTGGACTTTACACTGCGAAGTTTAAGTGACACATTTTTTTGGGAGGTAGGGCATATTTTAGAACTAGTGTATAGTGAAACTCGCTTTCAGTTCAAAAGAAACATTGACACCCCAATCCCTGATTTATTATTATAATTTTTACATAATTTCCTAGAATAAAAATTTCAACTAGGGTTTTAGGATGAAGGCTTTATGCAGCTGAGTCCCATACTGATGATCCATTACTCATATCTGCTAATACAGATTCCGGTACCAATCACATGGATTAGTTGTAAATTGAAATTAATTTTAGAGCTGCAAATAATTATTTGAATAATATATTTTTATCTAGATTATTTTTTAGATAAATCGATAAAAATATTTAATTTCCCTCATGTCCTTGTCCCACCTCCATAAAGACCGAGCTCTTGGTGGCAACATGCAATGATCGGGCGGCGTCTATCCAAGAAAGAATGAATTTAGGACATGTCTGGTAATCTGACATAGCGACCGTCGCGAACCCCAAAAAAAAAAAAATAAAAGTCCTGTACTCCAGCTCGACATTAGCTGATGTCTGATGGTTCCCGGTTCGTCTGCTTTCTTTTTATTTGCTTGCCGTGAGCGTCAAAATCTCACCATGTTCTGCCAAGGGTTTGTTCTTCGAATGTCATGTTAAATTTGTTGATTTGAAGCTTTTTAAGATGCTCTCTCTCCCTCTGAGGTATCCTTTTGTGATGTGTTGCACTCTCGACTGCATGCAGGCTTGATTAGATACCTTCCCGCCGAACATGGAGGCTCATGATCGGGTGCCAATTAATTGCACCACCGCTAGTTTCACGTTCAACATTTAAAAGACCAGAAACTGACAGAAAACCTTTCAAGATGAATATAAACACATCCTAAAATGTACCATCTGAAAATAAATGGCATACAGATTATTAGTTTTGAAGAAAAAAGTGATTGGGTTGACTGTATTCCTTCGTGGCGCAAACACAGCAATGCGGTGCATAAACAAACTCAAGCTTCTTGAGGTTGCTCTGAAGATGAGCTCAAGAATGCCCTCGTCGCCTGATCTCTTTACTCCATTACGGTGTACAAATGTCACCTTGGCATGTTGCCTTTGTGCGTCTGAGCGAGGCTGACAGTAATGAGACCAGGCGAGCTGGCCATAAGCGCCGAGAAGGCGTATATTTGTGCCACGCTATCCGTCACGTCCTCCGTGCTCATCTGTCTGCATCGACCGGCTCGTCTTTAAGCCTACCCCTTGCCCGCCAGGCTAAAGCTTGGTGGGGGGTGGCCTCTGGCATTCTGGAATAAATGTCACAGCCTCCATATAAGAGATGAAACTTTGTCTGGAACAGGCGTGACAAGAGGTGTCTGAGGACAGAGAGTGGAATGAGGATTTTAAGGTTGATTCAAACGTATAGTAAAGAGAACATTATTCCCTTCATCCTCAACATTAAATCCAGTACATTGAATCTGTTTTGGCTGTTTTTGCAGAGCTTTCATCATTTCCACCAAGCTGTAGGTCAGTTTGACAGAGTTCACATTTTATGACTACACTGTTAAAACCTGGACCTGAAATGTCCCTATTTTCAATATCCTCCACTGTAAGCTTGCTGCTTTTTTTCACGCGTTTAACTTTTATGCATTGTACAGGTTGAGACAACCATTTGGATTTCGGGAATCTTCAGGAATATATTTTCTGAGTCACAGAATTAAAAATGTCAGCATTGACATTTTGGACTTGTTTTGAGATGATTAAGTCAAGAAAACCTGGTCAAGATCTGGTTAGGCAACACCAGATCATTGATGACGGGCAAGGAAGTATAGTCAGCAATGATCTAGATCTGTAGTTGTCAAATATTTTAATGTCTCAAATCATATGTGGTTCTTCAAGTACCACTAAAATGACAAATTTTAGAGTAAGGCAGCATCGTAGGCTCAGCGTTCATCAAAATCGAGGAAGCGGTTTTATTCCCGAAAACTGTATTATTTTAGCTAGTGCCACACATTATGCACACTTTTAACATAAAAGGTATTGCATATACATTAAATGAAAAATCTATCTAAATAAATTGTTTTAAAAAAATCTTAAAAGAGAATTGCAAAATGTTAAATAAAAAAGGTTCACTGACTTCTGACTGTATTCTTTCGCATACCCAAGGCTCGAAATAACTTCATTCAGGAGCAAATTTGCTAATGAATGATTTCATTTGAGGAGCAATTTAGTCATTTTGAGGAGAATTTTTTTTTTTTTTTTTGCAGGTTAATACCAGGGACAAGCGTTTTATTGAATGATAATTATGATGGGAGGGTGTTTTATTTTTATTTATTTTTTTTAACTTGGGCTCCAAATGAATAGCTACGGCCTTTGCAAGCCATCTGACATCCCCACAGCGTGATGTGCGGCTTGTGCATTAAGGAAGAAGACGTCTCGGAGCCGTGAGCACTAATGTGAATTGCATTACACATTGTTACGATCACGACATGTTACGGGCGGAATAAGTTGGTGTTCAAGGATTTCTGTAACATATGGCAGCTGTGTTTTCCAGTATAAACGTTCATTTGCAGTTTTGCGTTTCAGTGTGCCCGACTGAGGTGCAAAATGCAAATTTTGACGGGCAAACTGCAATGTGAAACCACTTTTTCGAGAACTTTGCATACCACTAGAGGGCGCCTGCTTATTATACTGCTGTAATTCCATAACCTTTGAATTAGATGCACACCAAAATGAAATGATTTAAAGGCAGTTATCAAACGTAGTCTATAGTTTGTTGGAGAACATGGATGGTGGGACACTGACACATTTTCAGGTTTCAGACATTGTCGTCACAATTTCACAAGGGGCTCTTGAGTACCACACTAGACAAATTTGGTTTCTGACAAATTTGTCTCTCCCCTTTTTTCTGTTTCTGTGTGAAGTCCTCATTTGCATTGTACTGGATTAAATAAATGTTTTGGCCAATCTATGCAAGCTTGTGAAAGCTGGACTGTGGCGCTACTCCTTTCATTTGGTCTCGCAAAGGACTTTTCGTCATGAAAGATGCTGCTCAAAAAAATTTGCTGAAAACAATACTTGCTAACTGATCCTAGTTGAGTGGTTTGATATAGAGGTTTCTACATCACAAACATGCGCTAATGTTTGTCATGCTCTCAACTCAGTGATTCTTTTTCAGGCTTTTGTGTAGCACACTGCTGTCACATTATCACACTGCGCTTCCTTTTCAGAGTTAACCGGCGCCGTCTTACAAGGTGCAGAGACACCTTGTAAGACGGTGGCCTGCAGTAGGTTTACAACCTTATTTTGGAGTCGTACAGGGAAAAATCAAATTCCACATTTTCTCCAGGGTGATTTAATATATTAATACCTCTTTACATGAATGGGCACACTTTTTTTTGCTGAAAACTTGCAATGGCTCACACGGCGTCCTCCCCAGGAGTTGTGAACCTGTATGGGCTTGGCCCAATGATATGTGGGCCTGTACTTCTGCTAAAGGAAGCAGCAGACTGTGAAACAAGATTTTAAAAAAACCTGGCCAGGGTCCAAAATGCGGAGTTACTTTAGGGTCAGCAGGGGAGAAGCTTTCTTAAAAATGTATTTGCTTGCCTCACCATTTCGCCCCGGCTGACAATGCCGTTGTCGCATCCTTATTAATGCGGTGAAATACAACATTCATTTCCGCCCACCCTAAAATGTCTGACACAGCTTGAGAGTAATAAAATTCATTTTAGAGACTTGGAAATGTTTTCCCTCGCGTCCCACGTGACTGTGTAACAGTCTGTTCATGTGAAAATGGTGCATATTCTATAAATACACACACCCGAGTTCCTTGATGTGTATGTGCTGCTTGCTTGATTTGACTTTATTCATTCAGAACAGGAAAGTTATATATTTCACAATTGAAGCTTCAGTGTGTGCTAAAAGCAGCCAATCAGAGAAATCAAGAAAGAAAGGGAAACATCATGTTCATTATTTTAAATACTATTAATATTTTATTTAATAATTTAATTTATTTAATAGTATTTAATTTTGTTAGTCTTTTTCCAATTTTTGTTTTTGTTATTTTGTTTTTGTTTGTGAATTTGACTCATTCACAACCAGCCGAGTGGAAAAAAAAAAGGATCTTGGACGTCTTTAGCCGTCAATGGCAGTAATTGAGTGAACCTTGGGTGCAATGTTAATTTATAGTAATGTAAAAAGCTAAATAAATACATTAGAAAATTATCGGGATGAACCACAAATTATTCAGATAGAGAAACAGATGTATTGCACCAAAAACACTGATACACAACAAGGGACAGACACAACAGATGAATGATGGAAATAGCTGCATTACACTTTACACATTTTAGCACCTACGGCAAACCATCTCACTACCCATTATTCACTCAGCCACATCCTTGCTGATGTCACATCCTTGCTAGGAAATGGTGGCCATCCAGAGAAACCATCTGGACCACCAGAAGTCACACATATTTCACCAGTAAATAAAAGGTTTCAAAATTAGGCTTCATGTAATTCTGGGCTCACTGCAAATCTTTATGAGATTGGTTGTGGGGAATCGAAATACTGCTTTATGCATGACTGCAAAATGGTTTGTTGGCAAAAAAAAAAAAATTGCAGAAACACGCCAATAACAAGGAGAATGGAGCGGTGATATTCCCGGCAGACATAATCTCCTAAAACCATTATGGAGGAAAAGCATAGGTGCAGTAGCTACAGGGGGAGGATTAAGGGCCAGCAGACACACATACAAACTATAACTGGAGTGCATATGTTTGGGTGGACACACAAAGTGCTCGCAGAGATACTGGAACAACCATTGCAAAGCCAGTTTGCGCAGGCTGGATGGAATATCTTAGTGTGTGCGCGAGTGTGTGCATGCGTGTGTGTGTGCGTGTGTGTGCGTGAAAGAGAGAGAGACAGAGAGAGACAGAGAGAGAGAGAGCCAGAGAGAAAGACAGAGAGCAAGAAAGAGACAGAGGGAGAGAGCGAGAGAGACAGAGAGAACAGCACGTTTGGCGTTGCTGCACTCTATGTATTTGTGTAAAATTCTATTTTCAGATAACATACATGCACCCTATTGAGACGTTAGTAAATAAACACTTGGCTTTGTATCAAAAGCTTGAAATAGAGTGCATCACTTACATTGTGTTCCTTATGCACAATTACAGAAACACAAATAAGATGATGGAGCAATTTATTTTTTGCCGATGTTACCCGTATATTGTATTGTTTATTTCCTCAAAAGTTCTCATTTTGGAGGTGGGGGGATTCGACTCGGCAGCGACAACTTTACAGTATAGTACACAATGGAACTCACACTAGAAACTGGTTCTTGCGTACCTTTATGCTAGTTATATCAATCTAGTGTTGATTGGTGAAACTAGTGCAGAGGGTATTTTTTTCCAACTTTCCAAGAATTGCTATTGCATACATTTTTGAGAGCTTCCTAAAGTACAGACACTTACAAAAATAGGTAAATTTTTAGGCATGTTGTGAGGCCCAAACAGATACTTTATCTTTAGGCCCGAACTCATGATACTTATGAGTTGAATTGGATGGAGATGGATGGATGTTTTTGCTGGTAACCTTAGTGGCAACTCTTTACACAAAATTGTTGTTTTCCCTCCCTCACCGTACTGTCACACACGACCAACACTTTTATTGGGACTCCACAGCTCATATTCAAATTATGTTTTGATTGTTCGCCTTGAGTAACACATCACGCCTCACGTAAGCCAAAGATTTCAATACTTGAGTAACACAGGTGTACGCAATAGAAATTGACAGCTGCAAGATAAAAACAAAAAAAAAAAAAACAATCAATTGACTACCTGCTCAAAAAATGTTGACGTGTTGGCAACTTTGGAAAGCTCAATGAACTGCTGGCATCGTGCTGTGTATCAAAACTTATATATTCTCCAGACTAAAATAATATCAATCAACAATACACAAAGGTTAGGAAACACTGATGGTTGTAACCACACTAAACTTACACAACCTGAATTTCAAAAGGCTTCACTAATATAAAATGAAACACCATGTAATCAATTCTTATTGTTTTCCGTGTAAACTTGACAATCCCCAAACCGCCCCAATTCTAGCTAGAGACGGCTATTGTATTTTATCGTCATTGGATGCTACACAGTGCAGCACTTTGTCCGTTGCCTAGCAATGAATCATTAGGCCAAACAATCATTAAACGGCTTGTCCTCTCTCTTACCCTCGAAAATGTAATGTATAAGCAGTGATTACAAGCATTTCCCCTTTTGTACAGGTAGCTCCTGATGGCTCCCTGCAAGCTGCTGCTCCCCCCGAAACGGTTGTGTGGAGTTTACTGACATGATAAGGACATCCCCGTGGTTGCTTGCCTTTTGTTACTTTTCCTATTATGGGCTTGCATCAGACATTTGTGTGAAACAGCAGCTGTCAGACAGTCACTGCTAATTACAGACAGAACCACAAAAGCCCATGCAGAGTTAAGTCCACCAGGTAAGCCATAGAGTCCAACACTTGCATTAAATGCCAGAGTTTTATACCACTGATGAAGCAATGACACTGACCCAAGAGAAACGAGAGCAAACATAGTCAATGGATTGATGAGAGCGTGGCGGCACTTCTTTTAAAATGCCCTCTAAAAATAAGATCATTCTGAGATTTTTTAAAAAATATTACTACTAAACTATTTTTTAATTAATGAAGGGGCCACACAGAGTGTGGTCATGGGCCACAGCCGCCACTTGCCCATCCCACACTTAGCTCTTCCGGCACCCTAAATTATGCATGTGGTACCCCTTAAAGATTAAGTCAACCCCCCCCAAAATTCTTTGGAATAATATGTGCGCCTTCACTCATCTAAACATGGCATTATGAATAATATTGTGTTTGTGAAATATGAATTAAGCTGCAAAATCCTCCTGTTTTAGCCATCATTGCTCAGAGCTCAGATAACAACAAATCATGGCTCAGCTTCAAAAAACCCTTATTTCAGCAGAGGAATCTTGTCCAACCACCACACAACTGTGATTTTCAAAATGTAATCCCATAATGTACACCGATTCATGCTTTTGTCGTAGTAGTTCAGCATACTGCAGTTGAATGTAATAATGCTAATATTGGCATAATGTGATGATTGAAAAAAAAAGATAGATGGAAATGCTTTGGCACAGCTAGATGACATTGAGCACTTTCCCAGTGACTCGCTAATGTGGCTAATGATTGAGCCACATAAGCACCCATGATGTTGTGGCTAACTACACTAAAGTGTGGCGAAGATGATTTTATTTTGTTTATCCATGTTGGATAAGAGGTTTCATGGCTCATTCCCAACCCTGCCTGTTGTTGTTTTAATCTGTCAGCTTTATACCAGCACTGGAGACCTCAAATCGTTGAGTGTCAAAAAACTTTTTGAGTTTGTCTTTGTCAATAAAAATATAACCACCTATATCTTTAGTATTTTCCGCCACAAGAACGTGATGCAAAGGTTCACCAATCACCACTTATCACGAGCTAGTTTTTGGCTCATCAGTTGAATTAAGATGAATACAAAAGGGCACATGGTAGTAACTGAAGATGTAAACAAACAAAACAGGCAAACAATTTTTACGTATTCACCGACTTCCTTTGGGCTGTGGCACTTAATAACACAAACTAATTGACGCAAAAACACAATCTGTGCCAAAGCGCATTCAATATTAACCACAAACCTTTACTGGAAGGCTCAAAGCCAGCGACGAAAAAAAGATTAGAATTATGGACTTCCATTAATTCCTAAAACAGATTAGAAATGAATTAAAATGAGCACAGGTTAAACTGCGACTGCCCTGGGTCTAAAAACCATGCACGGCAAAACGATACCCGCGCTGCATATGACACTGCTAAATCCTCTGTGATTACCTAAAACATGGGGATTAGTTTCCAGAGTGTTTAAAAAACCCCCACTAAGAATGAGTGACAGCGTCGCACTTAGCTGGCCAAGAGACAGAAGAGCAGAACGAAAGCAAAGTGATTTCTCTATTCAGTGGTGTAGAAAATAGCAAATTATTTCTCTTAGTAAACTACAAAATGACATTTGTGTCTGGGCTTGCTGATTGATTCCTACTGGGAGTTCCGAGTCATGTATGTGCACTGAAAACCACTACTACGATGGCATCGCGTATGAACAGCGGGCACTTTATAGATGACTAATAGATGATTTATTTTCAGTTCAATATGGTCAAAAGGTGAATGATCCATTCATCCATCCAGTTGAGGATGAGCCGGTACAGGCCAAAGGCTAGACTTACTCTTTTTAGTGATAAAATAAAATAGAACCATCCAGAGGAAAAAAAAAAAAAGTTAAGTACATACTGTACAAGTACAAAAAGTGGGTAATAAGTGAGCATAGCACTATGTATAACCAGAGGTGTAAGTAAAAGTGCTATATTCTCTGTATTCAACAGAAAATATAGATCTTATTAGTGCACTGAACAATGACAACAATCTTTTTTTCCCCTCAGTTTCTGAAAGCAGGTAATGTGAATAGTACCAAGTATATGCGTGAAATACCAAAATCATATCATCCAAATTGAGTTTGCAAATAAATATAAAATGTTGGTACAAGAGACTAATAACACACACTACATAAAAACCTTAGAAACATGCAAATAGTTACAGAAATTGCATCTTAATGGCCATATAAGAGGATGGACAGTGACGTACTCTCAGAGAGAAAAACACCTCGTCCGCAATGCAGAACTTGAGTAAGTTGGAATTCCAGGTTCGGAAAGGGTTTTATGAAACAATAAAATTTGACAATAGAACAAACGTGTTTCTCTTTTGTATATAAACAACCATTTTAAGTTCTTAAATTTACACTGAGCACAGCAATTAAATGTACGTTCTTGTCGAGACAATTTCAGTGGGGCAATTTTAAACTAATTTCTACATTACATTTCAAACTTAGTATGGTACTTGCGAATGTGTTGTATGCTTTTATAGCAAAGTTATATAGTTAAAAAAACAAACAAAAGAAAAACAATCTCAAAAGTCCAAACCAAAACTCAGGACTCTAGTAGAATCATTTCCCATGATTCCCAGACACAGAAGCAGGAGGTATTCCTCGTGCAGGCATAATGAAAACATCTAGACACCTGCTAGCATAGAGAATGGATGTGGCTAGAAATGGCAACGCAAACATAATCGGAAGGAATTCGAATTAAAGATGACAAACCTAAAAAAAGACACTTATCCATACAGAGGGAGGGCACACCACATTACAAGGCGCACTGTCGATTTTGGAGAAAATTAAACAGATTTTAAGAGCGCCTTATGGTCTGAAAAATGTGGTCGTTGCTTTTTCTCGCCAGAGTTCAGACATTTATTTGCCTGCTATTTTGCTCTTCAAAGGTGGATATGCTCTTCTTTATTGCGGTTCCAGTAGGCCAGATCTCATGACGCTGGTATCGATTGATGTCGATAGCCAACACACAAAAGAATGCCATGAAACCATCACACGCTTATATCTTTAATCCTACACATGCTCATGGGGCTGGAGTCTCACCTTTAAAAACTTGTGTATCTTTATATTACAGACGCATTTTCCGGAAAGCTTTCAATTCAATTTTAGCTTTAAAGTGTTCTTCTGCACTGCACATGTAAAGAATCTTAAGTTTGAAAATGAACATCTGCAACAAATGTCATTATTAGAGACATTCAATGTTTTGTTTTGAATAACCCTATTGGAGTAACGGCTGAGTAAATGCTTAGTTAAAAGTTTGACAAACAACCATTGTGTTGAAAATGCTCTCAGAATGTCTGCTTGATGGTCATATTGTCATTTTGCGATGAATCAGTCAAACAAGCACTTTTTTTGTGCATGTAGAATATTTTAACTCGGATGTAATCATCTAAATAAGCACACATTCAAATGAGACGGCACCATAACAATTAGCCCAATGCTATTGTCCCCCCCCCCCTCCCTGAACGGTGGAGCCGAGATGCTGAGTCATGGTTCTGTAGAACAATTGCAGTGAGTCATTGCTTGCGTCAGATCCTATTTTCATGCTACATCCAAATAAATGGTTTCCTCGTCTTGGTGTGCTTTCTTCTGCCGCCACAAATATTCTTTTATAGCAGCATGGAGATAATGTAAAGAAAATATTATGAGTTTCTTAGTCGATGTATTCAGCCAAATGTATTACCGATACTTCCCACGTGGGAATTATCAGCTAAAGGACAAGAAGTGCAACTGCTTTGCATTCTAGCCCCGTGGCAACTCTGGAAACAAACGGCGCTCAGCCACTAGCTAGGGCATAGAATGGCAAGTGATATATGAATTCAGTAAAAAAGAAACAAATAAATAAGACTGCTTATAAAATGCGAATTGTCGAAGTAATTCTTTTCCAAAAATGACAAACTATTCATGTTCCATTTTCCTAAAAACAACACTTATATGATTTTTATGTCCATTGTTGTTTTTATAGCATAATAATTCTGTTCAAATTGTTACTGTTGCTTTCGCCTGCATTGTTTCCTAAAAACAACATAAACGTTTAAGTTGAACTATCCAAAAAAGCTGTTAAACCGTTATTATTTATGTTAATTGCATTGCAGCATTTATCGCATCATATTTTGCTCTTGAACAATCTTTTCCTGTTTACAAATAGATAATGTTTTATGTTGCGCATATCGTTCCCAGACTATACCCAAAGTGAACCAATCCATGACCTAAAAAACAAGGTGCATACAAAAACACGGCATACAGTTAGACACCTATGCTACAAAATATTAGAAAATGGTGTTGCAATAGCACTGCAAGCTACAACCGCAGTAATAAAAAGATAGTTAAATTCGAGTGGACCCTCAACTGTGGATCAGCTAAAGCGGCTAAGGTTTGAAGAAGCACCGAGAGTGAAAATGTCGACTTTGTGTTCTCGTACTCAAGGATTTGTGAAGGTTTCCTAAGTGTTGTGTCCCTCTGAGATGTTCAAAAGGATGCACTTGAAAGCTATTTAAAACTTCTTTTTTTTTTTTTCTTTTTGGTATTTTAACTGTCCTGTCATGTTTGTTCCTTTGGAACACTACCAAAATTGAGAAAGCTAACCCATTCAGACAAACCTTTGTGCCATTTGCTGGCCAACATACTGTATTAAAAACAAGCATTAGAACAAGGCAACAATATACTTTAGGCTCTCTATATAATATTGACATGGGTCAATTTAGATACGTTGAGGTAAACGGAAAGCAAGCCTGACAACGTATTACCAGACACAGTTCACCGAATTTTCAGCCTGAAACAAACATAAAAACACATATACGTTAAATCCAGCACTGACGCGGATGACGCAGCAAAACCTGCTTGATTCCGACAAGGGTACAACCTGACGTTTGAATACCACTTTTCACAAGCACAAATGCCTCTAATATGGTCCGGAGGGAATGTGGATTTAACCAACTTGTTAATCACTCACTGTCTCCTCGATGATAACATAGACGTCTTTTCTGAAACTTACCAGCGGTTAAGTCCTTGTTGAGGTCGATGAAGGCATTAGCGTGAGGGATGCGCATGTTGACGGGTGCACTCAGCGCACTCTGACACACAGGATCCCTAAAAAAGGTGGAGCGGAAAGCTGATAAATTTGGAAGCTCACTAATATTTTTTGGAAGATAATGCAACCTAAAAGTCTTTTTACTGGCAAATCTTCCAAATGATGATCAAACTTTGATTCACACATGTGGCGTAGGCAAAAAAGCTTTAGCATCGCTCATCAGTTTAGGATAACTTCTACTGATACGGAATACCACCCCAAAAAAAAATAAAATGCACAAAAGGGGGGTACTGCCCTTGTCTTGACTTACAAATGTACTTTGCTGCTTGTAACTGTACATTGCTTGTATAGATAGATGAACAAAGACATTTGCAATTACTAAATAACAATTTTAGGACAAATTAGGTGAAACTGGATAATTTCCAGTCACTGTTCTAAACAGATTGGTGATGCCAAATAGTGCAGCTTTCCTGCCTACGCTATTTGTGTGGGCTGAGCGAGGTGTCTGATTTCAACTGATTTTCAAGGAGACACTAGGGTAACGTTTTTCTTCTTTAGACACTTGTTAAAAATGTTTAGCAACAGAACAGATACTTTAGACATTTGATAAAGAATATTTTTTCGCAAAAATACCAATCAGTATTATTTGGAACACCCTATTAAACAGATATAAATATATATCACCTATTGGTCAGAGAGCAAAACTCAGTGGTCGACGTGCCCGTAACTCCAAATATATCCGGTATCATGTCACCGTTGAAACTGCAACAAAATATCAATTTGTCAGCATTAAAAATATCATACTTGAATATAAACGGGAATAAAACGAGTGGAAATAACCTTTAATGTCATTCATACTTACTCCATCACCAGAGGTTGATCCCTGAAGGTTTTATTCAGCTTGAGCCAACCGGTCATATCTGCAGAGAGCCAAACACACCTTTATCTTATTCCTCACTAAAATGTAAAATGTGCCTTTTCCTCAGTCCATTTGCATAAACATACCTAATGTCTGGTTGTCCCCCCAAAAGATGAAAACAGAGGATGCCATTAGATTAATTTGAGCTGTGAGGAGAACATCCATCTGGGAATCTCCATCATAGTCGCCGGGCACCACACTGGTTAGGACTGTGTCACTGTATTCAACACATTAAAGGGAAGTTTTTAAAAAAATTTTTTTTTTAGATTTTATACAAACAGTATCTTAAGTGTCTATCTAGACCAGACATGGGCAAACTACGACCCGGAGGCCACATGCGTTTTAATCAGGCCCGCCGAACTTGAAAAAATTAAATAAGTAAACCTTGTTGTTTTATTTTCCCTGTAATTCTAATGTGTCCCCACTAGGAGGCGCAATCTAAGACAGCTATTTTTTTGTAATGCGTTTGTTCATTTTCATGTAAAATAAAAGCATATATTTTCTCGATATACTAGATGTATTTTTTTTGTCCGAAGAAGTGAGGTTACCAAACCACTCCATCCATGTGCGGCTGGTCCGGCCCCTCTGTCAAATTTTAGAACCCATTGTGGCCCACGAATAAAAAAGTTTGCTCACCTCTGATCTAGACCATCAAATGAAACATCAACATGAACTTTTGTGAGCTTCCCATTTCCTAAATTTACATTAGCGAACCTGTCTAAATTTTTAGCGAACTGCAATGTCGCCGAAAAAGAGTGCCACTCCCACGCTGAGTTTCCCCACCCATTACTTCACAGTGGCTTCCTGATGATCAAAAGCCATTTCCAAGCAATAAACTCCACAACAACAACAATTCAGGAAAAGCTCAAAATCACCTTGACTGTGGTGGACCTACCAGTTCATCAGTTGATAACAGCTAGCTCCCCCATGTGAGTTAGTCAGTGCACAATTAAACATTAATAGTCTGATATGCATTTTACAAATGGGATTCTCTATATATGACTATGTTAACATTTGAATACATTTGTTAATAGGAAAGTAGTCATCAGTATTTTTACACTAGGGACCAGGACCTGGCGCGAATCGCAAGGGTTTACTGTAATTCAAATGGAGTCTTTCCTGGTTACTTGTACATTTAAAGTTAGATACTGTAAGAGTGTTTAAAGTGTAATTAATGAAAACACAGTCACCTTGGTAAGATGCCTTTTGAGATGTGCACCTTGGGCTTAAAGTAAGGTGCTTTGGAGTCAGCCAAGAAGATTACCAGCTCGGACTCTAAAATGAAACAAAGTAATGATAAAAGATAAGTAAGTGAATGTGCAAAAATATTCAAAATAATATGTCAGTTAGTAAACATACGCTCCCTGATGATGAAGATGTCTGTCTGCTTGTCGGCGTTAAAGTCGCCGAACGCCGCCACCGTGCCGTTGTTTTCGGCACCGAACAGGTCGGTCGTGACATCCTGGAGGGCAAGCGTGTGGTACCAGGTGACAAATTGCAGCAAAAAAATCAAAACAGTCCAATTTGATGAGGACATCTCGCAGGTAGCAGTGTACCGTTTGACAACACCGACCGTCATTCGGCATGCCGCTTTACGGCAGAGGTGAAATAACAGCATTTTTACATTGACCGAGGCATTGAACGGAAAAATGTGGGTGATGAATTACATTAATATTTTATTCATTTATATAAAGGATAAAATATATGTATTGAGATACTGTAATTAGGTACAACTGTGTTGGATTTTAACTTCCGTGTTTACGTTAGTGTCGTACTCGGATAGTTTGACAGTTGTCAGCAACAGCGAAGCAATGGTATTAGTATCAGCCAAGCCGGATATAGAAGATTTTGTTTCAAAATAAAAACTAAAGAAACAGCAATCGTAATTCAATTTTATTGCAAATAACGGACCTAGTAAAAACTAAGCAATATAATTTATTACATTTTATAATTATTGTTTGTTATTTCAATTTATAATCACGTTGTTTTCACACACGAATTACTATACTAGTTATTTTGAAAGTGTATCCCAGAAGCCTCTTGTACACACATTAAAACTTGAGTGCCTTTGCAAACCATGGCGAGCTTGGCTGATGTCGGTTGGAAACTGCTGGAATTTAAAGCCCGATCGAAAAGATCAGGTCAGATTTACCCTTTTCACCTCGCCATCTTACTACAAATTTCCTCTTTATTGTCTGTGTCTGCGTGCCCCTGGCATGTTTGTAAAGCGGGGCGGTTGAATTTGTACTGGATATGCTGACTAGCCCCAAGCGTGAAAGGTCAGAGGTTTAAATGTGCAACATTCGATGAGGGCTATTTTGAGATCTTCTCACTTCTGCCATGGCTAAATTAGCCTGGCTTCTGATGCATTATGATGCATCTTGAGGTACAAGAAGATTTTGAAGAAAAAAAAAAACAACAACTAAAATAACAACAAGCAGACACTTGCTGTAACTTGTATGCTGTATTTTTCAGAGAAAGCAATAAAATAGGAGGTAAACTTTGTACTGAATGAAGCACACAGCGAAAACTATGCAGTGCACACAAAATGTTCTTTATATATGTATGTGTATGTATGTGTGTGTGTGTGTGTGTATGTATGCATGTATGTATGTATTTTTATTCTTTTTTTTAATACAAACTTTTACCAAATTTGCTAATATTACATTTATATTAAGAAAATCCAAGACAATCTTAAAATAAAAATACGGGGCTGTTGTAGTAACAATAACAACTGTTACCATCAATTCCTCTTTCATTGAAATACGGTGGAGGTGGTTGTGATGTCATGCATGTTGGTGCCTCTTGAGCAACAGGGACATTTTGCAATGGAAGTCGTTTAAAAGTAGATTGCTGCAGACTTTATCCTGTCACTCTCCCACCTGTTTTCTGTACAAGAGCAAGAAGTAAATACATCATTGATTTAATATAAAACAACAGCCTGCAGTCCATACAAAACACATTCTATTTTTACTCCATCTGAAATTGGGTTTGACAAAATATTAAGAACATGCAAGACTATCCAACAGCTCTTCAAGAAGCACATATTTCTTAATTTTTGGAATAAACACCTCTAATGAGTCAGATTGTGATGACATTGCAGAGCTGTTGTAAACTTTGCAATTGAAAGAACTTTTAATGTAAATTCTTGGGAAATTTGCAATGTGGTAGTGATGTAACATGACTTTTTTTTCCCATTGTCACTCCATAGGATAATTTGTTGCATGCCTTCTTTGTGATAACACCATAATCATGTAATTCAATGTTAATTCATGCATGTGTCCAAATCTTAATGTCTGCTACTAACTGCCTCCTGCTGTAGATTTGTGATTTAGCCGAGAGAAAAAGAGAGAGAGAGAGAGAGACGATTGACCTTAATTTCACCTTTTGAAAATGGCTGGGATAAAGCGGCCTCATCAAAAAGTCCAAAGACTGGGTAAGTAGCAGCGAGTTTAGAGGAACAAATAAAACTTAATTCATGGGGAAAAGAAATTGCATGGTCAATGAATGAACAGCAAATATGTCATGTTGACGAAAGTATTGGGACACTTTCCACCTCTCTAAGTGAAATGTGTAGGAAAAAGCGCAGTTGTTCCGCTATTCATCAACCGTTAAAGTTAAATCTATTATAGAAATGGTTGGGTCTTTGAAGTGCATGTGTGCCCAACAGGTGTGGAAAAGCTCTTGTTACTTGTCTATTTCCCAAAATATCTATGAACGAGCTGTCTTGAATTTTGCTGGTTTGTGATGTAATAGTATGGCTAATTTACATAATCCTGCCCCCACATTGAATTTAACCTATGATTTAACATCCTGGTTTTGCGGACATTTTCCATTTTCAAGAGGCATCTGAACCTTCAGACGAACCATCATGTTAAAGCCAAAATGTAAAAAGAGCTCCAGTGACTTTTCAATGTGATTTATGAAATATTGCCTTTTGACTGAAAATAATTTTCTCTTTACGGGAGCTTGCCCCCATTCCTCCTCCTCCACAACCTGCACTCTACCACTATGAGTAGACGCATGTTACTCCTGTTCTGCCCCTGATCGTCATGGTAATAAAAGGCAGCCTTGGTATCCAGTCATGAAAATATCATATAATGTCTCCTTTAAGAATTTCCCCAAGCTTAATTGATTTATTTCAAAGGAATTGACCAGGTTTTGTGTCCTACTACTTTTGTCCATCCAGTTTTGGTGCGATATTAATAATTACGCTTTATGTTTGAAGTGATGATGTGGTCATAACTTTGAGACAGTTACAGCCGAATAGTGGTCGTATCTCCTGTAGGGGCTATGCCACAATTGAACAAATAAACACCTCACCTTACCTCAAATGAGCTATTCATCAGGAAAAAATAAATAAATAAATGGTGGGATCACTAGATGGCTTTAACTGTAACTATGATAGCGCCATTTGTTAAAGGGGAAGTCAGTAAATGGTCAGTAAATCACTTTGATATTGGACTGGACTGTGTTTAAAACAAATAAAAATGCAGGATAGTTAATGTAGTAATGGAATTATAGGAGAGCAGGTACACATGAATGATTCCATGTTAGAAAGTAAAATTGGAATGTTGAACTTCACATCTACACTCATCAAAAGAGCTTTATCTTTTACCCTTTGTCACCATCCCCTGAAACTTTTAATATGATGGCAATTATGCTAATTTCAATGAGAATGTGAAATGTTCACTACCTTGTGGTGTTGACCTGCGGTCAGGTCTATTAAAATGCAAATCACAGAGACAGCGTCAGAATCTGAAGATAGGGAGGGGGGGGGGGGTGAGTTTGACTTGAGGGGATTCCCTCAAAGTCTTCTACTGCTCGTGGGCCACGAAAAGTACTTCACTGTAGACTGTCTTACCTTACTTTTATGTTTTGTAGTCAATGAAAGTGTAAAATTATGAAAAAAAAATAATTGTACTGCGGGAGAGTGAATTCAATTTTCTCAAAGGAAATAATGGGAAGAGAGAAAACAAATTGCAATGTCTGTGCCATCATAAAACCTTTATTAACTGCGCTGCCAATAGCAAAATTAATATTGTATTAACTGTCACACAAGTGTAAAAATAACATCAGTCACAATCTCATTCCTAACGTTTTGTAGTCATGTAGTCAGACTCGCTCATTTCGAGAGAGGTTGGACTGTCTTCTAACCTGGAGAGAGGTGCCGAGCAGGTGTGGTCATACTTATTGGCGCCCAACTTGGTGCTTGTATGTTGGGGTTCACCCCAATGGATGGTAGGGTCGCCTCCCTTCGCCTTTAGGTGGGGCCGCGCGTCGATAGTGTTTGGAGTCTTAGGAGGGGCTTCTGGAGTGCTCGCATTAGGGACTCCTTCGTTCTGCTGGGGGAGGGGACTTCATTCCTGATGTGGGCAGAGTCTCACGACTCAAAGATGAGTTGTCCTATTTCTGTGATTGTGGTCGCTGAGTTTGTTAAAAAGTTCCTTGGTTGCAAGGTCTGATTAGTGTGAGCTGTCTTGGTGGACTCGCCTCTGCAACATCACATGGACTTTGGGGTCAGTGTCTCTGGCAGGGTTGGCGTTCCCTCTTTTTAAGAAGCAGGACCTCAACAGTGTGTCCCAGCTAACGTCGATCACACTTCAGACATGTTTGTCATGATTTTGTCCATTTCCGACCAGGAAAACCAATTGCCTGACAATCTTATATCTTATAAGATTGTCTTATGAGATTGTCCTTATGTGTGAGGTGAAAAGAGTCCCGACAATAGGGTCGAAAACTATTTGGGCCCAACATCTTAAAAACTGAACTTCAATATTTTTACGACCAAAAATCTTTATGTGTGTGTGTGGGGGGGGGGGGGATGATAACGTCTCCCGAGCCAGTTGATTCCACAGTCTGTGACGTGAGTTATTGTAGCCAATCAAAGAATTTCGCTTACTGACCAACAATGAAACAGCGGTAAATAAAACAAAGTAATGTCCTACCCGATCTGAATCCATCTAGGGCGGGGGAGGAACTGTTTGAGTAAATTCACCAACCAGCCAACCTTCTCTAGTGGCTTGGATATGCGGTTGGGTGACTGTATGACTGCAGTCAGCTTGGTCTGCATTACTTGACAAAGTTTCCCTTGCGTAATGTTTTGTTTTGTGTGACTTTTTTTGTGTAACTTTTTTTCCGTACAGTAATGAATCGTGTGAAGTATTAAAATTTAGTGCAACCTTTTGAGGCAACATCCGCAAATTCCAAAATTGGATATCTTTTTAAGTTCCACTGTTATTCCTATGGGCAAAAAATGTACTGTCGTCTTAACAAAGGTCAACCAGCCTCATGACAAAAATATCCCCGCAACGTTAAAATGGGAAAAGTAACACTCGATTCCTCTCTCAGGATCCATTTATGAGCCCCTCAAGCTGTCCATCCTCCACCGCGAAGATGAGCCTCTATGGGAGAAGCTGGACCGCTACTACAATGCTGGTTAGTACACTTATCTCCGATCAGCATGTGAGGCGACGCCATGTAAGTGGTGTACAATGATCGCCAAGCGGGGGCTCCACAAAGCACACAATAGCCCGCAAAGTAGAGCCGGACTATTGAGTTTATGATTTCATCTGACACCTTCCTATTGTTAAGCGGTGTGTCTGTGTTTGTGGGGTGTTTCAGGTAAGTGCGTTCCTGGATGCTGCAGCTGACAAAACACGTCCTCTGCAGGAGGAGCATCGATTAAAGGCAATTTCCTGACCAAAGTGCTTTTTCCTGTCCTCGTGTTCCATGAAACACAGCATTGGTTTTATGTGCCCAAGGGATGGCGAGAGTTTTACTTGTTACCCATGCAAGAAACTTATTTGAAGGTGGATAGTACATTGGTAGAGACGGGTATGATTAAACCTCATCCGATTGTCTAAATAGTCTTGGATCATGTGGAATTTTGGTTGGTCTGATGGTTACATGAATTATTTGAGATTTTCTTGAAGCGACTGTGCAAGCAACGTACTTACATCTCTCAAGAATCTCTTTGAACATGTGGAATTGGCTTGGTCAAGATCTTATTAATCTTTAGAGGTACCTGTTTTGTTTTGACAATAGGTTAGACAGTATGTACTCCGGCAAAGGAAGGGCCTGGAATGAATAGAATATTGTAAGATGAAAATTTCTTTGATCATGTTCAATTTGAAAGGTCTGATGTTGATATCATGACAAATGTCATGAAATATGATGTCTATGAGATTTGTCACAAGGCCAAATACAATGTCAGGGTGCAATTTTGCCTAACTTGTTAATCCTGCCTTGAAGGGCTACAAATGTAGAAGTAAATGTGTAGAAATCAAGTTGAACTTTATTTTGGACTATTTGGAAGTAAGAAATAAAATGTTTAATTGGGATTTTTTTTTTTGGTGCATTCTGCTTTTCTCCTGATAGCTGTCACATTGTGTGCGCTCGGTGAAACAACGGGTGGTAATTACCGTAATTTAGAGACCAACAGGTGATCCGAAGCACGGAAACAAGTCTCGGCGTCAAGCTTATTTAATTGTGTCGGGTGGCTGTTATAGGAAGCGCCTGTCCAATTCCAGTGCTGGGAACAAAGCCAACATCGTTATCGGCAGCACCCAGACCCATCTGCCAATATATGCTACCTGCTCTCGCTCACTGTGTCGGGTGGTGAGGCTGGACGACAATGACTAATCAAACTCGTTGTGCTTCCTCCTTTTTGTGTGTGCGTGTCCTTGATGTTGTGCCGCAAAACTGTCCACAATGCCGCCGCTGTGATTGACTCTTCATGTGTACATCCACTATGATGATGTTTTAAAGCTCATTTTGAAGCAGGTGGGGGGGAGAGTTGTCCCTGACACCAGTCTTACCCATCGATATGGAATTAGGTGTGTTTGACTTGCAAAAAAAAAAAAAAAAGTCTTAAGAATCCATGCTAAAATAGAAACTGGTGTTTGATCATTTTGGTTGGAAGGAACCATTTTATGAGAATTCTAGACAACTCCTGTGCGTGTGTGTGTGTGTGTGTGTCCGTGTGCGTGCAAGTAATCGAAATTCAATTCCGATTAACGATTATTACACTCAACAATTACAAAATTGGCATAATGGTAAAAACTAATTATTTTGTACAGTATATATATATATATATATATATATATATATCACAACAAATGTTAAAATAGTACTCATTTAACAATGTCTAATACTATAGTTAGTATACTTGAGTTCAAAATTTGAGTGTTTTATTGAAATTGTACATAGCAACTCCAGTGCGCTGTTTCTTTATACAAGGAAACATACTCAAATGTATACATTTGCAGCTCGTTTTATAGAAAATCCAGTCTGAACAGAATCTACATATTTATAGTGTTTCAAAGTATTAGATTTGTCTTAATATTGTTAACATTTAACTATTATTTTGTTCACCCCTCAAAAAACAATCATTTGAATAATTATGATTTCAATAATTACTAAAATAATCATGATCAATTTCCGAATCGAGCAGCCCTACGCGGATGTGTGTCTATGAAACTAAATTGCAACTCTTGACCCTACTTACAGCTTTTGAAAGCACTTTTTACAGCCTCAATGCAACAATCTGGACAGGCTTCCGGGTTGTTTACCTGCTGCTTACCTTTTCTTTGATGAGGGCTTTGACCAGAGTGATTCTTTTGCTCTGTTCATTGGTAGAGCATCTCTGTGTGATGGTCAATAGTCAGATTATATAAATGAGGCATATTGCGATAGCGCAACACCACACACATTTTCAGAGAAAGGCAGATAACTAAAGATTAATTGGGTTGGTTCATTTCATATCTGATGGGTGCTTGAGCATTCCAGCAATCACTTATTTCTGTACGGATATTTCAAAGTTAATTTTTCACAATATGTCCCTTTAAAAAGTGAGAGCACGCAATTGAGCCCAGCTCAGCGTGTCCCCTGAGAACCAAAACGCGATAATGTCGTTTTGATGTTTTCCAGAATGAGCCGAGAAGCACACATCAACCAAATCAGCTTGGCACGTAAATGAGCGGCGTAAGGAAACACGCACACAAAAAAGTAGTTTGATCTCAAAATGTCTCCCAAATGCAAATGAAAGTTTTTTTTTTTTTTATTATTGTTTTTTTTTTCCGGAGTATATTTTGACATCCATCAAGATAATGTTTCACTGCCGGATGATTTAGAACGGACTATTCTGCTGCACAGAGGAATGATTAGGAGAGACAATGGGATGGGAGGGGGGCCAGACATGGGGAGCCAAACAAAAGATGACAATTGAAGGGGAAAAAAAGTGCTTTGATGTTGGTGAAATTTCCATTAAAATTATGTTGATGGATAAGAGGATTGTGGATAGTGAGACATTAGTGACTCCTACTCATCCATTACATTTGGATGCTTTTATTTTTTTCTTTTACATTGGGTACACTTTAGACAAATATTCCTATTCTGTCATGCACAACTTCTGAGTGATTTTCCTGCAAAACATTTGGGGGATTTACGGGGCCTTTATTTGAACTTTTGGATGTCTTGCCATCATGCATTTAGTTACCTGTGTAACTTTTTGTGTTTCTTTGCGGTAGCACAACTCATTAGATTACATTTATTTGACCTTGCCTTCCTTTAGTTGGATTTACAGTAAAATTGTTTTAAATGTGGCTTTTTTTAACCCCATTTTGGCGCTTTATGGTTTATTTATTTCAACTTGCTCAATTTTAATGTGGATTTATTTTTTTATTGTGTTTATTTCACCCTTTTTTATCTTTTTGTCATTGCTCTATGGCATTATTTCAATACTTTTGCCTCCCATGAATCTTGCAGAGCATCAACTGTTTTGATAATTGATGTGCACATGTATTTCAGTTAATTCATGCATAGAAGGTGGATTTAAACGCCTTCTCTACTTTTGATGAGACCATATGTTCATCTGTCAAGTGTCTCAGCTGGTCTAAATCTTTCACTATCTCTGGCTGTGTAACAAACGACCAGCAGAATGGGTGTCGCCTGTCATTTGTGGCTCCTAACGCGCTGATGAAAAATGACATGATCTTCCACAGATAGATTAGTCACCTCTACAGAAGTGCTACCGCCATGTGTGTAAAATTTATTAATGAATATGTCAGAGGCTTGGATTGTGACATATTTCTGCATATCGTCGCTGCCCTGTGGAAAAAAGACACGTCCAATTTTCCCATTTAAAAAAAAAATAAAAATAAATCACGTTAATGATGTAACCCGCAAACCCCATTAATATAAACATGAGAAAAAATTGGTGAAAAGTGTTTTTCACTGGTGGAGTGTATCATATTCAAACTTAAATATTTTTTTTAATTAATTTTTTTAAATAAATATTTTCCATAAATCAATTTTGTCAAAAATGCATTAAAATTGTTTGCAAGGGTGTAAAAACAAAAACAAAAACGGCATACATTATTTGTGTTTGTCAGACCAGACCATATTGTGGCAAGGGGCAGCAGATCAGGATTTTTTTCGGTGGCTTCATTTGATCTTTGCAGCTGTACCTGATGTTTGGGTGTCTGCTATTTTAGAACGATGGTGGGCAAAATGTTGTGCCCAAGGTCCATATTTAATTTTTAAAAGAGACCGATGGACCAGGCCATTCTTAGATGATCTTAAATATAGAGGTGAGCCATACTTTGACCACCTCTGTTGAAGTCCAACTGTTGCTTGAAATTCATGTCTATTTACCGAGCCTAGCTGAAAAGTCATGTGCGGAGAAACTCAGTGTGGGGGGTGTATGACTGGCATGACATGTCAAATTGCAACATCACAATCTAATAATAATTCTGAAAGACTTGCTTGCAGACACATTTTTTTGGGGATAGATGAGTAACAAAAGATATATTTGATGTTTTTTTTTTTTGTGCTTACTCTTTGAATGTTCAAAAGAATTACCTTGTGTAACACCTCAAATTTTCCCATTGTGGGACTAATAAAGGACATCTTATCTTATCTTATCTTATCTTATCTTTCCTTCCCACAAGTTGCATACTCAACTTGAAGAGCAGGACTCAAGCTGAAGATGCGGGTTTACAATTTTCACTAAATCACCTTCATGCATGTTTCATCATCAGCTGTGCCTCTTCGCGTGATTTCATCAAGACTTGTTTTCCTTTTTTTTTCGGTCTCTTGCCAGTCAAAACCACCATACTCAACTACCAGAGTCCCACCACCGGCCTCTTTCCCGTCAAGACCTGCTCCACATGTAAAGAAGCCAAGGTGCGGGACTCCCTTTACTGTGCGGCGGGAGCCTGGGCGCTGGCCATCGCATACCGGTCAGTATTGCACGACACCAATGGATGGTAATATCTGGGATAAGCAGCATGTGGCTCATAACCCACGGTTATTTCCAACAAAACGATATACAATTGTATTCAATATGACAAGACATTTTTTTTATTTACTGCTACTAGTTTCAAAGTCAATCTCCTCTCTTCTTCAGGAGATTTTTATAGGGGAAGTCAACCCAAATATTTTCTTTACGAGAATATGTTCCATGTAGGCCCACTAGTCGAAACATTCTGATTAATATTGTGTTCGCGGAATATGAGTTAAGCAGTAAAATCCACCCCATTTTTAGCCATCCCAGGGGGCGGCCATTTTGTTACTTCTGTGCACTGAAAATGACATCGCACTTGCTCAGGGCTCAGATGCATATGATCAAACATTCTATTTAAAAATAAAAAAATAGGGGGGGGGTTGATTTTCCCTTTAAGTCCTCTTTGTCGATATTTTTCGTCAGTTTATCTTGCCTTTTATATATTCAATAACTTTCTACAACTTCTCAACATTTTTTCCTCATCTCATTACCACAAATTTCCTGCCAGAAGTCATTTTACCCAAAAACAAAAATCATAATTCCTATTCAAAGTTAGGCCGTGTAAAAAAAAATAAATAATGAAGACATTTTATTTGGGAAAAAGGTGAGACTAAAAAACCGAAGGCCAATCACCCTGCCATTCCACACACCCCCGCGCACGCACACACGCAATATTGCTTTATGTTCTTTTCTTCCACTGAATCACTTTACCAATCGTTCATGCCCTCTGTGGCTGCATTTGTCTTTGATTGGCTATTTTAGTTGGGCAAAAACAAACTAAAAGAGCCATGAGGACTGAACTAGAGTGAGTGAAGATGTGACGAAGAAAGGGAAGAGGGGATAAAAATGAAGGCAGATAGAAGGGGAGGGACGTTAAAAATAGAGCGTTGTGATGTGACCGGCGGTGGATCGGAGCCATCAGTCACGGCCGCCTCTTATTAGAACTGTCACTGGGATTTAATTTAGATGATTCTCATCTGACGGCCTCGCCGAGTGGCGTTACTTTCTCTTCTGCGTGTGTGTGTGCGTGTGTGTGCGTGTGCGCGCGCGTGCGTGCCTTCTGCGTGAAACTTGATTTCATTCACTCAGTTCAATCGCATTATAATGAACATATGCCATGTTCTCCTGTCATCTGAGTTTTTGAAACGTAAATGATATGTGATGAATGAGTTAGCAGCATGTCAGCATTTGCACTCTCACTGGCCACAACATTAGGTACACATGCTCAGTTGAAATTGTCGGCAAGACATGCCTGACGTCGAGCTTGGCAGTTAATAGAAATGTTTTGACTTTGTTGTTCTCTCAATGTTTTAAACATCATAATCAACGTGAAAGATTTTCATAGAAAATGTATATTGGAGGTTTACAACCATTTTCTGAAGACTTTTTTTGTGTTTAAAAAAAAAAAAAAAAAAACATCAGTCTTGAGGGTTTTTCTGTACTCTGCTCGCAAGTCTGCCAGGCCTTGACGGTTGGTATTGTTGGACAGACCTTAGCAATATTATTGGAAAACCTCATTTTTCTTCGCCTGGCTGCTCTACCGTTTCCCTCTTCAGGCACGTAGCTAAGGTTGTGAATCTTTGCTTGGCAATCTCAAGTGCTTCATCTGTGGATGTGTATTTCTTGGGCAGTTCTTTTTAAAAGTTTTTATGATAGGAGGCAGCTTCCTATTGGTGATAGTTGAACACTGAGCCCAGAGTTGTTTCTTACACACCGTGGTTGTGGGGTTTAAAAAAAATCCAAAACACTTTCTGTAAGTTACACTGTGTTTTGGGGCTGCAGACGCATCGACGACGACATGGGACGCACCCATGAACTGGAGCACTCGGCCATCAAGTGCATGAGAGGAATCCTCTACTGTTACATGAGGCAGGCTCATAAGGTCAGTGGTATAACACATTAGTTATATTATTACTGGACTGGAAACCCTCTCTTGGTCCGTCATTGGTGCCAATCATGACTATATTTTTAAAGGAGCAAAAATGTAATATATCTTTGACTCAATTCAATGTGTCAGATTTGTGTTGTGTGTTGCCCCATGATTGATCAGGCTGCCTTTTGAGTGTGTGGCCTTCGGTCTGTCTGGTGCCCAAAATATCCAGCTTCGGAGCAAAAACGAAAAAAATAAATAAATAATAAAAAAGAATGAGTAAAAATATAAACGTAATTAAATTTGAATAGAAAACCATCCCCCATGTTTTTTTTTCGCACGGTTAACGTAAATGGCAGAAAATCTTGGACTTCAGTGCTATTCTTTTTAAGTAATAATCGTCGTAAAAAATAAAATAACAAAGGATATGACTGAGGAAATAAAGTAAAGTAATAGAATATCAGTTAACAGTCGGAGTCGTTGCCGAAGGAGGAAAATGGTGGCACGTGGAGAGAAAGAAGATGGAAGATGAGTAAGTGGCTGCTCTGATGATGGCGCGAGCCAGCAAGAGGGGAAACAAATGAGGTAAAAGTGGGACAAAGGCCCAATTATTTATAACTCTGTGTGACAGCGGGAACGGCTGGCGGCCCAGCTGTGATTTCATGTCGCCAGCGCACATACACACACATTCACACACGCACACACACACCCCCACCCCTGCCCACACACACGCACACACACACACACCTTCCCCCCCAACATACATCGGAAACAGATATGTCACCCAGTAGCGCCCCCTGCAATTTAAAAACAAATAAATTAGCCTTTTTCATCAATTTCACAATTGGGACAGATGAGGACAAAAACAACGTAAACAAGCCATGAGGACTATAGGAGACGAAATTGGGTGTACTTAGCCGTTATTTTGAGAGAATGACATGCACTTCCATATTACACATTGCATTTCACACATATTTAGGTAGTTTTTCTTTGTACTAACTGCAGAGTAATTTGATAAATTGGGATTTCTTGTGTGAGCTCCCTTTCACAGATCCCTTTAATTGAGTGATCCCTTTCACTCGTGATTAACTGACACTGAGATCCTTTTTTCCTCAGAGATCCCTTTCAAACGGAAACTTGTTTCCCACACAGATCCATTTCATTGAGAGATCTCTTTAATCCAGCGAGCCATTTCAAGCATTCATCACATTGTGAATCTTGCACATGGTGATCCTTTCTATGGATCTTTTTTATGCAGAGAGTTTCCCCCCCATGAAGATCCTTTTCGCACAGTGATCATTCTCATTGTAAATTTCTTAATATGTAACTGACACTGAAATCTCTTTTTCTGAGACATCCCGTTCTCGCAGCTGTCCCTTTCAAACGGAGTTTCACACATAGATCCTTTTAATTGAGAGGTAGATAAATTTTCACACATACATTTTACATGTGCAGCCATGTGCACTTATTTCCGCTGAGGTCCTTCCTCACGGCGATACTGTAGACCCCCCCCCCCCACCCACAGAAATCCCATTTACCCAGCAATCCCTTCCTCACAGAGATTCCTTTTAAACAGAAATCTGTTTTGTGTGCGTGTAGGTGGAGCAATTCAAGCAGGACCCTAGCCCCTCCAAGTGCCTGCACTCCATGTTCAATGTGCACACGGGTGACGAGATCCACACCTACGACCAATACCATCACCTACAGGTCAGCTCCATAAAGTCACATGGAAACGATCTGAGGGCCCAATTCCGGGGATGGAGCCAATTTATTTTCTGGCTTTGAAGGCAACACCCAAGGCACTCTTAGAAAAGCCATGTTGAAACTTGTTAAATGGGACAGTGGGGCTTTCAGGTGACCACAAGGTCATGCTTGCATTGCAAATGGATTTTAACTGATATTTGAAGTGATATTTTTTTTTTTGTTTGTTTGAGCAAAAAGAAGGCCTGAGGCGGCTTTGTGTTTGCATTGCGAGCGTCAAAATCTCCATAAATGTTAAGTGGTTGCGTTTGTGCGCTCGCCGCAGATTGACGCCGTTTCCCTGTTCCTGCTCTACCTGGTGGAGATGATCTGCTCCGGCCTGCAGATTATCTACAACACCGACGAGGTACGAACTCGCCACAGGCTGTTTACGTGCTTCCATGCTGCTGTTTTGGTTCACAACCGATTTCAAATGAGCTCAGCAGCTCACTCTTTAATGTCCATGTGTGAATGATGGCATCTATTAAGTGACATTTTTACATTCTACCCAGCGGCAACTGTTTGAGGGAGGAGTTCATTTCTCGTAAGTGTGGATTCTTTGGTGCTTTTTTTTGGTTAGCAGTGGTGTTCAATTGTCCTAGGATTTCACATGAACATTAGTGTATAAATAGTGAGATAATTACACTTTCTACACGGAAAGGGATGTCTTTTTGAGGGAGGCTTATATTTGACTGAAGATACATTTTTAAATGATTATGAAATGCCCTCAAGACGAGTGATCTATTCTGTCTTTAAATTGAGATACGTACATTTACTGATCAGGAGGTTTTAGTAGTCTTAAATGTATATTCATTGGTGCTGATGTTTTGATTAACAACTGAGTTCAATGCATCTACAAGGAGACAAGTTGTTTCTTTGTCAGTAATTTTTTTTTTTTGCTGCGGTTACGGTCCTTGCACTTGGCATGCAGCAGAGAAGCTTCATTGGGCATGAAAACAAGCCACAGCCTCACCACTGACGCAACGCTTATTTACATTTGGGCAGCACACCGGCGCACTTAATGAGCCCGTGTTTCAGGTAGGAACCTTCACTTAAAATCCAGTGACTGTGAAGGAGATAAACAGGCAAGAGCCAATACGACAGCTTTATCATTAATTCTGCTTTCACAAACTGCGTCCTTTCTATTTTTACCATTCCCGATCAATGAATGTTAAAAAAAAAAAAAATTCATTGATCGTTTTTAGGTCATATGCAGTAATTTTGCCTGAAAGATGGACTTGTTTTTGTGGTGGTAATTAATTGTAAAATTACATCATGAAATGCTTGTTATATGATATTATTTATCCCCAAAATTTAGAACTAATCATAATAATAATAAATAAATATGTACTTTAAAATGCACACACATGAATTACAACAATGGCCAGGATTAGTTGCGAATTACTTTTTTTTTTTTTTTTTACTGCCTTTAAACTTTATTGTGTTGCTGACATGAACCACACATACACGCCACTATACATTTAATTCTATACATATTTATATGGCATATCTCATGTCATTCCACATATATCTTTGGAAAATTTCACCTAACCCAACCAATCATGTTTCCCGCCCTCATGCTCCTTCTCCTTAATGCATACAATATGTGGACATCTTCTCAATGTAATATATACAGTGTAGGTACAGGTACAATATGTCCAACATGATCATGTCATGTTTCCATAACTGGAAATTGATACAATTCGTTATTCCTTCAGGGCATTGCATGTAGGAATAAATTGTACTCCTGGCTTCAACATATCATTGCAAGCCCTGAAAGGATGGATTCTCCAAATAAGTTGCCCTTTGGGCATCTGGTCGTCCTGGCATAGTTCACAGTAAAACTTAAAATCAGTTAGTTGTACAGTGTTGGGCTCACTGGGTTTTAAAAGTGATGGCGCCACAAGTAGTGACTACAACACAAATACATCACAAAACTATTTTAAGGACACACACTCAGGTATGTCCTGAAGTTAACATGACTCAATCTCCATCAACTGCTAGCATAGCACTAGCTAGCAATGACGATTAAAAATAGCTAATTTGAGAATATTATTCCTCTATGAAACCAATATGTTGTGGTCTATTTGGAAAAATTAATTTCATATCTGATATCAGAAGCTAAATTGAATAGGAAAGTATAATGGCCGCATCTGTAACTATATGATTGTATGATAGTGTATGATACACACTGTTTATTTACGTTATTAATAACGCGATGCTGCCGCTGTATTGGTCCAAGGCACTTTTCACAGATTAATGTAGTGAAACATGATAAAGCAAATATTTTTGTGTTTAGCGCAATAGTTAAGATGAATTTGATGTAGATTAGGTTGGTTTCCTAGCTCACATGGAACTTGTGAAACATTGATTGTTTAGTAAAACTTCACAACATACTCCACAATTGTAGATTTGTAGTTGTTGACAGAGTGTGATGTGGATTTTATTTTTAATCTGTGGATTATTTCTAGTCGTTGACTTTATTTGTTTTGTGCAATGTAGTTAATTATCATGAATAATGTGCCAATATAGCGGTGGCAATAGTCAGATGACTCATGTCACACTTTTTCTTTTCACTCTTGTGAATTATTTGTAGTTGTGATTTTTTTTCGATTGTACATGATGGCAGTTATCACAAATAACCATGTAGAGGACCATGTTCATTCATGATATGACGTACAATAAAAGCAGGGACCATTATGTCTTGTTATTCTGTTTGCTTTTGTTTTTTAAGATGGCCGTTATTTCCCTTGAAAATTAAGGTTAATTTATGCTAATTGTGTTCTAAATTACAATTTCACGCTCTCCTAAATTATGTTCACCCCCGAATAAAACATGCAATGATTAAAAGACCTATAAAATAAGTTTTACCAATTTGTTGGTTTCACGCTAGACGGGGAAGCTGCAATGCGGTTATTTTCTTTCCTTCTTTTTTTTGGACTGTGTGCAGAAAAGATGGCATCAAAGCTGTTGTGTGTGCTCTGAAGATGCATCCATACACCTTCTGCCAGATGTGTGTGTCTGCGTGTGTGTGCCGTCCATTAAGATGCCATTAAGATACTAAACACTTAATCCCCTTTTATCCGTCCATCTAATTGTCAAAGCCCAAAACAAGAGAAAACACCTCCTCAGCTCCTTTCAGCAAAACAACTTGAAATAGAATTTAAAAAAAAACAAGCAAAGTCACACAATCATCATTATCCAGAGTAAAAAAAAAATCCTTGGTCATAAATATTAGTGCCATATGATTAATGCAATCACTCTGCTCACCAGTAACTCATGATGACCGCGTTCTTGGACAGTAGAATTGAGCAAAATGTCATGCAATGTACATAATGTACATGATTTTTGCAATTGCATCGCTTAGTATATATAACTGCCACCTTGCACAACAGAAATGAACTAGAAAGAATGTAAAGAGTCAGTAAAGTTGCAGTAATAGTGTCGTATTAGTGAAGGCCAAAACAAGAAGACAAACACCTTCACTGCCTCACACTCCAGCTTTCTGCTTCTCCCTGCAGCTGTGTCATTTTAGATTATTATATTTAGATTATTATTATATTATATCTCCAATCATTCAAGTACACACACACACGCACATGCGCTCACATACACTTTGACACACAACTTTCAATGATTCAAAGCCTTCAGTACACTTTTCAATTCTCTTCTTTAGTTTTTATTGTTATTTTGTTTTGCAGTTCACTTAATTTTTTTATGTGTATGACCCGGCTATCACCCATTTTTTATGGCACGGTACCGATGCCACTTCTTGGACCCCAATCTTTTGGGCCACTGCCCATCGGTGCCCCTAACACACTAAAAGAGTTGTCACTTTATTGTGACTAAGATTGAGATGAAATGGGCATAATGGAATATTTCAACCTGGTCTGACTTTGTGGATTATTGCTTGGCATTTATTAATACTGTGCAAAGTAGTGGCTCTCATGAATAACTGTCTGCAAATTAAACATGAGCAAGGCCTGAATGTTTTTTTTCCAATGTTTCTTTTCTTTACAGAACAGTTTTTCTAATCAATGACTTAATTTGTGGAGCAACTTTCCAATTTTTTGGTGCAATTTTTTTTCTTTATGCTGGTGAGTCCCATTGAGCTGAAGCAATAAAATATGACAAATTTATATATTTTTGTATCAACTAGGGTTTTTATCTCTTAAATTCATTTTGTTACAGCAAACTGTATTTTTCTTTGTTAAGAAGCAACGTAAAATTGATTTTACGGTTGGGGGAGCACTTTCTCAAACTCTCTCTTTATCATAGATTTTCACCATGTCACATCAGGAATGTAAGTCTCGCATCGAAGGGGGATCGCAGTACATCCACTACAACCGTTGCGTCTGCTTTGATATTTTGCAGGTGTCCTTCATCCAGAACCTGGTGTTCTGTGTGGAGAGAGCCTACAGGGTGCCCGACTACGGCATGTGGGAACGAGGCAGCAAGTACAACAACGGCAGTACAGAGCTACATTCAAGGTCAGTTGGAAAGCAAGGTAACCACTCTTAATAAACATAAATGTCGCAGAAAACATGTTGAGATGCTACTCCCACTCAACCTAATTTCTAGAGCACAACCACAGCTGTGGAAAGTGTCAAATAACGGAGAAAAGTAATGGAGATGTTGCCTGCTGGTAAATGAATACACGAGTGATAATACTTTTCGCCAAAGAATGTCATGGCCAAAAATGCTGAAAAACTGTCTAAAATGTGTTAGCTCAGCGCGGATGAAAAAAATGGTAGAAAATCACAATTTGAGGATAAATGTAGCTGAGCTGTTGAAGGTTAACAATTTAGCGAGGATTATTGAAAGTCAATCCTCTTCAATCCTGTTTTTTACACCTCCAAAAAGTGACAGCTGTAAATTCATTGCGTTATCTATTGTTCTTTCTCTTAGTATTGAAATGTTTAAATGTTTTTGTTTTATTCTAAAACTGTGTTTAATGACCTTAAAAAAATAAGCTTCATGAATGTTGAAAAAGCAGGCCAGGCATGTATTTAAATAGGATAGTTGTGTATCGCGGAACGGAATACATGTGAAAGAGGAGGTTTATGTGCATTGACAAAAAAGTGTAAAAATTGTAACTACTGTTAGGAAACACATTTCAAATGAAAAATGTATTCACGTGGTTCATGAACATAAAATTGAAATGTTGTTCTGTGCAGCTCTGTGGGGCTGGCCAAGGCTGCTCTGGAGGCCATAAATGGATTTAACCTGTTTGGAAACCAGGTACATACCAATGTGCTATATTTACTGCTATTTAATAAGTATACGCCTCTATTGTACCATATTTATATATTTAATGAATGTATACCAGTAAAATACCATGTTTATATATTCAATGATCGGGATATATCCAGTATTCCAATATTTACTACTAATATTTACATCATGTTTAATGCGTTTGAATCAACACATCTAATGTAACATATGTATACCATATTTTACGTGCAGGTGTAATGTATCACTTCATATTTACTGGAGCTATATAATAATTATTATATGCTGTACATGCACAAGGAGAGAGAAGAGAGAGAAAGACTCCATTATTGGCTTCGGTCTTAACCACGTCTGTCTGCTGATTTCCCAGTTGACTGGCTCACAGCAGCGGACGCTATGATCACGTTTCACTGCGGCGTGTGAATTTGTCATTTTCTCGCCTTTATTGTGCGGCATGAATGTGCAGCGAGGTGTTAATTTTTTATTTTAAATATTTTCCTGGTGAACCTTTGATTTTCCCATCATGATAAAAATTGATCTGAGGCGAGAGTTAGAGAAGCTTCTGCTTGTCACGTCGTTTAATCCGCTGAGCTGTGAGCATGCTGGAACCTCACATTTCCTCTTTTTGTTTTTACACTGAGCTTTAAGTCGTTAATAATACTTATTATTATTACTCCACAAATCAACTCTTTAGTATATTACTGTTGTTGTATTTATTTGCTATTTGATTCAGTTTTATTATCCATCCATTATCCGATCCACTTCTCACAATAGTCGTAGGCATGCTGGAGCCTATCCCAGCCTTCTTCAGGCAGTAGGCGGGTACACCCTGAACTGGTTGCCAACCAATCACAGGGCACACTCAGACAAACAACCTTTCACACTTACACCTAGGGACAATTTAGAGTGCCCACTGAACCTACCATGCATGTTTTTGGAATGTGGGAGGAAACCGGAGTACCCAGAGAAAACCCTCCCAAGCACGGGGAAAACATGCAAACTCCGCACAGGAAAGCCGGAGCCGGAATCAAACCCTGTACCACTGAACTGTGAGGCTGATGTGCTAACCAGTCGTCCACCGTGCCACCCAGTTTTATTATTTACAATCAATATAACCAATTATTAAATGCATTAAATCAAACAAATACAAAAATGTGTATTATTATTATCCTAATATTATTATTATTATTATTAAAAATGAACATTATATTGTTAAATGTTCCTATATGAAATTCTGTCTTCTCTGTTTTTGAATGTGTGTTATTTACAATAAATCATTTCAACTCGCGATCAGTTATATGAATATGAAAAAAAAAACCATGTCAATTAGATAAGTGTTTGTTTTAATAATAATAAAATAAATCATTCTAATTTTTAATTAGTACTACTGTATTTATTGTTGTTGTAATTATGATTAGCGAATATGATTTCATACAATACATTTGAAAATGTGTTTATTTATTTTTGCACATTTTGGGATTTTATTAATCCATAAAATCAATGCAGAATTGCCAAATGTATATTTTTATTCCATTTTTATTTTAGTATTATTTAGTAGTAATATGTATCTTTATTTGTATTTTTCCATTTCAGTATTTAAAATAAAGCAAACGACTGGTCTCAAACACTTCTCTCCCCCAAATCAACAGTACTGACCCATATTCCTTTGCACTTTGCATACCTCACCGATTTGACTAAAAGCCCTCTCCGTCCAACACTTTTTTTTCGGAGGGAGGTAGAAAATAGACCGTGTAGGCAATAATCATCCATAATACATCTCTGCTTACATTAGAAAGTGCTTAGCAGGTGGATGGAGCGGAGATGTTTGCGTGTGCGTGTGTATTTTATTCATTTATTTTTTTGTGGTTCCAAACGTTTGACCACTCACTAAGTATAAAGCACCACTGGTGAGGCGTTTAAGTGCATGGGATGTTTTGGAACGATGGGATGACTCTTGACTCGCTGTTGTTGGTGCACTCCCACGCTGCACTTCATGTTGGTTAGTATTCAAACAAAGTGTGTTTGCGCGTGTGTTTAGGGTTGCTCCTGGTCGGTGATCTTCGTGGATCTGGACGCCCACAACCGAAACAGACAAACGTTGTGCTCCCTTCTTCCCCGAGAGTCACGCTCTCACGTGAGTGCAGCCACACTGTTACACCAACCACCCACTGACGTTTGCGTGGGAGGGAAAATGGATGTGGATGATTTCTAGTAGTCATTTTCATTTCTATTTTACAAAGGGGTGGTTGGTTTTCCTGAATAACTGGTGAGAGGACGAGTCATCACTTTAATCGTATGACTCATACATTGTACATGTGTGAGCAGCAGCCGAATCCCCTCTCCACATTCAGAACCAAAGCAAGCGCAAGCTGTAGTAAGCTGACCATTTCTTGGAGTTAATTGAGTTTCAGTGATGAGATATGTTCATAAATCCAAACTTGACACGAAACGTTAGGTGGGCGAAACTATTTTTGCTTATATAGTGTTAAGAAGAGAAATCACATTATTTTAATCACAAATATTCTTTCCATGTCTAGAAAAGCTCAACTATACATAAACCAATGTATTAGTAGTAGTGGCATTATTTTGTCGACGCTCTCCAAATGTTTTTTTTAATTGTCATTAATGTTTTAACCAGCCTGTTTGTCAAATGTCATTTTTACTGTATTCCATGGGCCATTGAAAAATCTATGCCGTGCCACAACTGGCCCTCGGGCTGTAGTTTGGACACCACCGGCTTCGAACATGAGTTGGCAATTTTTTTACCTCAACTAAATTTCTGGGCCCTGCTTTTCCTAAAAATATTTTATTATTACAGACATCCAAACGTCACGGTTTGGTTTTGGTTTAGATGTGATGGTCCGGTAATTATTTTGATAGCATGGGAAAGCTCACAGTATTGCAGTAAGCCTCACTGTATTGCAAGAAGTTTCACACGACAGAGTCTGTGCATTTTCCCCACAGTTTTTTGTCAAAGAGGCATCGTCAAATTAATATTACCATGCACGTCCCCGTTCATAAGAAATCATATGTTCATTAATTTGACAATACCTGTCATATATTTCCTATTATCATGTAAGTCCCAAACTTCTTTAAAAAATTACATTTTGCCTTTGCATGACTGTCGACACTGATCTGACTGTGGATGACTTCTAGTCGTTCCATTTGTTTCTTTTTTAAAAAGGTGAAGGTTGCCATGAATAACTGCTTTGTGGAGCCATCACATTATTCATGTGACAAGTACAAGTTGTAGGCACAGAATTTTTCTTTTTTTTTTTATTTGTACAATACAATACAATACTCTCTGGATTATCTGCAATGTATTGGACTTGTTTAAGTTAGCATGAATAAGTGTCAAAAAAGAGAAGCAGAGTATAATGACACCTGCACAGTAGATATACACAAGCATGCATTTGGACTATTTTTGACTGTGGATTATTTTGTTATATGTACTGTGTAAGATGGTGGTTATCATGAATAACTGGCCAGACACACGATCACATTAATCATACACGATGTCACTTAGATTACGGGTGTGCCTCTGCATGAGCAATTGTGCCGTTGGCCATTTTGTTTTAAGTCTGTGGTTTATTTTTAGCCGATATGTTATATCAGTTGTGTAGGGTATTTGTTTTCATAAATCACTAGCCAATGGCGTGATCACACTAATTGTATGACTCGTGCATTTCACATGTCCATTTGTGGCCGAGTGTGCCATGGACTCATGTTAATTGTCATCATGTATATTGTCTTATTTGGCCTTTTACATTTGTCCTAATATATTTTGATTCATGATAAAAATACAAGGGAAATAAAATGACATCCGTGTCAGTTTCAAATGAAAAAAAAAAAGTTCTTAACACAAGATTAATAGCAAAGTGTGAGTGATAAGAAACTGTATGGAAGCAGCCAACGTGGGAGGAAGGGGTTGGTGGGGCTAAGTGGGGCTGTGGATATAACAACTAAATGGACTTTACAGAGATACGGGTGGTCTCCGGGGGGCTATTAATTAGCAGATGTTCAACTGAGCAGATGAACTTTTTCCCCGAGATGAATCCTGGTGCATTTGAGCACTGAATGGACTCTAAAAAGCTGAAGTGCTTCCTCTCTGAGACGTCCTCGCTTCCCTTTTCGGAGCAGCTGTGATCTTAATCCCCTCTTCATCTTCTTCATCCTCTTCCCTCCCCTCAGACTCGGAATAGAAGCCTCGTGATGACAGTTATAAGAGGTTAATTGCGCACATCAGACAAACGTCAAGGTGTCAGCTGGTGTCAGGATCTCAGCACTGCGCCTCAGTGTTTGAAAATGAAGGTTGAAGAAGAAACAAGCCACAAAATAACAAAAATATCAATGTGACATCCGGACCCTTTGGCCTGTGACGGAGGATTGGAATTCAATATTCCATTTGCCGAGACATTCGACCATCCGCCTCGGGTGCGGGAAGACACGACCCTACAAGGAGAGCCGTGGATGTTTTATTTATTTATTTATTTATTTATTTTTTTTATTATTTTAGACTCTGGTGATTATTGCTAGGGATTTCTATTGTGCAAGCTGATCTTTTCATGAATATATCAGAGGAGCGATCTCATTAATGATATGACACGTATATTGCACGTTCACCTGTCCTCTGTGTGTGACAGAGTACAGCCAACGTTTTCATTTCAATTGTGCAATGATGGCGGTTGCTATGATTATCTGGCGACCGGATTGATCAAATTAATCTTATAACATGCATTGCATGTGCACATGTTCCTGGAATTGATCTATTTAGTGTCATTTTGTCACCACCTTGCGCTGTTGAAATTAAAACATGACTGGAAATAATCCACAGCATTGCGCTCTCGGACATTCATTGTAATTGTTGTGCCAAAGAAAGGGAAGACGAAGGCGGAGTATCACTTGGCTCTTGACTGAACATACCTATTTAAAGTATATTTTTCTTTTTCTGTTCTCACCGTGTGGCAGCAGTTGACAGTCAACGCACTACTTTACACAATGGAAATAATCTCCACAGGTTATTTTTTTTATTAATTTTTTTTTTTTTTGGGGGGTGGGGGTAGAACACAGATGCAGCCTTATTGCCCACCATCAGCTACCCAGCCTTTGCCGTGGACGACGACGCCCTCTACAGTCAGACACTGGACAAAATCGTCCGCAAGCTGCGTGGCAAATACGGCTTCAAGCGCTTCCTCCGCGACGGATACCGTACCTCCAACGAGGACAAGGACCGCCGATACTACAAACCTGCCGAAATGAAGGTAGAGCACGACTTGTTTTGTCTTGGTGTGTTGAATTTACATTTCACTGGATTTATAAGCAGAGAACAACCCCTAAAAATTTGAAATCTTAGCACTTGATTGAAACCCTAAATTTAAACACTTAAATTTAAACCCTAACCATGGCTTAAAACCCTACTTTCAAACTGTAACCCCATCTGAACATCATTTTATATACCTTACTGACCCTTGTTTGCAATATTTATTTGAAATCCTAACTTAAAATGAACCATACTTTGAATCACTAACCGTAGCTCCAAAGCTTAATAAAAAGAACAAAAAAAACCGCAAACCCTGACTTTTAAACCTCATCTGAGACATTAACCCTTGTCTAACTTAACGCCCTAACTTCTAACCCTAGCCCTGGGTTTAAACCTTGAAAATCCTAATGGACTTGAAATTATAATTTGAAACCCAAACTTGAAAGACAATTTTGTAAAGCCTAACCCTGGCTAAAAATCTGAATTTGAAACCTTAATCCTTGTTTGAAAACCTATTTTGATACGCTATCCTAAACACACACACACTCTCTCTCTCTCTCTCTCTCTCTCTCTCTCTCTCTCTCTCTCTCTCTCTGTCTGTCTTTGTCTGTGTATATCATATATGCATGTCGAAAAATAAATACTATATATGAAAAAAAGTCTGACTGTATGTGCAGAGAAACCTTGTATTTTTAAAGATTGCATGGAGTGAACATGCAAACTCCACACAGTAATTCTAGAGCTCGGATTCAAACCCCCATCCTAAGAATTGTGAGACCGATGTGCTAACCACTTTGACACTGTGCCGCCCAAACACTTTTATTAATATTTAAAATCAAATATGACGTCCACTAACCACAGACTGAGTTTCATTGCGCTTGTTTTCGTAGTAGATGTTAGGCTTGTTAGGCACTCCCTGTCCCTTCGCTGTTCTGAATACAAATTCATGTACTGTTACCCCGACTGCAATATCGAATGTTTTCTACCTAGATCCTCTTTGGTTAAATATGCATCTCATTCTGCAAAAGTTCAGCTGTTATTTGCTCGAAAGTGGGCCCTCTTCAACTCGCTGAAATGGAAAAGCAATAAAACTTTAGTGCCATCCTTTTTCTTTCTGTTTTTCGACAGCTCTTTGATGGGATCGAGTGCGAGTTTCCCATATTCTTCATCTTCATGATGATTGACGGTAAGCCTCCTAGCATCCACACCTCGGTCGACTCGCTTGGAGCCTGGAGCTTGAGACGGGTGACATTTTTTTTTTTAAATGGCCTTGGAATAATAGGAAAACTAAAGAATTCTCTTTCTTAGTTGGGGTTTAGTTTTAATACAGCTGATGGTTGTGCTAATATTTAGACACTGACATTTTAGGAAAAGTATAACAACATTCACTCAAATCCAAATATTCCTGTGTGTGTTTGTTGCAGGAGTGTTCAGGGGCAACCAGGCTCAGGTGAAGGAGTACCAGGACCTTCTTGAGCCAATCATCTTTCAGTCTTATGAGGGCAAGTATTCACCCGGCACTTATTGAGTGGCAGAATTGGTCATACAAAATCCTTTTTCCTGAACCAAACGACTCAGTGATTGGTTTCTCACTTTAGGCCACGCTGTGGTCCCCAAGTACTACTACGTGCCCGCAGATTTTGTGGAGGCTGAGCAAAGCAAGCACGGCAGCCAAAAGCGCTTCCCAAGCAACTCAGGACGAGACGGCAAGCTCTTTCTGTGGGGCCAAGCCCTCTACAACATTGCCAAGCTGCTGGGTAAGATATCGTAAATACAGTAAATGCATGACTAGATGAAGTCTTTTTTCTAGGCTTTAGTATAAGTTGGCAAACTGGTGCAGTGCGAATAAGTGTACAGTGTAACATATGTAATCATAATGGTGTATGTGTGTCCCAGTTGACGAACTGATCAGCCCCAAGGACATTGACCCCATCCATCGCTACGTTCCTCGCCAGGACCAACGCAACGTCAGCATGCGCTACTCCAACCAGGTCAGCCCCAATGCTTTCATTGTCTATGCTCAGTTTCCCAGAGTTAAATTTCCAGAATTTGACGATTTGACAATAGCCTGTGAAGACATTTGTTTTAGTTAGAGGTGTAGCAAGAATAAAAACCAGTGTGTGCACATATCCCTCATGAGAATTTATTTTTTTAATATATATTTTTTTCTTCAGATTTGATTGAAATATGATGAGGTTTTTTTATTATATTTTATCAACAATGAAAAAAATGGGAGGAAAGGCAAGTTTATTTGTGTAGCCCATTTTAATGTATGAGTTTTCAATGCTTTAATGCTTCACATTAAGCATTACACGCATCACAAAAAGAGAAACAAAATGTTAAGACATACAGTAAAGAAAAAAAATCACAATATAATTGTCTAATATAATTCGATTAAAAGCCTAGATCAATTAAAAGATGGCGTGCAAATGGGGATTAAAACAAGACAATAAAGGATCGATTATTGAGAATACTGCAGTACACAATGTTTTCCGAGATTTATTTAAATGAACTGACAATTTGAGCCGACCTCAGGTATTTGGGGAGTTTGTTCCAATGGCTCTGGCTTCACTTTGTTTGGTTCTAGTTCCGGGAACACACACGAGACCTGTCCCAGACGACTTGCGGAGGAAAACAAATCACTCACAGAATGAGAACCAATTACACTGAAATACAATGATAAGAACAAAAAATATGTTGGGTTATGAAAAGAAAAAAAAAAGGAAATGCGCAAAATTATGCAGACAAAATTGAATTAAAAATTAATTAAACTTGTACCTTGAAATATAATGAAAATAACCCCTCACAAACCTCCCAAAAAAATCACAGTTAAAATCATTTAGCAAAATTACACCTTGACAGAGTTAGAATATTACCTTGAAATATCGTAAAAACATATTGAAAAATGGGGGATCTTGCATTATCTTTTCAAGTCCATCTTTCATTTTGCTTATCCTCGAAAAGAGTCCATTATCGGTTCCTTCCTGCACTAATATTTTGTATTTTCTCTGTAACAATTTGTGTGTTTGTCTTATTCTCTAAACTTCTTTTTGTACTTTTCTGTTTGTTTTATATAAGTCAGTACATAACCATGGTAACTGAAGTTACATTAGTTTGAAATATGCTGACATGGAACATATATCCATATCCGTAATCCAAATCCGTACATAGACGTTAGACTTTCATTTTGGATGGTTGGCGGATTAATCCAGTGGACCAACGTGGAGTGCTCATGCACTATTAATTGGATGGTGTTAAATTCCTCCGCATGACGAAGCAGCAACACCGTCGCCCACCCACACACGCGACAGCTCGCATACATAATGGCCGCTCGATGAATTATCGGAGTGAGATAAATGGATCCGTTCCATGCTGCTCAGCGGCCCTCGTCAGAGAGGAAAAACGGGTCAAGCGATGCGGCGATGGCGCCTGATTGAAGGCGTGTCGATGCTGGGCAGGACAACAAGGATGATGAGTAAGGGACAGAGTCCAAAGATGGATTTGTTTTCCATAACATTGACAAAAACTTAGTGTATTTGGCAACAAGGATGATGAGTAAGGGACAGAGTCCAAAGATGGATTTGTTTTCCATAACATTGACAAAAACTTAGTGTATTTGGCAACAAGGATGATGAGTAAGGGACAGAGTCCAAAGATGGATTTGTTTTCCATAACATTGACAAAAACTTAGTGCATTTGGCAACCTGTGTATACTGTACTGGTAAAAGTGTCTACGTACCTACCCTCACCTGTGGTCTTTGAACTGGGCTTCACATGGTGGCAATCAAACAATCTTAACCACTTGACCTTGGCTGCTAAATGTAAAATGCACCGTCTGTTTTGGAGCGTTTGAAAATTTGATTACGTGTCCAATTTATACAAAATCCGGCACTCATGATCCTCATGACAGGATGTGCAAAATTTCCCGCATTGAACCTTTGTTTTGAAATGCACATGTAGTCAGCAAATTTGTTTCGAAGGCGAGGATTTTGCCTATTTCCAGGGGTGACAACTGAAATCATCTGTGCTTTTAATTATTTTTATTACACAGGCACGTGTATCACCTTTTATTAGGGATTTAATATCCTCAAAATGTAATCTAAGTATGTCAACGCATAAAGTACTTTATAGGGCCGGACTAATCATTTTTTTAGGCCAATGTCAATTACAATATTTGGCAGAATACAAGTCTGACAACCGATTAACTAAAAAAACACAATGAATAAAATAATTTCTTCCTTGGTCCCTGCGTTGGTCCCTTAAAATTTTGATATTTTATGTTGTAATGTGTTGGTAAATTTAAAAATAAATATTCTGCAAAAAAAGACTGATTTATGAAGATAATAAAAGTTGATATCAGCTGATTAAATCGTCTGGCTGATTAGCCGGTCTGGTCTTGTTTTTTTTTTTAAAATATATTAAGTATCGATATATTAGGGCTGTGCACGAATCGGTGATGACTCGAACTCACATGCAAATTGGTCATTAAAAATGAATGCTAAATTAGAACTTTCGGATTTGAGTGAGAATGAATCATAGCTAATTGTAGCGTGTACTAGTGTCATAGGAATGTTTGAATGGCAACGCGTGCGATACATGTACGTAGGTGGGTAATGTACAGAGTCATGTGAAGCATGACGCCCAGTGTTTGTGTGTATGGGAATGTTTAACCAACTGATGAACATTAAATAAAACTGTTAAGTAATGTGTCAATAAAGACCATCTAGGCCACATGTGTCAAACTCAAGGCCCCGGGGCCAGATCTGGCCCGCAACCTCATTTTATGTGGCCCGCAAAGGGCAAATCATCTGCATCAACTTCCTGTTTCTAGCATATTTTCTTCACTTTTAACAACACTGAGATATGAAATATTGCCATTTATTTGTTACCAATCCTCCCCTTTTAAAATAAATTGAAAAATTGTTGAACAATTACTTACTAGCTTCTGATTTTAAAACTTGCTTTCCAATCAATTTATATGGGTTCACAGTCATACCGGCCCTCTGAGGGAAACCACAACTACGATGTGGCCCGTCCACAAAAATGAGTTTGACACCCCTGATCTAGGCCGTATACCAACACATTTTTCGTTGTCGGCTTCTGATGCTGTCCGAGCACGATGGGAGTTTCCAAACTTGGATGTTGGACCGGAGAAACACACCCTCCCAGGTTAGCTTTGTACGAGCTACTTGGTACGAAAGAACACAGATGGATTCAAAACTTTAGCAAAAGCAAATAAACATACCGGGTTATGCCGTTGGCCAGTGAACGGCAAGTGATGCTGGAGGTTAAAGTAAGTTATGTTAAACTAAAAAGGAAAACCTTTACACAGGTTGGCGCTTTGGACAACATAGGGTGTCGATAAAGCACTATTTGTGTTTACAATTGTGATCAAATTGGAGTTTTTATTTTTTGTACTATGGTGTGTTTTTCTGCAAGATCACCAATCAGCATGAAATTTTATCTACAAGTTCATCAAAATGAGAAACACTAATGTATACAGACATAGATTTGCAGCTTCAGTTCTTATTCCAGCAACAAAATATAATTTGTAAAGACTTTAACATAATCAGAAATTCACTAAAATGTCCTAGCGACATGATGGTTTCCCTCAGAGGGCCGTTATGACTGTGGACCCATATAAATGTATGATCATCTTACATTATCACATACACTCAACAAATTGATGGAAAGCCAGTTTTAAAATCAGAAGCCATTAAGTCATTGTTTGTTCAACAATTTTTCAATGTATTTTAAAAGGGGAGCATTAGTAACAATTAAATTACAATATCTTATATCTCAATGTAGTTAAAAGTGAACAAAAATGTGATAGAAACAGGAAGTTGACGCACATGATTTGCCCTCCGCGGCCCACATAAAATGAGGTCGCGGGCCCGATCTGGCACCCGGGCCTTGAGTTTGACACCTGGGATGTAACGGGTCCAAGATAGTCAACAATAGAGTCAGCAGTAGTCCCTGGTTAGTGAAAAATATTTCTCACCGATTGCTCAGAAATTCAGTCGACTCAGTTATAGAACATAGGAATTTTCCCATTTTGTAAAGAGACGCCATTTTAGAATATCTCCTCCATTTCCACCAAATCGCTGTTAAAAACGTTGCATCACTGAGTTGAAAAAGGGATCAGTGGATGTTTTTGAGGTCTGCAACACCATTAATATTACCCAGTAGGTGTCACTATGTCTTGTTATACAACGAGCTGGATGCGCCAGTACTGGCCATGACTGTGTGTGTGTGGGGGTGTGTGTGCGCGTGTGCATAGCTCAATGTGATGTGTTCCAGTCCATTTAGCTTGAGGGGCGTCGATGCATTTCATGGAGAGGCGCATAAAAAATGCCGCTGTGAGGAAATGAAGCGATCACACATGACGGCATAGTCGTCTTCATTTGTCTGTGCGCCGCCACGTGTTGTAAATAACACGTTCAGAACACTGCCACATTGAATCATATAAATGGCATATAAAATGGCAGATAAGCCATTGAAAATAATAGCGCTGTAAAACTAGTGATAGCGCTTCCTCGCCAGTGATGATTACCAATTCAATTGGATGGCCAATTTTATTTTGAGATGCCAGACAGCATATAAAACCCTATTTTCTCCAATTGTGGCTTCTCCTGCAGTATACGCCACACCAAAAATCTCCAGCATATCTTTGGTCATCCCCAAGGCCTCCTGCCGGTGGGACATGCCTGGAATATATCACCAGGGGATTCAGGAGTCATCCTAATCAGATGCCCGAGCCACCTCATCTTGCTCCTTTCAACGTGGAGGGGCAGCTGCTCGACTAAGTCCCTTTCAGATGACATTGTCTAAAGGAGTGACCCTTGTATACGGGATCTTTTTCTTTCGGTCACGACCCACAGCTCGTGACCATGGGTGAGTGTAGGACCGTCGATTGACCGTAACTCGAGAGCTTCGCCTTTCGACACAGCTCCTTCTTCACCACGACAGACCGATACAGGGCACCCATCTGCAGCCGCTCCAGCCTACACTAACTCTTAAACCAGACCCCAAGATTCTTGAACTCCTCCTGGGGTAGGATCTCGTTCCAGACCCGGAGAGGACACTCCACCTTTTTCCAACTGAGGAGCATGGTCTCAGATTTGGAGGTGCTGATTCTCATCCCAACTGCTTCACACTCGGCTGAGAACTGCTCCAGTTAGAGTTGGAGATAACGGCTTGTAGAAGCCAGCAGTACCACAGCATCTGCAAAAAGCAGAGATGTGATACTGAGACCACCTAACCAGAACTCCTCAATGGCTCAGCTGCTCCTAGAAATTCTGCCCATAAAAGCTCTGAACTCAATCGGTGACAAGGGGCAGCCTTGGCGGAGTCCAACACTCACTGGAAATAAATCAGACTTACTGCCGGCAACGCGGACCAAATTCTGAGATTCTGAAATCTCCACTATACAATGTTAATGGTGCACTGCTTTTCTCCTGAGACGCTGAATGGTGGACTAGAATTTTTTCAAAGTCGTCTGACAGTCTTTTAATGGCATCACCGAACTCCTCCCATGCTCGATGTTTTGCCTCAGTAAGCACCAAAGCTGCATTCCAATTTGCCAGCCGGTATCTATTAGTATTGGTATCCTCGTCCTATGGGCCAAAAAAGCCAGATTGGACTCTTTCTTCATCTTGACAGCATCCCTTAACGTCGGTGTCCACTAGCGGGTTCAGGGATTGCCGCCACGACAGGCACCGACCACCTTTCAGCAACAGCTTGGATTAGCTGCCTCAACAATGGCGGCACAAAACAAGGTCCACTCAGACTCAATGTCCCCTGCCTCCGCCGCTACGTGGGCATAATTCTGCATGTGATGTGGGAGTTGTCGGTCGGGCCTTCCTCTCACTGCATTGCCCGATTAAAGCAAAGCGATGCCTTATATTAACATAAGTTAGCAACATGCAAAACATTATGTTGTGTCCTATTTTTTCATGTGTTGCATCCACGCCAGTAACGCTCTTTACCGAAATACCTCATTTGGCATTCAAGGGGGCACCACCTGCTGCATGATAGATTTTGGCCTGTCTTACTTCTTTTCTGTCAGACACCTGAGACTGCCCGCAACGTCGTCATGGTTACTGCCCAGCCATTGCAGCGATGCGGGTGCCCGAAAACGCTTCGACAGGGAGAAAATACTTCAACCTTCTGTACTTCATTTTTGCATCACTCCCCTCCAGCATGGAGGCGCATCATGGTAGATGATTATGGTATATAGCCGTCACAGACGTGCAGTAAAAGCTTAATGGTTGAACTGTTTCCCACAGCAAATAATGGATATTGAAAAACTCTCTCACCGCCAGATATATTCTAGGAATACGACTTAATGGATATTTTCTATGAATTGAGTGAATGAAGTGTACGTTCTCTGTTGTTGCCTCACCCTTAAAGCTCCTCAAGGGCAGGATAATATTCCTCCTCCGTCTTTTACCGATCCAACAACTACACAATCTCATCCTACGACGCCTTGAACACACACGCAACGCCCCATTACTCCCCACCCACTTCCTGCCGTCTCACCGTCCATGACTTATCATTTCTTTGATGTTAAACCTGTGACACGTTCAAATGCCCTCATCAAAAATACGAATCTCTGTGCACAGGCACGCAGCCGCCGGGGGCATGAAAGGAAGGGGATTATATTTCATTTCACACGGAGACGGAGAGAGGGGGTGCGGGAGATGGGAGGAAGGGGGCCGTGTTCTCCTGCTTCAACTTTGTGTGAAAGTCTTCTTTTTTTTATTCCTTTGTTATGCCACACTCACACACTGGGAGACAACGTGACCTTGAAACAGAGACACGCTCAACTTTTCTGTTTCAAATCTTTCAACGTTTGAAGATTTCTGCCAATAAGTTGGGCTGTGTGACTGGCTGTCGACGAACAGCACACGACAGGAAATAAAACAAAACAAAACAAAAAAAAATACAAGATATGACATGAAAAATAATTGAAACAGTAGCTCCAAGCACAAGATTTACGTGAGCTTCACGCCATGGAGTTGGGGTTTCAATCAAGAGAGCTTCAAAGTCGGCTTTAAAGCCACGGTTAGGGTTACAAAATTGGTTTTAAGCAAGGTTTCCATTCCCATACAAGGTTTAGGAATACAAATCGGGATTTCATGCCAAAATAAGGGCTTCAAATAATGTTTTCAAGCCTGTACCTCAAATTTAAACTTCATATGTTTCGTGACCTCGATTGTAACTTGAAATATTCGTAAATCAAATTATATGCGGAATCTCTCTCTTTCTCTCCCTCTCTCTCTTTCTCTATCTCTCTCTCTCTCCCGCCCATTTCTCTCTATCTCTCTCACACTCTCTTTACAATCAACAGTCACCTTTAAATCACTCTAAAGTCTAATTAAGAGTTAAAAAAGGGGAACAACTATCACAATGAGTTGCACACAGTGCCAACTAGAGGCAGATTTTCTACCAAAATGTTGAGCGTAATTTGAAAAGTTCGCAAAACGTAACTTGAAGTTCTGTTGTATTTGGGTTTCAAACGAGGGTTAGATTTTCATAGTCAGGTTTTAAATCATGGCATTTACAAGCGCTTTGTTGTTGTTTTTTTTTTAAATCTCAATTTTTTGAATGAAAATATAGTATTTTATGGCATTTAACTAGTTTTATTATTTTTTTCTTTTTTATTCTCTGATGCTGTTGACCAATTGTATTGTATAAATATGCACATCCCAGAAAACCAAAATTACTCAATAGAAAAGTTAGGGAAAAAACGAATTCGGTGACTGATGTTGAGCTCGCTCTCAGTGGCTCAGGTGTCTCCACACTCGGGCTAAACCGCTTGTTTGTTTTAACAGATTTACCACTGGCCACAAATTGATCTTCGGAAAGGGGAAAGCAAACAAAGGGCCAAAACCAAAATGGTTCTTTTCCTTTTTTTCGCCCTACCCCTCGGGGAGAAGCACGAGCTTGGCGTAAGGAAATGAGGAAGGACAGAAAGATTAAGGTTAAAAAGAAGAATGGGAGTGGATAAGAAGAGAAGAAAAAAGGTGGAAGGAGCAGAAAACGAGATAATTAGGACCAAATCCAAGCGAGGAGAAGACAAGGACGGGTAGAAGGCGACCAGAAAGCTTTAAAGTAAATAAGAAAGTAAAGAAGGACTTTTGGTCTTGTAGTGATTTTTCTGTAATTGGAATTTAGCTGGTTAATGCGACAAAAGGTGATGTGCTTTGGATGAGGCATTTATTGCTTAGTTGTCAATATGAATCGTTATTGTCAACTTTTTAATGAAAGGACCACCAGCTGAGCCTGACATTGAAGTAAGAGAGTGCGTGAATGTGTGGACTCGAGTTAGGACATCAGAAGAGGATTATAGTTTCAAGCAAAGAGAGAAAGAAGTTTCAAATTAACGTGTCAAGTCATGTTTAGGATTCGAAACATGGCAGATGTTTTAAATTAGGTTTCAAGTCAAGGTGAGGGTTCCAAATTAGACGTTGAAGCCTGCATTAGGATTTCAATTTAGTTTCATGCTTAGGTTAGCATTTCAAATTGTTTTTTCAAACCACACTTGTGGTGTCAAGTAGGTGTTAGGGTTGCAAAACCTGGTTCAAGTTAGGGTTTCCGTGCTTATAATGATTTACTATATTGGGGGTTGGGCTTCCATGTGAAATGTGTTGCCTCTCGGAAAGTGTCAGCGGTGCCACGCTGAGTGCCGCGATTCATTTTTCATGGCTGCTGGCTCAACCTCCCCCCTGCAGCCTGCAGCCGACCTTGTCTGCTTCCACTCTACTTATCCACCACGTCGAGCCATTGACCGTGTAACACTCCTTCAATGAGTTGCTGAAGGGACTTTTTTCGAAAGAATGCGCATAAGATCTACAGGAAGTGTACTCTACAGGACCGACTGTTCACATACAATCTGACTCCTGTTGTGCGAGCCAACACATTCTGCCCACCAACTTTTCAAAACATTTCATCGTCTTAAGACAACGTCATGAGCGTTTAGCTATAAATGGCTCATTGATGACTTTTACAGGCTACAAGACAGCATTACAAAGCAGAACAGAGTTGTTTTACGACATCATCTGCGGTTGCTTGTTCAGGATTCATTTCAATTCCACCAGCGTTGAGGTTCCGTTGTACCTCCATCCACTGTCAGTTTGTTTGTGTCAAGTCATGCTGAATTCTGATTTCAGCTCACATCGCTTCATCTCCCGCAGTGTCAAAGTTGACTTTTGTCAAATCAGTCCACTTTTTTTGTGCACTTGTTGGCATACAGCCCGGATGAACAGCAAAAAAATCTTACCCTACCAATATTCTATGGACTGACCAAGACAAAAGTTTAACTTATTGAAAGCTGTGTGTCTTGAAATTACTCAACTCAACTCAATTTATATAGCGCTTACACAAAAGCTGCACCTGTAACAAAGTGTTCACAGAACACATGACATTACAAATTTAATAATAATTTAATACAGCATTTCAAAATAAAATATCTTACTAACAGTGAAATGGTTGTGTCATATTCTGGGGCTGCTTTGTTACTTCAGGACCTGCCTGACTTACTGTGATTGATGGAATCAGGAATTCTGTTCTTTACTAGGAAAATTCTGAAGGAGCGTGTTTTGATCATCAGTTCATAACTTCAAGCTGATCGCTCTCTGGTTCTGCAGCAGGACAATGATCCAAAAGCACACCAGCAAGTCAACTTCTGAATGGCCTAAAAAATACTCAAGGGTTTTGAAGTGGTCTAGTCAGTTTTGACTTGAATCTGATTGCAATGTTGTGGCATGACTTTAAACTTTTAACTTGGTCTCTCTCACAGGGCCCCATAGAGAATGATGTTGTGGTCCATGTGTCACTGATAGCTGAGAGCCAGAGGTACATGTTGCGTGTCATGTTCATAGTCACAATTGTACATTTGTGATCATGAGGTGGCTCTCTGTTTAACATAAATGCAATCGGAGAGCAATAAACTAGAAATACAATTTTAAGTGAGCATATTGTGGAAGAAGAATGATTTTATCTATCCATCTTTTTGCATTTGCGGGTAGACTGCAGGTGTTTCTGAACACATACGGTATCCAGACGCAGACACCGCAGCAAGTGGAACCCATCCAAATCTGGCCTCAGAAGGAATTGGTCAAGGTAATGCATGCATGCACACTCTCACACACACACCCACACGCACACACACAAAAATGCACACACACGCTCTTATTCCTGAAACCTTAAGATTTGAGAGATAACAGCCAAGACATCAAATTTCATGGAATCTTGCCATCTAATTTGATAATTCAGCCTTAGCAACATGGACATTGGTAGGCTTTTTTGTTAGGACTAGACCCATTATAAAGTTTTTGCTTTTCTGAGGACAAACATTCAAATAAATTTGTTTGGTCAAAAAGCCAGTGGTCCTTCATTTCTTGTCTATAAAAAGTATCAAATGGGCCCTTTTTGCATTGTGTTATGAAAGTGCTTCATTCACGTATAAACAATTAGAGACAAACATGTCTTTAGTTCTTAATATTCTGTAAGTGATTACCTTCTGTTGTCAAGTGGCACTAGTAAGTTAGCATCGCTAAGCTACATCCCCTTTGCTTTGTGTTTACGGTAATTGGAGGAGTTCTCCAAAAAAATAGCATCGACGCCACCACAGAGCTAATCAATGTTGCAATCAGTCAGATTGCATGTCAGCAGCCTTTCCTCGTCTTGATTGTCACATTCATCAAAGACACGCTGTCAGTTCCATGCCATTGATCCCCCTCAGCGTTGCCGTATTTAACCACTATTGATCAACATAATGGCCCCGACCAGTCGCCGTCATTTCCTCCTGAAGAATGGCTTACTTTGATGCTCTGCCAGAAAGAAATGTATCATAGCAAATGTGAGCCTGGCAACACTCAAGTACAGACAACAAACATGCAACTCGCAACTTACATCGCACATTGTCGAGACGTCATTGTTTATCGTACCATCCAGTCAGTGTTTCATGATGTAAAATTTACATATATACAGAAACTTGGCCAACACACTTATAATACAAGCAGAACGTAATCGAAGTAAAAAGCAACGTTTCACTGATCTTAATTCATTATATAATTCTTTTTTCTTTGTCTTTTCTTTGCTCATGTGCTATCTCATAGTCAACTTCTATCTCATGCACTGATTCGATAGCTAACAACCAATCAGAATGAGAAATTTTCACAGATGGCTGACGTAATTTAGCAACAATCACTTCATTCTGCACAATTCTTAACCTTTCTTTTTATTTAGATTTGCTCCTGCTTGTATTATCTGTGTTGGACAAGATCAGTATATATTTTCTTTCATGTAACCTTGCCTGTGGTTGATATGATAAGAATGACTTCTCAGGCATGTTGAGTGGTCGCTAAAGTGTGAGAGTATATTAATGCTCAAGTACCAAATATTTCACAATTACAAAAGATACTTTCATATTCTCCTTCATTGGCTCCTTCAATGTTGCTGTTAGCCTCTAGGCCAGGTGTGGGCAAACTACGGCCCGGGGGCCGCATGTGGCCCCTTAAACGTTTTAATTCGGCCCGCCGAACTTTAAAAAAATTAAATGAATAAACCTTGTTCATGTTTTATTTTCTAAATACTGTGTTTTTTCAAAGACATAAATTGTTGTAATTCCTTTGTTCACTTTCCTTTAAAATTAATGTTTTTCTCAGACGAGTTGAGATTACCAAAACACTCCATCCATTTGCTCCTGGTCTGGCCCTTCTGTCAAATTTTAGAACCCATTGCGGCCCGCCAATCAAAAAGTTTGCCCACCCCTGCTCTAGGCAAACCCGTTGACCAATTGTCTTCTAGTCCTTCCATCAATTTTACAGAGATGTCTAATTGTTGAATTGTCGCTGTGCCTTATTTTCTCCATTTGCTGATTACTGACTTTACTTTATGTTTCATGCCATATTTATTTCTTGGAAATTCTTGCTTTGCCGACCAATGCCTTTTGAACAATGAGATGTACTGTGAAATGTGACAACAGTAATATATGAAACACATTCTAAACTGTATTTGGGGTTAATCAGGGGCACTGACTCGCATTTAACATAAAATTGAATGTGGCTGGTAAATCCCGAACACGGCCACTTCCAAATTCACAAGAGCATGTGCACACTTGTGCAACTAGAAGCTCTTAGTCTATTATTTTTAGTTCCACTCTTGAAAAATAATGTTTTTTTTGTTTTTTTTAAACTGAGTTGTGCCCGCTATTGGTCATGTTATGTCTGCCTGTCTGTCTGTATGCTTGCTTACCTTCCTTACAAATTTATGTTGTTTAAAAACGAAAATGTGAGCTGCAGCGAGTCACATTGTCAAGAATCCATCTTGGCAGAAATTGAGAATGCAGAGCGTGGGGTGCTTTTGAGAAATGTTTTCCCTGCTGCTCCCATCAAACATCTTACGAATGTTGCCTGGGCCTGCTTTACCTATACATCTAGAAGTGCTTGTTTGCTGCGTGTATTTGAGTGCACGTGTTTTTCCAGTATATACTTGGTACGAACAAGGCTGTTTTGGGATCTATAAATCTTCTACGGCATATGATCAATAATCACTCTGAATCCTTATTAGGAAGCAAAGCGTTTCAAAGATGATTCGGCAGAGATGACAGGAGCGATCCAATGATGGCGATGATGAAGAAACGTATCACAGACAACCTCGGCGGCCATCAGTGCCACTTTGTCAGATTTCCTCTGCATCCTTCAAAACCTTTTGGTGCGAAATTCATTCTGCGTGTTGTTTACACGCCTGGGGGTCAGAGCGGGAATCACAGAGCAAGCGGCGGGATTTAGTACAGACTACAAATTAAAAGAGCACTTTGTAGAGTGGATAACTGTAAAGACACTTTTCGATTTTCTGCCTGCCGCTTAATGGACTTTTCCTGAGCTTCAGCCTGCTGCTTGTGTAATCCTTCTGAACGGATGAAAGCCGACCGTGCAAGCAGACTGTACGCTTCAGTGGAGCATCCTGTGGACTATACCGTGGAACACACAGGAGAACATAAAGTAGAACATAGAAGAGAAGATCCAGAGTCAAACCCGTCTTTGGGAAGTTACGGGACCTTACCTTACTTACATTTACTATTCATTAGAATTTGCCTACCACCTACAGTACCCTACTTTATATTGACGTTAACATTTTTGCTCATCAGCCACCCTTACAAAGGCGTGAAGAATTTTCACTCGTAACAATGTTGTAGCTGGGTGTTTATGTTTAATTTGATGAAAGATGACTGTGGCATGCTCAAGTTTAGCATGGCCCCTGTGTACACACAATTCAAGATACATAATTGTTGAACGCTACAGGTCGTTATCAGATATTCACCTCTGATAAGGTGTGTAAGGTTGTGCTCCTTTTGTATGAAAATATGCTTCTATTGGCAAGTTATGGCAGCTTTATTTGTATAGCATATTTCCTACCCAAGGCAACTCAATGTGCTTCACACACGCAAGGAAACAACACGTGTAATCAGTTACAAACAGTTAACCACATTCGGGAGCAAAGCGGAGAAAAAACTAAATGAGCTTGCGAAAATTACTAAAAGAACATACATTGACAACGTTTAAACGCATTACTAGAAAAACATTTAGTAACGTCAATAAAATGATGGATCTTTGATGTCTTTAGCCGTCAATGGCAGTAAATGAGTTACATTTTTGTCTTTCGGCCTGAACAATATTAAACAAAATGTCTTTCTCACTTTTGGACTTTCTATAAGTGCATGCAACTTTAAGGTATTTTGTCTCACCCCCACTGAAAAAAAAAACCCATTGAATCTTTTTGAGACTAACCTAGCTTTCTCACAAACTTAAAAGGAAGACGGGAGGTTTGTTCTTTGCTGTTTGCGAGCGCATTATCTAGCTTTTATTTTTGAGCAAATATGCTCAGATTCTACCTTTTAATCATCAAACGCAATGGGCATTTATTCATCATCGGTCGTTTATGTCTTGCTCACTCTCCTCTCTATCTCACACACGTATACACATTTAATATTGGCTTAGAATCAGACACTGTGTGTCATGGTGGTCATTGGTGGGCATTGCAGGTAAACTAATCACATGTCTTAGCGTCTTTAGTTAAATTTTATTGTGAGAGGCCGAGGACTTAATATGCCTCCTATCCCATTACGGATCGCCCTCAAGTTGTGTTCTGCCCTATTACTTACTGTCAGGTTTAATTGTGTGCACCGTTTTATTAAACGCCAACTTGATTTCTTATCTGCACTGAGATTGCTGTGGCAAAACTTTGGACAGTTTCTAAATCTTGCCAAGCATCCTCGGCAGGCTGGCCTTGTCATTTTTTCCCCATTCCATCCGCCTGCGTTGTCTACTGACTATCCCGTTATGTCCACAGTGGCCTGAAACGGGGCTGCTGTGCTCATCGGGAGAATATTGTCAACGTAACCTAGCCAGCCTTACTTTGCATAACCATACTTACCCTATCTAACCTTTTCTTACTCTACTTTAACCTCGCTCCCTTGCCTCTCTTGCCTATCGATTTAAACCTACCTATACCTCCATACCTTTCTCGACATGTCTGCTTCTCTAATTACTGTTCGTAGTGCTAGACCTTCCCTGCAATCGTATGTTTGTGATCATGAGGGGCCGCCAATTTAGTACAAGTGAGACAGCGTTGTGGTGTTAATCACAAGACCTTGTCCACTGCTCTGTGCAACCTCTCGCCTTCCTCGCAAGGACTAAACGAAACTAAACGACAACCCCCTTGGTGTTTGTAACGTCATCATATAGAAAATATTTGCTTACACAAAAGCCTCAAATCCTTCATACTTGGGACTCTCTCGTGATGTCATGCACTCATGTGAATTAAAGTCCGTGTAGACCAGCTGCCTCATTGGCATTCTCCACGTGGGAGCTGAGTCAAGTGCAGAGGTTGTGCGCACCACCCTGTGGGTGTGTGCGTGTGCGTGTGCGTGTGTGAGTGCATTTGCAATTCTGCTTCATCCTCAATGAACAGCTGCCTCTTTTTTTGTGAATACACTGTGCTGCTCTTTACTTACTTGTAAGTGTGTTTTATTTTAATTGGAACAACCTTTTAGCCGCTGTGCATTTTTTCAGTGGAGTTGCACGGGAGACGCACAGTACCACCTTTTGACTGACTTAGTGAACTGCAGCTCTTTTGAGAATGTAGCGCCAACTGCATATCAGGGAGCATCTTAAAGGGGAGTTTTATATCTTTTGCATCGTCATAGTTGTGTCATTGGAGTGGCTGGCCACCCATCCAGTGTGACGTTTAACATGTGGTCAAATGTTATTGGCTAATTCTGAATGCAGTCGCATGTCAATTTCTAAGCGAGTGCGCAACCACATAATTGCAGTTATATTAACTTACCGTCTTTATTTAAAAAATTTTCAACTGATTTGTACAGGTTATGAGTAAACGATGGTATAAAATGGTAAATGGGCTGTCAATGGTATAGTGCTTTTCTACCCTTCAGTACTCAAAGCGCTTCACACTATTACCTCATCTACCTACTCATTACATAGCATCAGGAGCAACTGGGTGTTCAGTATCTTGCTCAAGGATGCTTCGACATGTTCATAATGGGATTAAAACCGCAACCTCTTGGTTGGGAAATGATCACTCTACCACTGAGCCACGCCGACTCCCAATGTTAAAAAAACTGCGCACTAACATACAAAAGACCTGGGACTTTCAATTCAAGGAAAAAAAATCCTACTGCGTCTCCTTTAAGTGTAACATGCCAAGTCAATCTCAAGGGCAACAAAGCTGCTTGGATGATGTATTCTTCTCACGTAGCAGGTGAGGATTTCACACCTCTGAGCTGAAGATGGAGTGGGGGGGTTGGAATCAATGTCCTACTCAATTCTCTTTGCATCTTCCAATGTGGTGCATTCAGACAGCTGATGATACAAAAGAGGCTTTTAACAGCAGAGCCGAAACACTCGTCTTTGCTCAGCGTCTTTAAATACTACGGCGTCACGTTAAAATAGAGGCCACCACCTTTTCTGCCTGCATTGCCCTTTCACAGAACAGCCTCGTAATTGCTGATGCACTTAGTTGAGGGGTTATGTTTGTCTAAAACGTGTGTTGACCGACAGAGCTGGCCTTTACCTGCGTTGCGCTCGAAGCAAAATTTGAGTTTAGGGCCGTTATTTGTGTTGATATTGTTGATAAATGATCAGTGTTTTTTTTTTATATATATATATATATTTTTAAATTAAAAACGTTTTTCAAATTTACACTTTAAGAGTGGACTGCTTTTAATGTAAATAAACATTTCAAATTGTGACGCGAGATACTGAATATCATCTTGGCCTAAACACAAATATATGATGGGGATGTCTGAGTTTTCAGTCTAAGGTGGCCACAACCCCTCCAGGCCACCCCCTGGCTCCGTTGCTGGAAGTGAGGCAGACAGTACTCCACCTCACAAAAGATGACTTAATTTTTTTTTCCTTGGGTTTGAGATTTCAAAATGTTAAGTTGAGGGTACCATAATTTTTATCCAGCCTTGTTTTATAATTTTGTTTTTAATTCTGTTCAACATTTTTTGTCATATTTTCTTTCATTGGTTAATTTCCCTTCGTTTTTTTTATTTTATTTTTGTCAAAATCAATTTATTATTTTTTTTATAATTAAAAGAGTGGTAGCAACATTTTTTTCCACATGTGTATATCTAATCTTCAAAAATATATTAAAATCTGTACTACCAATTGAAGCAATTTCTAATGAATAGAGGAAGCCCGACAATGTGGATGAAAGATCTGTTAGGGTATGGTTAGGTTATATATGTTAAAAAGAAAGCAAATAAATTGAGTCAACCACTGTTTTCAATGCAGCCAACATTCCAGGTATTACGTTTCAACAGTGTCTATTGCTGCTGCAGTTTCTGCTCCTAGTTTTTAGCCCCATGGGGGTCTGCTAAGGATGCCGCTAATGGCGTTACAGGGACCTTTTCATTAGCGCCATATCTCATAAGCACTAATGGTACTAATAACAATAGCGGTGGGTGGCCGTGCTGCTATGTGAAGGTAATTTCTCCAACAACGGGAATGTCTCGGCTGGGGACTGAATTACTTCCCCCGACCACCACTTGTGTTTCATAATGCGGGTTTAACATGTCTTCCTACAGGCGTACCGCTTCCTGGCCGTCAACAACAAGCTGGGCCTGAGTGGGCGTCCGGATCGACCTGTGGGCTGCATCGGGACCTCTAAGGTATACACATGCAAACACATGCTCACTTGTTTTTTTTTTTATCAGCTGCCTCCCACGCATCAAAGCATCAACGAGCGCTCGGAAGCCGCAACAATATTTAATTTCCCAGAGTCAACATTGGTGCATATTGAATTCATTTAGTTACAACAAATATGACAAAAAGGGTTTATTTTATTTTCTTTCAAATGACAAATTAGTCGCTGAGGTGCAAGACTTTTGCAAGGTGAAAATTTGCATATTGAAAACTAAGAGATAAAATTGGTGGAATATGACATGGATAAAATGTTTCTTTTCAGGGGTTGTTTTGAAGTAATAAATGTGGACATTTGAGGAAGAAGTTGTAATATTAGCAAACGTATTTTTTTCTTAGCTGAAAAATCAAAAAGAGGGACGAATGCTTGAGAGCTTCACTAACATCCATAATTATTAGCAGCCCAGGCTAAGATGTGTTAAAAGCCTTAAAATAAATTCACCAGAAACCGAATCGAGTTCCTTCTATGGCCATTTGATTCCATGGCCCCAGACCTCAACCCCATTGAAAACCTGTGGCGTGAATTAAAGAGAAGCGTGCAGAGGAGAGGACCCAGGTGGCTAGATGAGTTTGAGATGCCTTGCAAAGGGGAAGATCTTGTGAGAAATATTGTTGGAAAAGGGGACTTGCAGAAAATATTAACACCCGGGGTAATAGTGCACACAAGATGTGAAGAATCTTTTTTTTTCTCATTGAATTGCAGTTGAGTTAAAGTTTGGATTTTCCTCTCTTTTTTGGGTGAGGGGGTGCTTATGTTATTGAGAAAAAAAAAGCTGAACTCATCAGAAGCGAAAGAAAAGATCTTAACCAGAGGTGCCGATAATTATGGCGGACAATGTATTGTATAGCTCTGATTAGATATTGGCAGCTGTTCTCGTCTTCTTTGACAGTCATAGTAGTAACTTTCAGAAGCACAGGCGGCCTGAAGTTGGGCGGCGATTGATGCCTCAGAATTTGACATGCAGGAAAAACCCTGGTTTAATAGTTAAGACAGCTTATTTGTGTATTATCGCACGTTACACACACACGTGCGCTGATATGGTTTCCGCCTCCAAACACGAAGCAAGAGCAGCTTGACACCGATGAAGACCGCCGCCCGACCAATGAATCACGACCCCCCCCTAACTCATTGCAAAGACAATATTATAATGGAGCATTTATGGAGGGAGGATGGCTGCCTGCCAGAGGGCATTATACTCATCAGTTTGTGTCTCTGTGAATGTGGATGTGTTTGTGTACATGCGTGTGCATGGCAAAGCAGGTGTTGTGTTCAATGTGTTGCGTGGGTGTGAATGTGTTATTCCGTTATTTCGGTAAAACGTAAGATTGATGGCGGGTTTTAAACGGTGCCAACAGTAATTTATATGTGATTCCTTGTGAGAATCCAACTGATTATTCGTGTGTGTGTGTTGTAGATTTATCGCATCCTGGGCAAGACGGTGGTGTGCTACCCGATTGTCTTTGATCTGAGCGACTTTTACCTCTCTCAGGATGTCATGCTGCTGATTGACGACATTAAGGTACGCACGCACATCGCTGATCATGAAATGGCCACACGCTGCCTTTATATTCCGACAAACCGACATCCCCGGTTCCAATAGAAGGTCAAAATGGTAAAAATGTGAAAGATTTACAGTGGGGTAACTGGTCGTAAACCTTTATTTTAACGATGGATTTTCCATAAAACTGTTCTAATCGCACTAGGAATAAAATTATATAGTGTGCAAATAAGATATTATAAAGGCTCACACCAAATTGTCAGCGAACATTTCTCCGATACTAGAATGCTGTCAAAAAATAATGTTGTGCCTTAAATGTTCATAATTTAGTTTGCGGATATTAGCTGACATTATTCAAACCTTCGTTCTTCAAACCTTAACATATAAAGTAGATTTTTATTTTTTTTTATTTATTTTTTTTTTTTTTTAAAAAGATAAACAGTATACTTTTGGGAATAAGTTGTATAATTCAGATAATTAAGACCTATTTTTATTGAGAAAAGGTTGAGATATTACGCCATGAAAATTGTAGTTTTGAAAATATGTAAATATTACAAGGATAAAATAAAGACAAAAAAGGTGATATGATAAAAAGCAGTGGAATTCTGAGGGGACAAAAACATTGTATATTTTTTGACAAGCGTCTGAATATTATGAAAATATAATTGGGAATCTTTTTCGATAAAAGGGCATAAAAGTATGGAAAATAAAAAAGTCATGAGAAAAGTCATATTGCGGCTTGAATAAATGGTACATTTTCAAGACAAAAAATTACCATTAAAAATTTTATTTTCTGAGAAAGAAAGGGCTCTGATATTACAAAAATATTTTTTTAATAAGAAATATTTATTTCAACAAAAAAGCACAATAGTAAGACAAAGTCATGTTTATTCAGAGAAAATCTGTATATTGTCAAGGAAACGGACTGCGGTTTGTTACAGCTCCAGCTGTTGTGAAATGCGGTGTATAAATAAAATTGTTTTGTTGTTGTTATATAATGGTCATTTTTAGCTTAAAAAATAGAAATTATTGTGTTAAGTATCAATTTAAAAAAAAAAAAAACAATATTACAAGAATATGGTTGTTTTTTTTCTAGAGAAGAAGTAAAGATTTCCTAGACAAAAATGGTGTTAAGTCAATGAAGTTCTTTTTTTTAAAGTAAAATTTTGTGTGATTAAAAAAGTCTTGTTGACGTCCTCATTTTGAGAAAATATTGAAATGTTATTTTGTGTTTGCAGAACGCCCTCCAGTTCATCAAGCAGTGCTGGAAGATGCAGGGACGACCTCTCTTCTTGGTCCTCATCCACGAGGACAACATCAAGTAAAATATCACCCACAATTTCCTACAGGGGCTTCAAGGGTATTTCTTGCAATGAAAGGACATCTAAATCTTGGCGAAAATTACTTTAGACAGTGAGCAACATGCTGCTTCACCTTATCTAAAGATGCTATTTACAATGTGTTTTATGTTTTTTTTTCTGGATGCACATTTGATTTTTTGGACCATTTTCACCCAAGAAATAGTAATATATTCAAAGGTTGGGGGTAACATCAATAATATTTTGGTGATGAAGGCATAAAAAAAAGAGGTTTTATAAAGAGAATATGCATTTTGAAAATGTTTCAAGAAAGCTACGAGAAAAAATTACAATTTTTGATTGGACTTGTGTGTTCAGGGGAAGTCGCTTCAATCCGGTGTTGGACATGCTGGCGTCTTTCAAGAAGGGCCACATTGGCGGGGTCAAAGTTCACGTGGACAGACTGCAGGTTTGTGCAACTTCTGAAGCATTTGATGATGATAGCCGCTAAAACACATTTTTGTTGCCTGTTTTTTTTTCTTGATTAAAAGTTGTATATTTATGATGAGAAAAGGGCGTGGAGTGACAAGAAGATAATTTTACACTTCTGTGATAAAAGTCATAAAGTTATTGACAATATTTTTTCTCAATATAAATATGTTTTGTTTTATTTTGGTTTTGGTACAAGCCTAAAGTCGGCCATTTTTATGATAAAATATCAAATGTATAATTTTTAGATCAAAGATCATCATTTCTAAGAAAAAAGTTGTAACGTAGCCTAAAACCTCCGGGATTTAAGTTAATAGTTTTGCGGGAAAAATATTGTGACAATACCAAAAGTGGTTACACTGTATTAAGAGGATAAACTTGATTTTGAAATTGAGATTGATGATGACAATGTCAAGTGCGTGACTCCTAGACGCTGATTTCCGGCGCCGTGGTGGAGCAATTAGACTTCCTGCGTGTCAACGAGGCCGAGTAAGAAACATGACTCACACCGTACACTCGCGGGTCACCTGATTAGGTACACTACACCTTTGTTACATCTCCATTTCTTTTGGGTGGTCAACAAAACACAAAGGATCCCGGAGTTCAAGAGCTTCGAGGAGCTGGAACTTCCCAAACACTCCAAAGTGAAGCGGCAGACGAGTACGCCCAACGCCTCCGACTTGGAGCAGCAGCCCGAGATCAGCGTGGACGAGTGGTTGCACAAGCCCACCGACGAGGTCCTCCAGAAGTTCCACGTGAGTCCATTTTTGGAAGCACTTGTCATACAGGAGCAGAAAGATCTGCGCTCTTCCTCTCGCGTTTTGTAACCACTGCTCTGTATGTTGTTGTTGTCATTTTTATCAGACAGAGTTATATATGTTATGTTATATACAAGTAAATAGTTTGATATTTTTGAGGTGTAAGAAATTTTTGAGAATTAGTCAGATTTCTTTAGTAATAAAAAGTGATATTATAATTAAGAGCGGTTTTTTTTCAAATAGATAAATTTTATGAGCACATTCACTTTTTTTGAAAGGTAAAACTTTGGATTTTTAGAGAAAAAATTCATTTACTAAAATGAAGTTGGCTGTCACCGTGCTTGAGTATTTAACACATCCGCCTCACAGTACAGTGGTCCTTGCCCCCCCCTTTTTTTTTTCAAGACAGCATTTTTTTGAGGAAAAAATTGTGAACAAGGATTCCTCACTACTAAAATGATAAGCATGTTTTGCTGTAAATAAATTACAGTGTATGTTGGAGAAAGGTGTACTGAATATGTAAAAATAAAATGTATCCACACGCTGTGTTTATCAATAACAAAGGACTATAAGGTATGTTTCAGCCTCAAGCAGTATTAAAAGAGTGTCTCATTTAAAATAGTGGAACGAAATTACATACGGTATATATCTGTGTCACATTTTCTTCATCAGTTTTTACCTGTAACAATGTCAATCAAAGTTTCATACAAGTATGTTTGTTACGGCGTAATAGATTATATCGGATACCATGTCACAGTCCCTAATGAAGTGTCCTGTGAAAGTGGAAGCAAGCAAAAAGTTGAGAGCGACTTCGTCGCCGTCGTGCATGAAAATGCCTTGTTTATCTTCCCCATTTCATGCATATTCCTCATTTAATTCCCATGGAAATGAAGCGCCACGCGCTATTATCCATTATCGTCATGCGAGACACCGAGTCGCCTCGTTACAATTTCATGGCAGCTTTTCACGAGTGGCTAAAAATGTGCGGGGTTCTTTCTGTATTCTTGTATAAACAATATTAACTGCATCTTGCGTTTGTCATTATCTAGGATTGCGATTGTTTGGCCAGCCAGGCTCAACTCGCCGGAATCCTGCTGAGGAGGGAAGGATCGCATTTCGTCACCAAGGACGGTAAGATGGATTCAGCTTGTTGAATGCCACGATCGGAAATCATTTTTATTTTCATAAGGGGGCATTTATTCTTTCCTTTCAGTGGATGACGGCATGTTGTTGAATTTGCAGAGAACCTGATCGAAGAGCTGGAGAGGATCTACCGCCAAGCTGGCACCCGGAAACTTTGGTCTGATGTTTACATGCACACGCACACACAAAACGCACTTTCACACACCCGCACACGCACGTACACACATTTAACGGGTTGTTGTGTTTAACGACGCGCAGGCTGGCGGTGCGCGATGCCGCCGCCATCACCCAGAAGTTGGCCAGCTCTATCGCGCCTCACATTACCTCCATACTCGTGAAGGGCAAGCAGGTAACGGGTCACGCCAGAAAATGCGGAGTCTGCATGTTAGCCGTTAGCGGCTTGCTTACCGCCGTTTAACCGGCTAGGTTCAACGCAGCCGTTGAGATGAATTCGCCACGTTTGGAGTAAAAGTCATGCCTACTGTTTGTGAGTTTGGTCGGGCGAGTTTGCTCGCTTGCTAGTTAGCTTGCTTTCACCTCATTAACCATCACACAGCGGTTGGTTGTACACCTCAACAAGATTTTTTATTTAGTTATCTATTTTTTTGCTGTTTCATCTTGAGAGCAATCCATGGAGAGTTGGAAAAGCTGGCTGTCTCCACTGGGATGTCGTAGAAGTGTTAGTTGTCATTTTACAGCATAATCCCAAATACTGAAGGCCCCGGCGAGTGTTTGTAGACTTGAATCAACAAGGAGTGGCATTTCCAGAGCTGGGCACTTGACCCTCTTTTGCCGGTCAGTCCCCCGTCCTCTACCTTGGTACCCATCCAGCCTTGACCCACCGGCCTTACTCATAAAAATTGTCGCCCCCTCCCCCCTCCCCCTTGAACGCACACTGCTGTCTCATGTCTCTTCATACACAAACAGTTGATTGTGGCGCTTTTGTCGCGTTGTGAGGCAATTTTTGTTGTTTGCCCGTTTCGCGAGTAGGTTCATCGCACGCGAGGGCCGATTCGCGGGCCGTACTAAAATCCACCTCCGACCTTTGTTAATTGAACGCTTTTTTAAAATTTGTTACTCCCCCCACGCACCCCCCACGCCCTAAAAGTGGCCATCCGACTGGGCCGGAGGCTCGGACCATTCCGCTCCCGACTGCCCAGCTCAGAATATTTCCAAGTATTTTTCTCCTTTTGTGTGGAGAGTGCTAAGGTCTTAGTGTGTCATCTTCACTTTCATCTCATCCTTTTATTTGTTTATTTCATATCTCCTTAATTTCTCATTATTTCCTGTGTCCAAATCCTGTCTGATCATGTGTGCTTGACCTGTGTTCTTCCTTCGAGGGTCAGCTGTACTTCATATTCACTCACCCATCCATTTGATTAAATTCTAAATTGTACTGAGCTGACTTTCTCTAGACCGAACCAACTAGAAGTGTGCATCAATGTGTGAGCGTGTGTGCGCTTGTGTATCTGTGTGTGCGTAGTCTGACTGACAGCGACAACTTTACCCTGTATCCCGTTTGTATTAATTGGCTGAAGGCGTATTTGCAAACACAGCAGTGAGATGAGATTATGCCATAGAGAGAAGGGCAGAAGAAAGCCCCCAGGCTGTTTTTTTTTTTTCCTCTCTCTAGCCCCGCTTGGAAATGGTATCAGCGCTTTGGGTTCAATTTACTTTCTCATTTCCCTAACATTGGCTAGCAAGTGAAGCTTGAAATAGGTTGGCCAACAAAGTGTCGGCGGATTGACACCACATCATGCCTCATAAACGCCGTGGCTCTGTTGCTTTTTATTCATCTGTGCACTTTTTGTGTTCCCGTGCTGAATACCTACACACAAACTCGCACACGCATTCATCATTCATCCTGGTTTATTATTGAAATGATTTAATTTCTTCTGTGAGGATAGCTTTGCCGCCACGGTTGCCAGTGGCAACGTGTGCGGCATTTCTCCCTCAGAGGCAGGCAAGAGGAGACACTCTGATGATCAATTTAACAAATAAAATGAGTGAACATTAAAATATAGAGTATAAGTGATCTACATTACATACACAATGGAGAATAATTGGAGAAGGCTGACACTGTGTTATTCATTCGTTATGTTTTCAGCGAGGCTGGAAATTATGGTTTGCCATTTGTCTCGCAGTTGATTTTCAGATTTTCAGGAGGTAACTTAGTAGACTGGACAACATTTAGAAAATTGAAAAAGTCCTATATGTGTTAAAGTTGGCTTACCAGGGAGCACCACTCGACATAGTCCTATAAAAGTCACAAAACTGATTAGAATTCACTAATTATTTATCAGAAATTAACTTTCCAATTATTATTACATTTTTCACGTCATTAAATTTGTATTCGTTTTTTTTATTTTTTTTTAAATAAAGATGATAATTAGCTAAATACATTTGCCCTCATTTGTTTCCCCAAAAGGCGTTGACGCTAGAAAATGTAAATGTATCTAATTGTTTAAAATTGTATTTTAATTCATTTTAGTAAATTATATGATTGTTTTGTTGAATAATTAAATTTACATTTCATGAATTTTTTTTAATTATATCACAATGAATTGTATTTTATTAGTCTTATTTTAGGAAAAGTTATTCAGTTTAATTAAAAGTATTACATTTGATTTGAAAATATTCATTACAGTATATTTTATTCTTGTATTTTAGTTAAGTAAATGGTGTTTTAATTTATTAAATGTTATTTTTATTTTAAAAAAATAGGAACAACGTCAAATTAAATCAGATAGATTTTTTTTTACTACTTTTTTTTTTTACTTTGAATAAGAAAGAGAGCGTCACAGTTACTACCTTTGGTTTACGTATGTTTAGCCTCCGCCTTTTTTTATGGTGCTGCCTGTTGGTTTGTCGTGTGATGTTTGTTGGTTAGCTAACTTCAACATGAGAAATTGTTAGTATCTCACTTTTACGCTCCGCTAATGCAAGAGTGGGAGCCGTGTTGTTTGTCTGACGTCCAATGTCTTTTCGCCCACTAGGTCCGTTGTCCGTCTTGCCGCCAGTCTCTTAACTAAGCTGGTGGACAGCCTTGCTCCCAGTATTACTAGTGTTTTAGTGCATGGCAAGCAGGTAAGTGGACACACATGCAACAGGTTAACACTGGGGGGGGAAATGTGTTCAATCACGCAAATGAAGTCTGAATATTTATAAGAATATAGTAGAATTTTGTCACTTCAAATAAAAAATGTCCTAAATTCAAACCCTGCCATACATTTATCAATTCATTATAGATTTCGTAAATCCGTTATCGGTTGATGACGCATCCCAAGTGATTATTGCAGTTCATGTGCGTAAAACTGATCTAGTGCTGACAAAGTAGTTTGAAGTAAATGTGCCAAAAGACTTTTATTTTATTGGATTATTTTGTTTTTATTAAGATTTAAATGTAATTCTATATTGGTTCATTTTTTTAAACAGCATTTTAAATCTTTTCATCACGATTTGTTCATTTAAATTTTGTATTTTATGTATTTGAATGTCATTCAATTTTCAGTTTTTTATTCCCATCTTGTTTCGATTTAAGTTTTCGTTATTTATAAAATTTTTAATTCAGTATTTTTGTCTGATTCTGAAGTTTTTTTTCCCCCCACCAGTGTTGCCTTAATACCACAACAATGACTGATTCGATCTATGATTATCCCATTGTTCATTTTAATGTTCACTGAGAAAAAAATTAAAAGCAAAGTCACGTTGGAGCTCCTCGTGCAGCTTCCTCCTGCAGGAATGACTGGTCACCGCATGTGCACTCGCTATTCATCACGTCTCATGGCCGTGTACGTGCCCGCCAATCCACTCATGACCCCTTCGAGAGTGCTTGCGCCGTTGCCATCGTCTGGCGTCAAGTGTTTCTTGCAGATTAGCCTCCTCCTTTCGAAAGCCTCACTTATCTAGTCTAATTTTTCTTCTTTTTTTTTTCTTTTTTGTTTTTTTTGTACCTGTGTGAGCACTTTTACCCTTTCATTATGCTCAAGTAGTTCATGGTGTGCATCTGCATATAGATTGCCTCGACACAAGCTGCTTGCAAATTTGGGGATCTCTTCTCTTAGTTCTGATCAGTGCTCCACCAACTGAATTTCAATATTCTCTGTAAGAGAAAAACTCTCTTAAGACTCTCCTACTCGTACAAAATGTTAGTTGTATGACACAGGGGTCCAAAATTCTGCTGCCTTAGCACCAGCTACAACTCCAGTCTAAGGTTCACGATACCACATTTGTTATTCAATGTTCTCTATCAAGCAAAAGTTTCATATTTCAGAAAAATGACTTAAAACTCATTAACTGGCGAATTTCCGATTCACATCCACTTTCTGTAATTTCCGGACTATAAAACATGCCCGATTAAAAGCCACAATAGCTAAATTCAGCCATAAAAACTAATTTGTACATAGATTAGTCACGTCTGACTTAATAGCCAAGGGTTATTAAATGTTATTAAAATTAATCCACGTTATCAAATGGGATATTATCTATTTCATAAACACCGGGAGATGCTTTTTACGCCCCAAACAACGCCGAAAGCAGCTATAGTAGCAGCCATACCTTTCTCACACAAGGAACATTCACAGATGAGCTCGGACCAGCGTCGACCTTTATCCCTTTGCTCAAATTAAACACAACTTGTCGTGCTTATTTTGCCTCTCAATTGCTTCTTCACTCGGGCGCCCTTATCGCTTCTGTGTTTTTACCCATTTCGAGTCATGCTCTCTTAAACTCTCGAGCGCTCAGTTAAAGGGCCAGTTCATGCAAGAGTATGACGAGATTTAATTTTAGAAATGCAGTTAAAGTGTTGCCGCATTCATGCATGCAGATGGCACTCGGGATGGGGGGTGAATATGACCCTGAGCCGTCTCACCCACTGTCCCAATGTGAAGCGACAAACTGCTCCGGTAAAACAGAAGAGTACTGTAATGATCCATTAGTTAGAATGCAGGAATGAGAGACGGAAGGCATAAAAATACAAGAGGCAGGGAAATGATACGAAAACATGGGAGGCGACAAAGAAGGAGAGAAAGCTGACATAATGATATGTAGGCCACAAACCTGACTCTAAAGTTTTAAAAACAGGAATCAATTTCAAATAAAAATTCTCCAGTTGAGCGCATTGGCCCACCGGGATTCACAAAACTTGAGCGATAGTTAAAGCCCAAATTAGAGAAAAATATCTCATTGAGTTACAATAATTTGTTAACAGCTTGGTTCCCCAGTTCAAAAATGCCATCTGCGCACCTGAGTGCATCACTTTAATCTCTAATTCTGGTCAGTACTCAAGAAGGAGCATTTTGGATCAGCTGGAGAGTTTTTAGGGACTTGTGGTTAATGGGGAACATTAAAGAGCAAATGCAGTGCAGTGAAGCTAGCGCTGAAGAATTATGATCTCCTAGTTTGAGAGTTAGCACTTGGCCAGCTCTATTTTTAGACCAGCTGGAGAGTCTTTAGGGACTTGCTGTTAATGGAAAACATTGCAGAGTATAAATCTTTCAATGCAGCCACTCAAGTGCTGACTTTGATTTCTTCATCTAGTCCTAGTGAGTAAACGGGCATCAGTATTTTGAAGTGCGAATTTGATCAAAACTAACCATGATTGCTCTAAAGGGACAGTTTTGAGTTGCTGTCGATGAATTTGAAGGTTGAGGGTTTGCTCGCGACACTTGCACAATGTATGGAGAATGACGATGGCTGCATGTACGTGGCATGAACTAACTCCCCTGACCGTATATCTGGAGAACTTTTTAATTGTAGATGGCTCTTTTCCCAGGTGACCCTGGGTGTGTTTGGCCACGAGGAGGAGGTGATTTCCAACCCGCTGTCTCCCAGCGTTATCCAGGGCATCATCTACAGCAAGTGCTGCCCACTAGGGGGCGAGCGCGAGGCAGTCCTGCAGCAGGAGCTGGTCATCCACATTGGGTGGATCATCTCCAACAGCCCGGAGCTCTTTAGCGGCATGCTCAAGATCCGAGTTGGGTTGGTTCTATGATCTCTTCTCTTTGTTGTAGTCTGTACGAAAGAAGCAACAATCTACAAAAGCTAGAGAGTCTTTAGAGAAATCTTTTTCATGGTGAATAATGGAGTGGGAATGCTGTAGGATTATAATTGCTTCTCCTAGTTCAAGTCGGTGCTGAGGCAGTGATGTTTTTGACCAAATAGTCTTTCAAAGCATGCTGTCAGTAGAAAGTGGTCAACAATGACTTTTTTGAAAATATTTGAGCTACTTTTTCCCCCTCACAAGAACTGATGCCAGTTCATTTGAAGCAAAGCAAAATGTTTCGTGTCATGATGAGCTTGATGTCAGCGTGGTCCTCCATAATATCCTTCTTCATGTGTGCCGGTCACAGGTGGATTGTCCAGGCAATGAAACAGGAGCTGAGAATCCGGGCGGGAGACATGGCCCCCCAGGACATCTATCAGCTTTCTCCCAGCGATATCAAACAGCTCCTATTGGACGTGCTGCAGCCCCAGCACACGGGCAGGTGGGCCTCATCCGTGTCGTTTTCCTTATCTGAAGCCTTATTGTGTAATCCTCTCCACTTTTAATTATTTTTAACTTGTCCACAGCTATCTTCCACTATCTCCCGAAACGCTTGTGGGGATTTCATTAACATTTTTTTCTATTTATCTTATCTCATCGAATGCGCATCATGTCAAAAAGACAATTTCCTCAGTTCAGCCTGGTCTCATCTTCCCGCAGGTCCTGGCTCCACCGTCGCCAGATCGACGGCTCGCTGAACAGAACTCCTCTGGGCTTTTACGACCGGGTTTGGCAGATCCTGGAGAGGACCCCCATTGGGATTCTGGTCGGTGGGACACACCTACCGCAGGTACCTGCAGCAGAGATTCGATTGTGCTGCTATAAGGCATCTTAGTGGTGGCGTACTTGGACTAAAGCTTGATAACTTTTTCTACTTTCGTACAACTTTGTAGCAACCGACACTGTCTGACATGACCATGTACGAGATGAATTTCTCTTTGCTGGTCGAGGACACGCTGAAGAGCATCGTCCTGCCTGAATACCGACAGACCATCGTGGAGGTAAACAAATGCTTGTTTTTTTGTTGTTGGTGATGATGTCATCTATATTAATTCCATTTATTTCATTTTTCAAATCCCAACTATTTCCTACAGTGAGATAAATTACAAATATTTAAATATGAACATCTATACGTATGTAAGATCATTGTATTAAACATTTTGCTTTGTTTAAAAATTTCTAAATATTTGTGGTGGTCAAATTAAAGCATCAATCTCAATACAAAAGATTAAATCACGTTTTTGTCTGATTTTACATGTTTAAAAAATGTATCGACATGTTGATATGTATTCCCCTTTTCTATTAATATGAAATCATAGTTATTTTATTTTATAATGTCGAATAACATCAATGAAAATTATATTTGGAGCTTTCACAAAAATTACTGTAAATATCGAAATTCTATAATGTTTATACTTGGAAAAAATTACTGTATTGTGTATTTTAATTTATTTGTGGACAATGTTAATATCCACTTTGAAATGTTTCTAATTTCAATTCTAAACATGATTTTGTTAACTTCTTTTTGTTTAAGAATTGCAAATATTTACATCAGTCAAAAAATGGAAAATAAAAAAGTTAAATGATGAAACATGGAAAATAATTGTCTGGTAATTCCGATTCTGATATGAATTTATGAGAAAAATTAGATTAATTCCCATTCAACTATTTACTCAGATTATCTTAAAATGTGTTTAATTTTTGGTGAATTTAAATGTAACAAATATAAAATAAATGTATTATTAAAAAGTCATTAAAATAAAAAAATATATAATAAGCTGTTCATTAAGTGAGTTTAATTTTCTTTAAAAACAGAAAATACTGTGTCGAGTAAAAGTAATAAAAATGGATGTTAGTTCCCAATTTACTATTATCTGTCTCTGTGCAATCAGCTGCTCATGGTGGTGTCCATCGTGCTGGAGAGAAACCCGGAAGTGGACTTTGCTGACAAGGTGGACCTGGACACCCTAGTGAAAGAAGCCTTTGCCGACTTTCAAAAGGATCGCAGTCATACGGAAGGCGCCGGGAAACAGGTATGAATCCTTGTGCCTTGTTAAAAACTCACTAAACTCACCAAGTTCCTCCCTGACATCTTTCCAGAACGACATGCAGGCCTTCTACAACACGCCACCTGTGGGCCGGAGGGGCACCTCCAGCTACTTGACGAAAGCCGTCATGACGCTTTTGCTGCAGGGGGACGTCAAACCCTGCAAGGATGACCCATGTTCTGTTAGTTAGAATCCAAGAAACTGGTTTTTCGTCACTCGACTTGCTACTTTGCTTAAATCAGCACACGCACGTTAGTCATTTTGTTTTTTATCTTTAGAGCTGCTGATAATCTTGCGATTAAGGGCAGCTATATAATTTTTTAGTCCTTATACTCAACGCTCGGCAGACATCTCAGAAAGGCTACGGGCTGGTTAGCAAGACGAGCGGTGAACACATTTCTCTTTAATTGACATTTCGTGCTGCGATAAAGCAAGCTAAGATAGGCCTAGATACTTCTGCAGGAAGCTAAATGTTCAAACAACATATGTTTACAAAAACTGAAATTGATTTGCAGCCAGATTGGCAGCAATCGGACAACATCGCTTTTGATGGTCGCCTGGAAATAACCACAATCTCCCTAAAATGGCCTCTTCAAAGTAAAATAGCTGACATCTTGGATGTTTCACAGCATGTGTCCTCAATTTAAAAATGAGTGGTAAAATGGTCAAAATATAATACCGAAAAATATCCTCTTCAAACTAGAATGGCAGACTTCCTGTTCGTTTTGAATGAGATTTTCTTAAATATCGTGCGAGTGATTCGTTGTGACGACGCCTGACTAAAAGGGACTAAGCCGAAAGTCTAACAACAACGATACGTTTTTGTGGGTCTAATCATGATAGAAATGCCGACAAAATGTCATTTTGCTCGGCGAAGCAAACAGGCTTTGGGGACTTAATTATTAAATAGCAATGCAAAACGTTATTTGAGTTTCGGATTTTATGGTGAGACACCAACCTTTCATCACTGGGCTGCTTCCACATGCGATGATACCAACTAAAATATTTCGCAATTTAGCGTCGTCTTTCTAATGCATGTAATTTCAATTTGAAAAAAAAAAAATCCATCGGACAAACTCTATGGGTTCAGTTCATTTTCAAGGATGCCTGGAAATAGTTAAAACGGCCCTTGAATGACCGCTTCAATTTAAAATCAAAATTTAGTGTCATTCAACTGTTGAGTATTTGAAACTTTTTTGTAGGTCTCATCATGCCGGACAATTTGTATCATGCTAAGTAAAACTATATTTGCGGGCTGTATTTTCAACAAAATTCTCGGGGTCATTTTTATATCCAGTGTGGGTTCTTAAGATATTTTTGGCAGCAGCGAAATTGTCAGTCAACATCCAAACAACCATATCTCCTTTGTGATTTTACAGAGCAATGCTAGCTATTAGTCAGTGTCACGCTAATCTCTAGCAAGCTAAATCAAAGCCACGTCGTCATTAAAATGTCCTACTGGAAATGGTGCCTATGATTGTAAGAAGCATATTTTGCTGCTAATCCAGTGATGTTTAGAAATCACCCACTTTGAATGTGAACTGCCTCATTGTGTTTGCATACATGCTAAATGTTTCAAGTGTCATGCGTGCATGCACAGTTTCAGTTTTATTGCTGAATAGCTGTAATACAAGGAGGAGAAGTAAAGACTTATTTAAGTGTTATTATGTGTTTGTATGTGTTTGAAAAACCCAAGGTAACGGCAAAATAACCCTAAAATTGACGCTTCAATCAAGATAGCAAAATTCTAGTTTGTTTTATGAAACAATACTTTTACAATATAAAGATGGCTCCCAAATGTCATGTCATGTTGCCAAGTGAAACTGGCTTTGGAGCTGAGTTTCTCTCCCAAAACTCTAGTGTAATGTTTTTTTGTTTGTTTGGTTTTTTTTTTCAAATGGCTACCTAATACCAAAATGCCAGACTTACCGTGTCTTTTATGGCAATGTTTCTTCTAACTTTTTTTAGTCGACTCATGATTGACATGCCCATCAAAATCACGTTGCTAAGTTAAAATGGCTTCAGAAGCTGAATTTTCCAAAAATAATATAGAGTAGGTTTTATTTTAAAGAATGGCTAAATGACTCTAAAACAAAATGGCTTCCTGTGTCTTTTCAGGCATGGCTTCTTGAAGCCTTTTTTGACACGTCAAAATCCATTTTGCTAAGTTAAACTGGCTTTTATTGCTGAATTTTTGGGATTTTTTTTTTAAACTGTGACCAAATACACGAAAATGTCAGCTTCTCACCAAAATGGCTGACTTCCTGTGTCTTTTCTAGCAAAGGCTCTTGAGATTTTTCTCTGAGTCTACTCCTGATAGACATGTTTAAGCAATTAACCAAGTCATAAACAGAATTTAACCGCTGTTAATAATTAAAAGTACAAAACTCAACTCATCTCACATGAAGCAAACGTTTTGTTAAGCAGCTGCCACATGTTGGCAAGCAGAAAAGATTACACGAGCGCTGAAAGACAGTTAATTTGTTAAAAAATAAAATACAAACTTATTTAGTCAAACCAGGCCCCAAAATAAGATGTCGCCCGCGCTTCACATCCTGAAGGGAATTTTTAATCAGCGCTTTAATTGACTTTTCCTCTTGTCGCTAATGGGCTGTGCACCTTGAAACAAAGATAATGTTATTTTTAGGGGTGAAAACGCCTCCCGGCAAGCAGCAGGGATCCATAATATTGAACGCTGTTAAGACGCATAAAATAACCATCACTGGGTGAGTGCGATGTTGCGCTTTTTTGTCTGACGCGTGCCAAATACCAATTTAGCTTGCAACTTTCCCCTCCTTTCATAAGTATTGAAGGACATCCTATACAAGACGATTAAGATACATCATATCATCAAATCTGTTCAATGCGCTTCTCATGGAGTGATTAAAAAGTGGGTAAAATCAATGATGAAAAATTTGCTGAGCCAAATCCCAGTAGTTGGGTTGCAATCTGATTGTTGGATGGATAAACAGACGGAAATAATTCCACAAAAGAAATCAACAAGTGGCTACCAATAAGTTATCAGGGCCTCTTCCCAAAGACGTGAAAAGCCGTACTTTTCTCTGCGCACAGTACACTCACAGATCAAGTCGTCCATGGATGCTTTGTGTCTCCAGACACGTCGGTGCTGTAAACTCCACATCCGGTCCAAGGTGACACCCATGGATCAACATGTCATATTAAGCAGGGCCATATTTGAATCACGCCTGAATAGCGCTGCCGCCCGGGACAATATAAGCGGATCACTTAGCAACGCAGCTGTTTACTGCTTTCGAGTCGACCTTGCTCCAACTTTTTCTTCTCACATGACAATGACAAAGGAGGAACATTGTGTTGCCATGGTAACAACATATCCATCTGCTATTAATCATACATGTAATTAAGCAAGCGATTAGTGTTCCTACTGCATGTCCTTAAGGCAACGTGAAATAGAAGAAACAGTTATCTAGTGACGTCTACTGGCAAAGTTAGAAAGTGCAGCAAACCTGTGTTTTTTTGTTGTTTTTGCCTTTTAAACAAGGGTGTCCAAATCCAGTCCTGGAGGGCCACTATGCTGCCCGTTTCAGATGTTTAGCATAGTAAATAAAAGCAATTGCAGTTGCGATTATGTCCAAAACTAAATAAAAATATTATGTAATGCAGTTGTTTACCTGATACCACAATAACAACGATGTTACTTGAATACTTTGCTAAGACAAAGTAGAGAAATTTATTTTTTTTAGATAAAAAATGTTAATTAGCTTAACAATACTCAACAATATTATTTTACATTATATTTGATTTTTTCCTGACAAATATATATTTGAAAAAGTAACAATGCAGTTCTGTCCAAAATAAAATCAAAAGTCAAAAGTAAATCCAATAATAAATACATTTTATTACAATTGTCAGGCACTGAAAACCAAATCTACAATAACATAATTATATTGAATTAACACATCACTGAGACAAAAGCACATGAATCATGAAATCGGCAAAGACAGTTATAGTGGAGCTATGCGATGTACAAAATGGATAGGTAGTACATTTCAAGAATGTTTGCATCATATCTGGGGATGACAGTGATAATAATATAATGTATATATAGTTGGTAGTACATATATATATATATATATATATATATATATATATATGCATGTATTTTTTATGTTTATTTTATTTATTTTTTTATTTTATTTTATGTATTTATTTATTGTAGTACCACATCCAACCGCCAGATAGTAGTAGATAGCAACATTTGATGTCCCCGCGATCTGTTCAGGGTTTCTCCTAAATCTGGTGGAGATTGTGAGCCACCCTAACACGATACAATTTTATTTTCTGACAAAAACAATTTAGAGTCTTCATTACACCTGATGTAAATATCAAAGACCATTTGGAACTTTTAGTGTTTTTGTAAACATCAAAGACAATTTAGCCCTCAATGACCCTGATATTCATATTTCTGTAAATATCATAAACAATTTAACCTTTCAACACAGCTAATATCCGTAATTTTTTAATTTAATTTTTAAATGGCATCAGACACAATTTTGAATTTTCAATCAATTTGGAGTAATTCTTTTAATAAAGTCTAATGTGGATTTAGCATTCTTGTTTTCATTCAAAATAAAAAAAACAGACCATTTTGTCATAGTACAGGTTTTCATGAAAATGTAAAAAAAACTTTCAATGTTTTATTTGTTTTGGGAATATAGAAGACGATTTAACTTTCAACTAAGCAAACATTTGATGACAATTATGCCTTCAATGAACCTAACGTCCGACTTTTCCCAAACATCAAAGACACTATAATTCATTGTCTTCATTTTCATGACTTTTCCCTGATCTTCTTCCAGATTTTGCCCACTGAGGAAGTCTGAATCACCAACCGCATTCCCTCAAAAACAAAATGATGCTTTCCTCAGATATCAACGCATGCTAAACGTTTGTCCCGATCTTGCGTCCCGCATACCAGACGATGCGGTATCGCAGGGTGGACTCCATGATGAAAATTGCATGGTTTTGATGTTTTGGCAGGGCCCGTGTGGCTGGATGTCAGCGGGAGTAAAAAAAAAAAAAAAAAAAATGAAACATGTCGTAAACAATCACTAACCGTGACCTGATTCGAAGTAATTGTTTCCGAAATGTTTTCAGGATTCTCAGTAATTAACACGAGCATCTTGATTGTCTATTTCATGAGATAGCTGCATAAAGTGCATTTGAGAACTGGCGTAGAGAGTAAATACTTGACTGGGGGAAAGCAGTTAGCTCAAATGAAGTGAGACACTGACAGACCTGAGGAGAGGAGACAAAAATGCAAGTAGATGTGATAAGCCAAAAGTAGAGGTGGCGAAGGCCAAACAAGAGGCATATATGAGCATGATGACATGTATGCCGGGATAGAAATATCTATACAGGTTGACCAGCGAGCGATAGAGATGAAAAGTATGCACAGCAGGTTAGGATGATCAAGGATCGAGATGGAAATATGTTGAAACGTGCCAGTTGTGTGCTGCATAAGTGGAAATAGTACTTTGACTTGTTGAAAACGAGTGAGAGGAATGATTTGAAGAAGCCATTTTGATGGACCACAATGTAGCGGTGATTAGTAAGAGGAATATTAGAAAGACACTAAAAAGCATAAAAATGGGAACGGTTGTTGCTCCCAATAACGTATTCTGTAAGCATCCAGAAGTTGTTCAATAGAATTCTAGAGCGTGAGAAGACGACGGCAGAAAGGAGGAAAAGTGCGCTAGTCCCCGTTTTTAAGAACAAAGGCGATGTGCAGAGTTGTGGGAACAATGGATGAATCAAGTTGATGAGTCACACAATGAAGTCATGGGAAAGAGTAGAAGAGACTAGACTCGGGGCAGAAGTGAGTATTTGTGAGCAGTGGTATGGTTTCATCATGCCCAGGAAGACTACCACCGATGCTTTATTTGCCTTGAGGACGTCGATGGAGAAGGTTATAGAAGGAGTTGCATTGTGTCTTAGTAGATCAAGAGAACACCTATGACAAGGTACCCTGAGAGGAACTGTGGTTCTGCAAGTCTGCAGTGGCAGAGAAGTATGTTGGAGTAATAATGGGCATGTACAAGGGTAGCGGAACAGTGGTGAGGTGTGCAGATGGTTTGATGTTTTTGGGGATAAATAGAGGGAGCAGACTTGGATGCTTTGGGCACATCCGTAAGAGCGGGAGGGAGTATTTTGGTAGAAGAGTGATGAGGATGGAGCTGCCAGGCAAGAGAGCAAAAAGGAAGTGAGGAAGACATGAAGGCATTTGGTGGCAGAGAGGAGGATGCAGAAGATGAGCTTAAATGCAAAGTGCTGACTCGTAATGGAACAAGCTGAAATGGAAAGAAGAATTGAACATATTATTAAAGTACTTTGATGATAATTTTTTTTATGCTCTTTCAAGTTATACTTAGTTTTGAATATTGGTCGTTGAATTGTTGAATGAGTTAATTTTTTTAATTCAATTAATCGTGTTTAAAAATTGTGATTTTAATTTGAACAAAAGAATCACAATTATTATCGTTTTCCATAAGCGTCCAACCTAAACTTCCGAACAATTCAATCACTTCAAACTTCAACTTATTCACTGTCAATGACGCGTTTAGTTGTCAATTCCGTTTTCAACTGGTGTGCGTGGGAGAAGATCTGACGCAACTCCACAGTAAATTTTAAGCTTGTAAACAATTTTATTGATGCACAGCCGCCAGTAGATGTCAGTGATTCACCATTTTAGAGTTTGTGAGTGCACTGACTGAAATGGCTGCATTTTGACAAACCTACCTTTGTTCGACTGTCGATTAGAATCAACCCTTTTTTAAGTTACAGGCTGCGAATGAACAAATGTCTTCAGAAACATCAAAGACAATTAAGAGTCCTTAATCAACCCAACCTGGGCTACAAGTTTCAACAACTTAAAATGAAATATGACATGTTTTAGTAGCAATCGACATTGGTCGTAACACCGAACCCTTTTTTGTCATCGTGCATCAAGGTGATGTCACGTCTCCGGCTGTGAGAGAGTCTTCGCGAACCGCTGAGCCAACCAGTCACTGCCCCTCAGCTGGGCCACAGAATGTTCGCTCATTCACTCCAATCAGGGCGGAAAATTGCGACACAAGAGCCCCACTGCCCCACCCCACGTACACCCAGGAGTTCCCCACCAACCCCTTTAGCGCCCCCACTTCGCACTCCCTCGCACTCTGCTGCCCGGATGACTAGCTTCCTGTGGGCCCGGCGGCGCTTGAAAGTGGTCGGTGGCATCAGACGAAACAAGTCAGGCCTCCATTGTTGGCTTTGAAGCAGCCCGCGTGGAGGGGAGGGGGGTGGTCTTTGATGAGCTCATGTGCAATGCTCTGGCTGTCATTATTTAGCGCCGCCAGTGTTTGGTTGCGCTGACATGCAGACCTTTTGTGGCCATGAGAACGCGTGCAAAAAAAAAAAAAAAAATGCGGTGCCGCCGTCACACACCATTAACATCTTGTTGACAAGTCAAAGGCCGCCATTGTTATTCATAACGTACAGATCACAATCGTCGTTGCCAAAACATCGCAACGCGACCGTGACAAGTCTCTGATGAAGGCTACTTTGCATTGTCATTCCCCAAAATAAGATGAAACGCGCGTTTCTCCACGATTTGTATCAGACTGTCTTTGATGTTTACTAAAAACAATTGTTAGGTTCATTGAAGACTAAATTGCGTTTGATATTTACTGAACCATGAACGTTAGGTTCAAAACACAATACATTAGATTCACTGGTCTTAATTGTCTTTGATATCATTAAGACCGAATTAAATGTAAAAATGTGTTTTATAAACATCCAACACTATTTATTCTTCAGAGAACCGTTTTCACAAAAATGAAAAGTCATCAAAGACGACTTCGTCTATCCTGAAACTAACATAAACGTTTTAGCCAACATCAAAGACAACTTAGTCTTTCAATAACAGCCCAAGGGACATTTTGAATATCAGAGAAAGAGAGAAGAAATTTCAATCCTCAACAAGCCTAATGTCAGACAATTTTTAATGAACATCAAAGACAAAGTATGCTCTCGTTAAGGAGCATTGTGGTTGTCTCCCAACGTTCATTTCTAGTGGGCCAACAAGTAAAAACCAAAAAAAACTGTATGGCTGATTGTGAATTATGACGCTGCAAGAGACAGTTTGGCTTTGTTTTAAAACAATCAACCTCTGCGTTGAAAACCGCGTAATATACAAACCACCTCCTGTCTTAGATACACACAACGCTTTTATATTCAAGGCCCAAATTACACGTGAAGTGCTTTCATGCCCACTGACGTTACACCACGTCCACATTCATGCCTCAATGACGACAATGGCCTGGGAAGATGTCCATGTTGTTGAACCAGGAAGTAGTTCAGCAAATGGACAAAAAACAATTACTTTCATCATTTACTTGTTTTACTTTTTGTCAGTTGTGTCAGAATGGAACCCCACAAGTGAAACTGATATGATTCCTTTCATATTAGGCCCCTCCTCCATAAACCAGGAAGTAGTCACATGCATAAAAACCCAACTCTTTTTTTTGTTCCTCTCTAGTCCAAAGTTCAACATTTAGCCGACCAGTAGGTAAATATTGACGCCCAAAAGGTCCCCAAAGAGTGTAAAACCTTCATTTGTTCTGTTTATTCCTCCGCTCATGTTTGACTTTGCTTGAGTACAAACTTTCGTTATTGGCCATGAGCTTCAGCGCATTTGGTTGTATGTTGCTGCAATCTCCTGCTCTGTTAGGACAATGAGCATTTGTGTCCACTGACCTCTCTCGTTCATTGCTTTCTCTCTCTGTTGTGTGGAGAAGAAAGTCAACATGGGTCACAATGATCTGTCCTTGGAGGAGGAGAACCGATCGGTTTGCCCATTGCTCATTCATGAAGGCGTTGGACGGTGTTCTGTTTTTGTCGCCAGGCATTCAGTCTTTTGGGGGTTAGGAACACAGTCATTTGACTTGAAGGTGACATTTCATGATTGTCCTAAATAAGAGCAAAGATGGTAGACATCTTGCCTCTTTGAATATTTAGCTCCCGGTTTCACATTACTCCATGCTGTCCAATCAATTATCCAACCAATCATGGTTGACCAACTTGGCAACTTTGTTGCCCAAAATAGCAACTTTCCCAACCCGTGTGGGGACTAGCAATAAAACTGATGACTTTTTGCGGTATAATTGAGAATTTTGGTGAATCAAAGGTAGATGTTCACTCTTTCTGAATTTAGAGATGGGAATTGATGAGAATTCAGCAAATCAGATCCCGTTATGAATACCTCTTGTTGATCTGATTCCTTATCAAGTCTCTTGTTGAACCTCAACAGTTGAGGGTTGAAATAATACAAATTCAACATAATATTAATCAGAATGCCATGTTGAGACTTGTGAAGACACATATTATTGAAAATAATTTTAGGGGGTTGCTTTCCGTTTTAAATTAAGCACTGAAACTAAAAACAACCATTTTGGCAATTGTATGAAATGTTAAATCAATGTTAGAGTTGAAAAATAAAATCAAGTTTTTTGGTTGCTGACCCCTCATCAAGACCTTCACACAAATCAATGTTACATTAAATTTATGGGTTTTTTTTGTTGTTGTTTTTTGTTTTGTTTTGGGCAATAGCTAAGCACCCACCTAACAAAGTTTTCAAATAACCATGAAATTAACAAATAAATTACAACAAACTCAGAATGCAAAGATGTGCACAAACAAACGAACAATTATGCAGACCCCCACCCAAAATCTACGGTACTATGAGAAAGTTTTGTTCTTGCGTAATACTGCTTGATTTTATTTTGATATTGATCGTAGGAATACCAGGTGAGGCATTGATCAATCTAGGAATGGTGACATCAAATAACTCTTGGTGAATCCTGACTAGACTTTTTCCATTGTTCCTAACACAACATTTTGAATGTTCTATTCTCACGCCATCTCGTGATCTTGGCATCATTTAATACAAAAATAAATATCTTTTTCATTCTTTCGGCTTGCCCTCCGCTTCACGGTGCATTTCCCAAAACAAGTGATGCGTATTTATATTTAAATATATATATACGCATCAAAGTATGGCCCTTCCCTTCCAGAGGAGCCACAAATGAAGAGGATGAGATTATCCACGAGAAGATACGTTCTAAAAACGGCCTCACCCCCGTCGCGGCCTGATGAACCTGCTGGCTGCTGCGTGTATTTTTACACGACATGTTTATCCTCCATCCTGTAATTTGGCCTCGTCTGTCCGTCTCTCTGCCCGTCTGTCTGAAGGAAAGAAAAAAGAGCAAGAGAGCATGTGGCTGCCGACCACCGCGACGGGGATTCTGAGAGCCCCGACTGTGCGAGGCTTCTCGAGCGAGATGTCGGAATTATTGCTGGATCTTCTCCAAACTTTCTCCCCCTTGTCCCAGCAAGAAGTAACGTTCTGAGAATAATGTTGGATTTTTCCAAGAAAAAAAAAAGTTGGAATCTTACGAGAATAAAGTTAGATTTTTTTTTTAAGGTCATAATAGTCAAAGTTGAACAAAGTCGTTGATTTAAAAAATAGGAATTTATACTTGTAAGACTTTATTTTTATTTTTTTATTATTTTGTTTTTAGTGTGAAAAAAGGACCATGTTCTTCAAAAATATGCATTTTGTTGGAAGAAAAAAACTGACAATTCATATAATGACAGATTTAAGTGATGATTATATATCACAGGTATGCACTTTTTGAAGTGATACAACATAATTTATTGCAAATTATTTTGCAGAGTTATGGAAGTTATGGAACATGAGCGCCTGAGAGTTCCTGGACCATGATTTGGGAACCACTGGGCTAAAAAGCATCTGAGGTGAGCCGTGATTGTTCCTTGTTTTGACGCTGTTCAACCCATTTTCGTCTGCAATTTCAGTTTTTGGGGCGGTTTGAGGTTAGGGGATAAATTAAAGTTTGGGTCAAGGCAGGATTAGGGTGGGATTGTGATAGTAAAGTTTGACATTACGGGTTGGGGATTATTAGAGTTTTTGGCATTAAGGTTTAGGTTTAGGTCAAGAGTAAGTATTGTTTTCTAAATTAAAAATGTCTTCCACATCCAAAGATAAAACCAAAAACATTTATTTAGAGTATAAAACAATTTTTAAAAAAAAGTGGGGGGAGATAGTTCTGTCAAAAATATTTTATATTTTTTTGCGGTCTGATGTTTTGCTGATTCAACAAAGGATGCTTGTGGAAATGTGTGATTCATGTAAGTGAGTTTTCCTGATTGCTCCTCACCTTTCTGCCACATCTTGCTCCCAGGTTCAAACTGAGTGCATTGGACCAATCAGTAATCATTTACATTGTTTAAAAGTTGAAAAAAAAAAATGATACAATAAAATTAAAGGGGCGTTCACCCTTGACTGTTTTCCAGCTAATCACAGGTCGCATACAGAAAATAAAACATTTACCTTTGGATAATTTCAAGTCTTTTAATGAATCGAACCTGACTTTTGGTGTGAGAAGCAAGGTATACCCTCGAATGGTCACTCGTCAACCGTGTGCCACATGTCCCAAACCTCAGTTTTTTGGGGGGTGAGAGAACAGGGTGCACGATGGACTGGTCGCTGGCAAATTGCAGGTCAAGGTCTTTAATTAACCTATCATACAGTTCGTGTTTTTTGGAAGAAGAAGCCAAAATACTCCAAGGAAACCCACAGGAGAACATACAAATTACCCAAAGTAAGAGAGAAGCTGAGATTCGAACCCCATACCTCAGAACTGGTCACCATTCTGTCTAAGACCAAAACCATTTTCAGTTTCTTGTCCTCATTCACATCGATAGACAATTTGGATTCTTCAATGAATATAACATGCATGCTTTAGAAATCTGGGTGGAAGCCAGAGACCCTGCAAACTCCAAAAAAGAAGTCCAAAGCTGAAATTCAACCCCCAAACCTCGGAATTGTGAGGCAAACGTGCCAACCACAGGTTCACCGTGCTGCCCAAGAATAAATCCATCATTCAAATATCGCTTTTGGGTCGAGCCAATCATCTCAATTAGATGGCGCCGTGGGACAAAAGAGGCAGGACAAGCGTCAATTAAGCGCTGCCATCACGGGGACCTGCACTCTGTCACGTCCCCCCAAGGATGTGGGTGGGATCTGCGGAAAAAGTTGGGAAAGCCCTCCCTCAGATGGGATCCAGCCAACAGATATGGGGCATAGTGTGTGTTGGCTGTGATGGATCTGGGTTGGATGTGGGAAGGGGGAGGTCGGGGGGTGGATTTTGGGGTACTTTGGCAGGCGCTGAGTACTCAGTTGTGTTTGTGGCGTGGCGAAGAACACAACACAGGAGCTCCTGCATGGGACCTCATTATCTCATCACCTCTGAAGTGAGTCACTGAGGCCTCGACGAAGTGGAGGTAGGCGGTCGACAGGGTCTTTGCAGCGTGTCCCGTTGGCCCCGGTCGGCCTGCGTCGACAACTTTTTGCGGCCCGTCGAGCTTATTGAAAGGGCGACCGGTGCCGTTGGTGAGAAAAATTGAGCGTCTGATCTGATGGAGCGAATCAGATCACGGGATGTCAAGTGGGTGAGAGGGTTGGGCGAGGATGAATACGGCACGCCATTTCTGACACTTTGGTCAACTTACGAGGCATCATGGGTCAACACATGTGGGTCCAAATCAACGTTGAGCAACTTATAAAGCATCTTGGGTGAAAAAGCATCATGGGTCAAACTCCCCATGGCTCAACGCACAGATTAGCATGGGTCAATACATGGAGCACTATTGGTCAAAAGACCCGTTGGTCAATCCACTAAGTGCCAAGGTCCAACCCACAAAGCATCGTCGGTCAAAAGCAACATTGGTCAACTCATGAAGCATCATGAATCAACCCATTAAGTACCAGAGGTCAAAAGCCACGTGGGTCAACAAACAAGCACTGTCGGTCAATTTTCCCATGGGTCAACCCATAAAGGATCATGGGTTAAAAGCCACACGGGTCAACACCCTCAAAGCAACATGGGTCAAAAGCATTACGTGTCATCCCATGAGGCACACTGAGTAAAAGCCCAAAAAGTTTGAACGCTCAAGGTCACCATAGGCCAATCCACAAAGCAACATGGACCACACCACCAAATACTACGAGTCAAACCCGGAAGCGCAGCAGGTTAATGCACCAAGGAACTCAGGCCAGGCTTTTTTTTTTTCGTGGCACATCTTCATTTTTGTGCTGAGGAATTTGGCAGACTGCAATATGCCATGCTGGGCGATCCGGCAAACCGAGGGTATTAGGGGAGTAGACTAGACCTTAGACCAGGTCTAAGTTGTGGCGCAGATGGTTTAACGAGACTTTAGTAAATTTGATGTTTGATGATGGATCTGTGTAGTGTGTGCCATTGTATTTTTTTAAATCTAAATATAGTAGCATTGTGCATCAAACCCTCTGAATCCTTGTAGAACAAAATTCATTGAATGCAATATTATCAACAACATCAACTCTGGGGCGGGGCGGGGCACGGCGCGATGAAAGGCAATCTCCAAGTGTCCAGGTGATCACCTTGGTCAACCTGAAATCATGTAGGGCACGTCTGCTCCAGCGAGTCTATTTCTGCTTCCTTAATAGCAAAGACTGTGTGTGCGCCTAAATTGAATTAGAGGAACTGCTTTCATTGGCCAAAAAGTAAGTTGGCTGTGTTCACTCCCACAACGGCGCAATTGTAAATTTCTACCTGCGCCCGTCAACTAAAATACGAAAAGAGAGAAAATGAAACCCATGTGCACTGTTAGACTGCATTTCACACTAAACTTGGGCTGGGCATGAAAATAGGGCCCCACGGGTCAGTCCATGAAGAACCACAGGCCAAACCATGACACATCATTTGTCAACCCAAGGAGTACCACGGCTCAATCCAGAAAAGCAACAAATTGAAACAACAAACTTCATCCTCTAACAAACTGAACCAACCTTCGTCGCTTTATTATGAGCTTCCCAGGTGGTTTCTTTGTTACTTTCTCTTGGTCACCTCACAACCTGAAGTCTTCTGCTGTCAGCAGTTGGCTTGGCCCGCCAAGGGTGCAGAGACAAAGCAGGAGCCCTGCGTGGACTGCGAGCTCCTGTATGTCAATGCAAAAGTGCTGACTAATGGGACACGGAGCCTCGTTTTATCACTTGATACCTGACGCCTGCAGTCCTTTAGAGTGCAGCCGTCAAACTGATGCAAAACAAACGCTCCCTGTTATTCTGTCGTTGCGACTCCCCCCCAGGGAGATCAGGAGGGGTCAAGCTGCTCTCCTTACATGCCGACAAGTGACCGTCATCATAAATGTAATCCAGTGCTCCCCAGCTATATGATAGATTTGTATGTGGAACGTATCTTAAGTTTCTGTCTTGCGGTGCATCACGGATATGGAGAATTATGGTTTAAAAAGACAGTCACACAGTATTCTCTATATATTTTATTCTTGCTTTTTTGAGCGTGTGCCTGTGCATGTTTGTATGTGTTCAAATACATTTACAAGGTGTTTAATACGTGCGTTTAAGTACATTTAAATGTGGTTAAAGCGTTTTGTTTTTTTTTGTTTTTTTTCTTACCCAGTTTTGCACGGTGTCTCTATTTTGCAGATTTTCAATGATAGTGGATGGGTGTGTAATGTATCCCCTGTGCAACATGACTCATTCCAAACAAGTGCGGAGGGATTGAGTGTCACACTCCCCCCTGTGGGTGGTAAATATTTGGGCCCAGTGATTGACAGCGAATACCTCAAGCAACCCAATTACTGCGTTTCTAAAGAGACTCTTAAGTCAACCATTGCTGATATTTTGGGGAAAGAATGCAGTTCGAAAGCCGTGTAAAAAAAAAAAAAAAAAAAAAAAAAGACTACCAAGATGCATTTCTCTCGACTTCAGCTCTGTGATTATTTAAAGTAAGATGGTACTGCCGTCACTTGCTTTTAAAATATCAAAGTCTTTCGATTTCTATTGTTTTTGTATTTTTGTTTATTTTATTGTACTAATGTTAAATTAGCTACTGGTCTGAAATAAATACATTTAGTATAATTACTCATCTTCTGTGATTCTTATTTCAGTGTCAGAATATTGTGAGAATTGTTTAGTTGTAAATAAAATTCTGCATTAAGACCGTTGGGGGCAGCGCGCTACTGCTTTCATTACTTCCATCTTTTTTTTTCTTTTTTTTTTACACTCTGAAGAAGAAACCACCTGCCAATCAAACTTGTTGCTTTTTGGCAACCCTAACATCTCATTCTGGCAACACAATTGTTGTTTTGTTTACACCAAACTAACCGCTGCCATGAAATTCATCTTTTCCTCAACCTCATGTTCTATTTTTTTCCCCCTTGGGAGAAGCACAAAACACGTGAAATATGTGAATCCGGGTTTTGCGAAAACAACTAAAATTCTTCAAATGTTACCATTAACATAGCGCGTGTATTTATATGTACTACTCACAAACAGTTTTGAGAGGCATTTTAGGATATTCCTAAAATGCACTATAACCAAAAAGTAACAAAGCATGAAGACATCTTCAAAACTTTAGAGGTCAAAATAAGTTCACCTTTAAAGGTAACAGCACAATTTAGCTTCATTTCTACCTGAAAGACGAATAACCTGAACTTTTTGTGAATATTTTCGTATATATATTCGTATATTTTCACGTTTTTTTTTGTTTTTTTTTAATCGATGTTTTGCCAGTGTATTGGGCTCTGCCTAGCAACGAGCACACATCAAACATACTGTTTCGCACCTCGGCTGTGACGTCATCAAAAGGTGTCGATGGGTACAGGAACCTGTCACCTGACTGGTAACTGATGACATGATCACTCTCCCTTTGACTTCAAAGACAATAAGCGGACACACACACACATTCAGAGTTGTGAGAAACGACAGTCGTCACGTCAATTTGGAGGTGTCAGGTGATTAGAGGGTCAGTTTCCTTTGTGGTAGAAGTTCTCTGAAAACAAAAGTTATGGAAAAAGAAGTCACAAGTCACACAAACAGACGTGCAGTTTGAGAAGTGTCATAGAATTTCATGAGTAACGGATAGCGTTGCGTTTTCTAATTAAATTTTCAAGACCCACAAGATATTGTGTTTGATGATTATATACACAACAATTCTACCAAACGAAAGAATAGACTCCTTTCACCGGGAACAAAAATGATTGATTCTTCCATTTTTCCGTCTTTTTATAATCAGCCGTAGAAAAAAACTTTTTTTCCAGTCAACTCAAAAAGTGTGCTGATCTCATATCTAAAATGCGACATCGGTGCCATCTACTGGTAATTGTGCATCAGTTAAATTGTTTCCAAGTTTGGAATTTACAGTGGAGCAACATCAGACACCTGCGGAAAAAAAAAAAAAACATAATTAACGAGTATACTTGTTAATGGCAGTGAATGAGTCGGTTAATGTTTTAATCAAGGCTTGAGAATTTCACGTCAAATGTTTCAAGCTTAGATGAGGCTTGCAAACAAGGGGTGGGGTTTCCAATTTGGGTGTCAAGGAATGGCTCAGGGTTTCAAATTCGGGTTATTTGCCTGGTTTCGGGGTTCAAACAAGGCTTTGTCTTTCAAATCGGAGTTTCAAGCTATGGATTGGGTGTCAAAGGAGGGTCCGGTTTTCAAGATCCTAGATGCAAGCGTGTGTCCAGGCTCTCCCTTCGAGATATTGTGAGATGCTCAGTCATTTGGGAGAGACTCGGAGTTGTGCCGCTGCTCCTCCACATTTAGAGGAGTCAGATGAGGTGGCTCGGGCATCTTCTTCAAATGCCTCCTGGATGCCGTGGAATCTCTCCAGAAGATTTCAAAGAAGTGTTTGGGGAGATTGAAGTCTGTGCTTCCCTGCTAAAGCTTCTGCCCCCCGTGACCCGACCACAGAGAAGCAGTAGAGGGTGGATGGTTGGCTGGATGGCTTTCAATCCGGGGTTTGCGTTTGAAAATATAGTTCAGTTTTCCAGTAAGGCTTTAAAATCTGAATTCTAAGCCAAGGTTAGGCCTTCAAGGTAGAGTTTCAAACAAAAGTCTTTAGAGGTTTAAATGAGGGTTTTAACACAAGCTTTGGTTTTCAAATTAGGGTTCGAGCCTGGATCAGTGTTTCAATGAAGCACTACAAGAAAACTTGCAATATTCCGATTGTATTCTCCATTACAGAACTTGGACTATTATGTCAACATTACAAATGAATTCCCTGAAATGTTGGATAATTTTCCCAATATTATGATTATTGTTCTTCCACATGTGGAGGAACTGAAAAATGGACAAAACAGCCTGCTGGACTTCTCATAAAATGGATCGTGCCTGAGAAGAACAAGAATCCTCCCCGTGGTCTCCATCGAGCCGTCCAAACTGAGCAGGCCTCGGCATAACTGATAGCACAGATGCTGCCCCGCAACTCCAGACGGAGCATCTGTGAGCTTTGCGATTGAGTTTCGGGAGCCGGGCCAGAATGCGCAAATTTGGGTCAAAGATGAGCTCCTCGGTGATAGATAACGAAAATGATACATGGCGTAACGTCGTACACCTGCACGCACTTTACATTCCTCGGCAACTTGCCGCAATATGTTTAAAACATGAAACATGGCCGCACATCTTCATATGCGAGAGAAAAGATGGAAACTGATTGGAGGGATTTGCAAAGAAAGGATTAAGGTTAAAAATGGGGTAGGTCTTCAAAGTAGGGTTTCAAGCCTGGATAAGGGTGACAAACAGGAACTACAATTTCAAGTTATGCTTTCAAAATTAGGCTTTTAATATGAATTTAAAATTTGGTTTTCACGCCAGGGTTTCTCTTACAAATTAGGGTTTTAAGTCAGAGGTTAAGGATTCAACATTGCGGTTAAAAAAGGTACACTTAAAAATACGGCATCAAAAATAACTCAATTTGCATAAAAATTGGGCCAACCCACTACTTTGGTCAATTTGACTCTAATTTGTACCAAGCCGTTTTACGGGTGGATGGTTTGAGATTCAAAGTGGAGTTTGAAGTCACAGTTAGGGTTTCAAAGTTGGGTTTCAATTATGAATTAGGATTTCAAATTCCACAGTTAGGGTTTCAAGACAGCGTAAGAGTTTGAAATTAGGGTTAGGTTTCCAAATTAGAATTTCAATAAATCGGTTCGAATTAGAAAGCTCCAGGCAAGGATTAGACTTTCATGTTAGGGTTTTCAAACAAATGTTACGGTTTCAAAGTAGGCTTCAAACCATGTCGTACAAATAGTTAAGGTTTCAAATCCAGGCAGACTTCGGGTTAGGTTTCAAGATATCAAAGTAGGTTTTCATTTCAGAGATTTTTAGGAAGGGTTGCAAGACAGGATTAGAGTTGGAAATCAGAGTTTACGTGCAATCATTCTCCTAAATTCAGTTTGAGTTAGAGATTGCGAGTGTTTGTTGTAGGATTTCTGTTACAGATTTGTTTACGTGAGCATATCACGTTACCACACCTGCCTTGTCCAACCTCCACAACTAATATTTTCAGCAACACCTGCCACAGGAAGCGGGCAAACCACAAATAATTTATCGTGCCTGCCAGGACCACTGAAGTGATCTCAAATGTCATATGATATCATATGCGACAATATGATATGGAAAGATTTGTGGCGGGCTTACACGACTTCCGCTACAGAAAATAGTCTTGGCAGGATCATCTGAAGGAAATGAAATTCTCTTCATGGATCGTTTACATGACACGCTTTTATATGTTGCATGCAGTGTAAATGCTGATAAGTCTGCAACAAAATTCTTTATATTAAGAGTCCAGGCAGTAACTGCCACAAGGTTTCAATTTTATCTGCGGGAATTATTCATTCATATTCTTCAAGCAAAACAAATTTTGGACAGACTAAATATGCACGAAGATTCATGGAATTTAGCATACAAATTGACTGTGATGATGTTAAGACACGATTTCATAACGAAAGCTGAAACTCTTTTGCTGGTACACCATAAATAATTGAACCTCACAGTTGCATGTGTGAATGTTTGACTCTCAGCATTCAAGCTGAACACAAAAATTCTGATCTTCATCAATTTCATTTAAAACTGTGAGTGGACGTCCTTAAAGGGAAATTCAAACCCCTCAAATATTTTGCTAAAATGTTCTATGTACCTTCACTAATCTAAACATGGCATTCTGATGAATATTGTGTTTGTGGAATATGAGTTAAGCAGCAAAACCCATTTTTAGCCATCTCAGCGGAGGGGCCATTTTGTCACTTTCTGTCAACTGAAAATGACATCACAGTTGCTCAGGGCTCGGTTCATGGCCAATCATGGCTCAGCTGTTTCCTGAAGCTGAATCATGATTGGTCGTTAGATGAGCCCTGAGCAACTGTGATGTCATTTTCAGTCGAAAGACGTGACAAAATGGCCGCCCTCTAAATTGCATGAAAATGGGTGGATTTTACTGCTTAAATCATATTCCCCAAACGCAATATTAATCAAAATGCCGTGTTTTGAAGAGTGAGGCTGCTTAGGACATATTCTTGTTCAGAAATCTTTTAGGTTGACTTCTTCTTTAATGTGGCGGTGAGACGGTCAGTCTCTTTCATCCTTCCTTAAATCTCTATTTCCCTCTTTACTTCCTTCCTTCTCCCATTTCATCCTCGCCCGTACCTTCCTTTCATACATAAATCTTTTCCTTTCTTTCCTGCAATTTATTCTTCCTTCCTTTCCCCACAAAAACACTAACCTTGCGTTCTCCCTTTTGCCCATATCCTTTTTTAGTTCCAACTTCCTTCCAGACATCTATCCGTCCTTCCTTCCTTTTTCCCTTCTATTCTTCCTTCCGTTCTTCATTCTTACATATTTCGGCCCACCTTCCTCCGATCCTTCCTTCCTTAATTTAGGTAATATTAAAACGTGTAAAAGTGCATTCGTGTGAATGCTTGTCTCAGCATGCACATGTCTCGAAAATGTTTTGTTTTGAATGCCATTTTGGACTCAAAAAAATACCCTGCACGGTTGAATGCATATGCAAACCAGAATTGTTGTATATACCGACTCGTGCATGTCAGCATTGACGCGGTTGCCTTTTGGACTATATTTAGTCGTAGTCAAGATGCAGAGCACTCTACACATAAAGTGTTCAAAATCCAACCAGGCAGCATGCAAAATGCGCGACGAATGTCACGTTAACGGCTCTCATGACACGCACGCGACAACTGAGTGCTCACGTATACGCGCGTGCACAACCTCCTGTGGGCGTTCCGAGCCACTCGCACATCTCTGCCCAAAGCTTTCCAAGCGTGCTCTCGTGATGCTGAGAGCTGATTGGTGCCAAATGCGCACGACTGGCTCTCCCGCCCGTGCTCACTCACTCATTCAGTTGGAGTTGGACTACCTGCATGCCTCACACTCACACGAGTGGACCTCACCTGAGGGGGGTCCACGATGCGCGCGCACTGCGTGATGATGGCAATATTTGGCGCACTTTTACATGTCGTGCCCACTTTTAGGAATCGACGGGAGGTGTGAGCTCGCCCCGGACCATCACGGCCACCACCATGGACTGTCTGCTTCTTATCATTTGGAGTCTCCCCATGCCGCTGGTCGGCTGCGCCCCAGTGCGCTTACTCTCCACCCTGCTAACCTGGAGCCTCATCAAGGTATTGATTCGAAATCTATTGCATATGTGATTTATGTCATTTGCGGTTCTCAGATGTTTTGCTTCCAGGAACCATTTTCAGTCAATAATCCGTTCCAATGAGCACCTAATAAAATAACACCAACATGCACTTTTAAATGGCATAGAAGGACTCCAGTTTGAGAACCTCTAAATGATGTCATTTATGCATCACCTGTTGCTGTACCTGTCTGTTTATGTCCATATTTTTTACAGACTCTGCACATATGCTGCGCACACGCCTCCCTGCACACTGTGTCAACCAACTACTTCTCTTCCTCTTCTTCTTCCTCCAGCAGCCACGGGTTAAATCATGGTGAGCGCTCCACTTGCTCCACAGCTGCTATGACTGGCTACAACTTTGCAATGTCAAAAAGGACATCACATGGAGTAAATTAAACCCCGGATATGCTAACAACAACAACAACAGCAACAAGAACAGACATGCATGCATTACTGTTTCAATTCGACTCACTGCATGGTTAGAGTTAATACACACGCACACCCCCCCCAAAAAAAAACATTAAATAAAAAACTGCATTTATTCTGGTTTAGATTTTCAAGACAAGAGTAAGGTTTCAAAGTCCAGCCAGTGTTAGATCGTCAAAGAATGGTTTCAAATGTTTTTGTTTTTATGAGGATATATTATGAAATAAAATATACATATATATATTAACATAGTATAATATTCATGTTTCAAATGAGTTGGGGTTTCTTCTCGTTCGTTTGTTTCTTTGTAACACTTAAACTGTTCACAGGTTAAATGCATATAATTAAGACCATTTTAAATTATATATATTAAAATAATATTTTTTCTACATTAACATTGTTTCTATATTTTTCAAATATAGAAGGATAACAAGGCTTGAAATGTCTGTGTCTTTGTGGCGCAGTTTTGCAAATCAAAAAGTTAATTTGAGGAGCAATTTTCTAATTTGGAGGAGCAATTTTTTTCCAGGTTAATCCCATGACCTCAAAGCAAATGTTTTGTTAAACAATAAAAATAAGAGAATCTAACTAATTTAAAGTCTTTTAGCAAAGCTAAATTGATTAAAGCTAATGTAATGTTATTTTGCGAACAATTATTACGCAGACACCAAAAGTCAAAATCAAAACTCTGGACTCTTGTGATACCAAATAATATAGCTGATACTGTAAATATTTTATACTGTAGTAACTTTTAAGCATATAGACCACTCCATCTGGCTGAAGTTGGCCCTAAGAGAACATAATTCATTTGTGGTCTGTTAAGCGCTTTTGAATATTGTATATTTTTCTCTCCAGAGTCCAGACAACAACTAATTTGCCTGCCATTTTGATTTTCAAATTTGGATCTGCTCTACTTAAACACAGTTTAAGTCAGACTTTTCTTGGATTTTGAATAGCATCCACCCAAACACACAATTGCGGAATTACATGATGATGTGTCTATTTTAGGTTAGCCTATCATTTCGAATGTCTTTTTCAACTTTTCTCGTCATGACTTTGTGAGATATTTGTCAGAAGTGTAGCTTATTCACCAAAATGGATGTGATTACTGATTTATGAGCGACCCCGCAAACTTGGTTAACCGCACTAGCTAGCCAGTCAAAGCTTGTTGCTAGCTAGCTGGTGAGGCGTAAGCTGCATCAAGATTGTTTTGACCTCCGACTACCCGCCACGTTGGTGACGTGAGTGCGTTGCTCCTCGTTAATCATGTATGTGTTCACCAAGTTTTTTGAGACTGTCTCAGCTGTTATGGGGCAAAGTTAAAAATATGTGATTCTCAGTTTTGCTATTCAGATCAGAATTTTGTTTTGTTTTTTTACTCCGGAAAGTAGGAATCACTTTTTCAAATTTAAAGGGTCTTGCACTTTGGGATTCCCTCTGCTGCCCCGCAGGGACTATTTCTAAACTTTGATTTATTGGTGGCAGGAAAAGACAGTCGGCGGGCTTCTCCCAGTGTTCAAATGTGAGAGGAAACAGTGAATGAAGCTCACTGTAGCTTAGTCGTTAACATTTATTTTCTATGACAGGCACGGGAATTGAAGCTATGAAATATTTGTTAGCTTCCTTCTCCTGTTTTCAAGTGTTTTGTACTGTATGTCCGATGGGTCAGCCGTATGATTGGAAGAGGCGGGCGGTAACTCAGTACATCGCCATTCATCTTAACTAAAACAATATACGACAGATTTTGCTTTTTCAGAAATGCATCAGTCTGAGTTATTATTATAACATCTGATAGCCCGAGGCTCAGTTTCACTGTATTTGTTTATGGCAGTTACACTTCCTGTCGTTTACCCAATATGTCCTGTGTGGGAACGTTCTGGAATGAAAAATCTCAATAAGTATTACTGTTGCATCCTAAGTTAAACTCTTACGTAGTATTTGACAATGATGAGTAGACTCCCTCTCATTAATTGTGGTCGGCCTCCATGATTGATGATTTTTTTTTTTTTCCCTGTGAAACTCATCCCGAGCTATTTTCTGAAAACTCACCTCATGTTTTTTATGATTTCTCTGTTGAAATAATGTGAGACTGCCAGAAGACTGCCAAGGTCATCCCTAAATTGGAATCACTGTCACCGAACTATGCTGATAGCGCCAACTACTGTTGGGGAGGATTTACTCGATGTTGGATTTTTTTGGGGCAGAATCCGCCTTGTCTCCGATACCTTAAAATGAGGCTGTGATCGGCCTGATAACGATACCTTGTATCAATACTCTGCCATGTCTAGTAATGACTTATAATGACTTTGAAATAATATTAAAGTGTTTTGTGATCATTGTATGTGGCATATTTGGTTTTTAAACTTTAATATAGACAAATAGGAACACTTTGGGGGCTGGGGGGGGGGGGGTCAACAGTTAGTCTTTTTCTCCCTCTTTTTTCTTTTTTTTTTTTTGCTATGGACATCATTTCACAGTGCCTCTCCACTGCTATTCGCTGGGGATTACTGTAATCCCAAAGAGGAAGTTTACTTCATAATGTTTACATTCTATACATCTTACGTACACAAAATTCTAATTCACTAATGAACAAAGAAATAAATATGTATAAAATCTCCCCCCTGAACTTTTTACCGGTTGCTGTGATGTCTTTGCTCAAGAGCAAATTGACAGTATCCAGGAAGTAAACTGGCAGTCCCAAAACCATCATTTTGGTCCAATAAAGTTCTTTTTTGCGCTGTCAATCTTGAATGACTCATTTAATGGCTCATTGAGCCATTGTGACGTGGCCAAGCCAAGGCACTTGAGACTGACAGGCATCCAAATATACTGTAGGCTGAGGTTGAGGGTCAGAAGGAGCTGGAGTCCATCCCTCCTAATTTTAGCCAAAAGGCAAACCACACACTAGATTGGTCGCCGGTCAATCAAAGGATACACACAAGTGCCACCAACAAGGGATAAGTAGCACCAAGGTGCAAAACTTCCTCAAAGACAAGGAACACATATATTCTCAGAGGTCTTTATTGAACTTTTAAGAGGTACAATGTCCTGTTACTTGGGTTGTATTGTTTTATGGATTCTGCTTTTGGGGCCTCGACACAGCTAAGTGGACACTCATCTTTTTAGCCCTAGAAAAGGTGCAGTTAGTCTACAGTCCAATTAGTCCTGTGGGACCTACTGTATCTTGCTGCTCCCTTAAAAGGAGCTGGTTGGTGCTTTGTAAGGACCTTTTTTCTGTTTCAAGGGACAAATAAGTGGGAAAAAAAAACACTCAAAAACTTGGACCCTCAATGGATTTGTTTTTGTGCCCTTTGACAACTTAGGAACATACTTCTTGGTTTTAGCCATGGAAAAGCTAAAGAAAAAGACAGTCTACATGACTTCCTGTCTTCTGTCGCCCTCAGACTATGCCTTTGCCACTCCAGTGGAAGTGGACGCTCAGGGACAATACCTGAGCCACGATGTGAGCTGGCAAGGTCGACGCAGAAGGAGGTCCGCGTTACGGTCCTCGTCTGTGCACTACCGCCTCTCTGTCTTCGGCCAGGACCTGCACCTTGACCTGCAGCCGTCCTCAGTGGTTGGCCCGGGCTTTACAGTGCAGACGCTGGGCTCGGATGGCATCGCTACGGTAACCGAAGGCGACGAGTTCCACGACTGCCTCTATCAAGGATTTATCCGGGACTTGTCGTCATCCTCGGCAGCCATATCGACGTGCTCGGGGCTGGTAAGTCTGCTATTGCTGTTGCCTTATGCTTCTTATGACTGGAAGTCATTTTTGTGGCGTTTAGCATTATTAAACTCCATGCTGAACTCTCACACACAACTATCCTTATCTTGTGGCACTGCAACATAATGTGTTTTATTTATCCAATTTCGTCTTTATTGGCTATTTAATTATTTAATCTTTAATTAATCAAATTTATAAATTTAATTAAAATATTGTTGTATTGCACTGGCATGGGGAGCTCTCAAATCTCGTTGCACATTGAGTACAATGACATTAAAGGTTAATCTGACTTTGTAGGTTATATAGTGATGGATAGTATGTCTTTGTTGTTGTGTTTTATATTTGAGTTACAAACCACCCCAAACTCGCCCCAATTGAGTGGTGCCTGTTGTAATGGAGAAGAAACAGAGGCCATTCCAAGCCAGGCTGATGCAGAGCAGTGGGCCTGGTCGTTCCTGAACCAGGAATGGAAAAGTGCCTCCAGTGAAGGGATAACAGTTTGGGGTCAGCAAATAGGCGGTTGGCAGCCCAAATGCGGCCTGCTACGCCAGGCTAGTGGGTACTTTTGAAGGCCATTTCAAAGACAAAAGTTGAATGAATATTGACATCTCAGTCCATCTCTTTATCCAAGTACTATGGAGGGTGTGTGTGTGTGTGTGAGACTGCATCGCACCCATGCATTTATGTGGCTCTCCTGCCAAGAATCTTTGGATTAAGTACAAAATAAGGAGCGACTGCATTCAAGTCTGCCGGAGGGGGGATTAAGGTGGGATTACAAACAATGCGGCAGAGGAAGAAAGACACATGAGAGGGAAGAAAAGAGGGTGACATCATGAATGGCGAGTGAGAGAGTGTGAGTGAGAGAAAGTGTTGTGCAGGGATAATGTGGAGCCATTGTCCAGCCATGGACTCCCAGGGAGGTCGTATCGTCTCTTTTGAAAGATGGACTGTTCATGTCAAAGGGCTTTGGGCAGAACAAAACGGGGTGAGAGCAAGCAAAGAAGAGAAAGGAAGAAAAAGATCCCCTCGTTCTTTATGTTGTTGTCTCTTAAAGAGGGGAAGTCAGATGGGGCTTCTGGACTTGAACCAATGCTCGAGCACTCCGGGTCGGGGGTCAAACAGATGGAAGTGTTGCAAATGAGACAGTATTAAGCGAAGCGCTAGATGATGAGAGATCACATCCCTCAGAGTCTTGTTAATTGTGCACACTTTGTAATTATTTTCTGCGTGTCCTTAAAGGCTTTGGTACTTGAGTGAAGTGAACTTGTCAGTGGGGCTCTTGCACAGAGAATGTCAATTAATTAACACGGCTTGCATGTTGGGGAAGAGGTTTTCTCATGGTTGGATTATTGAACCATTTGAACCCCAAATTGTCCGTCTCAAAACCCAGAGGTTTGGGTTTCCATCATCGACCACGTCGAAGTGCCCTTCGACAAGATAGTGAATCCCAAGTTGCTCTTGATGCTGCGTTGCGTCATCAGTCGGTGAATGAGGAAGCAGTGCTAAAGCGCTTTGAGGTAGAAAAGCACTTTATACAAGTGAAAGTTCAGTTACCATTTGGGTAATCACATTCAACGCATTGTTTCAACAATTTAATAAGAAATTCTATTAAAAAAATGTTGCGGCTTCAGACTCTATTAACACTTTGGGATGCACTCCAGTAACGGAAACAAATAAAAACAGCTTGAACAAAAGAAGCAACAAAATAACAGAAATAATAGCAGAGATCCCCAATAGTAAAAAACGCAACTACCACAGCGGAGTCGGAAACAACAAAAACAAAATTTTCCTGACTGTCAGTTGGCAATTTTTGGCATGTTATCCTTACAAGGTGAAGAAAGTATAACATTACTAAAAGTGGAAGTAATTTTAAAAAATGTTTTCAAATATCGGCCAAAAGCCAAAGCAAAATCTTCCTCTGAGGTGCCGTCTCAAGTTTTATAAAGAAAAATGACAATTTGAGTTCTTTTTCAACTTTAGGGTCATTGTGTCACCCCAAAATGGACACCTTTTACAGCCTCATAAGATTCGCCTTGTGAGCCTCCACAGTAAAAATGTCCGTTTTCAACCACTTAAAGTATTATTTGATACCAAACCGTTGAAGTACTTCAATGAAGGTGATGCCATCTGAAATGGCGTCACGGTGTGAATCCAACCCCTACCGCACTCCTAATATCCTTTGTTCCTCCACCACATTCCCCTGCTCCCGTCGTTGACACTGTGCCGCAAGTTGTGATTTCCGCCAGGCACACTCGTGAGATCACAGACTCGATCCCACGAATTACGTCTGCCCTTACCACGCACCCGACTCCCTGTGGTGTTTACGAGCTTTTCCCGCCACCCCCTTAGTGATGCTGGATGTAGTGCAGTCATTTAGTGGGGGACAGTTACTTCTTCCAAGTGACCATCTAGACTATCTTTAACTATACTTGCAGTGAAGAATGCGGACAAACGGTGAAATTTGAAGCTATTCCTCGAGAACAGAATCAACATCACTCATTTTCACATCTCCTCTATGGACATAAGGTCTGGTTGGACAGAAGAGCGCAAAGACATATTAATCACGCTCATTCATCGAAAGTCGACTCCGCATTGACTATCACCGCCGATGGCATTACGGTGTGTGCTTTCACAACAGTTGGCCATGATGACCGGCATCGGATTGTTGTGCAAAGCTCTTTACACACAAAACCTTACTTAGATTGCAAGAGTGAAAGGGGCGGGGCTATAGTACCTGGACACATCCTGGTATTTCAACATTTTTGACTGATGTTTTTGTGGGATGGGGCAACAAGTGACACATCATTGAGTGATCTCCAGCCAACATTCGGCCCATTTGTACCTGTCTTCTTTGTGTAGAGGCCAACAAATTGGGCCGTCCCCCTTCTCTCAGGCCCGGAGTCGCTCCCTGGTGGTCTGCATGCTGACAGTGATGTAGTGCCCACTGTTAGATGCCAGCTTGAGAGGAGGAAAACAGAGGGGGTGCGTGGTTGGGTTCTTCGAACGGCTGAGGGATGCCGTGTGTTTGTGTGTGCCCTTTGTCGTCTTTCTCACACAAGACTAATGGGCTGCGTGGAGGACTCCAAGTGGATGCAAAGTGAAGCCATACATCAAAATCTCATGCAACAGTGCAATAATGGGATTTGTAGGCTGTGTTGTTAAATAAGCTACTTTTTCCCCCTCTACAGACATGTTCCCACCGGTTCCAAAAGTGCTGAATCGGTCACTCAAAAATCGCGTTTATCTTACCAGGTGTCTGTACTTTACAGTCTCAGAAATCTCATCTAGTGCGAAATAAGGGTGTTCAATTCCTCAAGATAAAAGTGGAAGTTAACCTCTCTCCAAGGGAGTTTGAAATACCAAAGTGTTGTGGTACCATCATTTAGTGTATATTTAGGGTTTAGGCAAACCAGAAAGCAAACCTCATGTCCAGATGCTCACAGGAAGACTAATTGGCCATGTGACTGACTAGGCCACACCCCTCTAAGACACACAACTGTTGTGACTTTGCTTGAACAAACATATATAACCAGTTTATTTCTTTACATTATTTTTTTTTCTCATTTCATATGTATTAGTGCATTATTTAAGATTTTTTAAAATGTTTCTTTTTCTATAGTTATATTTTTCATATGTTTTTTCCAGGTATATAATTCTAATAATAATAATTGAATATTTTACATTTTACTTTCAAAAGTGGAAAATTTACTGAATGGATTGGGAATTAAACCTACTGATTTGACTTTGTATTGCAACTTTTTTAGGATACTATTTGTCTGTTTTCCACACGCGGCTTACAAGAGAGGACGCCATTTATTTTGAAAATGAAAAATACTTCTACAGTCATAAATCTAGGATTGTCATGCCTCATAGTCATATTGAGACACTTGCAGTTTTTCTTTCTAAATTTGGGTGGATGATGCTCTGGAGCCTCATTTTGCCTTTTTCATGCTACGTCCATCATGGCGGGTAAAGTGGTTTGGAAATACAACGTGGTCACTATTTTATGTCCTCGGTCTACTCTGAGAGTGTGAGTGCTCTGGGTGGCAGAGCAAAAATACTGAATGTCGTTTTGAAACTGCCAGAGCACCTGGGCCTTCGGACCATGTATGAAGAGAGCTAAAGTTGCTGATGCCCTCATGTATTGCCTATAAATTTTATGCCAGTATTATTTAAAATACATATATTCATATTCTGTCAATATATATTGCAAATTGGGTGGGTCTATAATGTATCCTCCACATGGTCCACTGTGCTCCTGATGAGGTTCACAACGAGATGGCGTTGTCTTTGAGCGACTTGAGCGGGTGGATGTCGGCACACCCCGCGGAGAGGAGCGTCACATCATTTTCTGTCGCCCCCCCTGCTCGTTATCCCATTTAGGGCCAGCAGGGGACACGAGGACCGAATCCTCAGGGGTCCATACAAATGGAAATGATTATCAATGAAAGTAGCGTTGCAGCTGTGATGCTAATGATGTCGCAGTGTCGCGCTAATGACTATTAGCATCTTAATGCTGCTTAACAAGTTGAACAAAGTTGCTAAAACAACACATTACACATGTCACTTGAAGCAACTTAGGAAATTAATGTTTATCTTGTACATCTTGAATTGTTGTGGTTAACTTGTGCCGTATTATACGTTTTGGTTAGGATATTATATTTCCAGTATTTTTTTCTCCATCAATATACTCTCCTTGCTCTTCTAAATATAATATTACCACCCTGTGCTTCTTCCCCTTACAAGACCCATAATTCTTCTGGTCACATGACTCCCCGCAGATGTGCAGTAATCACTGGTTTGGGGCTTCTGGCCACTCGACTCCCACTGCCGCCTCCCCCCTCCTCCCTTGTCTTTATGGCGTGTAAGCACTTAGTCATTTGCGTCATAATGTCATGGTAGGAAACCTTAAAAGAAGTTTATAAAGAGGCCAGTTCTGGATATTCAGTGAGCGGGTTTGTACAAGAAAAAGACATCGTTATTGGCCCGATAGATTGATGTGCATTCAAATTCAAGAAGCTACTGAACTTTTCGTTTTGTAGCCTCTTATCTCTGATTTTGCGGCACTGCAACCAACAAGCAAAGTTATTCAGGAGGCTATTCGTCAATCTAAAAGAAACCATTAGTGTACCTACTACTCTCACCACCCCAATGACCAAACCTTAACTCTGAGTACTTGATCTGAACCTACCTATCTACCTCACTCAAGCCAGAAAAAGTCACAAAAATTATAGATAGTGAAATTCTGACGATATCGCCTGAATTTTCTCACAAATGTAATTCCTTCCACATTCCAAAAACATGCATGGTAAGCTAATGGGTCACTAAATTGACCCCATGTGTGAGTGTGAGCATGAGTGGTTGTTCATTTTGGTGGTCAATCCGGCGGGGTGGGGGGCACCCCGCCTACTGCCCAAAAATGGTCATGACCGTGACCCTTGTGAGGAGAAGCGGAACGGATAATGGATGCATGATATTTAACTGTTTGGGTTATAGCTTGCGGTATATTTTTGGTTCTATATTAGCAATTGTGCTAATTTGGGATGGAGGGTTCACTTGCTATTCATGACAGGGTTCTCTGTCGCTTTTGCCAAAGAAAAGCAAAAATACGTCAAGCTACTTTTAAGGCATATTTTTTTTCATGTTGGTTACCAATAATTTCCTAATAGAAGTTTTGTTTGCCTTAGTATACTCCTTCCCGAATCGTCATCTAGTCTAGACTCACTTAAGACTCTTAGATGTGTACAAGAAAGAGAGAGACAAGTACAATTAACTTTTGACATTTTAAGTGACACTTTTCCCGGTTGAAAGTCACTAATTGCACCTTTGTACGTTGGAAAATGAGGTGCAAAGCAAAGACGACCGATGCAACGTGTGATATATTAGGCTCCACAAGACTAATCATTTTGAAGAAAAGTCACATAGCGTCGCTCGAGGGCGAGGGAAAGTTTCCGAGGAACGATGAGAGCGTATGATATTGCTAGACGAGGTCGTAAAAACTGCAGATGGGGATGAAAAGACGAACAATTATAAAAGCGCCCTGACCTCTCCTTTTTGTCTCTAAAGCTCAGGTTTGACTTGTAATCTATAAAACATGCATGCTCATCAAGTTTATTTCCTCTTTCATGGCATTGTTAATAAACTCTCCGGACCTCTCATAAAGGGCTGATTCGGTCTGCAAACGAACCTTGTTCATTCACAACAAATGCGTGTGTGCGCGCACGTATGCTGTCAAATCAGAGCGTGTCATGAGTCCGCGTGAAATGTAGGCTAGAGGAAGTTTACGTTCCACACAAATTAGAAAGACCTGAGCTCAAAGCGTCCGCTCCGCAGCGAGCCCGGTCGTGTTTTGACAACACCAGCTTCTCTTTTGTCGGCCTTCTGTTTATTTTGCGACCCGCTAGTCGGCTGTTTCAGACACACACATACACGCACACGCACACCCCGATACCCAAACACACACTCACACCAAGGACAAAGGTCAGTGGGTCAGTGGGTTGTTGTGTGTGTTTACATCTTACAGTGTGTGTCCGCAATTCTGATGGGAATAAGTGGATATAGACAATAAATTGCTGCCACAACAAACCTAAATTTAACAAATTACCTTCGCCGAACATAGAAGTGCAAAGTTAGCTCATTTGATTGGTCGATATGGCCTTAACATTTTCATAGTCGTTTTATTTCTAATTTTAACTGAATTATTTCCGCCGTTTCACATTTATAGCAAAAGCAAATGGCAATGGCAGTATTCTAAAAAATGTAAGCGTGTTTTCCATTGTCTTCTGGGCTTCCCTTTATTTGTCCTGTTGCCAAACAGTGCCTTTTCACTTCAGTATTCACTTACATTAACTTCCAGAAAAGAAAGTTTCTACACATGAGAAAATAAATGCTTCCATTTGGGAAAAATGTTCCAATATCACCCTTATTTCACGGAGCGCCGACCATTTGTGAGTCTTTGCCGAGGTAGCGAATGTTACGTTCTCGTCAGGGTTCGATCGAGGTCGCAAACATTCTCTAGACCTTCGCCTCTACTTAAAAAAAAAACAAAAAAAAAAAACATGAAAACTTTTGCCGAATGTCTGGTGAACGTTGGCTTAAGCCGCTATCCCACTAGGGTGGGAATGTTTGCAAGTGTTGTCGAAGGTATCAAAATACACGTTCACTTCAGGGTTCATTCAAGGTCCCAAACGTTCGGCAACAGTTTTCAAGAAACGTCAAGACAAGTACAAGTGAATAGCTGCGAACGATCAAACCCTGACAAGATCGCAACATACGCTACCTTCGCAATCACACTGAAATGTTTGCCCCTTAGTGTGATAGGGGCTTTAGGCAAAATACAGAAACACGATTCTTAACTTTTTAAACCAGCTCTGTCACACTCTTTTCAAATGCACAAGGCCACCTCTGTAAATTATTTGCGACTTGGAAGCACATACCTCGGGTCAAAAGCTTCCAACATGACTAAATCACTGCTTTTGCAGTGTAAAAAAATCTTTGGCATCAACTCTGCAATTTATTTCAAATTATTCCACTCAAGTTGTCCATTTCTGACTGCGATTTAAGCCCGCTCGTCAATGAATTAATATTTGGAATTTATTGATTGTGTGCATTATGCGTGTCTCCCAGTCAGGTTTGATCCGCGTGTCTGAGCACGACTACATGATCTCGCCTCTACCTCAGCATCTGGCCAAACGTCACAACTACAGTGCACCCGACGGTCACCAGCCGCACGTCGTCTACAAACGGTCCGCCGAACACGTGGTCCGACAACAAGCCGGTGACCTGTCGGGTCTCGGTCCGTCCACGGAGCACCAGGAGCAACAAGCGCACCAGGCCCACCATCAACACCAGGATGACCAAAACGGGCGCACAGAACGGCAGCATTTCTGTGGGCGCCGCAAGCAATGTATGTAAGGGAACTTCATTTTCCTTCTACTTCAAATTTTGTGAAAGTACTAGTGTGGATATATATTTTTTTTTAAATTATGGAAAATGATGAGGCTTATGTCTTGCCATCCTCATAGCCCAGACATATGAAGAAGATGGGCGATTGTTGTTCTAAACAACCAGGACTTGCCCAAAATTCCCATTTCATTATTTTTTATTTTGTTTTGAATTTAGTTGTAAAGGTTGTGGGCCACACAAATGGTTACAATTGTTTTTAAATCATTTAATTTGATGTCCCTTATTTCCAATTGGCATCTGAACAGGGGGTTGTCGAATGTTTATATTTGCTATAAGGCAAAGCAATGCGGCTTTATTTATAAAGTTCATTTCATACACAAGGTTGCTCAATGTGCTTCACACAGTTAAGAATTCAACGTTCACAGACATTTACAAATTTATTATTATTAATTTATGACTTTTAAAAGCAAACTGTGGGAAAAAACAATGGAAGTATTTAGACCTTCAAAAGCGAAGCAAAAAAAAATAAAAATCCCCAACTTACTAAAACAATATACAGCTCAAGAACAAGATTTGGGAAAAACGATTTTAGAAATGCTTTAAAAGTCAATCATATTTATGGGGAAAAAAGTTTTATAACTGGATTTCCAAGCATTTACGCTTGGGACTAATGTCACCTATTTTATCAGCTATTCCATGTCCGTACAGCAGAACTGCTAAATGCTGATTCACCATGTTTACTTTGAACTCTGGGCTGCAGTAGTTCTACTTACCAACCTTCCCTTCCCTTCCCACGATCTTCAATCCCTACCTACCTACCTTAGTCCATATAGTGTACTACGCTATTTCAGGCCAGCCTTGCATTGTTAAAGATAACTTAACGACAACTCGTCCTCATTATACATACTAAATTTGCCTGAAAAAAGAAACACAATAATCCTGCAATCCATCAAGGCATGCTTGGCGTAGAAGAACACCAGCAACGGACACAACCCAAAATACTCTTCTCGCTGAATGGACCAAAATGCTTCTCATCCTCTCAGACATTCCAAAGCCTCCCACCGAGACCCCTTTCCTGATGCCAGACGAGTTCGGCATGCCTGACGACGAGGGTCCGGGAAGGCCAAAGCGGTCCCCTATTGATACCAACCGGGTAGGAGGTCTGAATGTGGAGACCCTGGTGGTGGCAGACAGGAAGATGCTGGAGAAACACGGGCGGGAGAACGTCACCACCTACGTCCTCACCGTCATGAACATGGTCAGTGTCAAAATGGGAGGTTAGCATAATTTGCAACGTTTCCACCACACAGTATAGTTCTAGAATTGGACGTTATTACAGAAATTGGTATCCTGCTCATGCCAGGTTCACACCAAATCCGTTTCTGGTGCGACAATTGAATTGAGGTCAATGGAGTTCGCGCGGGAAGGTGAATGATGCGTTTGGAGCGATGGAATGCGGAGCATTGCACAGATATTTCGCCAGTTTCGCCCATTTGGCGCGGTCAAAAAATGTAACTTACTTCTTTGCGGCAGCCAATATGCTGCGTACTACGTCACACTGAGCGTCATGCATACTTGGCAGGAAAAACAAAAAAACAAAACAAAAAAAAAACAGCTTATCTAACCGTCTTTACCTTACCTCTTCCTACCTTACCTTACTTTATTTTGCCAGTCTTCCTACCTACGTACGAACTATCTATATAGATTTACATTTTACATTTGCATAGGAAATGCAGAAAAATGCACATCTTCCCAAACAGATTTTTTTTCCCTTGAACTGGACCAAATTGACGGACAATCAACAGTATAAACAAGTGGTTTGTTAACATTTTGTTCATTACTCCTCACCGGTCGGGCGGTAGCCCTCCTTAAGCCGGCCTTTAATTTTTTGAAAAATGTGGTTTCGCAGTGCTTTCAGTGGCGCCGGTGGCTTCTTCCCATTCTCCTAAATGCAGCACTTGTTCATTCCCTGAGTGCATCAATGACAAAGTCTTTCCACATTTTCGTCTTTGGTTGTCCTGTGTGCATTTGGCCATGACGACATGCAACCAGGCAAACACACGGTGGTAACTGATTCTAGGGTTGGCTCATTTGTTGAGTTAACAGCCACTTTTACTCTTCTTTTTTTTCATCCAGGTTTCCAGTCTTTTCAAAGACGGCACCATCGGGACAGACATCAACATTGTGGTAGTTAGCTTATTGCTACTGGAACAGGACCCGGTGAGTGCACTGGCTCGTACTGGAACTCTGCAAATATACGGTAATAGTAGGAGAGGGACTAGGGCGTGAATATCATATATTAGGGGTCACCAACTTGGTGTTCGTGGGCCCCCAGGGGCCATGTGAGTAGCCCATGGGCCTGTTCTAATGTTAGCTCACCCGTGATGGGCCAAATGAGATTCCCCAGAAATGTTGTAGTAAGGGTCAATTGAAAATGTGAACACTGGCAGATATTTCAAGAAATATAATGTTTCAGACCAATATTTACATGTTCCCCAGTTATTATGATAAATCATTAACATAACCAGAGTCTTCACATGATTGGATACCATTAATTGCTAATTATAATTGCAAATGTTTATTTTTTTAAGCCTCATACCAATTCTGATATTTGGCGGAATGAAAATTAAAAAATGCGATTAATCATCAGATTCATTTTTCAAAAAAGAAAGAAAGAAAATGGAGCGAAAAAACTATTTTTTTTTCACAACAATAAAAATATGAAGTACAACCAGACTATTTAACTGTTTTACAATCCGTGTTCCTTTAGTATTTGTTTCCACCTATTTTTTGGGTATTTGAACATAATTTGTACTGCGTTTGTGTACCAACAAATAAATACAAATAATCAGCCATTTCCCCCAATTTTGACGATTTAAAAAAAAACAAAATTCGGCCTATTAAATGGGTCAGGCCCTAACAGCATTATTCAAGGTAATTTGAACACGTTTCTTATTTCAGAGGTGCATATTAAACTGGTAGACCTTCACATTATTCAGTTCTCAAGAAGTAGCTCTCAGCTTCAAAAAGTTCCCTGTCATATTATTAGTAAAAACACGAAATGTAAAACTGTGATCCCCAAACAGTTTAAAAATATTTCACATTACCCTTAAAACATAGTTTAAAGATTACAATATTTGATTTTAAGAAAAAAAAAATGTAGCATTTTAGGGAACTCCAAAAAGCGCTCAGAAACTGCTTAAAAGAAAGGTTGTGAATCGTTTCACTCTGCTCAAAGAAAAAAAAAGAACTTGATGAGTTAGTGAACAGTCAACCGTAACTATGTGGGCGATTAAGCATCTTTTTTTTTTTTTAATAAACACAATGCCACTCATGTATTTCTGCTCTATAACAACAGCTGGGCCTGACCATCAATCACCATGCTGACCAATCGCTCAACAGCTTCTGCCAGTGGCAGTCGGGCCTAGTAGGCAAAAGCGGTAAGCGGCACGACCACGCCGTCCTCCTCACCGGGCTGGACATCTGCTCCTGGAAGAACGAGCCCTGCGACACCCTGGGTAAGGCAACTGGCCAAGCCCAACTTCCCGTTCTCCATTTTTGGTTTTGGTTTGTTTTTACACCTGAACGTCTCGACGAGTTTCTGCTGCTCTGCAAACACGAGGTTGTTAGGTTTGGTTGCCACGTGCGACTTGCTGACCTGCGCCTGTCGACACGTGACAGCAGTGTTCCCACGGGTGCCTCACATTCATAAAAGGTGAATTTGAAATGTCGCATATTTAAGAGTTAAAAATAAATTGACATGGGAAAAACTGTATGTCATCTTTATTTACAATACCACCTCTTATAGCGCCTTAGGAGTGTATTGCTTCACAAATATGGCATGACATCAAATCCCACTCAGTTGCTAATAGTCCATGATTCAGTTCCGTTTGGTACCATGGCACCCTCAAGAGACGGATAGATGGATGAATGGAGTGACCTCGGGTAATTGCTGGAAAGTCTTAACCGTCCTACCCAGGGAGTCTCCCATGTCTGCTTGGAAGTCATTTGGGTCCAGACTGCGGTCCGAGACGCATTTTCGTTCCTGTTATTTTGGTTTGGATCAAACTAAAATGTTTGGACTGACTGAGCAAGGTGGATGCAGTAGTACACTTGAGGAACACTCATGGCATTGATGCCCGTTTATAAGGAAGGCTAAATAAAAGAGTCAAAACTTAGTCAAGTTTAACTTTCAAGATGAGCTTCACAGAACAACAAAAAGTTCGGCAGGTATGTCTAATATATTGTGACGAAGAAAAGCAGCCATTTTGGGCAAATTCCAGACCTACTTGACGTACCGGGCCTACTTGACAGATGGCAATGCTAAATTTTTTTGCATCTAATATTTAACATGAGTGTTTAAGTTTACCATCAATTCACGTGAAAGTGAGGTCCAAGAACCGGATTGCTTTGTCTTCCTTCAGAGTGATTCTTTTGTCCGTAGGTTTCGCTCCAATCAGCGGTATGTGCAGCAAATACAGGAGCTGCACCATCAATGAGGACACAGGACTGGGTTTGGCGTTCACCATCGCTCACGAGTCCGGACACAAGTACGTCTGTCGCGCCCTCACAGTGACGGCGTTTAAGCAGCCAGGTGGCAGAAATTGAAATCATAAACTGCAAGCAGATGATGCCTCCACGTTATCGCACGAGAGGGGCGTCAAAATTGGACTGTAAGAGTGAATAAATGGCCCAGGGCAGACGCCGCTCGGTTTGTGTTTGCGTTTCCATCGAGATGCAAGCTTGATTGGTTGAATTTACATGATGTTTTTCTTTAATTGTTAAACTTGTCTGCCTGCCTGGCACTCGCCCAACACAAAACTTGGACATGTTTTCTCCTGCTCTTCACCAGGCTTCTTAAGTGTCAAAAAGGCATGAAAGCGTGTTGAGTCCTGAGATGAAGTGGGGCAGAATGGCAACATTAGAATGCAAACAATATAGCTAAGCCTCACTTTTTTCAGGGATCAAGACCAGCTGTGAATAACAAAAATGCTATTAACAGATGTGTAAGCCTCTTTTTTTAATTGCCTATATTATAAGTTTAAAACCCTAAATAGACCACAAACTATTAGCCCTGAAAACACTATCATTTCAAACACACTCTATTTAGCCATTTTTTTAAATGACTCCCATTTGTCCATTCATATTAAGAGCCAACTTTAAACTTTATAACCGATATTGAGACCTGTCACCCTATTGCAAGTTTAAAGCCTATTTGAATTCTAACCTTATCTTAAAACCCCAATTTGGCTTGAAACTGAACTATTTGATAGAAAGAAACTTGAAACTTTGAATTTTGCTAGAAATCATAATATAAAATCCCTTCCCATTATTTTAAAACCTGGCTAAAAAACTCTTGTGGGCTTGAAACTTTATCTTGAAACCTTAATTTGGATCCCTAATATGAAACCCTAAATGTAAATTCTGTCTTGAAAACCTGTTTTAAAACCCTCGTTTTAAACTTTATAGGGGCTAGAAATTCGTGTGAAAAGGTTTGCTATCCTAACGTCATACACTTGTATGTTTTTTTTTTTTTTTTTTAGTTTTGGGATGATTCATGACGGTGAGGGTAACCCCTGTCGGAAAACCGAGGGCAACATCATGTCCCCCACCCTTGCGGGTAACAACGGCGTGTTCTCTTGGTCCATCTGCAGCCGCCAGTACCTCAGCCGGTTCCTTGGGTAGGCATCATTGTGATCCCACCATAGGTTGGATGCTTTTGTCGATCGTAACTGTGATGCCCGATGATGCGTCCTTCAGGACGACTCAGGCGTCCTGTCTGGTGGACGAACCCAAGCAGATTGGTCAGTACAAATATCCCGAGAAGCTTCCCGGGCAGCTGTATGATGCTGACACGCAGTGCAAGTGGCAATTTGGCTCCAAGGCAAAGTTATGCAGGCTTGACTTTGTTAAGGTAAGATCCTAAAAAAAAAAAAAATCTTCACTTCAATTTATACTGGATTTTATACCGCTTCCATTCTCAAATCAACTTACAACCACGTTCATCTAGCCCTTCTAAACTTCTTTATTAGTGAATTTCATTCGTCATTAGTTATCAATTATGAATAATTCCAATCATTCTTCTTGTTTTAAAGCGTCCGTAGGATTCCAACCTTTTCCAAAGAAAAATCCTTATAACCTTTCTGAACGTCTCCTCATATATACACACACCTGGCAGTACACAAATCTCTCTCGCAACTATGCCAAAGTTCCAAATTTTGGTCTGTTTGTGGCTCTAGCACATTTTTCTTCGCAATGTTTTGGTTGTCTCCTCTTGAGATTAATAGCAAGTTTGTAGCCATTGCCTTTACAGTCCCCAATAAAAATAATCCTTAAAACTAAATTCAGAACATACCTTCTCAACTTAATGTTAAAAATACTTCAAGTCAATCTCATTAATCTTATTTTATATATTCAGTTTTTTTTTTATCTTCAGCTTGTTGCTATCATTTCCAGATTTTGGTACTTTCGTGGTGAGCGCTCCGTTCATTGGTCTTCTGCTTTTTTGATTCTTAATATGATTCCAGCCTCTGCCTCTGCAGACCCCAAGAAAATTTATCTGAAACCAAGTCCAGAATCTTCTGAAGGTCATCTCATGTAGAGTTTAGGTTATCTCTGCACTATCCCCAAATGGTTTGGTGGTCTTTAGATCTGGGGCAGAATCCTAGCCTCTCCCCTTCTACTCCCTGAAATCTTTCAAGCCAAGCCACAATCTTTTGAACGTCACCTCGAGCCTTTCCCACACTCGCCTTACTCTTTGCATTGCATTAAAAACAACATCTATAGAACAGTATGGACCGGAACTCTACCACATCAACAAGTCTTTGGGACCATTAGGAACCTCCAGTAATGAGCACCCCAAGTATTGTTTGCGTTACAGCGTCAATGATGTCCTCCTAAATGGGCACTTTATTAATTGCAATGATCTTTGCCAAAAGGCACAAGACCCCCTGTGTTTTACTCCTGGTTTGAATTCCCTCAATGGGTAGACCCGTTCTACGCCAGTCAAGCCCTGTGGGTTATGTGAAGTCTTTATGTTAGTTGTCATTCACATGGAAATGCTGCTTGGCCTCTAACCCCTGGGAAATCGACTCAGACGAATGGTATAGCTAGAGGATTAGCGCACGACACTTCATCGCGGCTATTCAGGACGTTTCAAAGGGTGTTTACATGATCATGACCTGTTCAAAGAGGGTTTCTTATTGAAAATTAGGGAGGCAAGGTGAAAAACATTAAAATGCTTGTCTTTTGTGTACAGCACAGTGACTTTGATGCTAATCCTTGCTCGAAAGCCAACATTGGCTTCAAATCAAAACTTTAAACCCTCAGCACGTCTTTAAAACCTGTATTTGAAACCTCAACCCTGATCGAAACACCGATTTGAAGCCCTAAACCGACTTTAAAATCCTAACTTTTTTTAACATTCTTACCCAGGGTTGAAACTTCCCAACCTAATTTTAAAATAACATTTGAAACCCTAATGCAGGATTGACAGTAACATAATTTAAAACCCCAACTTGAAACACTATTTTGAAACCATAACCTACTGGTCGGCTTGGAACCCTAATTTGTTACCCCAAACCTGGTTTAAAACCCCAACTGGAGAACTTTTAACAAACTTGAAGAAAAATGTTACTCCCACTGAAACTCTTATTTCAAACCCTAATCCATGCTTGATATGGTTATCGTAGCCCTCTTATGTAACTCCAATGCTAGCTTGAAACACTTTTAACCCCAATATGAAGTCATAACTTGGGTTGAAACCTTAACTTTGAACCCTAATTTGAAAACCTGAACCCTAACGTTGGATCGATAACGTTATTTGAAATCCCAATTTAGTCAAAACAATATTTTGAAACTGTAGTCTTGAAACCTTAACACTTGCTTTAAACCGTCACCCATACTTAAAACCCCAATTTGAAACCCTGAACCAGGTTTGGAACCCTCATTTGAAACCCTAACTCAGTCTGTAAGCCTAACTCACCCCGGCCCTCCATCCCGGCTGCTACCACGGGCTGGCTGCCAGCGTCAGCAGCCTGTCTCCCGATTCGAGGCTCTCCCTCTGTGCTCACTCACTCGCTCCGTTTCTGTATTGTTGGGTCAGATGACACACACAATTATAGCCCGTTTCATTAAAGAAACGCACTGATTAGGTTTGACGTGTAGGCTTTTTTTAGGGGAGGCTCATTGTCGGCCTGATGGCGCAGGGGTGCACCATGGGCCCGACAATGAGCCTCCCTTCTGGCGCTGGCAGGGAGCAGCTGATGCTCGCTCATGGAAAGTAATGAAATATTTTGTTCAACAAGATTTTTATGATATCTGTGCTTTGAGTATTTTTATATATCTGAAAACAGATTCCTGTTATTTGAAATACTTACTTTGTCAAAAGAGGCTCATTACTTCATTACTTTTTTCAACCTCCTCGAATGCAGCCCGGACATAAAAAGACTGAGTGGGATCTTGGGAATTGTTAAAAAAATAAATAAATAAAATAAAAAGGAAGGAAGAACACATACAGCTGGGGGAATTTGAACCAGGGGGCAGGGTTGTTATAGTTTTGGAATTTTAATTATAGTCAGTTTTTATTTCATTTTGCATTTAGTTTTTTATATGTAGTTAGTTTTATTTTGTTTTCAGGGCAGTTTTGTTAGTTTTGGTTTAGTTTTAGTGTTAGTTTTACTTGCGTGCAAGATTAGAAAAAAGACCATGTTAAGTATTGTGTCATAAAAATTCAACAAAAATATTATTTTTAAACATTTTGATAATCCAGGATGCAGTTTGCGGTGTTAACAGTCCACAGGTTATGAATCACAATAATTAATGATAATATAATTAATTGTCAAAGATGAAAACAAAGTATATTTTCTTACCATTATAGTTAGTTTTGTTAACGTGAAATCTAGTTTCAGTTAGTTTTTAAAAAAAAAAAGAAATTTCATTTATTTTATTTCTTTAATTAAATGTTTTTATCAAGTTTAGTTTTCGTTATTTCGTTTTCTTTAATTAAATAATCTTGATTCAGTTCTTACCATTGACTAATTTAGCATTATTTTGTATTTTGATTTGATCATGGAAGACAGGTAAATTCAGTCCTGATTATCCTAAAACAGTTTAGCTTGCAGAAAAATTGTCCAGTGAGTTTTTATTTCTTCTTCTCAATACGAGCACTATGTAAGTTTATGAAAGAGCGAAACTATTTTGTGCGGAGATACTTTTCTCATTATTATGAATCTTATCACATCCAGTCCTCTGTTGTGTTTGTGGCAGGACATTTGCAAGTCGCTGTGGTGTCACCGCACGGGCCAACGATGCGAGACCAAATTTATGCCTGCTGCCGAGGGCACCAGCTGTGGCCCCGACATGGTGAGTTGGCTCGTCCCATAATTAACAGAAGATGTACTGCATGTGAAAATGGATTTATAAAATGGATTCATTTTAATTTACATCCTACTGTATGCATATTTTTAAATAGGGAATTTATCTGTGACTTTTATGTGTCTTGAGAATAACACAGGAAGGAAGGAAGGTTGGGATGGGATGGTAGAAAAGGAAGAAAGAAGAAAGGAGGATTGATTTATTTATATTTGTCTTACATCAGTGGTGTTGGCGTGGCCAGTGTGTCAAATATGGGGAACACGGCCCCAAGGCGGTCCACGGCCAGTGGTCACCCTGGTCCCAGTGGTCGGAATGTTCCAGAACTTGCGGTGGTGGGGTCATGTACAGGGAGCGCTCCTGTACCAGTCCACGGTAAACACGCACGCAGACACCCACACACACACACACCACACACACTGTAGTCGACAGTCATCACGTTATCACCCCGGGAAACGTGGCTGCTCCCACATCAAAAACCCTGCACAGGAGAACATCTTTTTAAATCCTCTTTTTGGAACACCTGAATGCCGCGTCTGCCAGGTAGCTGTCAGCACACACACAGCTGTATGTCCACACACACGCACACCCACAGACAGAGTCAGCTGACAGTCCAGACCGCTAGACAATGTCTCCCCATGCTCCAGACAAGGGTGGGGCAAAACCTCTTAAAAAGTGAGCTTTTTGCACCGAGAAATGCCAACGTCCCGCATGGCTGCTCGCTCGAACAAACGGAATGCCGCGCATCCCACAGTGCCCGACATCTCGGTTAGACCGTCTTAACATGCACAAGGGAAGCAGTCGTTTTCTAACGCCCTCTTTGCTGTTTTCGAAAGGACACTGGAGACTTGTGGAGTTGAGTTATCTGAATTTCGTGTTTTATGGCTTGTCAACAAATGTCCCCGCCAAGCTCCGCCCATATGTGATGACAAAAACAAAAAAGGTTCATGATACTGCGTCATCCAGACTGTGTCTAGTATGTGTTTCCATTTCGGTAGCAATTAAACACAATTTTTAAGACTAGTTTGTTTTTAAAAGATCCATGAAAATAGCTAAGATCAGCCTGCAATGGCCGCTTCAATCCAAAAGTTACAGTTTTAGGCGGGGGTCAACTCATGATAGGCATGTCGACCAAATTTCACGATTCGCTTAACCGGCTTTGGGGCTAAATTTTCCCAAATTTCCATTAAGTGCTACCAAGCCAATTTTTGGGAGTCATGCCTGCTCGCTTATACGACTGATTTGCTCCGTGTTGTACAACCATGGGGGATAGATAGATATGGTGGAACTAATTGCCGGTGTTTGGCTCATTGGCCTCTTGGCCGATGAACATGAAGCAACAGTCAAGACAAATTTTATGGCCGGCAGCACTTTTCTTTTTCTTTTTTTTTTCTCTCGCATTTGTTTCGTCAAGCAAACACAAATTTTCTTTAGTTCATTTGAAACAGTTGGCAGGTGAGATAAAGGTTATAAATGGCTGGTAATGATAGCTTTGAGGGAAACAATATTGTGAATAGATTTGGTGAAGCAGCATAGCGCATTATTCTAAGAGTTGTTTTGGGCTGGATATGATGTCATGTTTTTCTCTAATGATTGTGTTTCATCAATCATAAATAGGTTGGTAAGTTGATGAGTAGGTGTTGGAATGGACAGACAGAGAAAGACAGAAACTGTAGCTAGATGATGGATGGATGGTTATGTAGATAGACAGATCAAAGATGAATGTAAGGCAGCTTTATTTATACAGCGCATTTTAAAGACAAGGTAACTCAATGTTCTTTACATAATTAAAAATACAACATTCAGAAATGCTTTAAAAAAAAAACTATATACAAGAGCAACATTGAGAAGCGATTAAAACAATTATAACAAACAAATTAGAAAAAAAAAAACACAACAAAAAAAACTGAAGCTAAAGATGTCTTGGCTATAAGATAGCACAATGATGTCTTAACAGGCTGCCAGTGCTAATGAACAGTTTTTCAAACACACAACAAGGTCAGTTTAAATATTTGGACCGTTCACTTCACTGGGCTCATCAGCGCTTGCTTAACAGCCAGGCAGACACGGGAGCACTCGGCCCTCTCCTAATCCCTCCCGCCGGGGGATCAAAGATGTTTTCTGCTCATATGATACACGTTACGCATACGCCACGTTCGGCAGAGCAAGAAGGGCCCATGGAGGAGGCCCTTCGCAAGCAGGTTAGCTGTCTAGTTCGTTTAGCATTCCTGCTGCAGTAAGAGAGGCTTGCAGCAGCTTCTGCAACTCTGAGTGTTACGGGGTCAGTGGGACACAGTGAGGGAAAGGTGTGCGAGCCGTAAAGGAAATATGTTATAGATTTTTTTTCTTTCCACAATCCAAAAAAGTTCCCCAGATGGGCTGGGATATTAAATGATCATGATGATCTTCAGGTGTTTCACTGTGATCAGCTGGGTAATTATTTACCCACTCAAACATGGTGGATATCAGTAGAAGAGGGAAACAAACATCCTGGTTTTTAATCTGCCATTAGGTCATTTAGAAGCTCCCAAATTCCATTTCGGTCTAAACCAGGGGTGGGCAAACTTTTTGATTGTCGGGCCACAATGGGTTCTACAATTTGATCGAGGGGCCGGACCAGGAGGAGATGGATGGAGTGTCATTGGAGAAAAAAAAAACATTTAATTTTAAATGAAAGTGACCAAAAGCATTACAACAAAATATGTCTTTGAAAAAGCACAGTATTTTGAAAATAAAACATTAACAAGGCTTATTCATATAATTTTTTTCACGTTCGGCTGGCCGGATCAAAACGTTTAACGGGCCGTATGTGGCCCGCGGGCCTTGGTTTACCCACCCCTGCTCTAGCCGATACCTTGTGATCATCTTTGTCGTCATTTGCAAAAATTTGAAAAAACCTCCCAAGTTTATTTCAGTCGCCTTTTAGTGAGTCACCGTGCCGCGGCGAACTCATTCAACTGTGTTTGCATCTGTGTGAGTGTACCACCGTTAATCTCTGTGATTAATTTGGCAGGGCCCGTCTCCTCCTAATCAGACCGCAACCAGATGGATTAGCCTGAATCTATTTGCCTGACACTAATGTCATTCACACCCCACAAGCTGCTTCAAATTGACAGTTTTGAATGTCCTTCCAAAATGTCATTGAAACCAGCACAAAGTATTGAGACAAAGTCATAGACTTAACAAGGGTCTCTCGATGTCTGTGTTTGAATCTCCCACATTCTAAAAACGAAATACTTTAAATCATCCATAAGTGAGTGAGTGCCAGTCTAGGCTCGTCTTGGCTGGGTGGACACCACAAACGACTGCTCTCAGACATCTTTAACACTATCACTCAAAATCAAGAGAAAGTCATTACAGCTATGTGAGGACTAGGAATGCTAATGCTAAAAGCAATGCTAACGCCAAAGCCATGCGCACACTCTTTACTGTGTGCGTCTTTTGTGGGCACTAAAAAAACGTAAAGAATGAGAATTCTTGCTTCAACATGTTTGCAGGAAAGTGATAACACGGTAAAGTCTTTGTCAAGTCTGCTCTCTTCATCTCATAAAGGGACTTCAAACCCCATCGACCCCTTTGAACTTAACCGCCTGTACACTTTTGCCTCAATGCCGCAGCCAACGTTATCTTCGTCGAGCGTCTTCTTCTGGGGGCTCTGCAGATAAAAGCCCTTGTAGTAGCAGCTCCAAAGGCAGAAAATGAATCTTTGCCTTACCCCCTCGAACTATACCTGCCCCTCCCCCGACCCCCACCCCACCCCGTGTACCACCTGCAAGATCAAACGCGGTCTACCCTAATCCTGGCCAACAAGCCTGGGCGATTAGGGTCACAATCTTGACCTGGTTTTGATGGTGCACATTTTGTCACACACTCGATGTAAAGAGGAATGTAAAGGCTGAGTGGTGCTCAGTTCTACCCCGTGTGTGTCAGCTCCAGACTCTCTATAAGGAAGGTGCTCCAGGTGAAGACCAAACATCAGCTCTTCACGTTGCTAGGCAGATTTAAGGGTGTTTTCAGACTTCGGTCTCTTTTAATGGAACTCGAGTTGTCACTCAAATGACTCCCAATTAATTTCAGCATTGTTAGTTTTGGGGCATTTTAATGTAATCCCAGAAAGCAGCGAATCGATCCATTCTGAACAGAATGGATACTGGTTACCCCAACCTCCTGCGTCATAGTGTAACACAGGAACGACATTTTTATGATTTTTTTTTATATAGAATATATAAAGCTGTGTTAAGTAAACTTAATTAAGGACCATTTCCAGAGCTCCACTTGCAGATTCTGATAGAACTTTAACTGCTTCATCAAATGTAGGTGGTGATGAACAGTCAATCGTAAATGCTTGTCTTTCTAAGGGAGTAACTTTCCATTTATCTCTATCCAGTTACAGTGAAACCCCGGTTATCGCGGTTAATGGGGACCGAGACCACCCGCGAAAACTGAAAATCCGCGAAGTAGCGGCGCCCCTTCAAAAATGCTTAAAAAAACCTATACAGGTATACAGTATACCCCCCTGTATACAGTACACCATATAGAATACGGGTAGAGAGAAAGAGAGAGTGAAATTCATGTTATAACAAAAAAAAACAAATTATTATTAAAACTTATTATTTTTTTATTCCCCAGCCATTATTTTTATATTTATTCAATTACTTATTTTTGTATTTATTTAATTACTTCGACTTTTACCTGCTGGTACGCCGTCCGTTGTGCCCTGTGAAATGAAAGGTGGCATTCTTCATTTATTTATTTATTCATTTATTCATTCATAACTGACGTGCCCGGGCGGAAGAGGTGCTCCTCTTCGTCTTAATTGTCACGCACGCCGGATCTGCTCGCCCGAAGCGTTCGGTTGAACTCGGTTTCATTTCGCCCCGCTCGTGCCCCGGGCGGAAGGTGCTCCTCTTCGGCGTAATTGCCACACACGCCGGCCGGCCTCCTCCGGAGCTCTCGTACGGTCCCGAACGGAGCGAAATGTCGCCCCGCTCGTGCCCGGGCGGAAGGTGCTCCTCTTCGGCTTAACTGCCACGCACGCCGGCCGGAGTTCTGGTACGGTCCGAACCGCGCGAAACGTCGCCCCCGATCCTGCCCGGGGGAACGTGCTCTTCTTCGTCCACTCTCCTCTTCGCCCACGCTCTTCTTTGGCGCTCGCCGGCCGTCTAACCGCTCCAGCGCCCCGTCGTGCCGCTCGGCGAAACTACAATGCCCACGCGGAGCGGAGCGAATGGAGAACCCCGATCGTGCCCGGGCAAAAAAGTTTTTAATTTTTGAATATTTTTTAGACCCGCAAAGCACTGAACCCGCGAAAGGTGAACCGCGAAGTAGCGGGGTTTCACTGTATCTGTGTTTCTAAACACAACTGAGGAGACTAATTCCGTATAGTTCAACAGAACTCTGCGGTCATTATTTTTGGGACTTGGTGAGAGATGCAATTGAGTTGCATCATATAGATAATGAAGATCCAAAATCAAGTTGAAAAAAAAAAAAACATCACAGATTATGTGTCAAAAAATGGTAAATATATAACAAGCAACTGGGGGCCCGGGGGCAGTGTCTTGCTCAAGGACACGTCAACATGGTTGTAAGGGTTGAAAGTCCAAGCCACAAACTTTGGTTTGGGAGATGACCACTCTATCGCTGAGCCATGCCGCCCCCACTGAAGTTTGTAGGTTTATCGACAGTAATTTTGTACTGTAAAGCCAATTTTTGGGCTACGAAAAAGTATTATAAATTATATTTGTACCCTCAGAAAAAATGTACTTCAGTCGGCTCTAAGGGACGACGTTCCCCCAATCAGTTAAATCAAGGTTCAGCTGTTTTCATTTCATGTTTTAAAGGACGCTACCCATGTCCTCAATTGGGTTGATGTCAGGGTATGTTGGTGACCACACAATAAGTTTTGGCTCAGCCTTACACTGCAGCAGCAATTCCCCGAGGGCCGTATCAATGCAGAAGGGAGGCTGACACGCCAACAAAACAATCGAGCTCATGTCTTGTTTTGGAAGCACCGTGACCGTTGGTATCAAAGGATCACGGAAGAAGGCTGTGAAAAAAAAAAAGACAAAACGTGAGAGTGGAATTCCTCCATGCAAACTGCACTGAAAAGGGCCCACGTGAAATCCGCTGTGCAGACCCCCGCTATAAGTTTATGGCCATATGTGATCGTCTTCAGCAATAAGATGAAACTTGTGAAGACGTAGATCGCCACAGCCTCACTGTAACCCGCAATAGAACACCCGCGGAACATCACTCCTCCGTTAAATGGAATCCTGGATGATATTGTATTTTTTTCCACTGTTTCCCCGATATTCCTGTCCTCCCATTGGGTTTCTGTTTCTAGTCAGCATTCTTCAGTACGCTCGCCAAGTTGAGCAGCAATACTGTTTTTATGAGATCAGCAGGATTCTTCCGGGTCCATGTTAGCAATAACCTTTTCTAGCGTAAATAGCTAAAGTCAATTTTCTCCACTGGTGGTCCTGGCGGAATGCTTGACTTTAAAAGCATGGGAAACCTGAAGCTTTCTCCAACATGTGCTGATTAATGGGATAATGTAATGGACTGTTACTGCTCTTCTGCTTTGTTTGCATCCATTCTCAAAACATTTCCTACATACTGTTGTGTCAGATTAAAAGCGTCCTCGGTTTAAAACAGAGTTCTGTTCCTACGGCTGCATTGTAACCCAATTTTCTACAATTTCTACTAATTTCCGCTAACAATGTAGTAGAGTCATAATTATAGTCAATGGTTGTATGAAAACCACTTCTAGACCGTGAATCTAAAACAATCCCATGAAAAAACACAATAATCAAAGAACACGGACAACTTATTATTACGCCACTGAAAACGAGTTCATTGTGTGCTTTTCAGAAACTTGGGTTAGGACTTTTCAAAAAGCAAGCATACCCTGTTCTTTATGTGTTGATTGAGGTATACGGGCAATTAACAATAATTCTGACTTAAAAAAAAAAAAACAACATACTGACTATTTTTGATAATTTTCAATCATTTCTGACAATTTTTCCTTGTGTCTTTCAGGCCGCAGCATAACGGCAAATTCTGCTACGGTCCTGGCCGCCACAACCAGCTTTGCAACACTCGCCCGTGCCCACACAACAGCGTGGACTTCCGGATGCAGCAGTGCGCCGAGCACAACAGCAAACCCTTCAGGGGCTGGTACTACAAGTGGAAGCCGTACACCAAAGTGGACGGTAATGTTCACAGATGGGCACTTTGCCCTATTTTGCCGGTCCGTCCTCCGTCTGCGTCCTGGGAACTCTTCTGTCTTGACCCCTACGTCTTTATTCATAAAATAATCACCCTCCCTCGTCATTCGTCGTCATCCTTATAAAGTTCTTCCGTACGTGCAAATATTTGAACATTTGAAGGTACTTGACTCGGTTAGGGACGATTAAAGGGATGGATGAAAACCCACTTCCGGCCTTGCTTAGCGCGTCCTTTTTAAGAAACTTCTCATCCTCCGGCCCCTGCCCCCAAAATGAAAGTCCGTCGGGATGGATAGTTCAATGATTCGTTTTTTATTGATCAATTCAAATTGAATTGTCAAGAAAAATATTTTTTTTATGCACCGAAATTAGAAATGTTGCCTCTAGATCATCTCTCTTTGACACACCACAATATTTAGAATCTAAAACATTAACAAGGTTTATTCATTTAATTGTTTTCAAGTTCGGCGGGCCGGATTAAAACGTTTAACGGGCCGCATGTGGCCCCCGGGCCTTAGCTTGCGAACGCCCGCTTTATATCGTATTTTCCCCCCAACAGGGCCAACTAGTGCAAGTCTTGCTAAGATCCATTGTGCCCATTTGTACGTTAGAAACCTTTCACCTGAAGTATGTATTTTAAGCTGCAAATATTTTGCGGCGTTCACCGAGTCATGATGAGAACCTGTTGAAATTAAAAAACAATGAAAATGTTATTTGACAAAAGGGAGAAACGTGCTGAGGTTAAAAAAAAAAAAAAAGGTTGCTTTCTGTGAGGAGAAAAAAGTTAATTCACAAAACTTGTATTCCCTTTCTCCGCCATTGATTAAAATCAGAAATGTGATTTTTCCATGAATAAAGGCCAAATCTCCCACTCCCAGTAGCCTGTATTTAGTCCCGTCATGCTTGGTCTGTCCAGTGCTAAGTACTTTCTTAATTAGTTCTCGGTAATTGAATCCTTGGGAATATTTTCGACATAAAGCGCAAGAGCTGCAATCCGTTTGGCAGGCGCGGCTCCTCTTAAACACACAAAGGAGCACGTATTGCTGCAGATGAGCTTTGTCTGGTCTTAATTCACTTGATCTTGCGTACTCCAGCCCAAATCCCTTTAATGAGATTTTTTTTTTCTGCCGTGCCTAAAGCTTTACTGCTGCTGCGACCAAAAAAAAACTTGAGCAAAGGATCGCTCTGTGTCGTATGCATTGCAGGAGGTGGTGGGAAGTAACCAAGTTCAATTAGTTGCGAGCCTCGTGTGTAAAGTGACGATGCTTGCAAGGATGACAAGAACAAACACTTTGCTACTGTGCTTGAGTAGCCTTTTCTGGTGTTTATACTTTACTCGAGTATTTATTTTCCTGACTTTTACACCCTACACTTAAAAACAGATAATGGTGTATTTTATAAAAATAGGCCGGTTACCTTTTTCAACAGTAAACCTTCTTTTGACTTTCTCGCAATCAAACCGGTTGAATCAGTACTTCTACTTTTTCTATTTTAACACAAGTGTATCTGAGTGTGACAACTTTGGCCAACTCCTATGGGAGGCATGCAGCCACTTGCAAGCCTTCGACACACTGGGAAAAGATTCGAAAGAGGAGAGGGGGGGGGGGTGTTGTAGTGCGCTGAAGGACAGCGATCTGTTTGGCCGGCGTCCCAGGCCTGTTTAAGCTCTTGATGAATGGGAGGTTATGTAGGGAAGAACATTGTAAACTGCCTGGGGAACCGAGGGCCAAGTCACCTCTGCTGAGACTTGTCTGCGCTTCAAGCGAAGGTAGAAATCCCCCAAGAGACTTCATCTTCAGTATTTTCCCGTGCAGACCTCGCTTGAATTAGTGACACGATTGATCCCTCAATGTTAATAGTATGAAAAGGCCATAAAGTATGTATTGTTTTACTATTGGATTACACGCAAAAAAACGCAATATATGCCAGTGAAACATTTGCATATTTTTTTGTAATTTCTTTTCTCATTTTTTTTCCCAAAATTTTAAATTGAAAAAAGAAATGGGTTTTTTTTCCAATTTTTTGGTCTTTCCCTGTTTTGCATTAACTTTTTCTTTCATGGCTGTAGCTATGGCCATGTTTATATTATGCAACATGTAAATACTTTTCAAAGCCCAAACTAAGATAATGAAATTCTTAGAAGCAATTAATCATCACCAAGGTCGTGCCGATTTCTGTCTGGTGTACATCCCACATAAAAGATGATTCAGTATGTTTCTCTATAAATGGGGTACAATATGGTTCAAGGATGCAACGATATAAACATGTAAAAATTCTATTTAGCTCGTCAAAACAAAAGCAAAACCAATTTTCCAATTCAAATAGGTTTCTGTTTCTGTACACCCCTAATAATATATATAGAGGGAGGGAGGGAGGGAGGGGGAGAGAGAGAGAGAGTGAGAGAGAGAGAGAGAGAGAGAGAGAGAGAGAGAGAGAGAGAGAGAGAGAGAGAGAGAGAGAGAGAGAGAGATGTACTCATTCTTTTTCTTTACAGATGAAGACGTCTGTAAATTGTACTGCACGGCCGAGGATTTTGACTTCTTCTTCGCCATGTCCAGCAAGGTCAAAGACGGCACCTCCTGCTCGGACCACAAAGGCGATGTTTGTATCGATGGAGTGTGTGAGGTACAAAAGTCTCCACAATGATTTATAATTGTGTGATTACCATTAATACAGAGCATAATAAGACAAAAATGGAAAACATAAACTAAAATGCAACGTTAACGTATGAGTGACCCAACGGGAGTTATTTTTAGACGAGGGCTGTCGCTTGTCCAATTTGAGAGCAAATATTTTAGCAGTTTACACAGTCACTTAGTTGTGAAACTCTTCTTCTTGTGCTATATATGTCTGTACTATACTACCACCTTGTGGTCAAAGCACACACACCGGACGGAACGGCCTAATGAATTAATTTGATTTAAAAAAGCAGTTTAATATTATAATATTAATATAAATTAATAATAATATTTGATATTTAAATACTATTACTGTATGCTTTTTTATTTAAGAGCAGTACGCTAGAGTGCTACTTTACCATTCAAAAAGCATGTTACAAAAAAATTGTTGGTGTTTTATGGGGTGCTGGAATGGAATTTTAATCATTTCGTTAATTTTTTTACTCTTCTTTCCCGTCACAGTTAATATAATTTAGCTCTAAATTCTGACCATTTTAGTTGACTTGTGAGTTCTATATCAACGCCATGCGCGAGGTACAAAATATAATATGATTCCCTTAAAAAAAAAAAAGGCATATAGTGTAACAAGCCAGTCCACAGTGTGACCGCCGTTCAATCCCTTTCGTCCCGCTTCGACTTCAACGTCGTTTTTCACCAACTTTGGTAGACCTCAAGTGTCACCTTTCAGCAGCCGTCAAGAGTGTATTTCCAAACAATCATTTCAAAACTCTGACCATGATCTTAACCCAATTGTCTTGTGGTCCAACCCAAACCGACGCGTTGACACTTATTTTGTCCCATTTCCACACACGCTGTTGCTTTTGGTGGGCCACCAAGCATCGGCTTTAATTGGCACCAACTTGAATTGCATGTGAGGTTCAGTGTATTTTTAGTCATTGTGGCGTGCGTACAGTACCGGGGCGTACCGTACGTGGCAATGCGATCTCCCAATTTGGATGAGACGCATGTGAATTAGCGTCATTGCAATAAATAATTACAGCTGTGTGTCAATTTCCATGGAGAGTTTTCAGAAGAGTGATTCGATTGAGCAGAGGAACGGGTCAAAAGTTCGGTGTCAGTTACTGCCTATTCCTCACGATGTCCTCTAATTGTTTTTTTTGAATGCGTTGAAAGGGAATTAGAAACAGCTGGGTTGGAATGCACTGTCATCGGCAATCCTGAAATTCTCTTGATGCAATTTAAGTGGCTTTGTTGCTAAACATTATGCATGTAGTTGTGTGCGTTGGTTGATTTTCATTCACAGTTATTTTCTATTTCTGACCATTTATCTTTATTTAGTTTTGACAATTTTGTCACTCTATTCTTACTTTTTTCCATAATTTTCATTGATTTTTTTTGCAATACTTTTCACTGTTATTAACGTTATCTTTGTAAGGCCTTAAAGAATTAGCATTTTTCTTTCCAATTGAGTTCTTTTCAGGAAAAATTGTTTTAAATATATTTTGACAATTGTGACTTGCTTTAGTGACTTTTGACTCATTTGAACAGTTTTTTTTTTTGCTGTCATTTTTTTTCATTTTTCTTTTGTTATAATTTTAACAATTTCACTCATATTTAGATATTATTTCGCTTATTTATAGATGCTGATTATTTTTACTGTTTTGCAATTTTCACTCACTTGTTATTTTGACTATTTCTTAAACAATTTTGTTAAAGGCTTTTCACAATTCTTCTCTTTTTTTGGACCAATTTTTGCACGTTTTTGGGTTGTTGACATTTTCACTTATTTTTGTCTATTTTCATTCATTTTGACAGAATGAGAAATTATACGGCCTATTCAACTTTCCCACTTTTACTACCTTGAAAAATGCATGCATCACATGCTTCCTACCTTTATGGATTTCTCTGCACCAGAGCCACTAAACTGCTTCTTCTTACCATGTTTTTGTGTGCAGGCAGTTGGTTGCGATCAGATTTTAGGATCCAAGGCCTCTCTGGATGCCTGTGGTGTATGCAAGGGAAGCAACTCTACATGCAAGTTTTACAAAGGCTTATACACATTGCAGCATAGGGCTAATGGTAAGTTTGTCCGAGTTTTCGCTTGAAATGTCAGGACAAAAAGCATCACGTGTCTAAGCCTGCCGTTTTTCTCTTCATACAGAGTATTACTCCATGGTGACCATCCCACCGGGTGCCCGGAGCATTCGCGTGGAGGAAATGGCGGTGTCTACCAGCTACTTGGCGGTGCGTTCCCTGAAGAGGAAGTACTACCTGACCGGCGACTGGACGGTGGAGTGGCCGGGAAAATTCCACTTCGGAGGGGCCACGTTCAGCTACCAGCGCTCGTTCAGCAAGCCCGAGAGCCTGTACGCTGCTGGACCTACCAATGAAACGCTGGTGTTTGAGGTAAGGCTGATGACCGATCTCTGCATCAAATTAGCTATCGTTATCGTATATTTTACGATGAGCAGCCAGGACAAAGATGTGGCTACGTCATAAAAAGTCTACTTTTGGGGGGTTTTTTTGTCTAGTCTTGTTTTTATTGATGTTCATCTCACAAAAAGCAAATGATGATCACTAAACTGGTCTTGGCTGTTTACAATGTTTTTCCCTAAATGTGTAAATTTTTCCCCCCTTTTTTGCCCATTTTGTTCATAAATTTCTGACAAATGTGACCTTTTTTCACGGTTTGTTACATTTTAAGTTTTTGACTCATTTGATCATTGGCCCAATTTCAGTCGATTTCATTAATGTTTTAATACTTCTCAATTTTTATTTTATGTTTGTACATATTTTCACTCTTTTACAAACACAGCCACTATTTTTCATGTTCAGTTCATTTCCTAATTTTTAACCTATTTTATGAAGATATTAATATTTTTAACCAGCTTTTGGGTCATCTCCCCACATATTTATGAAAATCTTTTTCATGATTTCAAATTTCTTTTTCTTGGTTTTCTACATTGTTTTAACAATTTAGCAATGTTGCAATACTTTTACATTTTAACAACTAAAACAATTATATTTAATTTTCACTCCAATTTTTTCTTTCACTTCAGCGCATTGTTTTTTACATTACATTGTTTTATTTCTCAGATTTTTTTTTTTTACTCATTTTATCTCATTTGTCTTTTTCCATCCATTTTAATTTCACATATTTGAGACCATAAAATGTCTTTACAATACTCAGTCTTGTAAGATAATGTTTAACTTTTTTGCCACGTTTTACCATTCACCAATGCTATGATGATTATTAATTTTAAATATTTTCACTCATTGTGGACGAATTTCTAATTGTACATCTTTAGCGGTCGTTGACTTCACGAGGCTGCTCTCTGTCGAAAAACTTCATCATCATGGTGCTGTCTTTTAGCTGTGACGCATTCAATGTAAAGAGGCAGTCACGCGTTTTCCTAAGCATCCAAAGCCACGGCCATGTGGCCCCCGTGGCCACTGACCTCAATAGTGCTTTTGTTGCAAACGTGATTGGAGGTTAGCGGAGCGAGAAAACGGAAGGAAAACCGCATTGAGAGCGAGAGACTGTAAAGCAGGAGAGCGAGTCTTTTACCTGCCCCGAAGCGGCAGGCATCACAGGGGGTTGGTCTTGGCGCATAACTGTGTCAGCATCAGCTTTTATTTTCCCTTGAACTCTGAACTCTGGCTGTAGAAACCAGAAGTTGAAACCAGGTGAGCAGGAGGACACTTATTCTCACCTGAAGGCCAAAAAAATGCTCAGTCAGGAATGAGCAGTTTGTAAATCTTTTACCAGCGGGGTACTCCCAAACGTTGCTCCACTCGCTGGTCACATCCGGAAATGTTTGCATGCTTTCACTGCTTTTAAAAAGCGTGCTTGTCTTTTGGACGGGTACTGTCGAGTGCTTGTTGTTTTTTGCATTTTGCAATGAGTGCATCCATAGGAGTGAAACATATTCTCCTACATTAAGATCAAGGGGGGAAGGGTGCTACTCTTCCTGTGATGCATTCCTGAGATGTGGGAAGTCCGAAATTTTAAGACTTCCGACTGGGAAAAGTGCTTGGGAATGCTCATTGATGAGATCAATTTGTGGATAATGGACACCCACCTCAAATGTTAATAACTGTCTCTATTATTGATTTAAACTACTGATCCCAAATCTTTTTAATATAATTCAAAAGTCATCCTTCAAAATTACATTTAAGAATATTGATGTTTTTATTTGCAAAAAAAAAAAAAAACTTGGAAATGCAAAACTCTGGCATTTCAATAACTACTTCCTGATAACCATTTAATGTTTTTGACTCAATACAGATATTGTACCTCTCTACAAATACAGTAAAAACATACACAGTGAATTTACACATTTTTGCGATTCAATGATCCACCTTCATTGGGGATAGACTATGTACAATTAATGTCATTTCTAGCGCATTGAAAAAACATTTACATATATTTTCAATATATGCTTGCCGCATACTGTGTGTCTTCGTACGATGGACGTGGTCTGTTTTTCACTCATTTTGCCGGCTTGTGGTTTTAATATTAGTGTGATGCGACCAAGACAAGTAGCATCTTGACATGCGTCAATAATCCATCATAGATGGATGTAACGAATCTGGTAACTTTCCAAAATAAGACATTTTTCACCCTTGAATAATAGATAAACCGGAAGTTCTGCAAATGTTCTTAAATCTGTGCGGCCCGGTCCAAAGTGGCCCACGGACCGTTGGTTGGGGACCACTGCCCCAAAAGATCCCACAACATGTTGCCAAATCCCTGACTATAATGGAATAATTGGAGAAAACCTGTTGAAGCAATACTCGACTCTTCTAAGTTTGTTGGGGAGGATATTTAAAAAAAAAAAAAAAAAACAAGAAAAAAACATTTTGTTTTTGAATTTTTGTTGAAAAAGTATCATGAATCAATCACTTATTTCCCGGCGATATTAGCATTGTGTCTGCTTGTCTTTTTTCTCCCTTTTGGGCTTTGCGTTTGCTTTAAATCATATCTGATCGAGACGTTGCCAAAATGTGAAAGGAGGATTAACGTTTGAACAACCCAAAGATGTCCTTTAAAGAAAGGGAAGCTTAATATGCTGTCGGTTTTGTCTGCGTGGGTTCCCAGTTCATACTGATCTGCAGATGTCACCGCCGTAATCTCTCTAAGTATGTCCTGTAATTACAAAAAAAAAAAAAAAAAAAATGCAGAAGGATCTCAAGAGTGTGGCGGCAGTGTTGGTGGCGGCTAGATTAAAAGATTAAGAATACTGCAACCGAGCTCTTTAAATGTAATGATTTAAGGTCAGGCTATGAGGGAGCACAAAATCTCTTTCTCCTGACGATTTTTATGGACATCGTTTCTACCTAATAGTGCAGTTCAATTCAGTGTACAACCGCACTGCTTAACGTGGTAAATCCCATTTTGTCTTAATCCACCATTTTCATTTAACGGCAACATACTGAGCAGTTTGGGTGTTTTGGGAACCTTTGCTCCCGAGCCTAACTGAATTGGACAATACTGATTGCTATTTCATTTATCCTATAATTTCTATGTGTCTTTTTAGAAATGGCTGTTCAAAAAATTATGTACAAAATCTCCAACTGAAATGAAGTTTTAACTCAGAGATTGAGTGTTTTTTTATGGATAGTCCAACCAAAATAATGATTTTTTTTTTTAGATGGAAAAAAAATGAATAATGAGGTTCAACAGAGAGTGCCATCTAGGGGATTAAAAAAAATACAATAAATGCTTCACGAAGCAATTTTAAAGCTTCATTCTCCCCTCACTACTGACAATTACAACAGTAATAATTATGAATGTAAATTATTATTATTATTTTTTTTTTTTCAAAGAGCCACATACATTTATTTTTTTCTTTTTTGGTACAACACCCATACTTTGTCTTCCTTTTAGCAAATTAACAATGCCAACAAGTGACATCTTGTCAGTCTGAATTATTATGTTATGATGAGGTCAGTGGCTTTTGTTATTGCTTTGGCTCCATCTGAACCATGTCATTAGCCTTGCTATCCGCTAGCCACAGGATGCGCTACATTGTTTTTTTCCTGAGTAGACGTGGCAAGAGGCTCTTACACTTTCTGTCTCTTACCTCTGTTACTGTATGTAACAAATCAAATTCACATCCATGGTACTGTTACACCTACATTGCTTCCGAATGTATACCTGCCTCCATTCCTTTCGGCAAATAATCAACATTTTTTAACAGCATATTCAATTTTTATTTTCCTTGGGTCAAATTCAACTTGGAACTGGACACTTGAGACTTATTGCCCATAAATTTATGCTTAGTGTATATATGCGTATGTGGAGTCCCGTGACAACGTGGCAATATTCTTCAGACAAGCTGCTGCTATCATTGACTTTTGGCCGCAAGCCTCGAGAGAGGGAAGATTGCTTCCTCCCCCGGTTCATGCTGGCTCGCCGTCACTTTATTTGGACAGCGCACTGCTCAATTTCCAGCCATCGTCCACCACATCCTTTTTCTTTCCCAACTGACCGGTGATTCCTGGTTACCTAGGAAGGACATTTATTTGGACGTCTAATTCATCCAAAGCTGTGACTCACGGATGAGAAACAGCAAACGTGATCATTAGAGAAAAAGTTCTCAAACTTTTTGGGTCTGGGACGCCCTTATGGGAGATATTTGTCGGGTTTTTTTGTTTGTTTTTTTTAGGATGTTATTATTTTGCACTCCTAAATGTCATTAGACACTAAATGCTGCGTATCGCTTTAGCTTTTTTAAGTTCAAGCATCAACTTTACTGACGTGTCTTTCAATATCTCCGTTTTAACTTGGCCTTCCGCCCAGCTTACACAAGAGCGAAAGCCGAGCGCCTTTTGGGTCTGATCCGTGTTCGAGAGCCCCGTGAGGCGGAAAACCGCCGACAGAAACAATCACTTAACACCTCCAAGTGCTCGCTGGGCCCTGCGACCAAAAGTTAGAGTGTTCATCTCGGTTGCGTGCATGTGCATGACCAGGCGAAAGGGTAGAAATCTACGTGTGATCTTTTTTTAAACACCGCTTATGTGATCTCTTGTCATTGATACAAAAAAGGGCGGATCACGGCCAATTTTGCCAGGCATGCTGAAGCCTTGCGTGCACTGTATAGCGATTCTTTTGTGCCTGGTGTCAGCAGACTCTGCAGCGTTATGGCACGATTACATGACAACGGTCAAATAAAAAGGGTGCGGAAAATACTTTCCTTTGGTTTATGTATCTCTTTACAATTTGGCACACCAACCCAATCAAGGTATGATTGATCATTGACGTTTGAAATGTAATCTTGGTGTTGCGTGGCAACGCTATACACTCATTTGCATGGTCGGTTTTAATAAATTGTATTTGTGTATTTGGAGTTTTTCTGATTTAGAACTACAGTTGGAAATTCAGGATTAGGTGTGTGTTATAGTTTGCATCCATTTTTAAATAATGTTTGAATGACTATGAAAACAATTTTTTCTTGCTGTCCAAAAAAGATATTATTTCTCAAACTTTTCAGATTCAACTGAATTAGAGAAGCTGTGCAGTGCATGCGGTTCTTTGGACTACACTCTTTGGAGCTTTTTTATTTCACAGAAAAAGCAGCATAAAGAGATTTTCATTAGACGATCTGAAGAGCGTCGACTTCACTGACGACTTGTTTTCACCTCCAACTCAATTTAGCATTTAGACAAAAGCCCATTTTCAGAAGTTAGAGTTATAAAAGTAGTAAGCAATAATCCAGCGGTGTTCTCCAGGGGTCTGTCCTAAATCCTCTGTTTCTTACCATTGTATTGAAGCACATGTGCAAACGACAATTAAAAAACTAATAAAAAGTTTGCAAATTTACACAACATACTTCAACTCTTGCTACACTATCAATTTAATGAGACAAAATGCAAATTGAGCTGTGACCAAAATTCTTTGCAAACAGCTGCAGCAACAATACGTTGGGGCCATAATTGTGTATTTTGCAGCTTTCCATCTGTGAAACAACTCCCTGTGTGTCAAAGACACACAATATGCGCTAACATAGTCTGCCAAGATAAACACCACACAATTTTCCCAACAATTGTTTTAGACAAAGCCAAATATTGGTTTCCAAGTCAAACACCAGCAAAGATAAACACTCTAACCACAAGCATCAACATACTAATCTACATAGTCGGTCAAATTAGCAATGAGGAATGACGATTACGACTAAAATAACGGGGTTGACTGACAGACCAGCTGTCAAGTGTTGCAAATAAGGACATTTAAAGGTGCAGACAGTGTACGATTTTTGTCATGTTTGACAAGTAGAAAACATCGTCGGAGCAGAGACGATAGACCACAGATTTTCCACATCCACCGCGCCACTCATCAAGCCCAAAGAGCTGGAGCAAAATTACACTGCAGGCGCAGGCTGGCACACCACAAGAATGTCCGTGTCGGAAGAATAATCTCGCTCTAAGTCCAAGGCCAAGATTTCCGGACGTGGTCGTTATCAACTCTCCCCCTGGTCCACCGAGCAGACCTCCAGTACAGTTTTTGGGATTTTTTGACATACCGTTACACTCCTACTTGGCATGGCGACCGACGCGCAGGGTAGTGCAGACCCTCACCAAGGCATTTGTTCCCCTTGATGTCTAGCCAGCCATGTACTGTATTTTCTATATTTATTCTTCTCGGTATCATGGGTGAGCTGGAGCTTATCTCTGTTGACTTTGGAGAAGAGGTGGTATACCCAAGATTGGTCGGCAGTCAATGGCAGGGCACATATACGCGGTGTCCAAATTCACAGTTCGGGGTCTCCGAGGGCCACATTTCCATCCGCATGATGGCACTTCCGGTGTGAATCGACTGCACGCGGTGTCCAAATTCACATTAAGCTTGTCCAAATTCATCACGGAGGAGCCTTTGAAGGCTTTGAAGGGCCCAGTGAGTGAATTTGGAAACTTTCGGTTGAGGAACACCGGAAGTGACACCATTCACACACATTCGCACTGATGGACAATTGAGAGATTTCAGTCAACCTAACGTGTGTTTTGGGAATGCTTCCTGCCACATTCCGAAAACATGGATTTTAGGATCATTGAAAATTCTCAATTTACCATAGATGAGAGTGTGAGTGTGATGATTGTTTATCTAGTTGAGCCCCGCAAGTGCTACTAGTCCAGTGAGCTCGTCCATGATCCAAATATGGTTAAGCGCTATAAAGAATGGATGCATGGATGTAGAGACACCCGTTGTGGTCTTTGTCCAGAGTACAAAATTATGGGCAAATGTTTCCATGGCAGTGCCTGACTTTCTGTCACTCTTCCCAATAATAAATGTGTACTACTTCTTTTTTTCCCCCTCTTCTTCTTCTAGATTCTCCTACAAGGCAAAAATCCCGGTGTGGCATGGGAGTACACGTTGCCTCGTACTGAGAGGAAGCCAGACTACAGCTGGGGTGTGGTGCGCTCCGACTGTTCCGCTCCCTGCGCCGGAGGTAACTTGGATGAGTTTGGATGTTGCTTTATTGCGTTTGTCTTTGAGGATTTGCCTTCACGCACGTATGCAGGCGTGCGTTCCACATTTCTCTTACAAATGAGTAAAAGTGTAAAGTGGCGCATGAATGCCAAAATTGTTTAGCAGAAAATTCATCAATACATAGCCTAGGAGTAAAAAAAGAATGGGGGGAACAAATAAGACATAAAATAATCAAATGAAAATATAAATTAATGTCCCGCATCTCGAAAGTGCGCCCTGGTGGCCAATTTCACCTCACATTTTATTTTGTTTTGCAATTAGTCCATAACAGTAAAATTAAACTTTTGAACATTACAATCTTGTAAAGTGAAGTGATTTGAAGATAATGAAAACTGAGAATTTAGTACTCAATTGTGGAGATCGAGCATTAAACAGTTTTTTTTTTTTTTTTTGTGAGCCATTGTTAAAAGGGTAGTCAGTTTTCATTTTGACTGAAACGGGATTTGAACTGTATTCCTCCTGCTCCAATATCAAAGAACTGATTTACAGACAAGCTACAGCTAACCCAAGTTTAAAGGCCATCAAAGTGTCCCCCTACAATTATTTTTTTCTGGGTGGAGCCTTGGGTTAAAATAAAGGTTTGAGGAAAAAAATAATCTGCCTTAATAGGCAACAAAATGTTCGGCAATACTTGATCTAATAGATGTACGTCATTGTGGATTTAATCTCATCAATGTGAACTGAAATCATTTCATAGTCCGTGTTAACAATGATGAGAATGGCACAAACCCAATTGATATTTTACTTTTATTGCACCGTATCCCGAAAAGTTTCTAATTGGCTAAACTGCCTTCACATTTCGGATGTGTGCCATCTATTCTTCAACCTGAGCTTTACAGTCTCCCAGTGTTTTCTTCTCTTTTTTTTTTAACCTAACAATGGGAACATTTTGGGTTCCAACGTTGCAACGTTATCCATCTGTCCATCGCCATTTAAAATGGGATCTTGAAGAAGGATTTTCAATCCTAGGTAATCACATGTGACAGCTACAATAACAAACAAAGAGTGCACTCAGAGAACAGACGTCTATTGAGCACCCCCTTGTCGAATGCAAATATGTGTGTGGATATATTTTCCCCCCAAATACTTGGACGCTTCACTCCAATGCCTTCCGGCATTATTTACCAGCATTATGTTAAAGTTCCCTTTCATACACAATCGATACTTGCACTTCTTTAAATGCTGTAGTCATGTCATGTATGATATTGGTTTTTTTTTCCCCTCTTGTCATGGTACTAAACTAAACAGAAATGTCATTGCTTCTTTCTTTTACGCAGAATTTTCCCTCTTCTAATTAAAACAGACCAAATGTTCACAAATTTTAAAACATTTATGCAATTCCTGTGATATGATTGACTATCGGATTAATTTTTTGTTTTATTGAGCTGAGGCAGATAGTTGGCGCTCTGTACATTTCCATACCGTATTGAAAAAAAAATCGTCAATGATCATGTTTCCATCCCTTCAGGTCGCATTTCTACCAAGGCCATTTGCCTGCAGGACCAGAAAGTTCACGTCAACGCCACCATGTGCAATCCGCTCACGAGACCCACGCTGGGCTCGCACCTCTGCAATACGCAGCCCTGCCCTGCATAGTAAGTTTGCGTGCGTGTCTTTGTGGTTTGCGGCATGTGCATCCATGTTGCCAAATGTTGTGCCGGTTTTATTACAGGCTTGCGCACCCTCGCACGTTGCGGTTGAGGGGAGTCTCCACTTTGTCCGTGGTCTAGTTGCCTTCCTCCTCTTGCTCCTCTGCCCACTCTTTAATCTCCCCTCTGTTCCTTTTTGAGAAACTCACCGAGAGGGCTTGCGGCGCAGGTCTCTACTTAGCAGATCAATGGATGCCTCGCATCATGCATCACGTTCATCACAGGCGGTGTTTTAATCCTAATGCCATAACACGACTCAAATTTTTTTATGTTGTCCACTGCATAAAGACATTTGCATAAACATTTTCTCAGTTGCTTCGGTACATTTCTCAAATGAGAAGTGAAATTCTAAAAACGCCTTCAATCGTCTGTCTTTGAACAGGTTACAAATGCATTATCCATAGTTAGGAATGTCTTTTTTTAGGAATGCTCCACGGTGTGTACACTTTTTGACTGGACTGCGTTCACATTTTTCTTTTGTATTTATTTATTTTTTTGCTTTAAATGACGGGATCTGCCAACAAATTAAGGTTTAGTTCAATTGAATCAACCTTCCACACAGGCTAAGTTGCAACCAGCAATTTAGAATAATCGTCGTAATAACGTTAGCTACAGTTTCCATAAAAAAAAAAATAATGTAAAAATCTCTCCAGATTTATGAGTTAGCTGTACAGAGTGAAAACAGAACTTGTCATTCTAATGATCTGTACATTAACACAGATATTTGTTTTGAGAGATGAACTCAGGAACTAATCTTTCTTTCAAATTCAAATCTTTCTCTGTGAAGTGACATCGCCTCCCACTGGCCTGGAATGCACATTGCAGTGTGTAATCTGTATTAATGGGATTGTTCTGACAGCATTGTTATCTGTGAGCAAAACTTTCCTTCACACAATTGACACATTTTTATTTTACCTCAAATCCTATTTTTAAATGTCCCAAAATTGCTTCCCCAGAATTGAAAAGGAATCAGATGAGTTTCAATGTATATTTTATGTATAAGAGGCAGGTGCTATATTCAGAACAGAATATCGGGTTCGAGCCTATCATAATAGACTTTTTTTGCAAATTCAGCTGGTTCCTTGCCAGTCAGACAAACAACCACTCACTTTCACACATATGAACAATTTAAAGCCTTCCAATAATCCTAACATGGATGTTATGGGATTGTTAGGAAAGTTAAAATTCAAACCTCCAACTTTAGAACCTATGAAGCATATGTGCTAGCCACTCATCTATCATCCTGTCTGGAAGAATTTTATTTTAGTTTTAAAACCAACTTCTGACTTGAGCAAAACCTTCATAGATGATCAGCCCACCCATGTCTAGACCTTGTATGTCTAATAGTGTTGGCTTCCAAAAAGGAGGGCGTGCACGCACGCAGGCTCGAGCACTGCGGTGGCGTTCAAGTTGAAGCAGCACCCCTATGAAAGACTTTTCGTCCTCAGCAAGTGATTTGCACTGACGAGGCAGGGCACGGCATTTTGGGGTCAGGGAGAGCACGAGCACTTCCACTAATGCTGCAATTATGTGTTTGCGCGTCCAAGCCGCGAGGCCAAAAAATAGACATGCAAAGCATGCGTCGGATGCTCGGGGACGTTGCCGCTTGGCTCGGGCTGCCGCAACAAGTCCGGGCCGAGCGCTCACGCCGCCAACACGCGGCCTCTGTTCCCAACACTCGAGATGCCGTTTCCTGCCACTAATCTCAGGCATTGCATTTCTCTTATCTCAGCTAAAGGTATTAAAGAGCCCCGGTGCACGTCCGGACACAGCCCCTTTGTTTGGAAGCGGACGAGAGTTGAATACACTCCTGTCAGCCCCTGTCTATTTGCGTACTTTTCTGTGGAACTTATCCTCAGCTATTCTTTGAGAAACTCACCTACTCACGGCTTTCTGAGTATTTTTGTGTTATATTTGTAAGTACAAGATTGCTCTAAAGCTTATTAGGAAAGTAGTAATTAATGTGGATAAAACATAGTGATCAAATGATACGAAGTGAGACTAAGATCTTCGTAAGATAGTTTAGCCTGGGTAGTTCATGGAGAGTCTTCACGGCATGTTTTTGGATGTCTTGCTATTTTGCAATCGTTATTGTCACAGGCAAGCGGTATTCATGCGCTTATTTATAACATCGATTAACCATTTATTTTAATCTGATCTAAAATGAGTTTGAAATGCTATTCAATTATTTTAGGATCACAATTTGTGCCGTATTAAAGGTTTAATCAAGTAATATTAGCAATTTTAAACATTTTTAAAATGGCCATCAATAACTTTTAACTTATCCCGTATAGAATTAGCTCCACTCGGCAACGTTGTGCACCACCCTGCGTAATCGAAATAAACCCATCGACCAGAAATAATCCAGACGCCTGTTTGTGCAGCAGCGACCGCAAGAAACACAATTAATGCAAAGCAATCTTCCCTTGTCAGTTCGTCCAGACAACTAACTTGCTTAATGGAAACTCAGTCACACTGTACTGATTTGACTTTTTTATTGAAATCCAAAGTGTTTTTTTTTTTCATACGTAATGTGGATGATTTGCTTTTCACTCCTGCATTTTGGCCGCTGACATGTTTTATTGTGCTGAGATTCCCGTGGGGCCTGTCTCGCCAGGCCGAGTCAGTCCAGCCTTCCACGAGAAATGCACAGACCTGCTTTACACTTTAACCCCCCCCACGCCACGCTGCTGTTTGGCCTGCAGGGAAAGGAGTAGTGACTGCGGTTCTGCACAAAATTTGTCATATTAGAAGTGGAAATAGCGATTGTGGATGGTTAAGTGCCAGGTTTACAAGCTAGCAGTGAATTTAAGCCATTTAAGAGTTGGATTGAGATTAGAATAGGCTCGAGTTAATGAGTTTTGTGTTCATGGAGAACCATCCAACTTTTATCACCATGCTTTACCCACACATCATGCTAAAAACTTGAATGGATCAGAACTTGTCATCCGTCATCTTCAAATTCGGTAGCCGTCAGGCAAAATCGCGCGGGCTGAATTTCCAAGTGGAGTTATTTGAATTTTGTCTGTATTGGCGTGTCATCAAATTTCACCACCATGCTCCACCCACACAAAACGACAATAGACTGGGCTGGCCGGTGAATAGCAAAAATCTGCGTATTGCAGACACCCATTAAAATTTGTACTCTCAAGCGATTACATTCTTTGACAAATTAATTGCAAAATATTTCCGTAATTAAATACGATTCTCATTTTTTGTGAATCTTGTAGCGGATATTTACTTGAGTAACATCTTGGAATTCATTTAAAATCACCAAATATGAAGTATATTTGAATTCTAATAGTTTTCTTTGAGCCGCTGGAAATGAAATCCAAATGGAAGACTTTACGCACAATTTCAACGATTTTTTTTTTTCAGGTTTGCGGATGTGTTATGAGAGTTAAGCGTAGGTTACATAAAACTCGGCGGAAAATATAAACCGCTGGCTTACCATCAAATTCATTATTAACTTAAGGAAGGTGCAACACCACCAAAATAGTCGCTTGGTCATCCATTTTAATATGGAGCACTTGCGAGATGCAAATTCGGGTGAGCCGCAGCGATGCGTTGTTATTTATAATCTCGGACAAAACACAGGGGAGAAAAAAGCCAATCCGCCTCATTTCCCCCAAAATTTCGTCTGCGGAATTCTAAAGAAAAGGAAAAGCGCCTCAGTGCCCCGAGGTCGTTTTTATTTTTGCAGCATTCTGAGCCATCTGCCCGACTCGCCGCGGTGGTCAGACCACTCGTTTGCAGTAATCTCCCCCTCGAGCTGCGGTGCCAAGTTGGCGGCTATTTTGGAGCAAAGATGTGGAAGTCTCAAAAGATCTGATCGCCTTGAAAATGGGTTGAGTTAGTTAGTGCTTAGATGAATTAAAATCCAGCTAGCACACATAGTTTGGGATTTAAAATGTTTCATCTTAGTTCCTTAGTTTTAGAACATTTGACTGTGTCCAAAATCAACGTTGATTTTATATTATTTATTTATAATTTTTACGACTACGTAAAAATCTCATTTTGAGATAGCTGGTTGATCTGTTGAGAAACCTTTGGCTGAATTGGGACATTTTGAGAAGTAAGGTGGATCATTTTGGGAAAAAAATTGAAAAAAATAAAGTCTTGCATTTCAGAGATTGTTTTTCAATAAATAATGTGGTATATCAATTATCAACTGAGAAAGTGATACTCTGGAGAAAAAATTTGAATTTTCTCAGAGGGAGTTCTATTTTTGAAAAAAAAAAAAGTTTTGAAATAGAAGATCTAATCTTACATAAATAATCTTATAATCAGATATGATAACAATAAATGTTCTTTATTTTCTAAATTCTATACATTAAAGCTTAATCTTAGTAGAATAAAACTTCTTTATAAAAAATAAATCAAGTTGTGTGTTGTCAATATTTTTTTTGAGAAAAAAAGTATTTTTAATAAGAAAAATAGTTAAATACGTTGCATTTTACTGTAAAGTTTGGTCCATTTCAAAAAAAGTTGAGTTGTAAAATCAATCCAAAAATCTGACAATTTGAGAACTTGACAGAAGGGTCTTAGACATGAACTTTCTAGCCAACTCTGGATTTTTTTCATTTGCATTAACAATCATTCCTAATCTCTCTGTTCCCCTTTCAGCTGGGGGACAGGAGACTGGGCGGCATGCAGTCGCTCGTGCGGCGGAGGCCAGCAGGCCAGGACGCTGCGTTGCATGAGAAAGGTGACGTACCAGCGGGAGGAGGCGGCGCCCCACTCCCTTTGCCCCGTCATCTCACCGGCGCAACTCCGCCCTTGCAACACTCAGGCTTGCCCGCCCGGGTGGAACACGGGAGCCTGGTCACAGGTACTGTGTCATGTGTCCCTCAAAGCTTGCCGCAACAAATCCATTTCATCTACTGTATTTTCACCACCATAATGGCCACTCCACATAAAAGTCTTAGATTTTCTCTTTTAATAAGACTCGGAGGCAATTACGACACAATTTGTGATTGGATTGTGAATGCATGTGGGATGATGTGTCGACGTGTTTGAGGATTTCTGAGGAGCCGCACGGCAACCAGACTGACTCTGACAATGTCAAGAGGGAACCTGGCCTGTTCGATACTACATCGATACTATATTAAGCACAACGAACTAAGTTTTGCTGCACCTACTTTTTTAAAAACATGGGCTAGCATGCATGCTAGCCTATGTTTTAGCGCGCAGGCATGCTACTGTATGTTTTAAACTAGCGTGTTTTACCATACCTAATCCCCAAAATACCATGAGCCGTACGTATGTGTTAAATGCAGAAATAGCACCCGTAACTGAGACTGAACCTTTTAATACGGTGCGCCTATGGTCGTGACAATACATAAGTAAATTCGATTTTTTTTTTTTAAATCTATTACTATTCTTGATTATCTTTTGTTGCTGCCAAACTTCTTCTCCACACTCATCTCTTGTCAGCATGAGAGTCTCTGTCAAATGTGCATTTATATGTTTAGGACCGGCGTTCTATTTCGCGCTCCAGACTACAGCGGACTTTACAGTGTTGTTATGTGAATTACAAACTCTTGAATAGGTTTGAGGGGAAAAAATGAATTAGGGCAAGCATTCGTTTTGCCTAATTGGACTAAAATAAGTTGTTGTTGACTTAAGAGTCATCTGTTTTCACTTAAATTTGAGCAAATGTAGTTCAACTTTGTTCTTCCTTCGTGTTTTAGTTGTCTTTCCTCTTTAATTAAATGGATTGTCAGCAAAAATCATCTTTTGACATTTGTAGACATAATTGTAGCCTTTGTGGCCTTAAATTAAAACATGGTGAAATGTTTTGAGGGTGTTTCCAAAACTACGCTTTAAAGGAAAAAATTAAACGAAAATACACGCACACAAAATTTGCATACAAGCACGCCTCACTCTCAGCAACGCTCTGCTGCCCTCTGCTGGACATTTATGGCCACCTGACAAATTGCAAAAAAATAAATAAATGACAGAAAATATTGGGGCGATTTTCACTCATGTACAAATATATATGCTGAAATTAAATAGTGATTATAAGAACTATTACAAATTCTCCATATCTAACAATCATACGTTATTCTTTTGTAATACGGTATCATCATCATTATTACTATTATTACATTTTTGGAAAAACAAACTTTACATTGCCCAGAATTATGTATATTTTGAGGAAATTGTATATTTTGATGAAGACAGGTATAGTTACTACTGTAAAAATAAAACATTAAGAAAAGGCTGTAAATAAGTTACATTTTTAACTTTGTATAATGTATATTTTTGGGGGGATTTTATTTTGGGCAAAACACTCCTATTCTTACAGTAACTAGATGTTAAGTTTATTATTATTATTATTATTATTTTATTTCATTCGATTGTTTTGCTTTTAGAAAAAAAGTTTAATTTTGACTAAAAAGTTTTTTTTCCAAAAAGAAAAAATAGTCATATTAAAAAAAACATACTATGTGCATTAATGACAAACTGTTTTGATCTCAATCCATCCATCCATTATCTATACCGTTTCTCCTCACTAGGGTCACGGGTGGGTGCTGGAGCCTCTCCCAGCTATCTTCAGGCATTAGGCGGGGGACACCCTGAACAGGTTGCCAGCCAATTGCAGGATCTCATTCCAATGAATTCAGATTTTCTTTTATTAAAACATTTTATTGTTTTGTTGAATTTTTCAAGACAAAATGAGTTTCAGTTTCTAGGTTACAAAAAAATCTAATATTTTTGGTTGAGAAAAAAGTAAAAGCCAGATAAAAAAATGTATACTAACACAGATGCATTAAGCCAGTGCAGGATTTCAAACACTCAATTTTCTCTTTCTCTTGCAGGGGAATCGGAACCCTTGTTAAATTTATGCAAGCCATGCCAGATTATAATTCTGTTTAAAAAAAAAAAAGAGAGAAAAGAAAAGAAAAAGAGAGTGAGAGATTGTCATCCCTCCGCCATCAATCTTTGTGACAGCAGTGTGAGTTCAGGTGACGGTCAAAGGCATTCGCCTTGAAAAGACCAATGGAAGCTTTCAGTGTCAAAAGCACCACTGGGATGAGGCAGCTTGTATACGTGTGATGTGTCATGAGTGCATATAAAATACTGTGTGTGTGTGTGTGTTGTGGGGCAGTGCAGTCACATAAAGCGCCCCGCCGTCCCTGATGAGCAGTTGTGCTTTTTTTTTTTCCATCTGAAGTTTACTGCATTGTTGTGTTGCAGGATCCTCTGTCGGTTGGAGGTCACATTTATTTGTGAGCGATGGCATTATCATGTTTAATGTTTGGGTCCATAATGGCGCCTCAGCCAAGCAGCGGTGACCTTCACTTTGCTCGTCAAGCGTGTGGTGAATTATCAAGGCGTTTACTCGTTGACTGACTGATCGTTTTTTTTTTTTTATTAATTGAGCAATAAAGATGCAATCTTACATATTTGTTGATGGGGAAACATGTCTCTAAATGGACATCTGGTTGCAATATACTTAAAAAGAAAAAAGTTATTTTGATCATTTCATTTAGAAAGGAGTTGAAACGAATACATTATTAAATGCCGTCTTTTTTTTCTTTAAATCATATTTTGTTAGTGAATAATATTAACTCTCCCTTCCAAGAAAAAAAAATTCAAGAAAAAAATGTAGTCTTGCCATTTTAAGGGGGGAAACTTGGAAATAAAAAATAATTTTAAAAGAATGTATTATATTTTTGCGACTTTTCTGTTTCAAGAAAAACATTGCAAACTTTCAAGAATAAACTAAATTTTTTCAAGAAATACAATTTTGAGGAAATTTTGCCCTCCAACTTGGAATTTTGCATTGGAATGTTGCATAAAGGGGAGGCAAAAGTTGTACTCTTGCAAGAATAAAGTTATGCGAATCACTGCCCTATTTTATTTGGGTCGCTACCAAAAAAGTGGAGCGTATATTTTAAATCCTGCCTTAGAGAATCCCAAGCAAGGTTAAAAAAAAAAAAACCTAAGGTCCACAGATACGCTCCACTAACCCTCCAGAGGACGCCACCTGTGTCTCACCGCGTCTCCTCACTGTGTTATGCGCCCGCAGTGCTCCAAGAGTTGCGGTCGTGGACTGAGGAAGCGAAGCGTGTTCTGCCAAAGCGCCGACCCCGGCGAGACGGCAGTGGTGCCCGACAGCATGTGCAGACAGAACCAGCGACCCAAAGCCCAGGAGAGCTGCGTCCTGCGCCGCTGCCCAAAGAACGACAAGCTGCAGTGGACGCACACTTCATGGGGAGAAGTAAGAACACCGATTTGATGGTGACCCACTTCGAACGTGGAGTCCACAGCCTCAAAGGAAATTCCTCAGCGTGGACCAGCATGCCACGCCCAATGCATATTTGACATTTACGCACACGTATATGTAGACTTACAAAATCACATTTTCAACTTGTGTTTTTTAAGGGAAAAAAAAAGTTAGCCAAGGCAACTGAATGTGCCTTACACAACCAAAACGGAAACACCTAAAAGCATTTACAAACAAAAAGCTGAAGGCATTCAAAGGTAAAGCGGCGAGAATAAAAGTAACTTATTAAAATGACTAAAAGAATGTACATTGACGGCATTTAAACTGATTTACAAACAAAATATTTGAAGACATTTGAAAGCAAAGGACAAAAATAGGAAGTGGCTTCTGAAATTGCTAAAAGAAACAAAAAAATGCTGATATAATGGAAATTTCCTCAACGTACATCTGTTGTATTTCAGTGTTCCCGTTCATGCGGTCCTGGCCTGCAGAAGCGAGAACTCCGGTGTGGGGAGAAAGACTTCCAGGGACGGTAAGAACTCTTGACAACAATATCACATTCATCCACATTCAGTCATGTTCTCCCTCTTCACAGATTTCTGGAGTTTCCTGTGAGGAGGTGCAGGAACCTCGCCAAACCTTCAATGGATCTCCAGCAGGCTTGCGACCGAGGACCCTGCCCTGAGCTGGCCCGTGTCCTGGTGGGCAGGACCGTCCCCGGCGCTGAGGTGTCAAGCTGGTACTCTTCTCCATGGCAACAGGTACCCATCATCAATGTATGTATGTATAAAGTTGTATTGTATATAAGGTGGTATTCTTTTGTGGAAATCTTTTTTTTTTTTTAATTAAGAATTAATGACGTACCACGTGCCCAAACCCAGAAAACATGTGAGGCGTGATATTCGCAATGCAACATCAATTTCAATCGACAGCAGGTGGCAGTGTAGCACAAAATGTCAGCCCCCCCCCCCTTTATTTTTTTTCTATTTCACCAACACAATATTACACAGAATGCTGTGTTTAGACTAACGGGGAGACAAAAACAACTTTAGATTCGATTTCAAGATTTTAAGAAAACAAGAGCTACAATTCAAAGAAAAATTCTATTAATTTTGCTTGGAAAAAAAGAGCAGTAAATATTCTCGAAAAGCTTATTTTTATAAAAAAAAAAATGTATCCTAAATTTATAAGAATAACTTTTTCTTTTTCTTTTAATGAAAAGTGAGTTATCGTTTTGAGGAAGAAAAAGTTTTGTATGTACATATTTAAAAGTTTTAATTTTGTCATAAAAAAATCTAAAGATTTTCAAGAAAAAAATTCATATGTTCCTCCCTTTTCAAAAAGTAGTCGAGTAAATTTTCAAAATAATCTCAAAATAATTCCAGTAAATGAAAACGTCACACTCTGTCTTCAAATGAGCAACCCGCGTGAATTTTGTTTCACGTTTGCTCTCCTTGCACTGCTCTGTCATCAGCAAGTCAACACACAGCGTGGGCAAACTGTGGGCAGCTTGTTGCGTGTTGTCAGTCCTCATCTATTATGCATCAAGTCTTTCGGGCAACCTCCGCTAGCTGGATGCGAGCGTGTGATTGCCGCCTCTTTCCTCGCACATTTGGCGACTGCGTTGTTTTTTTTTTTAGTTGTTGTTTTTTTTCTTCATGCCTTCTTCTACTTCTTCCTTAAGTGTTCAGTGTCTTGCGGCGGGGGCGTCCAGGCCCGCGGCGTTCAGTGTCTGCATCAGGGTCGTGCGGCGACCGGCTGCCTTTCCCACCAGCGACCAGTTGCGACGCGGGCCTGCAACACTCAGTTCTGCCCCCGCGTCACCCCGCCGTTACAACACCACAACCGTGTCACAGCCGTCGGGACCACATTGAGAGGTACATTTTTTCAGGGCCCATACCGATTACAATGGTCTAGACCTTTTCCAATACATCTACCTAAAAATTTATCTGAATCCAAAATATTTTATTTTGTGCAACCGCCAAAAAAAATGTATATTGTTATGATCATTTCTAATAACACTATTTGTAATGTCACGAGAGTAAAGTCGTACTGTCTCAAGAAATGAAAGGTGTTATACTTGCAAGAATCAAGAACTCACAAAAGTAATTGTTTTCCTCTTCTTCCCTTTTTTTATCTAACAATTCAAACAAACAAGTTCCATCGTGCAGCTATCTGTGTTGTCTCTCTCTCCAGGCGACCTACCGTGCGTTGACCGCTTCAGCTGGTGCCACCTGGTCCCCCAGCACGGTGTCTGCGGCCACAAGTTCTACGGGGATCAGTGCTGCCGATCCTGCACGGGAAGGAGGCTCTAGAGCGCCCCCTAGTGAAAAAGGTAACTCACCTGGACCCCCTGACCCTCACGGCGGGCCGTTTGCAACTCTCAAAACACAGAACTGCATCCGACAGAATGTGTTTGTCCTTCCTGGAGTACTTGACTAATGAACTGAGTGAAGAAGTAAGAAGAGAACATCAACCAACTGGAAAAGTTACATTTACTGTCTGTGGGACATTTGAGCGCTCCTCCTTTGTTGTTATTAGCTCGCCTGTATCGTGTGTGTATTGAAAGGATCCGATGCCTTTATTTAACTTATTGCTCATGATGTGACATTATGTTGTGCAGTGGATCTGTGACGTGTAACTCACCCACTATAGACGTTCTCCACATAATGCCATTTTGTATTTTTTTTATTTCATGATTTCTTTTGTTTTGTTGTTGTTGTTTTAATGAAGCATTCTTAGCATTTGGTGCACTTCTCCTGGTCCTCTTTTTATGCTTCCTGCTGCTGATGCACCATGCACCAGGAACTTCCATGCGTGTTGACACGGTGGAAAACATGCTTCGTGTGTGTCTCTCCTCTATCGCTACGATAATAATACAGTTTCTTGACCAGTCAAAGGCGCCTTCAGTTGACTCTCATAAAAAAAATAAAATAAAAAAAAACAAGGGTCCCTTAAGGATGATTACACAAATAAAACTGTATGTACTGTATTGTATTGTCAGAGCAACTTCTATTGATTTTGAAGGTCAAAACAGAACATATTGGCGCTGTCCTGTGAAAAACACGTATGTCCAATTCGGTCACTTTTTAAAAAACAATTATAAAAATAAATAAAAAAATAATGTGTGTTTTTCGCAGGACAGCGACGATATGCAAATGTACAAGACAATCAAAAGTAAACTGTGTTTACCACTAACGAGGATGCATTGCAGCTCCAGCAGCCACCAGAAAGGATTGCTTGTGACCCTTCAGCAAGATTCGACTGCTTTCTCGCTTTTCCGCCTCCAAAATTTACCGTTTCATCGACTCGCTGATTGCTCGACAGCTGCCGATGACATCGTTGCTCTTTAATCAAATGTGGGACCCACCACTGTGAGGTCTTACAAACGACTGTTTACTCTGCCTCAACGCGTGTGTGTGTGTGCGTGGGGGTGTGTGTGCGGGGTTGCGTGTACGTGTGTAAGTGTGAAATTGCAAACTTTACTCTAATTATTAGAATTTTTTTAGGTGGTATTCAAGTTTAAAACTATTACAGTAAATTAAAGCAGTCCGAAAATACCCAAAGCTATTGATGGGAAAATGAAGCTTCAACTATGCTTCATGAACCAGTTGTAGTTTTTGACTCCTCTAGATGTCATAGTTGTTTAAATAAAGGGTGTTAAGAAATGGCAAGTCAGTGTACTTTTAGCACAATGTTGAACAGAGACTGCCAAGTAGAGGTGTCAAAAAACACAACAACTGGTTCATGAAGCAAATTTGAAGCTTCATTTTCCCACCATGACCCAACGCCGTAAAAATAAGTCTGGACACACAAAACAAGGTCAGATTTGCGCAAAAAGCTCAAGAAAAGTTTCCTTGCATCTTTGATTAAAATCGAGTAAAAAAATTGTTGATCAGTGTCAATGTGATTTCTCTTCTGAACAGTCATTTATGGTAAACGTCACCATACACAATAGAAATGAACGTAAAGACAATTGAAATAACCCACAGAACACTGCACTTTATTACAAGACACTGTGTACTCGCAAAAAATTATTGTATATTTTCACTTTTCAATGTTTTTTCATGACGTGTGATGCTGACCTCCAGGCCAGGTCACGCTTGTAAAAGCGATTTTGATCCAAATGGTTTTTACTGGTTAAATAAAGGTTATAAAAATAAGAAAATTGTAATTGCATTAAAAATGTACGCGTCATAATGTGCCGCCACCTTGCACCATACATATAAACACAATTACCCGCTTTTACGCACACTTTCAACTAGACATCAGCATTCACAATGATCAACAGCGCACGTGTGTTCATGCTTAACAGGTAACAAGACTAATAGCTGCTGTCTGTTTGCATGGATAGAAATCAAATGTGGAACAGGGAGCACGATGTCCACGCTGGCGCTGTCCAATCTATCCAATCCAAAATGGAGCCTGTCACCCTTAATTGGCTGCCAGGATGGCCGAGTGGTCTAAGGCGCCGCGTTCAGGACCCAGTCTCCCCAGAAGGCCTGGGTTCGAATCTCGAATTTCCCCATTGTGGGACTAATAAAGGGAATTATTATTATTATTATTATTATTATTATTATTAATCCCCTCCACCTCGGCTGATCGATGCAGCTATTTCTGCCTTGTATTTTCACATTTTCTCCCGTTCCATCTAAGGGCCTGGTTGTTATTTTACCACCTCCAGCCTGTCAGGGAGCCCCCACCGCCTCCCCTACCCCGCCTAGTCTAAGGCGCTCGTTTGTGTGCGCAGTGAACCCTGATAGGACCCCCTCAACCACTGTCAGTGGGCCTGATCACATCTTAAGAGAGTCCCATCATGCCGCTTTTAAAATATCCATCTCTCTATTTCTCCAAAGGCTTTACTGCACTCGCTGCCATATTTCAGCGGCCGTGTTCAGTGAGCACCTGCGAGAAGGCAACACACATCTTTGGCCTTTTTTTTTTTACACCTCATGTGGGTCATGACCTCATACCGTAGATCATAATTGAACCTTAACCCTTGCCCAATAAGCAGACTTAACTAGAATAGACGATTCTATACTTACTGTTACACCGAGCCCTGATGCAGGTTTATTGACTTCTACTAGCGGAACTTTCCGGTACATTTATTGCAGATTGCACCATTATTGGTTCTAACCTATAATCTCCACCAACCCTAATTTCAACCATGTCCCCCTCTTCGACATTTTTTTTGTTTTAATCTTAACCTGAATTTTATTCCTCCCCTTTTTTGCGTGTGTGCGAGTGTTTATAGGTGTGGGGCGGGGCGGTGGGAGTGTCCAACTCCTTATTTCTCCTACACTCATTCCTACTAATCCATTTGATGATTATTTTTGGCTTTCTGTATATAAACCTATTCCGGCCCTGAATCCGAAATGTATCCTTTGCTTTTCTTCCTGATTTTTTCTAACTGTAACCTTTTTGTTTCCTTACCCCCTTCCTCCACCACCTGGGAATAAATAAGAGCGAGAACGATATTATGTATACATACTTACGGTACTTAAATGGGATGGCCTCCCTCCACCAAGGTTATTACACTTGACTAAACCAAATCCAATAACTAAAACTAAAACTAAAATGAAAAAAAAAAGAGAAATAAAATAAAAACAAAAATGCTTACAAAAACTAACTGAAACTTTATCTTACATTTGTAAAATCCACTAAAATCCACTTACTATTGCTCTATGTCCGTACAGAAGAAGAAAGGCCACGCAGTCATTTGAGAATTGTAATTTACTTAGTAATATATTACTGAGTAATCTTTTTTTTTTGTAATCTATCACATGACAAATATTTCATATATTTAAAAAAGGTAATACTAAATACTCTACAAAAACAAAGCATTAAAAAAAATAAAAACTAACATGCTCTAAAAACAAATTAAAACAAACTCAAAACAAATTTTAGGACACTTTTGAGGAGAGGAAGAAGTGACAGTTCCTTTGGTGGTGCCACATAGTTAATAATAATAATTAATGAACCTAATCTGATCCTACCAGACCCCTAACAAACACCTACTTAATAACGTAGTCGAACCATGCCCTGTCCTACTGATAACCTCTAACCTAAATCCTGAGACCAACCTTATTCTAAAGTCTACCCCTAAACTCATTCTAAACGTACTTAATTCATCAGGAACCTAAAATAATCCAACCCGAGCCTAAACCTAAATCTAACCTCAACCCTGAACCCGAGCCAATGCAAACCCTACAAAAACCTAACTACTCTGTTTCTAAAATGAGTAACTACATTCAACCTAGTTGTGTGAATAGGCACTGACTTGTATTCGTGCAACCCCCCCCCCTTCTCTCTTCAACGAGAAAGTAACATTTCAGCAGCACAACAGAGGACACTTGTTCATTCAAAGCACTTTCCCCTGCATGTGGATCACCGCGCCGACGGAGCTTTTGGACGTAAAGAAGATGAGGTCCCCCCCGCGGCAGATCTGGCATGATTAACGGCTCAAACGACAAGCGATGGCTCTCGGCATGGCAGCGGGTCTTTGTGCCTGTGTCACCGCCGGAATGATTTAAAAAGGCTGCAGTAAAAAGAAGACCTGTGGATATCAGTGAAGCCGGCCAAGCCTATAGCCCATTAGCCTCTTCTCTCCTATCGATCTGCGTGTTTGTTACGGCGTCTTGTCCTCCTCCACCTTCGCGTCACCTTGTCTGTCTCATTACCTCCGTCGGCTTTTTGTAAACTCTGAAAAGTTTCTACTTGATGGCTTGGAAATGTGTGCCGGAGAAAGTCTTTCACTCATTTGCACATTTATTATGACTTATAAAGGACAGCATTCTCGAGTACTAGTTAAAAAAATAATGACAAACATTTTGCTGTTGACTTTGGGGGGGAAAGATACAAGTGTTTTGGGTTACTAGCGTGGTCACGTTACAAATCAAACTTGTATCTCAAAGCACCACTCGAATACTTTTTTTTTTTTTTTTTGCACCGCAGACCTTGACATACCCCCAACCAAAATTAACTGCAACCAATCCTAAATCCCAACCTGAGAAATGCTTGAAACCTTATACAACACCTACGCCTAACCCGGCCCCACCGAAACCTTACTCCTAACTTAAACCCTTACCCTAACCCGAGCTTTTACCTAAACCCAAACCCAACACCTAACCTCTACCCAAACTCTAACCTAATCCTATCGAAACGCAACTCTAACCTGAACTCTACCCTATCCCCTACTCCTAAAACTATCCTAAACGCGAACCCGAACAAAACTATACTCAACTGGAACTAGTGTTTAGGCATTCTTGGACAATTTGTTCAAGAAGAACAAATCTTTTCAGTGAGCGCGAGTGTAAGGATCACTTCCTCAAGTGATTTTTTCTTTTTTCGGTACATTTGCGCTCAGCAACGTGCATTTTACCAATCATCGCGAACGACCAATCAGCAGCCAGTGTCAGATGGAGGAGGGATTTTATTGAGAATGCTGGTACGCTATTGGTGTCTGTGGAAATAGTGATGTCATTTCCCGTTGACGAACGAGTCGGCGAGTGAATGTGCTGCCTTTTCCGGTTCGGCGTAGTATTTTTAGTATTAGCAGTATTGCAGTATTTGGTGAGCTAATTTTTTGAACGATTCTTTTTGATGTACTGATTCTAATGATTCAGTTCACTTAAAAGAACTGTCATGCCCATCACTAGAAGAAACTATTTCCCTAACCAGTCCACAAACCAAAAAAAAAAAACAGTGTTTGTGTAAATCAACACCGACTTGCATTTAGGAGCATTTCCCGACTCTCTCTTCAATGATAAAGTACAATTTCAGTACCACAACAGAGGAGAATTGTTTATTCAAAGCTGTTTCTTACTCCCTGGAGCATAAAGGTGAACGTACGTATTTTATATCTGAGCCTCACATTCACTGTGCGCAAAAAAAAGCCAAAAACTAAATTAAAAAGCTTCTATTTAGCGTATGCTCTCCAAGAGACTGTGAATATTATTGATCTGTGTTGTTTTGCTGCAACTCTCTCCCTCATCTATCTTGCTTCGGGAGGCCGGCTTCTCTTCATTTTCGCCCTGAAATGTGAGCATTGATTGGGGGCTCCTCCGGGCCCCGGCCGGCAGACACCAGCTGCAACGCCGCCCGGCTGCCTGTTAACCCGGCGACCTTGAGGAAACTGCAGCCAAGCACTTTGCAACAAGGAGGGACCGATATTCCCCGGCCCGCGCCCTGTCCTTGTCGTCTTTGGGTCTTACTCGCCCTTGTTGTTTGTGAATTAATCAGAGTAACGCAGAGACGCTCATCTGTTCCCCCGTGTTGATGTTTTGTCCCACCCTCCTCTTCCTCTTCCTGGGAGACTCTGCGCTTCGCTTGACATCAATTTATTCATGTAGGGACACACACGTGCACTGAGTCTGCCTTTGAAATGACACGACATGTTTTAAGGTGCCATAAGTATGAAAGACCACCCTGGTTAAATTCATGACATGGCCACTAAGGGGCACTGCTTACCCATGGGATCCTCTTGTGCTGTTTCGCTAATCTCCAACGCAAATTCCAGAACAACACAATCCCAACACAATAGATGTTAGATCACACACTCACAACAAAGACAGTAGATGTGCATGTGCGCATAATTATGCAGCTTGATGGCTCTTACCTCAAACAGCGTCAAAGCTTGTGCGGCCTTCCAGCAGCTGATATGCAGATTTCCAAGCGAGTGGGTCAGTTTGTGTTTGTTCTCGCCTCTTGTGGATTAAAAAGAATAGAAAGGGGGAAAAAAAATCAAAGATGAACAGATCCAGAATAATACAGATGTCAATTTAACTTTAACCTCCGTTTAGCTATTCCATCTTGTAGTGAATGTCACCCAGGCGCTCGTCCTTGCCAACAACAATCCCCATGGTAAACCCTTTCAACATTTAACAATTAAACTGGATATGTGTTGCAGATATCGGTTCTTCAGTTTTGTGTCAGGCCAAAGGAACATTTGAGATATCTGCAACTGCATTCCTTCCATCCACAAATGTAATTTATGCGTTTGGGGTTTGTCACAACAGATAAATTGAGGATATCCATAATTCACGATCAGCGATTGAAGATGATTTTGGGATGGTCCTGTGTTTATGTTGGTGATGGCCGAAAGGTTAAAAACGGAAGTCAAGGTAGCCGTTATGCCACCACGAAAGCCAACTTCAAAGTAAAAGTCTACTAAGACTATTGCATTGGCATCATTGACTCAATGTATTATTTGAGAAGCTTTATTTTGAAGTTAGCCTTGTGGAGGCGGCTTGTTCGTTGAGTATGTTTGGAGCTTCCCAGACAAGTCGGTCTAAAATGACGGTGTGGGGACTAGAGACAGAAAAAAAAATCTTTTTAATTGATTCAGGGACTCGTTTCACCTCAAGTTGCCAAAATGCTCTCATACATGCGACTTACGTGACCCATGAGAGGTTTCAACTTCTCCTGCTGCTATTATACTGATTACGGACTAATCATGTTGCCTTAATGTGATCGCGTACAGTTTTATTTTAGCAGCCATTCTACGGATCTTGCCCGGTCCGAATCTTTACGGATCACGGGTCAAAGATGATCCGTTGCACCACTAGTCACAAGTCCATCAGAGATTAATTGAACGAAGAGAAGCCTGTCATTTTTCACAAATATAATTTTTAGCCTGAAACAATAACTAAACCAGTATTACTTTAAGTTTTTTTTTTCTTTCATCAATGCAAAACTCCATATTTTCATGAGTTGGGTTCACCAAATGATCGTTTGACCCAGTGTGTGCGTGACATCACTGGCCAGACGGGGTCGTCTTCAGACTTGAAAAATGGCGATGATAAGCTGTCGGTATTGGTCGCTGCGTTTTTTATTGTTTAATTAAAGGAGAAACGAAATGAATGAAGAAAAAACACTTCACAGACAGAAAATCAGAGATGTGGCTTGATGACACCATAATCTGTCTTCATGATTGGCCATGCCTGTAAAGCGTAATGCTAAATCCATGATAGTGTATCAATCCGACAAACTGTTCATTGTGGCGTATATTTTATAGTTTAATACAACATATTAAAATGTGTAAAAGTCCCATACACTTTAAACCGCACCATATTTGAACTTTACCTTAACCCTAACCCTTGGATGACTTCATTACCGTTTGCGGGATTTGACTACACATGAGAGTGGGTGATGGCAAGACATCCAACACAATCATTTCAAGCGACAATTTAGTTCACAGTGAAAAAAAAAAAACACCATTATGATGATGATGAGGATGAAGAAAAAGGCCTCCTTTAACAAACAGCTGCCTTGATTAGACTTCAGCACAGGCAGCGGCCCGGGAAAATTCTAAATATACTTCCTCTCAGTGCGTCTTTTCTTCTCTCTGCAGTCGTGTGAACCTGTCGACGCCGATCACAGGCAAGATCCGAATTCAAATGAAGCCAATCAATCAAGCAACTCTTTCCTCAGCCTCCCGCCGGCGGCTGCTATTAAAGACGAGCTAAAACCGGAATGTTTGCCCACCTTCCTCCGGTGAGCTGTGGGATGGCAAAACAGACAGGCTCGGGTATGCGTTTGGCCGGCTTCAATTTCCTGGTTACCTTTGCGAAAGCTTTACAACTCACCCCGCTCAGTGGTCGCTCAACCGGCAGGACATCCGGCCCCTCCCAGCGTCATCCCTGCCATACCCTCAATTAGCCAGGAACTAAAATCCTGCTTCACCGGATGGGATCCACGTGGGGCACTGCTCCTTAATTACCGCCGCTCTCTGCGTGCTGATTGTAAACAGGAAACAAATTCCGCGCCCACTGCGGCTCTTTTTAGAGCTTTTATGGAATCCTTCAACTCAGCAGGTTGAGAGACATTTGTTGTTCACCTGGTTTGAACGCCAACTGTGTCCAATGTCAATCTGGTTTTCTTCATTGTCTCACCCTCCAAAATGTCCACAAATAAACGTGACTTGTCTTTTAATTGCAATCCCAGAAGTTTTGTTTGCATTAGTTTTCCATTCACTGGCCGCAACATTTTGTGCACGTGCGCGATTTAATGAGGTTTCCTTCCACACACAAACAGAACGCTGGAGTGTTACGGGTTAGCGTAGGGTTAGCGTTAGGTTTGTGAGTGCGAGCGGAGAGAGAGAAACAAAGCAGGACTTCTCGCTCTGATGAGAAGCACTAACATGTAAACAGAGGACTGAGGAGCAAGGAGGTTGCAGATAATGAAATGAGACTTGGCCGTAGCCTAGTGGCAATCGTAAACAGTCTCAGCTAATTACTTGTTTTATCATTAACGATACTGTCGGTGTTTATTTTCCCCTGTGGTGTATTAGTAGTTGTGCGTGTGTTTTATATATCATTTTGCTGTACCCTAAATTAAGACAGTGTTTTGTTTAGTGACCAGCCTGTTTGTTTACCGCTAACGATGAGCTCGTTATGAATTTGCCGCTGTTTTTTTGCCTGAGCAGCGTATGAACCTCTTTTCCAAAGTGTGTGTGTTAACATTGCCGCAATGCAATTAAAAGCGACGAGTGTAATCTAAGTCAGTGTAACGTTCGCGCTCACTACTGCTAGTTCTCTGCCAAGTCAAATTTGAAAAGTTACTCAAGTTCTTCTCACCACTGATTAGCATCTACTGCTAGCGACTTCATCTTTGGTGTAATGTTGTTTCTCTGTTTAAAGCTTGACTTCTTGGATGACGTAAATCCAGGAAAGCCTCGTGAAGCAAGCTTGCCCAAATTTGGAAGCGCTTTCCTACAAGCCTACTAGGAAGTAACGGGAACAGGGAGGCTTTTCCTACTGATTACTCTTTTGCTGTTAACACTCTGAAATCCCTCCGCCTGCCCCATTGGACGCTCCTTTTGACATCGCTCGAGTTGAACATTTTTTAACTAGAGGAGTGTCGCATATGGCGATCCGTCCACGCATCAAATCACACTGAATGTTTTCCTCGAAGGTGCACTGCGCATTAAGGCCTAAACCCAATAGCACCCCTAATGTCTGGTCTTGTCTCCTCCCCCTTGAAATTGCGGGTTCACGACAAACGTGTCCCAATTCTCCAGAAACTTTAGGGGTAGGGTTACAAACGAGGGGCATATGGCCCTACAGCACGAAGACTCCGAGCTCCTTAGATTCTACACACGCCCCCTCGGCAACAAATACGTCTGCAGAAATGACAACGAATGAGGAGAAGCGGGAAACACATAAATGCAAGTAATATATTTTTGTTTCATAGAAGAAGTGACGCATGTTTTTATCGGGTGTTTTATACTTTGCTACGTTGACGTGTTTTGAGATGTGGGTTGAAGCGCTCTGTGAAGAGCTGGCTGTCAAACCAAACAACAATGCGAGAAGCCAGCTAAGCACGGTACTGTTGCTTGGGAATGCCGTGATAAATTGATTTTCATACCAATAACACTTGAGACATTTGTAGGTTATTTTAATTCACCGTGTTTTAAAAGTTGTTGCTTAATGCTCGTTTTCACGCGGTTGGGGCTAATAGCATCGAGGCTAGGCTTCTTCGGAATTGTTTGGCATCCGTCTTACATTGTTTCACGTAATCAATAATGCAATGTCGCTATATTATTTGGAAGTAATGTTGCGCCTGCTTACAACACAACCTGCGCGTGGCTTGAAGTGATGACGTAGTAATCTAGTGCGTTTCCATTTTCTCTGGGGATTGTTTTTCCACCCTTCATCTTCGGGAAGCGATGGGATTGTGCCTAAGTGCAGTGTGAAAAGGTATGTTGAGATTCATGTCTTTCCTGCATTGTTAAAACATTGTTGATAATTATTTTGAGACCTCATTAGCATGACGTGTTTCTTCACATAGTGGACTAATTGTTTGTAAGGGTTATTTGAGCTAACAATCCTGTTCCTTGAAGCCAGCTGTCCTATGTGTTTCCCAGCTCTCCCTGCTACAACACACCTGATTGAAATGATCAGATCATCAGCAAGGTTTGCAGAAGCTGAATAACGATCATGATCATTTGATTTGTCGCAAAATGGGGGGATGGAAAACAGGCGTGACACCAGCCCTCAAGGAACAGGATTGAGGACCCCTGTTTTAAACCTTTACCCTTTTCAACACGTCAGAAGTAGCTTTCAGTTCCAAAAGGTCGCTGACCCCTGAGTTATGGTTAGGGTTATGACACACTCAGGATTGGTTTAGGCGTAGGGTTCAAATGAAGGAGTTGGGGAAAGACGTTTGGTGTCGGATTCTGCGTCAGGATTATTGCTAAACGTAAACATGTTCATACATTATACACACTAAACGCCAAAACCAGCTTTTTCTTCGACTTTTCTGCAGCAATTATTCCAAAAGATATATCAGCATCAACAGCACCACCTTAGGCTGTGCCACAAGCAGTAATGTGCTCAGGCCGAAATCCCAAACTAAAACAATCTAACATCGTTCGGTTGAGTCCTTAAGTGCCTGCGGATAAACTCATGTCACGCTTGTCGCTCACTGAAGCGGTCACGTCTAATGAGATGCTATGCATGTCATGTCATGCCGCAGCCTGAAAAGCACATCTCATCGCCTGCGTCCCATCTGGTTGGTGACTTCAGTGTGATTTAGTGAAAATTAGACTCTAAAATAACTCCGTGCTGGTTAATCCCTTGGTACTCACTGAACTGACGTCTTCGGAGGTATTGGCTTTTTCATTAAGACTGATTCTATATTGTGAACGTTGACTGAAATTCACTCGAGCGCCTGTCAATGCGCTTGATTCAATATTCCTGATTTGCAACGCAGTCAGCGGATGAGGACTACAGTTTTTTTTTCTGACCGCATATTGATCCCTTTGTGATGATAAATGCAAACATGACATTTGCTGATGTTTTTGATGTTCCCTTTTTTCTTTTCGCCAATAAATGGATTACATTTAACCCACAACTATATCAGATGTCATATTGACATAAAACTCCTGGCTTAAGATAATAAATTTGGGTTTCAAATTGGAATTAGAATATTAAATTGGGTTTTCAAGTCAGTATTAGGTTTATAAATATAAATCAGGCGCACAACTACTACAGTTTTTGCAACGTTCAACTTACATTATGAAACAAGTTTTGGTCTGTAAATTATCTTATAATGATTTATGTATTTATGATGTACAATACAGTGTTTGTATGGGTTAAGAGTTAAGTCCCTTGCCACTGTTGTGCTTTCTTTAAGCAGTTGCAATTTTCTGAGAATGGATGGATGGATATTGTGTTCAACAATGAGTTTTCATCTTGGGCAGTGTGGACAAAAAAAAAAAGGCTCAGTTGCTCATTGTTGAGTTAGAGGGACACACGGTTCATTTACTATGTCTTACTGCTTGCTAGTTAGTTTGTTTGTTGGCGATTAAAGCAGTTTTCAAAAGCATGAATGGACTTAAGTGGATTAATAACCACCTAGATAAAGCACAGTAGATGCACATAAGCCATGACTCACAGCAAACTGCCATAAAAATGCAGTTTGGCCATATTAAAAAAGATAAGTAATGAAAAAACATTGTGGGTTTTTTTTTTTGTAACGGATTAACAGCATTTCACTTAACTTCAATGGGAAACGCTTATTTGATATGTCAAGATACCACCGTGGCGTTTCAGGCCAAATTTGAGTTATTAAATAGAAATTTATTTTTCAAATATGTCTAGGCGGGCTAAGTGTTAAATCCAAAGACTGATTTCATCCAGCTAAAAAACATTGTTAAGGTTCCAAAAGGATGCTGAGCATGCAGAATAAGGCGGGGCTTCGTCGTATAAATCGCACTGCGCCATCGCCACTAAGCGTGTATCTACACAGTTCTCGGTCTTTGTCTCTGCACCTGTGTGGCGCATTCAAAGCCTGAAGAGCCTCCTTGAATGTCCACCAATGAGCTCAGAAGAGGCACTTGCTCAAAAGCCCAGAAGTGCCGCCAATCGTGGGGAATTAGTGGTGCTAGATGTGGGCACATACGCGTCCTTGTGTTATTTTAGTCCTGATTTTTTTTTTTTTTTATAACGTCAACAGAGAGACGAGTGAGGTAGAGGCATTTTTGCTGCTTCAGGTGAAAACAAAATCAACTGTGCTGGAAAACTTCCATCGTCTCCGGCGCGTCAAGTCCAAGGACAAGGAGGGTCATGGGCGTTGCTGTGGTTTGATTGACAGGTGACAGCCCGGGTGAGTCAAGGCGCAGCGGCAGTGACATGGAGGCGAGGGACTGCTGCCACCAAAATGGTGAGAAGCACGAGAGACAACATGTAAGGTTACCTTCAGGACGGGTGAACATCAAATACAAGTTTGGTGACTGAAACATGGAGGAAGAGGTTTCTGTTGACTTTCGAAAGGACCACGTTAACGTGATGTAAAAAAAAAAAAAAATCCTATAAAATCCCCTCTGGAGTGAACAAGATTGTTTTGCATCTCCGCTCATTGACGTCAGTGACGGATGACGGTTTTGCATGCAATGCAAATATCTGCCGATCCGATCAAGCCGATCAGATCTGGGAAAAGTCTAGTTTTAAACCAGGTTTAAGGATTTGGATTGGGGTTTCAAACAATGGTTAAGTTTTAAAGGCTTTTAATCCAGGTTTAGGATTTGAAGTTAGTCTTTCAAACTAGTGATGTGTCCTCTGTGTCGAGACTCCGATGCGCATACCGAGTAAACTGGGAGCGAGTATTTGACACGCGCACCGAGAAAACGCTCGAGTGACATAGGTGATGACCTTCGAAGCCTCGAAACCATACCACGTGACCGGTTCAGGAAGCGCATCAAGAAGCACAGTTTCCGATTTCAGCAGCAAGGAAACGTCATGGAGGTTTCCCGTTTTGTCATTTGCTTGTCGATTAATATCAACGTATCACTGTTGTGGAGCCATTCACGATGATAAAGAGTTTCCCCTGTTTGGGAACACTTTGATCTTATTGCTACGAAAAACGGAATGAACACATCAGGATCAAAATATATTTTAATATGATTTTTTGCTATCAAGAGATGGGATACAACAACAAGAACAATATATAACCATTAGTGGACTCAGTTAAAGCAATGATCGCCTCAGATGATTTAGTCACATGCGGTTCATACGTAAAACGGCGAACAAATCCTAATATGTATTGCAGCTTTCGTACACGCATATAAAACGTATACCTGTAAAACCACTGGGCAAAAAAGAACACAGGTTTAGTGAATGGAAGTGGACTAATTTGAAATAATGTAATCCAGTGTTCAAGTAATTTAGTTACGTTTAAAATCAAGTAATTCCACCAAGTAAATCGGTTACTTTTAAAAATCAAGTAATTTCATAAGTCAAGTTACCTTTAACAAAGTAATTCCAGTTTTTAGAATCGAGTAATTCCAGTAATCAAGTAAATTAGTTACTTTTATAATTGAGTAAAAGTACTTAGTTACTTTTGTAATTGAGTAAAAGTACTTAGTTACTTTTGTAATAGAGTAAAAATACTTAATTACTATTGTAATTGAGTAAACGTACTTAGTTACTTTTGTAATAGAGTAAAAGTACTTGATTACTTTTGTAATCAAGTAAGCGTACGTAGTTACTTTTGTAAAAGAGTAAAAGTACTTAATTACTTTTGTAATAGAGTGAAAATACTTAATTACATTTGTAATAGAGTAAAAATACTTAGTTACTTTTGTAATCGAGTAAAAGTACTTAGTTACTTTTGTAATCGAATAAAAGTACTTAGTTGCTTTTGTAATCGAGTAAAAGTACTTAGTTGCTTTAGGAAGAGAGTAAAAGTACTTAATTACTTTTGAAATCAGGTAATTCCAGAAATTAGTAAAATACTTTTATTAATAAAGTATATCCAGTGTTCAAGTAAATCGGTTGCTCTTAAAAATCAAGTTTAAAAATGAAGCGCGTTTTGGTTTTTCGTCTTCGTGTAACCTGCAATTGGCAGGCGACCTACTGCCCACGACTCCTGTGAGGAGAAGAGGCTCGGATAATGGTTTATGGACTGCCAGGCCTCCGACGGGCATAGAAATATAGAACATCTCCCGCTTTGCCTCGCATACACATTTTGTAAGCTCCAGACAGCAACGTTTTCCAGCTCTTTTCAGCATGGAAACAAAGTGTCAATCGAAGCCTGATACTTGAATCGTCCAACTACCTCTTCCATGTGTTCCCTCGGTTGGTGCTGTCAGGAAAAAAAAAAAAAAAAAAAAGCAAAGCAGCCTGTTGAGCTGCTGGTATTTGATCAATGGGGCGCCTCCCTTTGTGCTGCTAAACGACACATAAAAGAGGCTGTTATCGGCTCGCCAACATCAGCCGCGGAGCACGACGAAACGCGGGCCTGTCGGAAGGCCAGGAAGAAGGCGGCGGGTTGTGGGGGCCAGGTGGCAAGGGGTTGGCGTAGGGCAGGTCAAAGCCTTGCGACGAGCTTTTACAGCTGTCACCAACCATCTGGAGAGAAGCACTCGGGGATGGAGAGAGAAAGATTTAAGGGAGAAACGGCGTTCAAAAAAAAAAAAAAAAAGTAGTTCTGATCCTGCCAGTGATGGAATTGGACAGCGGCAATGGCGGAGGGCAACACGCGAGCTGCCGCCTTGCAGCCAAATGAGGCGGCGGGGAGACATAAAGCGGAGCATTCAAGAAGAACCCGTGGCTGCGTTTAAACAGGGCCGGAGCCAAGCCACCACAGAGCGCACCTGAGCTCCCACAAAGACAGCGAATTAATGGATCTGTGGGGGGCTTTTATACATGCTCAACATTCTAAATGTTGCAGTTTCCAACTGAAAAGTGATATTCATGTTAATGTTTCTTTTCGGAACATTTCCAATGACAAATAAAATAGCCATGTTTATTGTTTTTTTTTTTAAATTTTTTGTTTGAATGCTCTGTATTTATGAAGTGTTTTTTATTGTTTTGTTTTTTTATTTTTTTATTTTGAATGCTCTGTATTTATGAAGTGTTTTATTTTTAGACCAAAGGTTTTAAGACAAGGTAAAAGGCCTAAAAAAAAGTTAGGCTTCAACGTAAGGGGCTTGTTTGCTCTGCTCTGGAGGCGGGTTCGACCTGGTGTTCGCAGACAAGTGCAAGATGGCGAAACTGCGAGAGGGAGGTTTGAACTTCTGTGGGTAGTGATCAAAAAACATCTGCACTGTGAAGTCAGCGTTAGTGTTTGAAAGTGGGGTTTGAAGCCAGGTTAGGGTTTCGGTCAAAAAAGGTAAAAGTTCCAAATCAGAATCAGGGTTTTTAGCATTTTAGCATTTCAAACCAGATTTAACTTTTCATGTTAGTGTTTTAAACCTGAACTGAAAGTCAATTTTTTGGTTAAGGTTTCAAACAAGTGTTGGGGTTTTTAAAGCCAGAATCAGGATTTGTATGTACTACCAAGCCAAGGTGAAAAGTACTTGATTAAAAAAAATTATAATTATAAAATGTATTTGATAAACCTTGAATTACACGCTTTTAAATTTTTGGCATCATCGGGTTTAAATTTATTTTTCAAAAATGTGGAGTGAAAGATAATTACAGTTGTCATTTGAGGGAGGCAACCAATTATCTTTTTCTTTAAAGTATGGCATCATCTCGGATAGTGGCCACAATTTGAGGAAATAAAGCATTTCTTATTGGAACAATGCATCCATTTCTGCTAAAAAAAAAAAACAAAAACAAAAAAAAAGACAAAAACCATGCATGCTTACCAAAATAAATCGGCTTGTGAAGTGTTGCACAATGCTTGAGGGCTAGGTCTTCATATATTTCTTTATTTTTATACACATATGACTCGGGGCGACGGTACGCCAAAAGAAAAAGGTCTGACAAGACACAAGTGCACATAGCAGCTGCAATTAAAGAGCCGCTAGCGTCGACGCAAATAGTGCCGCTGATGTACTGGATGGGAGGCGAGGAGGAATTTGGGGAATCTTTTGACGACTTGTCTGCTCCATTAGCATCACGCCTGCGGGGGGTTGCCCTCGAGCTGGGGCTGTAAACAACAACAAAAAAAGCTTTAATTCTTATTTTATTAAGATGAGGTCAAGTGTTTTCAAAAGACTTTATTTGTCCCAATTACGCAGACAGCCCTAAAAGCTGGCGACCAACATTCACGGTTCATCCGCACGGCTAATGAATGAAGATGAAGTGCCCTGCGTGAAATCCGGAAGCCATTTTGTGCCTGATGGCGGCGGGATGGTCGGCCGCTAATTTTTTACAAGTCTGCTTAATAAGGCTCTTGACAAAACGGCGGGTGACGAGCGCGTTAGAGATTAAATTTACGGCGTCGTTAACTTTGCTATTGTTAAACGTTAATGGCTGACAAGCGCACAATTTTGAAGTTTTATTCAAGGATTTCCCACTCGTCCCCCACCCTCAGCACCCTTTCCCCCCTCCAAGTTCAAAGTCTCGTTGCCAATGAGGTGATTCCATTTTCTAATGTTAAAAAACAATTAATGTTAATGGAATGCCACATTTCACCCCTATAAATACGTTTATAAAATAATACTTCTTCTGTACCCCGAGTTCCGCAGTTAATGAGTCTTTAAAATGATGAGCTGTCGCTTGATCATTTTTAAACCTACACGTTTCCTGTAAAATCCGAATCACACCAGTTCGTGGGTGTCCAACTACTGAGCTCCTAATATTAAAATATAAATCTTTGATGCTTCACCACGTAACCTATGCACACTGTGACCAATTGATGTTTATTTGCAGTGTTTTATTTTGAATTTAGAATACTCTTAGTCTTCCCTAATAATTAAACAGTTAAATTAGCCATTGAACATCCATAATAACAGTAAATAACTATAATTTGACATATATCAGCATTTTGTTATAAATTGCCAGTGGATTCAAACAATAAAAAAAACACTTTGGCAACCCTCACAGATAAAAGTCATTTTACAAAAACAGTAAATAATTGTAATTCAACCGCATTAAAATCTATTTTGTAATAAATAAAGGCAGGGTGGATTACCACGAAATCTTGTTTTCCTTTTTTTGTAAATGTACAACACTGTTAAATAGTCATGCTTGCCGGTGCTCGGTCAACATGAGCAAACTGTAATTTAACAGCGCTTACGAGTGAAGGTTTGCAATAAATTACATGTGATGGGATGTAAATTCATGTGTCTGTAGCTATACATAGTGGTTCCCAACCACTGGGTCGTGGACTATTACTGGGCCGTGGGCCACTTTGGACTGGGCCGCACAGATGAAAAAAAATATTTTTTTTTATTTTGAAGAGCGTATGCTCTCCATTATATCAACACAAGAAAAGAAAATGAGTCAATGTAGCCTTCGAAACTAGTGCTTGGTCAACAAATATAAGTGTGCATCGTACTTGCTAAGCGCAATGCTAAAGCTAAAAAGTCATTCAATATTAGTTGGGAAAAAATATATTGATTTGCGTTTATTGTTGCAGCATTCACTATTAACACAATTAACTGATGATTATATCTGCCAATTCTTGAGTTAAATTAAGGCAATGATTTAATTAAGATGGAAAATGAGCTCTCTGTGTTTTGCTTCAAGGAAATGGTGAAAATGAGCGCTCTGTGATCTGCCAATTCTGATTCTCAGTTCTTAAAAAGAGCCTCACTGTCTACGTTGTGCTACACTCCTCCGGTAGCTGACTTTCATACTCAGTAACAAGCTGGCATATGCGGAAAAATGACTATAATGCACTAATGTGGACTGGAATCCGAAATACAGTAATATAAAGTCAAAATAAATTACCAGCACTCACCGTTAAATGATGGCGACATACTAAAATGCAAAATATGCAATAATGTTACACTTAATTACAGTAGATGTGCTGTAAAACAACAGTAAATTACTAGCTGCTTTTTTTAAAGATGTTTTTTTCTTAGTTTTGGAGGTGATTTCCTGCTCACATACGGAACAAAGTCTAATTTGGCATCATCCCGTGAACATACTAATGAGGTTGTGATATCATTTGGAGCCCAGTTTGCCGTCTTTTAATTTACTACCTGCATTGAGAAATCAAATAGCTTTATCTGTGACCCAGTTTGTTGCACTTGATTTGTATATCACCGTGAGCTCTTTACCTCCAGTTGCCCTGTAAAGTTGTTTTTATTCCCACCTGTGCTATCATCTAAAACGATGAAGTACAAATATCTGTAAAGGAAACTATTCCAACAGCTGAAATGCTGACGTCGTATTTGGTGCGCTTTATCTATTGGACATGTTATGAGCACCCTGCGCTCCACTTTTCTGCCATTAAAAAAAAGAAAATCTAAATAATGCTGCAATTTACAAGGACAAAAGTGAGCCCATGCTCCTTTTTTTGTATGCCATTACATAAGGTGGCAATGTATGCATTTTGGTGATCCTATCATAACCCCTCAAAATAAATTCTGAAGTTTGAAAAAAAATGATCCCTTACAAGCATCGACGTGAAATAAAGTCGACATTTCCATTATTACAGGACACAAGGAAAAATAGCAAGGCCAAAATTGAACAGGAAGTCAAAATAGTTGGTTTGAAGCAGCCATTTTGTGTAGCTTGCAGGCGACTCACTTTGACAAATTTCTAATTTGGGAATTTTCCCAAATTAGCTCCAAGCCGAAGCGAACAATGTTAATTTGCCAAGCGTTTTTTACATCCGATGTAAACGGCATCAAATTTTGATGATCAGTTTGAGAAACGTTAATCTATATATATATATATATATATATATATATATATATATATATATTAAAAAAGCGGGGGGTTGTGCAAAGAGTCGATCATTTCTGCTTGCCACTTTAATTAAAGTTTGGAAGCAATATATATGATATCAGTTGGTAGAAAGGCCCTTTGAACAAATGATTTATGTCAAAGTTACCCTGGGATCTTTGTACATTTGTGGGACCGAGGCTACACGCTTCCCTCCCAAATGCCCCTCACGTCTCTTTTTGCCGGGGCTTTTGATTTTTGAAAGAAAAATAAAGACGGCATAACCGCGGTGACAGAGGAGACGTGCGTCAGATCTGCCAAAGCCTCTGAAGCGAAAGTAAAATAAAAAAAAAGGACTTCCTGTGTCCGAGAGATTAAATCAAATCTCTTTGATATTGAAGATTAATAACGTTACACGCTTTGGATGGCACTAATCCACCAAGTAAAGTGAGACTGATTTATTTCTACACTTATGCACACACACACGCAGTTCAATTACCATATTTATACAACGTACAGATTCTAACTTTTACTTAATATAGAATAAAAATGAGTGCACTGTTTTTAAATGGGATGCACTTTATTTGGAAATGGCATTTATTCGCTTTGCTGTTTTGGACTCAAATTGTCTTTTTTTTTTTTTTTAATCCCAATTATTCCCTGAACAGTTTTTAAATTAAATGTGCCTTATCTCATTCTCTCAGTTTTTGTAACTCACCTTTTTCTAGCATATTAAAATTCTGTCTGTGATCAAAACAGTGACTGCCGTCTAACGACGCAATGATTCAAGCCCCCATTTCAATTGCTACCAAATTGGAAACAGGTGTAAAATACAGATGGACGACGCTAAATGGCGCATCGCTTGAATTTTCATCCTTGCATGTGCGAAAGGCACGGTGGCGAAGTTTAATGCGTCACTCTAAAATAATAAATTCAGAACTGAAATAAAAAAAGCTCTGGACCAAAAGACTGTCATTTGGCCATGCAAAATTTGGGAGCTGTGCATATCTACAAAAAAGATTTGATGCCTTTCATGCCCCTGAAAACACTTTAGAAGTCTGTCATTTTGGCTTGAAGCAGCAATTTCCAGGATGCCTCTGAAGACATACTTGACCCACGAGTTTGTCTGATTTGAACCATTTCCTGGACTAGTGATGGCCAACGGGGGATCCGCGGACCCCTTAATTACCATTTTAGTTGTGCTTACACTGGGTCTTATACTGCCCTTTAATACAATGTGATTGGGCCTAATAACTTTTTGCATATTTGGAATGATATGCAGGACAACCATATTACTGCAATAATATCAACATTTTGAATGAGTTAATTTTTGTGGCAAAATGTACAAAGAGAGTTCTTGAACTTAATTTTGTTTTCATGTTCAGAGGTTTTGTGCCATCCTTGAATGCTAAATAAATTGGATGCAAGAGAGCCCTTTGCACTAGGAAAAAAAATAACATCTGTGGTTATTTTGTTCTTTGCTTCAAGCTCTTTATTGTTATTGACAGTGCATTTTTTTATACACGCATTGTAAAATGCATCGTGAAAACAGAAATACACTAAGAGCACATCTTTTGCACATATGCATATACAGTATTTTGTGCATATTTCAAATAGCATTTCTGTCATACATGCGGTTTGTTTAAGTTGCCCATCCTTGTCCGAGACAGATGGGTGACGTTAAATTAAAAAACATTACACTTTTCCTCTATGTGTGCGAACATTGCTCCAAAGTTTGATCAATTGCCTTAAACATGTAACAGTACAATACAATTGTGCAAGGTCAGAGCTTGACCAAAAGTCGCTCCAACGGCAGAAATGAGCAGATACAATAACGCCCCTCCTGGAATTATTTAAAAAAAAAAAAAATCGTAACGTAAGAAAAAAACTGTAGATTAACAGATTAGATACAAAGTCCCAATATATTGTCCAAGGTCAGATGGACATTAATGTAGATGACATGGCTCCATCTTTTATGGCTGCTTAGAGTTAATATTCAGGTGGAATCGTGATGAGCATCGATGTGTAATAATGATATCAGCCTGCATGCCGCTGGTGGTGGTACATGTATTCCAGCTGCAGTAAATCATCAAATCAATATTCTTTTCATTATCTTGCTGAACTACTTTATGTACCATTTTGTTCGTCTTCCTTGTGTGCTTGTTACAATTTATGAGGAAAGCTTCAATCCATCGTGTTGTCGCTGCCATTATGAGCATGCATGTTCATAATTGTGGCCCTCTTCTGCAGGGGTGTCTAAAGTACTCATGCTTTGTACTTAAGTAGAAGAATAGATACTTGTGAAAAACAGACGAACAAAAGTAGATGAACTCCTACACTTAATTAAAAAAAGTAAAGGCTGTAAAATGTACTTGAGTGCAAAAGTAAAGAGTTAAAAAATGAGGGCCTTCAATTATATACGATATCCATTTTGCTAAGTGGGTACAATTAATTAAAATGTATGTGCTCACAAAACTGGAAAAAAAATATTTAAAAAAAAAAAAAAAAAAAAAAAAGGGCTCCCGAACTTTGCTAACGTAGTAAATCTTTTGCCAAAGCCAGAAACAGTTTGCGAATGTTTGCCGAACATCTTTGCTCCTGTTTGTGACTAACCCTGATGAAACGCAAACCGCAGTTGGCTTGGTGGAAAAGAGTGACCAGCCTATTTTGGCAAAGTAAGGAGTAGAATTTAAAATAACACAAAAAGTCATCCAAATAATAAATACTCAAGTACTGATACCCCTAAAATCTACTGAAGTACACCCTGGAAAAACCTACTTAATTTGATCTTGTATGTTGCACATGTGTGGTAAACTGATTTAAATGTTCATAGAACACATTTTTATCAGGGGCAACTTCAAATTCAATCATTCACTTGCACATGCACTTTTTTTGCAATGCAGTAACAAAATATGTCTTCCCAGCACTGCTCTTCTACATGTATTCCTAAAACATTTACATGTGCCCGTACGTGGCTGCAGATTATAATGACCAAACTGCTGCAATAATCACAGATAACAAGATGGAGGCTCACAAAGTGAAGAGCCATCAAACCCGAGTGTGCGAGCGAGCGTATCGGCGGCCTCTCTTTCTTCCGTGACCTTGTCTCCATACCGTGTAGCTGTCGTTGGCTTGACACCAGCACGCCAGCGCGACAATGCTCTCTTGTGTTCTTCATTTTTCCCCGCATCCCTCTCTCAACCCCCCCCCACCCCCCAGTACCATCTGCTTGGGTTGAAAGGGTTTTAATTTGCGATCCAATCGCTTCTCTTTGGCTCGTAATGCGGCCGCATTCTGCAGTCATAAAGTGTGTGCTGTGGGGTGGGGTTGTGCTGGTGGGGGGTGGGGGTGCAGCGTCTGGGTGGTGTTAAATGCTACCTGTCCCCCCCACGCTAAGCCAGTAGATAGCCCCTTGCCTCTCGCATAAGTCAGCCGTCGCTGTCATCTGCTGTGGTGGCGGAGGCTGATAACAAGGTGATGATGGCAGACATTAGCGTTGAGCAGAGGCTTGAGACTCAAGTCACATGACTTGACCACAGTCAGACTTATGGTGCCAGTTTTCAGACTTGGTCCTGGCTTGGTTGAAATCTATGAATGATCTGACGTTGAATGAGTACTTCTGGAATTGACTTGGACTTCAACCACATGGTTTTACAATCTTGCCTGATCAACTGTTCTTTCGGAAATGGTTTCTCAAGTTCAAAGTGGAGTTCTTGTAGGCTGAAATCAGTTTTGAAACATTTTTAGCCAGGGGGTGGCACAGATAACAACATATGTTGTACAATTGATGTTCTTTTTCATGATTTGTAAAGTACGCATACATTGGATGACGTAATTTTTTCTGCCATGCTTCTCGTAAATGAGTTACGATGAAAACTTTGCTTCTGTGTTGGACTTTATTTTCTAGATTGTTGCAAATCCAGCCCAGGAGGCAACACTACTCTGTATGGAGGCATGTTAGAGGGGTGTTGGTCATTCAAATTAAAAAAAATAAATAGGTTGCTTGCGCCGTTGTGGGCGTGAACACAGCTGACCACATTTGCCGCCAATCCAAAGCGACTCCTCTCTTTCCCTTTAAATGTGGCACACTCGCATCTTGCTGGGAGCCATTTCTGAGGAGAAAAGGAAGCGATGATCCGTACGTGACTTGAGCATTTACGATGTGGCAACAGACAATGTCAGCAAATACAGTCAACAAACCCAAAATGAGCTAGTGTTAACCGCTGCCAACTTAAATATGGCTACAGTCCTCATGTGTTTATCCCGATTGTTCATGTGCAGCACCTCTGCCAGTGGGGAGATTAAAAAGCTCCGATGATAACAATAATGACTACTATTATAATGATGAATTGATTTCTATAATGATTCAGAGGGTTTGATGCCCACTGTTGTTATATTCATGTATGAAATGCATCTGCCATCCATGCCCATGTCTGCAGAGCGCAGAATTGGTTTACTTGTGCCCCGATCATACTGAGCAAAATTGCATTGGACTACCTGCACCAGTATGCTTTGACGGTCTTTCTGCCAACAAATTGTAATTCCGCCAGGCGTATCTTGAAAAACACACCCTCGCTAAGATGGAATGCCCAGCATGGCGCAGCAGCGCGCTCTGCCAAACTGGCAAGCCTTGTGCCTGCGCGAATACCAAATGATGCTAGCATCTCCGCATGCACCGTCTATGGGAACCGAACTCTTTGTTTGCTGTCATGTGACTGTCGGGCTCCATTTGATTGGTGAAATTGGGTCAAATGTCGCTAGAGGTTACTTGATGGAAAAGAGTCACGTGACAGCACCTGTGGCAGGAAACTCACTCGATTTTTCAACTTGACTTGCGTGAAACTTCAAGGTGAAGACTTGAGACTCATTTATGACTTACAACCTCCTCAAGTGTTGAGCGCTTGGACGTGCCAGCACACCGTAGACAAGGGCAGACTCAGGAGGCCAGGGAAGGATGTCAACTGACGCATCAATCATCCCCGTAATTGGATTGTGTGAAATTAACGTGTTGGGTTGATTTAGCAGGCGTGGCATTGTTGCACTCCAGTCAACTCAGCTTTGTACGCTGCCATTCAAGTTGACATGTGTGCAAAATTCAAATGATTTTGTTTGTTGACCACTAGTGAGGGGGAGTGGAGTCGCTCCAGCCGGATGACTTCAGAGACAATTAAAGCGGCGAGAAGCACTGAACGGACCCCTTCACATTAAATTTTGATCCGATGCTTCGGCTGTATGAGAAAGCGTCAGCATAAAAGTCGTTTATACATGTTTCAGATTAATGCTCATTTGGGTGTATTATCTCGGAAGGTTGCTAAAAATGGCTTCCTGTTCATAATTCGTGAATCCTTGTTCATGATCCTTGATTTTTTTTTTTTTTTTTTATGCATCCTCTTATAAACGATGTGACTACAGAATTTCATGTCTCCCAGTGAAAATGGTGTCAGTGGAAATTTTTAGAAATTTCTTTTAAATTTTTTTTCCATGACGTCGCCCATCCGTCTACTCCAACAGCTTCCGGCCTCAATTGGGCTCGTTTCCTTGAAAGAGTTTGTGAAAGTACATCTTGGAATTTGCTAAAAACTGCTGATTAATACCAAAATTTCTGAGAGAATGTTGATGAAACCGTTGTCGAGGACAATTTTTTTTTCACTTTCTAGGGATGCATTGAGGTAAACCAAAAGGCAAATCTGCTTGGCTTTGATTCTCAAATAAGTAAGCAGTCAATGGTGACATGTCAACTTCTCACCTATTCATAAACTCACTCTGATGTGATTTATTTTTTTTTGTCGCTTATTAGTGGCTGGAGGAGATATCACCTTGCCTTTAAAAACGTCTGATGCCATTTTGACCTCAAAAAGTACTTGGCGAATGCACATTTGACAATTTGCAAGTCCAATGTATATACGGAATAAAAAAAGGGTGGTTTTATGCTCACTAATAAAGATCCTATTTTAAAAAGTTTGGAACACCTTGGCATTCATGTGTGGTTTAAATATATGACTTCCATCCTCTATTGAGATCACCACTTCATTGGTAAAAGGCTCTCATTGCCAGTGGCCGTGACTAACGTGTGTCGTCTGCATGAGGCAACGCTGACATGAAGCTCAGACTGAGATATCACTTCCGGTTCCGGCGCCGCGCGAGTGGCTGCCTGTTTACAGCAGCGTGGCTCACTATTGAGCCTTTTTCGTGTGTTTTTTCCCTTTACCCTGTTTTGTTTTATTTTTACCTCATCTCAGCAATGGACATACAACTTGCGGTGGTTTTACTGCTGTTGGGGGCTGTTTTTTGCGCGATCGTGTCCGGAGATGAAATTCGGAGCTACGGATCGATCGTGTACTCAAGAGATCAGCTGTTAGCACTCCGTGCTAACCCCGCGTCGGCTTCCGGAGCGAGACCCGATATCACCCGCGAGCTGAGGAGGAAGAGACGGGGATGTCGTGCGGGGGGCTAAACGCCAGGCAAGGAGGAGACGATACAACCCCGTCCTCCCGTCCGTTATTATGGGGAATGTTAGATCTCTCCCCAATAAAATGGACGAGCTAACAGCGCTAACTCGGCACGAGAGGATTGTCCGGGAGGCTAGCTTGCTGGTGTTCACGGAGTCGTGGCTAACCGAGCTAACGCCGGACGCCGTCGTGGAATTGGACGGCTTCCAAATACTACGCGCGGACAGGACACTGGAGAGCGGTAAGAGGAAAGGGGGAGGTCTGGCTGTGTTTGTTAATGATAGATGGTGTAACCCTGGGCACATAACTGTTAAGGATCAACTTTGCAGTCGGGACATTGAGCTGATAGCTGTTAGCATGCGTCCGTTCTATTTACCGCGAGAGTTCAGTCATATGATCGCGGTGGCGTCGTACGTGCCACCCTCTGCTAACAGTGAGACTGCCTGTGACATACTGACTGCAGCTGTGAGCAGGCTACAAACACAGCACCCGGAGAGCCAAGATGGCGGACATGTGAGCGAGAACGTATGTTGTTCAGATAGTCAAGGGGTTTTGTGATTAACACCAAGTTATGTAAGTACAAGTTGATTTTTTTTTTCAGCTTTCACGCATCCAACCCTGTATTTTGAAGTGAGACACGATTTTTTTGGATGGGAAAGGGAGTTAAAGGGAAGAAAAGCAATAACTTGTCGCCAGCGAACACCAAGTTATGTAAGTACAAGTTTATTTTTTTAAGCTTTCACGCATCCAACCCTGTATTTTGAAGTGAGACACGATTTTTATTTGGATGGAAAGGGAGTTATAGGGAAGAAAAGGAAGAAAAGCAATAACTTGTCGACAGCGGAGCCCTTAGTCATGTCTAGCGACGACACAACTGCCGCGGTAATAATGGAAGAAGTTGATGGAAATATGAAACTTTCAAGCTTTAAATTGCCCCAGAACGGTACTCCAAAGAAACCGGCACAGAAAAGAGCAAAGCAAAGTGAAGATGTAGGTGGTATACTAACGGCAATTCAGGCTCTATCTGCTAAACACGATGAGACTTTTCAGAAAATTTCAACCATTGAGAAAACTACGCAGGCCACTTCACAAGAGGTTGCAAAACTAACTGCGACAGTCCAACAACTAACGTTAGATGTTAGACAACAAAAAGAAATGTTAGACAACAAAAAGAAAAAGGAGTACAAATGGAGAAGGAAATTAAGAAACTCCAGGCTGAAAATAAACTCTTGAAAGTAAGTATTGCAGAGAGCCATCGCTACAGCCGTCGCTGGTCATTGAAGATTCATGGAATAAAGGAAGAAGACAACGAGAATATCAGGTCCAAAGTTATCACCATCCTGGAGGGAACTGCACCATCCACCCGAGGTTGCTTGAAGGAGGGGATTGACATCGTTCACTGCATTGGACAGAGACGTCCAGACGGCTCAACTCGCTCAACTATAGTCCTGTTTGCTTTGCGACGACACCGGGATGCTGTTTGGAAGGAGGCGAGAGGTTCCAAGTTTCTTCTTGACAACAAGCTGAGGATCACCGAAGCTTTGTCCCCAGAGGATAAAGCTGCAAGAGAAAAGCTTTGGCCTTTGGTTCAGAAAGCAAGAGAAAGAGGGGAAAAAGCTGTTTTCCGTGGTCCTTTCGTCTTCATAAATGGGAAGAAGATGGACTTTCCACAGGTAACTTAAAATAAATTGGTCTTTTTGACTAAAGTGGGCTAATCCGGAACAAAACTGTAGAATGTTTGAGACTGTGCAGACTTTCATTGGAGCCCTTTTGGAGACAATTATTATTTAATGTGAACTTGATTTTAAATAATTTGTTATTTTAATTATTTGGTTGTTTTATAGTTTATTTATAATTTATTTAATTTCTACACTAGTATATTTCGAATACAAGGTTGTTTTGAATTTTTTAGAAAAGATTCGTTTTGATTACAAAAGGTTCCTTATATTTATGTGGGTGTGGGTGTATGTGTGCGTGTGTTTGTTTGTTTTTTTATTTTTTTTATATCTTCTGTCTTACTTATTTATATATATTAATATACACATTTTATTTAATTATTATTCATTTATTTTCTTTTTTATATATTTATTTATTATTACTAAACTCTTTTTTTCCCTTTTTTTTCTTCAAACCATTTCCTATACTTTGTTGCACTAATCACTCGTCCTACAACTGTCTGACATCTTCAATCACTAAATAGTCTACACATACTTTAGATCCTTTATTCTTCAAATTAGTTTAACTCACGATTGTGCCGTGAGAGCAACATGTTCTTTTACTAAATGCTTAGATAATTTAAATGGTTGTTAATCACCACCTCTTCAGATGTTTATTTTCTAAAAGCGCATTTCTTGTCTGGTATTTCAAAATTTCAAGTGTTCTACTCTGTTTTCATGGATCATTTGTTTAAGTCTCTTAATGTTGTGTCCTTAAATGTTAAAGGTCTGAGGGATATTACTAAGCGTAAGGCAATTTTTTTGTTTTGTAAAAAATCAGAAGCCGACTTAATTTTGCTTCAGGAAACACATTCTGGCGAGTCAGACGTTCATTTTTGGAAAACACAATGGGGGAATCTATCTTATTTTAGCAATGGCACTAATCATTCTGCAGGGGTCTTGATTTTCTTGCATAAATTCAAGGGAGAGGTTCTTGAGACAATATCTGCTAGTGATGGTAGATGGATTCTGTTGATAGTTAAACAAGACAATGCTAAATTTATCATTTGCAACATATATGGATTTAACTCTCACACTCTTAATAAAATATTATTTGAATTAATAAATTCAAAATTAAAGGACCTCAACAAAAAATACCAAGGAGCTGTCACTAGTCTTTGTGGAGATTTTAACGAGTGCCCAGACGACACAAAGGATCGATATCCTCCTAGATTATCCCAGAGATCAACAAATAACCTTGTGTCATTGCTTTGCTCTAATCTCTCCCTGACTGATGCTTGGCGATTTTTTAACCCCAATGTGGTGGAATTCACTTGGTGTAATAGAAATGCAACACTGAAATCTAGAATAGATTTATTTTTAATATCATCATCTATTCTTCAATTTGTAAAAGAAGTTCATCATCAATATGCCCCATTAACAGATCACATGCAAATAATTTTTTGTGCCAACCAAATTACCTATCAAACTCTCCAAATTTTATCAACAGGCCCTGCTTGCGTGGGTATTGGCCTTTGTCCACAATTTCTCACCTCACAAAACTCTCCTTTGGAACAACTCCAATATACTTGTTAGAAACAAGTCTCTATTTCTTCCCAAATGGCCCGAAAAAGGAATTAATCACCTCCTAAATTTATTTGATGAATTGGGTAATATGCTATTTTATGAGCAATTCATGTCTGTACACAACTTCCCAATTCCTTTCAAAATCCTTAATTTAGTAATTTAGTAACGTGCCATTCCTAATGGTCTGATTCAGCTTATGGCAAACCACTTAAAATATAGTAAAGCTGCTCCTACAGATTCTATTTTAACACTAGACGCAATTGAATTAATAGACATAAAATGTAATAATCAGCATATACGACGAATTCTATTAAAAAATAACAAAATTGTGCCCGGAGGGAAATCTTTTTGGAATTCTCAGATTGTGGACGTAAATTGGAAAAAAGCATGGCTTTTACCTTATAAATACTGTATTACTAATAAAGCCAAGGTGATACATTTTAATATCTTACATAATATATATCCGGTTAATTCCTTAATCTCCAAATTTATTGATATCAGCAATATTTGCTCTTTCTGTGGGAATGAAATTGAAACAATATCTCATTTATTCTTTGACTGTATGATCACAAAGCAATTTTGGGCTGATTTAATGCTTCATTTCTTTAAACCATCTGAAACCCCCCGTGTTCTTAATCTGAAGGATATTGTTTGCTATTATAGTAACCCAAACGATAACCATTTTGCATACTTAATTAATTTAATCATTCTTTATGCAAAAAATTTTATCCACAAACAGAAATTCTCAAAATCCTCTCCCAGATTTGTGCCTTTCCTGATAGAGTTGAAATCCATATTTAACTCGATTAAATTAATTAACAACAAGAAAAGCAACAAGATATTGACATTTTTAAATGCCTTTTTCCTTTAAAAGCCTTAATTACATATATCCAGAGACATTGTTCCTGTTTTACTGTGTATTTTTATTTTATAATATACCTTTTTTTTCTACATTCATTATCCCTCGCTGTGAATTCTATTTAAGGATGAAAAATGTATATATTAGTTTAATACCTGAACTGAACTTGTGATACTGTTGTACTGTCTATTTAAAATGTTCAATAAAAAAAACAAACACAGCACCCAAATGCCCTGCTCCTTATCTCTGGTGACTTCAATCATGCTTCTCCTTCCTCCTCTCTGCCTTCATTCACACAATATGTAACCTGCCACACTAGAGACAATAAAATATTGGACCTTTTCTATGCCAACACCAAGGAGGCGTACGAGATCCGAGAGGGGAAAAAGTCCTACAGGATGCGGATGGAGGAACAACTGCAGCGGAACAATGCCAGGGATGTCTGGAGGGGCCTGAAGACCATCTAAGGCCATGGACAACCAGGTAAGACCCAGAAAGGGGGGGGGCATCAGTGGGCAAATGAGTTGAACCTATTTTTCAATAGGTTTGATCAAATGCCTGACCCCGCTCAGGCTCCCCTGCTGCAGCCCCCACCAACCCCTCCTGCCACTGCGAACGAGACCCTCTCTCTCCCCTCTCTCTCTCCACAGGCTCCAGTTCCCAGCCTCATCAGACAACCACCACTTCCTCCTGCTCAGCCTTGTTCCTCACAACATCTCAGGTGAAGAACCAGCTGAGGAAGATGAAGGCGAGGAAGGCAGCAGGCCCAGATGGGATTAACTCCCAGCTCCTCAAATCCTGCGCAGACCAGCTGTGTGGAATCGTCCAGCACATGTTCAACCTGAGCCTGAAGCTGGGCAGAGTCCCCCAGCTGTGGAAAACATCCTGCCTGGTTCCGGTTCCAAAGACACCCAATCCGAAGGAGCTCAACAACTTCAGACCAGTGGCGCTGACGTCTCATCTGATGAAGACCCTGGAGAGACTGGTCCTCGTCCATCTGCGCCCCCTGGTCAGCTCCTCAATGGACCCACTCCAGTTCGCATACCAGCCTGGCATCAGTGTGGATGATGCCATCATCTACCTGCTCCACACTTCACTCTCCCACCTGGAGAAGGCGGGGGGCACGGTGAGGATCATGTTCTTTGATTTCTCAAGTGCTTTCAACACCATCCAGCCCGCCTTATTGGGAGACAAGCTGGAGCAGGCGGGAGTGGCCCACCACCTCATCACATGGATCCACGACTACCTCACAAACCGGCCACAGTACGTGAGGACACAGGGTTAGACGTGCTCCTCTGCAGCACGGGAGCGCCGCAGGGAACTGTTCTGGCTCCCTTCCTGTTCACCCGCTACACCTCGGACTACAAATACAATTCCTCCACCTGTCACCTGCAGAAGTTCTCTGATGACTCTGCGATTGTCGGCCTCATCACTGACGGAGACGATCGGGAGTACAGAGGGGTTACGCAGGGGTTCGTGGACTGGTGTCAGCAGAACCGCCTCCAAATCAACGCTGGGAAATCCAAAGAGCTGGTGGTGGATTTCCTCAAGCGTCGGCACTCTCCACCTGCACCAGTGAATATCCAGGGAACAGACGTTGAGAGGGTCTCAACTTACAAGTACCTGGGTGTTCATCTGAACAATAAACTGGACTGGAGCGACAACACAGACGCTCTCTACAGGAAGGGTCAGAGCAGACTCTTCCTACTCAGGAGGCTGAGGTCCTTTGGCGTTCGGGGAACACTCCTCAGGAACTTCTATGACTCGGTGGTTTCATCAGTCATCTTCTTTGGAGTGGTCTCCTGGGCAGGAGGCATCTCGGGCCGGGACAAAAGGAGACTGGACAAACTAGTGAGGAGGGCCAGCTCTGTCATGGGCTGCTCCCTGGACTCTGTGGACTCAGTGGGGGGCAGGAGGATGACGGCAAAACTGTCATCAATGCTGGACAACCCAGCCCACCCACTCAATGACACTCTGAGAACACTCCACAGCTCCTTCAGTGATAGACTGTTACACCCTCGCTGTACCAAAGAGAGATTTCGCCGCTCCTTCCTGCCGACTGCTGTCAGACTTTTTAACAAGAACATTGGGTCAGGCCTACAAACGGGGGGGCATTAGTGCAATTGTGCAGTCCTAGGATGCAATATATACTACTACTGTACTTTCAGCCAATCGTGTACTTAAATATTGACCAATGATGTATTTTGTTTACCATTACAGTAATCTTATAACAGTACTTCTATCACTGCAGCATTTCTACCATTGCAGGACGTTCACTATAACAATACTTTTATCATTCTGCAATATCATTGCAGTATTTTTCTATTGTTGCAGTACTTTTACTATTACAGTACTTTTACCATTGCAGTATATTTTATCATTGCAGTACTTTTTAACATTACAGTACTTTTATCATTGCAGTATTTTCTATCATGCAGTACTTTTCTATCATTTCAGTACTCTTACCATTACAGTACTTTTATCATTGCAATATTTTTATGATTGCAGTATTTTCAATCATTCAGTAGTTTTTATCATTACAGCGTTTCCCCCTCAGGCATTAGGAGTGTTTCCTTACACTTAGATACGTTTATACTGTGTCTTAGTGATGGGTAGATGAGGCATCCTGTATCGTTTCGACACAGTGACACAATGTATTGACACTGTGTTGACACTGTGTTGCTGAATACTGACACCTGGTGGACTTGCAGGAAACATTTGACAGGGTCATCTGACACTGATCTGTCAAACTAATTTTATCCAATTCCATTGATTAGCGACGTGATGTGTTTTTATATATCCTATTTCGTATTACTTTGCATCGCACTAATTATGCTCTTATCTAATTTATATATTTAACTGAATTATTGTTGTATTGCACTGGAGAGGGGAGCTCTCTAATCTCGTTGCACACTTGAGTACAATGACAAAGGGATTTCTGATTCTGATTAGGCATTTGCTTTCACATTATTTTTACATCCACGCAATTTCATAAAAAAAAAAATCTATTCGAGACGCAGTTGATAAATTAAGAGAACATCTGTCTGAATGCCCAAGTAAAAGTGTTGTGAATGACAATGGACTCATTGTAATTAAAGATTTGTATTCAAAAGAAATTAGTTTCTCCAGCGTTTTGTTATTCAGTCTATTTCTTTTTTTGAGGCAATTTCCCCCGCCTTTGAGAAGATCCTCTCACCAGGGCACTGAAGAGGCCGGTGTGCACAACGCCTGTGTGGCTAAGATAAAAAGGTGAGGGAACGTTGCCTCCATGGATTCCAGTATAAGAGCGGGTCTTCCGTACGTGCAACGTGTCCTGCTGACATATAGCGCTGCACCTCTGAGTGCGCATCAACAGTGACGTCTTCCATCTTGCGGATCTTTAATGCAAAGTAACGCGCCAATAACTCGATGCTTGTTTTGAGCGTCCATCCTGTTGACAGATGCGCTTCCTTATGAACACAGTTTGGCGCGCGACCGCTGTGTCGACACGATTCTGGTAGTGGTCACGTGACTTTCTCAAAGCAGTACGCGCACGGGGTTTGTCCTGGAAGCTCGGCGCGCGCATCGACGCCTCGGTGTCGTTGGACCCATCACTACTGTGTATATTTTTTGCATGCTTTTTATGAATGTCTGTTGCTGATGTTATACATTAACGGCTACATTACGCCGCCGACTCTGTGTGATCTGTGTTATCTTTGCTGCTGTAACACCTCAAATTTCCTCATTGTGGGACTAATAAAGGACATCTTATCTTATCTTAAGTATGGCAGCCACTCAGGAAAGTACTGAAATGAGATGAATCATCCAAGGTTGTTATGTACTTTCTGAGAGTTTGGACTCATAAAAAAAAGTTGTCATAGTGACATCTTTTCATGTCGACCAATGTACTGAATATTCTAAATTGCAATGCTGTGAAATATATTATACATGCTTCTTATAGGGCCATGTGTACATTTCCCAAAAGTCATTTTTAAATTAAGTTCCAACTCAAATTTTTAAAAAGGCAGTGTTACAAGATCAGGGTAAGGGTCTCAAGCAATGGTTTAGGGTTTCAAGTCAGGCATGAGCACTCAAGAATACGCTCTGGTTTCCAAAACAGGTACGGTACTGTATCAAAGAAGCAATTTAAATCAGGGTTACGGTTTTAAGATAAGATTTTAAGGAAGGGTCAGCGTTTCATAGAAGGGTAACGATTGGAATGTTGGGAGTCAAATCAGAGTTCAGATTTCAAAGTAGGGCTTCAAACAAGAATTAAGGTTTCTAATTAGACAGTTTGAAGTGTGTGCACCTCACCTTTGCTTTCCACTCACCAGATGGCAGTGTACCGCTTCTCATGTTTCACGAGCACAACACACCGAGAGTAGCCCCCCAATACGAGTACTTATCCGTTTGAAAGGGGAGCAAACATATCGTCAGCGTAGCGCTTTCGTGTGCTTTAATTGTGTGTCGAGCGAGACCATTGTTTGTCTTTGTGTGACGCTCGTTTTGGAGAGAAAAAATGAGGACAAATATGCCGGAAATCCCAGCAAAAAAGATGGGGGTAGGAGGGCTGGGGGGGCAGATGCCCTATTAAAGGAGGAAAACAAAACAATTCCTTAAGAAGGAGGCTAATCCCTCTTAAAGCGTGAACGGAAATTACAAGTCTATTGAGGCTTTTTTTATTTTCCCGCTGTTGCAGTGACGGTTAAATGTGACGGGGAAGGAGGCAAGAGTCTCCCGGGAAAAGATGGGATACCATTGTGTCACGGTTTGAATTCCACACAGTGGATTAATGGCTGCCGGTCCAGGCGAGACAGGTTGTGGGTGTCTGATGCTCACGTTGAGGCCAAGTCACGTTTCAAAGAAGGGTTATCATTACCTGCAAGGGAAAACGGGTGAGGGTTACAAATTAGGACTTCAGGCCATGTTAAGGATTGTATGTTAAGCGTTCATGAAGTACATCTTGTCTTATAATAAATTCAAATAATTTTTTTTTCTTAAGACAATTATGTTATTGGGTTTACCTCGACAAGGCGTCAGTTGACGTCGAAACTTGACCGTCACGAAACCGGAAGTGACGTATTTTGGCCGGGCGTGACGTCACGAAACCGGAAGTGACGTATTTTGACCGGAAGCGACGTCACAGAACCGGAAGTGACGTATTTTGGCCGGAAGTGACGTATTTGACCGGATGTGACGTCACGAAACCGGAAGTGACGTATTTTGGCCGGAAGTGACGTCACGAAACAGGAAGTGACGTCGCGAAACCGGAAGTGACGTATTTTGGCCGGAAGTGACGCCACGAAACCGGAAGTGACGTATTTTGCCCGGAAGTGACGTCACGGAACCGGAAGCGACGTATTTTGACCGGAAGTGACGTCACGGAACCGGCAGTGACGTATTTGACCGGAAGTGACGTCACGAAACCGGAAGTGACGTATTTTGACCGGAAGTGACATCACAAAACCGGAAGTGACGTATGGTGACCGGATGTGCCGTCACGAAACCGGAAGTGACGTCACGAAACCGGAAGTGACGTATTTTGACCGGAAGTGACGTCGCGGGACCGGAAGTGACATAGTTTGGCCGGAAGTGACGTCACGGAACCGGAAGTGACGTAGTTTGACAGGAAGTGACGCCACGAAACCGGAAGTGACGTATTTTGGCCGGGAGTGACGTCACGAAACCGGAAGTGACGTATTTTACCGGAAGTGACGTCACAAAACCGGAAGTGACGTATGGTGACCGGATGTGACGTCACGAAACCGGAAATGACGTCACGAAACCGGAAGTGATGTATTTTGACCGGAAGTGACGTCGCGGGGCCGGAAGTGACGTCACGGAACCGGAAGCGACGTAGTTTGACAGGAAGTGACGTCACGAAACCGGAAGTGACGTATTTTGGCCGGGAGTGACGTCACGAAACCGGAAGTGACGTATTTTGACCGGAAGTGACGCCACGAAACCGGAAGTGACGTATTTTGACCGGGAGTGACGTTACGGAACCGGAAGTGACGTATTTTGGCCGGAAGTGACGTCACGAAACCGGAAGTGACGTCACGAAACCGGAAGTTGTTCAATGTTATTTACTTCCATTTAAAATGATTTAAAGTCATTCAGTTTTCATATTAGCTTTGATTTAATATCATTCAATTCCATTAATCACTGCCTTTCCCCATTTTCATTCGATGTCATTCACTATAATTCAACATTATTCAATATTTTTTTCTATTTCATTCATGATGATTCAATATAATTCACTATTATTCAATGTCATTCAAATCATTCAATTTCATTCACTATGATTCAAATTCATTCAACCTCATTCAATATTTCAGAGTCATTCAATATTATTCAAAAACATTCAGTCTCATTCAAAATCATTCCACAAAAAAAATTCCAGCCTTTCCGCCTTCACACGCAATTTCTTCAGGAATTGCATTTTCTAGTTGTAAAATGAACTGATCATGTCGTTTTTATGTGGTTTTATTTCCTTTGGGCTCCAACACTTGCCTCTTCTGTCAGCCTCGTCATACACACACAGTATTTTGTGCGGATATCCACACTCTTTCACACACCGTCGGGGGGCTGCAGGCTGCATCGATAAACCATTAAAAAAGAAAAGCTGGACCGCCTCAGTGGGTCTAGATGAGAGCAAAAGGCCAGAAAGCACAAAGAGGCGCATTCACCTTTCGGGCAAGATACGTTTATTTAGCGGAGCCTGCAGGGGGCGCCGTCTGCAGTCTGAACGTTATTCACACCGGAAGTCACACTCGTACCACGGTAATCCTTAATGTACGTACATTTTTGTTCATTCTGCCATATACTTATAATAATGCTCTATATAAAATTAGCTTAAATAGCTTGTGTGACATTAATAAAAGTATTATTAATACTTAATAAATTATAATAATTCAAAATCTAGTCGTTTTAAACCTCTTTACAACATGCAGAAAAAGGTTTGAGTTGAATTCACAATTTAGTGGCACGTGCTGAGAGTTTGTCCGATTGGAGGTGCCGAAGCGTGTGGTTATCGGCCACCGCACGAGGCAGGATTTGCATTTTGATCGCGAACAGCCAATAAGAATGACCACTGTTTTACATACTGCAAAAGATTACTTCATTTTGTCGCTTACCCAGTAAGTGAGGAGGTAAACTGCACTCCCTTTCAAAATATTGAATTAAATTCATGTTAAGGTTACAGAATTAGTAATGCGTTACTCAGTAACTGTAATATTACAAAAAATGGACAGTAAATCATTTTATAACTGAGTTACTGTCAAAATATAATATATTACTGTACTGCATTACATTTATTTTGTGTTACTCCCCAACACTGATTGCAGGTGAATTGAAAATTGTTCAATTTTGAGAGCTGCATCCGAGGCCGCATCCAATAAGTCGCTGGAAGAGTGACAACAGCAAAAGACGAACCAGCAGCAAAAGACGCCATGTTACTTCCAGGTAGGCTGCTATGCAAGGGCGCTGTCCCACAATGGACACACACACACAAAAAAATACAAGTTCAGTTTGAAGTGTGAAAATGTTGTTTTACTCTTTCGAGACTCCTCATAGACCCGTCAAAGACCTGGAGGTGCTTGTTTCTGCAGGAAGCTGTGCAGGACAAAAACAGTGCTGAAGATTTCTTTTCAAGATTTTAAGACATTAACATGGGTCCCATGGGAAAAAAAGAAACATTGGAGATAATTTTAGTAATAATTCACAAATATTCATTGATTAAATTATGAAAAACTGAAACTATAGAAAACGAGGGCAGAATCAGCACAAAAATAATCGAGAAAAGTTTACTTGCATCGCTGATAAAAAAATGTAATGTGTTAACAAAAGTATCCTTTATTCTTTCATATTTTATAAAATGTATATAGTATATACAAGAAATATAACAGATACTAGACTCATTAGAAGAAATAAAATATTTTATGCATATCATGAACTAATACTAAAGTATTTTTGCAGCATTTTATGCCTCTGTAAACACACAAAAAAGACCAAAATAAAACACAAGCAAAGTGTTGCCAACACACATAATGTATGTGCATTACTGTCATTAGCTCAACTCTCAAACATGTAAATGTAAATTCCCCCCAGCACGGGCCAACTGCTGCCAACTGCCTTAATTGAAATATGATGGTATCGACTCGCGGGGGTCAATAGCTGGATTACTGCACCTCATGTAAAACCTGGGCGCCACCAAACGACTTTGCAAAGCAATAAAGGCACAAAGTCGTTTACGTTTATGCTCGGCCGTACTTTTCTGAGAAAGCTTGCAAACGCGATAAAGCAAACGGGAGCTTGCCAACTTTACAGCGGCCATATAAAAAAAGCGCATTGCTCTCGCCTACCCGAGTCATCACGTCTACCACATTACATGCGTATCGTCGTGTGTCGTTTTAAGGCTCGTCTGATGGCATCATAAACATCAACACCAGGGTGGCACATGGGACCATGAGATGACATTGGATTGTGGTGAGAATTTGGATAAACGTGCAACTCTCATTGTTTGGCATCATTGGAAACAAAGACAGATGCAATGCAAATATTAAATTCTGCATTGTTTTCTTGTAACATTTTAAAACAATTCTAAACAATACAAACCATAAATAATACATAAATGGAATCATCTACCTAAATCAATGCAGCCCGATGACTAATCTGACTCCAGATTCGCCACAACAAATTGGCTCAGCGCTGCCATCTGCTGGATGGAAGTGGTAGCTTCAACTTTGCTTTTGAAAGAATTGTAAAAATCGATTCTGAAATTTGACATTTGAAAAGTATGACCACAAAATATTAGAAGATACCAAGGTATAAATGCAAAAAATACGACAATGTTAAAAAAAAATAATCACTGGTAATATACTGCAAAAATGATCTCGCAACACTGCAGATACATTTCGCATTGGACTTTGAGTAGTGCTTCACTGTGTTCAATACACAAAAACAAGCAAATAAAAACTCAGAAAGGTTTCAGGACTGGTGTTCTACAATGTGGCAGACGATCGATCAACCAGCACATCAACAAGGAATTGCGGAATTTGCTTCGTTCTGTGCTCGAGAAGATGCGACAATTGTGATACTAGTCATGAAACTTTTCTGACTCTCCTTGTATTTCGTCTTGAAAACCATCTGAATAGTTACTCAATAACATGGGAGGTGCGAGACAAGCCTGGCGCGAGACGGCGGTCAGACGGAAATAGTTTCCTTGCCGCACTGACAACCAAACGGGAATTATAGAAGTCATCACGTCCCATCTTTTCCATTTTACTTTACTTTCAGCCGCTCTCCAGCCTGCCACTTGGCAGACATGCAAATGATCCTGTCAATATCCCGCTCCGCGCCTCACCTCGCGGCTCCCGGCCAGCCCTGCAAATAAGTCATGCCTATTTGCCGGAATGGGCGGGTGGCGGGTGGGCTCGACCCGAGTTGGCTGTCACAGTCCATTCTGCTTCTCCTCAGTCACATTGGAAAGAGAAGTGAATGAAAAGAGGGCACGAGAAATTGGTGTTTGGCCGTGTAAATCCGCCGATAATGACAAGCGCTTTGGCATCGTTTACGGGAAGAACATTACTAATGCCACATCCGCAGCATATTTACATGTTTGAAGGACGTCTGCAGGAAAATTGTCAGGGTTGTAACGCTCAGGAAACTATAATAATATATTCACACATACATATATTAACAATAATAAGTCATTAAAATTCAATGAAAATTGAGTAAAACAAAGATTAAGAGCAACTAAAATACACACCAACATTGAATAAATTGCACCGCCATCATTAAAAAAAATTAAATACAAGGCAAAATAGAATTGCAAATCACGCAAGGAAAATGGGTAAAAAAAAAGAAAAATAAAATAATTAAATAAAATGGGAAAAAATTCTAATAAAAGGATGTATAAAGATTAGAATTATAATTACAATTCTAAATTGTAATTAGAATAAAAATAACTCATAGCAAATAAAAATAAAATGACATGAATTCAAATCACCTTACAAAAATAAAATGACAAATAAAATTAGATAACATACATTCTAATCACGGAAATAGATTACTTTAAATCTTTAAAAATAAAAAAATACACACAGAATAACACAAATAAACGCTTTACATAAATGAAATAAAATAATAAATACATAATATATAATGGATAGAAATGCATACAATCAAATAAATTAACAAAATAAAATACGCAAATCAATGAAAATAAGAAAACAAATATAATTGGAATATTATATAATATATATAATAATTATATAATATAATATAATTTATTATAATTCATAGATTCCCCATATTAGACCCATTAAAATGGGCCCTTTCACAAACATAATCTTGGGCTGTTTTGACTGACAAATGAAAACTGAGCATGAACATTTTCACAAAAGCATTTTCAGCGTACACAAAGTATTCAACATGGATTTATCGAGGAATTTTTCAACAACTTGAGAATGAATATGAATATTATCAGCAGCTGTCTCAACTTTTGTCTTTTTATGATTTTTTTTTTTTTTCCCTTCTGTTTAAGGATGCAGAATGCATTCACGCTTGTTGAGCTCCGGCGTGTGTGACGAGCCTCCTTGCTAAATTATTCCTCAGGATTTTTCAAAAGCGATCCGACGCCGACGGTTGACTTTTTCACATCGCCTTGTCAGAAGCGGTTTTGGCTGTCATGCTGGGTCGCTCGCGCTTTTTAACAAGACGTTTTAACACATTCCTACTCCATGTTTTTTTTTTTCCATTCAGCACCATTCCGCCGATGCTGGGCCTTAACATGCAAACTTTCCTCTTTGTTCTCTTTTCAAGGGGATGGGGTAGGCGATGTTGATTTTTCAGATGGAATTATGCAGAAACTTGGTAGAAATTGTTAAAACCTAATGCAAAGTGAGAAGAACTTTCTGGAGAAAAAGGACTAGATTTGCCGCACTCATCACTCGGCGTTGACGTTGCAATGAAATCGAACAACTCTTGGGGCAAAACGTTGCTGCCTTGTGGAATAAGATGAACTGTGGTCTGGACAAGGCATCCTCCAAACTTTAGACAACAGGAGCAGTTCGCAAATGAAGAATAAGCAAAAATATGTTGCTTCTGGGACAAACTCTCTCTTATTTGTGCAGTGTAGAATAAAAACTCAAGATTACCAAGACAGAGCAAAATGTGGAACCCAGAGTCAAAAATCTTGTTCTCATGTTCTGGGGTTCAAACAGGTGAATGGACTCTTCGTGCATTTGGAGTATGATGCCGTGCTAACCTTTGGTCACTAAGCCAACGCAAAGCGATAATGAAAACAACAAACTCTTTAAAACGCAGTCAGTGTCTGCTGGACCGAAGCCAGGTTATCGTAAATGACGTATTACCTGTCTAATTGCTCCAAGTGTCGGCGAAGCCATTAAAGCATCAATATATGATTTCATGAGGCATTCGCAGTTTTAGCAGGTCTGGGTGTAAATTGCCCTGCACAGCTTTTTGAGATGCTCAACTCAAATTTGTTTAGAGCCCACAAAATTAAGCACAATTTAAACAAGCTGTTAAGAAAGAGTGAATAAAATCGAATAAAAATGTTAATTGTCACATTATGGTGCAGATGCAGCAAAATTGAGGTTATGCCATGAAGAGGATGCTGATGTCAATGTTCTCACATGTCGAGAGCTTCTCGATCGTAGCTGAACTGTGGCGCATTCAAGTGCTGCAGGGTGAAATTATCCCAGTGAATGTATCAACTGACCATCTCTTTTGTTGTAGCGGCTCACTGGTGTTCAAATAAAAAGCTGAGTTGACTCAACGAACACAACAGCAAGCTCGCCACAGAGTTAGCTGCAGTCACGCCTGTTGACGATATTTCCACCTTGAAAAACCTCAGCACCAAACTAATAGAAGACACAAATTTCCACAGGACCGCTATCTAAAGATTGAGGTTATTTTTCCGCTTTTCGCCCATAAATGCTCAATGTATCGTCATGGATCTGGTTCGAGACGCAAAACTCACTGCTAAATGCGCAAGGCACAATCAACTCTGACTCTCACGGGGGAAATATGTCGCCTAGTGGAAGGAGATCAAACATTTGGTCAGTAACAGGTCACCATCAAACCGGAGACAACTACAGCAGTTTGCTCATGTGTAGTGGGCCAGAATATGCCGCGGGCCGTGTTGTTATCCTGCGGGCAGTGAATGTGTGCATGGTAAAATCTAATTTCAAGACTATCAAAGCATTCCGGAGCAAAATATCCTGCCATGTTTCAGAAAGTCTGGTGTTGGTCAGTAAGGAAAAAAAAAAAAAAGCACACTATAAAGCGGCTTCAAAGGCAAACCAGTGGTGATTTCACTGGGAATATGATCATAAAAATAGTTTAATCATCTCTAAGGCTGAAAGGTAAACTTTGCGTAAAAGTTTATCATCACGACTCAAGAAGTGTTTTATGAGCAATTGGCAGTCAATGCACGGAATAACAAGTGAAAGTGCTTTCAAAGAATCTCATTGATTTCTCTTTCCAGATGACTTGTTCGAACCAAAATGAAATATTAAAGCTCTGTGGAGCATTTAAATAATATCGCTTGCATCAAAGTAAAAATATTAGAGCTCTGTGTAGCTTGTAAATAACATTTTGATGATTAAGTGCTTTGCCTACGTCTTTCTCCCCTTTTATTTTTGGAACCTCCAGTTTGGAGTTCAACTTGGCCGCTGTACCTGACAGAGGGTGACGAGCTTGCCAGAACATTGAAGTTGGCGTCAGCGGGAGCTAAATAAAACAATGGCCCAGAATGACGGGAGTGGGAAAGGTGAAGCTGGCGCATGCCGAGGTCACGCCGCGGCTGGCCTCCGCGCACAAGGCGGCCGGCCTAATGAAGAGGAGGAGCGCCGGCGTGCCGTCCGCTGCCAAGTTGGATGCTTTTGTTTGTTGCCAGTTAAACTTGCAGATACGAATGATAAGAACTTGGGGAAGGGACAAACTTTGGGAGAATTCAGCCCCTGAAGTCCGTTTAACGCTTGTCAATCACAAGTACACCAACAAAAAAAAAGTCAAGAAATCATGGCAGAAAAGAAATTCCCTTTTGGTCTTTTCGCAACCATTCGAGGGTGATTGCGGTCATTATCAGGTTATTAACTTGTTCTCGAAATTTTTACTTACATTGATCAGACAGGAAATGCAGAATTGTGGAAACTAGAACTCGAACTTGCGTCATGTCACCCTCTGTTCTGCCCTCGCCATGACAACTCCTTCAATGACCACACCTGTCGATGGTTCCTGCCAGAGCTGGGCAGTCCGTCCTGGGGGCGGAACGGTCCGGCCCGGCCAGATGCTCATTTTCGGTCACCACGGATTGATGCACAGCCCTTGTGATATTTTTTTTTTTTTACATTTTTGCATGTGGTCACAGTGTGACAGCGAAGGTTAGTGACTTCCCATAAAAAAAAAAAAAAAATAAATGAATAAATGTAATAGCATGCCATGAAAATCTTTCAAAACAGAGCCCGTGAACCCACTTTCACTTAGCGACAAAAGACTGGGACGAGCTCTTCCCTGTGTCATGGCAGCCACAATAAAATTGCTCCCTGACATGGATTTTTGTCTATTGGCATGACTTGTTGAAGATTGCAGTTGGGATGGAAAATTGTCGCAACCTACATTGTGGTCCTTGCGTGAAGGCTCCATTTGGCAAAAGACTCGAAACAGCAACAAGAGAACTCCACAAAGTTAGCGGCTGTTGTAATTTGTCCCCCCCAATTTGGAGAAAATGCAGACAATGCGCACATGAAGGAACACAAACAATGCTCTGAGAGCATCTACGGATCAGCGCGGCCTTGCCCTGTGAGTTGCATTTGTGTGTGGATAATGGACCCATTGAATGCAGAACATGAAAGAGCTCCCGGTCCGTCATTTCACGGGGCGATAATGTGCGATAATGTGATCACGCCGGGCCGCAGACAAACACAACATGGCTGCACACCTGACCTCAACCTTTCTGAGTGCAGACAGATAAAAGGATGTTGTTCTCAATGCTATCGAGTCCCCCGTCGGCATGAATAATGAAGGACGTGCACCTTGTTTATCTTTCAATTCAATATTTACTCCTTGTCAGACGCATTTGGGGGCTTTTCATCAGCGCCATTTTTTTTTCTACCCTCCACGGCATTTGTCCTCATTGTTAATGTTTGATGAACACCACACTAAAGTGCAGCACTGCCTCTACCTGCGCCCCACTTGTGTTTTTATTGTTTCTCTCTCTGTGGACCCACGCCAGCATCCCGCGAACCCCCCAGCACACATCCCGCTTCCTCCCATGAGACCCCACCCCGCCTTTCCCCTTTATTTCCCATCACTTCCTTTTGTTACCCTCAAGGTAAATTTGGGATGAATTGAATTAGGCAAGGAAAAGTAGGTCATCACTCCATTGTGTTGTTAGAGTGAAGGTTAAATCTGACGCTGATGAATTCCCAGAAGTCAGTCTGTGTTTTTTTTTTCTTCAAAAACTGGATTCAAGCAAAGTTAAAGCTTTTAAAGTAGGGTGTCAAGACAGGGTCGGTACTTCAAGACGGGGGTTGTGGTTTCACACCAGGGTTTCATAGTATGTTTTCAAACCAGAGTTCTGATTTCAAGACAGAGTTGAAGTTTCCAGTCTGGGTTAGCGTACTCGTAAGGGATTCAAACAAGGGTTAGAGTTTTAAATTCAGGTTTCAAGACAGGGTCAAATGAAGTTTTCAAAGCACGGTGCTAGGGAGTTCAGATTTGGGTTTCAAACAAGGATTACATCTAGAAATTAGGGATTCAAATCTGGTTCCAAACAAGGGATGGCATTTCAACGGAAGGTTAGAGTTTTAATGAGTGGTTTTGAACCAGGGTTTGGGTGTCAAATAATAGTTTTAAGCCTGGATAGGGTTTCAAGTCTGATTCTGATTTTTAAGCCTTCGCTTTGGAACTCATGAGATAGTGTGGGTTTGCTCGCTGAAGTGTCTGGTGGATGTTTACTCATCCTCCAATAGGTGATTCTCTACTTTTTACAACATGGCACATGCTGCTGTCAGGGAGTGAACCACTACAGTAGTCTTTAAACTTATTTAACACAGGCCATAATCCGGTTTTAAAGCCTATCTTGAAACCGCAACCCTTGTTTGAAAGCTTAACTTTCTCTTGAAGGGCTTGTTTAAGGCTTGTTTAAAACAGCAAACTCAGATGTGAAATCCTCATTTGAACTCTTAAGCACAGTGTGAAACCATGACTTCACCTTGAACAAGGTTATCGTTACCGAAAAATAACAAAATAAAATTGGAAATTAAAAAAAAAAAAAAAAAAAACTAAATTGAAAAAGAAAATGTTACAAAATAAACTAAAGTTGAAAATAAAATTGTGAACAAAATAAATTACAAAATGAATATGAAGTGAAACCACGTCATGCAGTCTCAAATCACTTGGACCCAAAATGGACCCATTAACTATTTGGGTCAATTTGTTTTTGCAGAAAAGAAAATGGCTGTTTTGGTGGGTCAAATGTACCCAATTAGTAGACCGGTCCAGTTTTTGACCCAAAATTGGGTTAATTTTGACCCAATAGTTTTTAAAGTGTACCTTTATAAAACTAAATATAACTAAAGTAAAAATGTCCTTCATTTCAGGATTCCTTTAACTCTGTACTTTACTACTCAAAACATTTGACTTTTTTTTTCTTTTAAATGTTGCCCTCGGAAAACATTCCAAGTATTAAAACTAACGAAAAAAAATAATAATAGCGAATTAAAACTAACAAACTTGATCTAATAAAAACTAACTACAGTATTGTGAAAAATCCCAAACTATTTAATCCCACACCCGGACTCTGTCTCGAAACCTGAACTCCGTCTTGACATCCTTGGCTTGAAACCAATACCCCCCAAAACGGGCATGTGACTGACTGCTGGCAAATCACAAGTGTCAGATTTAACTTTTCTTCAAATGCTCTCGAAGACTGCAGGCAATTTTCTCAACATTCCCGCGCACTTTAAAGAGCTGCCCTCTCTCCGCTCTTAAAAACAACAACTGCCAAAAAAACCCACATCTTGCCTCCTTTACATCATTCCTCGAACATGCTGATCAAAAATCTGGTCACTCCCTCGACCATTCATTTAGTAGTTGCTTGCCTGATGCAACAGTACAAAGGCGCATACTAAAAAGTTGACAAATAATTTTTTTTTTTTTACCTTGAGGCTGTGCAATGTCCAATGGCCGCCATCTAATTACTGACTTTGATTATTCCCATTTTGTGCTTTAGCGAGTACCGACCAACAGGCGGCTGCTTGGTGAGGAGGGGGCAATGCCATTGATTGTCTCACTTTCGAGCCTCTAATTGAGCCAAATGGGAATGGCAGTTGCCAGAGTTCACTCTACTCCAGTGTTTACGCGCTTGTCCACCAGGGACTTATGCATACCAAACTCCTGCCCTGTGCGCACACTTACACGCACACACATATACTCATACATCTCTCTCTCTCTCTCTCTGCATACATACATATATTTACACGCGCACACACTCAGACATACACATGCTGAAGGATGGATGTTGGTGAGTACATTACAGATGGGCCCACAGATGCTACTGGAAATGAACGTTGTTGTGTAATGACGCACATCAGAGCAGTTATTTCTTCATAACACAATGTGTGCGTGCGTTTGCGTGTGTGTGTGTTGGGAACTGTAATTGCCAACTTGTGCCGTCGGCGGGCCCTCGTCATTAAAATTCACACGTGAGCTTGCCTTGACCGGTGTTGATAATTGTGGTCAAGCAGAGCTGACGCCAGGCGAAAGAAGGGGGGCATCGTCGGTCCGGTTGCTTGCGCTTGAAAAGACTAAAGCGCTTAATGATGTCAAACCTTTAATTAGAGTGAAACATTTAAAGACTTTAAAAGGAGGCGCTAAGGTCTGAAAGGAGAGCCAAGTCAATGAAGGAGAAGTCAAGGTGCGGTTTTAATGTTGGGCTTCAAATTCAGGATGAGGGATTCAAACTTGGTTTTAAGGGTTTCAAGCCAAGTAAGGGCCAGAATTTCATATTTTACCAAAGATGAGCATTTCAAGACAGATTTGGTGTGCAGGTAAATTGTATTATTACAATTTTTCAAGTCTTGGATTTTGCTATGGTGCTTTTAGTTGGCTTTTATTTTAAATGATATTTTTCAGTTCTATCAGTTTGGTAACTCCTTTTACTCCTCTTTTTTTGTTAAATTAGTTTATTGAACAGTGGTATTTGTTACTTTAGGTTTTGAAATAAAGACTCTTACATCATCACGCTCACTTATTGTTTTAAGGTCCAACCAATCGCAATCATTCAGGGCTATCAAATTAGGATTTGAAGTCAGGGCTTGAAGCGAGAATTAGTGTTCATGTTCCAGTTTGAAGCAAGTTTTAGGGTTGCAAGCCAGCGTTAGTGTTTCAAACCAGGTGCAAGCCAAATTTAGGCAAGACTATGCGAAGCAAGGCATCTTCATTTTTACATACAAAAGGTAACTCAATGTGCTTTACATAATCTAAAGACACCCAAAAGAAATTCCAGAACTAAAAGGTAGCTTACTTAAAAATGACTAAAATAATGTTCAGGGCAAGAAAGTTTACGGATTCAAAACAGAGTTTTGAGTTAGTTAGGGTTTCAAACAACGATTAGGATTCAGTTCAGGTTTTGTATGTTATTCATCTCAGAGCAACGAATAGCAGTTGTGCTTTAGCCTTCTGAAAACTGCCTAGCAACAGATCACATGACAAACAGGAGACTCAAACAGGAAAAATGAATCAATTCATTTCCGTGTCCTCTTTGATTTCTAAAGAGCCATTTCAGCGTACATATTTTTTGACCATCATTTACTGTAACCGCACACAATTGAACCCAATCCACTCAAGAGGGCTTCGGACCGTATTGATTACGGCCCCGCATTAAACATTGAAGTCATCACCGTGCCTGGTTAAATGATTGTATAATGAATAATAGATGAGATTGAAAGGCCAGGAAGGGTAATAAATGGGTCTGGGTGATATTCATTCAAGGGCCGCGTTTGACTTTTTCAAACTGCTCTCTGGTGTCATAAATCAGATGCGAGCCCAGTTTAAAAGTTTATGACAGACAGCCGAGTCGCAGATTGTTTGAAAGCGTCCGCGTTTGTGACAAGAGACATAAGTGGATTGAACACAGGTAGGGGCCTCAAAATTACCAGAAACTTGTAACACATTAAAAAAGAAAATGATGGCCAGTCGTCGAAATTAGAATTGAACCTTCCTTAAGATATATCAATCATGAATATGGGACATAAAATGGGCTGGTTTTTGTCACTCTAATAAATATAACTTTGCCATTTGAATCTTTTTAATGAATTGGAATTCTTAACGTCTTAACGCAGCAACATTTATAACTTTGTTTGTAAAGCAGTGTGTGGAAGAGGAAAAGCCTCCATCATCAGCCCTTGAGACCATCATAGCGCAAGATACTGCCCCGCAGTTTCTCCTCATGCACCGGCATCAGTGGGTTAATGAGGACAGCGACAAAGGGCTACATATCAGAGAAGTGTGAATCCCCCAAAAATCTTGACAAAAATATGTTCTATGCCACCCCACTTGTCAAAACATGGCATTCTGATTAATATTGTGTGTGCGGAATATGAGTCAAGCAGGAAAATCCACCTGTTTTTAGTCATGTCAGGGGGCGGCCATTTTGTAATTTCTGTCGACTGAGAATGACATCAGAGTTGCTCAGGGCTCAGCTAACGACCAATTATGGCTCAGCTTCAGAAAAGCAGGTAAGCCGTGACTCGTCGTTACCTGAGACCTGAGCAACTGTGATGTCATTGTCAGTTGACAGAAGCGACAAAATGGCCGCCCCCCGAGATGACTGAAATCGGAATAATTCTGCTCCTTAAATCAAATTCCACGATTACAACATTAATCAGAATACCAAAGTCAGACGATTGAAGGTGCACAGAATACTTTATTGCAAATATTTTTGGGGGGTTGACTTCCCCTTTAAATTTCACACTATCTTTTCGGTAGCGAAGCGTTGTGAAATGTTGGGTGCAAAGTTGCATTTCAGACTATTTACTGCTTCTGATTTAGTTCTGAAGACAAATGGACTTGTGAAGAAGTTCTAGTTTCTATCAGTGTGTCGTTCTACATTTTATAACACGCAATGGTGATCTTGCATCATGAAGTGTCAAAGCAAGTGCGAGCTTTGTCTTTGTGCAAGTGTGTGTGTGTGTGTGAAGGACACTTCCTTCAATCACTTGATGTATGTAAATGTGCCGAGGCCCACCGCAATTTACAACTCGGCCTCTGTCGCGTCTAATACATTCCACCGCGTCTTAGTGTTTATCATGTCAAGATGACTTCACTCTTGTCACTCTTTAGCCTCGCCTGTCTCCCTCTTCCCAATCCTCCCTTTCGGGGCTCGGGTGAGGGTGGGGAGGAATGTGTGAGCAAGACAGCTCAGTAATTAGTTCTTGAGCGTGCTCTGGCTAAATATTCCCGCCTCGTGGCTTCCATGCGAATCTAAAAGCTCTGATCGTGATCCAGACTCCAAACTAACAAGCAAGCTTAATAAATAAATGAAATTGACTTAATAAAACAACAAGCGTTTCATTTTAGGGTTTCAAAGAAGTGATATGAGTTAGGGATTGAAATTAGGGTTTTGAGTCAGGATTAGGGATTTAAAAGTAATGTTTTAACAGGGTTGCAAATCAGGATTCATATTTCAAATTTGGGTTGGGTCAGACAGGGTTAAGGTTTAAAATATAGTTTAAATCAATAGTTAAGGTTTTGGAGTCGGGTTTCAAGGCATGGTTAGGGTTTCAAATTTGATCATCAAGCCAGGTTAGTGTTTTTAAGTATAGTTTAATGCCAGGGTTGTGCTTAAAGGCGAGAGTTTTATTTTTTTAAGGGAGGGTTTGGGATTCAAAGCAGTGTTTCAAGTTGGGCTTTTAAGGCAGGTTCAGAGTAAGGTTTCAAGCCAAGAAAGCAAGGCAAGGCAACTTTATTGATGTAGCATTTTTCATACACGAGGTAACTCAATGTGCTTCACACAAACAAAAGCACACTGCTTGGCGCATGCAACCGTGAACTGGATATGTTTCTCCAAAGTTAAAAACTGTTTTAGTGATTGATTTGATATGACTGTTGAAAGTCTAAACTCACTCCAAGATTTTGGATTTGGTCTTTGGTTTTAAAACAAAGTGACCCCATGTCAGGCGCAACTCTTGTGCAAAATGCGACCTAACTGAGAGCATGGGTGGAGTTTTTTTTTTCTTTAGGTATATTGTAGTGGAACAGGGCAATGTATATTGCAAATTCAAAAAAAAAAAAAAACAACAACTTGGGGATCATAACCAGGCCATCAACTTGGAAGATCACAGCACTAACCGCTGAGCTCCAAAGAAATTCTGGGTAGCGTTACCTTATCCTGCAAAGGAAGGCACATCTGAACCTGACATCCCTTAACCTTTTTTTTTATATTTGGGACCTTTCCCGAACTGCTCTCTGGGAGTCAAAAATCAAATCTAGCTTTTGGAACCAAATTTGCAGATGCCCAGGAAGGCGAAGCAGAAATGGCGAGTGAGGCACACCCGCTTTTTTGCCAAATTTTCAGGTGCGTTGCAGTCGAGACACATCTGGCATGCCCAGATGAGCACAACACGGCCCCAAACTCGCTCGACTAGACTTGTGCTGGCACAAAAATGAAGTTATGCCTCTTTTTATGCCAAGCGCACAGACGCCAGTCGAACAACATAGGGCCCCAAGTGTATACTAATAGCAAGCCTTTCTTCTTTATTGCAGAAAACAATTATGTCCGATTTGTTTTGTTTAGCTGAAGGAAATTTTGGTTCATACAGATGTTCAATTGATTTAAACGGCGATACAACACGTTAATTGAAAGGAGGGTTTTGAGCAAGGGTTAAGGTTTGAGAGGGGGCTTTCAAGTCAGTGATGTGGTTTCAAAGAAGACTTCAGGTTTGGATTAGATTAGATTACTTGGTTAGGGTTTATTCATTCAGGTAAGAGAGGTTTAATGGATAAATAAATAAATTAAAAAAAGTGACTCAATAAAAGAAGAGTTGCAAGAACACTTTGAAAATCGGCCATTTGTCAGCCGTCAATTGTCTCCTGCTCTCGGTCTCATTTAGCCAGATGATTGCCTCCTGCGGCCCTGGGGAGCCATCGCGAGCACACTCTATTACTTCCTGCGGCACTTTACTCTCCCGCCAATATCAAACGCTCAATAACAACAGGACGGAGCTGCGTGTAAACTCCTCAAGTCTATTAGCTCGACGCCGATTCATCCCAACAGTCAGCGTCGATACCGGGGAACCCCAGAGGAACATTATCCATATTGAAACAACTCGGGAGGCTCGTGCCAGTCTGCCGCATCGGAGGCGGTGTAATGAAAAATGTCGGCGGCGCATAAAAGGCGAGCTAATAAAGACGGAGAAGTAACGAGCAAACAGACTAACTTTGGGCGGCTGACGGTGCCGCATGGGGAAAAGAAAGATGCGGCGTGGGAGGTAACGGCGGCGTGCACAGTGCCCAAAGTAGGGTTTCAAGACAGAGTTGGGGTTTTAAAGACAAATTTTAAACAAGGGTTTAGAGCAGGCGTGGGCAAACTACGGCTCAAGGGCCACATGCGGCCCGTCAAAGATTTTAATCTGGCCCGCCGGACTTGAAAAAAATTTAAGGAATAAACCTTGTTAATGTTTTATTTTCTAAATACTATGGTTTTTCAAAGATTTTGAGTTTCAAGCCATGGGTAGTTTTTCAATGTTGCGTTTTCAGAATACAGTCACAGGTTCAAAGTATCAGTCAGGGATAGGGTTTCAAATTGTACTTTCAAGTTGGAAGGTTTAAGAATTCGAGTTAAGGTTTCAAGGTGGGGATAGGGTTTCAAACAAGGCTTGGTGTTTCATAGTAAGGTTTCAAGCTTGAGTTGGGTCGTGTTTCAAGACAGTCATTCAAAGAAGGATTTTAAGACAATATTAGCCAGAGTTAGAGTTACAAAGTATGGTTTCAAGACTGTCTTAGTACTTCAAACCTAGATTTTAAGATGGGGATGGAAGTTGAAGTTAAGATTTCAAGGCAATAGGGTTTCAAAGGAGGGTTTTAAGTCAAGGTTGAAGTTTTGAATATGGGTTAAGGCAGGGGTGGGCAAACTTTTTCATTGGCGGGCCACAATGGGTTCTAAAATTTGACCGAGGGGATGGATGGAGTGTTTTGGTAACCTCACTTTATCGTAGAAAAAAAAAATACATTTAATTTTAAATGAAAGCGATCAAAAGCATTACAACAAAATATATGTCTTTGAAAAACCACATTATTTAGAAAATAAAACATTAACAAGGTTTATTCATTTAATTTTTTTCAAATTTGGCGAGCCAGATTGAAACGTTTAACGGGCCGCATCTGGCCCCCGGACCATAGTTTGCCTAGCCTGGGTTAAGGTTTCAATGTAGGTTTCAAGTCAAGGAAAAGGTTTTGGTAGGTTTTCGGGCCAGGTTTGAGGTTTGAAATAAGGAGTAAGGTTTTAAAATGGTTTTCATGCCAGCAGGTTTGGGTTGCAAGTCAGGGTTAGGGTTTTAAAGTATGACACCAAAACAGGGGTAGGGTTTTAAATCAGTTATGACTTCAAAACAGATTGAGCATTTTAAATAAGATTTCCAAGACCGGTGAAGGGTTTCAAACATGGGTCAGTGTTTCAAATTTTGGGTTCAAGCCAGGATTGAGGCACAATAGTTGATATATCCACACGCAACTTATTTCACTTTTGTCTCTTTGGTTTCCTTGATAGGCAGTGCAGAGTTTAGTAAGTTGGACGCTACAGTTGGCAGTGTTTCTGATCCACGGCCTCTCAAAGCTGCCTGAACATCCTGTTGCCTTGAGAGCCGCAAACTCGCCACCATTCATTATTAACGGCTTGCATTCGTCGGCTTGTCTCGACATCACCTGAGAAGAGAAAAGGCCGCACGCGCTGTAAACAAAAGATGAAGAAAAAAAAAAAAGCCTCTGAGCCTGTCGCTTTTCTTATCGCCGCCTGTCAATGCCGCCAGCCGCGGGGTACTTTGTAGATGCCCTCAAGTAGTAGATAGCAGCAGGAAGAAGGGGGTGGGGACGCTCGGAGAGGACGACCATGGCGGCTGCCTCCTGAGTTAAAAAGCAATAGAGGGACCACAACAAAAGCAGAGCGCCTGACAGACAAGACGGCAAATAGCGAGTCGACCCCCAAAGCGTTCAAGTGCATTGAAGGAGAAAGAATGAAAAAAAAAAAAAAAAAAAAAGATGAGTTGGTGTCTTTATAATTCATGTCAAGAAAAAAGAACTATGTGGCTGGCAGATGATCGGTTACCTTTCTCGAGCAAACAAAGACGCAAAAAGTATTGTTGAGGATTCGACCTCTGAACTGGTTATTTGGATTATTGACCACTACAGGGGCTCCGGTAAGAGAGCACAGAGTCTTCAGTAGAACTCAGCACTTTATTCAGCTTCACTGTGCAGATGTGCATACATGTATACGCACAATTATATATATATAAAGTATCTGAAACAATGAGAGAAAGAAACCCCATCAAAATACAGTTGGAATAAACAACTAAATGTTTCTACTATCTAACAGTCAGCAACACTCTCAACACAAGTAAACTGACATATATAGACATTAAAATGTTGTCTTTTCCAGTCTATATTATCTGTACTAGCAAGTTGCCAATGGCTACCTATTGCACAAGTTAGCTAAACACTGTTGACTAACGAATGCAAACATGAGAATAAAACGAGTGTATAAACAATATAAACACACGCATTATTTTACTGAATAAAGCAAGAAGAGTATGCTATCAATATTAATCAGAATGAATTAGAACAAGTACTCACATCGTCATTGACTACTGCACCGCTCTGAGCTGAATGACGAACGAGAACGCTAAACAGGAAACGGAAATACGAAGCTCCCTTCAAAATAAAAGATCCGCCTATCAGAATAAGACAATGAAACGTCACCTATTAAACGACTAGAAGAATTCTTAACAAGTATTTTGCGCGGTTACATACAGTACATTTGCGAGGTTCCAAGGAAGGGTTAGGGTTGCTAAATTTCAAATTTCAAACAAGGGTTAAGATGCCAAAGTGGGTTTGTATTAGAGTTGGGGTTTCAAATTAGAGTTTCAAGCTGAAGGTGTGGTTTCAAGTTGACTTACAAGTCGGGTTTAGGGTTTCAAAGTAGGACATATAGTTAAGGTTTCAAGCCAGGGTAAAAGTTTGAAGGAATGGTTTCAAGCCACAGTTTGAGTCAAACAAGGCTTTCAAGACAGCTTTAGGTTTGTAATTTAAGGCTCAATCAATTATACGAGACCTCGTTCTCTCCATTATTTTATATATTTAAAATGGGTTCAAGATAGGGTTTTGCTTTCAAAGTAGGGTTCCAAAGAAGGGTTGTGCTTTTAAAAGAAGCTTTCTAGACAGTTTTAAAATTAGGGTTTCAAGACAAGATTGGCTTATCAAACAAGGGTGATGGTCTCAGATTGGGGTTCCACAGCAGGATTAGCTTTTCAAAGTACAGCTCAAGCCACGGCTCTGGTTAATTGGATTGGTTTGCTACAAATGTATTTGTATGATCCTCGCTCAGCACCTTTGTACTTGCTGTCCGAATTAGCATGGCAGCCTCCTTCTGGCTGAGGGTTGTTTCGGAGGGAAGAAAAATCCATAATGCATCACTTCAATTGGAGACGGCTCTCTCGGAGGGTTTGAGTGAAAGGAGATCAGGAGGTAAAAGATGGGAAATTTAAAACCCGAAAGCTTTACATTTTGAAAAATGTGCACACGTAAAGCGTGTGCGTTTACAGCAGAAATCTCAAAAGCTGGAATCGATAAACACAATTATAGAGCCGATGGTGAGCGAAAGCAAGGCGCTGGATTAAAGCTTTGACATGACTGAAAAATAACCAATAGTGACTGGATCCTGGAAGAAATTTATGGAATTAGGGCATCCACATAAACTTTGCCCCCCCCCCAAAAAAAAAATCTTGCTCAGGAGCACCCCCTAGAAAGTAAACAATAGATGCAGTGTTACTGCAAACCCCAGTTTCACGGATCAACGTGCCATTCAGAGGACTTAAAAATTAATAAATAAATAAATAACAGCAAGAAAAAGTCTGACGAACCCATGACCAAGATTGAAGAGGATTTCCGCCGTTTCGGTTTGACGCAGCCATTTTAAGGACTTCGGTGAAATCCTACAAGGGAATTCATCCAAATGATCGCCAATCATGTATGCTAGACAGATGGGTGAAGCTTAATTGCATCACTTATTTTTATTTCATTTTTTTTCCCATACCATCTGATGTCAGCAGAGCATGGCGTCAAAGTTAGACGATCCACGACGCTTCACTGTTTCACAATGTGCTCGTCGTCCAAGTAACAATTTACTGTAAATCTGGACAAAGTCCAAAGGGGACAATAACCTTGAATGCTCACATTCACATTCAAGGATAAAAAAAAAAAAACTTAAATGAAATAACCAGGAGAAACGTCCTGTCAAGGTCAGCGGCCCGGTCTCCGGCGTTACAAACATAATAGATTTGAATTGCATTACAGGCGACCAATCGTGCCACAAATCGCCATGGCGCGACGCGTTGACAACGATTCCCCAAGTATGCCAGCGATCAGCGAGCAACCTTGAGGAAATGTCAGCCTCTCGCCGCATGTGGGGTGTGTTTAACGGCCAGCCGCCGGCGGTACGCGAAGTGCCCACTCGAGTGTGGATCAGCATGCTGGGGGCGGGGGCGACGGTGGTCCCGGCGCGGCGTCTTTGTCAAAGTCACTGCTCACCTCCTGCACCACCTTCTGCCCTTTTTAATACGATTGAGCTCCGAAGCGAGCTGAACGACTGCCAGACGGGAAGACGCCAGCCGAATAGAGAGGAGGATTCTGGCAGATGAGATGCGTTTGCGGCGGAGACACCTCTGCTCAGGGAAAATCAGTGGTGACTTTAATTTGTCAGGGTGAGGCAAGGCGAGGTACGGCTACTGAGAATTCCTGGAATCAAACCAAGATGACGGCAGTTTGCACAATGTGAAAACAACAATGAAAAGTGCCCTAAAATGACTTCTTGATGCTTTTCAGGCGGGGGGGGGGGGGTCCTTAAGACTTGAATGAAAATTATTTCAACTTGTTTTAGACTGCTCTGGATCACTTGTATACATACTTGTTGCAGATCCGGGTAAACTCAACAAGACCAGCTCTGTTTTTGTGAATTCGGGCTGGATTTTGTAGCACATCTAGTCCATAACCAGCCCAGTTAGATTTTGCTATCTGGGTTGCGTTAAAAAAAAAAAAAAAAGCCCAAATTACGATGCAGTGTCTGCTTCCAACATATACGTGGCTAACAAACTTTGGCTTTGGGGGTTGAATATTCATTTAGTTTTAGAGTGTGATAAACAGTTCTCTTCAATTGTAAATGGTAGACTTGCTATGTCTTTTAGCTTCTGGAGGACAATTTTCCACCAAATTATATAGGAATATTTTTAATAAATATTGCCGCTCCATATCAAAATAGCGGACTTCACATGACTTTTCAGACTTTTTTGTCGAGCTACTTTTGATAGTTATACATAACAAATTAAATTTAGTTAAATTAAAATGATTTCAGGTCTGATTTTTCAAAAACGTAAACTTTAAAATTAGAATGACCAAAATTATTTTTCTTTTCGGACATTGACTTGTATTTATGTGTGACAAATATGCCCTCAAAATTTAGAAGTTGTGTAAAACTTGCTTCACAGGCTGAATTTTCTCCCAAAGTCCAAGAGGGCACTACAGAGACAGTTTTTATTTATTTATTTTTTTTTTTATGCCTGTGACCGTAACTCGCTCACCAGTGTGCTCTCGGCCTAGAAATGATGATGATTTAAGCTAAATCCATACAAAGTCGAGTCACACAATCGTTTCTCTTGGTGTTTGTTCTTGTCACATGATAAATAGACCTAAAAGAATTGTCAGCCAGTGCTGCAAAGTCACCATTAGTACAAGTATAAAAAACCCCGAAAAAAAGCGAAAAAAAGTGCTTGTTCCTCCTCTGAGGTCAGGAACACTGTGTGAGTCAAACACATTAATTCAGACAAATGTCCTGTGGGATCCCAACACAGGCATTGTGTAGTTGTTGTTGTCGACCGACACAACGTCCCTGTTAATCATCACAAGACTGCGAAACTAGGACATTGAGTCATCCATTAAATAACATGAGCCAACACAGCAGTTTGCTATCACAACTCCGCCGTGTTTCATGGACAAAAAGAAAAGGTTCACTCCTGACGTTTGGCAATGATGTATTGCTCGCAATTTTCTCTCCTGTCCTTTTCAACGTATAGTTCCCAAATGCCAACAATAAGTCATAAAACCTCCAACTGCACCCACGTTTGGTTTGGCTAGCAAAATGTCACAAGGGTAACGCAATGCTTGTGACAGGAACACTCCCCTGCCATGAGCTGGAATAGTTTTTTTTTTTTTATTCCTGCATCAATAGTTGTTTTTCCACCATGCCGTTCACTTCAGTCCATTTTAGAAGTTTAAATCCCAATGTGGCTATTTTTTTTTTTTTATAGCGCAATGTGTATATGCTTGTGTGTTTGCCGAAAACAGTTGACTCCTTTTGTCTTTTCATGCATGGCCTCTTTAGAGTATTTTTGGTACTCATGATAGAGGTACCTTCCAAATTAAAAAAAAGCCAGGTAAAAATAGCCGAGCAGACAAATATTTAAAGAAATAATTATGCTTTTTTTTTTTTTTTTAACAAATTTAAACATCTCAAACAAAAGTGGTGAACTTCCTGTAACTTTTTAGACGTGAATTTTTAAGACTTTTTTGTGGGTGTAACTTATGATGGACTCGTCTATCATATTGTTGCCAAGTGAGACTGGCTCCCCGAAAATTGTTAAAGGATTTTTTTTTTTTAGAAAAAAAATACCACTGTGAGTTGAAACTTCCAACTTGAAGGCTCGTTTTGGGCGTGGGTTCATAAACATTCAGTGGGGAATCTTTGAATAAAAGGGCCAAAATGACCCTAAAATTGCCGCTTCAATCCAAAATGGCTGACTTCCTTCCAGAAATTGGCATGAAAACTTGAAAAAATTTTTGATGTCCACTTCTGGTACATGCATCAGTTGCATTATGTTTCAATGAGATGTGACATTCTCATCCTGTGTAAAAAAAAAAAATATTTTTTTTTAAAAAAAAAGCACAAAGTCCAGTTTGTCGCTTTTAAATCCCCTCTACACTCCATGAAATTGCAGCTCTTCTGCTCTCAATGTTTTCCCGGCTTGCGGGCGTGTGGATGTGAATGACATGAACTACGCTGGCAGGCTGTCAGAAAGAGATTTGGCACCACTAGCTCCGTCAGAAGAAGAAGAAGAAAAAAGAAGAAGAAGAAGCTGCCAAGCGAGGGCGCTTCAAGACTCGGGCTGCTGCAGTTGCGCAAGCAGAATCCGCAACTTAGCTTCCATGTGCAATTGTTTCAATGCTAACTGGAGAGACTGAACAATTTACAGTTCAAGTTTTCTTGGCACCTGTTGACTAGTAAATTGAATTCATTACCGCTGGGTGGTTGTTGTTGCAGATGCAAACAAACAAAAGCAAAAGTCTTTTTTTTAAAACAGTTGTTTTTTCATCTAATACCGTTTTTGCTTTTTATGGGCTAAACCGTTTACGTGTAAATTTATGCATTTATAAATGTTATCCAAAGTTGTTTTTTTTTTATTTATATCCATAATCGTGAAAAAAAAAACATTTTAGTTTTTTTTTGTATGCGATAAGTCGCTTCTTTAAAGCCACACATGAAAGAAAAGTAGGCTAAACATTTTTTATTTTCTATTAGCCCAAGGACATTTTTAAATTTGAACACATTCAATGAAAAGTAACAACAATAAAAAGAAGTGAATTATTTTCCATGTTTGACTTCATAATTTTGTATCTAAGTACTTTATTGTAAGTTTTATATTGAAAACAAAGAAAACAATTGTGTGAAATGTTTTTTGTTTGTTTGAGTCTGGAGTTTTTGGTGCATCTCAGAATGTTACGGAAAACATGAACGTTTGTCCTTGTCTTTTAGTTATGTATCTTGAATTTTTTTTAATCTTATTTAGCAAAATAAATAAATAAATAAAACATACCCAAGCATATTTTAAAATGTCTTTTTCCATTAAAATGTCTTTTTTCATTGTTTTAGTAACATTTTTTTTTCCTTTGATCGTAAAATTTTTTTTTTGTTACTGTAGTAGGATTTTTTCCCCCTGTAGTTTTTGCATTTTTGTATTTCCAAATCTTGTGAATTATACATAAATTCACATGATCAAAAGAAAATTAAAGATAAAAAACATTCTCCTTCTGGCTGCTTTTTATTGTGTTCCGTATGATTACTTTATGCATCAATGTCAATGTTGTGATGCATTTTTAAGTACACGCACTGATTAGAAAAGGAAAGCGATTGAGGTGAAAGAACAAATTAAATGCACTATTGAGCCATGTGAGCTTTCAGGTGGTTCGTCCCCAAGTGTGACTTGCGCCTCCCAGCAGCCTTTGCGGCGTTTGCGCCGCGCCGCAAGGTGATTGATGACAGGTCAGCTTGCGACGGCCTCGCCAACTTTGCAATCCTTCCACTGGGAAATTGCTCATTTCTCCGCAAGTCCATTTCAATTTGAGGCCGCCACAGCGCCTTGCTAAGTTTATGCCTGCACCTGCACGCATGCAGAATTGTGATGCATGATGGGGGAGAAGCTGGCGTTATTGTATTGCATTAGTCCCTCGGATGCCTTGTCAAGGCGAGTATTGTTGCAGGAAAGTATCAAAATGAACAGGCGTGACACTCTTATTTAGATAAGCACACGTCCGCTTCTTTGCTCGCAGCTTCGACACGACTAAAACCAGCACCGTGTCACAGTAGAGGGCTCTATGTTTTTTATTTATTATTATTATTTTTTTTTTAGTTTTAAGCTCCCTTCGACTTATTTCAAAATAGCCAAATGGGATCCTATTCGCTGCGGTGTGACTTCAAAGAGGTTATTTGTCATCGTACGGATTTGTGCCATCATTCAGGGACTTTTCCAGTGCTTTGGCTGCTGCAGCTTTGGCGCAAATCCCGCCTGGACTGTACCCGCCCTGCCTGCCTCTCGAGTATTCACTGTTTGGGAGTTTGAATTTATGTCTTAAAAATACAAAAAACATACTTTTTGGGGGCGTTGTCTTTCTATCCCAATATTGTGTACAACTGTACGTGTACACATACACACACGCGCACGCACTTGAGCAATTTTTTTTTTCTGAAAAAACAAAATGTTTTTTTTAATTAATTAATTTATTTTTTTCCCCTTCTAAAGCACAAAGGCATTGTCCTGGAGGGCAACCAGAGCCGTTATTTAAATGAAAGACAACAGGCCACAGGAACTAACATGATAAAAAAACAAATATCTCCGGAAACTTTAGGAAAGAAAACGAAAGAATTTTGGTTCTACTTCACTGCACTCAAACATGATGAATCCAATGTGATCACAAGTTGTGTGAGGGAGTTTATGCCACTACCCATTAAATTCTCAGCTTTCCAAGCATGAACTGGGCGCGTGTGTGTGTGTCCAGACAGTCATGCGTGTGTGTGCGTATGTGTACGCACGCTCTGGTGGGCGTACGGGTGGCTGCCGATGCTGCCGATTGTTGGCAAGTCCTATTGTGCGGAGACCTCAGCGCCATCTGTGCCAGCTCGCTTGCGGCCTCGCTGGCTCATCGGGCCTGATGAAGAGCAGATGTTTTCCCTGACTGCAGCAGGACCTCTCCTTCTTCTTCTACTTTGTCTTGCATCTCCCTCCAGTCACACATGCATTGTAACACACAAGTAACATTAGTTGCATTATTAATTAATTCACGTCCCAGTCATTTGCTATATTATTTTCCATCTGATACACAAACGCAGCTGAACACAATGACATTCAGTCCAGCCCAACCCTCCGCCAAGGCCCATTAGCCCTCACTTGTATCAGCCCTTTCATAGCTAAATACCTCCTGCATGTATCTAGTAGCGATAATAGGCTACTGGGAATTTTAATTTCCTGGTACCGCAAATGGAGGTGGTGGGGAACCGCCCCACGTCCGCTCCTCATACAAGTTAGTTGAGTGAAGACCTCCCCCAAGGCCAAACTTCTGATTTGGATCAGCACCATATTGTTATGTCATATTCATTTTCAACTAGTAACAGTTTATACAATGGGCCATAGAGATCTTGGTATATCAAGTACAAGTAGTGGTGCACTGAAACTGTGATCCCTTACGCCACTCACTAGATTGCAGAGCTTCGCTAAGGCCCAACAGTCCTACCTTGGATCAATATTTTATGCTTTATGGTAGTGGTGCTTCGATTGAGGCTCGTACTTTGCAGCCTGCAGCCACTGCACCCCCCCCCCCCCAAAAAAAACGTGTGGAATTTTTACGTGATTTGGGTCACGGCTAGAGTATGTTAAAAAGCCCCAAAACAAAGCATTTAATGACATTTGAAGAAAAAAAAAACACTTGGCGGAACATAGTGGGTTTTTGAGACAGAAGAAGGCAAGCGTAGCTCACGCTGGGCAAAACTTGCCAGAAAGAGCGTGACAGTCAGAGGGCGAAAGAAATAAACTCCAAAAAATATTGAATTTACCAGACTAACCAACCAGTCTTGCTCAGTGGTAGATGCCGTTCCACGGTGTCCTCGCTCACTTGGAGCTTTCTGTATTATCAAATAGTAATAATCCGGTTTTTGAATGAAGGAATGGGAATTTAAAAGATGTTTGATTTAATCAATTTATCGAAAAAAATAATTCAATATATTCGATTAGTTGCAGCTGTAAAATAAACCCAAAAATGACAGCTAATCAATTTGATCGGTATATGCAGCACTCGGTAGATCTCATTCGCGGTCCACGGATGATCGGAATTGGCAGCCAAAATGCCTGATCGGAGACCCTCAATGCTCATGTATTATGAAATTAATTGACAAAAGCAAAAACTAATGACATTCTCCTAAAATTATAGTTATTTTTATGAGTTTTTTTTTTTTTTAAATTCCAAAAGCATTATCATTATTTTATTTTGTTAACGAAAATGCTTTTGTTAATTTGTTAGTTTTCATTAACAAGAGTACAATCACCTTGTTTTTCAGTTCCAGGTACAAACATTTCTAGCACTTCAACTAAAAGTATTTGGAGATGAGATGGAGACCTTGAGATTTGAACCTTTACACAAAGAGCCAAGATATTGAAACTATTCGACATCACAGGAATTGAACACTTTTATTACGTTGGATTTTTTTCTAAAAGTATTATTTTTGTCCAGATTGCCCCTTAAAAGTACTAAAAAAAGCAATTGCAGCCTCGTCTGAGGCTACACGAAGTGAGTTGTGACGACAGTTTGCCAGCAGATGTCATTTAAAGCCTTATTAACCAATTTAAGGACTACATTTATTGCACACGAGTTAGCCGCAATCCCATTTAATATTCCCAAACGTTTGATGCATGAGCCAGAACATCATCATGACTAATCAAGGGCAAGTTTTGATCAGCGGCATCACGTTCATATTCACTGCGAGAGCGTAACTGTCACAAGACTGCGGAAAAACGTAGCTAGTCAACAAATTATGAAATGCCGCAAACACTATGGAATACGGACAGTTTCGCACAATGTGACATTAATTAATGCCCATAAAGGATCCGCAGCTGTATATGGTCATAAATGGCTTGTGTTACGAGGGACAAAGTCACTTCCTTAAACTACGATACTGAAAAACGAATTTTCGGGTTCCCAAAGACAACCATGTAAAATTCACTCAATCACACCCTGTGGACAGTTTTTAGCCCCAGACACCTGTTTCAACAATCAACATCAAATTAGTTGATCGCGTCTATCATAAAGAGGCGCAAGAAAAATTCTCAAGGACTCAGTCCGACCATAACAGGAAGTCAGCCATTCTCGTTTGAAAGGCTGATACTATTACAAACTCCTACTAGAGTTCAAAATTCGGTAACAATTTTTTTCGGGGGGCAATTCCATCTAATGTGGGCGTAGCATGGTGTCAAAGTTTGATCATTCTGAGTCTTTGCCCTGAAAGCGAGGGTGGAAGGGCCCCATTGCTGTTTGCTGCTTTAATTATTATTTGTGCATTGACGATGTTGACGCTGATGATAATGGCGCCATAGAAGAGCATCTGGACCGTCATTTGTGATGAGTCGCTGACATTTACAGAATCGAGTGTGACTAAAGGCAACATCTGTGTCACAATGGCCAAATATCTTATTATGCAAAGTCGATGGAGTCCAACTGTGTGATTAACTGGCTGAATTTATGACTTTAGAACAACTTTGAAGGGCTATTTTAATTCAGAATTTTGGCCCGGACAGGATGTGCACAAACGAGAAGCTTATTCAAAAGTCCATCCATCCATCTATTATCCAAGCCGCTTATCCTCACGGGGTCGCATATTCTAGCTAGTAGTAGGTGGGGTACACCCTGAACTGGTCGCCAGCCAATCGCAGGACACACAAAGACGAACAAGCAATCATGCTCACAATCACGCCAATAAAGCTGCCATGCATGTTTCTGGAGTGAGGGAGGAAACCGGAGTACCCGGAGAAAACCCACGCAGCTATGGGGAGAACATGCCAAGTCCACACAAGAAGGCCAGAGCTGGAACTTCAAATTAGGATTGTAGCATTCATTTAGCCCAAGTGCTATGTGCCAAAAATTCCTTACCAGGTCAAACAGGTGACAACATTGATTGAATGTGAGAGGTGCTGGCGTCATTAATTTCAATGAAGAGGGGAGGGTGTGCATTTGGAGTGAATTATCTGTACGATTGCCCTTTTGAATTACTGTCAATGGTATTCTCCTCATCCGCGTGAGGTCCGTGTGTGAGGAGAATGCACTGGCGTCCCGCCTCAGACGCCACAAAAGGGCAGCGGTGCATTTAAAAGCCATACCTCTGCTGCTCGCTGCGTGACCTTTTGCTACACAGCAGAGGGTGGATGATTCCCCGTGGACAACCCGGTCGGCTTCGGTCGAGGCATCAGGAAAAAAAATGGTGAACAGGCAATTGGAAGGCGATGCGGCGAGAAAACATAGGTTTTTATTTTTTGGGGTTATTTACACTCTTGGCGGGGGCGTGGACAAATGCACATAACTTGCCAGCCGTGTTTAGTTTGCGAGATGCAGTCCAGTACATGATGTTGGTCAAACTGAAATTTTGGAAATTTTTGATTTTCTGTTTACATGACACTCAAATGAGACACATGTAGCAGATTGCTGTCAAGTTTTGACTTCAAAAGCCGGAAAATCAAACACAAAGTGGGATGAGTAAGAAATTTAAAGCACAATCGTGGTGACATTTTAAGGAAACACTACACTACGCCACACAAAAGCCTGAAAATGAAGCACAGCGTAAGTAAAGTGAACACTTTTACCGTATATGACAATATTCAGAAATCCAGAAGTGAAGAACAGCATTCTAGTGGCGATGTGTTGGGCAACACTGTGCTTCGTTGCCAAGAAAAAAATTAAGTTGAACCACGACAGCACTACTCTTTCCATTTTCCCGCAGGTGTTTGAAGTCTTATCGTGAAAGAAGTGTGCTACACAAAAAAAAGAAAAAAAAGGTTGCTCAACTATCTTGCTTCACTTCTGATTAATATTGCTCACTTCTCTCATTCTGTGCTTCCTATTCAGGAAGAAGGCTGTTGTTCTTTTTCAGGCTTTTTGTGTAGCGCGCTCCTTTAAGACTTGAAAACACTGGAAAGAAGCAAACATCCTACCTTTATTACGCTGTAATAGTCTTAAACTGCTCTGTGCTTCTTTGTCCAGGTTTTGAAATCCAAGTATGACAGCAGTGTGGTACTCAAAAGGCTGTGTTTCTTTTTCCGTATTTTCTCCTTTGACTTCAAAAACCTTAAAACGAAACATGAAGTGAGAGAATTGAAAAAACATTACAGCAGAATTTTGCCGTGATGTGGTGCTTCCTTTACAGGTTTACGCGTAGCACATAAACATCCCACGGTTGAGTTGTCTTGCTGTGCATGCTTCTTTTTCGGACTTTTTTTTTTCAAAGTGCAAGTGCCACACCGGCACAGTGTGAGAGGAGTGAACAATGCGACAGCAGAATAGCGCTCTCACGGCGAACCAGAGATGATTGGAGGCTAAAGAGATGACAAATCCTGAGTGTGGCTTTATGGATTGGAATGAAAATGCTCCGTGTTTGGATTCCTGGGCCGAGACAGCCGATTTATCATTTGGCGGCGGGACACTGGGTGATCGTTTAAGAGGAAGATCTGATTTGGAGATTGCTGCAGCCTGCCTTTGTCGCGTTCTGCAATTTGAGTGGGAAACAGCGTGATTTGAAAAAAGAGAGCGAGTGGATGCAAATTAACGCTGCAGGAGAGAAACAGAGTTGTTGTTGCCCCTTTCGCCATTTCGCCACAGATATCCTTCGGGATGCTAAAATGATGATTTTTACAAAGCAAACAAGATTTTAATTCACGTGTTATACTAATGTGTGTCTTTTTTGGACACAGCTGGCATGCTCTCACTTTTCACATCTTTTTCAGACTTTTGTGGCGCATAGAGGAGTTATGCGAATTTTTCAGGCTTTTGTGTTAACATTACCTTCACAGGTTTGAGGTTTTAATGCTGTTGCGACCCATTATGCCTTGGACTTTAGCACTTAACTGTCCTCCATTTGCACATTTCCATGCATGTGTGTGCGTGTGTAAGAGCATATCGATCAGCTCACGTAACATGTGCACCACGATTGCATTCAACTCATGACAGCACAACAGACACCTCACACACACTCCGTACATCCCACACTTGCACCACTGACCTCAAGATCGCTGCCTTTCCAATCCCACTGCAGCACTCGGGCAAGAGATAAAGAGCAGATCCACCTGCAATGCGTCTTAGAACATTGGTGCAATTTTATCAGAGTAGGATGTGGCAGAATTGTGATGGGCACAATAATGTTTTGGTGAAGCAGCATGTGGCTCATTGCGCATGGCTACATGTCGGCAAAATAATTGACAATCAATGTTTTTTGCATGCATCTCTCTACCTACGGGGACTGGCACACCACTCTGGAATATGAAATGCTGGGGACCAATTACGTTACATTTCTTGTCCTCTTTTTTTTTTTTTTTTTTCTCACAGAGTTGTACAGGTGAGGCAAGGTGACTTGTTCAAAACATTTGCAGCTAGCAAACACATACGTTGGGTGAAAGGTTTTCACCGTGAATGAGCTACGGTTAAATGAGGACTCTATTTTTGGGCGATGTTCATTGGAATTGTGCGATTGCCTTTGGAAATCAATGTGCTTGGCTGGCTTGCTCATGAGGCAATTGAGGAAAAAGTTCAGAGAGACGTGGTTTTTGGCATACAACATTTTTGGAAAAAAAAATAATTCAATAGCCAGTAGATTATAATTTTATTCATTTGTTTAAAATTGAAAATATGTCACAGATTCCGACGTAAATACCCAGTTAATACAACGCGACAACAAATGTTTCTATCAATTAAACAGAGGTGGGGGAAACATGACTTTGAGTTGGTATTCATGATACACCATTTGACACATCATCCTGCTTACATTTGAAAAATCGCAATTATCAAGAGAGTGTGACTACTGTTTTTTTTTTTTTTTTTTTTTTTTTTAAAGAAAAGTTCTGGCAAACCTGCAAATCGGACCACCACAATGCGATGATGCAGAAGCAGATTCCACCTCATGAAGCATGTATGAAGGGAGCTCCCAAGATGATTGCATTCACATTCAAGGATGATTTTTTTTTTGGGGGGGGGGGGATAGGGGGGGCTTTGTGAAAAATACAACTGAGGCACAACATCTTCGACTTCTACCTTTATTCATCACTACTCGACCTGCAGACCAAGTTAAGATAGGTTTACTTCACAATTTAGCTCACTGACAGCTGGTCAGACATTAACGATGCTTCATGTCAGTAATGTATTTCATTGATAAAACAATAAAGTACTAGCTAATACGAAAACTGAAACTGGAAACTATACCACTAAAAACTGTTTGCCAACTAAAGTGACAAGTGGCTCAGTACGGTGCTTCGTCGGCGCGTCCGCCATATTTGATGTAGCAGATCCATCCGTAAAGTAACACAAGATAATGGACTGAACTTCATACAACCTACAAGGTCTGCAAAGTTAACAGAAATATATTTGGGGAAGCAGGTAGGCTACAAAAACTGTGATTTATCACAACAGTGTTACATATATTGGTAATTGTAAACACTCAAGCAAATGTTGAGAGGAGAAATGTATTTATGCAACTGGATATCCAAAGTATAAAATACATTTGAAATTATAATCCAATTTGTTTTTTGTAATCATTTGATAAAATGGATTTAGAGCCCCGAAGCAGACAAAACACAATTGTGATGCAAGACACGAGGGTACACGGTCAAAAATGACAATCTAAAATAGACTTCACCAGAATGTCGATGCAAAACAAATACTGAAATAACACAAAAACGGAGCCTCAGCTGAAGGGCAACTCCAGGAACAAAACACAATCTTATCTAAACACAAAAAAGTGAAATAACAATTTCACTAAAAAGTATTTCAAATAGAACTAAGAGTACCAAAAGTAGAAGACGCTGGAACAGGAATAGGAGCAATGCAGAATAATAATCTGATGCCATCCTTCAGGCTGCTGATTATCATGCCAACAGGTGTGCTGCAAGAGGCTCCGCCCACCAGCCATCACAACCAATTCCTTTTAGTTCTGATCAGTTCAAAAAGATTTTTAATATTACTCCGCCACAGTAACTTGAGAATTGTTTTAAGTTTGAAAGTTCGACTGACTTGCAACTTTCTCCCACCTTTTGGATTATTTCCAGTTACTAAAAATATTTTGTACGTAAATGTATGTAACTAATCAGGCGTTACATTGGGCAGTGTGAAAATGTTTTTTTCTTAGCTGGACTTAAAATCAGTCGTCGTTTTTTTTGACAGTCACTGGACTGTTCTGAAAAGCGACCAAATGGCAAAGTTGGCAACACTGCCTGTGCTTTTGTCAACAAATTCTCTGTGTTCCGAGCCATTTTGCACCTCAGCATTCATACTGAATTTAATTCAACTGAATTCTGTTATGTTGCTTTCTATGAAAAAGGTCATGAATATTTAAGTTGAAAAAAAAAAAAATACCACGGTACTTGCCGGTGCACATGCTAGTTCTGTTTAATCGGCGTTCGGATAATGAGATCCTTTGCTCGAAACAATTGGATGTTATGATCACGAGGCATCTATCGCGTGCAACTGGTCAGAAGAGCTTGTGTACTGAATTCTTGTACCGTAATCCCTCCCCTTTGCTGGCGAACAGAATAAATCAGAAGTACAACTCTGTAAAGCAAAGCAGTCCTGCCTTAATACAGAGTGGCGAGAAAGCCTACACGGCTCTCCAATTAACTCTACAGCTGCTTCTGGAATAACACGGTTTGTCCGATGCGCTCCCTGTTGCGCGCTGCATTTATATTTCATGATGTCTCTGGCAACGTTAAGCGCTAAAACATCTCTCGGAACAGTTTGTGGGTTTACCAGGGAGAAGGAGCCTTCAAAGTGGAGAGCATTTTTTTGCCCTGTTTTTTTTTTTTTTGTGAGGGGAGACAGCACATCAGTGCCGATAAGTTGCACGTTAGCGCTCTGCTAAAATTGATTAAATTATGATTAATTGATTAAAGCAGGTAGAGCAGCCACGAACCATAGAGACTGAATCCGACACTGAAATATGTTTTTGTTGAATTTACTCAATTTCATTTTTGTCGGGTGGTTGCAGGAAATAAAATCTGGAACCAGAGACACTTTTGAAGTAGGCTATACATCTATTTAAAAAATGTCTCTGGATCCAGATGATATTTTGTGCAACCACTTGACAAAATAAAATTTAGGATTTTTCTTTTTTTTTTTTAATCTACGTTTAATTGCCAGTTTACCCAAAAGTCTAGACTGTAATAGCTTATAAATGCCACAAGATGGCGGAAGAGAAGTTGTTTGTTATAATGAACCCTAAAAAAAAAAATTTGTTATAATGAACCCTAAAAAAAAAAAAAAAAAATATTTGATGTTTCAATTTAATTATTTGCATCAATTCCTTTTTTGTCCCCACTATTCGAGGTAGCGATCAGTCCTTATCCTTTGCAATATCGACAACAAGAAGCAAAGAAGGAAGTGCAAAACAGTGCAGCCCCAAGACATATTAAAGTTGTCTTGAAGGTATGTCTTCGTCATCTGCGACAGAAACAAAACTATGTATGGAAAAACAGATGTACCTTCGCCCGCTGGCGCCGTGACACCGATCCAGTCACCTAATAACATCCCGCGCCGCATACATCATCCTCCCAATTTGATTAGAGACGGGGATTTATTTATTTGTTTGGCGCCGGGGAGCACCGCTGTCATTATTCCGCCTTGTAAATAATTCAATAAAAATGCCAAGCGTGGCCCTGCTCTGCATTAATAATAGGGGTAATAAAGGCGGCGCAGGCAAGAGCAGGTGTGCACAGGTACAATGACGGCACTGATGGCGGGAGTACACACATCAAATGTCAAACGCAATGCTGACTTTGAATAAGTGTATGGCGCTGCAAGCGTGGAAATGTCATCCTGTTTGGCTGCAATTCTGCTTAAGGGATGCCAGGGACATTACATCTGTAGCTCCAGCAGAGGGTGCTGTTCTCCTCTCCCTTTCCAATAGTATCCGTTTGTAGTTTATATTCAATACAGAGCAGTGATTCAATTAGAGTTTAAGCCACAACTGTGTGCTTAAGTAAGAAAAGTTGCGCAACCACCTACAGATCTACCAGTCAATGAAAAAAAATTGAGGAAATTACATTTTTTTTCAGGGTAGTTTGAGCGAAGAAATGTGTCAAAGTTGAATCATTTCAATGATTAGCTAAGCAAATTTTTAGATTTCATTAATATTAGTTTTACTATTGCAACAAATTAAAAAAACAGTATGGCTCTTATTTGAACGTATGGAAAATGCTTCAATATTTAGCAAAACATTTCGCTACCAACAGGGTACGTTCATATGTTAATTAGCGGTCGAATGCAAATTGTTCCTCATTTACCATTATCCAAAATTCAAGATGACACGTTAAACAAAGCGAAAGGTCACTTTTATTGTTTTCAGAATAGAGCTACAATGTTCTTCGCCATCCAGAAGAGAATAAATGATGGATCATTTGCATTGAAATTGCACACATTGGGACGCTCATTTTTGTGTTATAAATCGATACAAAGCAGCGGCACCACAAACATTAGCACTAATTATACAAATATAGCCTAAAAATGCCAATGTCCTATTAAATATTAAGCTCCCTCCCCACCCCCTCCCTTCTTCCTGACATTAAGGCCAGCAATAAATTAATCCCTGTTGCCTTTGAGGTACTAATAAGAGTGCGGAGGAGGTGAAAAAGTCGACGGACAATTAACTTCACTTGACACCGGATGGACAATCTCACCACATATGCACTAACTAATGTATGGTGACTCCGAGTCAAATTAGAGCCGCCGCAGCCCCAGCCTATTATCCTGGCATTCTGCAGGAGCCACAATGAGTCGCAGAGTTGAGAGCCATTAGGGGAAGAAATAGAACTGAAAAGAGCACCCCCACAAAAATGACCTCAGGTGAAAATGAGATAACTTCTCTTTATGGCTTCCACAATGAGGCATTATCAGCAAGAAAGGGCACTAGGCAGGAGGAGGGAAAGGTGATATGAAGGGGGTGCGTAATGGCGAGGGAGGGATCTCCATTGATGGATCAATCCGAAGCGCAGGGCTTGGAAGTGGCAGGGCCCCAAGAGGAGCTTCTGCCAAGAGGCCCGCTGCAGATAAGGGGGGTAGTTATTCCCTAAACTTGAATAATCCCATGATGGTGACGCTAACCCCCTCGAAGGGGTTATGAGACTTCTGAGTGTCTGTATGAGAAGTTGAAATGGGAAATGTGGAGGTAATGTGTTTATTTCGCAGGTTTGCTGATGTCAAGTGTCATTTCAGGTGTATAGACAGTTGGCTGGTGAGATTCAAATGAATATGTATAATTGGTGTTAATATGAAGACTTTGTTCTTTTATTTGATCAAAACTAAACTAATTGGTCTTGGATGGGAAATAACGTTAATAGGAGATCCAGAAAGTTCTCTGAACTGGTTCTCTTCCAAGAGTCAATTAACATTCATTTGGTTGTATCTTGGTTTTAACATAAGTTACAGTTTCAATTTTGGCAACTAAATCTGCTGTATTTCGGGGAGCCAGGCCATTTTCAGAGCTGGTAGCCGAGCAAACTCCTACGAAGGAATTTATACAATCAACTCCAAGGGCCCATATTTTTGTGTTTGTGTGATTGCGCCATTGTGGGAGCGAACGAAGATGACTCCCGGCCAATTCAAGCGGATCCTCCGATTTCCTTAATGGCAGACATATAATGGACTCGGTAGAATCTGTGCAGGAGATTGGCGCACACAAAGTATAAGAAATTTCAAGATCTCAAATTGCTGATAATGTAAAAGAGTTAGCGGCTGTGAAGTGGGCACCTGGAAACCGCCTTCCACTATCTGTGTGTGACAAAACCACCTCAAATGATCAAAGATTGGCGATTTTGCTTTGAAACTCAAAATTTTCACCTCCAGATTGAGGCATACCAAACAGGGAGGGACTACCCCCTGGCAGATGACCTGGGAATCCCTTGGGGGTCCTCCAAGTAGAGATGGAGGATGTGGCTAGAGACAAGAAGGTCTAGGCTTTCCCGTTTCTGCTGACTCTGTGACCTGGACACGGATGAATGAAGGAAACTGGAGGATGCAGTTTCCACACGGCAACTTAAACAAGGCAAGCCTGTCACTCAGATTCAGTCGACCACATAAAGACTGCATTCTCGCTTGAAAACAGAATGAGTGCTTCTACTGATACTTGGGGCAGTGTTCATTTTCCTTTTTGAGGGAGGGGGGGGGGGGTTCGAACGTTGCTTTTACTTGACCGAATAAAACTTCACGTGACAGTGGCATTTGATTGCTAAGACGTCAGAATGGTCTCCAAACACATTGTTGACACGATGAATCGCAAAGTATCATGGTTGGTTGGATTTCTTTTGCTGTAGTATAATACTTAGCATAAGTATTCACCCCCTCCAATTTTTCCCACATGTTACAAGCGAAAAACAGAATTGATTGATTGAGTCCATTTTTGCCTTTAAAATTCAACATGCAATTTCATGTTTAGAACATGTGAAAATATATTTTTTTATTCATTCAGGATAAAATAGTCCATGCTCTTTACTACCTGAGAGTCAATTGCAGCTTCGCGTCCATTTTATTTTATTTTATTTTTTTATGGCACACAAATTTCCAACCAACCATCAATCAACTGAATTTAACACAGATTCACATCAATACAGTTGTTGAAGCATCCCAAGGGTAGAGCCAACACTTATAATTTCATGGACATCACACGGTCATATGATAAAGGCAAAAGTAGTGCACAGAAACATGAAAGGTGACTTAAATAATTTCCTTTAAGTATAAAATGACTTGTGCAAATTTGATTTCCTGAAATATTTGATTGTCCACACATTTCCAAAAGCCTTCTTTTACTTTGCGGGGTGTTTTGTGTCAAGTTGAAGGGAAAAAATCAATTGAATTCATTTTGGAATATGGCTGTAACATAAAACGTAGACCAATGCATCAATTCCTTTCATTCAGTCTTCATACTGTAAAAGTTGAGCTGTCTCAGAGATGTCAATATGTCGGCTACAGTGGCCGCCTTGGGACCAGTCCGCCCCCGCGTCTGTCTGCGTGAGCCTGTATGCAAACTGGACGGATGGCGCCGAGCCATAAGGGCGTCCAGGCGGAAAACGGCTACACGGGCCATGCAGGCGACGGCGGCCAATCGAGAGTGCCGCGTTGGTTTTCAAAAAGGTCGTAAAGATTAACGGCGCTCTCCCGTATAACTCGATCACGTAAAACTGCCGCATGGTCGCATTCCGGCGCCTGCATTCCACTGCTTGCTATTTGACGAGCATTAGATTGGATTTGATGGGCTAGAAATTGCACTTCAGGAGTTGTCAGAGAATTGAAGCAGGCTAATATATTTATACAGTACGCGACACAGCTCTAGTCTGAAAAAGTAGAGAAACTATTGCCACCACACTCTCCTAAAAAGAAGACGAACTAAAGATGTTTCATTTTGCTAAAGAGAAGAGCACATCGTTTTCATGGAAGCCATTGAGAGTTTATGTCCCTTCCCGGCAGTTAAATAAAAGCTCCTGGTCTCGATGATAAGGACAATTTCTGGATTGCAGAACACTAAGAAATTTAAACAACAAGACTGGAAAGAAAAGCCGCCGCTCTTCCGGGTCGCCATCTTGCTTTTTGGCGGGCGCAGCGAACCCGCGAGCGAGGCTGTCAGTTAATTTTCACATCTGGTAATCTTCCAGGTTCATTAACAAACGACACGAGTCGTCACGGCACGCCGTGAAGGCGTAAGCAATAAGCTGTTTGGGCTAATTTGAGCACTGACACAACTTTTTATTGTGAAGCCCGATGATGTGCACGGGGTGGGAGAGGCGGGAAGTGGACTGCTGGGGTGTTTGGGCAACAATGAGCCACACTAAAAAACTCTCCCAATCAAGCTTCATTTACATGAGTTGCAGACAACCTTCAATTGACTTTGGGGAGCTGCATTCGGGGGAGAAGCGGACACGCGTATTACGGCGCACGCTGATGCATTTGTAATGGAGGGAGCCAGAGCAGGGAAAAAAAAAAGTGCCAAATGGAAAAAAAAAAAAAGATCAATTCCCCCCAGCTTGGCACCGCGTGATGGATTTGACATTCATCAATGCCCTGTCAGCTAATGCATTTGGTTTTATATTACACCTGAGATTTGCTCCCCACTCCCTCTCACTTTTCCTTTATGGCTTCACGACGCCAGATTAGAATGGTAGAATTGTGAATTAATGCCTGAATTAATTTTACGCTCTGCCATTAGAGGGCAAAGGATTTAGGGGGGGAATATTTGGGGCTCTTAGAATCGTTATTTTTGGTCAAGGGATGACACTGGAAGGCTTTGAATTTAAGCTAACCATTATTTTATTCAATATGAACCCCTGAAGAGGTAATCACAAAACATGTCACCGTCCCATAAACACCGCTGTAAAAATAGCACACATGAATATTTTTCCTATTTAAGCAAGCCTGAAATATTCATCACAAATTATTTCGCGCAATTCTCGGCTAGTGTGTTTACCAAATTCTTGCTTAAGACAATATGTCACATTACAATCAAGGAAAAAATATCATGTATATATAAATATATATATATATATATATATATATATATATATATATATATATGGTCTTTCTCTGTCCATAAATGCTCAGGATGCAGCTCACCTGTTTTCTGTGTTTGGTTATGTGACGTTTGCTTTAGGTACGGTGATGTCATTTTCAGTCGAGACCAAGTGGCAAAATGGCCGTCCACCTGAAATGGGTAAAGACAAGTGGATTTTGCGAGTTCAATTCAAATTTCACAAATGCAAAAATAATCAGAATGTGGTGTTTAGACTAGTGGGTGGTAGATAGAACTTATTTAAATGTATTTTTTTTTTAAACTTGACTTTTCCTTTGGGGAATGGTGATGCCGATTGTTAAATTGCAAATTTGACCTCCATGCATTCAAAATGGCTTGAAAATAATGATAAAAAAAAATATGTTGCCAGGAATTGAACACATCCCTAGCTTCCCTATTCCCAGGAAGAGTTTTACATTTCTTCTCCTCACATCAAGGCAGGCATTTAATCCCATGAGCATGTGCGTTGATTCCCATTAGAAATCTCATCTTTGTTGCATCTTAACAATGGTAACAATACAGCCGTGAGTCACGGAGCTTGGCATGCCTGAAAAATGTAGAACACGTTTCCTCATTCCCCTGCGCAGGCTCCCAAAACTCCCGGGGAAGAAAAGCAGAACGCTGTAATATTCAGTGCTCTGATGTATCTCGAAAAGATTTTGTTGAAGGTGTCCTGTTTTGTGCCAACACTCGAGGGCGCTGTTTGTGCTATCACAACTATAGACTTCATCCCAGAGGATAAATCATTGGGAGTGGTGCTAGAAAAAGTTCGTTTGCAATCTGAAACGTGTTGAATTTTTGTTTACCATTTATTTACCTGCTTTGTTATTAATGAGACGTTTGCATTTACATCAATGTGGATCAAACATTTTTCACATTGCAGGGAAGATTTATTTTCAAAGGACACACTAATAAATCCAAGTCAAGTAAACATAACTATCACACAAAGCCCTAAATGCCATATTTGCCTTAGAATTTTTTCTCTCAAGAGTCGTAATGTTTCAGTGCCAATGTTTTCTTTTTTTTTTTTTTAAAGTTTGACCAATAAATTCCATCCATCCCTTCATTATCTGTTCCTCATTTCCTCACAAGGGTCGCGGGGAACAATAAAAGCTGGCGCAAATAAGATGGAAATCAGATGATGTGGTGTAATTTATGACATTTCAGACAAAAGAAAAATTCCACCTGTTACTGAAAATTACTAATTCATATTATTACAAATTCCATATTATATGATGGTGTTATGAAAACCTGATGTGCTGGAGAAAAAAATGAGTGCATATTAGGAATCAGCGCAAAAAAGTTTTATGCTTTTCTCTGATTAATAATGTGTGTACACATTTGTTGACCACTGTTATTCAGAAGCAGGGGTCTTCAATCCTGTTCCTCGAGAGCCGGTGTCCTGTCTGTGTTCCAGCTCTTCTTGCTGCAACACAACTGATTCAAATGATCAGATAATCACAAGGTCTGCAAATGCTAGAAAACGATCGTGATCTTTTGAATCAGGTGTGTTGCAGCTAGGAGAGATGGAAAGAAGTCAGGACAATGAGGAACAGGATGAGGACCCCTATTCTAAAGTAACAGTACTCTTATTTGAGTAAATTTTTTTGGGCTACTCTACCCACCTTTTGAGTGCATTATGTGCTACACGATATGACATGATTCATCAGAAATTATTTTGCTGACACCAAAATTGGCTCACAGTAGTTTAAAAACCTTGGCTGTGGAAATTTCAGTCAAAAAAAAAAAAAAAAAAGTCTTATTTTTACCCGACCGGTCATGTGTGGCATACAAGGAAGTACATTTTCCTTCTCGCAGTTTTGGTGAAGAACAAATGCTGATTGTTTGCAATCAGCATTGTGTTTTTTTTTCCTTTTTCTGACAACTGCCTTTTGATGTGTGTCGCTGCTGATTGCTTTTCTCGCAGCGTGCTACACGCCGAGCCCATCTGCAGCGCGTGTTTGGAAGGCGGTGATGTAATTTCACGCGTTAATTATCCTCACGCGAATTAGGAGGCGGCCAGGAGTGTCTCTTTACTTTATTACTTTTACACAGAGGAAGCGCTACAATTGAATGTCCCTACAGTCGTTGAATTTACGTTTAGGGTTGGATTTAAGTGTTGGGATTAGTGTTAGTGTTTACTGTTGGTGTGGCGGTTGGATTTAGGACTACTGTTAGGGAGGTCTGGTTTAAGGTTTGAGTTACACTTAGGGGTTAGAATTAGCATGAGAACTGTGGGCTGACTTCAATGTAGAAATGCCACGTGCTGTTTGCGATTTTTATTTAGTGATTGAATTATTTTCGTTTTATTTTATACTGTATGCAAAATGCTTTGTTACAGATGGAGCAGTTGTAAAACGCGCTATACAAATAAAGTTGGATTGTATTGTGTTGAGGGAAGCGGCGAAGGTTTTGAAGGCCTTCCGTGCATGCCACTGGTTCGAATAAGTGGTTACAGTTGAGGGAAAAAAAACGAGTTGAGGTTAGTGATAGGAGATTAGGGTTGGATTAGGGGTTGTGATTAGGATGACATTGTGGTGAGGTTAAGGGATTACATTAGTGGTTGGGGTTTAGATTAGGGTTAGTGGTAGGCAGTTTGGGTAGATAACAGTAAGGGCTCAAACTTTTAAAGTTGAACAAAAACAAACTAAAACCTCAGTTTGAGCATTTAAAAAGGCTAACTGAGACTTTTCTTGAAATATGACAGTCTTCTCAAACTTAACTCTCGTAGTAGCAGAATATATTGAACTAGTAACACAAAAACTGAGTAAAATAGAACTTGTTTGTGTTAATTTGCTTCTAATTAGTTGTAATTAGTTACAACTCAACAGCCCTAATGGGAGCATCAGCATGGTGTTGTTCCATTAAATAAATTTAAAAAAAAAAAAAAAAAAAAGGTATACTAGACAGTGGAGAGTGTTAATGACTAACATGTTCCCCCATCAAACTGTAGATGGACACGTCCTCCTTTCAAGTCTCTGGAGCGCTGGGCAATTACACACACCTGTTATCCACTTAATTGGTCAATTAACTCATCCGTCATTACACTGAAGTAGGTCAGCCAAATTAGCAATTACTGCACGTTTACGCCAACCTACGGGATGTGGGCACAGGTGTTGTCGTGTTGGTATCAATGATATCAGCAACCGCAACCATCCAAAAAAGTGGCTGGCTGTTTTTTTTTTTTTGTGTTGAGGTTCCCCTCAAAAAGGCAAAGAAATCATTTAAGGTATGCCATGGCTGTGAATTCAAAGTATGGAGATTTTTTGGTAGGGAGGAACTTTGTATTTTGTTAAGCCATAACTAACTTGTTCAACTGTACTAGTGACACGCAGAATTTTCTTACCTCATACAATGTTGCATCTCAAATGTTTTGTCATGTGATAAAACATTATTGCAACCCTCAATTTAAAAAAAAAAAAAAAGAACATGCAATAATTTTCACCTCTGAGATTTTATTTTATTTTTTTTAAACAAAAACATCAACTTTTTTTTTTTGGGCCAGGAAGATTTTGACCTTTGTTTTCTTTTTTTCTACACTCTTATAACTTTTTGTCTCTAATTAAAATAGATTTGACTTTAGGAACATATTGATTTTTGGAGGCACTGGGGGCAAAGAAATATCCCTTTTTTCAAACATTTTATTCTCATGAGATATTGACCCATCTTGACACACTATTATTATTTTTTTACACTTTAAAAACATTTGACTCTCCTTTTAAGAGTGCAACTTTTTCTCAAATGATTCTCTCTAGGGAAATACTAATTTTTCTTCTTTAAAAAAAAAAAAAACCTTAAATGTCTCAAAATTACATTTTTTTGTCTCAATAGTCGAAAAGATAACATTTTTTCCTCCCGAACGTTTTTTTTTAATTTTATTTTTAATGGGCAAAATAGAACTATTTTTCCAATCAATCTGAATGACATTACAATTTCAACCTCAAGCTCACGATGTCTCTTATTTGCCAGTGGCCATGTGGCGGGTGAGAACTTTGCGCTAGCACGTTAGCATTTTCCCTGAACTGAAAAATAGCCCTGAACTGGTTTGGGGTTGTTGTTGTTATGTTCCTGCTTCCTCCATCGCCCGTGGCTATGCTGCTTTTGCGCCCACTGGACTGATATTAATTCTGTGTTTGCAGGCTGTTACGCCGATATGTTTGTCTTTACACGTGCTATTTCCCCTCTCACCCTTTTTGTCTTGTTCGGCCCACCACTGACCTTTTCATCATAGCCCCGAGTCTACGCGAGAACATCCCGCGGGATTGACAGGAAGTGCCGTCTTCGCGCCACTGCTGGCCGCGGTCTAAAAATGTTACGGTGCAACACAAACAAGCGCTAATGACCTCTGATAACGGCAGACAATGAACAACTAAATGCCTTGTGAAAGACAAATTATAACAATTAAAAAGAGGGTGACTTAAAGGGAAATTTATTGTTCTGCTTTCACAGCCAGTAAGAACATAAACAGGACAGATTGCACATAATACCACTAAGATTATATAAAAAAAGAAGACTGAAGAGTTTATGCTGTCATTTTTTAAGCCTTAACCATTCTATGTTTTTTACTAGAAATTTTCTTTTTGCATAACAATTTTTTTTAATATAGCTTCTACTATATGTCTTGTATGGCAATGCTCATAGAGTGTTTCTTTTAAAATAAAACGATTCTTGTAAAATTAAAAAATATGAACAAATAATGCTTTCTTTCCCCACAAAAGTTGCACTTTTGTCCATTTTCCCTTAAAATTGAACTTTTTTTCACTCCCAAAAATAAAACATTCTCCAATGAATTTTTTTTTCTATGTAAAAAAACCTTATTCATTCTCATTAATTATAACCCCCGCCCAAATCACGCTGTAACAAACAAAAATATTTTACTTTTATTTATTTTATTTTACAAAAAAAAAAATCATCCTAATATATTGTCATAATATTCCACCGTTCTTGAAAAAGTATAATTTGTTTTTCATTATTTCAAAAGCTAAGTTTACGTTTGTCTGCATTACTTGAACGTAGAAAAAAGTAACAGAAACAACATTTCCATTGTAAATGTTTTCAAATTAGCAGCAGTGATGACTAAAAGATTAGAAATCCCACAATTTAGATTTATAATTGTCAGGTTGCATTGATTGGGAACCCCTGAGAGAGGGACCGCAAGGCTGAAGAGATCGTACATATTGACCACCTAAAAGAAGTCCTGATTTGAGTAGCTTCATCTCCTCCCCGGGCCCGATTCTCCAATAACTGTGTTGTTACAATAAATCAGGAGAGAAAGAACCCAAATGATTCTCGAGCAACATTTGGAGGAGTTAGCCCCGCCTCAGAAATGCCCTAAATATGACTGTGACCAGTCTTAATCGCTGACACGGCATTTAGTCTGGATTATCAGGCTAGCATTATCCCGCTACCTCTCTGAAACATAAACCTTCAATATGCTTCAGTTTTCGGAAACAATTTGATCGTCCTGGACGAAGCAAAATAGCAAGAGGAGCCTATCTCTGACTTGACGTGTGAGGGGTCAAATTTCATGCACACATCTATGTAAGAAAAAGAGAATCTTCAACTTTGTTACTCTGTTGTAATCTTATCTTCAAACGATAACCCTGTTTGAAACTCTAAACGCATGGTTTACAACCTTAACCTTGGTTTGGCCGCATACTATATATTGAAACCACTCTTCAAACCTAATTTGAAATCCTAACACAGAACTGAAACCATTTCAAATCCTATGCCTAGCTTGAAGTACACAAGTGACAGAACGATATCAATCCGGCATTAACCGTCTGGGTAGAGCGTATTTTCTCTTGAACAGCACTATCTCTGTTAGTAGTGTTTATTTAGCGCTCGCTCAGTGTTCGCTTGTGATTGAACACGAGAAGAGAGACGATTGGAAAAACAAGCAGCATTATAAATTATATTTATTCCACCTCCCTTTGGGACGATGACAGTACTGAAGCAACTTCATCAGAAAATGTGATCACAATGTGAAACAAAGAAGAAAAGATGAGAAAGTACAAGTCGAAAAACATGTCTGACAAGAAGCTGCTGTCTGACTGGTAATGGAAATATTGACAGACGATGTTGAAGCTGATTTGTTGTGATGTCGCATACAGCAGAAACAGCAGAGGTGTCATGTTGACTCTGCAAAAACACAAGTGAGGAGTAATAAAAGAGACTTTGGAGACCCAATGTAGAATTTGATTTATTTATACTCACTCAAAGACGAACAAAAAAAAATTCCCTCAAGAGCGGAACAAATAGTTGAGTTTAGCGATTAAGTGACAATTTAATTCAACACAGCCAAATCGGTAGCGCTGCTTTCCCTATTTAATGGAATTAGCATTAAGGCTAAGGGCAGCAGAGGCCCTGGTTGAAACGCTAATTTGAGCTCCTAACACAGGTTTGAATACCTAATATGAAACTATTACCCTGTCTTGAAACACACATTTGATGGCATAACTCTGGATTGAACGCGAATATAAAACTTTAACCCAGGCCTGAATCCCCTTCACCCAGTTGGAACACTTGAGCCCGAATCTTGGTTCAGAAGCCTTCACTTGCCTTGAAACACAAATTTAAAGCCCCAACCACTGTTTGAAGCACTCACCTGAACCTATTACCCTGGTTTGAAACCTCATCGAGAAGCCCGAACCCTACTTTTAATCCTTAAACGTGGCTTTTAACTCTCGTTCGAAACCTTAACTTGAAACCCTTACCATGGCTTGAAACCATAAGTAGTGATGGAAAAATGAAGCTTCAAAATTGCTTCTTGAACCAGTTGTATTTTTTTGACAACTCTAGTTGTCACTGTTGTGTAAATAAAAACATTTAGGAAATGGCAAGTCAGTGTACTTTCAGCACAATGTTGAATAGAGAAAAAAAAAATGGTTCATAAAGCAAATTTGAAACTTCATTTTCCCATCACTATGCCTAACCCTCGTTTGAAACCCAAATTCCAAGCCTTAATCCTTCCTACAATACCAAATTCTGGATTGAGACCCTAACCTTGCATTCTATTTCATGCCTTCGGGTGAAGGACAAGGCTGCTTGCTATATATTTCACCTTCGTCTGCCCTCTCTTTCCTGCTATGAACGAGAACCACTCGCTAAGTGACTGAACCCAACAAGTTACAAAAAAGAGAGCCCAGATCTCATTTCCACTCATCTATGCAGAGAAAACAACTCTTACCTCACACACTTATTCAGGTAAGAGTGTCTTAAGAACTAGAAAGCCATTGGATCAACAACGGTGTTAAAAGCTTATTCAGTTCATCGCGACCCCAAGCTTTGTGTCCTCTTTGACTTCAGAAATTAGACTGTGATGCGCATGCACAAGCTCAGTGCTAGTGTTAAAAGAGCCCATTCACCGTTCAGACCTGGCACAAGAAAAGACCTCCCAACGTGGGATTCTATCGAAGATTAAATCTGCATGCCATTTGGCGGCTCTGATACCAGTATACAGAGTTTGAAGTAGCGCATCATGAGTTGAGCTTATTGTTTGTGTGAAACGTGTGTCATACATTTCTGTCGCCTACGTGTATGCACATACCTCACCTTTTGGACTTAATGGAGCTAAATTATTAAAGTATTGTGTTTTATGGCAAGTCAACTTCCCCACCACGCTCCCCACTGACTGAATGACAAAAACTTCGATCCATTCCAACTTAGCATCACCCATCTGTTTGGTTTAGTTCACATTTATGAGTAACTGGTCAAAAACTGTCGCGTTTATTTTGAAGATAACTGGAAATGAAGCTGAAATGGCAGATTCACAAACCAAAATGGCAGACTTAGTCGATCTTTTCAGGCACTGGTTTTTGAAACTCATACTAGACATAGCTACCAAATTTCACGTGACTAAGTATATCTGGTTCAGGGTGCTGGATTTTCAAAGATTACTCGGGCACATTACAGACAATTACAGCGTTTTATACCCGCGACAACAAAATGTGACAAAGCTATTTCAAGATTCAAATTTCAGTGCCATGCCAACACGCAATGATTGAAACAGAATCTTTGAAATTAGTGTTGCATATTTGTCTCATGAAGTACTGTATGTAGGGTAAAAGAAATCTGGCTCTCGCGAACAAATGTGTCTTTCAAGATCATTTAAAGGCCACTTCAAAATTATCATTAAACTTCAACCCTGGATGTTTCTGCGATCCTAACCCGGATAAGCGCTAGAACACGTACAAATGGATGCTACATGCTGTATTTAACACAGCGGACGCAGGTTTGATTTACAAATCAGTTTTTAACAACACCAAAACACTGCAGTACCTCTTCAGTGGCAATTTTGAGGTCCGGATAAGAACCACAGTTGTGACTGAAAGGAAATTCAGTATAAATACCGGACCTTCCGGCTGACCGATGATGGAAGAAGTAAGACGATCATACGATTTATTGAAATTGCGAGTTGATTTTCCGAAGTTCCGCTGACAATTTGTCTGAGCACGTCTCTCTCTCTCACTTACTTTCGGGTGCGGCGAGGCTCCAGCTAAATTCACTAAAGCAGAAAACTCGTCTTCTTCGGCACTGCTTGTTAAGATTTGACTCAAAGCAGAAGATTATCGCCTCTGGTGCAACTGTGCCTCAGAGGGACAGTTGCTTAACTAAAAAAAAAAAAAAAAAAAAATCCCACTTTGCCTCATATTCTCCCTTTTTTGTGTCAGCGTGTGATGATGATACCGCTGTACAGCGTCTTCCCCCTGGCCAACTAATTACTAACAGTGTTTAATTGTATTTATTTCTGTATTTTAAAGATCCCGAGGCTTTGCATCTTTGTTCATTCAGGTGGATATTTTTAAATCCTTTCATACACAATGACATGTGCACGCGTCGCATAAATTTGACACTGTTTGACTTTGCACACTTGCCGTGAATTCTGCATAAACTCTTAACCAGATTGTGCCAACAAAGGCTAAGCCTTATTTGCTCCTCAAGTGTGCACTGCCAAACAAAAGCGACTGGATTTGTGTTCTCAAAGTGCGAGAGGGTTTTTGCATTCCTTATGGATCTAGTTTTGGTCCCTAATTTAAACGTAATAAGTACGCACTAAATGTCATTTTCCACATTCACTGGTAATATATATATATATATTTTTTAGTCTTTTGATTTTCCATCAGTCATTTGTGAGACTGCAGAACTTAGTTTTGGCAGCCGGTAAGCTCAGAAGCTACCTCATGAATGAATGCAGCAAATTACATTTACAATCGTTTGGCATTTGGTCATTGATGTTGGAAGTGGGAAGAATCAGAAAACAATAAATTAAACAAAACGACAATGACAATCAGGTAATGCACCCGATAGATGCTAATACAGTTAGCTAATCGCAAAACATTTTTTTGTCCTCGGAAATATTGTTTTGACAGCATTTCGACTCACACAGAGAATATTTCGGAAATACTGTATTCAAGAAGGTTGGGTTAAGGACGTCAGTTCTACAGCTACTAGTTTTCAAGCATCCTGTCACATTGACTGTGGAGAAACGAGACATAATTCGACAGTAGTAAACATATTTAGATCCAAGCGATTGATGTGGCTTCAGGTTTTCAAGCCTCAACATCAAGCCTTAGCTTTTCTTGCATCACATTAATCAAACGGTTACACCTCTGTTGCATTTGGCCCTCAGGCCTGACCCGAACAAGTAAAGCCCCCGCAAGCCTTCTTGCCACGCTAACCCAAAGTTGCAGCATCTCTGATGGACGGGAATCACATCACGGAGGGGAACGTGATTGAACGCGGCATGCTGAAAAGCAAAGATCCCTGGCAGCGGGACGGGATTTTTTGCGCATTGTGAAGCTGTAAGCTCATAAAAGACGCGAGCCAGCGATGCAAAGCGTGGATCCTCCTTGTTAGGCTTTTATAATACCAACGGCTGTTTTCTCTCTCTCTCTCTCTGAAGTCATTTCTTCACGTTGTTCGTTGCTGCTTGAACACTTTGCTGGGTTGGTTTCCAAAGCTACTTGTTCCACTTTCTCACGTTTATTGAATGCAAATGTTAATTTCCTTTTTTTTTTTTCAGGCTGCTGGTCTAAAGAAGCAAAAAGGGAACTGGAATTCATTGTATTGACAGCTGTCATAGTTGGAGAGATTTCCTGCATTGACGTTTTGGCCATTTTCAGATTGTCATCAAAGACGAACTTGTCCAAGAGATTCAGATGTCTTCAAAATTCAACTACTAATGCCATTTCCGTTTCAAAGCATGACATTTGGTGTTAATGGTCATCATAAGAAGACCAATCAAAAATTTCAACAACCCAAGCCATAAAAGCCATTTTGGTTTGAATCAGACATTTTTACCGTCAGTACCTTGAATTTTTAATTTGAAAATTATGCCCAAATAATCAGTTTTACTTATCAACATGGTGACAAGTAGATCAACAAGGCCTAAAAGCCTCAAGAATCCATGCTTGTGGAGACATTTTCGTCATTTTGGTTTAGAGTAGCCACATTAGTGTAATTAAGGGCTTTTGGCATGTCATTTAATGACAAACGTATCCTTGAGTTTATGTCCAATTGCTACAGCATTCAAACCATTTAATATTAGATAGACAACCCAAAAATAATATTTTTCGTTTTTGCATGTGGTAGGAGAACGGCAGTTTGAGCACTCTTCCCCCCGTCTTCATTATTTTGGACTGGTCTGGAATTATTTTTTTCAATTTTTGGATCTATAGTCTGTCACGATGCAATCGGAGATGGGGAGGAATGGTCATACCAAAAGTCGCACGCAGAACAGGTGTTATTCTGAGTTGTTTTACAATGACACGATTGTGCGGCAATCCATCCGCTGACCATCTCTTGGATGACATTTCACTCACCAATGTCATCTGTTGGCATTTCCGCTGGCGCCTTTTTCCACCTTCAACCATGCCTCCATTAATGACCTCTATTCTGGCCACAGAGAAGCAGCCAGCAAACAGGGGCCCGTCCCTGGGGGTCCTGACCCGAGGGGACGGCCCGTCTTTGCCAGGCATCGGAGGAAATGCCACTCAGTGGACTGGATATGATGTGTCCATATTCAGACTTCACCTTTGTGTTAAGGGTAGGGGGGGGTGTTCACATACGTGTGTAACGCATTATAGATGGCCTGGAAAAGTGTGCAGTCTTCTCAAGAATCCGCTTAGCTTGACTCAGCTGAGACATCCCAGAGGAATAGAAAGATACATTGCCAGACTCTTCTTAGTGATGTACTCCAGTACACAACTTCACTGAAGCAATGGTAAACACAGAGACTTTTTATTTGTGTCAGCTTCTGTGGAAGTTATTGTTTCAATCTGTTATGATCAAAGGGAAATCGATTACCATGTCTCGCTACGAAGTATTTGGATTTTATACCGGAATGAAACTCCTCAAGTTTGGTGTCCATGGACATGAACGAATTCTGTGTTTCCCTATTCAGTTGTTTATGGGTTGTGCTTCTTTCAATATGATAATTACCTAACGATTACGTTTGAGTGCCTTTTTTTTCACTGGCCAAGTACGTAAGGTATATCTATCCAACCATTCAATTCCTATCGCACTTATTCTTTTCAGGGTCGCGGGAACAGAGGCATGACAAAAAAGAAAAAAAAATGCTTTAATCCAACAACAATAATGTTTGGCAGTACCCACAAACGGCTGGCTGCTGGGCCCCCAAACAGTTTTTCACTATCTCAGTTGGACTGATTTTTGGAATGGGGCTAAAAATGAGTTCAAGTACGCACTTGGGCTTGAGCATACTTGCCATGAGTCGCAAGCTAAAGAAGTACTGAGCATCGTCGTATCATCAGTGGCTCTGTGGACTGGTATTGGGTTGGTCCAATACTCTCCAGGATTGCTCTATGGTCCGAACGTAGACCTATGCAACAGAGACACTTAAGGATTTCAGCGTTGTTAACTATTTGTTATAATTAATTCACATTATCTATAAGTCAATTATTTTGTTGCACGTGTTCGGATATTTTATTTTTAGCTCTCCAAAAAGACTCATCAAGAAGCACACTATGGCACAACTCGTGTCTGATTTTGCTTTTGTTTATTAAACAAATGAACCTTGAGACCATTTATGACTCAAGACAGACAAATCTACTAAATTTCAAGTTTCAAAGTGATAAGTATTTTTCCTAAAAGATTTTTAAATCTGGATCTCCAAGTTTGTACAAAAAGACCCCAAAATGGCCACATGTGAAGGAACATATTGGCACATAATTGATCTTAATCCCAATTTGACTGTTGCTAATAATTTCTCTGTAGTGTCGCTCTGTGTTCGATTTTAGATTTATCTTGGTCTCCTTTCTCCAATTATTTTTTAGGTGCGCACGCTCTTAAAGCTAGATAATGCCAGCAGTCTCCAAGGAGGACAAGAGTAGGCACTTTCACTGCCAAGTTGACGGCGAATGTGAATTCTCACCCAGCTAATTATCAGCTTGGAGCATAATGAAGGCTTACAGATGAGCAAACATAATTAGCAGGCATTATGCAGACCTAATGGAGGTTGGGCGGGGAGGGGGGTGGGAATCGAACAGGTGAGCATGTATGCGGCCTTTTGTTTATGAGCTAAGGGTATACTGTAATGAGCCAGGAGAATAAGAATTGATTAGTTGTGACCTAATTGCGTTGATGACAATATCCTCTGACGCAATATCCGTTCAAGCATGGCCTGTCTCTCGATATTCACGCGCATACGGTTCAACTTCCACCACTACCAACACAGTGTTATTGTCCTTTCGGGAGCCAATCATTGAGTGTCTGCGCTGTAGCTTGTTTAGGATGAAAACCGTGAAATGAGTCTGAATGGAACAGGTCATTATATTTAGGCCGGTAATTCAATCAGTATGTATCACGTTAGACACGTCACCATTCCCTAAGTTGTTTGAAAATCAGTAAGGAAACCACGACCCTGGCATTTTGCATGCTGTAGCAAGAGGCTGCCGTACAATTTGTGCAATGAAGAAGTGGTGTACGCATGCTGAACGAATTATGGGTTATCTTATTTCAAATAGATCAATCGCCTCAGTGTAACTCTTAATTGCAGTAAAGATTATATTGCGCAAACTAAGCCAATTAAAAACACCCCAGGATGGATATGTGGTGTACAAGTAAAGCACCTCCCAGCCTTTGACATGCTTAGCCCAGATATTATAATGTCCAACATATCAGCCATGAAGTCACAATCTGGTACTTATATCTTTTCAGCCAGATTGCTTCGGGTCTAAAGATATGTAAATGAGCAGACAGTTGTTAACATTATGGGTGTGTGAATGGCTGGACATGTTTACTGCAATTGTGACCACAACAGAGCTCAGAATCTGTCTGCCTTCTTGATCAAATGCACCCAAAATCACCTTACACCGCCTGCGCCACAACTTAGACCAGCTCAGAGTCGATCTAAACTTTTTATCACCAAATTATCAGGTGCACTGGGGGTGTGGAATTAAAAACATTTGGGGTCTGTAAAATTCCCCTACACAGTAAAGTAGCTTTACCTGGGAGTGAAAATGAAGAGGCGCCAGTTTTTACGCCAAGCTCATGTGCACCTGTTCAATATATGTGTGAATGGATAACAGCATCTTTCATTATATGTGTGAATGGATCGACATTTACTGTAAGCTCAATTTACAACAATGTCTGCCCAATGGTGTGTGTGTGCACAACACGAGTAATCAAAGTGTACCTAACAATGTGGCACTGTTATCGTCCTTCAGGGAGTCAACCATTGATCATCCGGCAGAGTATCGGCATGGCGGCTCGTTCACGATGAGACACGGCCGGCCCGCGAAGCCGTCGAGGTTGCTTAGAGGACCTAATAATTGGGCACATGTCATCCGCCGAGTGAAATAGTGCTCCCGGCGGCAGCTGCGGAAAGCCTGTCCTATAAGGAAACTCAACAGGAGTAAATCTGCCACACCGTCCAAACTGCACGGTGCAAGTGCGTGCTTACGGTGAATTTAGTTTGGCTTTGACTGCCTGGCTGACGGAGAGAATGAACATCATCGCGATAACGTCTCCTCTGAAAGAAAGTCTTTGAAAACGGCCTAATTAAAGCAGTTATCTTTGCCTAAGTGTCCTTGCACGCGTCCCTCGAGAGCGGACATGCTGGATGCAAAGAAGGCCTTCAACACGTTTGTGAGCCGGATCACACTCTTTGGTCTACTTATTGTCCACGCTCTGTGTGTGAATGCATAGACTGCTTTTGATTTGTGTCCATGGGCGGATGTTTTCATGCGAGTGGTCAAACAGCTGTTCACATCATGTGTGTGAACGGACAGATGGGTGTTTTGATTGTATGTATTTGAATGGATACATCATTTTTCTGATTCTGGGTATGGGCAGATGGATAGATGTTTACATTTACTGTGAGAATAAAGGGCCACATTTACTGTAACTTTGAATGTGTTTGCATGGAAACAAACAACTGTTTGTATAATGTGTGTGATTACACCACGAACATTGTGTCTTGACGTATATCCATTAGCTTTTGTGAATGGACAAATGCATATTTTTTTATGTTCATGGAGCTGAAAAGGCTGAATGGGCACATAGACACGATTCAGCACCCGTGGATTCATCTTGTCATGATTTTTTACAAATATATTTTCTTTGTTTTGTATGTTGAGGGGATTAAGGCTTTTTTCAGGATTTTTCATTTATTTATTTTTTTAATTTTAGGTTTAAAAATACTCCCCAATCTCTATCCCCTGTGAATAGTGGGATTCCACCATAAATGTTTTTCATTTATTATCTAATATGAATGGGCAAACATTTTCCAACATTATCAGTATTCTCAAAAGGGGTTAGAAAATTACTTCTTTGAGTCTGTATTCCCTCACGTTGACCTCTACCGATGGCAGAATTAATGGTGATAGTTTGTGAGTTTTGTTATACGCAGCCGCTCAGACCTTGCTCACCATCGGGTATGTTTTGGAGAAGGACAACACGAGTGGTCGATGATGAACAACCGCACGCCGGGTTCATCATCATCACCGGATTGTTGATTTACTTTGAAGGTCAAAGAATCCATCTGTTTTTCGGTCACATATTCAATAGGACGGGAGATTGCGGCTGCATGCCGGGGAGGAAATTCATCAGCGGTTGTTTGGCTTTAGAAACAGCACATTGACATAGTTGCGCTAGTTTCCATTGAGAACATAAAGTCCAACTCCTACTTAGTATTGGACAAAACAATCAGTGTCAAAACATTTTTCCCCAAATAATCAATCTTGGACCTATTTTGGACAACATACGTGTGTGTGTGCTGATGTGTGCTGGTGTGTGACAGGGCTTGCCTGTCGTATTTGTGTTCGTATTAATTAATTGATAAATTGATTGTATGCTTTTTACACCTGATGCCAGTTTACATGATTTTGTCTTTTATACTGTATTATGTCAATCTTTAAGAAATAGTACTTCTGCGTAGGAGGGTAGGTGCATTATAATCTCTAATAAGTAAAGCTGCATGGTAAAAATCGAAGATGCCTGCCGGTATACGTTGTGACATCCTACGCCAAGCTCTTGTTATTTGTTATTTGAGTGCTGAACCTTTTCTTTTCGCTACAGTGGTTTAGATACCATTTATATGGCTGGATGTTTTGTGTTCGCCCAGGATGCTCTGAGTCCCGCTCTTCCTCTCTGTCGTATGGTGTTCCACAGGGTTCTGTTTTGGGTCCTTGACATGTTCGTTATACTTGCTGCCCCTAGGTTCCATCCTATGAAAACATCTTTCCATGGCTCTGCGGATAACAGTCAGATCAGTGTCCCACAGAACAAAAAATATGCTCTCTCATTGAGACCACTTTTGTCCTGTCTTGAGGAAATCAAAGCCTGGGTGCCTCTTAATTTCATCGAAAAGAAGACAGAGGGAGGTCATAGTGTTGGGTCCCAGTGGCCCTTCTACTTTCAACCCTGTTGACCTTGGCCCCTTGGCATCTTATCTGAAGCCAACAGTCTTGAACTTGGGTTTTAAAAATTGGACAGTGATTTTAAATTAGATCAGCAAATCAGTGCTGTTGTTCGATCCAGCTTCTTTCATCTTAGGCAGCTGGCTAAGGTGAAACACTTTATTTATCACCAGCACTTAGAAACACTAATACATGCCTTCATTATATCGAGGCTAAATTACTGTAATAAGTAAATCAGCCAGTCCGCCAGTACGCCCTCAAGCGCCTCCAACTGGTCCAAAATGCTACTGTTTGCCTTTTCACAGGAGCTCAAAAGAGGGAGCACATAAACCCCATCTTGGCTTTTCCTCACTGGTGCCCAGTGCACTTTAAAGTTAATTGTAAGATACCTCTGTTTATCTTTAAATCTAGAACTGGTCTCTCACCAGTCTACCTCTCTGAGCTCCTCCACCCCCGATGCACCTGCCCGCTGCCTCAGGTCTGCGGACCAAATGCTGCTAGAGGTGCCGAGGATCAGGCGGAATCCTAGGGGCGATCGTGCCTTTTCTGTTGCTGGTCCTTCATTCTTATGGAATGACCTTCCATTCAGTTTTAGGCAAGCCTCCTCTTTGTCCACTTTTAAAACTCGTTTAAAAACGCTTTTTCATTCTTTGGCTTTCGGCTCAACGTGATTTTAATTTGTGTTCTAATTTACTGCTAATTAATATTCCGCCATCTATATAAATAAAGTTGTATTGTACTGTATATTGTACTAACTTGCAAGTCTTTATGATGTGACCGCACACATATTGAATGTGTGCTTTTTAGTCAGCCAATAGGAACCACCCCACTCCGCCTGCCAACTGTGACCAGTCCCCTGTAGGTGCTTAACCCCATCTACTCAATTCCCCAACTCTAAATGTCACTCCCCACTGCGGTTGACCACGAAGGCTGCCCCGTGTACATTATTAAAGCCCTAGCAACGGCCTCACATTCTTCCTCTCTGGTGGATCCATTCTCAGCGGGAGGGCACCTCTTCCAACTCCCCCTCATCCTTGCCGCTTTATCAATCGCATTGCTTCTATTCTTTTATTCTGCTATTTCTCTCCCTCTTTGGCTCTCTGTGACGCACCAGGTACAGAGTGTTTGTTTTACTGTACAGTATGACTTAGCTCACAAGTGCTGTTGAAAAAGGGCTCGGGGGGGACCCGAAACATATGGCTTGAAAAGACGAACGTCGATGCACAGCTAAGAAAAAAGAAGCTTGGCTCGGCTTTTGAAAAATGGCAATAACAACAACAACAAAAGAAAGTTCAATTAGCCTTTTTTCGATTTTGTTTTGTTTGGCTCGAAATGCACGGTGGCATTTCGTTTTTCCCTTTCTCATGCGTGTCCAACAATGTTTAAAGGGACACTTTGATAAAGAAGATGGAAATAATAAGGGGACTCACTGTATCGCAGATAAGTTACTGTTTTAAAGGGGAAGTCAAGTTAAACTTTTTCTTCACAATATTGTCTTCTATGCGCCCCAACACTATTCTGATAAATATTTCGTTTGTGGAATATGAATTAATAAACAAAAGCCACCTGTTTTTATCCATCCCAGTTTTCCTAGCACTGCCACTCACTGTTGACTGAATATGACATTACAGTGCCTAATGCTGCATTGAGGAAGGTGGGAAATTGGATTTATCCAACTAGGATCGTCTCAGTTCTGACCTCAAAGCATTTGCGGTGAAATTGACAATGTAAACAACAAAGATGGTTGATTCCGATAAATTGTTTGTTGTTCTGGTTCACATTTAAGCTCCAGCAAACCTTCATCATAATTTCCTTATTCATATAAACAAAGGAATAGTTTATCTTCAAAGCACTGCATCCATTTCACCAATCAACTTCATGCAAGGGAGAAAACGGCATATCTTCACAGAGTCTTTTCAACTCACTTTGTGTTATATGATGTTATTTAGAATAACTACATTAAGACTAATAAGAAAATAAATAAAATAAAGCGAAATATAATCACAATCGGTGTCTCCATAAGGAGTGACGTTACATTTAAGTTAGTCTGTGAAGTAGGTAGAGCCCCCCTCGCCACACACACACTTCCCAACTCGGACCTCTACAGGCACAGATTGTGAATGTCACATGACCAAACTCAGAAAAAAGGTGAGCGGTAACGGTCATTATTGTGTACTCTATGCGTAAATGGAAAGACATACCGTATTTTTACGGCCAAAAGACACGCTGTCAAAGGGCGCAACACCATTTGAGGGTGCTATTTCTGTATTACTTACACTGGGCGCGCCGCACTACGGGGCGCATGCTAGCTTGCGCATGCTAGCTCACCCATGCTAGCTCATTTACAATATTTTATCATTCAAATCTAAGTGCACATGTTAACTTCATTACATTATGCATTTGAATGGATAGAACTGTATACTGTGTGGATGTAAATGGGCCGACTCATGTTTACATTGCGTGTGAGTGGATGGCCATGCCAACTCTACGTTGGCATGCGAATAAACATACGGTAGTTCACAGTATACGTCTAAAAATAGAACGACAGATGTTTACATTATTGTGTGCGTTTGTGTGTCTGCATGAATGGACCGACTGATTTACTTTCTACTTTCTTCTTGTTTGTCTAAAAATACACACTAGCATCTGTATCCTTTCTGGCATTTTGTTTTTCCTTTCTCATGCATATCCAGCATAAGTAATCTTCTTTAAAGAATAAAAACAATCATAACAGGAGTGTATCACGAATGGTTGCCTTCTGTTTTAATGTTGATTTAGTTCAACTTGTGTGAAATTGTCTTGTTGGCATTTGCTTAAGCCTTATCACATTTATGACTGATTTGCAACAATAATTCGGATTAACATATGCAACGGGCGTACCCACGACTATATTTGTTTTAATAGCAGTCATAAGAAAACAGTTCATGACTGGATTTTGAAAAGCATTGAGAGGAGACAGCCACAACTTCCAAGACAAAGGCTTTAAAGTTTGTACACTTGGTGGAACCAATCAACATTTTTTGAGGGAACCTGAGTTGGAAAGTCAAACAAAACAGGGAGGGACGGGATTGGCAAACATGACAAAGTGATTGCTGTGGATGCCTGGTGAAATTTTGTTTTTGAAACATTTTTCAGTCATGGCACTGGCACTCTTTGGGAATGACTGGGTTACTGTTTGATTCAAAACATGTCAGCAAAACAAAAAGGGAGGAATGTTAATCACTTATCCTAAAGCTGATCTCCTGAGCATTTTTCCCCAAAGCTTTCCAAAGTCCACATTTTATCTTTACAGTACATGAAATGAAAGGGACCTCATTAGAAAGTGACCAGCTGATCGGGAATACACTAGCTACCGTGGTCAACTGTGAGCGGTGCCTCCAGGACTCAGCAGATCCACCCCGACACGTTCCATCAGAAAAACTGTGATAGATCCAAATTTAGCAAGATTTGAATACACGGAGGGGAGGGGGGAAAAAAATCCCATGGTGCACCACATTTTAAGAAATGGGGCTACTGTGGTCGCAAGGGACATAGTATAAGCGTAGCTTTAGCAATGTAGAAGTTGAAAAGTGGCCAAATCTGTACAGATTCTTTCACATCCTTTGCGCCAATATTAAAACATCAATGAAGAATATGCAAGTTATTTTGTTACATATAGTATAGCAACAGTGGATGTGTCAACGTCGTGGCCATTCAGTACCAAGTGTCTAAATAATAAAGGAAAGTAAAGTTAATTTGTGACATAGCAATAACATAGTGATAAAATAAGCATTTTACATGCCCTAGCTACTCCGTACAATATTGATATACATAATAAAAAAAGAAGAGGAAATGGAAGCTATTTTGCTTGTCTCATGTCCTGGCTGCTCTGTAAAATAATAATAACACAATAGTAACACACCAGGAAATGTAAAGTATTTTTACGTAACGAGAATATAGCGACAAAACCAGTTGGTGTATTTCACTCGATATCTCTCAGCTGTCCTGGCCACAAGTTTGAAGAGTAGGGCCACGTACACACAATACCAAGTTTCCTGAAGTAATTCCAGAAACAAAGTGCAAGAAATGATGTTTTCAATTTGAAAGCAATTTTAAGGTAACGTTAAGGATCACATTCCTCGCCAAGAACCCCTCATATTTGCTTCAAACGCCATCGAGAATAAATATTATTAACTCAATAATCCATCCATGGAATTGAAGGTACACTATTTCCCCAGCAAATCCTTTGTGTCTTCTGATTGAGTCAAACGGTTCCGCTGGAGTTTGAAGAACTAATTAAATTGTTTAAGCGTGAAGGGGAGCAATACATTCCAGACTAGGATGGAAGTTTTGGGATGAAAAGTAAATCAAAACTGTTCAGAGAGGAGCTGAGAGGTTATTGTCAATGGACAAATGTTCTTCTATCTGCTATGGAAATTATCCACGTTCATCTCTTGTATCCAAGTTTCAGTGCCATTGGGTGGCAGTGGTAGATTTATGGGTGTCATTCGTAGTTAAAGCCCCCCCACCTCCCAAAAAACATGAATACGGTGATGCAGGAGTCATTACATGCCAAATTTGATATTTTTTTTAATCTATGTAAATATGTTTATTTTAGCCACTAAGGATGGGATAAAAAAAAAAGGATTTTGGAGTTGATCATTTGCATATGGTTATGTCACTTCTTCTCAAAATGCTTTCTGCCTGCATCTGATGGCCATGCTAAATGTTAGTGCAGAAACTTAGTCTACATTTGATGCCTTTTAGTCAATATTCTCCACTCACATATTTTAGACCACAAGGGCACAATTTTCCATAAAATAAAAGGCCTAGAATGGTTTAGCAAGGGTTTGTGCAATGCAACCTAAAAATGTACAAATAAGGAGAAGGACAATGAGGTGCCACATGATTTTGTCAGCCTCTTTAGAATAAAATGTAAATTTTCATGAGTGTGGCTTTTATTTTTGAAAGTGAAAAAAAAAACGGGGTTGTATTGTGCAAAACTGTCAACCCGGCTGCGAGGATGATGCAAAGATTTCGCCTCATGTATCAAGTATCATGGAGGGAGATCCCATGATGATCACTTTGAATTGTGTGATCATGTCGTTGATCAAATCGGGACGAAGACAATGACAACATGCAAGTCAAACATAAACAATGTCGTCTGTCACAGCTGCAGGTAAACTACATAACCTAAACTAATTAAGGTCACCGTGACCTCAACTTTGTGCCAGTTCTGCATTTAATTGACAAGACAAGAAAGTGACCGAGAATATGGAGACTGAAAATGGAAACTTTCAGATTTGGGCCAAAAACAAACAAACAAAACCTCTTAAATTTCAAACAAGATTTGGTGGGATAGAATTAAAAAAAGAGGCATTTGAAAGTAAAATCATTATTTGCAATGAACATTTTTGCATAATAATAATCGTAAATAAACCACCTTTTCATCTTGAAACAGCGGTTTGAGGGTTGCTGAGCTATTGCCCAGGAAAGTAAAATTTCACCGTTTTGTATATTTTAACAATTTCATTGTCACATTTGTGTGTTTTAGCAAAGACTGGTTAAACCATCAAATCTAATAATGTTTATTAAAATGTCACACTAATAGAGGACTGGATTCGATTTTTGTAGACCGCTCACCTGCGCAAAAGATGCAGTTTTTTTAACCCTAACAACGAAAGACTGGGAAACAAAAACACTGACCAGGGCAACTAACAAAGACTTGAGACGCCAACATCGACCATGACCCAACAAAGACTGAACGAAAGCAGGGCACTAAATCCAAACAAAGTGAATAGACAACGACAAACATGTGGACGAACAGACGCAAGTGGCTGAGGGAGCTGATTGGAAGACACAAGGGACCGGGATGACAAGCACAGGTGCACACTAGAAACTGACGAGACACACAAAGGAACACAAACGGAATTCTAAACCAAAACCAACACATTTCTATGTTTGTCTTGTTTCAGGAGCAGTTTTTACACAGTGGCAGAGGATTTGTTCTGCTGAAACACATGTTTATAGGTGACATTGGAAATAGCAAACTGCCAAGACGTGAGGTGATTATTAGTGTTGGTGGTAACCCGTGATTACATTTAGGCAGGAACAAAGTAATAAAAGGAGTAACTCTTAATATTATTACAGTCTCGTAGCGTGTTACAAAAGTGGGACCACAAGCCAGAATAAACCAAATTTTAACAGGAGAGAAGTTTACTACCTCACTTCCTCGTTAAGCCATTTACTAAACTAATTACTACAATTAGAAAATCTTGACTCACTGAAAACGTAAAGTTGAATTGATTGCCCGTTTCGCCTCTCTCCCAAGCGTTTCGTTTGTTTTTACTCGATGGGCAGCATTTGTCAGGGCTGAGAAGTTTTGTGACACCAATCACTGTCTGAAAATGGTTTCATAAAATAAAATGTGAACATGGACTCAAAATACAAGCAGGAACAAACCTAAGGACAGTAAAAACTATATGTAAGTGATTTAGTTGAGTTTGCTTTTATGAAAAAGATATAACACTCGTCAACTCAGTTTTGACTTAATACATATTTTTGCTTTCATTACGCATGACTTTTCTTATCTATCTATCTAGCTCCATGTTTTGGTTTTCTAAGACCAATTATCAATTATACGTCATATAGCACTATTATTTTGGTGTAAATTAATTTGAGCATGTTGATAATCTTACAGTCTGAGATTATTTATAGACTAGGCAAAATATAAAACAATATTTCTATAAAAAATACATTATTTATACAAATATTGATCTTCCACCATAATGTCAAAACATTTAATATTATATAAAAAAAATCCCCATTAAAAGTTATCTTTACGAGCCTCATTATGGTAGCAAATTTTGCATTTCCCGTTTAAAGTGTCAAAATCTTTATTAAATAATTTAATCCTAAATTAAAAAAAAGTCATGTAAAAGCAACTTCAACTTTTTGAAACAGTAATATTGTTAAGAAAAATTACTTTTACATGTAAGTAACTAGTTATTATGCAACTTATTACATTATGGAAGTAACTTGCCCAACACCGGTGAGTATTTGCTGTATGTAACCTTTAAAATAAAGTTACAAGGTAGAGACAATATTCAAAGCATTTGATTTAGAGGAGGCACCTTAAAGGAATGTTTTGACACACTTCATTACAGGCAAAAACAAACAACATCAGTGTTTATAGCGCTTGCAGTAACACCTTGTCTTGTCCTTGGTCCCCCCTCATGCCAGTGATGCCTCTTGCATTATTCGACGGCTATCATGCAGGAATTACCCGGACGGCCATTTGGCTTGTGTTTTTGTCATCTATTCGGAATAGCGGGCGGGTGGGGAAGTAGGGGGGCACGGCGGCTCCGGTCCTCGGGACTGGCTGCAAAAATCAATTGGCTAGAAATGACATCTGCCAGCAAGTGCCAAGGGGGCCGCTCGTAGATACCATAAATGAAATCACGACGTCCTAATTGCGTGCTGATTTATGCACTTGTCTCGATGCATCTTCCCGGCTCAGACCGGGCCAGTCGCCCGACGGGACCCCGCCGGGGCCCGTTCGGTCATACATAACACATTTGTTTACTTAGCTGTCCCTTCAGATTCCCGGCAACACTGGGGGATATGCAGAAGTGACACCCCTCCTCCTTACTCTCTCTTCCCAACACTTGCCTTCCACCACACATTTGATTAATTCACTTTTTTTTTTTTTTCTCCGGCGTTCTTGCGTCAGTGGTGGTGTGTAAAAATGAAATGGCCGGGCAGACAACAGTCACTCTGCTCAAGTATGATAAATATGTCTACGCCTGCGGTGGTAACAGCGCTCTTGCGGTTAACGCAGATCAACTGTGGGTATATTCTGTTTGTTTTTTTTGTTTTTTTTATGTTGACTTTCCATTTGTTTTTTTCTTTATTAAAGTCAAGTCAAGACGCTAGTGTCATTTATGTTGTCACAAGAAAAAGCTGATAGATGGAGTGAGAGTCAATTTTTGCCTTTAAACCAGAAATCACCCAACCCCTCCAATCATTCATCCATCCATCCTTGCTTATTCGCAGCCTCGATTGTTTTGAAATATTTACCCACCAACGCCATTTTTTTTTAACCTAGCAACATAAAAAATTATATTCATGTATATCATGACAAGGAATGCAAAGAAGGACCCATGCCGGATAAGAAACACAAGTCAGACATTTTGGTTGCATTTTAGGGTCCCTGGAATTTTTTAGCTAAAATTCAAGTCCTTGAAGCCCATTTCACTTAACAACATGAAATTTGGTAGAGTTCTATTACAAGTAGACCCAAAAAAAGGCTTCAGGAACCCATGTTTATAATGTACACGGGTAGTCTGCTATTTTGAGCCTAAGCTATGGTCGTTTTGGCTCTTTTGTCTCTTTAATTCCCCCAAATGTATGCTTTTTTCTTTTGTGTGTGCGTGTGTGGAAATTTGGCCACTGAAGCAAGTTTCTGTTGTCTTCTGTCCTCCTAAGCTCCTACCACCCATAAATGAGGCCTATCTGCCTTCTGTGTGATTTTTCCTCGTCATCGCTCAATTCCTTTTGGCAGTGGCGTCCTGCAGCTTGAACTGAGAAATAAATTAAACATGAAACATTGCCTGCAAGTGGTCCTTTGGGCATCAAAAATTGATACGGGCCACAGCGGGCCACGGCAGAAATGTATGGAGTTGAGTTGATCGTGTCCATTCTGCCACCTAGGTGACAGCCCTATTGGGGGGGGGTTTGTAGGCACCATGGGAACCAGACAGACCCGTTTTTATGACATCACAGCTCTGACAGAAAGCCAAATAAAGAGAGAGCGATACACTGATTGGAAGAGAGTAGAATGAAATGGACTTACGAGAATAAAGATCAGGAGCGAGACAGCAAGAGAGCGAGCAGAGCAAACGTAAAAGCAATTTCTGGGATGTAAAAAAAAAAAAAAAAAAAGAAGTTGCCAGTAAATGACCTCCCAGAACTTGGGCAGGGAGGGAGACAAATTAGACAGCAGCGCGCCTTGAAGCCATAGCAAACACGTCAAGACTGAGCTACCCGCTTAAAGTGACATAGCCCAATATTTGTCCTGCGTTTGTCGCTACAGGTCAACATGGCGGGCGGTGGGGCGGGGGTCCACTTCGTTCATCGAAGTGGGGTGCGGCTGCTATCATTTAATGCTGTGAACAGCCCTGCTTTTTCCAGCTCATTAGCCGTCCCCTTCTTTGTCCCAGGCCATTTGATAGCAGCATTAATCTGCGGCTTCACTAGGCTTCCTCTGCCTATTTACCGCTATTTCATGAAGATTACACCACTCAAGCGTGTAAATGTATGTCCTCCACCTCACGCTCGCCATTTTCCTGCCTAAACTTGCTGAAGTGGGGAAACTGATGCTCCTGTTAAGATGTGGGTCTAATTTTAAAGTTAAAGTAACTCAATGAAATGACTATGAAAAAAAAAAAACACACAACTTTCTCATGGTAAACTTTCGAAATGCCGGGCAAATTTTGAGCCCACGCTCTGCTCAAAACACAGAGTATACCAAAATAGCTTTGCAATCCAGCAGCACACATCTGTACAAGGATATGTGCTTCCTGTCTCATTTGGGCCCCGATCAAGGGATTTCTTTTAAACCAAAATGGCAGACAACCTCCTCAATTTTGAGAGTTTTCCACGTGTTCTTTGGTGATAGACATGGGCACAAATTTTGTCTTGATTGGTGAAACTGATGCCGCAAACTTCTAAGTGAGATGATGCCATGTTTCCCCCCACTTAAATTGGCACAGGCAAAAAAAAAATTAAAAAAAAAAAAAAAAGGAAAACCCTGATAATAATCCTGAACATTTGAATCGGAGGTATTGGTGGAGGGAGACTGAAAACAGGCCTGATTGGGGCTCTCGAGGATCGGACCTGGGCACACCTGGTCGACGATATTGGGAATGATCCAGGAATAATCGATAAAGCCTGGAATTTGCTCAAAATGGCTTTGTCAAATCACAGACTCTGTCAAATGTCTTTTTCATGCATTGTGCGAAGAAACCATTTTTTTGTTGATTTGTAAAACTGGTTTCATTTGATTTTTTTCATACTTTCGAGGTCACTACTGCCACAATTTTTGGGGGTTGCGGACAAGGTACACATATAAAATACTGCATAGGTTTTCAGCAGAATTCATATGATTGTCAAAATAGATGAGTTTTCGGACATGTTGAGACCTCAAAAACATCATTCTAACAAACGAGAGATGGTGACTGGATCTTTCCTTGGAGGAGGTAATCATTAGCACTTTTGTGCAAAACACACACACACACACACACGTTTGCTACATGCTAGAGCTGCTCTGTGATCACCCCGACGGTCCCTCTCCAGTGGGCTATCAAACATTCTTACACATTGAGACGGGATGTATGCAAAGTGCCTCCAGCTTGGCCATTCATCCGCACAGAATTTGAAGCACCTGTGAGTCCATTCACTGTATTTATTCTCCTTGAATAGATTATTGTATTTGAACTGAATACAACGAACCTTGACATGTAACTGGAACCATCGTCTCGCCATTGTGCGCATTGTTTCTCCTCCGGAGCTCAGGATCCTTGAATGATAAAAACTGAAAAAAATAAAAATGGATACTGATTAGTGGCTTGCTCCTCCATTGCAGCTCTTATATCAGTTTACAGCCATCATTATTAATTCATTAGTGTGGTTGACAATTTTTATACAGTATTCAGTAAGGCCTGAAAACCGCAAAATTTGGCGTGCATGTTCATGACAAGGTGACATTATTTTTGTAACTGTTACATTGACAAGATTCCCAAGTTCCCAGCAATGTTTTGGTTTACTGGGAGCAGTTTGCACCTTCACTGGGAATCTTCTGCCAGGCAGGACAGTCAGCCTAGCGAGGAACGCGTGGACGATATAAATAAGACATCCCTCCGAAGGTAAACTGTCTGCCGCTTGTTTAACAAGTGATATCAGGGAGCCGTCGTGGCCCTATCGCTTCAGCTAACCACCGCCTGTCAACGCGTCAATTGTGTGGCAAAGCGTCTCTTTTCCCACCTCCTCTTCGGATTGCCGCAACAGAAACAAGCAATTACGCATGCCGCTTCCGTGCCTTGTCTGGAAAAAAAATTGTCATTGACAGAGTCCGTTGAACCAAAAGCGTTGGGTTGACGCACAAACAAATTAGCAACTGTGTCGCCTCATTTGAGTACGTGCTGTCAAGCTATTGCATTTTTTCACTAATTAATCGCAAAAAAAGCTGTAATTAATTGCGATTAATCACATTTTTCATACAATATTTTGTGAAGCTTGTAACAGATATTTACTTGAGTAATATCTTTGGATTGATACAAAATCACCAAATATGAAGTATGTTTAAATTCAAAGACTGTTCTAATTGCTTTCTCTGATCCTTGAAAACAATCCAAACTGAGTCATCTTTACAGGCATTTTTCTTAGAAAAGTATACAGTGCATTTAGTCATTTATTTGAGCCCACGAGCACCACACTCCAGCAGTGTTGGTTTGCAAGGTCCAGTGATAATTTGAGCAGGGTGTTTTGTTCTGAGACGATGTGCTAAAGATGTACAGCTAATATGGCACAGCAATAAAATTGGCTTTGGAAAGTAAGATAATTATTTTTGAAGTATCTCCAGAGTGAAGACTTTAATCTTGACAGGCCTATAAATAAATAAACACACACACACACATATATATATATATATATATATATATATATATATATATATATATATATACATATATATATGTGTGTGTATGTATGTGTGTGGTTGGATTAAATTAATTTAATGCACTTTATTTTGAAGTCAGCCAGTCCTCGCTCAAGTGTCTCCAGTCGGTCCAAAAATGCTGTTACTCACCCCCTAACTGGAGCTCGTAGGAGGCAGCACATAATCCCAATTCTGGTCTCTCTCTTCACTGGCTTTCTATACATTTTGAATTTCTTTTTAAGATTCTTTTATGCGTCTTTCAATCATTAAATGGTCTCACCCTGAGGTACGTTTCTGAGGTCCTCCAGATGCCTCAGGTCAGCGGACAAGACGCTACCGGGGACTAAGCTTAGCCTCAGAGGGGATTGAGATTCTTTCTGTTACCAGTGCTTCCTCCCTTTGGAATGACTTTCTGTCAAATGGAAGGCAAGCCCACTCTTTATCCATCTTTAAAAATCGTCTGAAAACACATTTTTATTCATTGACTTTTGACACGGCATGATGCTCTGCATTGTTTTAGTGTTTTATATTGCTCACTGTTTTTATGCTACTATTAATGTGTTGTTTTAACTGTCTTTGTTTTTAGATATTGGATTTTTACTTTATGTAACGCACTTTATATGCAGCTGTGGTTGTTTTTCCAAGTGCTCTCCAAATAAAGTTGAGTAGTTTTAAACATCTTCACGAGATCGATATCATGTTACATTTCAGCATATGTCACAGTCAAGTTTTTTTTCTCACGAACCTCCACCAGTTTGTCAGCATGATTTGTTCATATTTTTGGGAGATTTTTTTTGGGGGGGTGAAAATTTGTAAATTAATAAAATAATTTCACAATCACTACCTTCGCTTCAATCACGGGCCTCAGCTCACTGAGCTTTGGTGGATTCATTTGCATTTCTTTAGCTTTATTTCAACACTTACAGCAAAAGAAGCACGGCCATCAACGATAAACTGAATCAAGATGAAGAAAAATGACAGAGGAGTAGTGGACTCACATTCAAAAGGCTCCAGCATGCACAATGATTACAGACCATAAAGTCAGAAGACGTGCCGTGATTAGAAACAACGCAAGCATTTTCACTCTCTTTTATTTATTTTTTTTTCCTCTCCGTGTTTTGTAGAAGGGGCGCCGGCTGTCAATATGCGCGGCAATGATGGTGCGGAAACGCTGCCAGTTCCAATAACGCAGCCCAGAGATCAGCACAATGAAAGGTGACCTTGGCATAATTGAGATTCATCAAGAGAGAAAAATCCCAGGACCGGGCGGCTGGAGTGACAGCACCCCCCACTCGGAAAAAAGCCCACACCATAATAAATACTACTTGCATTTTATGAGGGGGAGGAGGGCAGACAACTGTTGCGAGGCGTGGGACTGAATCTCAATGTCAGTGATTCATTTAGGGCCAACTCACACTAAGCCATTACAGCTTGGCCGCGATTGGATTGGAGGTATGCATTCCAGTTGTTCTCTTTATTTCCATCGTGCAAAGTGGATATTATCATCATGAATAACCGGCTTGAGGAGCCATTGCATTCATTATATGAATCATAAATTGTCTGTTCTTGACCGAGTGTGCCTTGGACTTCACCCCATCCTTTTTTTGCTTTTTTACGCATTCCTGAGTTTAAAAAAAAACAAAAAAACAAATAAAGACACGATCGCTACCCCAGAATCAGCCTTCATAATTAATATGGCATCCTTATTACTTAAAATCATCTCATAAAGAGGTCAGTCAAAATCCAGTTGAGATACGATATTACCTTTTTGTGTAAACTTTGCCAGCCAAGCTTTAATAATGAATAAAATCTGTACTTTAGCAACAACGTCAATAGTAAACATGAAACAGCACATTGAACTCAAGCACCCGGCTTGCCTTTCAAGGTACTTTATACGCAACTGTTCGATAAATAGTGCTGAAACCTTTTGCATTTTGACTATTGCACTTTGAGCTACATGAATAGTTTCATGCCGAGAATGTTTTCATTGAGGGTTTTACGCTTTTGAGATCTAATTGCTATGTAGAACTTGTTTGGGATGGACGGAAATCAAACTTGATTTCAATTGTCTCAAGGACAACTGTTCCGTTTTGTAAGTCCTCTTTTCAAAACACCGTTAGAGTAGTTTTTCATCATGGTTGAGAGTATTTAGTGTAAGGGGTGAAAGCGGCAGCTGGCTCTAAGTGTCGACTGAGTGGCTGACAACAATAGGGAAATGGGAATGGCAGCAATATACAGAAGGAAAAAAAAGAACTCTGAACTAGTTCATTCTTGGAATTGTGAACTTCGTTCAAAAAGTGATTTATGAACTATTAACTGAACTAAATCATTTTAAAATTAGGCAAGATTTGTAAAAAAAAAAAATATATTTTCCCAACACTGTTGGGAATGTATGGCAACGTGTGTCGTCTATTATAGGTGAAAAAATTTCAATTGCATTTTTGAAGAAATTTGGATTAATAATGATTAAAAAAAACTGAAATCACACTAACAGTATGAATTCTGAACACGCAATTAAGTAATACATTTATGATCCACTAGAGGGAGCCTGCATATCACTGGTGGTACATTGCACCACACTTTGACAACCGCTGAGTGAACGTAATGACTTTCAGAAAATGAAGGGACAGTTTAATTATCACCCACATTTTATTGAGTCAACTAAATCTACTGTACCGATCGCTGAGCCGTCCGTCACCTTATTATGGTGAAGGGGTTTGTGTGTGCCACTGATCCTCAGATCAAAGTTGTCCACGGCTTTATGCCCCTGGCAGTTTCACCCATGGCAAACAGACGTAAGCACGGCCAAGCGCAAGCCTGGCGCCTTCTTTCTTTTGGTATTTTCTCACGCGTGCAGACAGATAGGGCTGTTTGCGCCGTTGTGGGCGCGAACACAGCTGACTTGGAGGGTGGTTTGAAAAATACAATAGGTGATGATAATGAATTTATTGAATTGATTGTGAAAATGATTCAGAGGGTTTGATGCAAGCTGCCGTCGAAAAATACAAAATGAGCTAATGAGAACTGAAGAAATATATACCTAGCATTTTTTAATCAGCAGAAGCTACTTTCGTAGTTTTGCGGCTGTCACAAGACAACTATGGAGGTTAAAAAAAAGTGTATTTTGAAAAAGGAGTAAAAAAAAAAATGCAGATTCACGTTTTCAAATGGAGCGAGTTGAGTAAAAAGTCATGAGAAAAATAAACTCCTGTTACCAGAAATATGCAATTAAGTACAACAGCAAAGTAGTTGTACTTTGGTTCGTCACACTACCGACAAGCGGACTCAAGCGCTGTACAGATGGCCTCGTCATGTCCTTCAGCAGAGATCACACAGGCTCATAAAAGACCCTTCCAGTAGCCCCCCCCCCAAAAAAAAAATGATTAACATGGCTTGAATTAAGTGGATGAGATAACCGACTGGAAGCACACAATGACAGCTCTCCATCACGTCAAACGTGAGCAGCAGCGCAACTCTGGGGGGACCAGATGAATAAGAACTGTTGGCACATATTGGGGGTGGATTATTGCGTCCTTTCAGTCCTGCACAATATGCACATTGGGGCTCCCTAGACGTTGACGACAACAATGACCCACATTCTGTTCTGGCAACCCACCTGGGTCGCTCTGATAAAGAGGTTGTGAAAGACGACGCCCGCGCGGCACCTGAAGGCATCGCAGCCAGCTGCTCTGTTCATCAATATTTGCGTCTATGAGAACATCTTTCATGTGTTTTTTTTTCCCCTTGAAATGACGCATGAGGGCACAGATGTAAAACGGTAGCACTGTTCCAGCTGTGGAGTAGTTGGAGGTAAAAATTAACTACCCATGTCCCATAATTCAACAGAAATGAACCCCCACATATTTGCCTTTTGGTATCTGCAAATTTGCATTTATTTATTTTTTTCAATTCAGCTGCTGTTGTTTGGAACTTTGGTGCCGATTGGCAATTAGAAACTTTTATTCGTTATATGTCAAGAGCTCAAGCCTTGCGATGCACAATGAAATGCTATCACACATGGACCTCTGCACCAAAGGCCGTTTAGCGGGCAGCAAAAGATTTACAATATAATTGTTTGGTGCTCCTAATGAAAAGACATCAGAGTGTCAATTAATGCCCCGAAAAATATTGAATTTGTCCAGTTGCTTTTCACTTTGCGCTTATAAAGTATTTCCATCTGCTTCGACAAAATGTGAGGAAAATAATTGGCGGGTGCTTAATTAAAGGTTACAGCTTGACATAATTGTGCATGACAAGACAATTAAAAATCCCTGTTACTCAATCACACTACACATGGAGTAATTGGTGCGTTGGTCCCTTGGAGGACCGGCCAATGCTGTGCCCCGTTCCTGGTGGACGGCTTTTCCCAAAGAACGTAGTCAGCTTGAAGTCCTTCATACATGCATGTGCACATCCAGGCAAGGTTAAACTTCACAGGGGCCCAGAGGGGAAACCTGAGGTACTCCAAATGAGTGCATAAGAACCTGCCAATCATGTCAAGAGATGGTCGCTCTCCAGAGAGGTTTTTGGTGTTTCCAAATGAGGGGACTCCCACTTGGACATTCTTACATTGAAGCAATATGGTCTCGAAGTGATACGTTTAGCTTACTTCACAATGAGGCAACCAACAGACGTACGAATAGCATGTGTGTGACGGGCGGTCCTCAAAAATACCCCAAGAATCAAGATGTACAGCACATTCACCTTCTTTTTCAATTTTAGCTTATTTGAGGGGGCAGTCCTTGTCTAAGGTAAATAAGACACAATACGTCCAGTCCTCTCTACTGCAGGGCCAATGCAAATTACTGCTTTCTTTTAACCAAGACAATGAGGCTAAAAATGTTTAATTTTGTCCATCGCTACTAAAACTACTATGCTCTGTCCGCTCTCACAACACTACTCTGCCACGCCCACTACGACAAGTCCCTGTTCTCTTTTTCTTCAACATGTCTCTAGCGGGATTACTGGATGATCTTAAATTTGCTGCCACCTGATGGCTGTTTTGTTTTAAATAACATTGCAATCACGCCTTACCCTTCAGTCAGAAGCTGCATGAGACCGTCCTAAAAACTCTTGTGTAAAAAATAATAAATAAATAAATTAAAAAAAGAAAACGTAAGACGTACAAATACGTCTTCGGTAGGCAGGTACTACATATTTGAAGACGTATTTTACGGATTAAATGAGTTACGAAACAATATTACGGAAGGATATTTGACTTTTAGAAGAGACCCAGAATCACCAGAAGTCTCCAATTATATTTTTTTAATGTGAATTAATGAAAGAGCACAAAAATCAGAATAGGTGATTTTATCAAACAAATAATGCAAACAAAGAACAAGGGACTTTGTGAAAAGCAAACCGCGACGGGGCACTGAATTTCTCCCTTAAACATGGGGAAAATCATGCGAATGTTTGCGAAAGTAGCAAATGTGTTCTCGTACGGTTCGTTGTTCAAGGTTGCAAATGTTCACCAAACGTTCTCCAGATGTTCGCCATACATTTGGTACTATTTTAAATTTTTAACTTGTTCCAAATATCCTCGTGACGAGAAAAACATTTAAACTGTTGCAGAACATCTAGCCAACGACTGGAGAACGTCTGCGACCTTGAACGAACCTTGACGTGAAAGGGCAAATTGCTACTTTCGCTAACACTCACAGATGCCCCCCCCTCCCAAAAAAAAAAAACTTAAAGGGGGCTTAAAGGGACACTCTTAACCCAACTTTGATTGAATTTTCTGTCCCCGTATTTTTGAGACCAGTCTGTGGAAATGACTATTCAAAGCTAAAACTAACAACACGAAACTTGATAGGCGAACCCTTCAGTTTGTAAATCAACACGTAGTCAGTCATTGTCACAGCCAGACGAGTTCATTCGGTGTCTGAATACTCGGCTAAAGGGAGATGATAACTTCCTTCGTCTGCGTTTTCTGGGTCAACCTTAATCAAACGTCACATTCTGCAGCCCAGTGACAGACTCAGATAGCAGCCATCACTCAGCCCACTTCGCCGCCCCGGCTTCATCCTTCACCTCCTCATCCTAATGGACTGCAGACCCCGATCTTTTCCACAGGTGTAAAACTCTTCAAGGTAGCTTTAATTACCAATCATTTCCTATTCATGGCCAACATATTCGTCACCATTTGGCTCATTGCTGGCAGGCTGAGCGATGAGTTTTGGCCCCTCGACAATAGGCCCGGGTGAAATGGAATTGCACTTCCCAAGGATATAGACGATTGTGGAGGCTTGCATAGTATGCAAAGAATGGACACGTAGGGGCGAGGGAGGCATTTCTTAGCCAGTGTAACTTTGCCTCCCTTCGACTTGTCATCACTTTCACAATTACTCTCAGAGTAATTGCGCTGGGAAGTGTTGATTCATACGCTGCCTTTAAAAGCTCCCCGAGCTATTAATCTTTGCCTGGCTCGTTCCGTAATTATTAAGTTATACGTGTTCATTTAAACTGTCAACACAGCCATCTCCTATAATTGACACATTGTTTGGTCATCTGTGCGTCCCTCTTTTGATTGTTTTGGTCTCGTCACATTTGATTTGGAGAATAAAAATGACATCCAAACATCCTGACAGGAGGGACGCTAAAACTGACTGCCAAATCTCATAAACCCAAGCAAAAATAAGTGAATACAACAGTAGAATCAATGTTAATATATCTCTGACCAGCATGGCAATCGCAAGCCATTTATACGTGCTACGGAGTTTATGTGGTACCACAATCTCGTCATTTATATTTTACTAGAAAAAGTTTTGGATTTTTTAGTAAATGTGTTGGCAAGAAGAAGTATAACTGTCAGCAGAGCAATTTGATGGGATGCTGATTGGATTCTATGACACAGACATGAGACACAGACGTTATGTGCTGGCATGAACTCATTGTTGATGTTTCCCCCCAAAAAATGGGATAGTTATTTCAGTTTTTGACGAATCACCGGGTTGAAAAACATAAGTACGCCCCTTGTGCAATCAAACTGGACATTTGAGGTGTCCTCTATTGAAGTTTTGGAAAAGTTAAAATGGGCGCAAACTTGATCAGCCACAAATGTGAGGAGAACCTTTCCATTCAACAAAAAATTTGTGGAATAGCACAGACTTAAATGCAACATAAGCGTTTCAGCATTGCAATTTAGAAGCTATTGAATGGCTCAAGGGTGGAATTACTTGGAGCCAGTCACAAGAAAGAGTCATGCCGTATCAGTTATGCCAGGCGCTTCAGCTTGGGTTTACAAAAACCTTCTTCCTCAGAATTTTTGGGTAAAGAGCACAATTCATGGTTCCATTATTCACAGAAAATTGTCCAGGTCTGAATTAGCAAAGCAGCCCCAGATCATCACACTAACACTACCATCTTTGATTGTTGGTAAGGTGTTCAAGACACACAGTCACTCAAAAAAAAAGTTCAACTTTGGTCTATTCAGTCCTTATCATAGTCTTCCAAAATCTTGGGAATTATTGAGATGTTTTTTTGCTGTTGTTTTTTGCAGAATTGGCCGCTCAATGACCAGAAAGATCTTGGTACTGTAGATTAGCCACCGGGTGCATTTCCACCTCCAGCGTTGGACCGCATATAGTTGTTCTCTGTCAAGCTCTTCACTATGTCATCCAAACGTAACATTGGTTATAAAAGGAAGCATGCAAACCTGACTTTCGGGTCATTCACAATTATTCTGGACTGTATTGGGTGTTTTTAGGCCATGGAGAAAAAGTGCCTCAATATTATGGATGAACGAGTTTAATGGATGAAACGTCCCCCCGATTAGGCCATTAAATTGAGGTTCCACTGTACAGTGGAGTTAAAAAAAAAATCATTACAAAAGAACTGCAAGCTTTATCGCAGGTCTAACACGACTGTGATATTGGCTGCTACAGGCGGCCTTTGTACGTCTGGATTTGCCTTGAAGGAACAAACAATCTAATCAAAGCTTGTCCCCCTGACGAGTACTGCTAATGAGTCGCTGCGTTGTCGACATTTTTATTTTGTCTTGTGGCTATAATTTTCTAATAATTCCTGATGTCTAATTAAGCGCCATTAAGTGTTAAGGAGACATACACGAACAAGCAATATTGTACGTATCCACGCGGTCTCCGATGAGCCGTATCAACAAGAAAGCCGGCGGTTTCGAGGGAGAATACGTTTGATGATTTGCCACACAAATGCCGTATTGGGAACGTACACAACTCACATTGAAGATCAAGGGAAGAAAATGGTAGCTTGGAGGGGGCAAAACAATGATGAATGGAAAAGAATACACAGTGAGTTGAAGATATCTGCGGATTATCAAGAAAATGCAAAGCAATCACTCTTCCGACTCCATTTCAGCCTATTAGATTGCAGTAGAAAGTAATTTCCGGAAAAGGCGCGACAACAATTGCAAATGTAGAACAAAGCAGAGGAGGATTACTCAAGTCTCACGACTTGTCTTGAATCAGACATTTAGAGACAGTCCAAAAACGCTGTTTGCAACCATAAAAAAGCTCTGCGATTGTGAATATGTTTTTATCGCTAACTAACACAACTACAGACTGTATTACTTGACGTATGACTTGCTTAACGCAATCACTTGACTTTGATTAAATTTAAACAGGACTCAACTTAAAAACGCTGTAAAGTGACAAATGATGTTGTCCAGTAAACTTGCCATCCAACGGAGAAGAGAGAGGTTAACAAGCCCGACAAATTTGAATGAATTAAAAAAATGGCCAAGTATATGAAGTAAAACTCCAAAGTCATAAGAGCGATAGAGCTCACTAGCCACTTGCAGGACTGTGTGGGCATGAGATGGTGAAAAAGAGTTTAATGCAGACCTGTGCAAAGTCTGGCCCAGGGGCCTAATGCGGCCCACCAACTGTGCCTCACAGGCACTACGAAGCCAAAATAAAACGGCTGACTTCTTGTATGTTTTTGGGCATAGGTTCTGGAGACTTTTTGTCTTTTTGAATCCTGCAAGTGCCGGGAATCCTAGTGGATTCCCGCAGGACAGGAGTCAATTTAACCTTTAATCACGAGATTGGGATGGCACAGGTTAAAAAGTTGAAAGGAGCGGGAGAGTCCATGAGGACAAGGGCAGACCCGGAGCATCGGCGGAGGGGCCAATAAATTTTTATTTATTTTATTTATTTTTTCTATTGTTGCTGACCTGCAAAATGGGGGCAGAATGGGAGTCGTTTTCACAAAGACAGGACAGGATTATTATTATTATTATTTTTTTTTTTACTTTGGTCCGGAATGGTACAGGACTTTTTTCCATGGGAGTGAGATGGGAAGGGAGTGAAAATCCACTAGTGTGTCAACCACTCAGGTGTACCATGAAACTGTGCTGCCATGGTCCATTGATAAGCAATGAAAAATAGAACAAAAAAATTAATCCATCTGTCGAATAGTGGTTCCAATTTCTCTGGGATAAGTTTGTTTTTAAACTATATTGCAGCAGTTCAGTTCATAACTGTAAAATGTTCCCAGTCTTTGCACATTATTTTTTTTTAGCATTTATCTTCAAGCATATTTAATTTATTTAGAAACAAATCACAAAATTAACTCATCGGATCTTTAACTTGCTTCCTTATAAGTTAGGACTTGAGAAGGCACATAGGTGCGCTACTCTCATCCATCCATTATCTTAACCGCTTCCCCTCACTAGGGTCGCGGGGGGCGCTAGAGTCTATCCCAGCAATCTGCGGGCAGTATGCGGGGGACACCCTGAACTGGTTGCCAGCCAATTGCAGGGCACACAGAGACAAACAACCATCCGCGCTCACACTCATACCTAGGGGCAATTTTAGAGTGTTCAATCGACCTGCCATGCATGTTTTTGGAATGTGGGAGGAAACCGGAATACCCGGATCAAACCCACGCAAGCACGGGGAGAACATGCAAACTCCACACAGGATGGCCGGAGCCAGGATCGAACCCACGACCGATGCTGCATCTCACTGTGAGGCCATCATGCTAACCAGTCGGCCACCGTGCCGCTCGCTTTACTCTCACCTCTCGTTAAAAAAAAAAGGAAGACCGAACTGAAAAATGGAGTAATAAAAATGAAATGAAAAAAAAAAACCTGCTAAAACATTCATTTTCATCACAGACGGTTCACTGCCCAGCTGCTAGCCATGGTCATGCCATCTTATAAAGTCTTTATTTTGGCATGGAGCCCACAAAAATAACCAACGGCAACACAATGCAATTCCAGTCAATAGCAGATGGGCTTTGTTTAAGCCAGAGGATGCCGAACACCTTCTGCGGCAGCTGCAAAAAAAAAAAAAAAATAGAATTAAAGTGTTCCAACTCCAGGGTCAGTAACACGGCAATTAGCGGAGCACAAAGTCTCTATATCGTATTTCTCTCAGTTTAACCTTTTTGATTGAAACATGTGTGAAATAATGCTAAAACTTCAATGTCTGGATGAAATGAGTTTTTGAAGTTTGAGATCATGCATAGTATGAGATCATACATAGTTATGTGCAATCATTCCAACTCTGAGGATACTGACCATGAAATCATGCCGTCTGTAGATACATACTACACCTTCACATGTATAAACGTATGAGGTACAATAAAGTACCAACCGCTGCGTCGTGACATCTTTGCGCGTTGTGAGCGATCATCCGGCGTGCCACGGGAAATTATTTAATTGCGCAGGTTTAGTTAATGAAATATTATTATCAAAAATAATGAATCTTCATCTTCGGTATCTATGCCATCAATATATAGTGACATGCATAACTGGGGGTGTGCAATTAATTGAAATTCAATGAAGATTATGGCACTCAACAACAACAAATAAATGAAATAAATATATCAGGGAGTGACTGCATGCAGCTTCCTTCCTTGTTGTCCTTTCACGCTGTGCCGCAAGAGAAAAACACACTGCTTGTTGAATGTCGACAAGTGAGGCCGGTAGCTGGCTGTAGATTTAATTATCTGGCGACTGGAGGATGATTTCAGAGAGACTATAGATTCCTCTGAGGTTACTTCTTGTCAACGTTAATACCCAGCAGACATGTGCTCACTTTTTTTTTTTTTTTTTTTTTAGAATTTTTTTGTGCCATGTTGATTTCATTTCATGTCACTGCCATCGAGCGCAATTAGGAAGTTCCCCACTACTGGAACAGCGACTCAGGATTTACGAATGAAGTTGATGTTGCTGTGTTTGACTTCTTAGGATTAACTGTCAAATTACCAACATACACATTTTATTATAATTAAAAATAACTTGCCATTTCAGAGCCCCCCAAAAAAATCTTTTATTCTTGAAGTGTTTCTACCCCATAATAACTGCGAGATCATGTTAAGCATGATGCTTAATGGAAGCTCACATAAACTATGAAATTATTTGTACGGTAATAAGCAATTTAAGGTTTTTATTGTGGCATCATTCTGTCCATATTGTGAGGGAATTGTGTGAAAGTTTTGCATGTGTGCTGTGATATCCAGGGCTAGGCGGTTATGGAAAAAATAAAGTCACAATTATTTTTGATTAATATTGAAATTACGATTAATAAAGACGATTATTAATTTTCAAAAATGTGTATTTATTCAACTAGAAAAACTTTAAATACAACTCGAGAGAACAACTAGAAAATAAATTAGTTAAAGTAAACTAATAATAATTAAAAATGCATGGATTGCATACTTAACATACTCTTACACAAAATATGAGTACCAGAAGAAAGTTGCGATTACCATAACTCATATTTGTATTTTTATACTCTCCGTATGTGTTCCTACAGTGGTTCTGTGTGAATATTTATTATTTGAGCATATCACTCTCAGAACTTCAGAAACTTCTATTAGCCTTTCAATGGGACTTTGCATTGTCTGCTAGCATTAACACTTGCGATTTTTATAAAATGAAGAACACTATTGTCTTGTATTTGAATATATAATGTAATTATTTGTGTTGTGCGATTAGTTTTACGGCAAACTGGAGTGTCACTAAAATTCTTAAAGCACGCTCAAGTAAGGCAGAACTTTAGTCACACGCAGGCTGCCCAAGCAACACGGTATGCTTTTACAACACAGGAAGTGGCAAACATCACACCGCGGCGTTTGAGGCAATTTTTTTTTTTGATTATAATTATTTTATGATAGTGAGAGGCAAAAATTGAAATCAACATTATGATATGATTAATTCACCAGCCTTGGTGTGATCATGATCATTGTGGCTGAGAGAATGCATGCAAAAGTGTGATTGTGGTTACCACGAGATCATGGATAGGCCTCTGTAAAAAGTGGAGGCCACTTTATGAGTCATCCCCTTTTTTTTTTTTAGACCTCATAACGCAGGGGCAGTTGCTGTAATTGCGTCAGTATTTTTGACCGGAGCTCTCCAGGCCCCTTCAAGATGCAGATTTAGCACTGGAGGAAGAGTCGTGTGCCCCATTAAAAAAGGCACAACATGTTCATAAGACGACATTCACACAGCCAGTGAACTCCCCAAGTTACATTCCTACCCCGTCTCTCTCCCCCGCACACAGCAGGCCTTCCCCGGATCTATTTCTTATTAGAATTCAACCCAGAAATCATGTCGGACCAGCGTGCTCCTGCAGTTCCAGACTCTATTAAATGCCTCATTCAATTTTATAATTTAGTTTCTTTATTTGACATTAATGACTTTCACCAAAAAAAAAAAAAAGCCTGTGGAATTATTAGTTCAAAAAAAGAGAGACAGAGCGAGAGAGAGAATATGAAATTAGACATCTGAACATTGGGATTCACAGTTTAACCTCAAAGAGTTTACGGAAGGGATCAACTCCTTGAACTTGCCCTCGCTTCCTTTTGATGCCGCACCGGAGCTGCTTTTGCCCTTACTTTAGGGGGTTGATTTTTGTCTTGATTACTTGGCATGATGTAAAGCTTGCGTTATTCTCTGCACACTTAGCCACATGAGGTTCACAGCTAGCATGAGATTTTCACTGTGGTACCACTGTTTGCACGGGATCACAGTATGCACGTATAGTACGGATGACCTTTCCTCTTGCTATGACCTTCCGTATCTTTGGCACTCTTTGGCACACTTACTAGTGGAATCCAATTAAAACCGTGAAGGCTCATATTGTTACATGGGCTGGGCAAAGTCGAGACAAACAACCATCTGCGCTCACATTGACACCAAGGGAGTCAGTTTTTTTTTTGGTGATGAGATTTACGGCAAATTGGCACGCCTTCTTTTGGAGCGCGGCTTGTTATTGTTTTCTGAGGTAATATTGCTCGAATTGTCAGTTGTCTAAAAAATGGAAAGCGATTCTTACGAAAATGCAAAAACTCTTGTCCACTTTAACCTGACAAAGTATCAAAGCATTCTGCACAATAGTTTGGATTTGACATTAAACGTGAGCTCATGTGATCACCTCCACAAAATAAAAAAATAAAAAACGTGCCAATCGATACTCCACTGAAGCTGAAGCGGACTAGAGCATGAATGCGCACACGAACCCCGACTGGTTATATTTCAGACATTTAGCTAAGCTAAAGTCGTGTCACTCTCAGGAGGCTGACGGGCAGCAGACCGCAATGCAAGTCCAATGATTTCCAACGGAGAGTTTGAAATGGTGCGAGCGGACGGGAGCGCGGCCATATTCCTCATTAAAAATAGCCGTTTTTCAAGTCTTCACTTATTTGCTAATTTCTCCAACATGAATGGATAAAAAAAAAAAAAAAAAAAAGATAACTAATTTCAGTTTCCTGATCAGAAAATGTAATAACTGAGCTTGTTAGTGAAAAATAGGCCATCTTGGCTGGATCGATACTTTAAGGTCGTGACAGGTTCATTCAAATGTAAGTAAAATGACAACAAAAAAAGAACTGCATCATTGACTCATAATCACTGACAAGTAAGTAAAAACTGTCATCTTGCTTTTGGAAATCAAACCTACAAATGCAATTTCCATCCTGACTCTGATTTGTGTGACACCATCTAAAATGTGTTCATAGCTCAGCACATCATAAAATAAAAAGGACTGCAGCGGATAAAGCCTTTTTTTTTTTTAGTATATATAACGTCTGGGAACATTACAAGCATTTTTCCAACAAATTCCTGTGAATAGTGCATGAACGAAGAGCTACTGCAGCAGATTCTTAGTCCAAATTGATCCGTTGCTCTGCGTGAAGCCTGTGAGGAACACCAGGCATCAATATTGTATTCAGCGGGACACAATATGATTTACCACTCCACGTTTCAAACTCTCAGGGTCGTTTTCGACTGGAGAACTTGTGGAGGAGTGCCCCTGACAAGAGTTTCTGAAGGGTAAATCTAAAGGGTAAATCATTCCAAATAAATGTTTCCTCCGGTTGCCGGGAGACTATTAACCATGACGTATGTGCCGCCGCCGCCGCCGCCACCGAGCACGACGCCCTTCGGCTGAGTTATCGTGACCATCTAAATGTATATTACGTGATGATCGGGCCTCGTTCCAGTTATTTGTTCTCTCCTTTCGTATCTCAGTGTACTCACATGTCACCGCCGCGGCTAACGGGTGGGGGGGGGGAAGCCCGAGGCGAGGTAGCCCCCTCGCAGCCACCCCGGATCACTCTAAATGGCGGTGATGATAAAGCTGTTGCCCGCCAGCCAGACAGGATACTCACTCTCTACTCGGATCCTATTATGTGCCTTTTCATGTTTACCATTTTACTGTGAGGTGACTGAACCTTAAAAGTCTTCATCATCTCTTCCAGATAGTTTCTTATTGCCTTGAAGAGAAGATTGACGTCTGGAAAAAAGAAAAATATCTGACCCTTAATAGTCAGTGAGCTTGGCAAATCAGTGCCTTTTTTCACATCCACTACTTTGCTCCGCAGGTACTAAACGGGTCTCCTGACTTCATCAACCCTTCCAATTATGTAGCTTTTTAACGACCTCCAGGTTTGTGTGAGGTGACTGAACAGGCCTTTTAAGCCCTCATCATCAACGGCAGGCATGTTTTTCCGGACGACCTGGTTTAACGGGTTGCCTGATGTCGACCGATAAAATTGAGGCGTGTCAGAAAAACAAACACATTAACAAGCACAACAGCCAATAATTGGTATCATGTTTTTGAAAGACTTTTGCGTTGATCAATTCTTCCCACCTTGATGGGAAGCCTGATATAAAGACGCACAAAGTACCAGAATCAGACATAACCTTTTTCACACTCGAGGACGATCATACTTGTTATCAGGTCCTCCATTTTATTCCGCAGTGACTGAACAGGAGACGGGGTTTCATCAACCAAGCACATTCTTTCTGCCTTGATGTATCATCCCTCTTGTCGAATAAATCTTTTTCATCATTTAGGCGTTTTCACCTACTCCACTGCACTCTACACTTGGACACTCGCCTAAAAACTTCATCCGGAAGGAAAAACCTGCCTGAATGGGTGTCCTAACAATGCTTTGCACCACTCCAGGAAATAACAACAAAAGCGGAATGAACCTTTTTCCATCTATTGTCTGCGCGCAGCGGCCTAAACAAAAGATGCCGGCATTCCCGGACTATGCCGCGCAAAACCAATGGGAGCGTCTTCGCTAAAATGTGAAACTAATCCTGAAGTCGAGAGATTAAAAAAGCGAAGTCGCGCTCGACGGCGTCAGAAAAGCCGGTCGGCATTTGACTTTTTTTTCGACGGGCGCGGGGCGGCATGCAAACGAGGCTCACTTGAGTAATCCAAACGAGAAACAGATCATCGAAAAGCATCGAGCAGGTGCATTAATATTCAATTAGGCGTAGCTTATGTAAAATCGCACAAGTGGAGGGGAACTCAAAGAAACGGCGAGGTAGAGGAATTAGTGTCACAGACATGCAGCAGGTCATGTTAGCGCCATATTAGCGTTAGCCACTTAAAGACATGTAAACCGGACACTCCATTTTAGGACTAATTTCACTTTTAAATATGTTTTAGTGTTGGACCTTGTTTTCGGTTTTTAATAGGCCTGTATGATATGAGGTTTGAACATTGCGATTGCGATGTGTGCATGCGCAATAGTTTTTTTTTTTTTTTAGAACACGGAAACTTTTCGTTTGTTTCATAAAAGCAGCACTCTACACTATGCTCGACATTGCAGAGACTACACAGACCGTCTTGCTCACGCCCCCTGCTCAATTTTTTTTTTTCTAGTTTCAATATCGCAATGTACATCGCAGCCTTCATTTTTTTCCAATATCATACAGCCCTAGTTTTTTAATATACCTTATTTTAGGAACTCAAGCTTCACACTTGACACATTTTGGCTATTCACAGGGCGACCTTCCAAAAGCAGCGGTCAACAGTGTATATTTTTTAAATTAACCTCATTAGAACAAGATATAACATATTTAAAATTAATAAAGAATTGCATTACATTTACTAATATTGATAATGATACTATTTCTAATAGTGATAATAACATTAATATCCATGTTGTGTGTTGAGACGCTTTGGCGGTTAAAGCAGAGGTGAGGACCTGGTCCAGATGTGGCGCTAGCTGGCCCGGCCTGGCAGCGCTTGACGGCGCATGCTAATGTGCACCTGCGGTGTCTATGCCGACTAAATAAATAGACGTCTTGTTATCTGCTCACACCGGAGTCGTCTGCCCTCTTTAACCCACTGCCGCTGCTTCCCTGCGGGACACAATCATGGCATCTTTGCGCAACATTACGGAGGCCCAGATATTGCCTGAAGGGAAAAAAAAAAGCAAAAAAAACAATTGTGGCTAAAATATAAAGTGCATAAACAATTTCTTGCTAGGGAATAAAGATTAGAATTGGTGGCCTAAAAATATTTAATTCTGGCCACGATGTCCAGACCCAAATTACAAATGTGTGCCCCAGTTGGGACGCTGGGTAAAGCATACATAAGTCGATGATTTGCAAACCCTTTTCAACCAATATTAAATTGAATACACTACAAAGACAAGATGTTTAACGTTCCTTTTTTTTTTTTGCATGAGTTTTTACAATTTAATAGGATCTGCTGCCGACCACAACTCACTCGCTGACACTTACGCACAAGATCAGTGATGTCACAAAGCCACTTGGCTAAGACACAGACGCTACAATATCATTGAGTGAGTATCACAGAGGCAGCTTCAAAGATGATGTTTGGAATCTGAAAGATAAGAGACAACATCTACGACAACGACCTTCAACTGACACAATTGTTGCGAGTAAGCTAGGTTAGCTTCACGATTTAGCCTACAACATATGTAGGCTTTTGGCTATTCTTCTGAAAAGTTTCAGTCTACCTATCGAGAACATTTTGGTAGTGTCACAGGTCATAGGTCGTGGGTTCGAAACTGGGCCCGGGCCTTTCTGTGAGCCGCTTGCATATGCTCCCCATGCTTGAGTAGGTTTTATGACTTGCTTAATCAAGACTTTGGATTTCGACTTTTGACTTAGTAATTTTGGACGACTCACTTACGACTTGTACACGTATGAGTGACAACAACCTAGCTAAATTTTTACATAGTTTTTTCTCGAGCACATCAGGTTTTCATAATAATAATAATAGTATTATGTAGTAAAGTAATATACTTAGTAATATTTATGAATTAAGAGAATTCAGCAACAGGTGGATTTTTTTATTTTTTTGCATAGTCCAAATCCATGTTGCACACGCTTTTATAGAGAAAAATGCAGACATTAGCGTCAAAATAAGTATTTAAGTACACGTAAAGTCATCTCTGGTTAAAATCTGCTGCTGACCAGTGTCATTATTTACTTTCTACAAATTTGCATTGTGTGCACACAATATTTATCTATATTGTGACCACAATTACTGTTGTCCCCCCCCTCATGCCATGTCTGGGACTATGTACTGAATGATACGGAACACAAAACGAAAAGAGCAGCCCTGGAAGATTTGTCTTTGCAAACACGTCCGCATAATGGTGGGAAATGCGTCCGAGTTTCTCTCCCACAATTGTGTCTTTTCCTCCAAATCCTCTTCAGAAATAACATTATCTTCAAACAAACATTTCACTTTTAATCATTGCAATTTTCTAACCCCTCTACAATTCAACCCAGGCCTGTTTGAAGCTGTTCTTTTTTTCCCTGTGTGCTGTTCTGCTGGGATTCACTCCCGTGTGGCCTCTCTGCTCACGCCAAAGCTTCCCCCCCTCTTCAAACTCGGCTTTTGAGTCGAGATGGAGGGGAGAAGGGAGGGGTGGAAAAAAGAGGGGGAAAGTCTCGGAGGAAAATAGGTGGTGAACTGATGAACAATTCGCCGGTGCATAGCTGACAGGAATAGCAGATTTTATCACCTTGTCTGCTCTCAGGAAACACAGCGCCGTGATTTCTCACTGGACGGCCTCGTGTCAATCAAACACTCTCACACACTCGACGGTAACGTTGATGTGCGCAATGATGACCTGACGAGGAAGCTCTATGGGGACAACAGCCTTTCAAAAACTTTTTTTCAGATGTGCTGATCTTGTTTTTGAGACACTGTAAAGAGGCAGCCTTTCAAAAGTAGACACGCTTCTTCTTCAACTGCATTTCAAGTGAACCAAACCCTCATATTGATGCTTTGCTCAAGTCACTCTTATGTCAAATGATATTTTTCCATGGAAATGAATGCAAATTCCATTCAGTTGCAGCCCTCCAAAACACCAACAACTAATTTTGTAAGATCTTTTGTGAATATAAGAAAAATACACTTTACAGTGTAATACCAAATTTAAATAGAATGGAAACAGTTTTGATTTCATGCTTTAATTTAATTTATGCCGTGCTTCTCCTTCTTGTGTGTGTGCCCTGGCCACTGGGGGCAGTATAATACATACTGTACATACAGTATATACATACAAAAAAAATTAAACAGAGCTGGGCAATTTAAAAACATTTTGCCAGTCGACCATTCGTCATTGTCTTGGGCACCGAACGACCCGTCATTATTTCAAGCCGGACCGATATTTATTCATCAGCCCGTCCTGTTATTGTAACTGTTCTTCCTTCATCTAAAAAAAAAAAAAAAAAAAAAAAAAAAAAACAAACAAAAAAAAAAACTCTTGTTTCTAAATGCTTGTCATTGTTCTTCTTAGTTCAATGGTAGATCACAGCTTTTTTGTGCATACCGCCACCTACTGTTCATGAAGCGTAACGTGATTCCATATATAGTCACTGGAAGCCATCCTGTTTGTATTCAGCCCGGCAAACAAAGAAATAAACAGAATGACCAGGAACTGACTTTCAACTCAAACTTACTATAATATGATTTCTCCTCTCAGCAGTTATTCATAATCATTTCGCTTGCAAAATAGAAACAAAGACGACCAAAAATTATTCATTGATGCAATGGGGGGACTCAAGCAAAGAGTGTAAATAAACTCCTTGATCTAACCACCCTACTTCAAGTTCATGTCTGGCATTGGAAAAAAATGACAAGTTCTAATGTCCATGTTTGACAAGCATGTGGCATTACATGTCTGCTTCTGTTTCCATATTCACAAATTAGAGAAGCGAGCGGAGGGCGGGGGGATATGTTGCTACTGCCCGTGACAGACAGGGACTCTTAGACAAGAAGGGAAACGGCGCTGAAGGCAGCGCAACTATAACACGAAACGGCGCCACCTTTGTAGTTTTGATTTATGGACGTGCCGCCGCTATTCTTTGTTCACGGCACTCTGCGCCGATAAGGCAACCCAACAATGCCCCGATTAGAGCGCGATTGGACACCGACGTGAAGCGTTTCAAATCTCCTCAGTGGCTGTAATTCCACTCCCGTGCACTTACAACAGAGCCTTGATAATGTTATTGCTGCCGGTTCGTGACCAAGCCAGATAAGAGAAATAGGTTTCTTTAAGCTCCACACAGGCTTAACCTATGACTCTACTTATATAGCAAGCCCGTGGACCCGCGCAACCCTGTTAGCGTTAGCATTGTGCGTCACCTCAGTGCGCGACGTGAGCAGATTTAATGCCTCCAAATGGCCAATTATGTGGTGGAGTGCTGAAAATATGTTCTTTACTATGAGAAAGACTTTCATCCGTGGGAAGGAGGTCGGGAAATTGCACCGAGAAAGATGCACATAATGCATCACACAAAGTCTTCTGACTAACAGAGCTGCTTCGGTTATACTTGTATTTAACATTGAGCCACGTGGGGATCATAAATGTACAATTGTACTGGAAAACAGAAAAAAAACAAAAAAAAAGGAGGGGTTGGACAGACCAGACGCACGCAATGCTGTCTGCAAGGTTTTCAGACCAACGTGGAAGCAGCTGCCACACTTGCACTAGAAGTAAATGGGAGCCATCTTCAGTTTACAAACAAACAATTGTTTCGTGAAACTAGAAAACAAATGCATGTCTATTTTGCAAGAAAAGTGTTGGCTCGCCGTTCCGTGGAAAGGAGCGCACAACGTCATCTGACTGGCAGCTGCTGTCACTTTAGCACTAAGCAGGAGTTGCCTCATTACCAAAAACGTACAATTGTTTATACTTGCACTCGAAACCAATAAGTGGAAGGAATAATAAAGAGCAGACACACAGAATGCAGGATGGAAGATCTTTTAACATGGCAACTGCTGTCAACGCTTCAATTGAACCCATTTGTGATCATAAGCACTAATTGTGTACAGTTTTGGTGGAAAACACCACAAGTTGTCCTTGAGGTTGGACAGAGTAGAAGTGTCTCCCCCATGGGATCAAAAACATGCCATTTGTACAGTAAGAAAGACATCTAATCACATGCAGCAGACTGTTTTGCTATATTTCAATGACAGATGATCGAAATGACTTAAATGCAGGAATAATATTATTTACAGAAGTGAGCCACACCGCCAGCTTGACGTTTCATAGCAAATGTGAAGATTGCATTCTTGTCACTGTCTTACATTCCCAGGCGTCACATTTCGCAATAATGACACAATGTCTTGCCATGGTTCAAGATGACAGATTGTGTGCAAAGATCACAGCTTTGTTGCAGCACGCACGCACACACACACACACACAGACAGCATGACTTTTATTTAGAGACAATAGGATGGTCGTGGATGCGTGGTTGTGGGGAGGTTTAACACGGGGGTTGTAAAGTGCGCACCTCCCATTGCAGATGTTCAATTGCCTTCAGCCCCCTTAGCTCCTTCCGACCGTAAATTCCGACATCCCTCCGCAACCAAGTCGACTCAAGCAGCTGCTGCAACTCTTAACTAAGACTCATCCGCACGACAATAACAGTGTTCATTCTACTTTGCAACAATTCATTTCTGACAGTAGAGGGAGCCTACGGATTTAGACATTCAAACGCTCTCAAAATTGGGCTCTGTGTTTTAGGTCAAGGCAAAATGAAGCTACAAATTTGCCTCATGAACCAGTTGTATTTTTGATGGCACTTTCTGTTTAACAACGTGCTTAATGTACACTTTATACCCCTTTATTTAAACAAGTGCCATCTAGCTGAGTAAAAAAAAAAAATACAACTGGTTCATGAAGCGCATTTAAAGCTTTTTTTCCATCTCTACAAGAAACACAACATTAAATCCACACAATAAGTTTATCTTCAAAGCACTCCGTGATAAAGGCTAAAAATTGCCAAAAACAATGTCCTCAAAACTAAATTGCATTTTTTTGTAGAAATGTGTAGATCATTGTGAAACTGGCTTTGCGGCCTTAATTATCGAATATTTCAAAAACGTGCCACGTTATCAGGGTTTTTTGTATTAGCACAAAGGATCAAATTTGTTTTCTGTGCTACGCCCACTTACAATCATGCAAACAAAAACATCTGCCTCGAATGCATTCTACGTTCTAATTTGTTCGCAGTCAAAAACATCTGTCAAACAACGTCAGTTATGCTCTACCGACCTAAACGTTGAAATATGCTTGCAATTGAAAGTATCTCGAAGAGGAGTTCATCTTGAAAGAGGAAATAAGGAGAATGGCAGATTCAAACCAAAATGGTTGATTACTTGGGACTTTTTGGACCACGGCTTTTTGAGACTTTTTTTGTGGGTCCACACATGATACGCATGCCAACCGAATTTTATTTTTGCCAAGTAAAGCTGGTTTCAAGGGCTAAATCTTTTGCGAAAAAGTGTTTCACTAAGAGAGCAGTAGAAAGCAAAACACAAAGAATAAATCAGCTATTTGCCAAAACGTTTTCGAATGAGGTGCCGGCACCCCTCTGCCACCTTTGCGGAAAGTACTCAGCATCAAGTTAGCAAGTTGACAAAGAAGAAGTGGTTGAAGTTGATATGGACTTGTCTAAAAGTTGGCTGAACAAATGATGATAGACCTGCGTGAGTGAGCGAGTCACAGGGCTGAAGGTTAAATACGATCAGCGGTATTGAATGTGACAAATCAACATTAGGATCCATCTCGGGATATTAAACATTTGAAATTGGACTAATCAGGCGGCGATGGCGGAGACGAGCACGAGATGGATGGTGCCGCTCGGCAGTCGCAAAAAACACGTCTGATGAGACTAAATGGCAGAAGCCTTTGACACAAATGTGAAGCAAACCGTGATTGTTGGAGTGCTCTCACACTCCTAATAATTGTGCATGAGGAAAAAAAAGTCATAGAAGTCTAAGTCCAAGGGAAATTCATATTTTACATATAAAAAAATGGAAAACTGAATCTAGCATTGATACACATGCCCTTATTTTTGGATATCGATATGAACAAATATTTATGCTAGCGACTAACTAGCTCTTTGTAATGAGAACAATCTGATTCTCTCACTCTTATTGTTACAATTTTAGGATTCAAGTAAATTGATTGATTTATTGATTATGTATACTTATATTACTATTTTTAAAATGTTATCATTTATTTTTATTTAGCACGTATATGCATCTTTTGAAAAAAAAAAAAAAAAGAATTTTTTGGCCAATTAGTCAATGGTCTATGCAATCCATATTTTGCATTTTAGATGCGTTTATTCATAGCAACATTCTTATTAAGTCTACTGAATGTATCGAGTTTCACAGAGTTGACAGCACAAAGTTTGCGTGTTGTTTTTTTTTTTTTTCCCTTTTCCGTATATTCGTCAGTGCTTTCCCGGTTGTTTTGGGAGTCTGTGTACGAGACGGCGACGACAATGATGATTTATCCCAGACAGCTGCACGCTTGACAGGTCATCATTAGTGCAATGATTCCTCAGGTTGCTATATTCCCTCTTGGCCAAGACAAACGGCACACAATCATAATTGACGGTATGAACAAAAGTTCATCCCCCCCCCCCAAAAAAAAAAGTGGACAGGAGGAATGTGTGATGATTACGAACGCGGTATAAAAAATTACGGGGAAGATGAATATGTCAAGTAGTGTCCTCAAACAACGTGGTTAATGAACCTGCAACGGGCCGAGGGTGCAATAGAGAAGATGAATGCTGTTTATCTGCGATTATGGCACATTCACACCGCCATCTCATTTAAGACGGCAATAAGCAAGACAGAGGGGGGCGACTCCGAGTGATAAGCAGACCCGAGAAACACTTTAGACAGAAGCCTTTTGGTGTCATTTTCTTTTTGAATTGTCCCAGAGAGTTGCTTGGAAACACTTTCAGAGTTAAACAACCGTGCGGTCCAAAAGGGGAATTGTATAGCAAGAAGAGGAGGTATTAAGGTCTGCTCTCCGGGGGAATGGCCAGTGGCAGCTCGAGGGCCTAAGCCTTTAAAATAGGATGAGAATAATGACCAGTCAAAGTGATCCCTGATATCTGCTTGACTGACACCTTCACTGAGGTCTGACCAAGTTCAAGCTGGCGTCTGTTCTGAAAAATCATGACTCTCGGTAGAACTTGAATTGCCTACTGGGGATTCAAATTGCTTTAATCATCCACTATTTAGTGGTAAACAATTGAACTTAATTGCCAACCATCGCCAACAATCGATGACGTAGGCAGAAAAACAAACAAAAACAGAATTTTGCATCGCCCACCTGTCCTTGGATATGTCCGGGTCGATTTTCGTATCATGGGTTTACGGGTGCGAGAGAGAGGTCTATGGGTGCTACATTTGGGGGCCTGGGGGGGCTCATTCGGAGCTCTGCATCAACCGATTGGTGGCGGGGTGTTGGAATACTTACCAAACCCAAAATAAATGGGCGCAAGGACGTCTTCGAGTAAACCAAATCTGATGAACGTTATTTAAATGATGCGTCACGACCCAGGAGAAAAGGATTGTAATTATCAAATCTCAACATTTGCTAACCGCTGTTTCTGAGGGAGGACAACCTATTTTGATAGAGCAGTTCCTCAACATACATGTTGACAGTATTCATGTTTCTGGAGTGAACCAGCCCTCAGCAGTGAGTACAAAATGTGATTCCACTTTCTAGAAACCTTCTCACAGTTAAATAAAGCAACTAGTAAATCTAGTTAGTTAATACAGTAATGACAATGTCCTGACTCCAATGAAGTCCACTCATTTATGTTGAGTGGGGATAAACATAAAAATGATCAAATAATAAACAGAATAAGAGTACATTAGCGGCATGGTGCGTGACTAGTTAGCACGTCCGCCTGGACGAATACAAGATATCAAGTCCTCTCACTCCCTCTCTACTATCAACCAAAAGGCGGATTACTAAGCAATGGGTTTTATATCTAATAAGACATATTGCTTCATGGATCCAACTCAAATCATTCGACAAGACCTTTGGTGCTCACACATATGGCTTCTGTTTGCCAAAAACAATTTCTATGAGGCTGCCGGTCAGTCCGTCTGTACACACACACACACACACACGCCAGTTAGCTAGACAATCGCAGCACTATAGGCTCTAATATTAACACCTACACATTGCATCAGCTTGTTTCTGTCATCCCAATCAAAAAAAGAACATTGGCAGGTTCACTGCCTTATCGCCTGTAAAGCTTCCTAGCTTGAATAACTTAAGCTAATTCCTCCCTAGCAACTTGATTGAATGATAAATGCAGCCAAAAAAAAAGTAATGATAATGTGTTGGTTATTGAGTAGAAGTTAAAAAATGAACCTAGTCTGAATTTTGTTTGGTAAAATGCGCAGTCATCCTGCAAAACTTTGCATATTTGATATTTATGGAACGACTGAACTTTCAGTTTTAAGGGCTTCAACTTGCTAACTGTGACACATCTTCTGTTTGCAGTATATTTCAGTATTTTTTATTTATTTTTTTGTTTGGGCACGCCATGTTCCCTCTCTGAACTGTGGCTTCTCCTGCAATGCCAGCAGAAGTCGGTTGTTTGGCTTCATTTTCACGACCGTCTTTTCCTTGCCAGCTTGCGGCGCTCATCTCCAGCCAACACTGGATCAAGGAGGAGAACGGAAATGATTATCCTAGGTTCAGAGAGCCGTTGGCAAGCTGTCATGTGAACTTTAGTGTCCATCACCTGGGAAAAAGTATGTATTGTTGTACTTTTAGGGCTGTATCGTAAAGGTTCTGCTTCAATACGTTTGACTTTTACAACTTGAGAATACATCAGCGCATTTTCGTTCAGTACATTGTGTGAACTTTTACCTGTCTTTAGAAAACAAAGACCAAGTCTGAAATCTAGGGGTGCTGAAATTCAGCAATCATATCAAATAAATCACTAGTACCGGCTGAAAACATATCCAGACTAAATGGTTGGTTGTTCCAAGCAGACCATGACCTTGCCTATCGGGAAACAAATGGTCTCATGTGTGCCTTTATGCTGCGTATGCCTGCCATTTTATTTTTTCACTTAAAGTTAGCGAAGGGCGATATCACGGATTTCGTACACCAATAGTCTACTTTGTGAAATATAGGCTTGTACGACAAGTGAAAAGGACATTTTCAAGGAAGATTACTAGTAGCTCCCATCATTTTTTTTTTCATTATTATAGCTTGCCAATACGATTTGATAGTACATATTTTTAAAGGGACAAAAGGTATGATTGCTTTAGCGACCTATCTACCGTGTAAACGAATGCAGTGCAGCTCCACCTCTGGCTTGCAGATGTCAAGGCCAGGGGCGTGTTGGCCTTCGGGAAAATGTCGGGATTTTCCCAAAAGGCCAGAATATGTCCAGCCTGGTCGAAACGCCACCCCGTCGAACATTAACTTTCGTTGCACGCATCATTCAAAAGAAAATGAAAAGCTCTATCAGATCAGGTCTGAATGAAAACTTTTTTTTTCTTAGATGAACTAACGGCAAACATATTGGATGTTGCCCAATGGGAAACTTTGTGTTCATCTCCAACCATAGGTTTCTGCTTTATTTTAATTTCTCCACTCCATACTTTCCCCTTTTGTCGAGTATGGAACGAAATATTACCACTCACACTCAACTTAATCTTTCATTCTTCATTCAAGATCATAACTGGATTCTATCAATTAATCTCTGAGGTGTCATATTAAAAATGCTGCCTGTAGTCAATGCTTCATCCTGACAGAATCACCTTTTAGCAGCAGAACATTTCACTCTGGTGTGAACAGAGCTGGTTATTGCCAGCGGCGCGTACGCTGACCATCTGCACAGTGAGGGCAGTAAATGTATAATAATGTGATCTGTACATGATAATCGCCGTGACACCAAGATCCCCGCCAGACCTTGAATTACGGCCATTTCACATCAACACGCAGCCCTCAGAGTAGAGCACAAGAAGGTCAGCGGGTGAATATATGAATCTCATTAGCATGCCTAACAGAACGGCTTTATTAACAGCTTATGGAATACAAATCTTTAGAAGTGTACGGCGCATATGGTGGTGGACAGAACTCTGGACTATTTATATCTCAGGTTGTCCAAGTCTGCTCATGTCATCCACGCCAGTATAAGCACACGGGTGCTATTTCATTGGAACATCATATGCTAAGAATTTCCCCAAACATAAATAAGTTAAAAAAAAAAAAAGCTATAGGATGACTACTCTAAGGTACCCAAGGATGCTTCTTGCGGAAGGTCAAACATGACTAGAACATTAATGAAAGCTGGGATCGTTCAGCTTCTCGGATACCGGCCTCTGACTCGTTCCCATCTAGATGAATTTTCAAAGAGGAGTCAACGTGAAACCTTGGAATTTGGCCTCTTGAAACCAAAAAGGAAGGATGACTTCCTGTTCAATTTCGGCCGTGGGTCCTTGAGAGGCTTCATAGACATGACTTGTGTCGATCGGTGAGACTTATTTTTCCAAACTTTCCAGGGGGCACAACCAAACATATATTCTGTAGGCACGTTTGGGATTAAATTAGTGTCAATCAGTGAAACTGGTTTTGGGGGGCTGTTTAAAGTTGCCAGCGGATGCTACTGAGTAACATTTGGGGAGTTAATCTTCAAGGTCTTTATTACGAAAAAGCTTTGTAAATTGTTGTCACCCAAATGTCCACGATACTTGCCTCTAATTGTAGATTGAAGTACGAGAACTGCAACTCATCCAGTATGGACACTTCGAAACAAGTTTGAGTCCAGGTTTTGAGTCCCCTTTCTTGCAAAGTGTGTTGTTTTAGTAATTTTAGTAAGCCATCATTTATACTTTGAATCATGAAACGCGCTGAGTTACCTTTCGTCATGATCTGTGAAATATGTATTACAGGATATATTTAAGTCACCAGGAGTAGCTACTATTTACATGTTTGCCAGCAACAAAACTTTGAGCACACCCACATTAGATTGCATGGACAAAAACACCTCATACCTGCTTCAGATTAATGCTCATTTGGATACATTTAGCAGGAGTTTGTCCAAAACGCCCGACTTCCAGTTCAATTAATCAGGACATGGTTCCTTGAAACTTTTTGGTGCTCTGTTTTTGAAATGTCCATATGATTTCCTGTTAAATTGTGAAAGTGTTGTCGGGCGCTTTTTTTATTTTTATTTTTTATTATTATTATTTTTATTATTATTAGTATTTATTTCTTTGTTTTTTTTTTTATAAACTTCCGCAGGACCTGACTGAATAGGACCCAATACCCAACCAGCACAAGCAACAGAAGTATCAGATTCAGGTATAGAGTAATTGGACCTCACAATATCAACCTTTGACTCATGGGAATCTTCATGATGATCAGTTTGACTCTCATTATCTCAGCAGAAAACAAGCGCGGCCATTAGCCTTTCATTCTTGCCATCGACATCAACAGGCAACAACATGCACTTGAATTATTGACGTTAAGCCCCACCGTTGCAGAGGGAGCATGAGATAGAACACTCGCTTGCTCTGAATAACCGAGGAGCTGCGAGAGAGGCTGGCGGCAGCAGCGCAGTCCAAGTGCATTGACCTGCAAATAAACAAGCGCACTTGTGGTTACGTGGACCTACCACCCGCCCCCACTGCCCCCCCGCCCACCTCCATACTACCGCCAGCTGAATGTGTTTCCTTTATATGTCAGATTTCATAGCTGGCGCAGGTTGCGTTTTGTCTTGACTGCGGCGATCACACAAGCGGCGGTCCTTGATACGGGTGCGCACAGGTTGACCTTGGGTGGTTTGGAGAGAGTGGAAAATGTAAACCTAACTTTCAGACGGCAGGATCCTACGGGCTCGCTCATAAAATATTTATGACAAACATGTCAAAACTGGTACGGCAGAGATTTCTGAGCGAGACAGACAAATGAGCAGATTTGCTTGACGTTGCATCATGGGTGTGATACTTTTTTAACATTATCAAATCAGTAGAAAGAACGGCTATGGGGGCGCGGGGTCTAGACACGACGTGGCCGCCATGCCAAAGCCCTTCTTTGCTTGAGGCCTGTTTGTGGAGAATCCTATGATATGCCAGAAAATACAACTTATTTGTGACAAACACAAGGAAACACCAAGAGCTGTCGGATATCTTGTAAGAAACTTCATGGTATGCATCAGGCAAGGTCTGTTGTTGAACATCGAAACACTTTACGGTCACACACGCAAGTGTTTTGAGTTACTCGGAATAGGATTTGCTAAAAAAAAAAAAAAACACAAGCCACATGTTGCTTCACCATATCTTGTGAAAAAGACATGAAGCAGACTGTTGTGGTAAATTCATTATGCGCAGAAATTCTCAAGTGTCCAATTTCCACGTTGTTCCTATCATTCAGAGGTGTAACTTTCTCGCTTCACTAAAACAATATGTCTCATTCCAAGTATCTGTAAACAAGTTTATGTTTGTAATCGCAAGGCAAAAGTGGCTTTGAGGACCAACAGCTGCAGTGTTAGTCCCAAGACCTCGTGAAATAATTGACAAAAAGAACTTGTTGTTTTTCATGATTAATTGCAGTGCAACCTCAATTTACAGGCTAAATGGGGAAGGAGTTGTCCGTTACAGCTATCTGTCTGCTACATCAAAGTACTTTTTTTTGTATCATGGCCTATAATACACCAAATGCAATTACATTTTTTGGAGCCTAAGAATATCCCGTACAGTAGACAGTTATTCATGATTGTAAATAAATACTTAGTAAAAATTGACCTTGTTGGTTCCTGGGGGCACGATAATGCCGTGTGCATGGTCATGTCCATGGGTTAAAATGTTCACTTCCGTTTGTATTTAGCGTCATAGATGTATCAAAAATAGCATGGTCTCGAGAGGAGTACATTACTGTCAGGCGATATGCTATGCTCACGTCTGTGCTTTCCATTAAATTTGAAGGGCCATTCTCCTCTCCTATCATGGCCGCCACGTAGGTCCATACATTGCTTTTGACGGGAGAGTCGCCCCTGCCAACATGGCCACCACACTGGTATGTGTTTTAGCCTGTTTTAGTCTACTTTAGTCGGTTTATCTATGTAACACCCACTTTCAATCATAGTGCTATGAGTGGATTCCTTAGCAATCTTAAAACAGCTACCTTCGAAGGGGCATATAGAGTGGACCGGACACTATTTCCTGTCCATTGGATTTGAGGTCCTTCGGTTTCAGGTCATCGAGGTTAAAGTCAAATTGAGGATATACTGTATTCTAATATTGAAAATAAATTGCATATTTCTTCCATTGATGTGATACATATCTTTTCTTAAGACAAACAATCACGGCGCTGGCACTCTCGGGTCTTATAGTAGTCGAATGGCTCTGAAGCCAGTCGCCGCCATCACATATCCACGACACTAAGGAGAAATGGCAATTGATGACAAATGTTCCATTCAAAGCTCGTTGGTTCTCCATCTTGGAGTGGCCAGCCAACACAATAGAATAGTGATTAATCCGCAGCCTGCGTCAGCATCCTTTTACAATCTCTTTCTGACTGTTGCACCGCAGACAGCTGCCAGAGTTGGGGAAAAAACTGTTATGTTGGGATTTTTGACGCTCAGCTACGACCACAGTGCCACGCAGATAATTTGTTCATTTATCAATCTGTCACATATCGACTCGTCGGAGAAACGTCACGCTTTAATGGCTCCTGAGAGTTTCTTGTATCTCAGCAAATTTCCCTGATGGCTGTGTGACACCGCCGCTTGCCCCCGTGAATACTGATTGGCACTAATGCTGGCGTGGCTAATGGCCAAAACACAGGCAGAGATGAGCTTACGGCTCGGGCTCTATTAATCCTGAGGGAAGGCTTGCAAACAAAGCCTAGCTGAAATGGTAATGGCGCTAAACGCAAACATCTGATCGGGTTGATATGCTTGAAATATTACTAAAATAAAATAAAAAAATTTGGCGGTGTCTCCTTTTGGTAGACTAAGCAGAGCACACTATATCCATGATAGCCTACAGTGGAACCTCTCAGTTTGAAGGTTTTTTTAAGGGAATGTCAGCCATGGAATTGCATGAAACTGCCATCATGGATCGACTATTTTTCCGAGCGAATCTTCAAAATGATTTTCCACTTTTCAAACTGTGAGTTGGTTTTGGGAGACCTTGAGATACAAAAAAAAAAAACAACAAAAAAACAACAGCAAAAAAAAAAAAAAAAAACGAACAAAAGAAAAAAACTTCCCGTTATTTTGCATGCATTTTGATCCTTGAGAACATTTATTAAATTATTGGCTCTGGACACTGCAAAACCACAGCTCACTCACAAAATTATCTTTCTACTATATCAAAGTGCACATCAGTGTCTCAGAGACCTGAAAAAGAAAAGCGAAAAGCAAGTCGTCCATTCTAAATTAAAGCGCTCATTTTAAGTAACTTTCAGGACTCGTACTTGGACGAAACTCTTCGAGGGAATTCACCCAAGTGAGCCCTAATTGGAATCAGGTACACCAGACAGATGGGTGACGCTAAATTGTTCAGCTAAACGTGGGCGAAACATGGCATTAAAGTTTGATGATTATTTCAAGTATTCACAACCCAGCAGGGCATGTGAGGACCCATTCATCACTGTGTTCAGCTTTAATTATTATTATTTCATATGGGAAAAATCTGGAACCTGAGATGTCACTTTAGTCATTTTGCCGTAACATGCTTCAAATGTAACCAGACAAGAATCAAACTCCGAAAGGAGCGTTGTTCTTTCTTTTAGCAGCTGAAAGCTTTCTCCTCAATCTGAATTATGCAATCGCGCAAAACAAAAATCTGACATGAAATATAAATACAGTAAATCTGAATAATTCACACGTATCCTGTCGCGAGTCCATTTTATGACACATCATTGAGAGAGAACAATGTTGCCGTGTGAGATTTCCCCAGCTGGCGGATGAGACTTGCGACGCAACAAATCATGTTTAAAGCTACTTTTAACTGTCCGATAAATCAAACAAACTGAATCAGAGTCCCGAAACCTAGAATGGATGCAGTCATAGCGTGATTGCTTTGGCATTGTTGGCTACGACAACAGCACTGGATCATGTCAAGTGGCGAGTCCCCCAAAAGAGACATCAAGAGGCGCCCAAACCCGAGCCGTCGTCCTCGGATGCGAGATGCATTCCAGCAGGCAATCGATGCACTACTGAGCTCGTGTTGTGCCTTTCCAGGGAATGGCTGCAATGAGAGTGGCAAACTTGGAGGCGGGGTATTCGCCTGTGTATCAAACATGTTGTGAGGCATCTGAGAGTGAAGTGCAATTACGCAGACGGGGGGGGGGGACGCGTCTCAGAAGTTTGCAGCGGGGGAGATCACAGCAACACAAAACTTCACTCCCAGCGCGGTTATTTGTTTCTTTTGTTTTCCTTTCTCCCTGAAATAAAAGCTCATTTTTTTTTCACATGGTATTTGTTATGTGTGCTGTATTCACATGAAATGTAATTGTCTGGAGTTTTTGTACGCCGTGCAGGGTGGGATAATGCAAGCATACAGAGTACAAAGCCTACTAAATTGTAAGTCAATCTACTTTTTTAAAAAAGTAAAATTGTTACAATTAAAAAAAAAATAAGAAAAACTGTTCTCAAACTGATGCATTGCGTAGACTTTGGCTTTTAGGTATCCCCATAAAAAGAAGTCTCGTGTGAAGTCTGGTGAACTTGAAACGTATCTCAAATTCCAGTGATGGTAAATCGTGTTGATGGTTGTTTTTGAAACTTCCTTTAACTGCGTTTTCTTACTTCCAGTAGCATTTTAGAATGAATTACCTTCTTTCAAAGTTAATTCTGGCCTCCATCATTTGATTCAATGGGTTCAGCATGCAAAGAAAAAGCAAAAAAGGTGCATACATGTTTAGCGACATCTGATACATAAAACAAAACAAACAAAAAAAAAAAATCTAAAACTAATACTAAAACAAAAACAACCAAAACAAAGCGCCCCCTCAGTAAAAAATAAATTAACACAAACATCACATCTAACTAGTGTATAGTGAAATATCTGAAACTATTCTAACAAAGCAACAGTTGAGTAATTAGTGCCAAATCTCCAGAAGCTCCTCCGAGTTTGTCAAAGTCAAAGAGTTGAAAAGGGGTGAACTGCGACATGAAAACGTCTGGAGACGCCGGCACGTGACTTGTTTACTTTCATACAGCGCTTTTACAAGGGCGGCGTCCGATGGGGAGTGACACACGCCTGGAGCGTTCTCTGGGCTGCCCCCACGAGGACTTCAACCATCCACCCCCCCCCAAAAAACAACACGCCCCCGCCGCCTCCAGAGGTTGCGTGTTGAAGTCTGAGGAGCCAGACAACTAAAGCAATGAGACGGCGTCCTTGAAGCACATCACGTCGTCTTTTCATTTGTCTCTTTTTCGTCGTTGCACCGCAGACTTTTGTAAGACGTATGTTCAAAGATTTAAAGTCTCGCTGTGCACTCATTTGACTATTTATCTCCATTCAACATCATATTCCATAAACACTAGTTAATAAAAAGTGACAAGTACGCCTATAAACCAATCCTCCGCATAAGCTGGAGGCTCTTTTGTTCTTTGTAAGTGAAATCTGCACAAATAATGCTTTTGAAATGTGTTTTGCATGACAGCAAATAAATGCTTTGCAATAAATGCCGTGATAGATGTTAGAGAGACATTAAATGGGTCTCGGGAGTGCCTGCCCACCCGTCAAGTGTGAAATTACACAACCAAGTACATTTTTCGTGAGTGGCTTATGTCACAAAATGTTTCTATAAAGCAAGCCCTCCAGATTTTGGAGCAATTGTTCCGTCAAAATGGGGCTAAGACTGTGTTTCTCAGCAGCAACCTGGGCGACAATTGCCATTTCAAACAAAGCGGGCACTCGGAAGCGCTATCATGCCACAAGTGAACGCTAAGCAAAACTGCAGTGTTGTTGCATGCATGGATTAGAATGTGCCAATCGACCAAAAAATAAAAAATACTTTAGGAAGTGCATTTAATTGCAGATAACTCTTCAGCCAATCAGCACTGTCGTTCTTCAGCACGTGACACGGGAGCCCTTCGAAAATCAGCTCTTAACTCATTCATTGCTATTGACGGATAATGACGTCAAAAAGTACATTCACTTTACTAGGTCAGATAGTGAATGAGTTAACTGTTAAAGCATTTTTGTTTTTTTTTGTGGCATGTCGCGGAACAAATTAAATGTGCAACACAATAAACTGAAATAATGATGATCGCTTCTCAATTTATTCACAGATTCACCAGCTCAGAGTGAAATATCAGCATCTTTAATACAAGTTGTGCTGCTGTTATCTTGCATTGCTAATATAAAACATGCCAGATTGACGGCACTATCATAAGCGCGGCGCAACGGGAGACATTTTAAAGTATGATGATTCTCTTCGAAAGTGCACAAATTATCTTATCGCTGCCATCTGATTATCATTGATGTCACCTAAACATGCATTATTCATGCGCTATGCGTTCATCTGTATTTAGATAAAAAGAACCAAAGATGCATATTAAAGCGCACATATCTGAGGAAGAGTATTGATCGGCATGTTCCATGAAGAAAATGCAAGACAAAACATATTGTCGCTTTGTAAGATAGTGACGGTATACTCTTAGTGACTGATGCACGCAGGTCAAAATCAGGCTGCTAAATTATTCATGAAAGTAGAAATGATGCTGATTTAATGTAAATTAAAGCTGCGTGCATCGGCAAACAAGATCATTCATGGCGAATGGTTGACATGATCATCCAACTTTGACATCCTGCTCGCCTGCATTAGATGCCGCATGCAAACAAGCTGACAAATTTAGCATCGCCCATCTGTCTAGCATTCGTGGTTCAAATTTGATACTTTGGACAAAATCCCTCGGGGGAAATGTTTTCTGAAGGGCTATTGAATATGCCCTACATTCATTTAAAATTTCTATTTTCAACCAAAAAAAAGGCAGCCTTCGTTCTTAAAACTTTTTGTCCTCTCATAATCAGTCATCTCATGACAATGAATCTCCTGTCGCGAAATGAAACATTTTGTCTGTATCTGACCAAGTGGAGTTGAGCTTTTATTATCATGATTAGATTGAATTATCAAACTTTGCGGCCATGCTCCGCCCGCAAGCAATGGGAGGAAAAAAAACAAAAAAACTTCGAGCCATTCAGCCGTTGAAAATTTTATTTTTAATTTAGTAGCATTTAGAGAAAATCTCAAGGATACATTTGTTTTGTAACACCCTCGGAAACTAAAAGCTAAAAAATAACTAACAAAACCTCCACAAAGTACGGCCCAGGGGTGACATTCGGATGCACGGAGTTTCCACAGTGACAATGAATGCAAATCAAAACATATGTAGTGATTTTATTTTGAAAGTTAAGCTTTTATTTAAAGTATGTGCTCACGTGTGGACACTAGTACAAACGAGGTCTCTGCAACTTACTGATGTTATCACTTTGTTGAGCGAATTTTCTGACTCCTCCAGCAACTTTTTTCCCCCCAAAAAATAGACAAAAGTGCTCCTGAATTTAGAAACTATTTTTTTTTTTTATATATAAAAGACATAGAAGCAAATCTAACATGAGTTGGCGGTTGGAGCACAGAATTAAATCTTACATTTTAATGACGGCTAATAATTCAGCATATTATAATCTTAATTACATACTATATCAGGGATCTTCAATCCTGTTCCTCGAGGGCCGCTGTCCTGCCTGTTTTCCATGCAAGCTGTAAAAATGTCTGCAAGCTGCAAGACGTCTGATTCAAATGATGAGATAATCAGCAAGATCTGCAGAAGCTGGATAACGATGCTGATCATTTGAAACAGGTGTCTTGCAACCGAGAGAGATGGAAAACCGGCAGCATACCATAATTGTTGGTCTCACAATTTTTGTGAGTGTACTTTTACTATTTTTAAGTAAAAGCAAACGTGATGACTGTGCTGACATTTTGTCTTTTTTTTTTTTTTAATTTTCCAATACAAGACAAAGATAAAAAGGCCAGGCATCGAGTACCTTTACTGTGTTGATACTTGACCGCGGTGGAGGCAATCTGTGATGAGAGGCTTGACCTGCCACTCTAAATGTTGATGAGGATGCAAGATAGTCACAGCGGTTCCATTTTATCGCACGTTTTGAACCATGCACACCAGCTGCAGCGGTCCATGCCAAACAGGGTTTTTGCCACAAAAAGGGTGTATTCATTATTTTTTTTTTTCACATTCAACACCATTTGCATAATTACGAGCATCTCGTGAGCATGACCAACACGGACTATCGGCACTTATCTACAAAGTGCGCCGTAAAGATAAGAGGAATTACGTGCATGCCAATATAGTGTTTTGTGGCTGAGCGTACGCATTGTGAGTTCAGCAGGCCTGACTCATTACCATTAATAAAATTGCGCTCACCGTGGACATGTTACAAGAAGACTTGTCCGGCATAAAAAAATAAAATCCAAACAGTAAGCAACTTTTACATGATATTTACCTAGATTATTTTTGTTTCCTTCAGCACATAACAAAATGAGAAATAAATGACTGATAAATGACATTTCAGAACTACCTCAGCCACCTTTTCATTTCCAAATCTATAAGAAAATCAGGGAAAAACACGTCCATTTAAAAACAGGTTTATATTTTTACGTTAATGGGTTTTCTGCGTTACAGACGTCACATTATTGTGATTTTTTTTAAATTACATAATTTGACAAAACATGTTTTTCACAGGAAAGTGACAATAGATTAAAATATATATATTAATAACTAACGCAAAAAACGAAAAATAAACCCACTCAAAAACTATCTGAATTAAAAAAAAAAATGTTGAAATGAATTAAATACTAACCAAATCCAAACCATATTTTTCTAAAAAACTGGACCAATTTTGTCATTGTCCAGCAAATAAGTTTGAATGTTTTTACAAGGTAGAAAAAAGTAAAATTTTGAGAAAAATATCATCCTAGGAGAATGAAGTCCCATTTTCAGCCCCTAATGCGCCTTGATATTGGGTCGTATCTCAACACTTGCTGTTTTCAGATATCAGTGCACCTGTCAGTCATGAGGAGCCCCTTGAAAGCCTCCAGAGGGTGACTACACACACACACACACACACACACACCAACAAAAAAAAAAATAACTGAGTCACTGGCTTCTGAAATGAATTGTCAGAAGATAGCTGTTTTAATAAATCCAACCCAATAAAGGCCAAAAAGCGAACGTTTTTGTGTCAAGTGGTTTCTCACGCCGGGCTCGGCTCAAATTCCCTACGGTGAACTTCGTGTGTCAAAAGAAGCTTTCAGCAGATGAAAAGCACCTTGCCGGGCCTTCAGCGGACCTTGGATGCTTTGAAACGGGCCACTGGAGTTAAACCAAGGACCCTAAAAACAAATAATAGGATATGTGCCTCATTTTTGCTGCAAACTGTTGTCATTATGAGTACGCTTTTACATGTATAAATATTTTGTGATGATTGTGGCGTCATGGGACTACATGTAAACATCGGGGCTTTGATTCCATAGTACAATATCGGGGATGAGGAAAAGAAATTCCCCTGGCAATACAGTGGAAGCCAAAGATTTTCAAGGCAAATTAACTAATTTTGAGTTAATTGAATGTATTGACTGCAATAGATTACAGTTAGATTTTTTTTTAAGTCACCTGAATATGTAATGCATAAATTTATCCCTTTACCAACAAACTGCGTGAAAATCTTTCCATCACGAGCAAGTGTTCCACATTTCTCACTGCAACATAATTTCTTTGCGAACGTCCTGTTCAGAACGTCAGACCACATTGTGAACCTTTGACGAGGCGGCGCCCTTTTCGCAAACCCCGCGACAACATTTGCATGCATATTTTTCCTTCACCACAAAACGTGCCAAACTCAGCAGCATGTGACATTCAGAGAGGTTTGTCGGACAGAATATATATATATATATATATATATATATATATATATATATATATATATATATATATATATATATATTCCCGTGTACCTACCATGATTGTCATTGGAATGTACCCGAAGAAAACTCACCCAGGCACGGGGAGAACATGTACACTCCACACAGGAAGGCCGGAGCCGGAATCAAACCCTGCACCGCTGTACTGTGAGGACATTGTGCTAAACAGTCGTTCACCATGGACTTTTGTTTTTAAGAATGCAGGCCAAGTTTTATGACATTGAATTTAGCATATTTATGGGGAAATAAAATGTGGTATCTTAAGAGGTTGAGCTTCTCTTCCGTCATTAAAATAAAAAGGAAAAAAAACGAGTCAGAAAATAATTGCTTCAATAAGGATAAGTAAACCAAGGCCAGTCGTACTGCCAAACCAAACACTTCAAGAACTCCAAGTCTGATGATTGAATGTGTGTTGTGAGTTAATCGCGCGTGTGTGTGTGTGCGAGTGCTTTTACAACAGCACACAGCAGACCCACCCACATCCCAGGTTCACACTTCCCGCTTAGCGCTGTTACAAGGCTTTCTTTTGTCAAAGATGCGCAACAAGAAGCAGTAGGATTCAGCGAAGGTGCTCCTCTGAGATACGCAGGTGGAGTCAGCCAAGGCCAAGTGGCTGCTTGCCCGGCAGTTCAAAGTTTGGCGGTGTGCTGACTGGATGCGAAAAGAGCCGCTCTTCACTTTTTTTTTAACGCACAAGCTTCACTTCTTGAGCGGTCGCTGATGAGCTGACCATTTGAATCAGATGTGTTGGAGGAGGGAGACAGGCTGAATAGGGGCTCTTGAGGACAAGAGTTGGGCATCAGTGGTTTAGACCAAAGGTATTCAGTAGGCGGCTCTGAACTCTAGCGGTACTTTGCATAATCAGACGAGATGAGCTTATCCGGGAAAACCAAACCAGGGAGACGTCCGAAGGGAATCTTAACCAGGTGTCCGAGCCACCTCCTATGGCTCCTCCTACTCTGAGCCCCACCCTGCAAAGTAAACAAATTTTGGTAGCTTATACCCAGAACCTTGACCCATAGCTCGAGACTGTACAAGAAGGTTGGAACATTTCCCTCACTTGTGAATAAAGGAACCAAAATGTCTGAACTCCTCCATGTCGATCAACATATCCCTCGCTCCCCCAACCTCACAGAGTTGAATATTGCAGCTCGGTGAGTCCAATCCTCACTAAACAACTGGGACTTACTTCCCACAACACTGACTTGGACCAACCAGCCCATATTAGAAGGTCCAAGACCCCATACTCCCAAAGCAGCCCCCCCACAATGGACACAGTTTTTATGCATTCCCCAAGTCCGCACAGTACATCAGTCTGGTTAGGTGAACTCCTGTCACCCTGCAGGACTCTGTTGTTTTGTTGTTTGAACTTGTTTGTTTCCAGTGTCAAGAGTACTTCTCTTTCTGATTTGTGATTCAAACAAAGAGTAACCTTATTCCACCAAACACCGCAAACCTCTGCATTGTTACATTTCGGTTTTGTCAGAAAAGGCCCACAGGACTATTCGTGAGCGTCCAAACAATGTTTCATGTTCGCTTCACTGTCTTGCGGCATGAAAGACGTTGCTCAAACAAAAAAGTCAGCCTATTGCAGGACAGTTACATGAAACACTCTGTGGAATATTCCGTCCATATTAATGAGGCTAGCTATCGCAGCGAGACAGATTATCATGGCTCTGCATTTATTACAAACACAAGCTAGCAGACAATGGCGGTGTAATTATGAGCCGCGAATTGAAATACAGATACACATCACGAGCTGTGTTGAAATTGTCAATATTAATGTGAGTAGGACGGATAGTTTTCTCTTTTGTACACTGCAATTTTTTTTTTACGCTTTAATCCACATGAACGTACTGCGCGTCTCCCCCGATTAGCATAACATTCAAATTCATGTAAAATCAGAAACAACAACAGAGAGTTTGTGAGTATAAAGATATTAGATGAGCTTAAGATGAAAGACGCCAAAAGCACTACTAATGTAACATGCTCCTTTTTAGACGCGAACTACATTGCAAATTTGTGTTTTCCTGTCTTTATGCTACCCGAATGCTAACCAAAGCTAAGGCTAACATTCCTACATCTAAAAGATAAGCGATAATGGTAATAGAGTGAGTGAAAAGTATCTAAATAGTGAGACAAAGAAAGAAAGAAGTGAAAGAAAGTTAAAAAAATAATAAAATTAAGTCAAAGTAAATAATGAGGAAAGTAGAAATAAGTAGTCTTAGTATGGCTCCATAAATGCTGACTACAACATTAATTCATATTTCATTACACAATTAAATACATACTGCACTCATAGCCTCTAAGAAGTCAAATTATTGGCAAAAAAATATTATTATTATTATTATTAGTAGTAGTAGTAGGAGTAGTATTACTATTATTGAAAATGTCCCAAAATGACAATTTTGTCAAAAGTGAAACTAGTCATGAATGTGTTTTTATATCTAAAGAAAGAACTGCTAGCATAGGTTTTAGCGTGTATTCATGCTAGCGTATGTTTTAAGCTAGCGTATGTTTTACCATGCCGACGCCCAATAATATGGTGAGCCTTCTGTCTGTGTTAAATACAGAAATCACACCCGTAACTGAGACAGCGCCTTTTAATACGGTGTGCCTTATGGTCGTGAAAATACCGTAACTCCATTTTGTTTCGTACAGACAGCAGTAACTCAGTTTTGTTAGTTAAAAAAAGGCAACAAAGCTTTCTAAATACTTTTTTTTGCTTGCTATAGTCCATGTGCGGCATTTTAATTCACATCACACTCTGCCCCCATGCGTAGGACACGCCGTAATAAGCAACACTGTTATGATGATGGACGCCTGTGGAATACCCAAGGCGGCGGCTTGGTGGTACACGAGAGCTGACGCGGAGGCTGTGAGGGAGGAGGGGGCGGCGGGGCGTCCGATGAATATTCCTTCCACTCTCGTTGCCGTGTTATGACCGTTCTAATGAGATCTACGGAGAGTTGGGCCTCTCGTTTTGTCGCGCCTTGCCTCACCACGCAAATCCGCTGTGGGCTTGTCCTCGGACACGTCCACCCGGGTGGATGGATGGATGCGTTTGTTCCGCATAAAACACCATCAGTCACTGACTTTTTTCTTTTTTTTTTTTAGATATATTCTTATAAACACACTGGCTTCACGCATGATTCATGCTTTTGTGTCTGGGTATTGTGAAGTGTTTCACTTTCCACAGGGAATGAAATAACATTTTTTTCCTCCAACTTTTCTGTACATCATGAAAAATAATAGTCCAAGTCAGATATCCGCTTGGGGTATAATGGAACATGTATCTAATTAGTTTTCTCTATTTGTAATCAACTGCACTTTGTGTTTTTGGGGGCATGAGCAGACAGTAACATAATTAGCTTTATTTAGCTTCTTTTATGAACAAGTAGTCAATCAAAATGGATGACAAATATTTTCATAAATCAATGACATTGTTTATGTTTTGAAGCTTTATATTTCTCTCAAAACCTCAGTGGCCTCCGGCGGATGCTGTTGTCTGCCTTTCGTGATAACACAAACTACTCGGAAAAGCTGCATGTAACTGCAATCATGGGTAACCGGCATTAGAAGCAGAGCTCGATCATTTGAGCATTTCACTCAAGAGGAATGTGATGCAAAACAGAGACAGTTTGTCTTTTATGGCGACATGGCAGTGATACACAAGCCTACGTGTGTCCACTTCAACATATCGAAAGAATTAGCCTCTACATGACTGATTCATATGAGAATGAGGAACTGTGGAAGTGAGAAGAGGTCCATAGATGATTGTTGGGAGGAGCACATATTGCTTCTATGAACATTGATGAGCATCCCTGACTAAAAGCACATGCCGCGACACGACGCGCACCGTTCAAGGTTTGAGAAGAGGTCTTTATCTGAAATTGATACCCACTAACTCTCACATCCATGCCTGGCTGCTGCCCACTGTCAGCGACCGCATGCCTTCTGAGAGTTGACACTAATACCCTACTGGAGCAAAATGTCCAAAATATCAATATTTTGGGGATTTTGTGGAGGTGATCACATGAGCACATGTTTGATGTCAATAAATCCAAACTATTGTGCAGAACACTTTTATACTTTCACAGGTTGAAGTGGCATTTGCATTTTGGTGGCAAATCGGTCGCCGTTTCAAAAAACAGAAGTGACAATTCGAGCAATATTACCTCACTTGCCTCCCTGCTGTGACTTAAATGCGGAAACCGGAAAAAGATAAGCCCAGCTCCAAAAGGGGGCGTGCCAATTTGTCGTATATCTCATCACAAAAAAAAAAAAAAACAAAACTTTAATAATAATAATAATAATAATAATAATCCCTTTATTAGTCCCACAATGGGGAAATTCGAGATTCGAACCCAGGCCTCCTGGGGAGACTGGGTCCTGAACGCGGCGCCTTAGACCACTCGGCCATCCTGGCATCATTTTTGTACTGATGTTGACGTCAATCAAGCATCCCCTTAAGGGACTTAATCCTATCAAGAGTTTTTATTTGACAAAATTATTTTCGATGGGAAAATGTACTTCCAAATCCCAATAATTCAGACCCCAAACGTCCAATGTTCCACTATACATATTGGTTTAACTTCCCTGCGTTGAAATAACTTTCTATTGTGCGTATTCAAACTATACGGATGAAGCACTTGAATTCATGTATTTATGGTATTCATGTGTGCTAGCGAAAAGCGTTATGAGGAAAAGCTACCAAAACACATATTCCTCCCCACCTCGAACTTAAAACAATGCCAGTAAGTTAAAACAGGCTTAACATTAGGCAGAGTTTGACCCAATTTACTTCCAAATCCCCAAATTTCAGAGTCAACCAACGTCCCATCACACACGCTACCTGGCGCATTAAACCAGCCCTGATAATCGCTCATTATGATGCACCACAACTTTCCCTGTTTTAATCAGTCCATTCTTCAGATGAAAAGAGGTGTGGAGAATGTAGGAGTGGTGGACTGGTTACAGAAAAGAAGCCTTTTATATTCTTTTGTGAGAGGGAACTCAATTAAGACGTCCCACAAGGGCCCTTTAAATCCTTATGAGGAACGCAGACGATGAAAGAGGCAGAGGTTATAAATATTTCAGGTAATTTTGTTATCTATTCATCCATTCTTTTCACATCCAGAGTCAGCAGTCTAGCTCATTATCTCACAGCCGGATTGTTCACTATACACTAGCAGTTGGTGGAAAACAAAACAAAACAAAACAAAGCAAACAAACAAAAAAAACAAACTGTGAGACGTATATTACATTTTCACGTAAATATAATGTCAGTTTTGTGCATCCACGTCACTGTCTGAAATGTATTTAGCAAACACACACACACACACACACGAGTGTGTGGTTTTGCGAACGTGCCCTTGCACAAATTAGATGATCAAGCATTAGCAAGTGCCTCATTGAAAATATATGTGGCTTGAAACCAAATTAGTTTAGAAAAGAATGAAAAATCATTTTCTGAGGTCTGGAAGCAAGTGAACAAAATATGATGAATCAACAAATTACATCCAGATCTCACCATCTTTAAGACATGCATTGCATTTAGTTCTATCTGATGTGGCAGATATTGTGTAACATTCATTGCAGCATAGAATTGAAACTTTTCAAGCATGTTGTGCAGCATTTTCGGACACGTCATCGTCATCGTGTGCATTTCTACAGTACAATTCTGTTATTAATTATACCACGCACATACGCAGCATTGACAGAGCGGAGTATTTTTTTGAAAGTGGATGATTCTTCATCATATCATCTAGGGTGAAAGATTGCGGTTGTCATCATTATTCCTCATTACCAGTCGCCTTGTTTGTTTCCTCTGTGCATGCTGCTGGTTGCCATCATAACCAGTAAGCGGAGCGGTAAATTATATAACATACACGTGTACATTACCAGCGAGTTGTTAATTATTTATGTTACTGTTTGGTTTATTTGTAGTCGTTCCGTTTTATTATACTGTACAAGGTGGTGGATAGAGTGAAGAACTGGTGAAAGAAGCAATCACATTAATTGCGTGCCATTGTGTTTATTTCTGCTGCGCAAGTCGGCAGTAATCACAGGTTAGGTGGCATCTGTCGAATTTACAGTGACGATTGATAAGTAAGGCACATTTCGGAGCCAGTTACAGATTTTGTCTGTGCATGCGTGAGAAAGAAAGAGAAGCTATCAAACAACAATCGCTTTTGAATGATAATGCATCCCTAGAGGCCAAATTGTACGACTTGCAGGCATTGATTAAAAGGCTTTAAGCCACAAGTGACACAACTGCTCTAATGGAATTTGGAGGCTCAACGTTGGTGTAAAAAAAAAGAAAAAAATACTTTCATGACAATTTTCGGACAGGAAAACATGAAAAAAAAATTATTAATCACATTCACCATATCTTGAAATGGACAGGAACACGCGGAAGCTAAAGTACGGTAAGCAAGCTACCGGACAGCGAAACGAATGAAAGACAGGACATGCGATCAGCCCGACAGAAATACATTTTTTTGTCACTGCCGCTTTTTAAATCCAGAAACGTCTACATATTTCAATATTATTGTGGCATGTCACATTAGGGATTGCTTCACTGAGTGGCTGGTAATGTTGGGCTGAGTAAATGACCACAAATGTCCTACCTGTGTCCTCCTTCTGTCCTGGCATTGCACACGTCGCCGTCACTGCACACAAAATGAAAGTAGAAAGTCAATTAATTTTAACTGTGCCAGCAGAGTCCAGTCCATGTCAGGAAAAATCAAATGACATAGATTACATGAAAAAAAATGCAGGGGTTGAAATGGTCCAAATCACAGATTTTTATGCAATAGTTCTAAAGCAGGGGTCTTCAATCCTGTTCCTTGAGTGCCTGTTTCCCATCTCTCCTTGCTGCAACACACCTGAATCAAATGATCAGGATCGTTAGCTAGCTTCTGCAGACCTTGCTGATAATCTGATCATTTGAATCAGGTGTGTTGCAGCAGGGAACGATGGAAAACAGGAAAGACACCAGCCCTCGAGGAACAGGATTGGGGAGACTTGTTCTACATGAAAAGTTGGAAGCCAAGGACAGTCATTGACCCAGAATGCACCGGGAGACGCAGACATTTGTAAATGTTCTACAGCAGTAGTCCCCAACCACCGGTCTGTGGGCCACAGAAAAAAAAAATCAAACTTGAAGTGCTGAAAAATATTTTACTTTGAAAAGTGACCACCTTCTCTCCGTTACACTTGAAGCACTCCAAGATCCTAATTGTCTCGTCGCATTACGCTAATATTAAAACCACAAGCTAGCAAAATGAGTAAGACCACATACGAAGCCCACTCTGCAAAATAAGCGGGGAGCACCCTCCATCCACCCCAGTTGGTGGCCCGCAAATGTCTGGGAATTTTATGACTACTAGTCTATATGATGGTGACACTAATTTAATAATAAAATGAATAAATACATAAAAATGAACCGAGGGTTAGGAGCTATGCAGTAAGGAATATGTGAGAAATTAAAGTACAAAAAAAAGGCTTCACAGACTCAGGTCAAGGGTCATAGATTAAATGACGCAGGTGCGTTTATTTGATTTGTTAAAAAAAAAAATTAAATAAAATCAGCGGGCCACCGCAGTATTACCTCACCAGCATGTTTACGAGCCACAGTGAAAAAAAAGTATCATTAGCACTCTTTACGACAAGACTCGGAACATTTCTCTGCAACAATTACCTGAGAAAACACACATTAAATCAACCGGAAGAAAATAATGGCTCGCACGGCTCATGGGACGGACATTTTGTTTCGAGAATGCCGAGCATTTTTACCAACAACCTGGAGTTGCCCGCCATCCACGACGGGTTGGCGCTAAGTGCTGCTATTTAACAGCCCCGCGGATCCTCTATGTGTGTCTATGCATAGCATGTGACACAGAACTGTATTTACTGCTTAATAAAATTGCAATGTCTTCATAAAAGCAGTGCGCACGGTGTGGAAAGTCTTCTCCAAAAGGCCGTGGTGTGTAAAATTGGATTTTCCATAGGAAGCCACAGAGGGGAACGCTTGTTGATGGAGGCCGATGCACACTGTCGTGTGAGTCGTTTTGGGTTCTTTTTTTTTTTTTTTAAACACCGAGAAACTAAAGTACACTCAAAGCGTGTTTGTGCCAGGTCATTTGCATGTCAGTAAGCGGATCAAAAACAATGGAAGAAATGGTGATTTTCAAGTTGTGTTGAGAGGTTGGTCCAGAAACAATCACGATGGAAAATGTCATGATTATTTCAAGTCCTTATGTTTATTTCTACTATGCAAGGTGGCGGTTATCATGAATAACTGACGAGAGGAGTTATCACATTAATATTACAATACATATGAAGGCTCAAAGTATTTTTTCTTTCTTTCAGGAGCACTTTTACAACTCACTGACTTCATTTGATGAGCAACTTTCCAATTTTTAGGAGCAATTTTTTTTTTTTGGGCAGGTTAATCCCAGCGAGCTGAAGGAAGAGTTTTACAACGATCATAATATACAAGTTAGTCCCCACAATAAAAAAAATGACAATACAAGGAATGAAAACTTTTTTGGAGTCAACACCATTTCTTAAATTTACCTTAAATTCAGATTGTGTACAGCAGCAAACTATTTTCTTGCCAGGTGGAAAATCTAAATTGATTAAAAAAAAAAAAGTTCTACTGGAATTTAAATTTGAGAACTTATATTGTGCAGACCACAAAAGCCAAAATCAAAACTCAGGACTCTATTATGAAAAGAAAATACTGATATTAAAAATATTTCTTACGATATTAACACACCTTTAACTCCTACTGGCAACACCGTAACACAAGGAAATTCATTTCTAGTTCCGGTTCTATTTTAGCGAGTACGATTTTCTCTGTCCAGACACATATTCATTTGCCTTTCATTTTGCTCTTCAAAGTTCTCTGCTTCAACGCAGTTGCAGCTGGATGTCTGTGGAATGTGTACTCGATGAGAAACAATTAATTCCAGAGTTAAACGTGCCAGCCGTCATTGTTAGGTTAGCCTCGCAATTAGCATGGCTTCTCTGTCTTTTTTCGTTATCTCTTCGTGAAAATGATACTTGTCAGAAATCTATCTTATTCTCCGTCACACAGGTGATGATAACTGACTTAAAAGCGACTCCAGAACAAGTTTATGAGCACTCGCAGCCAACCAAAGCTCGTTTCTTGCTAACTGCTACGACATAAGTAGCACGTAGATTACCTCGACCTCCGACTACCTGCAGTAGTTCACGTTAGCCTAGCGACGCTTTTAACGTCTCAGTGGTTGATTCTCAGTTTTGGTATTCAATGTTATTGTTGAGTTTTGTTGATGATTATTTGAGAAATATTTTAGTTATACAAAGGATGGATGGATGGAAGCTGCTGGCAGCACTTTGGTGTGTCTGCTTCATAGTCAGAAGTTCCGGGTTTAAATTTTAAATGGAGCCGTTCTTTCTTGAGGCCCGTGTGGGCAAACTTTTAACTGAAATGACAACAGAGCCCATTTCAAACCATGTCTTTGTACTCCACACAATGACGCTAATACTGCCGCATTGACTGACAGCCTCCTTTCATGACATCGCAAAGCCTTATTCCCTCTACTTGTGGCCTAATTAGCCTTTAATCTTCTTTGTGCCGGGCCAAAGGAGTGCACCTTTCATTTCATTTCACTCTTAACTAGCCTAGCCACATGTGTTAAATTAACTGCAGACCATCACTATTAACATGAGCCCAGCTTCACAAAGTAAAAACTATGCAAAAAATATCGGTGAGTCCTGACAGGGAATTGCCCAAAACCACTTATTTTGCTTGGGAACAGATTTAAAGCATAATACAAAGTAGTTTTGCATCTTTCATTATGGTTAGCTTTTATTTAGTTTTAGCTTTTTGCTTTTTAAAGTAGGTTTCTAGAGTAGGTTTCTAGTTTTTATTTTTTCAAAAATGTTTCATTTTAGTTTAGTTTTTATTAGTTTTAGAATTTGTTTTTCCCAATAAATGAAGCATGTGTTAAGTGCAAGATTACAAAAAGTTGTCCATGAATCAATGTCACTATGAATTTTGTAGTCAAATAAACAACAATTCTCAAATGACTATTTGGCCTTCCTTCTTTTGCACAGACGGTATGTACAGCAATACTGAAATAAATAGACTTAAAATGAACCCCGGAAAATCTGGTATAATATTAATTGACAAAGATGAAAGCTAAGACATTTTGGCTGTAATTATAATGACTTATTTTTTAGTTTTATACATTTTTAATTCATTTCATTAAGGGAAATGCTTTTTTTAAATTTTATTTTAGCCATTTGATTAGTTTTTGTATAATCTTGCTTTGTATAGTAATAAAATTGGTTCTTCCTTTTTTGTGAACATCAATCCCTTAAATTTGGAAGAAAATTGTCAACATTTTCTTCAAGATTATTGGCCAGGCATATGACAATTAAGCCCATATCCCACTGAGCGCCAAAGGTTGTTTTTTGATTTTTAATTTTTTTTTTCATTTGGGTCCCGCTCAAGGCCGCAAACGGTAGCCAAGACGTTTGAAGATGTTGAAAACTTCCTTGCGACAAGAAAAAACGTTTGCGAGCATTAAACCTGTTGGCAAATGTCTTTATGACCGTTTGTGACCTTGAATGAACCCTGAGGAACAATCAACCTTGTAAACCTTCGGCGCTCAATACGAGAGCGACCTTCAGTTTGAAGCTTGAAGACAGTAAATAACGACCGTTAACTAATGGTCATTTCGGAAATTGAACCCCTCCAGCATCATACGGCAGCGATACTTTAAAATCAAGAGCATTCTCGCCCCTCCAATTAAACAATAATGCATTTAAGTTAAAAGTAGCCCTGGTAAGGAAAGTCTGCAACTACGTCATTTCTTGGGTCAGGTATCACTCCAAATGAAGTGTTATTGTTCAGCCAATAATTGCTCAACATTTACTTGAGACCAATCAAAAGAGGACAAAGACAGCACCCACTAAAATGACCCAAAAATATGTGAGAAAAATTCGGAATGGAAACCATACACCAGCTAAATCCTTATAAGATGGCAGTCACAGTTAATTGTGCTGCAGTGACAGCACGTTTATGAGGCTGTGTAAAAAAAAATCCTCCATCATCGCAATGCAATCTTAAAGCAGCGCCGTGCGACATCCCGAGAAGCTTATTTATCTTGGCGAGTCGCTGCCCGCCCCGAGGCCGTAAACAAAGCGCTTAATAGCAAACAAGTGACATCTTTTTATTTTTTCCCTCTCTTGAGCTGTTCCGCATTTGTCTAAAACCAGAGCTGACCAGCGGCCCGTGGCTGTTGTTAGCGTCAGTGGTGACTTACGGCGTTATATCACGGCACCCCTAGGAGGGGCAAAATGAGGGTGTCGCATAAATTAAGGCCTCCCGAAATAACCGACGCGATTAAGCGGGCTGAGCTCTGTCCGCGACGCGAGTGGTGCAGGTTTTATCTGCTGCGCCACGAAATGCTGCACAATGGCAACAATTAGAGGGCTATTTATGCTGTAATGAGCAATAAGTAGCTCATTAGACTGGCCTGGTGGCACATGCAAACACTATATTGGAACACACACAAAACGTCATAGATCAGAACACAACTCAAGTTTAATTGAAAAGCATCGATGAGCGACTGGTTGAGTCACTCGTGTGATAAATGGATTTTTTTTTTTTCAAGGGATGCATGTGTTTCTTCCAGTGTGTTTAAAAAGATTTATTGTGCCTTTTAAATAATTGAAAACAGTTCAATAGAATGTTTCATATTTTTACAACAAACTGCTGTCAACATATCCCAAGGATCAAGCATAAAAGCATACTTTTATAAACACAAAACACAACTTGTATTTTGTTGGGAGGGCGGGGAGTATATTGTAATATATTTGGAATAATTGTTTGCTCCAACTGAGTTCTTTATACTTAAACAATTGGCTGAGTTGATTTTACTTCGGGCACAGGTGGGGGCTTGGGGGTGGGGGGTCGGGGTGGTCGGCAATTCAAGGGACAAACTCTTGTTTGTTAAAATGTGTGAGGGGCAATTTTCCACAACAGCAGGACTTAAATAAAATGGTCAATTGCCCAAAATAAAATGTTACATTTAAAAACTTAAAATTTGGAGTTCACCCATCAAGGGCATTGTGGCTAGGCAAGTGGCTTCTACTTGTCGAAGAAGTTAATCTCAGAGTTTGGAAAGAAAAAAAGCCTGCGCGCATTGAGAAAAATATATTTTCACTGTATATATATATATATATATATATATGTATATATGTAGTTTTTTTTTGGGGGGGGGTGGTTATGGTTGGCATCCGCTTTTCTATTTTCTGCTATCCAGGACTTGTTCCTTAAACCGAGCGAGTTCACCGACTGTACTGAATCCGCTTTTGAAGTTCTGTTTCAAAGAAGGGTGTAGTGACAGGCTTCTTCATTGGAGGAGACGGGGTTAAATGTAAAACAGCAACCCAGTGTAAAAAGTGGACTGAAGCAGCTCCAGCATGATGAGCCTTTTATCGTGTGCCAAAGAGTCGTGTCGTCTTGTTTTTTTTTTTTTTCTCCCCCGTAAAGGATAGTCAATGACGATCCTTGGCAAAGGCTCACCAAGGCGCCTTCTTCTTTTTTGTGAGCCTGTTGAGTGCATGCAAGATAAGAATGAGGAGGCGATTATGCAAAATTATGCATGCTCACCAGCTACCTGGCCAGATTGTTCCTGTTCAAAAGATATAAGAAAGTCTTTGACCTCCACCGTAGACATGTTAGCATTCCCTTTCATGTGATTGTCTGACATGTTGCTGTGTGATTGGCTCTCATGGACCACACGGATCGGCGTGAGTCCTCCTTAGAAGTCCGTTTTCCTTGCTCGAGGAACACTTCAAAGATGTCAGAATAGCAGTCATGCATAGAGAAGATAAGATAAAAGTCGTGGTTTAGAATTAGGTTTAGGGTTAGGGGGTTGGTTTAAGGAAGCGGAGTTAGGGTTAGTGCATGGGGTTAAGGTTAGGATTCAACATATATGCCAGGAATTGGCAACTTCAATGCTGGAGGGAGCCCCAGTTTTTCATCAGCATTGCATTTTCTTACCAGATGTCTGACACAAATGATATGAATGTTTGAATTTGAACAAACTGTGCCCTGACCATGTTTTCTTTTGATATGTTATTCAATGTATAAAAGATTTGCTGTCCTAACCTATCAACAAAGGGTTTGAAGCAAACGACAAAATAAACACGTGCTGTATTTTTTCCCAATGCATTGGGTTGTCGTTCCAAAAAAAAAAAGACATTCAAGGATGGCACAAAACTGCTGAACAAGAAAGCACCATTAAGTGCACAAACTCACTTTTCTCCACAAAAAAACAACTCACTCAAAATCTTAATATTATTGAGGTACGGTTTGTCTATTATATAATTCCAAATATGTCAAATTTATGAGGCCTACTCACATTGTAGTATTGGCAGTATAAGACGCAGTATAAGGGCAACTATGGCTTGTCTGCCATCGAGTGGTAATTGGTGATATTACAACTTAAAACTACAATCAATCCATATATAGTCACAGTTCAGCATATTCAGATTTTTTTTTCACTTTCCGGTTATTAAAAACGGAAATGAAAAATCCTTAGCCCACTACAATGTCCAGCGAGGTGTAGTGCCGCCTGCCAAAAGGTATTCATTAGTGCATGTGCGTTGACTATAGAGCCCTTAAAATTGCAAATGAGAATGACAGGCCGATATGTTATGTTGAATGTGTCATTTGGATTTAAGGAGAAATGTTGAAGTGAAAAATGGCCTTGAAAATGGTGTCCAAGGTGAACTGAATGTACTGAACATGTAGATTTTCTCTTTTCGCCTTGAAAAAAAGATGTGCAATCTCTGCTTGACGCTTTCATTATCCTATTTCAGTTTGTGTTTTATCAACGCGCATGTGGTTCGGCTCACATTGATAGCGGCGGCGTTCCGTCTCCTTGGTGTGCAGCGTGGTGTGATGCTGTGTGGCCAGAGAGACTCCCTCTCTCAGCGACAGCTCTGAAGCAGTGTTTCATGTTGTGCCTTTCATCTTCACTTCGGGCCAAAATGTATTCCATTACATGATCACCATTCCCATTAGATCCCCATTAGATCCGTGCGCTGTCTATTGAAGTCTTTTGTAAATGCAGCCTATAGGGTCTGACGGGGCCTTTGTAGGCGTCATATGAAAGAAAAAGGAAACTGTAGAATACAGAGCTGAAATTAGCTACGTTTAAAAAAAAAAATAGAAAAAAAAGACTGCCGGAAGAGCACATCAGGTTACATCACTAGTAACATAAATGAGATTATTGTGTTTATATCGGGGTGATTATAATTTGGGAATTTTAATTACATTTAGTTTTAGTGTTAGCTGTATTTGTGTGCAAGATTTAAAAAAACAAAAACATGGTAATTATTCTGCAGTAAAAATTCAACAAAAGTATTATTTTAAAATATTTTGCTTATACAGGATACAGTTTACAGTGTTAGAAGTCCACAGACTTTGAAGTGCAGTGCATAGCGCTTTTAAAGTTATTAGATGCAGGCATGCATGCATGCGCCCTAATTATGATCAAGCTAGGATGCCAAGTTGCCAACTTCGAAAGTGGATTTGTGGCTTGAATTCTTGTTGCAAAGTACAAGAACTTTGTACCTTGCGTTGCGTTTCAGGCTGAGTAAAACGTTCAGAGCAGGTGAGCCATTTGAGCCAAAACCACATGCAAACTCACTCGACGTCGTGCTTTGTGCACATGCATGTCACATCATAGAAGTTGCATTTGTTTTTGTAATGTGAACCAGTACATAAAAACAACAACAACAAAAAAATCTAATTGGCTATCTCGTGCTGCAGTGTGAATGTAGCGATTTATACACTTGTAGATGCCCGATAGTAATAAAGGACATGCACATTGTTTTAAGTAATTTGATTCTTTTATTTTTGGCCCTTTCAAATTGACTCAGCTGAGCGCCCTCTATCGACGAGCCACCCCTGGTTTTACGATGACAAGAGTCTAACCCTGAAACAGTTTCTGTTTCTATTTCCATTGTTTCCGATGGGAAAACATGTCCAACGGTGTGAAAGTTATCATGTGCAATGTTATCGGTTCCGCTGTACTCGCCTATCATTCATGCTGACAAACTGTCTGATCCGGCCTCTTCCAAACACACACGCACACAGTCATGTGTGATGGAGATTGATGGCGCCTCATGACTCTCTTCCCATATGTCGGCCTTGAGATAAGTGAGACGTCCGTCCACCAGCCGAGCGTATAGAACACAACTTGTTTAGTCTCCCCGCCGCGAGGACAGTGGCCTCTCTTAGATATTCAATGCCACATTGAGCTAATCGGCTCGCTCATTCATCGCACATCATACAAGCTCAACATCAGCAAGTTTCCATCAGAGGTATGCGAACTGTAACTTTGGTCTGCAAAATAATGATTACACTGAACCTTTTTTTTTTTATAAAATGCACACCTACATATAGGGTTCAGAAAAATAAATGAATAAAACAATCATAATATACAAGTTGGTCCTCCTCCCTTAGCTGTGGGACAATTAAAAGATTTGTTATGACCACAAAGTTGACAAACCAGCAAGGATGTTTTTGTTTTTTTGCTTTTTTATAAGAACAAAATCTGCCTTTTTTCAAGCACTTTTTTCAGAATAAAAGACAAGATATTACAAGAATTCGGGCTGAACATTCTTAAAAACCTCATAATTCAAATGTGATTCTTTAGGTTGTGAGTCAATTCGATTTCATAGACAATGTTAAGATAAGGATTCAATAAGAAATAACATTTTACATTTGGAAATATTTAATCCTTCCATGTAAACATTTTTTTTTTAAATCTGAAAATAAAACTTAAATCATACATACAAATAAAGGTTGTGTATAAGAATTAAAACACAAATTGCATATAAAAGTCAGATTTTTTCCTCTTGGAAATTGTGATTTAAAAAAAAACAAAAACAAATGCACAATAATGACTTATTTGTGCAAATAGAGTGAAAAAGTAAAAAACATAACAGTTCTGTATTGAAAAGGTAAGTGCATGTCATCTTAAAAAGTTATTTTGCTGCTAGAGAATCTCTTGATTCTCATCGCATTTAGGGGCGCACAAGCTAGTTATGTTCGACTGGCTTTAGGATTTAACAAGTTTAACTCTTGAAGCCATTATGACATACATTGACAACGCCATGCAGACATTTAGATGAAATACAATAATGCTTACATGCGTTCCGTTTGGATTACACAAGCCATAGCCGCGGGGCTGAGCTGTTTGTCAGTCTCTCTGAGCATTTGTGGCGCCGTTAATGGGCCGCAAATGTTTGACGCGCTCATGTCCGCGAGGCAACTCCCTGCCAAAACAAATAGACATCAAACGGGCCCGACTGGTACGACACCAAAATGACAAGGCCTCAACAGGGCGGCTATTTATTTTAAACGCCTAAAAAATAACGAGGTTCTTTAATAAGGGATGAAACCCAAGATGCACCCAATCTCGTCCTGCTATTTGGTAATTGTTTTCATGTTTTCTTCACAAAAACCTCAAAAAGTGGCACCATTTTAAAACAAAACGTATGTTCATAAGACATCGGCACTGTAAGCATGTAGAATTACACATTGAGCTGAAAGGTGATGGGTAAAATAGCCAATAAGATGCAGTGAATTTACACCGAGGACTTCAACTCACGACCAAACTTTGAAACTACATATTAAAATTCTGAAATCGTTTTAATCGAGTAGTCACATATTTGCATTTCTGTTATGCATTAAATACTTTATCGTGTGTGTGTGATGACCACTAACGACAAACACCAGCTTGCTATTTATGACTTAGTGGTGCCAAGAACCAACCCCCAATGGAAAGCAGCAGGTGTTGAAGCAGTGCCAGTTTAATATACTTTTAATGCTTTAAAAAAAAAAAAAATAAAACATGAAAGGCACTTTTCATTTGATAACAACATTGTTGTAAAACTGTCACAGCCTATAGCCAAACCTTCTTCCTATGGGTCTCCTTCTTGTTAATTGCCACACACCAAAGCACTAAAACGCTCCTAATTAAACGTCAACTCACCTTTGTGGGCACACTTTTTGAACGGCGACTAATTCCAAAGCGTGAATAAGTGGATTTTTCTAAGTGACACTCAACACCAGAGAGTTTAGCCTGACCACCTCAGCGAGGCTGCATCTTGACCTATAAAGGATGTAAATACATGAATTCGAAGGAATAAATTAAAGGCGCAACAGCTTGCAAAGCTGCCTCGCTCTCGATTTTGAGCTCAAGAACCGTTGCATGCTTTGAACCTATAGACGCTTACGAGTTTTGTTCGATTACTGTAAATGTGAAGATCCATGCCCGCCTGCTGCCCGCTGTCAGCCGGCGTCTGCCTCCTGAGAGTTGACAACTTTCGCGTAGCTAAATGTCTGAAATATAACCAGTCGGGTTTGCGCGCGCATTCATGCTCTTGTCCGCTTCAGCCTGTGTAAGTGGAACGTTTTTATACTTTCATAGGTTCAAGTGGACCAGAGTAGTAGTGTGCAGTTGCATTTTTTTAGGCGATCGGTCGCCATCTTAGATTACAGAACTGACAATTCGAGCAATATTACCGCGCTTACATAGACGCTGAAACCGGAAAACAATAACAAGCCGAGCTCCAAAAGGGGGCGTTCCGATTTGTCGTAAATCGCATCACAAAAAAAAGCCCGCAAATCACTACAGAGTCTTTTAGGGCGAGGTGCATTTTCGTACCTATGTCATTTTTACATGCAAACCTATTATATAAGTGCCAATGTTAACGTCAATGAAGCGTCCCTTTAAAGGGTTATTGACTGCATGTAAACATAATCAATGACTTTTCGTCATAGTGACAGGTGCTCATCAACAATAGTTGATGACTTGTGTCATAAAACACACAAAAGCAAATACTTGACGCTCCCTGACGCATTTTCAAAATTCAGCAGTACTCCAAAGCAAAATAGCATCTCGCCATTTGTCAGCTTAACAACAGTTAGCATTTAATTGTCCTTTTTGTTCTGCGTTAGCGCTTTCTCCATTAAGGTTGCAATCTTGACATGTTACCACATTAGCCCTTTTTATCAATTCTCATTACAGTGCATCCTTCTACAGAACACAAGAGAGTGAGTTAATAAAGCGAGGATTTAAGTCTGAGGAGTGACGGATGGTAAGGGAGCCATTTGACAGCTCGGATGTCTTCATTTTGGCCAAAGAGTGAAATTTAAAAACCCGCGAGTCATCCTTTTCACCACCTACTTGTACCTTGAGCCGTCTGAAAAGAAGCAATTACCTGAGATACCAGTGTGGCGCAAAAGGCCTTGGAGGATTTGATCAATTAATCACAAAAATCCCTATAAAAGAATCATTCATCACTAGCTAATGCTTCTTTGGCCGAGAGCAGACTAGCAAATGTGACCAAAAAGAATCGTTTCAAGGGTTTTCAGCCTCCCATTATTGGCCTCATGTTAACGAGGCGTTGAGAAGATGATGTCCGGATGGCGTGGAGCTACACTTCAGCGGAGTCTAATTTCAGGCCACGTTTAAATAAATGTTTGGGCAACAATTAGAGACAAATCCCTTCAGGCTTAACTGGCTAGAGCTGGTATTTATTTATTTATTTTTTTGTCGACTCAGTGCTGAAGACACTTTAAAAAGGCCCTTTTATTTTTCTTACGAGAACAATGTCCTACTTTAAGTGAGCATGTTGCAATGGAAAATCAACGAAAAATCTAATAATATAATTACAATATCATTTGATAAAATCAAGTCATTAATTAACCCGAACCCAAACTATGAGAAAAATATTAAATCCAATGACAGAGAGAATAAAATGCTATTGTAATGCTAACTGTTGGTATTTTGGCATAATGAGAAAAAAAATGGGTTCGAGAATAGAAAAAAAAGCAGCCATAATGATTGACAAGAGACCAAATAATGATTAAATGTACAAAGATTTAAGGGAGCAGATCAGTCAATGAAGAACATGTAACCTGACGGTACAATTGATACTTAAATTATGGGAATATTTGACGACGCCATGTGGCATTTTTATAGATCGGTAAACAAGTCCGAAACGAACAGTCAAATGTACAGCGCGGATTAAATAAAACTGTCAAAAATGTTCAACATGGCAGCGTACAGGGTGTGTCATTGTTTTGATGCTTAATCAGCTTCAACCTTTTTTTTTTTCAGTAAATCAGATGGTTTCACTTTTATTCCTCATACACGCTGAGGAAGTGAATGGTGGAAATGATTTTTTACCGATCTGAGGAAAAACAAAACAAAACTAATCACTGTATAATAGACCCAGACAAGAAGATGGAGGGAATTGGAATTTGCAGTGGATTGGAATCGTACATGCCAATTTAAGCTCCACAGCACTTGGACAAAATGGACAAATTGAGAATTTAAAAAAATGCATACATTTGATAATCCCGAAAGGGTAGATGTGGCCAGGAAAAAAAAAAAAAGAGAGTACCTTGAATGAAAAAAAAAAAGCGTACCGTATTTTCACAAACATAAGGCACACATAAAATTTTTAATTTTCTCCAACAACAGGGCGCTTTAAAATGCGGCACATTTTCTGTGTGCACAGAGTTCCGAAATCTGCATATGTTGTTGCGTGACTTTGATGAACATATTAAATCTTCTGGTTATCCCCGTTGGAGATCGACTGTTTTAAACAACAGATTGACAACCAGCTTAAGCGTTTTGAAATACTTGATACTTATCATTTTATTGTTTCACAAGCCCCACTTTATTAACCATAAGTCCTATTTTAACAAATAAAATCTTTCAGGGGTAACTCCGGTCATAGTCACAGGATTTAGCAGATGCATGTTTTTGTTATCTTGTACATTTTCCATTCTTTATTATCATTGGTGAGATCCCGAGATTTGGCTCTGAGATAGTGTGTGTGTATTTGTGTGTGTGTGTGTGTGTGTAGGGGGTGCAGGGGGAGGCGTGGGGTGGTAACATAAGTATAACAAATTGTCAAAGCAGCTGAGGGTGAGTGCAAAGATGAGCAAATGTGTGCGAGGGCGGAAGCAGCGGCCGTAAAAAGTGCGTCGTGTCACGTTGATGGAAAACATGCAGCGGCAAAGAGGATTTATCCACGGCGGCAAGGACAAAAGAGGCCATTTGCATAATGTGACGTTTACAAAAAGCCTGAGTAATGTTTTCACTTTTTTTTTTTTTTTTCAGCGCTGGACTTTCTCCAACCTAAGAGAGACAAAAAAAAAAACTAACAAAAAAACTAAAACAATAATAATAGTAATTTCAGATAAGTGAAAAGGAATGTGATGTTTGGATGAACATTTTAATGCGTCATTCATAAAGGGACGTAAATTGCCAGATAAAAAAATACAATAAAATCAAAACTATCAAACAAGTTGTTATAAGAATAGATTATAGTTATTTCAGTTCATCATTTCGGTAGTAATGTTTTCTTGTATCATGAAGAAAGTCCGATTTTTAGGATAATGGCATATTTCAGGGAAGGTTATGGGATTTTGCAAAAAAATAATAATATAGTCATAAAGTAAAAGAATTAAGTCGTACCACAAAAGATCATTAAGCCCTCATTGGAAAATGTATGTTCTGGGAATAAAATCATCAAGAAGTTGTACAATTCTGAAAATGCTTCACTTTTAGCAGAGTCTAATTTCCAACCACGTTTAAATAAATACTTGGGCAACAATTAGAGACAAATCCCTTCAGGCTTTACTGAGCTGACAATGTCTGGGTTTGTTTTCTGTACAGTCATTGCAGCAGCTACTTTATTTGCTTTGAAAATGTGACAAATGACAAAAAAGTGTTTGTTCATGGCACATAATTATTCTTGGCATATTAGGGCCACACTAAAAAGATAAGAAGAATCATAATACAAGAATAAAGACGGGAATATGATGAGAAACAAAGTCATATTTTGGGAGCGAAATGTCAGAATTATCCATCCATGCATCCTGTTGGGTTTATCCGAGGTTGGGTCACGGAGACAGCAACCTAACCAGATTTCCTCATCTCAAGGCCCTCAAGCCACTTCTTCTGTTTCTGCTTAATGGCTTAGTGGCTCTACTCGGAGTCCTTCATGGATGACCAAGCTTCTCACCCTATCTCAAAGGCCGTTTTGGCCATTTATGTCCGTGATCTTGCGCTTTCAGTCATGACCGACATCACCTCATGATCACAATATAGATGAGGGTGAGAGCATAAACTCATCGTGAAAATCCCCTCTGCGCTCAGCTTCATATGAACCGCATCTCTGCAGACTTTGCAGTCAGTCGCGTTACCGTTCCATTCTTCCCTCACTCGTTTTCCTGTTCAAATAGCTAGTTTTGCTGATCGCATACAACCGTAGAGAAAACATTGAGGTGAGGCAGGCAGCATTCTGCCTCCACACTGTGGCAGGTAGCCTCCATTAGAGTGTAGAGAGAGAGAGAGAGAGAGAGAGAGAGAGAGAGAGAGAGAGAGAGAGAGAGAGAGAGAGAGCGAGAGAGAGAGAGAGAGACCATTTTTATTTATTCCTGTATAGCTCGCAAATGTGTAAATCTCAACAAATCTCACACAATTCGTTGATTGCTAAAGCCTCACGAGATTTGCTGTAACGGATACACCGGAGCTAATTTTCTTACAATAAGTTAACATTGTACAATTACTGTATGGTGATTGTTATTTCAATATTGTAAGTTACGGCATGATGCCATAAGAGGCCCTTCGAGACTGAGCAGGTCCAATAAGTGTTCCATTGGCCATCAGTCAGCATCAAAAACGAGCCGTTATGCAGACACTAAAGTGGAATATGCTGAGCATTTTTTGCATTTTTACTGCGAGTTGAACAACATTCTGCAATTTGAGCCCTCCCTCTTTGATTTATTCGATCGACCGCGTTAAAAGAATCACAAATCACACAGGAGTGAAATTTATAACCTCCGCCTATACTCACCTTCATTATAAATCCCTCGACTAAAGCAGTGAGACCCCCGCCCTTACCCGCTGCATTCTAAAAACAATTTTTTAAACACCCATCCTCAATTGCAATGTTGACAAATGGCCCGTATTGCGCGGCTGGTATGAAGGCGGGGTTTAAAGGTGAGGCGCCCAAGTGGGGTGCCTGATGAAATTACACAATGAATTGATTGATCTCCCGGCACGAGCCTTTGCAATGCATAAAAATCGGATGCGTCTAGATTAGTGTCAGAGGGGTGGCTGAAGGACAATGAAGGCGCTCGCCAGGAGACGTGACCTTCTCGCAGACGCACACACACACATATGGAGGCGCTGATGGCGGGAAACCAAGAGCTTGGGGAAATGTCGTCATGGCAGACAACAGGGCAAAAAAAAAGAGATAATATGAGGCAGGGATGCAGTTGCAGATGTTTCGTATTCATTAGCATGGCTTTCCATTACTGACTGGAAATGAAGCCAGTGCATCCGCGCGCACATGCACACACGCACACACACTTGCATAAACACAATATACATCACAGAACATTCAGTGTACAAGTTATTTTCAGTTGCAGAATGGATGTGCGTCAGCCAGCAGGCGGCGAACGTTTAGGGAGTAAACATTATCCAACACAAAAAGAGAAGTAGGGTTAATCAAAACATATACTAAATAAACATTTGTTTATAAATCCAAATTTTCTGAGTCGACTCCAGTCGTCTTCGGACAGTAAGTGGGGTACACCCTGAACTGGTTGCAAGCCAGTCGCAGGACACAGAGAGGCAAACAACCATCCGCGCTCACACTCACATCGAGGGGCAATTTAGAGTGTCCAATCAACCCGCCACGCATGTTTTTGAAATGTGGGAGGAAGCCGGAGTACCCGGAGAGAACCCACACAGGCACGGAGAGATCATGCAAAAGAAGGCTGGGGTCGTATTCGAACCCAAGACCTTTGGGCTGTATGGAGGGCGTGCTAACCAGTCTAACCGTGCCGCTCTTATATAAATCGTATATGCAAAATTAAAACCAAACCACACCTTAAGCATGACTTAATGTCAGGATTCGTACAGCTTAATGCAGGCTCAAGTCGACCAATTTAAGTGCTGACCGCTCGATATGACAAGCAGGCCTCATACGTGCTGTCGTTACTCATTTCGCTAGCTTGCGTGTTTAATATTAGCATAATGCGACCAAGACGATTAGCATCTTGACGTGCATCAGCTGCTAATTATTATTTTATTTTCTCTCATCAGTGCGGCCCGCCGATGGGTCCTGGGCTCGGTGGTTGAGGAGCCCTGCTTTCTATACGACATCCTCACGACCAGCAAGAACTGTGGAGAGGATGCACCAGTGCACGGCACTGACGCGCTAAAGACTTCAAAAGAGTTACCAAATAATATATGTACAATTATTGCCTAGGTATTCTTTTATTTTGAAGTTGTTCCCGGTCACATTTCGGAGCATAACGGCTGACTTGAATCGTTTTCCAAACTGTGTTTGGGGGGGGGTCGTTTATTGCAGTCACAAGCTGTCACTGCTGACGACAACAACACAACGTTGTCCTGAGATAATGTTCAACCACTAATTAAGAGCCCTTAAAAAAAATTATTTAATTACACTGACACTGTACTGTTCGGCGCTAGCAGCGCTCGATTTAATACACTTAAATGACTGTGCACACTTTGTCGCTGACAGCCTGACACAGTGGGCGTTCATTTTTTTAATAAACCAGGCTTTCTCAAGTGTGTTGATTTTGACGGCAAAATCGCTACTGTGCTTTGGACATCAGAAAATCTAAAGGGAGACGTTTATCTAAATCACGAATGTTTCCAGAGAGAATAATGTCCACAGTTTAAATCCAAGTATGAAATGATGGCTTATTATTAAGTGGAAAATAGATAAATATGGTTAGTTTTAATCCGAATACTTATTAAATTCAAATTTTCAGTCGAATATCCCAAATATTCGATCGCTGTGGCCCTAAAAGCATTTAAAAAGTTACTTTTTTCTGCACAGTATGTCATCTTTAAATTGTTGTCCTACTACTTAACACCACTTGCTCGTACGAGTTTCAACAACAACATGCAAACTAATCACCGAAAGGACTTAAAGCATTGCCGAACACAGCGTGATGAATGGTCAAATCCAACAACAACGCTGCTAATTAGTCCGACTGCATTTGCGGCTTTAAATCAACCGCTGTCGACTCATCTCCAAACTAATTGGCTGTCCGAATCATGTAAAAGCGGCGGGAGATTACCAGCGCGGCAGAGGGGCGCAGGGGGCTTCTCCATCCGGATTCTCACAAAGTGCCGAATCAGCAGATCGCTAATCGTCGTTGCCTCAGCGGCGCGAGTCAGAAAAATGTGTTAATGAACGCTGGAAGCTGTCAGGGGGTTGGCCTCAGCGCATCTATCTGACGTAGGAGGAAAGTAGACGAGGGTGATAATGTGTGAGGAACATGGGGAGAACCTCCACCAGGGAAGACGCTTTGCCACTTCTTAGCTTTGAAATGAGCGTCCATTAAACACAACAGTCTCTGATGCTGATAATGGGAATTTATCAGAGCAGGCTGCTACATGTGATCTTATCATTTTTACTGTCAACAATTAGATATTTATAGTCAGGAGGCAGCTCAGGTTTTGTCTGACAACAACTGCCCTTGTAGACAAAGTCTTGTTAGTTACTTGCTTCCCAATGTTGCAAAGTAGGACCTCTCATCTTCCAGCAGGAACAAAAATAACTCCTCTCCAAAAAAAAAAATTATGGTAATTTGCGGAGAAACTGCTAGTCCTCATTAAAGGGGAAGTCAACCCCCCAAAATTATTTGCAATAAAATATGGAATACGAGTTAAGCAGCAAAATTTATCTCAGGGGGCGGCCATTTTGTCAATTCTTTTGACTGAAAATGACATCACAGTTGCTGAGGGGTCAGGTAACGACCAATCACGGCGCATCGGTTTACTCAAGCTGAACCATGATTTGTTGTTAGCTGAGTAAATATTAATTTAAAGTCATTAAATTAAACTAAATTTTTATAGCCTGTGAACACTAACAAACTATTTTTGGTATATTTGTTTGTTTTCCACTCATTTAGCTTGTTTCTCTTGGAGGCGTGCGGGTCAAAAAATGACAATCTGCAGCATTTAAATGCTTACGTTTATCGAGTATTTCCGCCTTTTAAAGTGACTGCGGAAAGTTGAGATAAAAAAAGGTGACGTGAAAGCAGACGGGGAGGCGAAAGGAAAGCGCATAATTGGGGAGGGTTTCGCTTTGAGGAGTTGGAGAGTTCTTCCACCAAAAGGCTCCCGGTCTTAAAAATACATTTAGCTCGCTAATAATCTTGTAACGGGAGTGACAAAAATGGCTATAATTGCATGGCAGAGGGAGCAACAACAAGCTTTCTTTCCAGCCGCTTTCTCTCTCTTCTGGAGGTGAGGTGCCGCTTGACACCCATCCAAAAGTCATTCTAATTGGAAAGGCGGGAGAAAGTTTGTCAGAAAAGAAACACGCCGGCAAGGGACGTCCCCGCACTCAATGTGTCAATCGTAATTTTTTTTTTCCTACCCCAGCGCCAAGCCAAGCCACGCAAATTTGTCTTTGTTTTGAAAGCTTTTATTTGGACATGAATTAAACATGCGGGCCGTGCAGGCGGGCTCCCTGACAGCAAGGAAGCGCTCGGTGACAAGTTGCACCTTAATTGCCTTGATGGCGTCCTCGCCGAGCTGTCGTTGTTTGTGCGCATGTACACATGCACAGACGGGTTGACACTGTGTGGATTCAAACACGCTCGGGATGTGACGGTACGGCAAAATTACGGTTGGGTAGGTACCGTGGTTGGAAGATCACGGTTCGGTTCAGTAAGTGAACAAATGCAAAACATCAAAGTCCTTAACTTTTGTGTACATGGGAACAGATTCCATGACAATTTCCAACTTTCTTTTTTATGGATTTACAAAATTCATCGTTTTGTCCTCTTTCTGGGGAAACTGACAATGCAGACAAGTTTGTTTTTGCATTGTGCTGAACGCAGACGTTTTAAATGAGTTCAAATACTTGACAAACTTCCAAAATGACATTGTTACTCTGTTCATTTATGTTGTAAATTCGTTGCAAATGTGTGAGGGAGATATATTTCATGCCCCTTGATCAATTTGTTTTAACTCTCCCAAAAAATAAAAAATAAAATAAAAAAATCCCAAAACATGAAGAACCTTGAAACAATTGACAAAGTAACCGCAAAAAGACTCACTAAGAAGAAACTAAATTGAATTATATTTTATCTTTCAGTTTTTCCTCACTTGCTTTGGTACATTTTTCAGATCAAATTGAATTTCTCGAAACTACTAGTTCAATTTTCACATGACTGTGTCCATTGTGAACATGTAATTTCTTTGAACAATTTGCAAATGTTTTTGCACATCCATGCAAATGATTCCGTACAATTGTCTGTGGCCAAACATATTTCAATTAATTTCCACTAGATTTTTTTTTTCCCAGGCGAATCTTGATTTTTTTCAACAATGCAAGCTTTTGATCAATCAACCACTGATCAATCAGTTTTCTGGAATGGCTCAGCATGTTAAGATAAGTGTTGAGATGCGGAAGACAATTTGTGGCCCGAAGGAAGTAGGAAAACTGCACTGGGTTTCTGTTGCATTTTTGCATGTATATGTTTACTGTTTTTATCTTGTTAATCATTTTTACATTATTTGTTTTTATACTGTATGTCGGATTTTTACTATGTATGCAGCTTTGATTGTTTTTAAAGTGTTTTAAAAATAAAGTTGTGTTGAGTGTCCACCGTTATATTGACAACATGACAAAGCGATGTGTCTTATCCGTACACCATGGCATAAAGACGTTCTGGACAAATGCTTTTTGCGAAAGAAAATGGTAACCATGACATTTTGAGTAATGCAATTATTGGTTTTCAAATGTCACTTGTGATATGAGAAAAGTAACTGTAAAATCAGATCAGTAGTGTTAGTGCTTTAAAAGCAACAGTCATAACGGTCAGGCAATTTGGAATTTAGATATAAAATTTATATATAAAATAGGACGGTGAAATACGCCTGTGAGGTCGCAACATGCAAGAGGAGACTTTACTAAGCATATCTCACAGTAGTCAGTTCAGCAAGCATAAAAAATGAGGAAATTCTTTGCAATTTGGCGTCACCCATCGGTCTTGTGTATGTTTCAAATTTGGTAGCAATCTGATAAAAGCTTCCGTTTATCTTTGAAAGACCCTTGGAAATGGCCAACAACGACCTCGGCATCCTGTGGCTTTTTTTGTGGAGCTACTCATGATTGGCATGCCTAGCAAATGTGTGATCAACCATTGATACGATAATTTAGTGTCACCCGTCTTTCAAGTAATTGTGGTTCCAATTCACTAATCATCAACCAACCCAAACCCAAATCGATGAAATGACCCTAAAATTTACACTTCGAACCAAAATGGCAGACTTCCTGCGGGTTTGAAACGAAGACTTACAGCTATTTCGTCTTTCAACGCCATAGTAGACAAAAACAGTGACAAAAGTTTTTGTCACATTCACTAAATTTTATTTCATCAAGTGGTTGCACAAAATAAAATCATCTGAATCAGTTACATTTTACTACTTCAAAAAATTATGTGGCTACAGATGATTTGATTTTGTACAACCACTTGACAAAATAAAAAGCGTAAATTAAACACACCATTTTTTTTTCAGTGGATCATATTTCAGGTGGTTAAGTGAAACTGAATTATCCAAAACCTCCAGAGGGCACTACTGACTGCTACCGCTAAAATTTCACCGGGATGAACACAACCTTTTTTCCAGGTATTCCACACATAAAAGTCGCTTGAAGGCGTGTTGGTGTGATAAAATCTCACGTTAATGAAAGCATCATTAGCATGAACTCACCTGTGTAATGTGCGGCTCCCGTGTGCCAGTGTGTGTTTCCTAGCAAAGCCTGCGGGAGAAGCCAAAGAAAGAAAACTTTAATGTGCTTGATGGAGCTGCTGTGTTTCGGATTTTGATTCAAGCGCTGCCAGATGACCTCCTCCTCTGTGGCGGGCGACGGGCTGCATCGGCACTGCAGCTGCTGCTTTCATGCGCTCGCCTCCGCTGAGACCACTTTGAACGCAGCATTAACACGCAAGGCTCATCCGGGGTTTAGACACGGCATTAAAATTAGTAGGGTTCTAATTCCTCGAAATGCTCCATTTTATTCGTTTTGCGGTTTCATGTCAAGTTATCAAAATGCAATCCCATGCTCCGCCCACAAATGATCATTCTTTGCGTTTTATTATCAGTCAGTGTAGTCAAGTGTCAAGTGTCCAGCTCTGCTGTTTAGCACCTGTGGGTTGATTTTGGTTTGGACTTTTACTTTGCCACTTTGGGGTCCTGTCTGCTTCTTTTGATGTCGCATAGTGGAGATGGGCTGGGTTTAAAAAAATAAAATAAAAAAATCGACATTCAATTTCCATCAATTTTCCTTTTCATAGCCCGATATCAATTCATACACCATTCATCCATTATCTGTACCGCTTCTCACTAGGGTCGCGAGGGGTGCTGGAGCCTATCCCAGCTATCTTCGGGCAGGAGGCGGGGGACACCCTGAACACAGAGACGAACAACCATCCGTGCTCACACTCGTACCTAGGGACAATTTAGAGTGTTCAATCGACCTGCCATGCATGTTCTTGGAATGTGGGAAACCGGAGTTTTTTTTTTTTTTTGAGAGGACCTTGTAGGTTTGGTGATGATTGACATGCCGACCAAATCCATTTTGCTGGGTAAACTGGTTTCAGGAGCTGATTTTATTTATTTTTTTTGTTCTAACAGCGGGCCTAAATTTTCACCACGATTGAACATGCCTGTAAAATTATTTATTTATTTATTTTATTTTTTTCACTGAACAGTCCTCCAAATAATCATCCATTGGTTGAAGCAAATAAAAGTACAAAAGGTGACGTTTTCATCCACTCATCTTCGCTACCTTGGCCATGTTGTATCCTTCCAGATCAATATATTTTTGCCCCAACGACTTTTAGAAGGCAAGCGGGTAACCTCATGCTGCTTCAATCATCTTATCTAATTAGAAATCTCCTTCGTTGTTTAGAGGAGCTAATAAACAAGCACGGGTGGTAAAGGATATGACACGGGGAATATCATTATACGTGCGTCACAACAATAACTATAATCATCGGTGTTGATTGTTGTCGCGTTGCTGACCACATGTCCTTGAAAGTAACTCAATCACTGCACACTGATTGGTTTAAATATTCTTCACTCAATTAGAGAATTGTTTGGAGCAATGTCATAAAGTCCACGAGTGAGAGAAAAGGACGGCTGATGAGAAGTTGAGCTTGTTTATCAACCTTTGGAGTGTTCCCGATTTGCGTGAGGTCATCGCCATCCACTTCTACAGATGATTGACTTGTTGAATCATTTGTCTCAACCAAAGCAGAAAATAACACAATTATCTTTTTTCCTGATGATGAAAAATTTGACTTTAGCTTTCTTTTCATCTCTTTTTCTTTAAAAAATACTGACATACTAATAATAGTGTAACAAAATAATTATAATATTTAAAAAAAAAAAAAAAAAAGAGTCCCTTAAAATGACCGATAAATATTACACAAATAACATGCGGACTCATAATTATGTTCATCGGCACACGCTAATATGAGCAGATTATACAGCACTTTGCACATCTGCTGTGAATTTCCCCAACAGCAGCACTCACACTGCTAGTGTATTTGAATTCATATTTCCACCAACCTCCACTTGGAACATCCAAGCATTGGAATATTGAATGTGGGAATAAAAACATGCATACAATCACCTGAATTTGTGAGGAAGACCCCCACTCGCACCTGTGCCCCTCTTTGCCTCCCCTTAGCCTGCCAACAACAAAACCTCCAGATTGCACTTGCCACAGTGCGACCGATGCAGGGATTGCACATTTTCATACATGCGAGTTCAAATGATAGATGAGGCAATCTAGAAAAGTTGTGCCGGGAGATACATCAGCAGACAGGAGGCACATAAAAATACCCCCCCAAGAAAAAAAAAAAATAAATAACAAAAGTCCTCCAGGACTGGGCACTCACATACATATTCACGTAGTGTGAGTGCAGCGAGTTGAATGTTTGTTTTTCACCTCCATGCACAACAATCTGGTTTTGGACTTTATTTGCATACATTAACTGGATTAATTTGGTTACTCATTCAAATTAGCATCCTTTTCATTGTGTCTTTTTATTTTTGTGTATTTTTGTTTGTTTTTTTACAAATAGACAACTTGTTGGTTCTCACATTGACTAACTTAATGTTCAGTTAGAAACTAATGATGAGTGACTACACCACTTTCTGGAAGGAGAAAAGGAAGAAGAAAAGATAAGAACAACCAGAAATTGGTGGATGGATGACCGGGTAAAAAATGCTAAATCGAGTAATTGCTGTTTTTTCACCGCCATCCACTGCATCTGGTTTTAATGCCAGTTAACTTAAAATTTAGATGCAAATAATTGGCAAGAGATAGTTGTATGTACGCACTTGTATGACAGTTGGAACGAGAGGCCCCATTGTCACGTTGAACATTTTCTAACGTCAGGACTTTCCAGTCTGTCGTCAACTTTGTGAGCAATTTAATTCCTCAACACCAGAGATGAAGGTGAATAATTTATGGCCCAGCGAGAATGACATTTAATGAAGCCATTGGTGATGGTGACCTAACAAATTCATCAATGTCTAATTTATTAAACACACCAGAGGGTCGCTCATCCATTGCGGCCATTCGTCTTACAGAGAGTGTCAAGTGGCCACTGGTAAAAAATAAATAAATGTGGTGAACCACTGATGTCTCTTGTCAAGTGACAACATAAACAGCTTGCCCTCAGCATGTTGAGTATGTAATGTAAAACCCAAATACAAAAAAATGTTGCGGTCGGATCGGAATTTTGTACCGTCAAAATGTCAACTTTACATGGGGTCGGAAAAAAACAAATGTCCCAGGCACCGGTTCGTTCAAGTTGTATTATACCTTACATTGATACCTAAAAATACATTCGATTGCTAAATGAATGCTGGTATTGATTAAGAAACACAAAGCCGGTGGCAGTGGAGTACTTCCAAGTCTGCGGTCCCCCGCCGTGCAAAAACCTTTGAAAACGTCACAAGAGCTCTAAAACATCTTCATAAACGCCTTCCAAAAAGTCTAAAGCCATGAGTGATGCAATAAATACATAAAAAAAAAAAAAAAAAAAAAGAGCCAACTATCCCTGCCTATTAAATGGTTATTAATATGAAACGGAGACTTAATAACCTCTGTGACACACAATGGAGGGTCCTTCTGCAACAAAGCATCACAGGGCTTGATTTTAAACCAAAAAGTCAATTTGATCCGGTGAACCTCACTAGTTTCAGTGTTTATTGTGTAAAAAAAAAAAAAAAAACACGCAGATGTTAAACAGAGGCGACAACTACGCCACACAACTTCCGCAGAACGAGGAAACTGAAGCAACGCTTCTCAAAAATAAGTTTTAAAGAGCTGCAGTATATTTGTGTTTGCATTTGTTTTCAAGCTATTTTCACTCCTTCAAATTGGCTAAAATTGTGTAAAAATTAAAAAAGTGGGGACGGACAGACCATTAGTATCGATTTGTGGAAAAGAAATGAATTTGACCATATTTGGACATACGCGGTTTCCTCCGCATAGCAATGATATGATACCGACTGTCATTTTTTGTTGGAAACTGGACAGTTGTCCCAATACTTTTTCTCATGGAAAACGGGTCGTTCCAAACCAAAACAATAGTTTAAAGATGTAATCTTCCATGTCTGTCAGTCAGCCATTACCTCTGTTATCTGAAGGGGGCGGGGATTAATAGATGCAAAGTAAGATGTTGAAACAAGTACAACTTCTTGGTTTGGCTTCTTGGTAAATCTACAAACCAAATAAATACCAAAACTAAATCTAGAGTGAAACAATGACAGTTAAGTCCACAAAGAGAATTATATAAGCAGGCCATAGTCCGCGGGGATCTGCGGTCACATCGGCATGCATCACGACTATTTGTCGCGCCTTATTGCCTCCACTTTACTTCCACCGGGGAGGACGTCATTACGGCGCATCCGCCGCTCTCGAGCAGCAGGCTCAGTGGGCCGCGAAAAAACTGACTAATTACGGGAAAAGCTGCGGCAACTCGTCACGGTACTGAGTAATACTCGGGCCCAAAAGACAGCAGGCAGCCACTCGACTGCCATTTAGTGTGGACAACACAACGGAATGCAGAACCTTGCAGGATTAAAAATGTGATGCAAACTTTTATCATAACCTGTTTTGGATATCCTCCATTGGTTGTTCGCGCCTTGTACTCTAATTATTAGTCAACCAATTGGGTGGCCAATGTTCTACCCACTAGCAATGATAACCTGAACCCCAACTAATGCTAACGGTGACCAAACTTGAACCTAACCCAATCGACACTTACCTGACCTCGCAACCAACCTCAACCCAATTCAGCCCAAACCCAAAACCTCACCCTGACCACCAGAATCGGAACCTCCAAGACGTCACCTAATTGCAACCTAATAATAACATGAACCGAAACCTGTACCCCTGATCTTAATCCTCATCTAACCCCACCTTCATTCTAACATCACCTTAATCCTATTCCCAATAAATTTAAATTTAAACCCTTATCACCGCTGAAACACTGACATAACAATAAAAGAACAAACATACATATCCTCAAATGTTTTTAGATCCATGTCTTTCCAATCTATGTGTTGATTTATTTTTGATTCATACATGACTATTTATCTAAGTATGATATGCACTTGGTTTGGTTTTATTTAGCATTCAAGCAAATTCAAAATTTCATTTATTTGTTGAAAAGAAACTAAAGACAAAAAAAAACATACCTTATTTGTGAGGCATGACATTCCACATTGGGCAGTTTTTGACTTCCTCGTCAGAAGCGCAATTTCAGGAGGCACCACGAATAGCTCTTTGACTTGTTGAAGTGCCATGGATAGCTCCTGTCCTTCCAAAGCTACCGTGGACAGTTCCTGTCCTATAAAGGGGCGAAAATGAGGTCACTCTTCGCATCTGGGGGACTGCACACTACTACCATATATGAACAGAACAATTGGGACATCCTGTAAAAAAAATGTTTGTTTTAATTATATGAAGGTTTATTAATATTTTCTAAATGACTGCAAATTGTTTACATTTATCTGCTTATGGCTGCGAATGTGTAAATGCTTACATACTGAATTCAGGTCTGAGGGAGGGGGTTCTTCCTGATCTAAAGTGTGTGATCTCATCCCCTAATTTTAAAACTCTTCATTTTAATCCGAAAAACTGCACTTAAACCTTAACCTGTTATCCTAAACCCAACCCCGGAACTGTGACCTCTCTCATGCATTTCCACAATCATACCCAGGTTCAATAAACTACAAATTCTAGTGCCAATGTAACATGTTTGCATTCATGAAAAGGTACGGCTGGGAAGTGAACTTGACAGCTGAGGTCCAATCAGGTTGAGGTTTAAAATCGTGTGCATTTTTACCAGAAAATGATCAAAATAGTCAAAGGGCCAAGTGGTGGTAATTTCCGGAAGCAACACAAATCTGTCTTTTTTTATCATTGTAAACAAATGCTTGTGTAATTGAGGTGACAAAGGGAAGCGATTTTGTATGCTTTCTTTTTTTTCTCGTATTGCATTTCAGTGGCTTGTTAGTCACCGCCTTGACAGCGAGAAAGCAATATCATAAATTAAATAAATGGGATTGAACCTCGGTAGTAATTATAGTTATAACATTACATGCTAGTGAGTTGCAGCAATTAATTGATTATTCTCTGCCAGTGCCATCATGGAACGCGATTGCAATTTTATGCACCACTAAGCTCAAAGATATCAACACGCACACGATGAAATGTTGTAAATTGTATGATAATGACATATGATAGTTTTTGGTTTTGTTTTTTATTTATTTATGTGCTGGAACTCTTTAGTCACAGTGGCAGGAAATGACGATAATTACATTCTCTGAATAATTCCAAACGTGATGAGAGCAAAATAATCTCAGCAGAATGCAACACTGACACACAGTAAGTGACGCGAGTCTCTTCTTTATCGGTGGCGCTTGTTTATATAGTGCAGAAAATATAAAAATGGCAGCAGAATTCTCCTATTTGACATTGATGTTATCAGGACATGCACGTTTCCTTTTTGTTGCTTTCAAATGTGGCTCCTTTTTCATGTATATTTCATTATCACAGCTATAAAATGTGACTTTGAGTCGTCCCTGGCCTTGTTTCACACTTTAATAAGCAAAACGGCAATCATGAAAAAAACTTATTGATAATTAGAATGGCATTCAGTATAAGTGTAGACAGCCGCTAAGGTATATTAGCGGTGTCAAATGCATAGAAAAATGTAACCATGACATTGTTGTGACTTTTCACCTTGTTAGTCTGTTTTTTTTTTTTTTTCGTATTTCACAATTTTTTTTTCATAATTTCAACATCTTTGAGTTAAAAAAAAAAATACACAGATAAAAAGCCCCTTTGGAGGACTTTAATAGAAGGCATGACTCCATAGATTTTGTTTTAATATTTTTGATTTTGTTGTGAGGCAACTACGACCAGTAAAAACCTGAAGAAAAAAAAAAAAATCAAAAGAGTTTGTCTTGAATGTTTAACCTTAACTATGTTACCTGGATCTTTTAAAAACACATGATGCAAAAGAAGGTGAATTGTGAAACAAATAAAACCTTATTGGCCAAATAATTGCAGATTTGATGGCCATTCAGGATTGCTTAATATGAGGTGTAATTGAGTGGAATTTGTTTTCATTGAATTTTTTACCTTGCCGTGAACCAACCATGACAGGTGAAAAATTAAAACAATAAAAAAAATTAAATACATGACTGATCATTAACCCTAATTTTTTAATATATATATATATATCTACATCTATATATATATATTTTTTTTTTTTGTATATACATTTTCTCACCCTTTATATAGTACAGACAAACCTCATTACCATTTAAGAAGTTATGAATTCAACCGAATTAACTAAATAAGCATCACAGCAGTTTTGCCAAGTGAAAATTTATAAATGTCAGCTTTGCCTCATATAAATAATTCCGTTGTTGATTAAATTTTTTTTTTAAATCATGACAAAGAAAGTGTTTATGAAGGGATTAGGAAAGATTTGGTTTTGCTCCTCTACCAAGCAAATAGATGGCAAGTGGCAATATATATTTTTTTAATGATTAAGGTGGAATTATAAAAAATATTTCTAAAAAAAAAATGAATGACTGAATTAAAAATCTAGTAAATGACGTTATTCCAAATATGAATGTGAAAATTCCCCCAGGAACTCCATGATGTTACATATTTGTTGCTCGTTGCACACTTGAGTACAATGACAATAAAGGGATTTCTATTCTATTCTATTCTATTCTATATTTGGCAAAACCTAATATTTGGCAAAACCTAACTGTTCGAGCACCCGCTACCATTGAGACTCAGTACCTGGGCAAATTAAGAGTGACATTTAAAATCAATAAATAAACCCAAAAAAATAAAGCCAACATCATTCTAATTGTGGACTAAGTTATTTGAGAGTTGGTGTGAAAGTTGAACTTTTCTCTTTGGACTGTCAAAACAAAGTTATGATATTTTTAGGGCTTTGAAGTCTCATCCTCCTCTTATTAATTTTATTATTAGCTTTGGTGATTTGCTGACTCCTCAGGATTTCAAATGGCAATAAACTTGTTTCCTGGAGTTGTCACATGCTTCCTTGAGTTGTCACGTTCTGTTCTATTATTGAAACGCAAATGTCACCACCCGTGTCATTTATGAATTTACCGCAATACCAGGTGGTGTCACTATCGGAATAAATTAAATGGAGAGTCAGGTGAGTTTCTCACAGCTCATTTGAAGGTTCGAGCAACGGGTGAAAAGTGACGTTTTGAAGCCTTCGCTTCTGAGAGGTTGGCCGTCAGCGTGGCATATCGCGGCCGGGAATTCCCGCAGAGACGGCGCTCGCTTCCGGAGGGAACGCCAGCCAATCTCCTGCCACCTCGTCTACCTGGGAACAGCTGCAGACGCCATCTGCCCAATTTATTGTGGTCGCCCACCGCCCTGCGGGGGCGCTCCACACCTCCACTCTGACATTTGGAACCACCAGGCGTGTTCAACCCTCCTTTTTTTTAGGTTTGCGATATATATATATATATATATATATATATATATATACTTCATTTTGAGAAGATGTATTTTTAAATCTGTATTTACATGATATATTAACATATAAACACGTGGTCGCTCAAAATATCAAACCATTATCTGATCCGCTTATCCTCACGAGCGTCGTGGGCGTGCTGAGGCCTACCCCAGCCGGCTTCGGGAAGTAGGCGGGGTACACCCTGAACTGGATGCCAGACAATCGCAGGGCACACAAAGACAAACAACCGATCAAGCTCTCAATCACACCTAGGGCAATTTAGAGTGTCATTTTTTTCTTTGTAGTTTGATCTTTTTAAATCATTTATGAAAATGTACATGGTATATTCAATCTACTGACCAGCAAGGAAACAAGCAGCAAGTCAAATTAACCAATGAGCCTTTTTGGTGTGACAAAAAAACAAATAGGCGAGTTTAATGGCTTTGTCGGGACTCGCCTTGTTGTCGGTTCATGTTATTACTGTTCGTCTGTGGCAACAACTAAGCACAGTCAGCACATCCTGAGCTCTAAAATGATCTTAATTAGCATTGGCTCTTAATTGGAGTCCAGATTTTAGGGACATCTTCTCAGTTAATGGAGCCTGACAACGCCTGAGTCAGAGCTTTTACTTGTGTTGGTCAACAGATGGAGAGAAAACGACTTTTTGTTTTTTCACTTCATGTGCTGACAATGTATATGTAATGATATAACGTTAACCGACCTCCTGTTGAAACATTAAAGAAAAATCAGTCAGGTTCTAGGAAAATATTGAGTTTATAGGCATATAAGGACAAATTAAATATATATTAATATATAATGACATTTTGGTGTATATTTTATATTTTGACCAATTTGAAAAAAAATTGACCCTCCACAATTATTTTAACAAAGCAAATATTGTATTATGCAGCATGATTAGCATGTTAGCATTGCTTGGATTGCCGACGCTAACTGTTGCCTTTGGCTTCTTTACATGCTTGTTAAGTCCCTGCCCACAAGGAAACAAGTTTAAGGGTAGCTGCAATTTTTTTTTTGCTTTTTATTAAACATGTATATGTCTTGTCTTGCCAGAACATGTTTTGTGAGGCCAAAGGCGATTATTTTTTACACTTGGTTCCAGTGTGAACATATTTGAAAGCGCCGCCTTTGCGTTTAGATGTGTCCTCTCAGGTCAACCACTTGTGTCCAAATTAAATTTTGTTTTTCAATTTTACTTTCACAAATCAATACAACTGGTCAATCCCCATGGGTCTATTATTTATTTATGTATTTATTTATTACTAATTTTTAAACAAGTGTTGAAAATGAAAAAAAAAAATCCCTGACTCAATGATTCAATAAGCATGCCTCCCCCACCCTTTTAGTGTGACGGTTTGGAGATGCAAGGATTCCGCCCGACGGCAGCAATATGCATTGTTCTTGAGCAAATGACGAGGTTTTTGTGTGACCATGTGCTGACACCGCCAACAAGATTAATAACAATGGTGATCACTATGTCGCCTGTACCTTGGTTGTGAGCTTTCGTCCCAAAGCAGAAGTCAATAGTCAAGTCAATTTTATTTGTATAGCCCTTAATCACAGACAGTCTCAAAGTCAAGTTCTTCGTCAGGCCACACAATTTCTTCCTTTCTTGGTCTTTTTAACGTTCCCCGTCATTGTTTTAAGTGCAGGTTTACATCCAACGACTTCTTGTGCTGTTTTTGGTGCGTTCACCGTGGAGTATTGCAGCGCCACTTCAGCGTTTCGGCGTCTGTGTGGTCACACGCAAATGAGTCATTTTTAAAAAACAAAAAAGAAACGAAAAGACGTCGGCTCCATTTCTTTGTAGCCTTGATCAGTAAATAAAAAAAATTGTTTGGGGTACTCTGCAATGTTCCCGTTATTCTGCGACAGTCCATCCGTCAGTCCTGTGGGACAATTTAGTCAGAACAAGGTGCTTCCAAACATCCCTCAAATGACATTTAGCTTTTGTTGTCCTTCTCTATTATGAATTTTCCCCCAGTGAAGGCCTGACTTGTGTCTTTGATTAGATTGCCGTCGGGCTGATGCGGTAGCATTACTTACCTTAATGAGTCGCCGCTAATTGTAATGAATTACCCCTGGGTTTGATACATTAGCTCAGCCACAAACAAACACTTTGTTGTATGCAGCGACCACCCTCAGGATTGATTAAAAAAAAACACAATTAGGAATGAATACGTTTTGATTTTGCACGTGCATGACAAGTAGCGCAAGTCATGCCCTCAAAAAGTATTGAGCTGGACTCACAATGGGGGATTTTTTTTAAATGAAAATATGAAACATGATTGCCCTGTTTTTCCGTTCATTGTTGCCTGGAACAATTGTTAATCAAGGCGAGCGACCATCCAAATGTCCGCTGGAATTCACATTAAGAAAAACCTCATTATACTCTTGGCACACATGAATGTAGCAAAAAATGTGCTTTGACGGAGATATCAAGCCTTAGTTAATGCCTAAACCTGATCCTACTGGAACAAAAAAGTTGCTTAATGTTGCGTTCAGTGGCATTCTTCTTCCACCCCAAACTGAAAAGCCAAACCTACAACGACACTTATTCAAATGAACGAGGCAATTCCATACTTTGATGTTGGGACGTTTATCTGGCTCAGGGGCATTTTGACATCAATGAATTAGGAAAATGGCCCATATTTGTTGCTCTGGAGTGGCCATAAATCTGGCGGCTTTGCTTCGGCGTGCACCGTAATGGGAGATAAATGAACGGCAAGAGTCGAAACGCTCGAGTGTTCCTTTTCAAAGATCTTCACGTCTCAATCTTTTTGTTGTTGGTTGCTTCCTCTGCAGGAAGCCCGGCATTATTGTCTCCTCTCGTTACCTCAGAGGGCGCCATGCTTCGAGAGCAGGCATGCAACAGCGCAGCCGCCACTAACCCGCCTGAATTGGCCTGTCAGTCAGAGGAAGCGACTCTTCTTCGCAAGACACCGACTGGGAGATGTCAGTCTCGGTGCGTCTGCTTCTTGTTTGGTTCCGTTTCATCAGAAAAGCGTTCAGCCGTGGCCAGGACAACGGTGAGGGAGTTGACGCAAGCGTTTATGTTGGGTTCAAAGAAAACTATGTTCAAGCAAAAAAAATATACAATTAAAAACGTCATGACAAAATAGTATACAGACAAACTAATTCCTGATCTGAAAAAATATTATCCATCAAGCTTTTTTTCTCTATATGTGGATATTTTTATGTAAAAATACCTTCTTACAAAATGTTTACAGAGTTGCATTTTTTTTCTTTTACATTTTAAGCAAAAAAATCACACAGCGTATATTGACAAACTAATTATCAGAGGTGGGCGTGTCATTAAAGTTTGCCAGTTCGTCCTTCAGGCCACTTTTCCATCATCTTTAGTCCCTCATTAGTTCAAGCCTATCCAAAGCTGTAAGCGTCACTTTGTCACTCTTTAACAGCGCTTCCGTAATCGCTAAATAACAGTTTGTCATGACTCTTTTAGAACTGACAATAACTTAAACAGCCCGCCAGTCCGTTTTTTTCCTTTTTTTTTTTTTTTTTTAAACCACGCTCCTATCCCTCCTGCTGCTGTTTCTGCTAAATCCATCCACGATCTACGACGGCGCAGTCAGATTGCAAGTGAGCCTTCTTCTTCTTTTCTTAGTCTGGCGGATTTCAGCTCTTCGGTGCATACCGCCACCTAGTGTACAGGAAAGGCAAAGTAACTTGGCTGGCTATGTTATCTACTATAGGTCAAAGTGAAGAGCTTCGGGCAACTATTTTCCCGTTGTATATGCAGCAAATGCTGGTTGTTTGAAATGCTTTTTTGACTGGCTAACAATAACTAAATATATAAATAAATGGAAAGCCGTCATCAAGATCATAAACATGAGGTGAGACTTATTGTAGTCTGTTCCAGATTGTTTTTCGTCATTATGTTGTCATATAATTTTACGTTGTTGAAATCATCACAGATGAAGTGTGGTTGAAAATGGTTGGTTGCAAGTTTATTTATTTTACATCCTGCACAGCAATTAGTACCACCTGGTGGTATAGATACCAACTCACAGTAGGGCACAGTGGATCCAACATCTCCAAACTACTACGACAAATATGGCCACTGTTGTGTGTACTACGCAAGTAAGATAGTGTGTTTACTACTTAGACGGCGAGTCATACGAGGTGTCGTCTTGGAATTAATTAAAAGTCAGCAGCGTGAATCGTCAGAACGCTCATTAACGCCACCGCCGCCTGATGTGAATTTTGTTGACAAGCTATCAGCGCGGCGGCATCACTCAGGCACGTCAACACGCACACACACATACACACAGCGTAGTCAAGCGAGGCCAGATGAAGCCATCCCTCATCCAGTCCCAATGTTACCCCCTCCCCAAAAGTCCCTCAACCCCCCAGCACCATCGCCCTCGTGCTGCGAAACATTAAATTTCTCCTTCAATCTTCTCGCTGTAATTACGCCATATTAATATAATGTAATTGGGCGAGACAGAGCAGTGGGATGCAGTGACACACTTATTGACATTAGCGGGCCGTGTTACATTTCCATAGCTTCTATTAAAAAGGAGAGAGAGTGAGAGAGAGAGAGAAAGAGAGAGAGGCCAGGCCTAATTAGGGTTTGATTACTAATCACTCCCGGTATTTCTATCTGCGTTGTGTTTATTTCTCTTTTACGAGGTAGCGGTTTTCATAGATAACTGTCAGAACGAGCCATCAAATTAATTTAATGACATTGCACATGCGCCCATGATTGCAGAGGCCTTTTTTTTTTAAATCAATGGATTAGATCTCGTTTTTTTTCGACTGTGTATGCCGGGTAACGTGTGAGTCATCATCAACACCGCTTATCCTGTACAGCACAGGTGTCAAACTCAAGCCCTGAGGGCCAGATATGGCCCACTACCTCATTTTATGTGGCCCGCGAAGGGCAAATCATGTTCGTCAACTTCCTGTTTCTAGCACATTTTCTTTTAACAACATTGAGATATGTGATACTGCCAATTATTTGTTACCAATTCTCCCCGTTTAAAATAAATTGCAATATTGTTGAACAAACAATTACTGGCTTCTAATTTCAAAACTGGCTTTCCCTAAATTTCTTGTGTGTAATTGATAACGTAAGGTTGATCATACAGTTATATGCGTTCACAGTCAAAACGACACTGAATGAAACCATAACTACGATGTGGCCCGTCCACAAAATTTAGTTTGACACCCCTATTGTACAGCCTTGCAAGGGTTGCTGGAGCCTATCCCTAGGCGAAAGGTGGACTACACCCTAAGCAGGTCGCCAGCCAGTCAGATCAGCAAGTTGGATCACCAATCTCCCCATGATCACTTTTGTTGACAGTCAGAGTGTCTTGTGGAAAAGAGACACTCTGGAAGTCATTTGCAAATTAATAACTAATGGAAATGAGCATAAGCTGTTTGATGATTTTGTGGATTTTCACTACACTTATAAACTCGGCCTAACATTAGCTATTCATCCTCTAGCCCAATAATTGGACAATCAAAAGAATTGAAGAAAACTGTGTCCAGAAGTTCCTTCATTATTCTTCGTCATGATTCTGACAACATCCAGACTTGTCAGCTTGAAATTCACAGAAAATAATTCACTTCAGTAGTGCAATTGTTTTGTATTCTTCATTTTTTTTATCCCCCATAGTTTCTGACATATTTAAATTATACTTAAAATTTGTTTTGGGGATATTGTCATCAGAGCTTAGTCCCTGAACCATGAAAATAGAAAAGCTTAACTGCATGATAAATGTTTCATTTGCGGTTCGCATCGCTTGAGAGTTAAACAAAGGTTGTAGAAAAAAAAATGCATTTTGAGTCACAGTGGCCACATGGTACTTCACCGTATCGATCATACAGCGATGGCAATCTCTCTGTCTGCTTGCCTGATTGTCTGTTTTCTCGTGACCACATCTCACAAAGTGATAAGACCTCAATTACCTGACAATGGAGCGCTAACGTGTCCGAGGCAGCCGGCCTGTTACTCGCAGGAATGAGTCTCGGAATGTCATCTCTCGCTCACATGATGACAAGTGCGCTTCACTGGCTACATTCTTTACCAGATGGAACACTCTTCAAACCTTTTGTAAAAGACAGCATTTGGGAGTATGACAGGATCCCTCTCCTGTTAAAGTTAAAGAGATGTTTATCAGGAAAATAAAATGTTTTTTTTTTTTAGGTACCATGGGTCAAGTTATAAAAATAATTGCCACAAGTAGCAGTTCCACTGGTCAACACAAAATTGTGTGGCACCGCCACAGGATGTAGGAAAACGTGTCAAGAACCCATCGACCAAATTTAACAGTTGACAAAGTCAAGAACTCGTACAAAATCCAGAATTGGCCCAAATGAGACCAATTCAGAAGCACATATCCCAGACAGATGTGCTAAATTTGTCTAGCTCTTCTGTCTAATGTGTGGAGTGTGGTTGCCAGGTAAAACAGCCCATTCTAGAAAAGAAGTTGCTCCTAGGTAGTATCGATTTGGCCATATTATCCCAGGCAATATGCATATCGCTAGGACTTTATATATATATATATATATATATATATATATATATATATATATATATATATAAATGTATATATATCCTGTGTGGAGTTTGCATGTTCTCCCCGTGCCTGCGTGGGTTTCCTCCGGGTACTCTGGTTTCCTCCCACATTCCAAAAACATGCATGGCAGGCCGATTGAACACTCGAAATTGTTTGTCTCTGTGTGCCCTGCAATTGGCTGGCAACCAGTTCAGGGTGTCCCTCGCCTACTGCCCGAAGATAGCTGGGATAGGCTCCAGCACCCCCTGCGACCCTAGTGAGGAGAAGCGGTATAGATTATATATATATATATATATATATATATATATATATATATATATATATATATATATATATATATATATATATATATATGTGTATTGAGGTACAGGCTAAATATCACAATAATATCAATAATAATATCAACATCCATATAGCATATTGCATGTTTTTCCAAAATTGACCAGGGAGCAGTTTGGCCGATATCATAACAAGGCACTCAAAAATAAATCTCAAGGAACAAACGTGAACGGGGAGCCCTCCCTCCATTTCAATTTGTAGCAGCCATTTGCCAATTTAAACGTGTCGCTATTAAAGCTTAGCACTTTTACTCCGTGTACCTCGCTGAAGGCCACCTCACACGGACCCCTTTTTTCATCCGCACAAATAGTCGAATAAATGGGCAGCCCACCCAAGCGCGCATGTTTCAACAACCGGCACGACAGCACAATGCCCACCGCCCAGGGGTTATTTTGCTGTTTGTCGACAGCGACAACCCGGGGAAGGGGGTCCCAGCCCTGCACTGTGGGATCGTTACTCCGATGGACAAAGCCTCCATTATAAATAGGCTCATTGAGCTCGCGGGCGGCACAGTCCTTTGTTGTCCAGACCTGCCCCTATTTGTCACATTGATCATTATACGTGTGGCCGGCGAGTTGCCGGTGGGGAACCGAGCGAGCGCAAAAGGCGCTTTGCAGGAATTGGAAAACACTTATTGACTCATCAGAGACATCTAAAACATGTATACGTTTATAGGATACACTTGTGTGCTCTTAAAGCAAAATCGTTTAAAGCGTAGCGTCGGGAGAGCGGCAGCAGTTGTGGCGACAGAAGACAGTGAGCCAAGGCTCATTAGCACTCTATAGAATTACTCACCAGCCACAATATTAGGTAGATCTCAGTCTAATGATAGCCATTAGGAGATGTAAAAAACGAAAAAAGTCAACTGGGTTAAACTTTCCTTTGAGGAGTTCAGGTGCAAGCCGTGGAAATGGGCGACATTCTGGGAAAAAAAGGCAAATCTCTGAGCAAAATGGCCACCTTCAGAGCCGTTTTGAGAGTATAATATTCTGCCTAAAATTTACTCGGAGAATTTCAAACTGAATAGTTTACTGGGACCAAATATTGTCTCATAGTAAAATGTTCTCGACGACATTTCCTGTGTACTTCCGCCAAACATGAGCCCCAATCGGAAGTAGGATGCCGACCCCACCCTTCCCTGCAAAAAGGTGACTCAATAGAACTTGGTACAAAGACAGAAAATAATGGGGCCTTCATAAATCATCAATTGATGAGCCAGGTGCAAATGTCTATCATAACAGGAAGCAGAAAAAAAGCTCAAAGAGCCATCGTCAAAATTGATCTGGATGACAGATTTTTTTTTTTTTTTTTTGGTTTGAAGCAGTTCTTTTTGGTTGCATTTCAGGGATCAACTACCTACTTGGGAATTCATCCAAAATGAGCCCCAATTACAAGCAGACACTCTGGAAAGAAATGTGCAAATTATGACATTAAGTTTGATGAACATTGTGAGGATTGACCAAAACTGTGGCCTAGTCACGTTCTTTACTTTAGGTCAACTTTGACCCCATTTGTTGGCCATTTCACAAAGCAGAATGCACTTGTGAGATATTTGGTGTTTTTTTTCCCCCCAAAGTTGCCTGCTTTCAAGCAAGTTGTTAACTATTTCAAAGTGTGAGAGTTCAGTGATTCCTTAAAGCAAACGCAATTGGAGACTCGTAATGATGAATAAGCTCACCAGTGATACGCCGGTGCAGCCTCTAGCAGCAATTAATACACACCTCCACCATAAAAAGTAGTACATTTGGAAAGTATACTTTTCATTCTGCCCTCGTCGCTCTGCATGTGTGCGCGTGTGTCAGTGTCTGTGTCGACCAAGGCCGGAACTTCACAGATGTGCTCCACGGGGCTCAGCATTGTTACGCCGCAGTCAGCAAGTTTCCCAGCACTGAGCATATGTGAGCACTCGGCCTGGAACGCATCCACGAGGTAGAACGCAGGAAGCATTGCTGACCCCGGACAAAACAACGTGTGTGTGTGTGGGGGGGGGGGGGGGGGTGCTTGTGTGTGTGCATGTGCAGAGGCGTCCATTTTGAGAGGATTAAAGTGCGGTGATAAAACCTTAACGACTCCCCGCCTATTGACCGGATGCCCGTGTTGCCATCGTCCACTTGTCCACATATCACGCACGCGCACATGAGTATCGTGCCAGATGACATTATGTCGAGCCGTAACGCTTTACGACAAACTTTAAAATAATAGCGTGTTTGGCTTGAAAATGCAACATCATGTACTGAGGACATAAAAGAGAACGAGTGACTAAAGGACAACACTAATTGTAACTTGAAAAAAGAAATGCTATTCAGGCTATAAACGAGGTGATGATCTACGAGAGGTCAAGCTGCTAAGTAACCGTACGTACAAAAAAAACATGTACTGTGGTAAACCGATAAGAATAGTAAAATTACAGGGTGATACACTGATCATTTTTGCAGAAAAACTGTGCAATCGTTTTAGAAAATCTCCAAATTTGGGACTTTTTTTTTCTCAAACATTCAATTTGAACATTTTTCATTTTTATACATATATCTTTTTTTTCCCTTTTCAGTGTGACCATATATTTCTCACATACAAAATGCCAGCCATAAAAATGGAAACAAAATAGTGAAGAGTTATACTACTAGTACTGCTATTGATAATAAAAACAACAACAACTATTATTATTATTATTATTTCATTGGAGAAAGACGACTTTTCTTATTCTGGTATGATGAAAGAAAATACAGTATTTCTTCCCCAAAATTATTTGTTATTCTGGCAACAAAAAAGTTGTTATTATAATTATATAATTGTATTTTGAGAAGATTACAAATATTTTTTTGCAAAGAAATCAGATATTTTTTCCCCTCTTTAAACATTACTTTCTTTAAAATGACAAAATATTTTTTTCTAAAAAATACTTTTTGGGGGAAAAGTTTGACCCTAATTTTTTGGGCCTTTTTGGTCTGGAAATGTTACTTGTCGGAGATTTCTTGAAACAACAATTCTGTATTTTCTTGATTTAAAATGTCATGTTTTATATAGGACCATTCTTGCTCAAAATCATTTTTTTTCCCATTCAATAAATATAGCTTTTTTTCTTGTAAAAAAAAAAAAAATATATATATATATATATATATATATATATATATATATATATTTTTTTTTTTTTTTTTCCTTCATTAAGAATATAAAAAACTTCATCATGGCGCTTCTACACTTCTAGCTGCCCTGCAGCCGTATCACATTAGCATTTCAATAAACTCTATGCCCGGTGCCGGCAATAAAAAAAAATAAATCCTGCTGACCTTTAAAGGCAGGCCAGCCTGTCATATCATTTAACCTCAAGACTGTAGCGCAAGTGCGAGAGGCATCGCAGCGTGTTGCAGCCCTCATTACAGGCCGCTCTGACAGAGCGACTCTCCTTAAAGCAAAGTCAGCCTTTGGCGACAGGACCAGCTCACCGTTACTGCCAAAGAAGCCTTTAATCAACTCTGCTTCACTGAAATTTGTCAGTCAAATTGAGGACTCAAAATGCATCTTGGGTCGCTCATGTGAAGATTTCTTTAAGTGACCGCAAACAATTATGAGTGTGAGTGGAACACAGAGATGGACAACTGGAGGCCCGCGGGCCTATCACACTCGTGAGGCTCCTTTCTTAAAACACACATTCAAACTTTTTTCCATGAAAAACAGGAGTAAACGAGGTAAACAGGAAGAAACAAAAAAAATTAAAAAAACATTGGAAAAAAAAATGAACCAAAAATCAGCCAATCATGACTCAGTTCCAGAAAACAGTTGAACAGTTGGTTGTTAACTGAGCCCGAAGCAAATCATTTTCAGTTGAAGGAAAGAGGCAAAATGGCAGCCCCTTGACAAGGCCAACAACGGGTGAATTTTGCTGCCTAACTCTATTTCCACAAACGTAATATTAATCAGAATGCCAAAGTTAGACTAGTGGAGGAGCATAGAACATATTATTGGAAAAAAAACATTCTAGGGTTGACTTCCCCTTTAAGATGCTCATCAAATTCTGACACCATGCTTCACTCATATTCTACAACATTGGCAAAAAAAAAATAAAAAAATCTGAAGATTCTTGGATGGCCTATCTGTTGAGGAATCCTGCTTTCAATTGCGGCTCATTTAGAGTAATATAAAGATGCCCCAAATATTTCAAACCAATATGTCCAACTTTGTGTTGAATTTCAGGCACAGCTCCTTGAGACTTTTCGCTGCCCCGTTATCATGGACGTGTCCACCCAATTTCTTATCCAATCTGTTAAACTTTTGTCCGGGTCATTTTTTTTTTCTAGTGTCCTGGAACTCTTGCCGAAAATATCTGCTAGACAAAATACCTTCCGAGTCGCCTGCCTGCCGTATCCCAACGACAAAAGACAGAAAGTTGCAGCCAAGGTCAGTGTAAAGAGGTCGTATTGGGTGTTTGTATTGGATTGTGCCCTGTCAGGTACTGATGAGCCCCACCGGGCTTTGTAAATCAAGCTCGCCGGCCCACTGAAAGCACGTCGTCCATCAGTGCAACTTCAGCTCGTCCTCGCGTTGTGCAAATTGATCACCTCGTACAAACATTGTCGCAGCTATATCCCAACTATTTTTGTACGCGGGGCAGAAAACGCAAACATGCAGCATAAATAAGATAGACAACACACACACATATACACGCCAAACACAAAATGGATGCGTGGCCTTTGGGTACGCCAATTGCATATTTTTGACAGAACAATTAGCATCCTGCAGACAGGCTAACCTTTAACACAATACATCACCTTCATTATTCCCGACCTTCCATATTGTTAGTGTGTGCGTGTGTGTGACTGTGTTGACGTGTTAAACTCACCTCCCCCTCCCCCGCCCAACCCCCCCAAGGAGTTTGGCGAGCATTTAATGCGGTGAAACAGGTGCAGCCAGACAGAAAGGCCAGCATCGTCTCAGCGGCGCACTCTGACCCCGCGAGCCAGCAGCTTTGTGAGAGGCGCAAATTGCTCTTGCCGTAACCAAGAGTAGCAACGCTGCAGCGTTGGCAGATGCACCGATTTGCTGATTATTTCTATTTACAATATATCGGATGGGGAAATCGTGACCTCTTTAAAGCAGGGATTTTCAACTGGTTAACAGCCAGGTAGTAAAAAAAAAACAAAAAATTAAGGCGTCTTTTGTTTCTTCCAAATGGCACACAATGAGCTGCTTTGCGTAAAGAAAAGTGAAAAAGTAGTTGCTCAACACCACACAAAGTGTTAGAGTTCAGTCAGGTGCTGAGGCATCAGCTTCCTCTGCTATTGCCGACAAGCGTTTTTTTGATACACACAAATTCACAAAATTACTGTTTTAATTATGGCATAAAGTTTACCATATTTGTTTTTGTCTTTCTAAAATTAACTCAAATTTAGGGAATCAGCCTGTCTCATGCAAATTGGGCCACTGCTCGACGTGCGGCGTATACTCCCGGGACAACGGTGAGTCCAGATTTCCTTCCCTTGACAACTCGGGTTCGAGCCTGACCCCTGTGACTCATGTTAATTCTATTTGTGAAGCGAGTGTGGGTAAGTTCTCGACGCCAATTGTCTGTCCCTAAAAGAAGTCCCTAAAATAACAATTTTGAAAAAACGATGACGGACTTGCTGACGGTCTTAAAACAGCTGTCGAGCTGTAATTTTGGCAATGACGGCGGGATGGACTGATGATGACAGATTTGGTAGACTTGAAATAATGACAGACTGACGATGACGGACTTGGTGGTCATCCTCCGGTGAATGTCGAATGACGGACCAAGCAGAATTGACTGACGCGCCCACCTCTTGTTGTGTAGCGGACTTTGTATGTAGTGTCGTGTTTTGTCGTACACAGTTACAGACAGTGCAGCCCATGGATGGATTCCACGTAAAAGTGGCTCTGGATCTTGGTCTAGCCTAACTGCCAGGAGGACTGCTTTAAGAAAAATAAAATAAGTGTTCATTATCAGAATGGTACCACTCCCACGAAAAAAAATGGTCTACATAATTCTTAAAAATTAAAAGACTGAACCTAAGGCTTTCAGACAGCATTTAATTGGTGTCTGATTACAGTTGGACTTGTGAAAAGTTTGAGGTATTGTAGTTGGTAAAGTTGCACATATAAAGTATTAAAAACTGAACTTTCTTTGCATGTGGGAGGTCCCTGCAAGCTCTGTGATGAGATTTACATGCTGTGCAGCCAAGCAGTTTATCGCATTGAATTTATCAGCGATATAAAAATGTACTTTAAGTAGATTTGCGGGCCGTTTGGATCACAAGCTACCCACTTTATCGCGGCCAAAGCAGAACTACTTAGCGCATATCCGCTTGCCAGGCCGCCTCGGCGCAGTAAGGCGGAACCACCCAGACATGAAATGTCATAAAGTCATTTATGATATTTCTCTCTTAAAGTGAACATGCAATAAAATACAGACGTAAATACAGGACCCCCGATAAATCCGGGGGCCCGTGAACCTGTTCGCCATTTTTGTGTATTTAATTTCACACGTATTTGCACAAGGAAATTACATTTGACTTATCTTCTACAGGTAAATATCAAACGCCAACATGACCCAGGAACTTATTCTCCTCATGCTATTCATGGAATCCCCCCCCCCAAAAAAAAAACTTCCAAGGGTGATTTCATTGCATTCGTCAGCTTTTCGGAGGGGCATAGCACCCTTTTTTGGCCTTGAAACCTGCCACCCAAAGTGGGTCATTGCCCTGAAGACAACTCATGCGCAAAACGCTTTTATCGATAGCAGGCTCCATGATGACGATCTGATTTTATGACCACTAAAATATGCAATTTCGCTATGATTAAATGAGCTTCATACAGTGAGACCCAGCTCATTACTCGGTGATATGACCCGTGGCCTTAGTGTTTGCCTTCACTCGGAAGGTTGCTTAAAGCTATACGAGAACAAGTGAAGGAGAAAAGCCAGGAGGAATTGAGGTAGGCAAGGTTAGCCGGGTAGGTGGGGAAGATAGGGGTGGGTAACTAAGATAGGGGGAGTAAGGTATGGTATGGTGATTAGGTCTTGGCAGGAAGTCATGGAAAATGCTAGGTAGGTGGGGTAAGGTAACTAGACAAAGTACAGTTTACAGTATGTCAGGTAAGCCTGGTATTTGAACAAGGTAGGTAGTTAAGGTAAGCTGGGTAGGTATGGTTAGGGTTAATAAATATCATTGGTAGGTTGGTAGGTAATACAGAGCACACATGCCCTAAATCAGTTCAAGCTGAAGTGAAAAGAACCTCAGTGGTTGTCTTTCCGACAAAGCCATCAGCAACTTTAAAGATCCGCATAAAGAATGCAACGACGGCCTTCCTTCCTACTCCACCAAGCATTCCCGGTTGGAAGGCAGGCGAGAGAACAGAGGCGGACAGCGGGAGAAGCCGCGGGTGCTGCCGACCTGCCCCCGCTGAGAATGATATGTACTCCACCACAGAGGCGGAGACGCACGTCCGGCGACTACTACAATATTTATCACGGGGGTTCTAGTAGCTGTAGACCCAAACATGTTGTTATGGATCAAATAACATTCTCCGCCCTTTCACAGGCTTCAGTTTATGTGCGCTGGTTGGTCAAAGACCCTGTGATGTTATCTGGGTTATGCAACCCACTCACCATCCAAACATGCATCCTCAAAGCGTCTTTTAAGGTCGCCTTTGTGTTGCTAATCATGCCACGGGGTTAAGTCCACAACGAAGCGAAAAGCAACAACAGCTGAAAACAACATTCGAAAGCCTATTTTCGCGTCATTTATTCCCATTTCTAGTCAGCATTTGTGAGAAGCGGCATTTTTGATAGCGTCATTGTATTCTATGATGGTTATATTGTAGTCGGAGAGGTATGGTAGGGTGTTGGGGTAGATATGGTTGTTTAGTTAACGCGAGTAAGTATATAGGTAGGTAAATTACAGGTAAAGTACGTAAGGTTGGTTCATAGAATAAGTAGGTAAGGTTTGATACGTAAGGTAGGTAGGTTACTGCCGGGTTAGAAAGATTAGATGGCCAATGGTACGTGCAGTACGTGCAAGGTGTGTTCGTATGTAAGGTGGTAGGTAGGCAGGCTGGTGGTTTATGGGGGTAAAGCAGTGGGCTCGCCCGCACGCACCTTGCCAAGTATATGTTTCCCCTCCTGTCACAAATCACCCACAGTTTTACTATTTAAGCACCATATTACCAATATAAACCATTAAAATGTCACCGGGAATAAAAAAAGGTATTTCACGGTTGACGTCACATATCATCATCACATCATAATTCAGAGCATGGGAGGAAGAGCGTGTGTGCGCTTGTGGGTGTGTGTGTGTGTGTGTGTTTGATGGGAAGCATTAAGATACCGCAAAACTGCAAAGTTTCACTTGAGAAGATTAATTTGTCCTCTCTTTTGACTTGATAACACACACTGAGTCATGTGGATGTGTTTTTCTTTTCTTATGAAACTAGGCAGCACAGTTAAGTAGTGTTCTGCAGAATTCCAAGATTTTAGATGGGGACCTCAGGTGCCCTGATCCTCACGCATTTAATCTCCCCATTTACATTTTTAAAGTCCCCAACCTTATGTAGTAGCATTGCGGTGGTAATCCAAACAACAATTCATTTTCCAAAATATTTGTTTGTTTGTGATCAACGGCACTGTATGCGGTAGAAAAGACAAAAGATGGAGCATAGTGCAAGCAAGCAGCTAATCGACTATCACAAAGCCAAGATAATTGTTGCTTTGCCTAATGATATCATTGTGAGTGTATCAATGCAAAGTGAGGAGAATGGAAAAGTGTGAAAGGCTACGTGGTCGTCATTGTCATTGCATGAAGCAAAACCGAGGGCCTCCTACACTCCGCTGCCGCTCGCCTCAATGTGGATTGAGAACACAATAGAAGACTTGACATAGGAAGCTGGCATATATCAGAATCACAAGGATGTACAGTTTACCACTATAAATAAATACCACATTTATGGAAAAGTCTGTCAATAGCAATACAATATATTCAAGCATCTGCTTGAGAGTTAAGAAGAAGCTAAGTGAGGTATTGTAAGGTAAGGCAGAGGTAAGGTGGGTAGGTAACGTAGATAGGTAGGCAAGGTAAATATACTGTGAGAGCAAAAATAAAAAAAAAATGTCAAAACAGAGAAATGCAGTTTAAATTGGATTTTTTTACTACTGCATTCAATAACAAGACTGAATCCTCCATCAAGCGTCTCCAGTTGCTCCAAAATGCTGCTGCTCGCCTCTTGACTGGTACTCGAAAGAGGGAGCACATAACTTCTACTCAGGCATGCCTTCACATTTTAGAGTTCTTTTTAAGATCCTATTGTTTTCACCTCTTTAAATGGTGTCACCCTACATTCCCTCTCTGAGCTTCTACACCCGTTACGCACCTCCATGGTGCCTCAAGTCTGCGGATCAGAGGTACAGAGGACAAAGCGAAGGCTCAGAGAGGATCGTGTCATTTTCGCTGCCAGTCCGTCTCTTCAGAATGACCTCACGCGAAACATTAGGCAAGCCCCCTAGCGTCCAATCTTTAAAATTCATTTTTATTCTTTGGCTTATGACTCAGCATGAGACAGATGCTTCAAAGCAGCTTTGTAGCCCGGGCCAAGATAGACCACTCGTCATGTCTGATAAGGCAGCTGGGTGAGGGTGCGAGAGGCTATCATAGTAACCTGTGTGCATGTGTCCACAGTCGCCATGTTGCAGCAGCAAAGTTGCAAAGGCCGAAGAATAAACAGGCTGACAAAACGAGCTGGTGTGTATACAGTACATGGACAACATTAGCGTCGGCCTACAAGCTGTCTGCTGTCAAACTGGAGCAGGCAGTATCACCATCTGCTACATTTGTCTGAGCAACTTAATTCAAGGTTGTCTGTTGCCTTTCACACCATTTAGTTAATTTTTAGTGGCTTATTTCTGGTCGTTTTGTTCATTTCCATTGAGCCACAAGGCGGTGGTAACGAGTGAGAGGAGCAATCAAATTGATTACATGAAAGATATGTTGAGAGTCTGCAGCTTTCTATGAAAAGGATACATGAATTTATTTTTTTTTTTTTACTTTGTGGATTATTTCTATGCTCTAGGACTGAATATGTCTCCAGTCCAGAATGCTCCAAAGGTTCCATTTTAGAAGAGGAAGATTTGTCTTTTATTCTCCATATACACACACAACGATCGGAACAACGGTTACAGCTGCCTGTGATGCTTCACAAGGCAGATAGATGGGAAATTGATGGTTTATTTATTGTTCTATTTATTCTAAAGTTCAAGGTGGTGTTAATCATGATTTGCTGGCAGCAGGAATGTTTGCCTTATGACACCTGACTTCTCACTTCTAAGTGCGACAAAGGAAAAAAAACATGTTTCAATCTTGAGTAGAGCAGTCACTCGTTAAATGCACCATACTTAAGTTTGGTTTAAGCACACTTTTAAATATTTACGAGATGACTCAAACTTACTTTTAGAAGACTTTTTTTTTTTGCCAGTCTCACTTTCGTGTTTACTCACGTCGCCCATAGTTTGACCTTTATGAGCTAACTGTGTGGATCGATAAGAAATTGCACCAACAAGCCTGAGCATCATTACAGCAGAACTACGGTTAAAAAAAAAAAGAAAATTTGCCAGATTCTCTGGTGACATCAGACAAATCAGGAAAGAGCCGAACACAGCTAACTCTGTCAGATAATTTTAGTCTGTACATTCAAAAGAACACGATTGGCGAATTAATAAAAAGTGGTTATTTCGCTGTGAAACTTTGTCCAGCCGAGCTGACAAACTCAGGTGGGGTTGCGTAATTTTCTATATGATGTAAATTTTAGGGTTATATTTCATGTAAACTTTTTTTAGTGAAAAGCTCTTTTCATCAGGTTCAGTCAAGTATGGCACATGCGTCATCCGTTGAAAATTAGTGCCTTGTTTGACCTCCAAATCCTTATATAGCTCCAAACAGCACAAACAAGCGCATATGTCTTTGTTTGAAACAAAGCGCTGCGCCGTATTGATTATTTGCCTATGCCAAACATCCGCTCCAACACGCCTTATCCATATTTATCACCAAAACAAGCACCTCCACGTGTTTGTTTTATTTTTTTTGCTGTTTTTTTCCCCCCCTTGCGACCACACGGGTGCAGATTGTTATGCATGGAGTGACACAACCTGCAGGCGCTGCTCAGATGCTTATCGCGGCAGCGCTCTCATCTGATGGCGACGCGTTGCTCGGACAAAAGGTGGCCCCTCCTAGACGCCGCTCATATCTGCTCTTTAACAATTCCATCAGCGGCGGATAAGCCGGCTCACAATAAAAGTTGCCATGAAAATACATGGAGGGATCTAAGCTAGCTAGCGGGGATGACGGATAACACAGCAGACGCTTGAATCATCAAAATGTGCTTTAAAAAAAATAAAAAAAATAGAGCGCATGTAAGGTGCGATAATACATGCTGAGAAATGTCAATGCAAAAGCTGCAAATACGGGAGATGGTTGCTAAGGGAATAGTAATGGCTCAACAATGAGTGTCTGCATTGTTTAGTTTCTGAAGAGAAGACAAACCACTTTACTAAAAAGAAAAACAAATACTAAAGTTATCTAACAAATACGAAAATACACCGTTACTGTCGCACTTTTCTAAAAAAAAAAAAAATTATACACTATTAATGTGACACTTGCCTAAATAGAAAACAAACTACTGGCGTGTCAGCATACCATGACACATTATTGAGACTGTTTTTCGTCATCAGCTGAGAAGGCCTTCCAGGACCTGACTCTCCACCACTGGTGTTGCATAGTATTGATTTGTACTTGTATCGTATTTTGAGCTGCACTGTATCGTACCGTTTCATTTTGCAATGTATCGCATCATGTCATATCATGCAATTAATTTTACTAAAGTGTATCGTTTTGCATATATTGATCATTTTGCAATGATCAGGCTGATGAATATTTATTTATTTTTGATCGTTGCAAAGTTCCCAAAGACCTGCAACCCATTTGGAGGAGGGTAGAGCAGGAGAGAGGCAGAGAGAGCGAGGGACTACTTTGCATGCTGCCAACTGACGACGGCGTCCCTGAGGGGGAGAACATTGGTGAGTGGGGACGGCTTTCTAGGTAGGAGGGAAGAAATCGCCTCCAGGTTGTACTCACACACACACACGCACACGCACCCCCACGCTCATCCATGACTTCACCCATCCTCAGCCCAACCTTTCTAAATGCACGTATGCCCATGTCTGCGGGGATTTATGACTTTTCACCTCAGCATCTGTTTGAGGTGGGGGCGTCATCTGCATGTCACTTTCGTGAACGCCATATATCACTCTCTCTGGTGGACGACACGGGGAGACTTGTAAACCAAGTGTAAGATTTGATATGATGAGATGCGATGAGATACGATACGGCGCAAAACAATATGAGCTGACATCATACAACAAAATGGATGATGGATGGTACACAATAAATGATGTGATCCAATGCAAGACCGTACAATATGATTTTGATATCACACAATACCATGGTACACAAAACAGTTCTATATGCTGCAATATGATCCAGTATAATGGGATATGTTGCTATACTATCTGAATTCAATCCGATACAGTAAACGATACCATATTAAGTAACACAATGTACAATGTCATTTGTGCCTTTTCTGTTGCCGGTCCTTCCCTATGGAATGAGCTTACATTAAATGTTAGGCAAGCCCCCTCTCTGTCCATTTTTAAAACCCGTTTGAAAACACATTTTTATTCTTTAGCTTTCGACTCAACATGAAACCGTCACTGTTCTGCTGTTCTTCCGGTATCTATAGTAGTGTTTTAATTTGTGTTCTTATTACCTGCTAATTTATATTACACCATATGGAAAGCGCTTTGTTACAGCTCCATCTGTTGTAAAATGCGGTATAAAAATAAAATTGCATTGTATTGTATTTGATATGATACAATATGTTACGACAAGATACTGTCCCATATGCTTGGATATAATGCAGTACAAAATTATATCATTTGATATGATTTGAAATTGAAATGCGATACATGTGTACAATGCCATACGATATGATATGAAGCAATGCAAAATGAGTCATTACGATCCAATTTGATCAAATACGAGCTGATGCAGTGACGCTATATGTTGGCCTAAATACAAGACAATATGATGCAGTATCATGGACCTTGCTCGTACAAAATGGCACAATTTGATCTGCAAACATATATTTAGACATACTTCAAGATCGAATATGATACAGTATGGTATACAATACTATATGAAGTGAAACGCAATGACAAACTCCCAATTGGATACGGTCAAATATGATACCCTGTAATACAATACAATGCGTTACGATATGATGTAATACAAAACGATACGTGATACGATATGACAATGTAAGCTGTGATACCATACAGTTGAATGTTGATATGACACACCCTGATGCAGTACAAGTGGATGAGCAAGGCATATTTGAGTTAGCCCTTGAATTCTTCCTATAAATTGTGTACCGGTGGGTTTATTAAAGCGGCTTCACAGTGGAGGAGCTCCATCTGAAATGACAAGTAAATTATGCCTTGTGCTGTAGGCTTAGAGGGAATTTAATGCACTCCTGAGCTAACATCGCAATGTTAGTCAAAAGGTAATTTGTGATATCAGATATCAACAGCATATGATATCAATGGTGATATCATACACTTATGCACGATACAGTACGAAACAATATAATCTGATATGTCAGATGGTATAATAAGCTACAATGATACAGATGGTGTAAAACGAGTCAATATGATGATACAGATGTGTTGCATTATGATATGCTTCAATACGGAGTGATACAAGACTCAAGGGGAACTGGTTTGAAATAAGAGCGATGACCAGTATGTTTGTGGCAGAATATGACGCTTTTTTGGAAGGCTACATTGCATCGAGGGAGAGGAGCGCAGTGTAATTCCCAGTAGCAACCATCAAGCAAAGAGCGGGAGGGTGAGATTGGGTGAGTAACCGAATGGCTGACACAACAGAATTTCGGGGGGCTTTTTGAAGAAAACATGAGCTGAAGGGAAGAAGATGTCAGCCAAAAGCAATTTCTCACTCGACTTTACGGCAGCTTACGAAACTCGGTGAAAGCACTTCATCAAACAGAATAGCCACTCATTTAAAAGCATTACCATATGTTAACTGATGTGTATCTGTCATAACAAGCCGTTGACAATACTAGCCCGTCTCTTCTTCTCTTGAGTAATAGCTTAAAAAAACACCATTCTTTTCATAGCTTTTTATTTAGAATTGTACTGCATGACAAAAGATGGCAAACGTGACAGTAGAGGTCAGTCTCGACCCTATCCAAGGCAATATACCATAAGGTGTGGTCCGATGTGATTGTGATGCCCCATGATATGAATGAAAACAATAGGGCCCAACACAATACAATACTACAGTATATACAATATAATATATGAAAAAGACTATTCCATGCAATACAATATACAATGAAATGAGGCACGATACACAAGACGATACAATACTGTAAGATACCATAAGTGATACTAAATGTTGTACTAAATGTAATCAAAAAACAACATCCCGATGATACAATACAAGACAAGATTTGATATAACACGACTTGATCTATTATCATAAGAAATGACAGAGCTTATGTGATACCGTGTGAAACAATAAGGAGCAAAATATCTAATTTCATATATTGTAACAAAATGCTAGCCCACAAAAAAAATATAAAGTGAAATAAAATATATTGCAAAGCTATTTGGGCCATGGTATGTTGCTGCCACTATATACATATATATATATATATATATATATATATACATATATATATATATATATATATATATGTGTGTTTTATGTTGGACTACAATTCTTCGGGCCATGTGGACCGCACAACACGTCATCTAACAATTACGGCTGGATGCATTGTTGCAAGACACAGAGGAATCAGCGCATCGTGCTGCTGCGGCCGCCTCACAACGCACCACAGACGGCCACAATTTCACCAGCTACCTGCTGAATTTCAACAGAGGCAAAGAGGAGGAAAATTGTCTTGGCCCAACCGCTGGGATTCAGAGGATCCCTGGCCAACAAAGATAGTCTCCCTGCGGCCTGTGAGAGTTTGTGCATCGTTCGAAAGGAGCCCACACTGTCCTGCAGGTTGAAGGCGGACTGTGTCCGTCATGACTTTGGAGTCTTATCACTTTGTGATCACCACTTTTTAACAACTTTCGGTGGTGTGTGACATTTTTTGTCTTTAAATCTTTAATACAATACGATAGGATACAATGTATTACAAAAACAATAAGTTTGATATGATTCGACACAGTCTGATATTCAATATGATGTGGTATTACACGCTGTGATATGATAGTCTAATATGAATCTATGTTCTGCAATACGATGTATTATAGGATGGTGTACTTTTTTTTTCTTATCAGAGTGTATGTCCAGACAGAAACAAAAAAGTCAGTGCGGGGATGAAGAAGGACAAACTGCACTCTTTTCAGTCCACTTGAGAATGAAGTAGCTCAAGAAGAAGAAAAAGTGAATTTGTCTTGGCAGGAGCACACAAGATGTCCAGCGGTGCGTCAGAGATGGATTTTTTTCCTGTTGGATGGAATAATGTGGTGTGTTCCTGACAGTAAACGCAGTCATCCTTCAGGAGACTCCGTGGCACAGACGACTCCTGCTGACTGATGGCACTGTCAAAGCGGTAAAAAAGAGACTCAAGCCCAAATGACGGCACAAGAATGCCTGGATCTCCAGTGTACAAATGTACAGTGAAATCGCAGGAAACTGGACAAAATGCTTGGTTAAAAAAAAACAAAAAAAAAACAATATTTAGAAAACGTTATTGTTGAAACACATTAATCTAAGACTCAAAAGGATCTAATTGGGAGGTCCAAGACGCCAAGTAGTGGAAAAAACATCGGCAATGTGAATTCCGCTTTAATCTGCCGTCACTCGTCAATGGTGACCACACAGAGACGCAACCCGGGAAGAGCAAAACAATAATTTCCTAGATTATAAAAACTGACATCGCCAATCACAGGGTACAAACAACCATTCACTCCTACGGACAATTTAGACTTCAACTATCCGACCATGCTGGTTTTTGGAATGTGGAGCATTCAAACTCATCAATGACGAAAAAAATCCCCCCACCGCGGTTCTTGTAATGTTTTTAATTCCAATACAACTTGTCAACTTGTCTTTCAGTATTTGTGGGAACAAATCTGAAGTGCAAACCTTAGGAAAGAGTCAAAACAGCAGTTCTGGGTCATACGTCTGCCTGGGAGCAGAAAGTCAGGCGACAGAGATAGGGTAAGAAATCAGTGCCAGATCCTCCGTCCCAGGAACAGGTGTCTATCCAAAGCAAACATGGTGAAGCGGCATTTAGCCGTTATGCTCCGTGCAAATGGAACTGCCAACAGAAGTGAAGCCAGCCTTTAAAGTGAATGTTTTTAAATCCAGGTTAAAAATTGTATCTTTATCCCCCCCCCTCCACCCTGTCTTTCATTAATATCACTTAAGCATTTTAAAATGAATTTCACTGTACGGTCTTTTAGTCATTTTAGAAAGCTGCTTTTAATTTCTCTATTTTACTTTGAAAAGTCTTTAAACCTACTTTTGTTTTCTCTGCTTTGCTTTTGAACATATTTAGCGGTTCTGTTTGTATATGCTCCGAGGTGTTGTGCCTTTGATTGTGTGAAGCACATTGAGTTGCCTCGTATAGGAAATGTGCAATATGAATAAAGCTGCCTTACCTGGCCTAAGGCCCGCAACCCTCGTGAGGATTTGGATAACGGATGGATGCCTTGCATAAGGTGTACAAGGCCTAAATATGTTTGCATTGTTATTCGGTGTCATCTGTGTTATCAAAGTAGCTAATCAGTGTGCATGTGTCCTTATGTGTAGTGAAAGCTGGAGCATAAGAATACATCTTGTCTGTCTTGATTATTTACACAACATTTACATCATGCACAAAGACTAGTAATCATCACGAGTGTTGACAAAAACATGAATAGGGCTGTCCTGGAAGACTGAATTTTCTTTGATGTTTACAAAACATGGATGGAACGTTCCTGGAATCGGCAGTTGTCTTTGATGTGTTGTAAAAGACACGTTACATTTATTATACTGACTTTAATCAAAGACCGCGTTGTATTTGATGTTGACAAAAACAATTTGCATAGTCTTTGATGTTTTGGAAAGTATCTATCTAATGTTCAATGAAGACGGTCCTTGATGTTGAGGAATACGCATATGCTAAGTTCCAAGACCCTACAGACTCCTGGAATGTGAATATTTTCATAAACTCTAACCAACAGTCTTCTCGCCGTCTTTGATGTTTATGAAAAGACAAAACTACATCTCTCATTGTCCTCATTTACACAGCACGCATTGAATGAATGTGGTTCGCGCTGATGTTTTACACAAGACTTTTAATCCAGGACGCCTTCAAACTCTCATTGTTGGAACCGGCTGCGACTCTGCTTCAGCTATTTTTACTCATGCTCCTCCTTTTGGCTGTGTGTCATTCTTTCATCCCATCTCACAAAAGCTGTCTTTGTGACGGAAGAAGACGAGTCCTGGAGAGAAGAAGCGTGTCAGGCTCCAACATATTTGAATATGTTGAGCGAGCAGACGAATGTGGCATATCTGTTTGAAGCAAAATAAAACCCATGCAGTAATAAAAAAAAAAAGAAGAAGAAGAAAAAAAATAGTGGAAGTGATGCAGCTGGGAGGGTTCGTTCCGGGTGACCCTGCAAGGAGGAAGAGAGGTGCGCATGCTGGAGGGGGTGACCTCGCCGGGCCGGGTGACACTGAGGAAGGATGGTCCAGGTGGGACCTTTGACTTCCCCCAGAACAACTGAGCTCAGTGGCTACAATTAATCTTCATTAAAAACTATGTTGTCTGCTCTTCTTGGCCTTCATATACCAACTTTGTGCATGGAGGTGGATAAACTTTACCTCACGAGGACCAAACCTGGAACAATATGGGCCATTGAATCCTGAGCAGAATGTATTCTTGCACAAAAAATATTGCTCTAATATATTCATACTGCAGGGGAGTAACATAAAAAATGTTGCCATTGCACAACTAATGCACCACTAGTAACAAATGTGATTGGATAACGTAAAAAAGTACCCTAAAAATGGAGAAAATCAATACTTGCCTTCACACTTTACATTCAGTCTTTATGTTTTGAGTTTTGGATTGTTTTTTTTAATCGACTTTCAAATGTGAAAATAGCTTGAGAACAAATATATTGGCGCTCTTGAATGCAACTTAAATCTGAAAACTGATGTTAAAATTGTTTTTCCGTTCTCTGACGTTTTTATTTTTTTTGGTTTTTATTTTAAAGTGGAGCACTTTAACCTAATTTAACTTGTTGGGGGGTATTTTACTAAAAATGGCTTTAAACGCAGTCATAGATGACTAAACAAAATAGTTTAGGCCAAAAACAGACAAATAAAAATGTTCACATAACTATAAAATTACACTGGAATTAAGTATTGTGCCTGTTCTAAAAGCGTCGAAAACTAAAATCTCTTGAATTAACCCTTAATCCTAACCCTTCAAAGGTGCACAGTTATGTTTCTTCTAGCTGCTATCCTCAAGATCCTTTCGACAAACTCGATTGCAACCAATATCGGCAAAGGCTTCGTCATAGAAACTTTTTACCAAAGCTGCTTCTTTGTTCTTATCACTACTGATGTGATAAGAACATTTTAAAACGTGCCGGCTGAGTGGTTTTGTGTGCTACATTTAATGGAATAAAAAAAATGTGAAAAAGGTATTGCAAATGAAAAATATATTTAATTAAATAATAATTATGGATACAGTACTTGTCTATGACGACTCATAGGTGGTGCAACAAAAATAAACTATACACACGAAGGACCATAGAAAATGTGTACATTTTTTGTGCATTGTTACAATAATGTAGGAGCATGAAGGTAAGAAGGCATGCATGTTCATTTCAAGCAATTCCCCTTGCTTTTCATTCATCCTTTCACTAAAGTAATGGGTGAACAGTACACATATGCCCGGTGCAGGTTGCTTCAGGAACAGAATAAGATTAGGGAAAAAAACAAAAAATACCCAATAAATTGGCTTCCAATCAGAAGTCAGCTGGCTACCAGCTCTTTGAAGTGAACAAAAAGAGTGTTGGTCGCACAACCAATTACATCGTCCCTCTTGGAGTGTTTCAGGCAATTATATTTTCCGCTCACTTTCCAGCACAATTGAAGCTATACCAGCAGCGAGTTAGTGAGAAAATTAGATTTGAGGACGTACGTGAAAAATGATGAGTCAGTCATGATGTAAATACGTAAGGGCATGTGATTCAGGAGACAATAAAAGACAAAGACAAAAAAGTTTGATTGTCACTGAATAGAAGAGGAGCGCAGCTTATAATAATATAGTATCGAATTATTTACATTGAGAGAATGTCCATATTGAAAACAGCAAATTACTAATTGATGTCTCGATTCCATCGTATTGAAAAATCAATACGCTCGCGAGTATTATTTGGGTATTGACTGCACTCAAAAAGCATCAATAGTAGGCGTGGCTCAATTTTTGGCTAAATGCCGCTTGCCAGTTTTTGCATTGAATTCTACAAGCTATCCCTGATGTTTACGAAAACATGAGTCGTGTTAGATAAACTATAAAAGCTCGTCATTTCCCCCAATCGGTGGATCAAACAACTGGATGCCTGATAAAAGTCAAATGCATTCTTTCACTTGGCGTCAAACCCTAACCGAGATTAAGCAGTGCGACAACGTTGTGGAATATAACAACATATTCTCAAATGAGCAGCGGGAAAATAAAAAGCATTCCATTCAATTCCAGACAATGGTCTCTGGTGAGCTCTGAAATAATCAACCCAGCCGCTTAAATCGCGATACAACGTTGCATTGTTCCTGAGGGGACAGCTTCTTAGTTTTTAATAACGTGTTTTTGTTGGTCGTAAATGCAGAGCGTAATGTGCTCTTAATGCTTTTTGTGACAAACATGGTGCTGATACCACAATGCTTTGATTCTACAAAAAGCTGGAATTAATCCCCCCCCCCTGTGACGCGTCGGAGGATTTGTGTCATCGAGACAACGGTGTTCGGCGACTTCCTTGGAGAAATAACTTCACCCGCTACAATTTCCTTTAATTAGGCGGGGGGGAGAACATCTAACGAAAGCAAAAGGGGTGGAGAGGGTTCATCATATTGCGAATAATGAAGATTCATTTTGGATCTGAGCTTGCTGCGGTTTCATCTTTTGTCATATTAAAGATCTGTTGTATCGGACTGACTGTTCACAAACACTCTATAAATCCGTGTAAAGTGAATATAAAATGTCCAATAAATTTGACGGACCAAAGAGAAGAGTCCCGTTAAAGCAGGCTGTCGTGGAGGATAAATGGGTTGATCTTTGGCAAGATTACGCCTGCCTTTAAAGATGTCAGGTTCACAGAATATAAGGACAAGCACAAACGTGGCAAAGCGATGCAAGAGAATGCTTTTAGCCTTGCACAAAAAGTTATGGAAATCGGACTCCATCTTGGTCACATGATCCCAAACGTGATCGACGCTACGGCACCTCGTCAGCGTAAAACAGCTCTATCGGTTATTGATGTTTATGAAAACATAGGTTTGTAGAAGACTCATTTGTCCTTGATGATGTGTCGGAAAATAAATTAAATTAGCATTGGGTTTGTTAATGCTTAAGCCATTCATTCACGGAGGATTGCGTGATTGCATCGCCATTTTTCAACACTTGTTGGTAAATACGCTCCAAGATCCACATCAGATCAAGCAATTTGGATTTTTGGCCATTGACGTCGTCAGAGCCAAACGAGGTGTGACGTCTCATGCGCGTGCTCCTCCCTACAAAGTCACTCTCAGTAAAAGTGACTTTGAGTCAAGCTGATGATCACATCTTGTGATTGTCACTGTGGAGTTTTGTGTGCGTCTGACAAGGAGGCGAAGGTGCCCTATAAATGGAGGGGGGGGAATAGTAGGAGGGGGGGCTTAGCCGTGATGCTGTACTTAAAATGAGATACAGTCCTGTTGCTCACAGGTGCATAAAATTTTATTGTCCTTACACAGGGGGGAAGCTTTAGGGGTTGGCGGAGGTGTCTCAAGCTTGACTTGCTGCATCTTTTTCCTGGCCAGTGGCTAACGACCGTGATCCTCCTACCTTGTGGACAGTGCAGCCGCAGTTACCTTGAAAAAGTAACTCGTTACTTTAATCATGACTTGTTTTTGAGAGCAACGACAGAGGCTAACGTTAGCCGTCACACATATCCTTCACACTGAACTTTTATAAAATTGGAAAGTTCTGATTGATACTCTGGCAAAAAATGGGCTCTCACTAGTCGAGCGCTTTTTCTACCTTGGTTACTCAAAGCGCATCGCACTCTAACGTCATCTACTTAATGACGACGCAGCCTCAGGATCAATTGGAGGTTCAGGATCTGGCTCTGGGAGACTTGGCCCGGGGATCGAACCTCCAACCTAAGTTGGGAGACGACCACTCTAGCACTGAGCCATGCCACCAAGGAACATCGCTTCGTCGAACTGCTACAGCTGACATATCAAGTCTTCTATTCATGTCCATGCCCGAAATCTGACAAATCATCGATTTTGCTTGAAAGCGGCCATTTTGGGCGAATAAAGTATGCTGAGATTTTTTTTCAAAATGAACCTCATTCAGAAGCAAGAATACAAGACAGATCAGCGAGGCTAATTAGTGAAGTTTTGTTAGCTGACATTGTCTAATATTGTCTGAGAATACGTCTTTTTTTTTTTTTTTTTTTTTTGTCCAGCTGATTTTACCCAAAACTTTCTTGAACAGAACCGTTTGTTTAACTGCAATAAACACTGCGAGCAGCTGGCAGCTCGAAGACAAAATATGGCGGAGACAGAGTTAAAAGGAAAAGTGTACGTGTGTGTGTGTGTTTGTCTGTGTACGTAGGCTGACATTTATCAAGGCAGATGGGTCTTTTAGAGCATTATGTTTATCATTAAAGAAGGGCCCCAATCTGTTTCTGCCACTTGCCAACTGTATACACACCCATCAACAATATAAACATGCAATATTACAGTATACATACGCCACATGGAAAACTAACCCATGTGTGGGGACTGCTAAAAGTTGCACAACCAATAATGAAGTCATACTTTATCAAAAGAATACTCTATTGCGTTTAACTTATAATTCATGATCATTTTCAAAAGTGGATTATTTATTTATTTATTTATTTCAAATCTTATAGCTTTATATAGGGCTAAGTTGTTTTTTGCACTTTCATGACAGTTAATATTATCATCTGTCACCAAAGGTTGATTTCATCTTCAGGCTTATTCAGTTTTACTTTTAGAATGTTGGTAATTGAAATGTAAAATACAGTACAAAGTGGTTAACTCATCTGTTATAATTGTGGCAGTTAACGTCCTTTTGTTTTGTCTTACATAGTGTTATTGTACAGTGGTTAACTTATTTTGCCACCTGCATGAGAGTTCAAATTAAATCGTCAAAGGTTATATAAAAGAAATCCTATACAGGTTTATTGTATAGTGTCAACATACGTTATATGTTAGAATTATAAAATTATGGTACCTTCAGTTGAATACCTAAGAGATTATTTTTCAGTGACCAAGCTTGTCAATCAATGTTTGACATTGAAATTAATTAAAATGCCATTTTTTCAATCCAGTCCCCTATAAAAAAGATATTTTTGTTGCAAGTTTAAATAAAGAATATATATCACCATATTACAAAATATATATGAAACCTTAATGACAGGATGTAAAGGACGAACCAAGCGTAATTTAGCCGAAACACTCCGCCTCTCTCAGTCATACGCAGATGTAGAAGGTTTGAATGTTGATGTGTGTCTTTAAGGGGGGTGGCCTAGTGAGTTATGCCAGATTCTACAGTCCCGCCATTAGTTCAGTAAGCATCCGCGCCATGCTCCTTGCAAGTATCTTCATTTTGTCTTTGTGTGTTTGACTGACACATCTTCACAGGCATGAAGTGAACTTGTGCAAGGTAACGCGGGCGAATGACGGCCTGGCTGCACCTGATAAAACAAGAGCGGACGGAATTAAAGAGCCAGCGTGACATTTAAGGAGATCCGGGTGTGGGCTGATGAGGATGAAGCGGAGCTGATTGAGCAGCAGATGTACTCGTACGCCAGCAGATGGACGCGATTTAAGTAGGAACAACTAAAACTAAAGGCGGCTGTTCAGTTCCTCACTGAGACGATGAAGACTAAGAGACAATTCCCCGATGTTAGGGAACACAGCCAGGATACATTTCATGCTCTCCTGAAACTGAAAAACCAAAAAGAAATCCTGGAATCACAATAAATGGCCCTACCCATCTAGAGACCTACCTAGCAACCTCTCTAACAATCTCGTCTATCTTGCCACCTCTATACCTACACTACATAAGCATTACTAATGTACCCCAATCTTACCTACTTCCCTACATATTGACTCTGCTGACGTATCTTAATAAGCATTACACAGTGAATAACTGAATCATGTGATTTTGTTGCCATGCGAAAACCAGGGCGTAGCAAATGAGACCATTTTCACCATTTTATGGGTCTGTAATCAAAAAGCATGGCACAAACACGTAACCTTGACGACGCAACACGTCGCGGATGTTTTCTTCCAAACACCGGGAGGAATGTTTGCAGCAAGGTGTGTCTTATGTGTAGGCTGCACCTGTGTGTGTGTGCGTGTGTCAATATGTGCATGTGTGTGTGTGTTTGTGTGTGTGGAACACAGCTGCAACTGGAGCAGAAAAGGCGAAAAGTTATGAATATTCATTCCCATATTTTACTCTGGCTCATTATCATCAAGACGTGACCTCTGAGTTAGTTGCATCATGCTTATTTTAAGATCTCGTGGGACATGTATGACGGGCCGGACCATTGTGGAAAAAATAATTATGATTATTTTTTATCAAGACTGAAATTGCGATTAATAAAACAATCATTCATGCCCATACACTGAAAAAAAAATTGTGATGTTTTCTAGAAACTCTAAGTAAATTTTCCAAGGAGAGTTATACTTGGAAATACTTGTACCTTTGGCGACAACAAAAAAAAAAAAGTTTCTGCGTGAACTGTTGCTATTGATGTCTCCCCAATTTCACAATAATAGATGTAACTGGTTCATGTGGGGTGGGAAGGTTAGCGCTTAAGTACTAACTTTGCAGCAGGGTTATACATAGTGAGTCTTTGAGATTTATGTTCAGGACCCCTAAAATAAGTTTCATCAGGAAATATTCGCTTGCAAAAATTGGTACATCTTACAGACATGTTGAGAGCCCCCAGAAGTCAATTTGTTCATAGGAAGAATAATAGTAAAAAAAAAAAAACAATTCTAAGGCAGCCCTGAATACAAACAGTCCTATTGGTATTAAATATCAATTAGTAGTGCAAGAGTCAAGAGTTTTTATAAATGTGCCCGATTAACCTTGTTGAAATGGTGCAACGATGAAAAATGATACAAGATTTAAGATAAACAGATCAAGGAGATAAGATTTTAGCAGAAAATACAATCAGATTAAACCTTGATTCGGTTATGAGCAATACGCAATTAACTGCAGCGAAAAAAAATAATAAATATTCGGCCGATATAGATAATAGATAGATTTAGCCCCTGAACAAAAACAATAGGTGAGTTTTCATTGAATAAAGGCCAAATAAACTACATGGCTTTACTGTAGTTATAAATTATATACAGCCTATAGCACATTAGGGGATGAGAGGTCTAAAAGCTCGGCAAAAGTAGCCTTAAAAAGTCTTTAATTGGCCTCCATGACTTGCAGCTACCCTGGAGATTGTATTTCCTAAAAAAATAAATAAATAAATCAAAAACAAGTTTCACCTCTTTTGGCCACTTGGGTTGTAATCATTTCACGCCTGCAACTGATTCCATGTTTACATGCCAGTTTTCAGCCATATTACTCATATAATTAGCGTGCAGACAAAAGGAAAGTGTTTTCCCGTACGGGGAACATCCGTTCACACGGAACACTCTTATGCATATTAACCGCACCACGCCAACAGGGTGCCGTGTTTTTGTGCATTAATAATAAAGAAGCGAGATGACAGAGGAGCCTTGTTTTACACACACGCGAGGTTTTAAAGCCCCTCTCCTCTGTCGGTGGCTCCTATCATCTCCTTGTAAAGTTTTTTTTCCCGGCTGTCACTTTTCACTCGCTCGCCACATGTGCGTTTCGTGCGGTTGATGTGATATTTCCCGCCCGCGCCGTCAGAGGCGTTCCCGCCGGAGCCCCAAAGTTTGCGTCTCATTAGTGACGGCGGATGAAAGTAAAACCACAGCCATCAAAACATCGGCTAATTGTGTAAAAGTGTAGACAAACAACGGTTCAGATTAGAGGCGGAGGCTGGGGATGCTTGGAGGCCATCCAGCGATTGGATTTTGGATTCAAGGTTTACATTTAATTTTTCAGGGTAATGAATTTAGGAAAATTCTACTTTTAAAGTTTTGGTTTGTATTTTATCATTATAAGGTACTTTTTTTATCTTTAATTTTGAGTTTTTCTTTTTAAATTCAGTTAGTTTTAATTCATTTTTAGAGCGGGATAGTTCATTTTAGGTAGCTTTTATTTATTTATTTATTTTTTGGTTGTTTTTTATTAGTTGTAGTGTTAGTTTTATTTTTGGGTATATATGGCATATTTGTAGAATACAAGATAGTATACAAAATATAGTCTTTAGTTATTAGTTTTAATGTTAGTTTTTGTTTTTGTATGCATGGAGTAATTGTAGAGGTCAAGATCAAACATGTACATCGTTGAATATTGTGTAATAAAATAAACTACAATTCCCACGTGACTTTTTGGCCTTGTTTATATTTAATTTAATTTTATTGTTTTGTTTTTTTTATTAACTATAATAACCTGGCTGCACATAGGATGACTGCATTGTTTACCAGCAAGAATAAAGTATCTTCTGAAATAAAACTCTCATCTCAATTTCCTCACAAACTGAGCAAAACACAAATCTACGAGATGACAGTATAATAGATAAACGTTCATTAAATTCCAAGACGTGCACTTTGAACCACCCCTAGAAGGATGTTAAATGGAAAGACTTTTTTGTGTGGTGTCAAAGTTTGTTGAGCATTTCAAAGATGTATAATGAAAAAGGGGGGTGATGAGAGCCTGTACATCCTTCAACCTCTGGTCTGATGTGCTCAACTGACAGTGTCTCTTTCACATCATGAAATTCAAGAATTATGGACCATCGATCGGCGGCAGCGGTATTCAAAGAAGCTGCGTTGGCAGAATGATGAGTTCACACATTTTTCGACGGGTCGGGACTGGATCTGGTGTTGCTTTTATATTTGGAAGCCACTTAAAAGCTGCGGGGGATCTTTTTGGAGAGCAGACAGCAGACAATTGATTGAAACAAGACGACAAAAGACGCTGACAAGCCAGAGCGCAAGGTTAAAAAAAAAAAGTCAACTGACAGGCCTGGCCGGATGACATAAACAGACACGTTGGCATTGCGCAGACTTTTTGGACTGTGGATAATTTGTTTCTGTTTATTTGCATTGGGTATGTATATGGGTTATCATCTGCCATGTGAGAGAAGCCATCACATTAACTTAAGTAAATTGCACATGTGTTCAAATTCTTGTGTCTCTTCCTATTTGGTGAAGTGGTTATCATAAATAACTGATGAGAAGAGCAATCCGATTAATTACGCTGAATGATTATCAAGGAACGGTCGCATTACATCTACGACACGTATCGGTTGACAGCCAAAAGAAAACAACCTTGTATGTGTTGTATCTGCAAAGCACACACCCAAAAAGTCGCCTCGCACCCAAGCGGCTATCTTTACAGCCAATCTCCACTTCAATCCAATCCAACGAAAGTCCGCCAATCTCGCCCCATGCCTGGTTTTAAGCGCCAGGAAAGGTCGGCTGGATGGACATGATTCATGCGATGCGCCGGGAAACGTTCACTTGTTATTAGGAAGGACACGGAGGAGGAGGCGGAGGTAGTAGGAAGAGGCGGGAATGCCGGCCGAGCCAGATTGTGTGGTCTGAGTGGCTATTAAAAGTGACAGCGCCGAGGCCTTGGAGTCGGCGAGGCGCCTGATTACACCTCGCTCCCCCGTTACCCTCCCCCCACCACCACCACTCCTCCTATTGACTGTGCTTAGGATGTAGCTTTCCATTTCCTGCCCAAATAAATTGAAAGTCAGAAGTAATTTGCCTGATGGGGGGGCAGGTGTTGTTGCTACCCCCACCTCCATCCCCTTTTATTTTGATCTTCAAAGTTGCTGAATAAAAGAAAAAAAAGGGGGGAACAAAATCTCCGGGCCTTGGAAATCAATTGAACCCGTGGCTCTTTGATAAGGACGGGCCTTATTCTCAGCCCGCTGACACTTTTGTGGTGGGGAAAAGCACAAAAAAGGTTGTGATTTGATTAAAGGGGAGATAGGCGCAGATTGAGGTCTTGTTATTTGCCACAGGAGAGATCAAACCATGCGATCGCGGCTGCTACATGGCGGCCTCCAACGCCCACCGCGCACACAAAAGGGCATGCTTTGTACCCACACTCAAAAGGTACGACAATAACTTTTTAACCAAACTGCTTACAGCCAATTATGTATAAAGGAAATAGAAATAAGCCTGTTCCATCCGGATGCAATCTCTCACGCTATAGTAATGCCCAAGAGGAAAAATAAGTATAAGGCACACTTAAAACGCTTGGATTTTCTCCAAAGGTGACAATTGCAAGCCACTGACATATCACAGTTAATCGCATGGCATGTTGTTCTGTTTATCTCGGGATAAATATCGATGTATATCGGGATTGGGACTTTCAGGACTGCCCTGCAACATTTTGAGAGCCATTTTTAAAATTGCATTATCTTGCACTATAGCGACATGGTAAAAAAAAAAAAAAAGTGTCAAGTATAAGAAAAATACATCATTCACACAGTTTGGATCCTAAGCGGCAAATAATCACTTTTTAAATAATCTCTGGCAAGAGTCATACTTAATAGGAAGTAAGAGTAGGGAAGTAGGAGTGAAGGTGAGACTGAGGTCTGTCTGCTCCACAGTAGGAGCTGTCAGCCATCAAAAATAGATGCCAAACAAAAGAATATTTAGGTTCACTCGGGAGGGAGCTTGATGGGGAGGATGAGCGTGTTGAGGGGCGTGGGGTTAAGTGGTTGGCATCAGTCAATTGAACGCCTTGACAAGGGCAAGATGAAGTTTGTCATATTTTGGGTGTGCTGTATGTGGCCCGTCCAATGCGCGCTATATGCCATTTATTTTGGTGAAATGCATGCTATGTATGTACTGTAGCCGATCAAATGGGTGCGAGTTTGCCTATTCACCTAAGTTGTCAAATGTTTCTCAGTATAACCTTGAACTTATTTATTTCTTTATTTTTTACAAATCTGTGCTATGTAGCTTGTCCAATTTATGCGATATGACCTACTCACTTATTTGTTAATATGCATGCTACAGTATGTGGCCTAAACACACATTTGACCAAATGAAGAGACGAGGCCACATATTGCACACATTTGATCAAATTGAATTCATTAATTATTTAATTAATTAATTGTCCAAGAGTGCTATATGGCCCAGACAGTCACTTCATTTAGTGAAATGTATGCTATGCGGCTGATGTGGCTCTGTCACTTAATTTGGTCAATTGCATGCGATAAGGCATGTCCAGTTTCATATGTGGCTGAAGCACACATATGAGCAAATTAAGTGACAGCATGCTTTGGATAGTGGCACATCTCACGTATTGTACCAATTTCAGTGACAAAGTCACATAGTAAATTTGACTAGCCACATAGTGCATATTTAACAAGTTGCATGTTCATTCTCACCGATTTTGCATCTGTGGGCGTGTTGCTCTTGGTCTATCTACTATGGCAGCAACCTTTTACATAGTTCCCAAAATAGCGGCCATGCATTTTATGTTCACTCACTCTAACAGATTACATACGCTATTGGGAGAATGGGCTGCTAAGTTAATTAGTACACCATCGACTAAATTTTCATGCAGTCAATAACACTTTTAAACCGAGAATATTGGCACTTTTAAGGTTTTTAGAGGTGCACAAAAACCCAAATATGCTAGTCAACGGATTTTTACAAATTAAAACAAGACCCTTGAGTTAACCTTTTTCTAAATTGAATATTGAGTCATGTGAACGTGATCCAACAGGGCATTGAGTTGTGTTCTGCGCATGCTCTAACCCTATCCGCAAGGAATCCTGGTCTTTGTAGTACAGGAAGTAATTATTTGTGTGGCAGTGAAGGACGTGACAGTTATTGTTTGTGAACGGAATCATTAGAATCAGTTAATCAAAAAGCATCGTTCAACCTAATTGTGTCAAGTAACAAGCGGAAATGACGTCCAATTGCGTCACTACGTCCATTCATTGCTGTTTAAATCGGGTTATTCAAATTCGGAAGCAACTCTGTCTGTTCACGTATCTAAACGGGTTATTGTAAATGTTTCAGAAATCGGAATTTCCTTCCTCAACTTGAATAGTGACTGCATGTAAACAGAAGTCTGCCTCAGTTTTTTTCCTCCTTTTGTCATGAGGTCAAGAACAGGTATACTGTATACAAAATAAAAAGCTCTGCAGACAAGCAGCAATTTCTCCTGGCATAGCCGAGTTTGTATGCGCAAGGAGCCTTTATTTGGGAATTGAGACCAAGTGATGCTTTAGTACATGAGAAAATCACAACAGATGGTATCCCATATTCTAAAGAGGATTTTAGTTATCATGAAACATTTGGGAGACCATGTGTAGCTGAGTAAATATTTTGTCTAAAGTCTGCTACACAAAAATGAAGTTTGAAGTGATGGAGGGCTAAGTGTTGGGTGAAGTTGATCGAGCCAACAAGTTAAAGTCATATATCATTGTTTTATTAACTCGCCCTAAGTATGTGACAATCAAATGTACATTTGCGTGCCATTCCGTGTCACATTGCTTTAAAAATTGGAGCAGTCAGCGCCGGAAGCATGGTTATTATAGTTAACAAAAAACTACAAAAATAAACAAAACTACATTTGAAAAATATTTTGGTTAACATAGTGAAATAAAAAAAGAGAGTTTTGATATATATATATATATATATATATATATATATATATATATATATATATATACATAAATTATTATTTTTTAAATTATTTTTTCTTTTTAATGAAATCAACTAAAGATTTAGTCAAAATGTCCTTGGTTTTAGTCTATGTCAATTTATTTCATACGAGAGGGTTCAGGGTCTATTTGAAATTTAGGTATTGTTTGGCCATCCAGAAAAAGGAAGGTTGAACAGACAATTTGGAACTGTTTATCTCACTTTAATACACGTTACGTTACTTATACGCAACCAATACACGATATAAAAAAAGTAATAATACTAAAACTATATACCAACATGCCCACTTTAACATGTATTCGAACTAACAGAAACGGCCATAAAACTCCCCCCCCCAAAAAAAAAAAACCTTAGACATGACTGTCTTTTCACTTGCATTGCTGCACAATCTTCATTTAAATGTAAATATATATTTACACAAGCGGACACATGTTACTCTGCGTCCCCTATTTCTTTTTTTTTTTTTCAATTTATGCTAATATATTTAGTCTGGTAACTCACTGTAGCCAAATATGTGCTCTGTAGCTGGTCAAGTGTGCATTAGGCTAGATGGAAGCCCTTCCTTTAACTCTGCTGTTGTTCTTGAAGAGCTGTCTTTTCGTTGTGCTGTGTGTAACACTTGTTTGTCAACATCTGTTTTTTTGTGCTTTGATCAGCGAAGACGCCGTCAGTCGGTGGAGGAAGTGCGGCGTATGATGAAAGTGTCACAAAGTAGTTCCAGTATCTCCCCCGTGCAGCTTAAAATAATCATTCCGTGTTTTCCACCCCCATTCGTGTCACCGCACACTGTCCTTCCCCCTCCCCGTTGATTTTCTCCTGACAAGCGACAAAATGGCTTACATTTGCACAATAAAAAACTTCTTATACGACCGCGGGTAATTTACACTCGTCGACGTTCTGTGATCAGTGTTTGATCCGGCAAGCACTGTGCTGATCAGTCTTACGAGCTGACTTTTTACAACCAATGAATATGCGTCGCCGCTGGCGTGAGAAGGCCCACTTACACGTACTTGTGAGGATTGTGTCACTCTATAAATACCTGTGTTGTCTTTAGCTACGGTAAATTTTCTAAAAGCACAATGAATGAAATACACAGAGTAAATGATGCTCCTATTTGTAGCACTTTTCTCATTTTATCTATCATTAATTGAGGCCCGGGTGACAGGTTTTTTTATTCCAATTTTTGGCCACCAAAGTAGCTTGTGCTCTAAATCTTAGTCAAATATATATGCTGGTCAAGTGTTAAGCACTTCATATAGTCAAATCAGCGCTAGGTGGCCCAGCCACTTAAATGTGTCCAATGCAAGCTATGTGGCCAAGAGTAAGAGTTCCAACAACACAATGCTTAATAAACAAGTTGGGTTCAATACACGGGCAGTCAATGAACGCAACAATATCCAAAACATGAGGACAAAGACAACGTCAAAAACCATCTGGGTCAAGACCTACGAGAGTCAGCGACATGAAGAAATGAAATGGGACGTTGAGGTACAACAAACTGACGACATGACGGGTTAAGTGCACATGCAGACATTGCAATAGAATTCAAAGAATAACTCGAAATCATCAACAGGATCAAAAATATTGCAGACATGCACCGTCATAATTAATGTGATTGCTCACCTCAGCAGTTATTAATAAACTACAACATTCATAAATAACATCAAAAAATGATCCGGATAAAAGGCAGCAAAGTAAAAGTTCAGGACATGGTTAGCCGTGTCGGCAATGTGCCAGCATATAATTAATGTGATTGCCCCGCTCGCCAGTTATTAATTACGAGCATCACCTTGTACAACAGAAATGCACGGTACAACACTAAATGATTTGCAGAGTGAAAGAAACAAAAACAAGTGAGGGAAATAAAGCCACTGTATGCTCTATTCAACTTGCGCGCAGGCAATGTTGGGTTTCTTGTTCCTGCACAGCAAACAAGCCGGCACGTTTTCTTCTCTTTTCAAAAGTGAACATCTTGTGAATGAGCTTTAATTGAGACTCTCGCGACTAAAACCAACACTGGCATACTAATTACAGCGCTTTTGTTTAGGTTAAGCCACACACGTTTCATGTTAGCATGTGTTTAGCCACAGGCGTGTTCTCTGTGTCATGTAAACTCCCGGCCGTTTTTACTCGTCACGAGATGATTATGGAGATGCGTTGGAAAATTGCGATTGCTGTGGTAGACGCCCCCAAATGGGTGCTATCGACTTGGTCCGGGGTATGTCCCCCGCCTACTGCCCAAAGATAGCTGGGATAGGCTCCAGCACCCCCTGCGACCTTCGTGTGGAGATGCGTTGCAGATAATGGATGGATCCTAATAATGGCATAGACAGTCCCTCACCACTTCGTGCGTCACTTTTTGCAGCTTCACTGTTTTGCGGAGTTTAAAAAAATAAAAAATAAAATAAAGAGCCATATCAGCAGCCAAATTACAGAAAGATGCATTGTTTCGAAGAGAAGAGTCACCCAGCAAGCACGGCTCTCTTAGCACAAGGACGACAAAACGTCGACAAACGAAATGTTAGTGTTTGTTAGCGTTTGCCTTAAAAGAGCGAACTTCAACTAGAATCCCGCGCCGTATTTTATCCATGTCATTGTTGATGTTATTGTGCGAAGCAAAAGTTAAGTCATCATTATTTCCACAACAGCACTTCATCGTGTGTTTAAAAGAAGAACGAGGAGGGAAGACGACAATAAAGTAGAAGCAGCAGCAGCAGCAACAAGAGCAGAAGTAATGACCGTAACTTTCGCTTTGGACAACAACAAGGGTTTAAAAGTGCGTCAATCCATCAAGGTTGTAACTTTGAGCCAAATGCACCTCAGAATTGCCAATTTCAGTGGAAAATGTAAAACTTTAATGTAATTCAATCCCAAAATTCCTTCGTTATGGTTCGCTTCCGGGGTTGTAGGTTACGTTCCTTGGTTTTCATTTGTCATTTTGCATTCTCAAAGTGAAATTTGTTGTGTAACAAGTATTTAGAAGGTTGTCAACCATGTCGAGAGGGTGCAACGGCGTAATTGAGGTGTAAAGCCCCCCAAATTAAATTTAAAGAAAAATAAAAATGACAATAATTTTTGTAAAAAAGTCAAACTTTGCGTTTTTTTCAATTCTTGCTGCCGGTCTGCTTCCAATTAACCGTGAAAAAAGACGCATTACTGTGAAACATTGTAAAAGGTAGTTTGAGCAAATTTGTTATTTCAGAAGTGTGTATCAAAGTGGTTGCATTTTGCATTAAATCATGATCCAAGAAGTAGCACTAAGTTTCAAAAAAGTTGGCCATCTGTAGTCTAATCTATGATTTGTTCCCCATTTACTCATTTTATTTCAATGTGTGCTTTGGCAAAGTTGTGCTTTTTTTTGGCCGAGGCACTTAGTTTCCTCAACTGTATGCTACGTGGTAGGTCAAATGTGCCAGAGTCCCCCGAATTCGCCTTCTATTGTACTTTGGCTTTCCAGTGGATTATTTCTTCAAACACGTTTTGACAGGCAACGGTAACCGCCAGCATAACTGTGTGCTCTGCAGGCAGAGTGCCACTGAATTAGCAAATGAACTCAACTTTACAATTGCCATCGTGTTCACTGTCATACTCGTTTTACAGGCAAATTAGTTCCATTAAAAACACAACAGCAGCAGCATGCTGCCTCCATTTAGCAGTTGATGCACATACTAAATAAGTTGAATTGATTCCAGTGGAGGAAGAAAATCAAGCCGAGTGAGTTTGGGGAGTTAGTCCGTGAAATGAGTCTTCTCACTGACGTCGTCGTTATTAAAAAAAAATCTGATGAGCGGCTAATCTGCCATTCTTTCTCGCTCATCGTGTTCTGGGAGCAACACCTGCTAAAAGTGCCTCGCGCATCTTGATCTTATCACACATTCACCGGGAGATGTTTTAATTCAGTTTTAATACACCCGGACCACTCCCTGTACAGTTTAAAACACGTGCAGATCAAAGACAAAGCGCTATCAGTAGATCGTGTCCAGAGATTTAAGCAAGTTATTTGAATGTTGCCAACACCTCGTTTTCACTGCACAGAGTGCCTCTGTTGACTTCTACTGTACAAGGTGACACTTATCATGAAGAACTGCTGAGAGGAATATTCATATTAATTACAGACCAACTTACACTGCACACACACCCGACCGAGCTTGTCATGGACTTTTTTGACGTAGTGTGACTTTTCATTTATTTTCTTTAACTTGAGATGACATCCACTGTATCATATACTGGCTAGAAGTGCAATTGAATTATGACGGCTCATTGCGAATCCGAGTATGCTGCGCATGGGTTATTCTTCTTATTTCTATTGTACAAAAGAGTAGTTATCATAAATAACTGCAAAGAGGAGAAATCACATTTGCTTTGATGTTTTTTTGTTGTTTTTTTTGGACAGTGGGCATTTTTTGACTCTCTGGATTATTTAGAGTCATTCTGTTGATACAAATTTTGTAAAGTGGCAGTTATAGTGAATGACTTTAGAGAGGAGTGACCAAACTAAATACATATGCATCAATTGCATGAACCAAGACCTTTTTGACTGTTTATTTGTATTGCGCAAGGTGAATAAATTGCAACCACATAAAATTATAAGCGTGAATGAAAGCTCGCGGCAACTGCCTGAGTCGCGATTTGTGCGTGCATGGTCACCGGAGAAACGGAACATGCAATCACTTCCTGCCCATGCATTGGAAGAGGAAATACGCACATCTAGCTATTTTTAATGATAAAATAATTGATAGTTGTTAAATTAAAAAACAAAATCTATGTAAATCACAGCCCATACAACTAAAACAGAGCTTTAAAGTAATCATAAATGTAATTGTTTCTCACTCTTAACATGGAGAGGAAGGGATGGCAGGTGGAGGCACTGCCTCACTTGCCTAACCTGACCACACATCCCTGGTGCAACTATGCTGCCAAAAAAATAAATAATAAAAATACAAAAATAAATATAAAATAAAATATAAAAATGTTTTACAGGTGGTGGTTTTACTGTATACTACCAACATATGAAGCCACCAAAAAAAAAAAAGAAAGAAAGAAAGAAAATAAAGAAAAGCACCAGAAGACTTCAACAGTGCAATTTTGTTAGCTGCTCAACCTAATCAAGTCTGCCTCTGTCATACGACGATCCCCAGGGAAATATGGAGATTCATCATCTTTTATGCTCCACGCTCTACTGTCCCCGAGTACGAGGAAATAATTTCAATTTCTCCCCTTGATGAGCTTCGACCGCCGGGCAATTATGTGCACACAATAGACGGCACCTGGGTGAACAATTTGGCGGCTGCCGGCCGGCCGCAAAATGATGCAGATGGACGACGGCAAAAGGAAAAGAGCTTGTAAGTGGCTGGAGGTCCGTGGAGGGAGCTCTGAGGCTTTGCAGTAACGTGACTATGTCTGGATTGCAATCACTTCACACAAGGAGGACGCACTTCACAAGCACAATCGGAAAATAAAAGGCTCAACAAGACAAAAACCTTTGGCCATTTAGGTGAGAAGTTGCCATCTCAGTGTCGTTTCAAAATATCCTTTAAAAAAAAACAATTTGAGAAATCCATCGCTCATGTCAATACCATAGAGAAACATGAAATGTGGCGTCGATTAATAATGCACACAAAAAAAAAATCTGTCACTGAAACAACATAAAACGTGCCATTTTGTTTAAAAGCTGCCATTTTAGGGTCATTTTCAAAGACCCTTTAAAAAAAATATTAGCGGCACAACACCAAATTTGGTAGGTTGGGTCAATCATACATTGACCCACACAAAAAATCTCATGAACTCATGCAAAATAAAAAACACAGACAGGAACTTTAAGCAGATCCACAAAAAAAAGTCTTGAAATCGTGGTTAAAAGCACCATCGTATCGCCATTTGCCAAGATGTGTATTTTTTTTAATTCAGTCCCCCACGGAAACACAGGAAGTCTTTCACTCTGGTTAAAGCATCTGAAGCTAATTTCCACGAACCTTATCAATAAAAAAGATTGAAATAGAACATTATATAAAAATCACACACTTTTGCAGTTCGCCGAATCGAGATGTGATTGCGTAACACATTTTTTTGTTTTGTTTTATTACCATTATCGAGCGATCCGGCCCGTCTCCGGTCGGGTGTCAAAAGAGCATATGATTATTCTGTTGTGTGACAAAGTCGTTCGCCAAAGGGGGACAGTAATTACATTGTTGTCTGCTTTCCAGTCGACTCCCAGCATGGGAATTATTGGTAATCATCCATGTAATGCTCTGCCACTCAGCTTTTGACAGCTGAGTGGAGCGCATGGCGGAGAACCCGCAAGCGACGGCGCCATTCCATCTGCTCCTCGTGCCGTTTGGCGTGTTTGATGTCCCCCGGAGTGGCAAGAGGACACGAGGAGGAGCATTTCTACCACTCCTAATGCAAAGACGGCGAGTCAACAACTGCCGGCAAACAACAAGACACTCACTAAACCTTGAAAAAAATTAATAACTCAACATCGATACACGTTTGGAAGAGGTCGGCCACCAGTCGTTAATTACTACCTACTATCTAGCGAGCTAGTTACCTACCTACCGATGTAGTGTAATAATGCTGCATGCTTTCATCAGAAAAAAAAACCGGTGCAAGCCAGAGATTACTAAATAAGTTTTGAAGGTGTTTGGGGTTGGTAGTGTGTGGGCGTGGACGCAGTGTACACTAGCCCCCCCAGACTGTCAAACACTGCTGGGCTTCAGTGATTTGGTTTGAGTAGATTTGGCACGGGACCGCAGGGGAGCTGACATCCAATTCTCTTATTTTTCTGAAGACATTTGAGGTGAGGGGGAAGAAAATGGGCCGTCAACAGGTGCTAAACTTGTCAAAAGAAAGCAAGTTTGGATTGGTAAACAACCTGACAGGATCGTACAGTTTTTATTCTCGTGAAGAGTAGGGGGGCTTCTGTGAAATTTGTATTTGGATCGCTTATTTAATACCCTCTCCACTTGCCTGCAGAACTGCTCTGTTTACGTACCTTTTTTTTTTTTTTACCAAACTATCAAACCCATGTGTTCACATACCGACCCACATTTTCTGATAACTGATCGACTAAATGCACAACAATCCGAATCTTTTTAGTAAGCTTACGTACAACCTACAGCCCGACCAATTAATCGGTTGAAAAAATTTAATCAGCCGATATTAGCGCTTTTATAATAACCAAAAAAATGGACCCTTTAGTTGTTTTTTTTATTTTAACACATTTCAACAAAAAGAAAATTACATTCATCGCCCTCCCACCCACCATTCATTGTGAGTAAAAAAAAAAAATACTCTCATTTTGCTCAGAAATCTTAAGTTAAACGAATACCGTCAGGATTAGTGACCTCAGGTTTCAATGTAAGGTACAGTCACACTTTTTAACCATTGTCTTGCTCCCGGATGAACTGCAAGTGCAATAATAATGTGTAGTTGCTCCAGCGCTTCTATTCACCATCGGCTGGTGTTCCAACAAAAAGGAGATGAGGTGGGTTTGATTTGCTTTTAGTGGCACCTCATCAGAGCTCACACATCACCATACCTAACCACTACTCACCAGACCGGCGTAAAGACTGATGTGACCTCGAGGGCATTGGTTTTGGGCATCTGGAGGCACACACACTTGTTAGGGGGGCCCTCGCTACCCCCTTTCAAACGAGAGCCCTATAGTGATTTATAGATGTTTGCTTTAAAAAGTCATCTGCATTAATCCCACGGCTCATTAAGCATTTAATTAAAATGAAATTCGAAGGGCTGAGGACGCCACAAGATGGAGAACATTTCCTCCTGGCGGGAGGCTGTCGATTCGCCATCGTTTTCTCCCGGAAGCACCGTGATTTGAAACCCTACACTTCGACAGAAACATTCATTTGAAACCTTAAAACCTCGTTTGAAATCCTAACATAGGCTTGAAATCCAAATCTGAAACTCTAACCCTGGCTTGTTTCCATAATTTGAAACCATTTTAAACTGTAGCTCCTATTTGAAACACTGATTTCAAACTCTAATTTGAAACCCTGAACCCTGGTGTGAAACCCAAACCCAGGGTAGAAAGCCTTATTTTGACCCTGACTAACACTAACCCTGATAAATAAAAAGCACAGAGGTTGTAAAATATGGACGACCCCACCACCAGTCCGCAGCATACAAAAGCCTGTTAGCTAGCCCGTGAGCTAGCTAACAGCTAGCTTAAGAAGCAGTTAACTTTCCCTGAAGTTTCTCTGTTGTGTGGAGCAAGGCATTGACGAATTGGATCAGTCTGCAGGTCGGTGGGCCAGCAAACAAGCTAGCGGCTAGCTACAAGCTTCCACTGGCAAGCTAGCTCGCAGCCTCGTCACCGCCATGCTCCGTGCGCCACACGAGGGTACACACGGCAGCCCAAGCAACACGGAACAAATAACACTTTAGGAAAGATGTATTTTTTTTAGCAAATGGCATGAAGTTGTGGCAGAAGTGAGCCAAGTTAATATTACTAAGTAACTCGCAATTGGGACAGATTGACGTTGAGTGGAGCAGACTCTGAGCAGGAGCCTTGTTTTATCCATGCTCAAAACATCACGACACATGAGAAGGTCAAATAGGTTTTTAACGCTATATCGCAACAGTTCAGTTCTAAATGGATCTCAGTCTTTGCATATATTTTCAGCACTTAACTGCTAACATATTTCGAAACAAAATGGCTTGACTGAGTCCTTCCACCCAAAGTCATTGTGCAGTGACCGGCATTTAACGCAGTGCAAGCGCTTGAAGGAAGCCGCGTGATACGACGCAATTAAGAGGCACTTAATCACGGGATGGCACGGGAATGCATGTACTCATCTAAATGGCTTTCTAAATGCGTCTGTTACCCAATAGGTGCTTGCCACATACAAAATCAACTTAGCGGGACTGTGAAAAAGATTGATCGTAATTCAACTCCACTTACTTTCCTCTGCTGGTTTGTACGCCATTTAAAATAGCAATGCGGTAATGGGCTACAGACACACGCACACACACACCCGTGCACACACAAACACACAGGCATGTATGCACTTTACAGCACAAGGTGTGGTCTAAAAGTGCTGGGAATTGAAAGCCGGTCAAAGGGATTAATTCATGTCTCGAGAAATTCGCATTCATACAGGAAGTGCCGTCGTTTGCCACTCATGTAAGATGAGATTCATACCACATCTGAGCTTTAAACACCCATTGTTTGAAACCTTAACCCTGCTTGAAACCCTGATTTAAAACCATAAGCCTGTTTTAAAACCCTAACCCCTGACTTTAATTGTAATTAATAATACTACCCCCATCTTGAAACATTGTATTTCATTTTCGCCTTGACCCCAATTGAAAACCCTAACGCTGGCTTTAAAACCTAATTTGGAACCCTACCCTGGCTTGAAACCCTACTTTTGAATACCCTGTCTTGAACCTTAATTTATAACCACTACCTATGTTTAAAATGTGAATCAATGATTGCGGACTGGCTTAAGACCTCATTTGATGACGCTGACTTGAAAACCTATTATGAAAAAAATTTAACTCACATGAATCTCCAGCTGAAAATCCTACTTTGAAACCTTAACCCTAATTTGAGACCCAAACGCTCATTTGAAGTCCCAATCCTCATTTAAAACAGTGTTGCTGTCCTTAAACCTTACTTTGAAATCATAATGTTAACCATAACCCCTTACTCGGTTTGAAACAATACCTCAGGCTTGATATTTTCTTTAGAAATCCTAATCCTTATTTAAAATTTTAACTGAGACTTGAAACCCTCGTTTCAACTCATAATGTGAAACGCAAATTTTCCACGCTAATTTAAAACGCTAACACTAGCAAAGCCACTTCGCAGGACAAGGTATGTGAAACTGAAAAAAAGTCGGAAGGATTAATTCATGTCTCCAGGAACGTCTCCTTTAGAACAGCGACGCATTTGTGGTCATCTGATCACCGGCGCCACACATCGGCTTGTTTGTGCCCGCGACATCACACGGCAAGCCGCTCAAGTCTTATCGCTGCTTACCACTTGAGATATGGCCTGTGAGGCCAGCAGCCATATTTATAGACTCGCTCATTCAAACGCCGTAAAAGTCAAACGGTGAGTGGCACGCCGCATACGTACAAGAAAAGATGACATTTCCAGCATTTTACGCACCCGCTGATTGTTTTGTTCTACGGCTGTCATACAAGCTGAAAGTGCCACGCAGTGACACGGATGGAAGCAGTTCTGGCAAAAGGAAAGGACGAGAAGTCCATTTTTAATCTGCGTCACTTTACAATTTATTTTGAATTCATGGAAGTCTTATTTGGTTTAAAGTAATAGACCGACGACCGACTGGACAGTAGAAATTTCATAAATAACGTATGATGATATCAACATATTCTTATCATATATAATATTTTCTCCTTTTTTTACATGCAATACAGCCAATTTCACGGAACTCCTATCTTCAAAAAGTCTTACGTAAATCAATATAAAAACTTTAAATATAAAATAATCACTTGAATTAATCACATTTTGTCAGGAATGTACGGAGCAAGTACAGTTTGCGTTATCTCATGTATTTTTCCAGTTTGCGCTGTTCAGTTCGATTTAACACTTCCTAAAAGAGCTTAAAATATACCAGTACAGTCTTGCACCCGTCAACTCTTTCGCTCGCTCTGCTTTTACTAAATTCCGGGAATGACAGAAACACATATAATGACGTCACGGCCATATGCGGTAAAGATGATTTGGTCCGATATTTTGGAATAAGTGATTTCATGCGCGCTGATCGGATTAGCAAGTAAACCACCCCTTTTGTTTGGAATAAAATCTTGGACAGAATGTTCAAGTCAGAATATTCGGAATGGGGTGCGTACATGAAGCATTTTTATTATATATTATTAAGCATTTTATTTTTATTTATTCCGAATAATTTAAGAATAGCCAATATATTCAATCTTGCACAACTTTTTTTTTTTTAATTCTGGTAATATTTACATTTTCTGGACGATTTACAGCAGGCTCATTTTATCTTGCTTGTTTTTTTTTGTTGTTTTTTTTAACATGTGTCACTCGTGTGATGTGCGAGTATATATTTGCCTTTGTTGGTCATGCAGGTAAATTAAATTAGCATTAAGGAGTTGTACTCCGTGGATGCAAACATGACCTGCCGAACAAACCCCACCTTGACGGGTTCATACTTTTCTTGCTACGGGGCAAAAGTGGCACATGGCGCTACATCAATATCGCAAGTAGCCACCAGAGCCCCGGAGAGGAAGTGGTGGTGGGTGGGTGAGGGTGGAGGGGCTACTTTTTAAAGTAGCAGCTGGCGAGATGATATGAGGCTTCCCACATTGTGCCGAGGGGCTTTAGATTCATTTAAATGATAGAGATTACTTTAAAGCGCTACACACATTAATTGATGTTGAGAAGAGCCGCCAGAGATGGAGGCTGGAGGATATCTGCAAGGAGAGATGAGAACACCAATGGCTTTGTCTGCTCTCTTTGTTTTACTGTGACTAACAGTCGTAGATCGTGTCCACACACACACACACATGCCACGGGAAAAGAAATCTCAAGGACATTTTGCCGCACCTCTTAACATCCATCAAGATAAACACTGATCCTCAAATGTTCCGCTAGCAGGTTTTGTGAACCCTTCATCTCACGACTGTCGGAGGAATTTTACTCATTGCTGCGCTTTGGGCAAAGCGGCCGTGTTAGCATTGTAGTCAACCAGCCTCACTCTGTCTGGCCCCTCATTAAAATTCTTTGCGGGCCCGAGAGGTGCTGCTACTTCCCCGAGGAGGCTGCTGGCTGGCGCTCAGAAGCCCTTTGAGCTGCCAAATCAGCGGAGGCCGCCGGTGGCCCGACGGCACGTTCCTCCACACGGGCGCTGGCCCATTGATTTAGTGCCGTGGGCTAGAAAGCTCTCCGAGGAGTGCCCGCCATCCAGGCTGGATTCGTATTTATTCCCGAGGTCCGTTTGGCCAGCCAGCTATCTTGGCCCTCCTTGAAATGCATCACGGCGAGACAAAACAAAATGAAGGCTATCAAAAGCTGTGACGCAAACTCTTCATGAGGCATGGCTGAACGAGATCGGCCTCACCAAAGCACATGTATGACATGTTCACTAGGATTACGGAGACCGGGCTTGGTGTCGCTCTTTTTTTTTTTTTTTACATTCTTAGATGTTTCTTAGACTGAATACAATGTATGTGAAGAAAACAAGCACCAGATGAAAAAGCAAAGTCTCAAGAAAAAAATGTGTATTCTAGTCGTTTTCATATATTTTTTTTTGTCAGTACCGAGTTATAAGCAAGCAAATAGGGAGGGTAAACGTTGTTGTCACACTGGGTTTTGCAACTAATAAAAAAATAAATACAAAATTATTTTTGTTCTCGCTTTTTTTTTTTCAACCGCAAAGTGAAGATTGCTATTGACTCGTACAATATTGTAATAATAGATTGGCAGGAATATATTATTACTATTGAGCTTGAAAGAGTTGAAATCTAAAACATGTTGCCTCAAATTCTGGTTTTACCTTCATGAAACGGAAAGTGAAAGATTCAGGTGATATTTAAAAGAAAATACAAATTCTAACCAGTCAACGACTGGTAGATCATAAACAATTTAACCAAACCTCATTTCCTCACCACTCAAGACTCGTCATTCGAATGGCAATTGCGACATACGTAAAACAAGTTGCCAGGCGTTCATTTCAATGCAGCTTTTGTGGTTTTCAGAGTCATCTTGTTTTAGTGACACTTTAGAGAGATTTAGTCCAGCGCTATTATTTTTACACTAACATTTGGAGGCTTTACGATGGTCTAATTTCGGGGTTAAGCCTCACCAGCACCATGATGAGTAAAATATGCATAAACAAAGGATTTAATAAAATTATTTTCCATTTTAGTTGTCTGGTCTGTGGTTTCTAATGATTTTCTGTCGGAATGCAATACCGTCCATGCTATAGTTTGGAATGGCTGGATTTCATTTCTCCAATATAACATTTTCAGACTGTTTTGATAAGCGCTCTAATTTTCCATAGTCAGACTAACGCATTCAATGTTTTTGTGATATATTTTAAGTATTGACCATCACATAAAAGATAAAAAGCTTGAGGTGAGGCATTTCGTACTCTACCTCACTGAACGCGTTCATGGCACCGTGTAGACATTTTCAGTCTTCTTATTTTAACCTATGCAAATTTCAGGGATTTTATTTTAGTTTAAGACGTGCAACTTTACATACGTTTACAATATTCCGACTAACGTGTGCAACATCTGGGAGATTTACGGGGATTCTTACCTTGCACAATTTTGTGAGGTGGGGATTACAGCAATCATATTGCAACCTGTTAAACTTTTGGGGGGGATTTACCGTCGTCTCATTTTATTACCAACTATAACTCCTCCAAATGCAAACACAGGCAGCCTCCTTTCCGCTGCACTGTTTTCCAGCCCGAGCGCCTCTCGTCTCGGCCGGTGGGACGACACAGTTGAGTGGCAGCATTTTGTTTTTGCATTTGTCTCCAAACAGACGCGGAGCTGTCATTCAGGGTCCCGCTGAAGATTGCCATCAAATGTAATCGCTTCAAAGCCTATTCCCACGGACGCCTGCTTACAAATACGGCTGTTTCAGGTGTCTGTCAAAGAGAGGTCGCAAAGGGTCGTGCGGCAATAAAAGAAAGGTTCAAATATAGGAATTTGAATATTAACGGCACATGTGGCATTACCATTCACGGCAGGCGCTCCTGAGGCGACATCATGCTTTGGTGTCATTGTGTTTATAGTCACAGTGCTCTCTCATTAAAGACTTTTTGGGTTACTGAACTGAACGAGCCAAACACGGAGGAGAATGGATAAGGGAAATTCAACTCAACTCCATCTTAAAGTGCATCATGTTTTTTACTGACATTCTGCTTAGCAGTGACAGTGGAAACAGGTAATAAGAATTGGTTTGAGAACCTGACTGACGTTCTTTTAAGCCAGGATGGCCGAGTGGTCTAAGGCGCCGCGTTCAGGACCCAGTCTCCCCAGGAGGCCTGGGTTCGAATCTCGAATTTCCCCATTGTGGGACTAATAAAAGGAATATTATTATTATTATTATTATTATTAAAACAGCACAGCCTGGGCTTTCTCGACTTCATTGTTGAGTTGCGTGTTGTGAAACTTGCCACAATCGTCTCTGTGCTAGTTAGCTACATGCTGGGATTTCTAATGTCGGGTATTACAAGCACATTTCTGGCTTTAGATATTTAAAGGAGGACATGTGAAAGTATTGGTGCTGACTGCACTTTAGCGCTGCTCAGGTCACATATTGGAATTCAAAGGTTTTCAGCTCAAATGTTGTACCTGCCGCTAGAAGACGTCCTTCATGATATTTAGATCGTTGGCCCAATCGCGATACCCACAAATTGCACCCTTACGCCCCTCAATTCAACGTTCCGGTCGAGGTTGCAAGTGTGTAAGGTGTCTCAATTCTCCCAAATGCTCTGTTGCTCCGCCCCTTTTGCACCCACGATCGCTCATCTGAAACATATTAGCCACATTCCATTGTGGATTTGTGACAAATGTCGACAAGTGTAAAGATCAAATTTGTTTAGAATATGTATACGTCTACTAAAATAATTCAAAAGTCACGTATGCATTCTCGAATCCACCTTTGTATTTCACCCAAGTGTACTTACCTTACTTAGCGACCTCCAGCCAGAAGCTAGTCTATACTTTACCAGTACTTTAATGCAGTTTTGATCAAATTTTAAGCAGCAAAATTGCCAAACCAACAACCAGTACGTGTAGTTAGATGACGCAGTTCCAACACAATTGTATAAGTCGATGACGTAACAGGCATTGTCCCAATACGGCATTGTTTGTACACTTGTAAGATGTGCTCTCTAAAACTACCCGCACTTCTACTGCGTGTACACTTCTACGAGGACCGTAGGGTGTAGTGTGGGTATTGCGATTGGGCCTTTTGTCAGGTCTGAACAGAGGTACATGAAAATCTTTGGTTTTGGCTGGAGGTGAAAAGACGGTAGCTGTGTATCCTCTCAAACTGTTGCCAAAATGGGAAAGGAAGGCTAAGTGTTTTAAAGGAGATGTATTCTTATTCATTAATTTAATAAATAGATCTCTGACATTCATCTGTACAAAAACACCCCACATAAAGAATGACAGCAAACTTAACATCCACATGTTCCATTCTCAGGGGCATCATCATCATCAATTAATGTTCATGCAGCTACTGTTGAAGCCATTGTTTGCTCATTCCACTCTATGACTCAACACCTCAATACTGATTTGCTTTCTCTCAATCTACGCGCTGTCACTTTACGCCATCTCGCCATGTCAACCCAACTGGCCGAGGCAGATGGTCGCCCCACAGGACTTGGGTTCTGTTCGAGGTTTCTTCTTTCGAGGGAGTTTTTCAAGGACTTATGAGGGGTTCAATCCGTTTTCGAATACACAGACAGTATTTACGATGCACTGTTTGTAGTGTGTGGGTCTAGACCTGATCATTGTGGAAAGTGACTTTTTATAACTTCTGTGAATTTGTGCTTTCTAAATTACATTGACTTGTCATGTCGGACGGTATTGACTGGCCGTGGCTTGCAAGTCGTGAATCTTAGCGAGGCATTGTTGTAAAGTCATGGGTGGCGTGGGGGCTTCATTGCGTAAATTTGCAAGTCTCGATACGTGTTCAGAAATAGGAGATTTACCTTTTTTCCCCCTCCATTTCATGCACTCCAGACGCAACTATTTTTAACAAAGTTATTCAAATTCTCAATGGAAATTTCTTCCCCTCGTCAAAACAAAATGCTGACTCCATTTGATGTGGAATTGGGAACATTTGGGAATACATTTACAAAAAAATTTTTATTGTATAAGGATGTGTTGAAAGACCGACTATGTATTTGATTCCAAAATATTTCTAAAAGCACTATTATTGATGTAAAAGTACTATTGTTTGCTTGTAATCTGTGAAATAATGCTCTGACATACTGATGATGCCTGTGAAGATATTATCCTTGAGTCTTTCTTACTTGGGAGGCTTGCAAATCAGCGTTTGTAATATTTGGAATCTATCAGCCGCTGGCTTAGTATGGATTTACAATAGTGCACCCTTCAGTCCTCTTAAGAGCAGCGGCGGGCATTCAATCACAGCCTGCCATCACCTCGGGCTGCAAAAATAACACCGGCTCAGGAGATGTTGCCATTTAAAAACGATCACGTTCCAAATTGCAGCAGATAAAGAAAATTGTTCTGAGGTCAAGGCCGGCATATAAAAAGCATGTCGACAGAAAGGGCGAGATGTAAAATGGCTGATAACCGGGTAAAATTACGCCGGGGTGAGCATGTGTGTATGAAAACAGTGGCGACTAGACAGGCCGCCTGTCACCTCACAACTTTTTAAGTTCATGTCGTACTTTAATTCCGGGCTGTGATTAGCCGCAATCGACTGTGTGGGGGATCATGTCCATCTTTAGTTGAACCACAATGGCGAAATAGGACTGGAATTACCACTGATCTTGAAATATTCATCCTGGATTACCTTGCTGGATCTGAAGCATGATTACAGTAGAAACAGTAAAATAAAACGTGGCGCGAACAGTGACATGAATTCAGAGCATTCAGCACACTGGTGCAACAAACGAAAAGCATCATAATACTTTCCCTACTTTGATCGTTGCTCCAGCATTTGTGCACTATATTATGATAACTGTAGTTGTTTGTGATTGGCATGTTCAAATATCAAGCTCCCATTGGCAGGTTCCTCGCAGGTGGAAATAAAAATTGACGTGTGTCAATTCTCCTGCTCGGGACCAATGACTTTTTTTTTTAAAATGCATTCGTTTGCTGACATATTTTTTTTTTGCATCTAAATTCAAATGTATTCTGCGTATTTTCTCTCTTTACATCTCTCTTAGTGAAATCATTATAATACCGGCAATGGTGGTCATCTCTGTCATGATAATGGCCATATGAAATATCGTATTGTTTCATCTCTGACACAGGGCCATCAATCACCTAGAAGCACAAAGCCTCCTTTTTTGCACCGACTGATGTACGCCATCTCAAATGCATTGCCCGAACCTTTCCATGCATTTGTAAAGACCCGTGGCTCACGGGGGACCAGCGTGATAAACAAGTCATTCCAAGCTCACGGCCACACCTCCGTTTCTGGAAAGACGGCTAGGCAGCTGCATCCCTGAGATGCTTGGCGCTCTCGGTCCGAAAAATGTCACATTGATGCGTGGCACCCCATGTCATTGTCATTGCAATGTGGCCCAGACTGGTCAAAGAGTACCCCCGCGATCTTTCTTGTCAGCTTGGACCATCCCACTAGGCCATGGCTGATTCTGTATTAGCATTTTTTGATATGGAGTGGAAATAGAGTCAAAGCAATTGCCATTGGTTTGGGGAACGTTTTATCCATCCAGCTATCCAGTTGCTCATTAGGACCACCGGTCAGCTGGAGCACATCCCGGCTAACTGGTCACTAGCCAACTGCAAGGCACAAGGTGACAAACATTCACACTCACCATTGATCACCTTAAATCAACATAACATGAAGGTTATGGGGATGGGACAGGAAGCTGAATTACCCGGAGACAACTGAGTTTGAAACCAGGAATTTATTTTAATTGGTAATATCATAAAATGTGATTGAAATAATATTAAAGTGTTATGGGATCAATGTTGGGTATATTTAGGGTATTAACTTAAAAAAAAGGAGGGGGGAGTCAACAGTTTCCAAATGTTTGCTATTTCCAAGAATAAAGGTTCACTCACTCCAAATGGATTAATAATTAATAATAATAATAATTAATATAATATTATTAATTAATAATAATTGTGCCATTTAAACCTAATTTATTTGCCATCATCTTTCCTAATCAGGAGTAATGTCAAAATCTTTCAAAATAATCCAACCACCCAATGTTGTGTAATAACAAATCAAACTCCAAATGTGAAAAAAAAAAAACCTGCTAGTGATTCAACGCTTTTTTCATTTCCTTTGAAAATGAATTCCATTTTTCTTATGAGACGCATCCCACGGCATCGGTTTGTAATTTGTTTTGCTCGCCAGCATGTTGCACTTCATGAATGGGCATACTGGCGGGCATAGAAATCTGTGCGTTGACTGTTGAGCCCCTTTCATGTAACAGTGCTCACCGCTCCCTTTCCTGCTTAGCGAGTGTCCCGCAAATGGACTAATGCTGGTCTGCGGCACGGCGGATTAGCTCCAAGTTGATAACCTCCGAATCGGAGGCGAGGCTGAGCACAGCTAATGCCAATTATCCCCAGCCTTGTTGACTCCCTCGTTGGCAACTAACTCCAGTACCATTGCCACCTTGATCGGAGCGCTCGGAAGATCGGTTTACAAGTGTGAGAACCGGCGATGCAGGCTGAGTTTCTCTTTCATTCCCCACCACCTCTTACTTTTCTCCGCAATCATCAATTGAAAGCGTACGATTACTTCAAAGTGCTGCAATAGCGGTATCTTCATGGGTCTGTCATGGTAACGAGTGATCTTGACTCACCGGTCTATAAATGTTCCAAGCCTGATCGGAATTAAAATGCTTCATGGACACATCTGATGCAGCGATATTCCGATCAAGACTTAATTATGAACGAGAGGGGTGGTTTAAATTGATTGATAATCCAATCGTCGTGCATGAGAATACTTACTCCGAAATTTTGGAGCAAACCGTCGTTACCGTGCAAGTCTGTGTTGTCAGTATTCGTGTTTCTGTTATTCTAAGCAAACGGGATATATATGCAAATTAACACAAAGCTTTCAAGTGTAAATGGATAGAGTGATGTTTTGTTTACATGGAAGAGACTACAGCGTCTTCTTTTACTACCATTTCTGGTATACTTGGTCAATCGGCATATATAATTAGTTCCGATCAAAAGTGTGATGCAACACGCAAGAAACAGTGCATACAAACATAACTTTGATCTGAACTCTTAAAGCAGTTTTGTCTCTATAAACGGAGCCACTGTATGTAGGTTGGTTTGTAGATACTGTACTGTCCTTGGGAGAGATTGTGATCAAATGTGGTTTACAGTTTGGTCATCCATTGACAAAAAGTATTTTTTTAAAGTTTGTCTGTAAAAAAAAAAATGTCTTTGAACTGTGTCACTGTTATACCGTGAACCCCTGATGGGACTGAGCCAATCTGTGAATAGCAAATATCCGCAAGGAATTTCTGCTGAGCCTGAGAACGTTAACACTGAACTGTAATTGCCCTTGGATGCCACCAGACAGCGGAAAAGTACAATGGAATCTGAATGAAGCTCCTCAAATCACATCTCCTGCTTGGCACCAAAATGCTACCATATGGTGCCAAACCAGTACTGTTAGAATTAGAATTAGAAATCCCTTTATTGTCATTGTACTCAAGTGTGCAACGAGATTAGAGGGCTCCCCTCTCCAGTGCAATACAACAATAATACAGACAAATATATAAATTAGATAAATAAATAAGAGAGTGCAATGGAATTTAGTACTGAATAGGGTATATAAAAACACATCACAATGCTGTTCTGCAAGGTAAGGGTGTTCTCGTGTGTGTGTGAGAGTTCAGAATGGAGATGGCTAGAGTTTTAAATCGAATAACAAAGGATAGGTACCAAAAATTAATTGTAAAAATCCTCCAGTAGTCAAATTCCCAAATATGCAGGGATTTGATGAAAATCATCGGAAATGTCATTCTTGTTTTCCTCGTACTTCTTATTGAAGCTTTAAAACTACCATGAACTATTTCTTGTACCGAACCAGTCCTGTCTAACAGTTTTACTGTATACGCCACAGTCTCCTCTTTGCTGCAGCACTTCAGGCCCACAGTCTCCTGTGGAATTAAAAGTCTCTTCTTACCGTAGAGACGCTTGATAATTAATACATAGAGGATACGTTGAAGTTTTTAGATGAGCGTAATCAGTACACATTGCATGAACCTTAAAGAGGATGTGCAAATCGAGCTCGTCTGACAGAGTAATTGTGCTGCGGAAAGTATTGTAACCTAATTAACACCGGACTGTGGCCTTTTGCCGCATCCCCCCGTCCAGCTTTGATATGTTCCGTGATGCGTTCTGACACCGTCGTTAGGGGAGTCGCTTCCGTGCGCATGGTGGTATGAGCAGCATAATTGCACTTTAGGGTTCAGACTTATTGCATTATGTAAATGACTTTCGGAGTCGTGCCGCGGATAACTTAATGATGTCCCTAACCGGTTGTACTTAACGTGATAGAGGGGAGTTTTTAAGGTTTAAGCGTTGGATAATATTGCCTTTGCTGCAAGGATTTGCAGCCGGGAAGAGCTGTTAGTTGGGATATTTTGTCTTACTTTTAATTGGAGACATTTTGTTTTGAAGACGGCTGGGCTATGACAGACGATAATACAGTGAACTCTCACAGATTCACCGCTCACAAGTTTTACCTATTCAGTTGTACATACTGTAACTGAAACTATTTGCTAAAAAATGAACGCACTGGTTTTAGGACAGCCGTTTATTTTTGTGTTCTATCTGGAATGCCCTAAGATGCCGCCCAAACGTCCTGCTCCTTCCGAGGCATCATGTCAGCAGAGGTGTAGCGTGTGTTGACCACTGGCTGAGAGCCGCCCGACTTGACAGCAAGCAGTAGCGTGATGGAAGATTCTAATAAAGGTCTGACAGGCAGGTGAAGCGCCTTACAGGAAGGGTCGTAAGCTTTTCAAGATGTGCAACTTCAGATAATATTTTTTAAGGGGACATACTGTCGAAAATTTGAATTTCTGACAGTCTTGTACGAAAATAGTTGAGTCTCTGGAGTGCCGGACCCACCTCAACAAGTGTGAAATTACAAAATAAAATCTTTCCCATCCCCTACACCAAGTTTCCCTGCCCATGACTTTGGCCAAATATTTAAAGTTTTCAAGGCCTGACTGCACTATCCAGAAAAACAGAGAATGTTCGCTATTCATGGAGGCTCCAGATCAAGACCTGTCGTCAAAAGCAAAAAAAGATAAAATGAGAATAACAGTTGCCCACATCGTATTATTACTATTATTTTTTTTTTTAGAATTGCCTATATTAGTATTTTAAACCATCTCCATTGCATTTGAGTACTTACTGCAATTTATGCTGAGTAGCTAGCCAGGTGGCCGTCCTTCTAGCATTTGGGCACACTCTTAGGATGTTCCAGAAAGAACAATTGTTGTGCTTTTTATAGTTATATTACAGAACAACAGAGATTTTTACAAGTAGTTGAAAAGACATGCTGTCATCATTGTTTGCTTCATCTAATTATCTGCCAAAATTCGCACATTTGGAAGGAAATTTCACGTCACAATCTTGTGTTTTTGTCTTGGCGTGTAGCTTCCAGTGGAAATAATTGTTGGCATACAAGCAGAAAAAAAAGTGATATCACTTGTGATTTCTCTGAGAGATGAGAGTGAATACATGTTTCTAAAATCTCTCTCCTTGGACGGGATGAGCGCTCTCCCACTCTGCAGCCTGACAGAGGTCAGGCTGATGAACTTTGGCGTTTGAGACGCACTTAAGAGCACTGCCGTATGCACTCCCTCCCACTCTGTCCCGTGCCATTACCGCCGCTGCACGGCAGACCCTCCGCCTACATTTACATCAAGCTCTGTCTGATGAGAGCAGCTGCTCCCGGCCATGGTCAACTTGAGTTTTTTTTTTTTCTGTGTGTCTGTCGAGGTCCTTATGCCGGCTGGCAGATGTTCATTAGCCGGCGAGCCTTTCATCTCGGTATGGAAAACAATTGCCTGGCACTCTTTTGTGCCCTTTCATGGGCTAATAAGCCATCATATGTGACCTCAGACTAGGCAGTGATCCAGTCCGCAGCAAACACCGGCAGATATTTCATCACCAAAACCTGGACAATAGACTATCTGTACAGCCTGCGAGACATCTGGTTGTTAACCACGAGAATTCCCTGGTCCAAAGAAGTGCCCTTGAATCCGACCAAAATGGCCAGTTGGAACCACAATAGCATTTTGAGTTCTACTTCAGGCGTGGGTCTTGAAGTCTTCTTTTGTCTGTGTCATTATCAAAGTTTGTCAATCGGTAAAACAGAAGTCAAGGGCATTTTTTTCAAACTTTCTACCCCCAAGCGAGTTTTTTTTTCTAGAGGCGCATGCTTGGGACCAGTAAAAATACATTGTTTTATACCTAAATCAGATGGCATAAAATGGCTTTACAATTGTTGCCATCAAAACTTGAATGTGTACTTATAAGTCAGTATCTTTAGAACCACCATTTGAGGCAATTACAGTTGCAAGCCATTTGCAAGTCTTTATGAGCTTGTCACTGGTCTTTTTCCCTCAAAGGGAAACTGTTCCTTCAGGTTTGCCAGTCACTTACAGACGGGTCCAAGTTTTGTTCAAGAATGTCACTGTATTTAACACCAATCATCTTTCTTTCGAGTACGACCAGTTTCTCAGTGACATCCCCAAAGCACTGCCGTGATTCACTGTAGGGATGGTGTTCTCGATGTGATGTGGTGTGCACCAGACACATTTTCCTTGATGGCAAATTTGATTACTTTTAGCCTCACTGCAATTTTTGAGCCTCTCACTTGGCTTTTTGTGCCTTTTTATTTTTTTTAGCCAAAAGTAATGTCTTTCTTCTGGCCACTCTTGCATAAAGCTCAACTTGGATTCATTTCACTAAATATGTGACTACTTAGGGTATTTTGTTGCATCAGCGCTTTTTAGGGATTTTGTCAAAATGGAGGGGGGGGGATACACAAACATGACATTTGATTTCTGTCAATACTGTTGCGTAAATCTAGTACACACACACACACAGAGAAAGAGAAAGAGAAAGAGAAAGAGAGAGAGAGAGAGAGAGAGAGAGAGAGTTTTTGGTGTTCGTTGAGTGTTAGGACAAACCAAAGCCCCCAGTGGTTCAACAGTCAAGACAAAACTTTCCATGACTGCTCATTCTCATCGTTGGGCCGTCTGTGTGTGTGAGACAAATGCATTGATGTGGATGTCCGTGTGAGTGCGTGTTGGTGTGTGGGTGCATGCTGCAAGTAATAACGTGGTGCAGTGGATGTATTACGTTTGAAAACGCAAAGGATGACTGCTTGGAGTGAGAACTATTGCATTGCATTGCGCTGCGAGCACGCAACGGCTCGGCTGAAGTCGTGACCCCGCACTCAGCCCAGACGCAATTACAATGGTTGACAATATTAACCCCACATCAACCACCCGCACAACCTCCCATAAAAAGCTTGCTGCTCAAATGACACAAAAAAAGGGTTCATTTCTCATTCCATGTCTGTATCAAAATGGATTCTGCCTACCAAAGTGCTTTTCTTTACCTGGCTTGTGCGCTTCTGAACACCAGCGTACATTTTTGGATGCCGGTTTCAACAGCGAGGAGATGGACCTGAGCGCAACATGAACAATAAACAGTTCTGATGCAAGTGGGAGCCTTTCCACTAGCTCATGTTTTAGTTTTTCAATGTAGTTTATTTTTTTTTTTTTTGGTCAGTTTAGCTCTTAGTTTCTTCAGCAGATCTTCAGCTACTGCCAAGAGAGAAAAAAATGTTTCTTTGCCTTGTGCTGTCTTCATTGTGTATTTTACTGCAAGAATGAATGCCCCTTGTGGATGAATACCATCAGTCTTTCAATGCATTCATCCAACCATTTCCAGACTAATTTTTAGGGTGAAGACTAAAACTGAAAAAAGAATCTAACTAAGTACGGTATTTTCTCAGTTACGGCTGCTATTTCTGTGTTTAACACATGCATAAGGCTCACAATATCATTGGGGGCAGGCATGGTAAAACACGCTAGCGTGCATGCGTATGTTTTTACAAGGGCAGCACGAGCAAAACAGAATTTGGTTGGACTTTATTGAAGTATTTAACTCCCGTCATTGTCAGACTCCGTTTCCTTTCCTAGCCCAAGCATCCACGATCCATTCACTGCACGATACCGTATTCCGGAACCAACTGGGAGCGCGCCTATTGCGTCCTCTTTTACGCACACCTTCCCGCTTCACGTCCACCTTTCGTGGGTATAAGCAGAGTGACGCCAGGAAATGTTCCCTGTCAGTCAAGCGGAGGGCTCATCAAAGTCACACAACATTTACAGATTTCGGAACTCAGTGCACATATGAGGCGGTCCTGTCCATTTTGGAGAAAATGAAAGACTTTAGGACCGCCTCATGGTCGTGAAAATACTGTAGTGAAATTTAGGTTTGATGTAGATGCTGTAAAAATTAACATAAACTGTTGACCGTCCACTTTACTAAAAAGAAAGGCAGATAGAGACACCAAAATTTTATTGAGCCGCACCAGAATTCAATGACTTGCATGGACCTTTAACCTTATTTGTACAATTTACTCTCAACCTGTGTGCGTAAACCTTCTCGTAATAAAGTAGTGAACCACTTCCTGTTAGGACAGGAGGGGTTTGTGGTTTGTAAAAGTTTGAAAATTATTTTTCTTTTTGTAGTTTGGTTGGGCTGAGTGCACCAATTTTCACTTTTCTCAAGTCTATTGTATTTTTTTTCAGGGTTGCTCTCAATAAATGTTTGTATATAAAGACAGACTCTTTCACATGTTAGGGTACGCTTGAAAAAAACTGATCAAACATTAGTGAGCAGCTGAATAACAAATACTTCAGCATCACACAAAGGTTGGGAAAACGAGAAAATGCCACGGAAGAAACTGATCATCTGACGGCCGGGCCAGCACGATGGCAGAATTTTGCACCTGCCCTCGTCTCTTGGGGGCTAGCAACATTCTTGGCTTACAATATGGCGTTGGGCTTGGTCGTAATTAAATCCACTCGAGCAGCGTCGGCTTCTTTTCCAAATCTAAATGAGCCACGGCTAGTCATTATGTTTGCAAGATGGGAACATGTTGGCAAAGTGCGTGACAATGTTGGGGCTGGTGAGGAAACAAAGCTCTGCACGAAAAAAAAAGAAAAAACGGAAAACGAAACAACAAACTCAATCTGCGTTGGCTTTTAGCTCATAATTAGAAAGTAAAAATAACTTCTTAAGAATTACATTAAATCCGACAAGCCAAATGATACTCTCTTTCAGGACACTTAATTAGGCACACCAGTACCATCTCATGCATTTGTTGAGCTGCTTCTAGTTCTGCAAAATAATTTAAATAATAATCTATGCCGTATAATTGAAAAAAAGTGATTACTGCCGGCGTGCCAATAAAACATGCATAATAATCCAATTACTCCTCCCTACCTTTGCCTCGAGCCAATTAAAAACCCTTTCATGATTGGGACATAGACTGTAAATCTGACATTTTTGCATGATTTAAGTCAGATTATTTTTATTATTACATGAATACAGTCCTATTTTTCACGAGAAGGGGCGAGGTTGTACGGAGCAAACACAAGGAGCACAGACTTCTGATTTAACAGAGCAGCTGCTGTCACAAGCCTGATTGTGACCGCGACGTTGAACTGTGCACTGATACGTGGAAAAATAACCTCGGCCAATGAGCCACATGCAGTTTCACCATCTGATCGCATGCCACAGCCTGTTCTGCTAAATTAGTCAGATTTGGGGACGGCTAAGGGTTGAACTGTACAATAAAAAAAAAAATAAAATCAAATTAGAGAATTTGACTTTTTTCATGACTCTAAATAAGAAGATCATTATAATAAGGCTTTGTTTCAGAGAATTTTATTTATTTTTTTGTTGAAGGGGTTGTGTAAAGTTAAGCAAAGAACGTACAATGCCGTAAAATCAACATGCACTGAACAAACCGTTTTTGTTTCTTTGCTGTAGGGCCTTTTAAAAGGGGCTTGAAAACTTTCCAATAAAAGTATCGTGAGAAAAAAAAAGAAAAACAAAAACAGCAATAATCATCAGCGTTGAAAGGCTGCTAAACATGCAAATGTTCAAAAGAGTACCAGTGTGCTTACACCAAAGCTGAGATGATTGTATATAATTATTCAATTATTCTAACATTTGTCGTAAATCCACCGTGCATTTGCCTGACAATGTTACTCTCCGGTGACAGCGTTGCCGCTGAAATTGGTAATTACACTGACGGGGAAGCTTTTTTGTTTGTTTGTTTTTTGTTGTTTTACTATTTACAGCGGCTTTGAAGGTGACGCGGGCACGATGCCAGCACGTTAAGGCAGGGATTTTTTTTTCTCCCTTCAAAATACGCAAAGACGTCCAATGTCATGAGAGCGCCGAGTAGGGAGGATAACTGACTCCCATGGAGACAATGAGGGGAGGAAAAAAAAAACCCTCAGGTGTACTGTTGCTTTGTTGCTTATTAAACCTGCACGTTGTTTGAAGTGTTTAGCCGGCGAGCGTGTACCGCAAACAAGTTCCACTGCCAAGCAGGGGCTGCTGGTAATGAGGCTGAGAGAAAATGTAAAGCAGGCAAGGATGAAACAGACTGTGTGATCCATCAGCTGTTCAGCCACGTGGAGCCCTACCGGCACCTCGAAGGCACAGGGAGAGGTCTCGGGACCACTGTCAAGGAAGCTTGCGTGTGACTCCATTTAGATCTGACCAATAGCTGCATTTTTTTTTTGTTTTTAAATGAATTTTTAACTAACTTAGGGATTCTTAAACTGGGGTGAGGGGTCTTCGAGTCATGGTTTGTGGGTCATCAAAATAATTAGTGAGGGATTAAATTGTGTCATTAAAGACTGCGCAGGTACATTTTCAACAATCAACGAAAGTTAGATTGACCTTTGGGGGTGAAATTTCAGGAAAAATGCAATATCTTTTTGAGGTGAACTGAATTTGACCTCTGAACTTGAGCGCTCAGCTGTTCAACGTTTTCAGGATAAGAAGCTGAACAGCAAAGATTCACGTTTTTTGTTTTGTTTTTTAAAGCATGATGAAGACGACAGTTTAAATAACAGGTCTAATGCAACCAGGAAATGTATTAAACTAATCAAACACTTGTGAATGTTTCCATTTAGTTCCTTGTTAGAGAACAGCAAGTTGACATTAAAGAGTGGCACTTTTGCATTCAATACGTCAGAGAAGGTCTTAACGTGCATTTTAGCTAAAATCCGTGCATCTGCTTCTGTGAATAGTATATGACGACCAGCAACCAATAAAATAAACACAATAAATCACAGGTGTCAAACCCAAGGCCCGGGGGCCAGATCTGGACCACTATTTCACCTTATGTGGCCCGTGAGAGCAATTCATGCATGTCAACTGCAAGAATGCTTGCAAAATTATGTGCCAAATTTCAAATTGTCATGTGCAATAAATAATTAAATTGAGAATTTGCAATTTTTTTATTAGATAAATCCTTGTTCATGCTTGCATGACAAATGCTGCTGTATTTTCTTTTATATATATAATATATATATATATATATATATATATATATCCAAATAATTTTTGGACAAAGTAAGTTATCAGGCATTTTTGAGGCTGTATTACTATTTTTTTTTCAATAAAGACATCTTTATCTGAAGAAAAGCAGTACTATTCTGATACAAATAAAGTTGCATTTTTGAATGTCACCTAATCATATTGTGGCTAGGGCAGCCTGGTGAATGACTGGTTAGCACGTCCGCCTCACTGTTCAGAGGTCGATAGTTCTGTTCCTGCTCCGGCCTTCCTGTGTGGAGTTTGCATGTTCTCCCCGCGCCTGCGTGGGATTCCTCCAGGTTCTCCGTTTTCCTCCCACATTCCAAAAACATGCATGGTAGGTTGATTGAACACTCTAAATTGCCCCTAGGTATTAGTGTGAGCGTGGATGGCTGTTCGTCTTTGTGTGCCCTGCTTTTGGCTGGCAACCAGTTCAGGATGTACCCTGCCTACTCCCCAAAGACAGCTGGGCTAGGCTCCAGCGCGGCCACGATGGATGGATATTGTGGCTATCTTGGATAAATATGTTATTTGCATGAGATTACTACTTTGCATTCTGACAAAATACATACTTTATTCCGGTTAAGATATTTTTTTATATTGGAAAAAAACATATTCTTGTTTATTCTTATATGACAACTTTTTCCCCTCAAAAAATGTATGACTTTTGTACCATTAGATTGTTTTCTTCTTGAAAAAGGGCAACTTATTTATTCCTTCGGCATTTAGGGGTACACGTGGTAATTATGTTTAAGTGTTGTCAGGCTTATAAAGGGGGCCTTAGAACAAAACGCCTCCATTGTAAGGGGTCCCTGGACCCGAAACGTTTGCAAACGCCATCATGTCGGGGATTACGACAGGCTCACTGGGAGATTCGCTCTATTTATCGTGCAAGTTCTTGATGATAACTGGAGAGCCCGCCCCCGCCCCGAGGCAGACTCTGGGAATTGATTTCTGACGACTTGAGATTCACTGGAAGGCAGAGCCAGACAGCTCTGCTAGTCACACTCCATACAAACAGCCATTAGTCCTCCTGATAGCTCTTTTTGTCTTCTGCGCTGCTCGCTTTCGAAGCCGAGTTGCGGGAAGGTGAAGGCGCAACGAAGAGAAATTACAAGGAAAATTAAAGCTGCAAGAAGCGAAAAAGGGACCTTGGCACGCCTGTTTTCGGGCCGAATCCTCAAAATGGTGACTTTGATGCCTTACACGTACCATGTAAGATGGCGTCGGCAAAAAGGCATTACGAGAGTGTGAGAGCAGCAATGATTCCCAAAATGAATCCTCCAAATCATCAAAACTTGACACCATGCTTGATCCACATTTGGATCTTCAATCAATCTAGTAGAGACCTAGCTGCTTCTGATTGGGGCTCAATTAGACAAATTCACATTTAGGAACTGACAAAATTCAGCATGGTTGCCCACTTGTAGCAAATTGATGAAGCTCCCAAAAACGTGTAAGTGAGCCAATTGTCTGAATAGACAAGGCAACAGCGAAACGGTTTTATCTTTAACGCTGTGAGATTGATGTGCCCTAATTGCCATTCATCTTGTTACAAGCTGATCGCAATATATCGGGAATCACAGCATTAAAAAAAAACAAAAAAAACAACGCAATCCAGATCAGAATCTTGTGTTTTTTTCCCCCTCATGCTAACACCCTTGATAACGAGAAACGGCCGGCAGCACTTCGTCAATCACACTCGGAATTTGTAACAGTGCTGACTCCTATTTGACAGCGAGCGTCTCACAGGCAGAAGCAGCACAAGTACTCACACTCTGTTTTGAGTGAGAAGACAGATACTTGCCTAAACAAATGTTCAGGCAAAAGTAGAGGCACTGATTCAACTCCTTTATTTCAGTATAAGTAAAAAAGTACAAACTGAATTGTATTTAAGAACAAAAGTGAAAATGCTTTTTACTGTCAATTATATACGACAACTTTTGACAACTTGGCGTAAGAGGAAAAAAAAAACAGTAAGCTCAATTTTTGGTTCTAGATACTTTATATACACGTTTGAAGATACTTGCTAAAAAATAATTGCAAAGTTGGAGACAAAGTATTACTCAATTGTGGATATACGTTAAAGCATTAAACTGTTTTTAACCATTTCATTTTTTTATTAATATTTGACTTTGAAGTCCGGCTTGAGTGGCCCCTCCACCGCAATAAAAAGAACTTGAGCACCTTCATTCACATAAGGTGTTATTTGACATAATTTAGGTAGCTAGTTATGCATAATCCCTTCAGATATCCCACTGGGGCGGATGATTTAGAGTGCCTCGTTGTAAGCCATGAGTGCTTGCACATCACAGAAAGACGGCAAAAGAGTGAGGTGTAAAAAAAAAAAAAAACGCCCGATGTATACATTATTTCTGCCATGTAGCGTCTAAATTATTTTGATACTCAAACATAGTTATGTGCAGGCATAAGAAATGTGCTAGACAAAGAAGCATTCATTTTTCCAGGTTCCAGCAGTGATATTTCATTTAAGTTGACAGTTGGGCGTGGTTTTAGTCCATTCAACCAACACGCCCACAAAATGAGAACGGCATGATTTTTCACAAGGTTGAAACCTCGTGTTCAGGACTTTATTTTATCGATTGATTTTTTTTTAATCATCCTACAACACTCTTGTCAGTGTGTCAAATTTAGAAACCATTTATTTTCACTTAATGGAAATAAAATGGCCATGGATAGGGAATATCTTGCTTCTCAGAATCTGAGACTTGCCACCACTATCGTGATGGATAAAAATCGTGGTGACGACAAATTGCCCCGCCTCCCGTTCGGCCCTGTGTGTTTCTGACACAGCCAATCCGTGTCACGCGGCGTGACAAACGAGCCGGGCCGCCACATGCCAGCCCGCCATGAGGCCACACTTCATAAAAGGGGAACAGTGCACTCGAGGGGGGATTCCACTGGAGGGTTATGGATTTTCCAGTACATCTCTGATAGATTGCACTAATATAACCTCAATAAAAGACTTGGAGAACAACTTTATGATGTTTCCCATCTTTTGTCACTGCGTCCCCTCTCCTTTCGTCTATTTTCCGTGGCACTCTGCCTGACTGTCAGTCATGCCGTCGCAACGCATTAGTCGCGGGATGCCAACCGCAGAGGGTTTCAGACAAAGTTTCTCAACAAGAACCAGGAGCCGCTCATTTTTTCTTTTTTCATTTAAAGTCACAGTGTACAGAAACACATTTCTGAATGAAACACTCCTTGGATTCCTGGGGGCTTTCTTCTTGGATCCAATATCAGCTGGAATTACTTTTCAAAAAATTGTTCATAATTTTTTAATAAAGTAGTCTGTTTCTTTTTGCTAGTACAGTAAAAAAAATGCGGGGATGTGCACAAGAAAGACAATGCAATGAATTCACTTGACATAACACGGTGAAATATTCACTTAAACCTAATTTGTCGTGGATTTGGTAAGAACGGCTTACTTAAATCACTAGCAGGAAGTAAGTGGGGGTGCATTTGACAAATTGGAGATGGTCCTGAATGGAATGCGTAATGACAGAACATGACATTTATACAGCGCTGCCTTTCAGAACCATCTTCTCTTTAATTTCCGAATTATGAAACTTTTTGGCTTTTTTTTCATTGAAATTGCTTGTCATTCATTTGCTACTACTTTTACAGATGGGCTCATTTTATCACACTCAAAAAAGAACGAAAAAAAAAAGGCAAAGTGATGTTAAGAACTGCTAGAATACAAGCGAATCGGTTACTAAACTGAGATGGTGGCAATTGTTGGGATATTAGACTTTGATGTTGCCTTGCGTGGGTCGTGGAAAAAATGTCATACTGATGCCGAACAAATGGGGAAAAAAAAATAAATAAAAAATCAACTTGTGGAAGTACTGGAGGATGTTTGCAGGTCAAATGTTCAATGTATAGTTGTCCCGATATGATCATGTGATCGAAAATCGAGGTCGAATGTGATTTTCTGTTGGTGAGTATCAGCTGAAAAAGATTGACTTTTGAATTTTAAGAATAAAATGCTATCGTTCATGATTAAGACGACCCGGATGCACTCTTTTGTTTTCGTTGTAATGCATTACCGAGGTACTGACTTAAGACTCGGGTATCTGCAAATACTTTAAAACAAATGAGTCAGACTTGAGTGCAAAAAAAGTGTCATGTGGACTTCTCTATTCACAACTGTTGATGACTGCTATCGTCTATATTCCGCAACTCAGGAGTGTCAACCTGATTGGAGTGAGCTTGGATTTGAACATCCCGCAAGTGTCACAATATCTACAGATGGGCTCAAAATAAGCCAGTCAGTAATCGGACTGTTTGGCCCGCTTACTGTCTCGGGTGCAAGGTGCTACCCAGTGTGTCTTCTTTCTTCGCCCCAACCGACGACGGCGCCACACCACCCCTCTCCATCGAACCCGCCTTTTTCTCTGCATCATCGTTTCTTGCTGCCCCCTGTTCAATCACCTTCAACCCAGCCAGTCTTTAATGGTGTCTGGACTTTTTGAGGCGCACCTGCGCTCGCTAAAAAGGCTCTTCTCTCCTAAACTGGTCCTGCAATGTGTGTGTGTGTGTGTGTGTTGGGAAATGTGTGTTTGAGCATGCCTAGCAGCTTCCCCCTCACCACATCCCCTCTCCTCTGAGACCTTGAACGGTTTTTTGGGTTTGTTTACGAGCTCGTGTTGGGAGCGTCCGCAGGAGCAAGAGGCGTGTGCCAAGAAAAGCATATGGCACTGCTGGGATGCGCACACCTGCCTTCCGAGCCCATCAGAGAGCACTCTCTCCGAATCATCAGGAATTAAAGCACTTTAATCACTTCACAGACAATGTAAATTCATATCCTTGGTGGTTCCTGTTTTTAACGCCCGAGTGGGTGACTTATCTCTGCTGTAATGAATCCTGTTTCACCTCCGACAACCCCAACGACGCTCCTTTGATGCAATGAAACTACCGCAACATTTACAATTCTCCCTAACCAGCCTTAACTTTCCCGACAATGCACAATGCTGTTCTGTGATGCGGCATGGAGAGAAATAAAACAACAGCAACAAATAGCATGAAACTGTTGTAATGACGACTTCTGAGTGCATATGGTCCATGTTTAACAAGAAAACATGATGCCATTGCCATTGTGGACAGTTCAAATCTCCCATTAAATTTTTCCAAATTTAAAAAAAATTATGAAAAATAAAAAAATAAATAAAAAATTATTGTTCACTTCCAGTTAGTTTTTTGTTCGTACAAAACCCCGAAACAACTGAAACATTGCCGCACCCTCCCCCCCACTATGTGATCCTAATATTTATGCATGTCCTACAAATGGAGCAGCAGCAATGCCAGACAAAAGCGCACACACAGACATAAGTTCCGTGAGCTCACAGGGGTGGGATTTCATTAGTGCAAGTCCAAGCAGGAGTGACAATGCCAAACATTTAGTGGCTGTGTAGCAGTTGTTGTGGAACAGAAGGGGAAGTTGGTAATGGATTAAATATTCATGAAGGCGCAGGAGGAGCCACTTACGATCAGCTCCTAATTAAATAAAGGTCAGACGCTCAAGTTTTGTTTATTGAAACAGGTTGTTTCCTGAAGTGAAGCGCAACGCTGCAGATGACGAATGCGGTGCGAATGCCCATCGTCGTTTCCTTGCAAGTCATTTCAAGCGTCCAAAAAGCTTACCCATTGTCTATTTCAATTAACTGTTGGCAATTAAAGGCAAGAAAAGTAACAGTGATCTTTAAAGATTGAATCAGAACAATCGTTGATGGATGGCCATTCGGGGTAAATGTAATAACCGGCGCATCTAAAATGATCCCATTAGAGGGATGCAAAAAATGTGTTTATTGGTCTTGAATCCAAATGAAAGGATGGCCTTATGAAATAGCGCATTCTTTATTTTGTTCGCAGCAGCCTTGCAGTTGATACAGCGGTGCTGACGCAACCCATCTTGTTTTCCACGTTTGTTCAAGGTTCTTTCGAAAAAGGAAGAGAAGTATGCAGCCGTAAGACATTTAACCGAGCGTTGGAATCCGGTACAAGTTGAGCGGCTGATGAGGAGCAGCGTCTTATTTGTATAAGTGAGCGCTTTTTTTTTCTTTTTGCATCGTGAAGACATGGATGTGATGGAGCGTTGCCTTTTCTGGTGAGTGCTGCTCTTCTTTCTGAAGTGTATGGAACCGATTCTTGATTAACAATTGTAATCAATGGCGGGCCCACTCAAGTCCCCTCTCGCCGGGAGCCAATCGAGATGGCCACGAATACCCGCTCGCCACCACAAGCACTTAGCACCAATCACATGGAGGGTCATGGAGCCTGAATAGTGACAATCAGCAAAGTAAAGAAGTGCTATCTCGGGATCATAGGCCACTTAAGTGTCTGATTTCACTTTTTTTAAGTTCCAAAGAAAGTTAGTGAACTTTAGATAAGATTCTCTCCACTGTCAGTACCACTTCATGTGCTTATTCCACTTTCATACTTTTCTGCATGCAAGTAAAGTACATATTCAGATATGTATTGTGCACTTCACTTGGGTATTTATTATTTTATTTTTCCTCACTACATTTGTATCAGTTCTCAAAATAAGCTTGTTACACCTTTCTTAACCTCTGGATGATGACACGACATGAAGTCAATTGGTGTTGATATTCATCGGATATTGATTGATTGAGACCTGGGGGACTTGAAAGGCAGAAGAAAAAAAAAAAAACAAGGATCATTATTGTATTATTGATGATGACGCAATTTTCTTTGTTTTTATGTTCTCAGCAACAAGAATAATTTGCTGACGGATATGTTGCGCCCGCCTAAAAACCACACTGTGTTTGCCATTTCCGTACGCCAGCCATCTTTGAGGCATCCTTGTCCATGAGTTTGCAGTGTGATGATGAGGTTGTGTTGACTGAAAAGGGCATGTGAAATCACACTGTCGGCAGCACAGGTGCAATCCACGCGGGCAGGTTCTGAAATCTTGCTTGATATCTCTTATTTAAATCACGGGCGAGGATTTGCATCTCATGGTTGTTTCATCCCTCGACTGATGTGACAGGTGGTACTTTTGAGCTTGCAATAAATCAAAAAGCAAACAGCACGGTGAGCTAATTATTCCGGGGGTTTTAGGGATTGCGGGCTTGGTGCTGCAGACCTGCGTAGTGTCTTTGCGTGTGCACAAAGATTTGCACAGCGGCCACGTTTTGTTTGACTTTATGGCCGCTGATTTGCTGTGCAAACAAATTGCATTTGCGAGACCGAGAATAGCACATTGTTAAGGGAGGGGCCCGAGGAAGAGGGGTTGGCGGGAACGATCTCCTCCAAAGATACCTGGTCTTTCTTCAAGTTCCAGTCAAGTAGACACAGGAGAGCGCAAATGGTAGCTTAATTATGTCGTACCTCCAGACGCAAGCGGCAGAGTTCTACCGTACATGGCCTCGGGTCTGCCACACGCCAATTAGTCTTCTGAGGTTTAATTCAACGCAAAATCTATTTTGGAATATTTTCCATGCAAAAACCTTATTAGCTGATATTTCAGCGCCTGAGCCAAAACGTCAAGATGTCGCCTCGGGCCGAGGTAATAACGCACAATCCGTCCAAGTCCGAGTGATGAAGACATTGCAATACTCTGAGCGCAAATATTGCTCTTTGTGCACTCCACAAAAGACATCTTCCAAGAGGACCTTTGACCCTGGCTGCTGATGGCAACCGGGAGCAGGCCGTAGGAAGAAGCTTTAATTTTCCCCACGAAAGGTAATTTAATTTAGTAGACATTGCTTTTATATTTGAACATGCTGCTATTCAGGAGTGAAAAATTCTCTGTTTTAGTGGCGTGTTCTGTCCCATGTAAATGAACCACTGCTCTGCTCCCCACACTAATTATTTTCAACCAGGAGAACAATTATTTGGTCTCAAACATCCTCATGACTGAAGAGAAAAATAATTCTCCATAAAGCATCCTCCGTATTTTCATTGGAGCAGGCAGCACTTCAACATGCCGCCAAACAAACCCTGTCAATTACTGTAGCAGATATGTGCATGTGGTGCATGCAGCTGAGACATGGCCAAATGTTCCATTTTAACAATTACAGAATACGGAGAAGTTCATAGTACAAATTCAGAATCATCAGAGAAACCGCTGAGAAAAACTAAGTTGGAGACACGAGTGCTACGCTTTGCTCAAGAGCACTTTCACCGAATACCATATGCGCTTATTTTGTTATTTAACAACTCTTCAAAACGTGAATATCACCATAGTTGAAAGATTTGGTTTACTTCACTTCGACCTCAACAACGGGGTTGCTTAACCATCTTTCCCACTGGATGCAAAGGAAGTATGTTTGAGCACAAATATGAACAAAAATGTGCAAAATCTCAGTCCACAATGGCAGGCTAGCATGCATACAAATGAAGCTCCCCTCCTGGTGCATCCAAACCCCTCCCTTCACCCTCAGCAACCTTTTGTCGTCTTTGCCTTCTAAACATTTCACTTACATTTTGTGCGCGGGAGAGGTCGAAAATCCCATTAATCGAGGCGGCGCGGCAGAAACAAAAGACGAGCAGGTCTATTTATTCATTTATTTTCTGGCTCGTTACAAATGAGTCTCAAGGATTGCCTAAGATTTGCCTTCAGAGGCGGCGTGCGCCCTTGGCAGCAACTAAGGTTGCCGCTGCTTTATCTTGTGTACCTTCAATTACAATGTGTCAGAACAAGTACGTGAATATTTTGTTTAATAGTGGATTCAAATGATGAACTCGGGAGTATGTTGCGTTTGTGTCGTCTTGTAAGCATGAAAGAATCACTGCAAGTGGATTTAAGTGGACATAGTTTTCACAGACACATCTGATATGTGCTGGAGAAATATATAAATATTTTACACTGTAATTACCATGATCAATTGTTGAAAAAAAAAAAAGTTATATCAGCTATGTGCGATTGTGCCGGGCTTTTTAGTCCAATTCCCGTCTGGTTCACTTCATCTTCACTCAAAATAACCAGGACCAAAAATGTCAAAACATCACCGTGGTCTCCTACTTCTCAAAAGAATGCAAACAGAAGTTGTTTCTACAGATTTATGAGTGAAAAGAAAAGAAAGTGGCACGGACTAATACCAAATGGAGTGACAACATTGTTTGATCACTTTAATAATTGTCATGACAATTTAACTGGAAACAATGCACAGGCAAATAACCAAATTCAACGTGAAAGCAGTTGGCAGAAATGTTGATGAAATGAAGATGCTAAAATGAAGATGTCGGCATGAAGTCAATAATCTAATTTGTTTATCACCTCTAGCTACAGTGCGTCACTTTACTGATTCGTCGAGCGCAATGGGAGCACATGAAGAAAACCTACCAAAGTCCTGTTAGCTGCTGATGCTATCGCTTATGTTAATGCATTCACTGCATTTACTACAGATGCATAAAAATCCTGCTGATTTGCAGTGGTGGAAATTCATCAGCGGCGAGCTTGCCAGCCATTCGTTCGTCATTATTTCAGATCAGTCCTGTCCGTCAGTCCTTCACTCCGTCATTGTTATTTTGACCTCTGAATCACAATTTTTCACCGTTATTTTAGGACCGTCAGTAAAAATACTGTTTACAAGGGTAACAGCACACAATTTTATTCATTTAGTATGCGTATGTCAATACCCCGTTGCATGATGGGAAAAAATACCGAAGGGAAATCATGCATTGCAGACATAATAAAGCCATAAAAATTACCAATAATCAGTGTTTACTTGTGTAATTTTCTAACGTATTAGTATAAAGTAGGCCAAATGCTAAAAGAAAATGAATAAATAAAAAAAATCTAAATTTATTTGCGCATGTGCAAGTCAATATTCTGCTGCATTATGGGGAAAAAAGGAAAATGCTCTGCAGCCTACAAGTACGTTTAATCGTATTAGCTATTCAAAAATGTTTACTCCAAATTCCACTAATTCTATCGGTGTCACAAAGTTTCTGTCAGTCGTTAGTCCACCAGCGAAATTTGAGTCAGTGACAGATTGACAGACTTTTAGCGAAAAAACGACTCCACTCTGGATTGCTCAGTTACAGAGCACATCAAGACAAACAGCCAATCACACAGCCAGTCAACAGGGTGGCGAGGCTCCTAACGGGGTTGATGCCATAGAGGTTGATAAACTTCTGAAGATGACTCCGGGAAATGTCCGGATTGCTGTCAGCCATAGTTGACGTAAACAGCTGATGAGGTTTTAACGCTATCTGCTAAACGGAAGGTATTCACGGCGCAAGGTGCTATTCATGTTGGGATTAGGTTCCTAACTAAACTAAATAGCGAGACTGCACGCCATTAAAAATATATTTTCAAACGCTAACACTTAATGTCTGAAATGTCAGTTTATTTGTAAACAGGTTAATCCCGAACATGTTACTTTGACTTGCCAACTTGCCAGTCGCATATCACCCTTGTAGCTGAAAAGTTCTCTTCAAACAAAGTTCAGCGGAAGAGATCATGTGGGTGGAATCATGGCATCAGCGTTCCTGTGGGATCCAACTTTTTTTTGGCTCGTGGCAGAACAACGAGGAGTTGCATGCCGCGTCTCTCGACTTGGACTGTTCGTCTCTTTCGTATACTTTCCGCGACGAGTTGGCAGACGTGTCCCTGGAGTAAGGGGGTGAATTATCTCACTCCGCTTGTCTGCAGATGTGATATGCGAGGAGGAAGTCAAGGCCGGCTAATTGATTTAGCTCGTGTCCCTCAGGTTTCTCGTCATCTTGAAAATATTGTCCTTTAAGACTCGTAAATGATGAAAGGCACATCGGCGTGGAATCAGACAGCTGCGGTGCTGACGTGACAGGGGTTTCTGTGAATCATGGGGGCCACATATGTCCGGCCGTCCGGAGGTTCCTTCCGGCACTTTGGGCTCAGGTGGTGCAGACCAGCGCAATTCAACCAAGACAATTACCACAAAAAACCTGTCCCGGGCTCTGCAGTGTTTCAGCGACAGCTTCTGTTTCTCAAAGAACAGATGAGTTCAATGGCCTGTAAGTTAATTAATTAATGAACACAGCGTCTGGATCCAGTGCCCTTGATTGTCGTTCAGCTTTGCGGTGTTTAACACGATATCCCGGAACAAATACCTGGCTCAGGTTTCATGCCTAGTGCCCGGCTGGGGAGAAAGGTGTGATTGGCACAGTTTAATTTTCACCAAGATCTGCACGAGGCTGAGTGACACTCTCGTAATTATGTTTGCAAATATCTCGGTCGCTGAGTCAAGCATCTTGACAAGTGCAGGAAGTTTACACTTGGCTAGAGATGACAAAAGATGCCCGAGACGTCACTGCGAGATCTTTTTAATATTGGAATGGCTTGTTTGTTGCTTTGAGGTTCACAAGGTTAAGGTAGAGGTAGGCAAGACTTTGGCCTCCAGAGTGAAAATAAGGGAGGGGGGAACGAGAGACAAAATTGTTGGGATCAATGGTGTGGTGGCCATCGGGAATTTCTGAGAAATCTGTGAAATGTCCTGAACGGCCGGTGTCAACTGCGTCAACGACGATTGCGTTTCAGCGTGTGACGGCCGCACTGCTTTTTGGTGCAAGAAGACCCATCGACAACAACATTTCAGGGCATGCGGCACGGCAACGTGACTTCTCGTCGCACATTTTGGGATCTTGTATGTTCAGAAAAAAAATGAAAAAGTCAAAACATCTGTAATATTTTTCATGTACGTTTTTGAATCAATATTTTTTATCTTTTTCGTCATGATAATCTTGATAGAAAATGTTTCCTTTCAAGTCCCAAGTCAGCTTTCTGGCAACTCTTACCAGGAGATGTTTTAACTTCTGCTACATTCCATCTTAGACGGCAGATGTGTTTGATTTTGGAAGGTAAACATCAGATGATGTAAGTAGGCTGCACAGATCTGCACGCCTTCATTTGCAAGTGAACTGACGTCTGTGACATTGGATTGATGCTCAGTCTTTTTGTTACCAGGGATTTTTTTTTTATCCTTATGCCACTCTTCGCAGGCAATCAATGGACCCTCGAGTGCACAGAACAGCAAATGAAAGCAAGAAATACTGACAAAATAGAAGAAGCAATTTGTCTCGCCATCGTGATTTCCTGTCGACTCTTGTGAGTAGTACATAAAGCTATGTTTCACGTTGCACGGATTTCCAGATAAATATTCTATGCTTGACTCTCGACAATTGCAGTCAATAGGAAAAAGTATAATGTCCAATCAAGTATTTGATCTTAGGGTTTCTTCAACTGCACAAATTACTTGACCATAATTAGCCCTTTAAAAAAAAAACAAATCGGCCAATGACATTTATTTTTTTGCCCGCAACTTCTCAGTTGCTCTCTTAACTTTAGCCCATCTATCAGAGCTCAAGAATGAATCAATGCATTCCTAATGACCTTGGAGCCCCGTGGCGTCTCTGGCGGCGGTGCAACCAAATAGGATGCAAAGCTGTGATCCTCAAAGAATTTCCATCACAGAAATAATGCTCTCCCCAAAGGCGCCGCCGCAAACACTCCGCCCCAAGCACCGGGCCCAGATAATTTAAACACATAAGCAGGTTCTTAGCACACCTTTAATCAATGCCAACGGTGCCTTTTGGTCGGGCGGGAGGGGCGAGGCAATGAGGAGATAACGCCGGCGTAACCCGGGGACTCGCTGCAGAGGAAACATGGGGCGGCAAAGCCCTCTGGGTAATAAGAAACAAAACTCCTGACAAAGACTTCCCCTGCCGGAGTTTGCCGCAGCGAAGTCACTTAATGAGCAAGATGTTTTGTTGGAAAAAGTTTGCAAGGAGCACAGCAAAAGGCTAGCTGACAACAACACAAACCGGAAAGTAACGCTTTCGTCACTTTGTCTTCGTCATTCTTTGGATTATGAAATCGTAATCTATACAGTTCTACAGTCTTTATGGATCTTTTGACAATAGCATTCTTTTTAATCCTTATACACTCTGACAAGTTGAATACTGGAAAATTTATTTTAAATTGTCTGTTCTTTTAAGCACTCAAATTAGTCTTTACAATATATCATCATTTAAACCGCATCAGTGTTTATAATTTATTTTGTTCAGACATGATCGCTCAGAGCCTAATTACCAATTTATACACTCTATAATTCTTTCAACTACAATTTTATACGGTAACCTTTTTTTGTCTTTAAACAGTATCCGTCATTATCAGTCTTTAAGCTCTCGAGATCTTCGTCGGTTTTCAGACTGTCAGTGCCGATGGATCATTAGATCAAATGATATCCATGGGTGCACATGAAAATTTCCATCTGGTTCCCAAAGGAGCACCAGAGGTTGCTTGGTTGCTTGCTCATTTTCTTTCCCGGCCCACCGACCTCACTGGATGAACTTATTATTATAAATTGTTAGTCTGAATCAGTTTTTAATCAGCCTTTAAATGATGTCAATCTTTTGTTTTTTCCATCTCTAGTCTTTAAAGTAAAGTGGACAGTGCCATGTTGATCGCTTCAACTATATCAGTCTTTGTGACGATCTGAGATTTAAAATTGTCAATTTCAATTTCAGGGGTCACTCTAACGTAATACAATAAGTCTGACAGTCAGGTCAGGTCAGGCAAATGCTTACATGTACAATTTGCAAAATTCTGTTGATGGGATTAAAATCTTGAACAATACATTTAAATTAATCAATAACATCCAGCCATTGACCAGTCACCAAGTAGTCTAGAAAATCTTCATATTTTTTGGGTGTAGATCAAACTTCAAACCCAAGCATCCCCACACCAAAGAAAGTGAAAGTTCCTCTCTGGTTTCCGGTCCACTTGTCCGTATCCACGACCCCCCTCCCCACCGTCTCCCATGAAACTGATAGATGAAACCATTTCCCCCGAACCAAACATGCCTGGAAACATTACGAGTGCCATTTCCTCTTCCCGTATGAGGCTGGGAAGTCATGAAGGCGGCTGTAGAGGGCCTTTCCAGGTGATAAAGTGCCTTCCCTCGGTGGCTCTCTCTCACATATCACGCAGGAAATGTGCAAGATTTATCAGTGTTGGCCCTCTCCGGAGCCCATGTGCTCTTTTATCCGGGAGCAGGTGTACCGCCGCCGTGTTGGAGCTTTGAATTAAATCCATGATAACATTGTCAAAAAACCCAAAATGAGAGACGGAGAAGTTGAGTGGCGCAGATGCGAGGGTGTGTATATACAAAACGCAGCCCAACATTATTAATAGTGTGAAAGCCGCCTAATTTAGGGACTGCTTGATGTGGTTTCTTTGAGAATTTAATGCTCCCGCCTGGAGCCGCCCCGACTTTTCAACAATGGCATCGTCATGTCTGAGATTAAACTCTGCGCTGGTGGTCTTGTTGGTTAGTTGGTTGGTTCCACATAAAGTAGGATTGGTTTGGTACTTAGAGAACATCATCAACACTTTGCATATGAACTCCTGGATATTTTTTTTAAGGGGTTAGCTTCAAGCATGCCCTGAGCAGTACAGAGAACCCTGCGAAAATGGAAAACCAAATATTTTACTGATTTGACCTCGTGGTTTTCAAACTACATTAATCTGAACTACTCATCATCAATCTTTATCACGAAGAAAGACAATATCAGTTTTATCGATTTTAACTAGTGTTGAAGTTTTGTCCCGACCAAAATCAGATTTCCAATTCTAATGGATTTTTTTTAATGCATAGAGAAGGCAAGCGGCAATGCAACGATTAAAATCAAATCCTCTCTTTATCTGATTTGCTTCATTTATTCTAACCAAACGGGCTTCAAACCGTTTTTCATCAATAGAATTAATGTCTTCTTGCAAGCAATCACACTATTTTGAATCATCTTACCATAAACAAACCGTGACCATACTTTGGAAGTGACACATTTGGCCAAAAAAAAAAAAGGAAAAAAATAAATAAATCGATAACTGTACATGCTTTGTAATTTGACACGTAAATGCAAGGCTTTCCTCGACAGATTTTGCAACTCAATAGCCAAAGTCTTCCAAGAAAATACAATAGAAATGTACCTCAGTGATTCTGACAAGATTGACAAGAGCTACTTAAAACCCAACCCACTTAAAGGGCAACGGAAATACAAATTCAAGTTTCATTTGTCACATTTGTCAACTAAAATTGCCAAACGCACAGCAGATTGAACACAAAATCATCCCAGTAACAGAAGAAGAATCAAATACTAAAACAAAAACAAAAAAAAGAGTATTGCTTGGTTTCTTGGCTTACGCATAATGAATAAAGTCCCTCAGTCACTTGGAAGCCATTTTTTAAAAATTTGCCCGGACACAAATTTTACTGGTCCATGATAGGGCGCAAGAATATAACACTTGGATCTATACCTAACACTGAACTAGAAGTCAACCATTTGGTTTTGAAAAAGCCATTTCCTTTTTGAACACATGTCAAGGCTCGTGCTTTGGGTATGAAAAAGGGAAAGATGGATTTTGGAGGAAAAAAGGCGGTACATTCATCAAACTTAAGATTCCAATGACATCGCGCGTGATGATGTCAGAGTTCTATCCAGCTGCTAACTGGACTGAAATGTTGTTTCCCGGCAGAAGGAGGTGGAAGTTCACACGAGCGGGCAAAATGTTGCACAGTCTCAACCTGATCAATATGATGCCTCCTTTGGGACTAATATGGACAAACTGCGAAAACGGCGTAATATTAGCAGCCAGTCTCTATAGCAAGGCTGCATCGACCGCGTGGTCAATATCAAAGAGCAAATATCAGAGCGTTGCACTTGAGGGCTCGCTCAGTGACGCTGGCTCGCCATTTACCTTGCTTGCGCATACAAGCAAAGAATACTTCATAGACATCAAAAGGTCATTGAAAGCTTGAAATGTAAACTAAAGAAAAATTCTCAGCAAGGCATTGAGGTGCATTTGTTCATCTGAAAAGACTTCCACACCTTAACGCTGTATAGAAACCATCGAGTAAAAGAATGCAGCGTAACGGCATGCAAGTAGAGCAGCTGAGAATTTCTCTAATAAAATGATAGGAAAAATCAACATTTACTTTATGGTACTGCTGCTTTGGTTAGCAAACGTGCAATATTGGGCACACTTTAATCTACCTGTTTCATGGAGTATAAAATCTAGGTATTACACGTCTATAACTATATGACAGGCAACTATTTAAGGAAGGTGTTTCATCATCTGAAGTGGCAGATGTCGGAAACAACACACGCCACTGGGCATGACAGTTCTTTTAAGTGAATTGAATCAATAGAATTAGCTCATCAAAAAAAAAATTGAATACAAAAAAATCAAAACTGGGAACGTACGAATGAGAATGACAGTACAGCACATTCACTCACTGAATTGTTCGTTAACAGGAAATTATAGCACATTTACTCAACGACTCGTCCACTCACTGACTCATTCACGACCGAAACGCTACCGCAGTGATTCCTTTGGGAACGCCAATAGCCAGGCAGTATTGCAATGAACTGAGAAAAAAACGGAGCAAGTGATTCATTCACTCACGTTAACAGAAAAGATTAGTTCTTTTTGTACAAATCGTTCAAGAACGACAACACTACACTCCAGTTTTCTCCCATTTAGCCTGCGAGGATCTCCATGTCCTACACTTGAGCTTGTTCCTGAGTGAGAGGCCTTCATTGCGTCGGGAGCGCTTCGTTTACGCCGCCCCAGCACTCAGCGTTGGATGCTTGACTTCCGCCTCCTCCGTCAGTCAAATATCTGGCAGGGGAGTTTTTAAAGCCCCCATATTCCTCTTCTGACTGACAGACTCCAGCAGCAAGAGTGACTATGTTTAGAAGAACGTAGGCTGGCCACGTCAGAAGAGGGCTTTAAATTCATGCCACATCGCAAAGGGAAACAACACTAATCTTTTTTGCTCGCCCTTCACCTGTTAGCTCGAATCCCCCCCCCCCGTTGACAAGGCGTTTCATCTTATTATGGAAACATTGGCGGCTATCAAAGCTCAGTTGTCAAAATCCGTTTTGATTCGTACACCCTGTTTTAAAATCATTAGGTTTCTTACTCTGAAGTAGAGTGGAAGTGAAATAGCTCGGAATATATATCATGATTTAAAAAATGTCTGCAAAAAAAGTAATCAGCGCCGTAAAAGCTGCAGAGTCTGTCATTTTTGCGGGGAGCAGCCATTTCAGGGTCCTTCGAAGAAAAAGCTTTCCAACAGGTTATATCAAATATAAACCACATAAATTAGATAAATGGGAGAAGCAAATTTCCGAAACAAGGTTTTTGTCATTGCTCCTGATCGGAGCGCGCTTTAAGCCGTTTAATGACACCCAGTTGGAGTTTACTGTAAGACAAAATAATTAAAAATAATTGAACATATTGCATATTTAAATACAAGACAAACGTCATTTTAGAAACACAACCAATGCTAATGCTAACAGTCAATGCAATTTCCCATAGATAAGCTAATAATTAGCATCAAGTTCCGGGAGTAAAAGCCTTCAAAGAAGGAATATTCACACACTAAAGAAAGTTCAGACAAAGTTTCTTCCGCTACTCTTTTTATATTCAGAAGAATGGCTGTTGTTGATTTACATTTGTATTGCTATTATTTTTACATTGTTGTTGTAAGTTGTTACTAATTGATCTGGTTGTTCTGTCAAGTTATATTTGACGTTAATACTAAGTTTTGAAATCAATGAACAATCGTTTATTAATCATATTTTACTATCTCAATCAAAAATAACCATGATTATTAATGTTTTCCATCATCGGCCAGCTTCTGACCCAAGTTTCACTCAGCAACATGGGATTTGGTGTCCATCTCTTGCAATCGCTAAAAATGCTAAACACTAAATTGTCAATTTTATTTTTTCATTGCATGCACACATAGCGTGCAGGCCTAGTTTGATGACATGATATAAAACAATCATCTCTTCGAGTAATTTTGTTTTAGTACCATTACCTTTTCCTTCCTATTTACTCCATTTAAGTTAAATGTGTGTTTTTTTCTGACATGAATCATGCTAATGAGCAGAGCAATTTCTATTTGTTACTTCCTGTGAGGAACAGAGCTACACTTCAATCACAGTTTCATGGGGTGGTTTGTGCTCCATCTTTTCGATTCCATCATATTTAAAAGCCATATCATGGCATAGTATTGAAGACCTGCTGTCACAAGTCATTCAAAATCAACAAGGTTCTTACTCTGAAATTCCATCTCCGTGTTTCCATAATCCGGCGTCAATGTAACAATCTCATCTCTTTGCAGACATTTCACGAAGGTGTGTCGCAGTAAAGGAAACCAGTCGCAATAAAAGCCTCATTGTTACTCCATGCTAGTGATTTCATTCCTCTCTGTCTCTTTTTTGAGAACTCAGCAGAATCTCATTCTTTGGAGCGCTTTAAGTCGATTGTGACGACTCAATCATCCTTCAAGGAATGGAGGTTTCTCGTTGGAGAGGATCGTTCAGCCTTATCTTTCTGGCCATTTTGCACTCGTCTTTCTCGTTGGCACGTTGTTTGAGTCAAGTGGACAATGTAAAATTGCGAAACGTTTGAGCTTTCATCATTGTGCAGGACGTTCAATTTGTCAAACATCTGAATCACACATAGTAGATATCTGGACAACGGTAAATTATGACGAGTTTGAATTTTCATCATTGTTTGTGGGCGTTGCGTGGCGGCAAAGTTTGATGACTCGCCATAAAAAGTGAAACTCCAATAACTCAACTCCACAAGATCAGACGGAACAGGAAAAATGAGGTTTACGTACCACCAAATCTTGTCAAATGTGCACATTTAATTTAGGGCAGTGGTTGAGTTATTGAATAAATTGAGTTGTAAACTGCACACACACTCCCAAGCAAGCGGCTGGATGCAAATGTTTGATTATGCGCGGAGTAATGCGGTTTTCGGGGAAGAGGAGGCACTTAAATATTAGTAAATTGGCGGGATGGCCTCATGCGTGGCGGCCCCAATGAGAACGCAAACACAGAAAATTGAATTACACAATGTCAGTTTTTGTCTTTATTTCCATAATGTGGCCCTTTAATGGAATTACTCCGCTAAGCACTGGATTTTCATTCATCATTTGAAATTCAGATAGGCGCATTATGGCAAAGCTGCTGACAAAATTGAAAAACACTAAAGTGAAACGCAGGCCAGCTTTGCTTGCATTTAATTACACAAGGAGAGCCAGCGTCAAGATGGATATTCATATTCTGCCGCATCGTTAAAGAAAAGAGTAATTATTAAGACAAAATACTACGCTCCGTCTCTGTTATGTTGCCGTTATTAACGTCGGGACAAAGTCCGCCTGCAGGACAAAGCCGCAACCATTAAAGCCAGGGATTTCATTTAGAGTTAATGCCGTGATTTCTTTAGCGTATTTTTTATTCATTCTCACATTTTATGAGTTTTCATTATAGGCCTCGCATAAAGATGACTTAATTCTGGTGTTTTGTTCCCTCACAACCAACAGGATGAGGATGACATCATCACAACTGTTTTGCTGTTTGATGATCTGATTTTGCAAGAAAAAGTTTCGGTATCGTATTGAATCTGAAAGTGTGGGATCCAAAACCAGAAGCCCGAGCAAGAATTAGGAAACCTCTCTCTCACGGCTGCAAGCCCGGATGTGCAGGGGAGACCGACTGGAGAAAAGTAAGGACGGAAGCGCTTTCAAAGGGTGAGGGCGAACAGGTACGGCGGGCGGACAGTTATTTTTTGACTGAGGACGGAGGGACAATGGCGGAAGGGTGTCCAGGTCGCGGACAGACGACGGACCGGCAAAATGGGGTGAAGTGCTGCAAATGACTCGAATGTTAAAACAGAAAGTGACAAAAGAAAAATGTTGCTTGATCCTTGAAATAAAATCCAACTAAAATCCTCAGTGAATGAAGGAATCTCTTTCAAGTGGGGAAGCTGTGAAAATGTACAACCTCTTGACGAGAAAAAAAAAATAAAAATCGCTCTGAAAATGAAACAGCTTGCAATGATTACATTTTAAAGCAATGCCCAATAAATATTACGCCATACTATAATACCTAATTCAAATGTGACTGATTGGTATACTAGTCGCTCTCTCTTGGACAGGGGCAAATTTATCGTGACCCCAGAGCACTTTTTTCAGGTCAAAATCACCAAAACTATCCAGAGAACTATGAAGACAAAAAACAAATTAATTAATTTTGCCATACAAAAAATGGCAAATGAACAGGCCAAATTCAAGAGGGTCTAGTTGGGTGGAACATGGGGGGAGGTGAAATTTAACAAGATGAGTAGCAGCGAGGAGGATTTGGACGTCCCCCGGCAAGATCATTAGGATGCAAATAATTGGACATCAACCACAACCTTTCTTCTCATATGAACGAACGTAGAACCTCTTCACCACTTCCTGCAAGTCATCCGTTTTGCATCCCGTCCTGAATGTACGGCATGCTGGTGGCTTTGAGGCAAAATCACCCTCTTCAAAAGCTCCGTTGTATTTCCCCGTTACGCGCGGGAAGCATGATGAAAGCCACGACGAAGAGCAATTGTACATCTGCTGTATTAGCCAGCCTCTATGTTTTGTCTTCCTGTTTAACAGAATGAAAGATTCATCCGCCGGTTTGGTCCCAGCACACCCGCTGTGCAGCATCGCAGCAGCTTCCCGCCATTTGCCAGCTCACCGGGGGTCCCTTTAGATCCCGCTCCCGGTGGCCATCTTGTAATATATCAACTCAGGAACGGGAGCGTCTTTTAAGAAGCGTTTCAATAAAACATTGTGACGTTTGACGGGATTCATCAAACCCACTAGGAATTTGAGAGACCAATTCATATGCTGCTTCCTCACACAAAGGCATCTTAAGGAGAGCTTTGAAAGTTGGAAGTATTCCCCACAATGACACAAAACGTCCCAAGTTGAGGTCAAGAGTGTCCTTTCCTTGTCATGTGTTATCATAATAATAATAGCAATAATAATAATAATAATAATACAATAATAATAATAACAATAATAATAATAATGATAATGATAATAATAATAATAATAACAATAATAATAATAATGACTTTCAGAATAGGAAAAAAAGCTCACTCATCATTTGTTTATTTTTTGTTTTCAGGGCGTAATACGAGAAAAACTTTGTGCCAAAAGTAATGGAAGTGTCAATATGAATTCTCAAGTTTCATTTATTTTTAAGACTAAAAAAACATTACAAAAATGACAACATTCTATGTTCAAAGTAAAAAGCATTTTTCCTCCCATTACATTTTCTGGTCTTTTTATTGTTAAATAAATGAGTATTAGTGTAAAGCGTCCGAGGTCTTTTTGTGGCTCAAGTAATTAGCTTTAATGATTAAATCCGGCCTAAAAGAAAAACGGTAATTAGTAACACTCTTGTCACCGCCGCGACGCTTAATAATGAAACATGATTCATCATGCCTTAATTCTCACTTAAGTAATTAGCGTGAATGATTAAATGTGACAATTGGAGAAGTATTCATTTGCATTTTTTCATCTTTTTTTTTTTTTCTGTTTCAAGCATCAGTAAGTGTTGGCATCGTCCATAAGGAAACGTACGGTTGCTACCGCTTAATGTTAGCCTTTAAAAAGTCATTTAATTGCACTTTGTCCACTCAGGAAGTCTCAAGAAGGACATCAAAGCACCTCTTCCCCCTAATTATGATTATGTATTGATCGGCTTCGCCTCATCGGGTAAATGGGTCTCGATCAAAGTCGTGGCCCCACCGACATAGACGAGATAAAGAGGAACAGGAGTGCCGGATTATAAGATTCATGAATATTTTTAAGAAATCAGCCAAAATGGTATTTCATTAAAATATTAATAATAAAGAGCTAAATTAATGCAACAAATGTTATGAGGCTCTGGATAATGTCAATGTTTGGTGGGCCAGATAAAAGAATGCAGGCCGAACGTTGCAGCCCCTTTTGTCCTTCCCATCTTGTGGTTTTTTTTTTACTCTTGAAAGTGTCTGTCGAGTGCAGCAAAAAGTTCCTAGAAAAAAAAAATCTCTCTGATTTGCTTTCACCGCCGTCGTGCAAATGTGTCTGCCACGCGATCGTTAAACAAACATCTCTAAATAGTCTGATGTCAGTCACAGCCTAAATGTGTCATGTTGGCCTCCAGCAAAGAGGCTGTTTTTATATTTTACGAGCTTCTTTTTTTTTTCTCTCTTTCTGGCTCCTGACGATGCTAAAGTGGGACAAATGCAGTGCAGACAACATTAGGAATATTTTTGGGGTTCTGCATGTTTGTTTAACACATGATGCATCACGCATGATCATTATGACATGAAACACAACCTATAAAAGAAATTTTAAAAAAGTCTGTTATTAATTAGAGCTGTCATTAACAAATTGATTATATTGGTTACTTAATTCATCGTTTCCAATTTTTTTTCCCTTGCCCTAATAAAAAGAACCTAATAATACTACCATGATTAAACCTAATATGACCGAATCTGTTTTCAGATGTGTAGCAAACTGGCATTATTGTGTGTGGACAGAGCGTGGTGACAACATTCGAGGACGTGTCATAATATACGAGACATTTCTGGAAAATCAAGCACCCGAGACCTGTTTCACAACATCAAATTTGGAACGTATGTGTATCAGGAGAAGACTCCCAAAAAAGTCTCAAGACGCCTCGCCCAAAAACACACAGCTTTGCCATTTTCCAGGGTTTCTTTAAAAACAAACGTGGCCGAGAGATTTGTCTGATCGCTATCAAATTTAAGTAACAAGACAGATGGGTGACCAAGTTCAAGTTAAGATGTCCATCATGTCAAGATGCTCAAAAATTCAAAGAAGCTATGATGTGAAATGCACAGTTGGCATTTGGGTGTAAAAGTGACCTTTTTTCTTGGGTTGACTTTAAACAAACTCCTGCAACGAACAAGTTGCCTCTTTGGGTACCCTCAACAAGCATGCAAAAATATGCGCGAATTTTTGGTAGTCCATGGATTGTGAAGTTTTATATATTTTAGAGGTCTTGGAGGTCTTGAACGTGACCAACAAAATCTCATTCAACAGCGCCCCATGGGAATAAAAAAAAGAAAAAAAAGCCAGCCCATGATCTGCTTTCTGCCTTGACACGGAATTTACTGCGTGTCTATCATAACTGGTAGGGCAATTCTCAAAGAGTCACACCGAAAATTGAATAGCAAGTTGGCCATTTCACTTTGAAACCGCCATTTAAGGCAAATCACAGGACCTGAACTGCAAACACATTTGAAGCACATTCCTTGACAGATGGCCGAGGTTAAATGGCCATTTTGTTGAGCGAGTACGGCTGCGGAGCCCTGTTGGAGGCGAAGCTCAATGTGGGCGAACCTAAATGTGTAACTCCACCCACCCGGATTCTCCTCTAAGTACCTTTGTCTTTTATTTATTTATTCTTTTTAACTATTTCCTCAGCAGCTTTAATGATGTGGCGTATGTCACACTTTTTCGAAACGCTTAATTTCGCCCTCTGTTGGGGACATGTAGTACTGCATCCATATCACTCATTTCCAAATGGAGGGAGGATGAACGTCTCCGTTCCTGTGGCTACAAAAACTCTCTGTTCACCCAGAAAGCACGTCAAAAGGCCATTTCAACAAAAACTGTTTTAAACAAATAAAAAAAGAAATAATAAAAAGAAATAAAAATAAAAGGCACTGTGACCCAAACATTTAGGTCTACTGCACGTTGAACTGCGTTCTGCAGCCACGTTTCGTCTTTTATTTTTTTCCTACCATCTGATGAGGGCAAATTACGAGGACGAAGTCAGATGATACTTTGACAAACTCTCTTTGAATTTGTTCAAATTGCCGATTGTTATTGCTGATCATTTCCTCCACAAAAGCAGCTGTGAAACCTCGTTCATCCGGTTTTACCGCTTATAATTATATTGTTGTTGTTCTCAAATACAAATGTCCTTACAATTCACAACATTGGACGTGTGTTCGACAAGGTTTGCGTGCAGTGAAATAAATTCACTAGCCTTCACCAGGTAATAAATTAAAAAAAAACCTGCGTACTGATTTACGTCAACAAAACCCCTTTCTTACCTTTTCCTCACAATAACAACATCCCAGCAGAATTCCCAAATAAACCCCCTGATGGTTCTTTATCCCTCATTACGATTGAACTTATTCAAGCTAGCTAACCTTCACATTGGAATTCATCATTGTTTGCGTGTCTAATTTGGTCCACTTTGATCTTCACAGGAGAAATAGAAATATCACGGTAAACAATAGGATCAGGTGTGCTCCAGTTGAGGAAGAAAGTTTGCTCCCAAGGAGTGGACCAAGTAGGAGTTGGCCCGTATTTTCATTTTCTCATACTCATGCTGTTCATCTCTACAAAAAGTTTCATGTCAGCCATATTGGTAAGTGGTGGTCAATAACAATAGAAGGAAGGACTACAAACAATGTTGTGAATCAGAAGTGGCCAGAATGAGGAACAAGCAAACATTTCCCCCAAAACACAAAAAGGCCAATTTCATTTCTTCATTTGCAACTTTCTAGGTCTTGGCTTTTCTGAAATGCTTCCGATGGGACGAGGATAAACACAGAGAAGCGACTCAACTAAAGATGTCAGTCATTGACATGTGTTAAAAATCGACACCCTCCGTAGTTGAATTAATAATTTTAGGTTTCAAGGGGAATTAAAGTCAAATATGATCAATACAACTTTGCTGATGCAGAGACGATTGTGAGTGGTCTTGCTTCATCATCTTACAGTGAACTTTCGGAGTGACTTGTAAACATGTGTAGGTATTGTTAAGGTATTGAATACAAAAACAATGTAGAACCATCAAAACGTTTCTGTTTTCTTTACGTGGCCAAATGCATTAGAAAAAAATGCGAGCCCAATTACTACAGACCTTTGTAAGAGGCACCATTGTAATTAAGTCATTTACTTTTAAATACTGCCCAAAACAGAACTGAAACCCAGCAAAAAAACAGTATGTTCAAGCTAAAATAATCAAGAATGACAAAAACAAACTTTGTAATCAGGTTAAAATGGGTGAAATGTAAACATGTCAATCACATTTTACAGCTAATGTTGTGTTAGAACAAATGACTGCAGCAGTGTGGTGTGGTAAAAAGGTGATCAGTCTGCGGCGAGAAATGCAGCTGCGTGCTTTGATGATCACCAATGTGCTAGATAGAAGCATGTAAATTGGGTATGTTTGGATTAGTGTCAAGCTATTTTTTTTTATGTGTGTGTCTGCATGTGTGCAAATTATTGTGCCCAGGAATAACAGAAATATATTTATAAAAGGAATAAAGTTCCCCTTAAATGTGCTGGAGGACTTACATGTCTATTGCCGATGTAGGCCAAGCTGCCTTCTTGAATTGTTTTGCGGCCAACTTTGTAGACTTTAGGTGGAAGCAAGGCTGGCAGCTGTCTCAGTGCGAGTTCCCCAACTTCATCTGTCACAAGACATGGGTATCAATAAGTTATGGAGTGGCATACCTGGGATTTTTTCATTCTGCAGCTAACTAAAATAATACCCCCCCAAAAAAACACTGCCAGTGTGCGCAGGTTGTGCCAAAATCTATTTGATATGAGCTTAATAACGAGTATATGTGAGGTTTTGCTTAACAGACATTAAAACTTGTTGTGACTTTATATATAGAAACTATATTCCCTAGGTTGAATTAATCAGGAATTAACTGGCAAATTACCTGGCTAACTAGCAAGCAAATTTGCTGGTAAATCATCTGGTAGGCTAACGAACCACACCAGCAGAAAGCAAACCAGAACAAGTTTCATTGATTTCGTAAATGTCTGGGGGGAAAACCCCAACGCTGAAACAGTGTGTGCTTCACTAGTACGAGTTATGTCGTTAGCCAAACTTGGCAATGCGACAATATAAAAACACTAGTGAAGTACGTAATGTAATAAAGACAATTTGGATTATATATGTAATGTTAAAAAAAATCATACATTTACCTCACGAAGAGGATGCGTTCTGATGGCAATTTGTGCACGTCAACATCGCGCATGCACAGAAGGTCCAATAAAGTTGAAGGCTAACTACGGCAAATGAATTAAGACAAAATCTCGTTAAAATGCCTGCGCATTCTTTTGAATAGTCTTACGGGGTGTTCTTCCATCTAATAAAATTGACAAAACTTAATATAAAGTTTTATTAAAAGAGCATGATAAAATGTCTATTCATTGTTTTGTGTACGTGAAGGCTGCATCAGATGGGTAGTGGGTGACGTCATTGAGAGGGGACGAGCCAGGATGGGTAATTTTGGCTCGGTTCAGTAAAGCAAAAATATAAATCTTTTTTCTTTTTAAATTAAGGAAGGTTTGACTGTATATGCAGCGAAGAGTTTGGGGAGCCATTTCAGAACCGGTGATCTGGAGTAGAATACTGAGTAAATTCCAACTTAGATTTCTTTAGTATGGTCATTTAATATAACTTTAATTTCAAAGAAAAATAAATTAAAATAGATGGTAGGGCATGTCGTACGACTATTGTAAAATAGTGTGCAGGCATTTTTCCTTTTTTTTTTTTTGTCTTAGTATATTTGCAAGTGTTAGCGAGCAAGATAAGGCGACCAAATGCGCATGCGCCACTCACAGGTAGTACGTAACGTGTAAGACATTCTCGCATAATAGAAATGGCAACTAGAAATAACCACTGGAGTTCAAAAATAAAAAAAAAAGAGCGAGAGAGAGGGGTGGATGAGAGAGCGAGAGAGAGAGATGCTTGCATACCTGCATTCATGTGGCTGCAAATGATTCGTGTGATGCCTCCTCTTGCCAGTTCATAATAATTGGCACTCTCCACGTTAGAAATAAGCAGGGAAGGTGCAACTGCGTGATTGTATCGGTCACAGTGGGAATGAAAGAGTGACCTCATTGCGTTTTAATTCTTATCATAGGCAAGAAATGCTTTTTCTAATTAATCAGAATGGTAATATTGTGTTACAGTACAACTCATCACCCTTCCTATTTACTTTTCTATGAGCAGAGGAGATTAGATATGATGCAATTTCCCTCGCCTTACTATTTTGTTGTTGTCATTTTTTTTAGTTCTATTTCTGAGCGTGCTTGCGGCCATGCTTCCCCGCTAATCTTGTCAGGAGATTAGACTTTGTTGGCCTTTATCTGATTCTCAGCATTCTCATAAATAACAAAAGCTTCTGATGTTATCCATTACTGAGTGTGGCGCACAAAAAGTGTGAGCGCCTATTGTGAGTTTCCCTACGCACACACATTTGTTTTTCAATGTGCGACCACAGCACTTAAGTATTCGTAGTCCATCTCAATCAGCATTAATTACATAAAATACGAGTGATTCTGCAGCTTGTTCACTTCATATATTATTTCACTTTTTTATTTTTATTATGACTGACAGCAGACCTTCGTTTATGGAGATATTGAACGTTTCAAGATTGTTCGAGCTTGACTCCCAGAAAGTACATTTGATTTCTATTTCCATTATTTCCAATGGAGAAAAAAAATGCTTTCAAATACAAACTAATGAGATTTGAGAATTTTGCAGGTTTACCTTGCATTCAAAGGAAAGTGTCCAGCAGCCTTTGGGTCGTCCTCCATTTTATGCAGCACATCACTAAAGGCTCTGACATCCCTATTAACACAACATAATGTCAAACTGATAAAAAAAATAAAAAATAAAAAAGTCCTCATAGGCAACATGACGCATGAAAGATTTTTTCTGTGTCCGACATTTCCTTGCATCGCTCAGGGGAAGTGATAAGCTTTTTGATGCTTTTTTTTTTTTTTTACTTTTTTAGGGCAACATGTGTTGCATTATGTGAGTAAAAAAAGTTAATTTTGTGTGGCAATGGGTAGATCAAATAAATCAAATAAAAAATGTTTTTAACTCTGGGGATTTTTTTGAGTTGTTCTTCGAATGGTGTTAAAACCAATCAGCTGTGGAAACGCCCACAACGGCGTAAACCACCTTTTTTTTAAAATGTGCCACGCTGCATCAGCTTGCGAAAATAGTTGAGCCCCCGCTGCGCTGATTTACACCGCGCCTCAGGCCAGACTTCCACTGGGCTCGAAAGAAAGCCAAAAATTTCTACTACGCATGCACGTGCCATGCACTTATTTGTTTAACAGAATATTACAGAATTTCTCATCAATTTGTTGATTTCCATTGTGTAATTTTACGGTCGTCACGAATGACTTTTGAGGGAGTAATTTTATGAGTTACCCGATAGTTCTATACATGTGGCAATTTTTTTGGAATGGATTACTTTGTAATTGTTATGTTTCTTTCCTTTTTGCATGGTGGTTCTGATAAATAACAGTTTCAATCAGAATCATCTTGACACATACATTGCATCATGACCCTGTGCATTGTTATTGGGTTTATTTCTATATCTAAGTTATATGGATAGCACAGTGAGTCAAGTTTGCTAAAAAAAAATTTTTTCTTTGTGTAGCACGCAAGGAGACAGCAAACAGACATTTATGGCAGTGAGATAGGCATTAAAAAAAAAGAAAGTTGGTGAGTAAGTGAAGAGCGGTGGAGGAAATGGAAAGCTACAGGGCCGCTTATCCTGCTGTTAGATGATGCATAAACCTGCCACCAACCTTTTTACAACAGATTCAACACGACCGTCCGCCCGCCCGCCCTGTTGTTTCTTTCAGTCGCGGATTTTAAATCACAAGCGTGCGGGTGTTACAAGGCTTTCTTTGGATGGTGTTTTCTGATGAAATGTTCCAATTTACTTTCTTTTTTTTTTTTTTCCTTCTTCCCCTGTCTCGTACTCACAGTCAGACTTCTCTCCACTTTTTTTAAGATTAGAGGAAACAAGAACATCACACAGGATGGAATCACTTTGAAACAGTGGGCTACAGTGCCGATAGCGCTTCTTGAAAGGGTCAGCAACAGAGGTAGGTCGATGTTTACCACATTTCGCATAAACCCAACTTGTTTTATTAATAAGTCAAATCAAATGGGAAATACTGGGCAACTTCTGGAAGAACTTTAGTTGTTGCTGTCTGGAAATGGGAGACAACAACCAACCCAAAGACACAAGGTATCAAGAATGGGATAATTAGGCATGCTTTTGTCCTGGCTGCTCAGTCCAATACGAGCGCAGTGAAAAGTAGTACCGTATACCCATTTTTATATTGTCTAAAATTGGAGATGGCCACTTTATTTTGATGGACCGTCTCCTGTCCGCGAACTGGGCATCCTTCCTTCCACCCTTACTCATAAAATAATCATCCTACGTCCCTGATTGTCTTGTGTCCTTGTACAGCGCTTCCATGATGAATTTCCCAAAAAACATTCATAATGATAGGCTAACAGTAAAGGTTTCTCATTCATAAACATTATTTAAAGCTCTTGCTATTTACATCCACTTACCGCAATTTCCGGACGACAAAACCCACTCGAGTAAACGCCACAATAGCTAAATTTAGCCATAAAAATGGATTTGGACGTACATTAGCCGCTTCGGACGAATATCCGCGGGTCTCCACGTTATTTAATGGGGTATTGTCTAAATTATATACACTGGTTTCTACCCCTAAAAAGAACACAGAACACAGCTATAGTTACAGAGCATACCTTTCTCACTCTTGTTGTCACATGAGGAAAATTCACAGATGACCGGGATCGCACTCTAGAGAAATAGTTGAATTAATTGCACTTTATCTCTTTGCGTAAATTAAACTCAACTTAAGATGTTTATTATGGCTCTCAATTACTTCTTCACACAGCCGCTCGTATCACTTCTCTCTGTCTCACAACGGCTAGCTCGCTCACTTGCTCTGAGTGAAAGACATCAGATAGGCTTCTAAGAGTGCAAATATTTGAATTCTACACACACGGTACTTTACCCTGTTCGGGACGATTTAAGGGACGGACGAAAACATTCCTCCGTCATTTTTAAAAAACCTCTCGTCCTCAGTCCCCTTAATGGGCGTCCAAGTGGAACGGCCCACCTCTGCCTATATTATGTAATCCTAGCAATATGTTCAAAATTGAACTTAATCTCTCGCCAGTAAGGCGTCTTTTAAATTATTAAGTTATCAAACTCTAAATTTTACAGCAAACTCTCAAATGACCCTAAACCCAAACAATAACTACCAAAACAAATCCTGACCCCTAACTCTGTAACGCTAAACCCAATTTTAAACTTCACCAACCATATCCGCTGACACTTACCCAAACACTATCACTTGACAGAAATTGAACCTTCTTGAGACATATGATAATACATCTGAAATAGTTGTAGAGTTCTGTACACTTGTGGACATCCTGCGTTTCATAAAAAACAACAATTGATGTTGTTTTCCTAAAACAAAAAGATGTAGGAAGTTTGTTTTGCATTTTGTTCCCTTAATGTACCTAATGTGATGTGATATGAACCGAACCCGGCCTTTAAAATCAAGGTACGTATCCAACTGTAGTCAATATGTCGGTCATCTCGGAGGCGCGTTGCTTCCTCTCCAAGTCGATCCTCTTCTGTAACGCCCTTCGCACCGCTCCGTAAGTAGCAGACAGCACCCATTCAACGCTATTTATAAAAATATATTTGAACAAGTAGGAAACAATACAGGGTAATCTGGAGCGATTACAATACAGGGGAGTAAATAATTGAACATACACACTGATAAGCATTGAACGCACAGCAGAAAAGGTGAGCAGAAGGTAGAACACGCTCGTCGGTATATCGTTGAGTCTACTGTCTTATTACATTTCGGAAATTTGAAATTCTCAACCAGCCTTGTCTGAAACTAATGACGCTAGCAGAAATGCTATGTACAGCACAAGCCATTTTTTTCTTTACTCGTATCATACAGCGTATGCACAATATGCACATGGGCTGGATTTGTGTCTTTTTTTTCCCTGTCGAATCAAATGCTGATTTAGCGGGTAGCAGAAAGATGCTAACGCCGCGACCAATCTATATCTTGGGCTATGCCCACTTATTTGTGGAAGTTTTCAGCATGGAAAGGAATAAGATGTAGAAAAACGTATGAAAGGCAATGAAGAATCAACACAAAAGAAAACAACTTGCTTCTGTAAAAAGAAGGCCTCAAGAGTTTCTACATTTTTTGTTGTTGTTGTCCTCACGTCTTTTTATAGGCTAGCTCGATGGCGACGGGGCCACCTGTAGCATGTAAATACAAAGAGTTGTATAAAGCGTAGTTTATAAATGTGGCCACCATAGAGAGAACATATCAAATGATAACAAAGTCACTTTTTTTTTCAAAGCCAACACCCTTTTTTGTCTTTTTGTAGTTCAAATCCTCGCATACATTCATTGTTGTAAGGTAGACCAAGTATTGCTTTTAAGTCCGTTCAAGATTCTCTGACTGGACAGGGCCAACCGGCTCTCTGCTACTGGAAGTCACAGCAATGACTAACACCCAAAACACTGCTAGACACTCCACAACGGAATCTAAAGTTTTTACACTCCACAAGAATCTCCTAGTAAAAAGACGGTTTGTTTTGGCTCAACGATTACGATGTGAATGACTGCTATAACTCGACTCTAGGAAGAATACAAAAAAGTGGCCTGTGTTTTTTTTTCTTCTTGTTTTCTGTTTCTAAAAGCCGATAGAACTCTAGCGCATAATACACACGTGGACAGAAGAGAAAAGAAAATTCTGAAAGTCTTGTTTTTTTTGTTTTTTTTATAGGTCAGGTCTCGCGGTCACTCTCGCCCACTGAGTAGAGTTCGCCAAGTCTCCTGAAGCGAGGGCCCCACTCCCTGAGGTAGTCATAGTTCTGGTCCGAGTCGGATGACGTGGTCTCCAGCGAGCTGAGTGAGCCGGCAACCGATCCCCGGCCCTCGTAGCCGTAGATCTGGATGGAGTCGTACGGCGGTGCCGTGGGGTCATTGTCGGCCTCATGCAGCCGCACGTTGATGAACTCGTCCACGTCCACTCCGTTGGGACCCGAGTGGTGGCCGGCGCGCGGCATGAACTGCAGGTCGGGCTTTATGTCCTTGCGCGGCAGGTAGCCGTTGACGCCGTCCGGGTTCTGCAGGGTGGCGATGTCAAAGGCCTCCGTGTCCTCCTCGCCACCGCCCTCGTCATCGTAGCGGATGATGTTCTCGCGCACGTCCTCGTCGTCCTTGATGATGAGCGGCTCATTTTTGTGTCGCCGCAAAGTCACGAAGAGCACCACTATTACTATCCGAGAAAGACCGAAGCACAAAGGGGAAGAGACAGACATGGAGAAACGAGGTCAAGATTCCCCATCTCAAAGGTTTATACAAAAATGACATTATTTGTTGCATGTACAACTCAATTTTCAAGGAGTGGCAACCATTTCGCAACTAAAGACCAAATGTTCTGAAGCAAATTTTTGGAGTATGACTATCCAGTACGAATTGCCGCAACACTGACGTACAAGTAAACAAAATTTATTTTGTTGTCTAACTTATGACAGTGTGGTCAGTGTTAAGGCAATGAGACCATGTATAGTTTATATTCATACCGTAAACCATAGGTGTCAAAGTCGAGACCTGTGGGCCAGATCTGGCCCGAGACGTCATTTTATGTGGCCCGTGAGGGCAAATCATGTGCGCCAACTTCCTGTTTCAAGCACATTTTCCTCACTTTTAACAACACTGAGATATGAAATATCACCATTTATTTATTTCCAAAATTGTTGAACAAACAATTATTTACTGGCTTCTGAATTCAAAACTGGCTTTCCATCAATTTGTTGTGGGTATGTGATAACGTGATATGATCATACATTTATATGGGTTCACAGTCATAACGGCCCTCTGAGGGAAATCATGACGACGATGTGGCCTGTCCACAAAAAACTAAAGGAACAACTATAGGATCTGAGATTGTAGCATACAGTAGTTGCCCGTCTAATAATCAGTGTACACTCACTCCACCAGTTACACAACGTAGTGCAGCGGTCAGGCTGACGGCAACTGAAGCTATTCTCGCAACACAATTATGTATGCAAACAATGCAGTTGCGCAGATAGGTGGCACAATTGACGCGTTTGAGGTGACGAGACTCGGTGCGCGCAAAATCGCTCGAGTTGGTAAATTTGAACTGGAAGAGTATTGTTTTGCGCGTGACAGCCAATCGGCATCGAAATTGTACTTGCCACGTCACACACAATGTGTCATAAGAAAAAAAAATCTCACAACTTCCGGTACAGGACGAAATAATCATTGCAGTGTGTTGGCAGCGGGAGCTGTGCAACACAGCCAGCCACCTTCCAATATCGGGCCAGAGCCAAAAAGGCAGCAGGCTTGGAGAATGGTGAGCGAGGAAGTTGGCGGATCTAGTAAGTGTTTTGATTTGCTTACAGCTGCTTAACTTTGAACTAACATGGGAATAGCATTCTGCATTAGCCAAAGTTTTAGCCTAAGCACCAACCTTCTGATTGGGCTAGAGACGTTCCTATTTTTTTTTTTCTATGAAAGAATAAAGTGGAGCCCCTCCTCATCTCTGTAGTAGCATGGCGCAAATAAAGCAACTACGTTTGTAGCCCATCATCAAATTCATCTGAGAAAACATTTTATCTTCAATGTGACGTCGCATAAAAGTTTGATTAAGCATGGATTGATTGGTCATGACCGGAGAGTGCCGAAGAGACGACCGTTATGTTACGCTGTTCACATGTGAGTAACAATCTACGCAGTGTGCATTCGCGACGAGAGAGTGCGAGTTTGTGAGGTCGTGTGACAAGAGTGACAAGTACCCAAGGACACAAACTAGATCTTGTGACAGCTCCTTGGTCACACAAACTGGCAGGAAGTTAACCTCAAATGTTTTTTTCTGGTGGGGCAATTGGGATCACTAGGAGGAAATCCAGCAATCATCATGTCAAATCATTTGAGGGAGCTGAGGGAATTTCTTCTTTTCTGTTAACTCGTGCCAAAGAATCAATGTTTGGTAACCGAGAAGTGTCCAGGGGTCAAATCCAGCTCTTGTGTCTAGAGAACCGTCTAGAATTTTCGGGAGTTGGATCGTCGCGTGCCGAACCTCACCTAGGAGCAGGATGATGCAGGCCAGGATGGCGATGAGCGCCCCCATGCTGAGGCCGATGGGCAGGACGTAGGCCTCGATGTTACAGGACTGCACGATACCGTCCTTACTGCATCCGCACACCCGAATGGTCAGGGTGTTGGTGCTGCTCATGGGTGGGTTGCCATTGTCCGTCACGACAATGGGCAGAAAGTACATCTCCTGCTTCTGCCGCCGGAATGTGTCGTGCTTGGCCAGGACACTAATGGAGTTGTCTGCAAAAGAAGAGGGGAGGGGGTGCGAGAAGATGAGGAGTGAGAACTAATTTCACATCAGTCGGCGTCTCGCTTGTCTCGTGTTGATGGATTTCTGTGGTTTTGCTCAACGCCGCGATATGAGGAAGGCGAAGGGTGGCATGGCGAGATGGGAAAGGTGCCGGCTGCTCTTTTGAAAGCGCTCGCCAGAAGCCGCCTGCTCGTTAGCCGCCTCTCCTTATTAAATACTGGGCTTTCGTCTTATAAAAACTTGTGAAAGTCTAACCTTTGCCTCTCCCGCTGCCGGGCGGGAACAACACAGCGCTCAGCGGATGCAAACTTGATCAAAAAGATGCTCGCCAGGCAGGATGATTTGAGTAATTGATGCCAACATATGCTCACATTTATCGTCTCACAAGTGGCGGCGGGGAGCAAAGAACACTCAGCTTCCTGAGCACCGGAATGTCCCATCTCATTTGGATTGCTCGACACTTCGCGCTGAGGGAAACAAAGACGTGTTGTTTTGGAGTAAAGCTATCGGGTCATTTTCTAAGTAACCTTACACAGTAAAAATAGAAGTAAACACACGTGGCGCGCAGTGAATAAGCTTCAGATACAGTTTATCTTGTTAAGGCTCGCGGGGAAGCTGGAGTCGATCCCAGCTGAGTGGCCAACTACAGCCCGGTTGGTTGCCCTTCACAACGTGCAAAGAAAGACAAACATCCACATTCAGAGTGAGAATCAAAAATAATGGATTTTACTGGGACACCTTTTTGACACTTTGGGTGAGCGTTTTCGGGGCTTGGATCAAACCAAAGTGGCCCAATGGTTGCAAATTGTTCGGAAGATTTGCTGCAAACACGTTTCGCTCCTTACTGACTTGTGCCGAACTCGAACCGGGGTTATGCTGGTGGCACCTCAGAAGTCAGGAAATGCGTGGGTCAACTGCCAATTTGGTATCTGAGATTGGTTGGCCATGGGGGTTGTTTGGCTCCCATGTGCTTCCACTTAACTTGATCTCTGGTCGCTCCGATGATACTATCTTTGATGATGAGAAATTAGCAAGTCGATTTTACCGCAAAGTTGGCGATAAAGGGGAGGTAGGATTAACTCCCTTTATTGGAGCACAGGTGCATTTCATGAGGTCTTGGCTTCTTTTGGCTCTTTCATGAAGTCAACTGTGAAACTTCATTAGAAGCTGGGAAATTACCAAGTTGACTCTGTCACAAAGTTGATTTATTCTTTCGCAGGTGCATGTTGTTAATATGCGCTTAATATGAATGCTAGTTACGTTACAACTTCAGATGCTGGTATGCTTGCTTCACCTTCTCTGTCAAGTTGCCAACAGGGAGGGTGTTTGCGCCTTTTACAGGGGCTCGGGTGCGCTTCACGATGTCATTATATCTGCTAAGATGCACACCGGGGGAGTTTAGTTTCATTTGGCTTTCACATAAAGTCATGAGTACTCACTTGGAAGCGGGGAAATTTGCAGATCAACTTTGCTGCCAAGTTGTTGATTGCGCGTGTTTGGGGCAATCACCACGGGGGGCTCGGGTGTGTTCTGAGGGGTCATTATTGCTGCTCTGCTGTACTTTGTGCGGCACTCATGAGGGCTTGGCTCCCAAGTACTGAGCACAAAACCTAATTCAGAGAAATTTGCGGGTCAACTTAATTGCTACGTTGTTGTTGGACTGGGAATTTACTGTCATTATGTGGACTTGAGTTGTAATCTGGGGATTTTGTGCACATTGGATCTCACAAAAAGGCAACCCTCGTAACACCTATAATACCATATCAGAAGTCGGAAGAATTGAGGGTCGACTTTGCTAAAAAGTTGGCGATTTAGTAGATGAGGGATTTACAGACGTAATGGAAGCTCATATATGCTTGGTGAAGGCTTAGCTCCCACATAGTGTTAATTGGAGCCTCGTTGTGGTAATGACACGACCAAGGAAGTCATGAAATTCAAGACTGGACTTTTCAGAACGAGCAGTATCCAGGGTCAGAATTGTATTGTCATTCTGAGGGTTTGTTGCTGCAATCAACCGCAAGGCTGCGATATGAGCTTTTCTTTGTATTGACAGATTCAACCAGTTGTAGGGAGCACTAAAAGTTCAATCCGTTGAAGAGCATTTTTCCACTAGTGTGTGGGCCGTTCCCGTGATTACACTCATCACGCCAAACAAAAGCGGCACACGGGGGCCCGTCTGACACTCGTCAGTCAAGTGTCTGCCGCCACCTCCGCCAGACAGAAATAGTCGCTGAAATGGCGATGGTGGGCCTCTTTCAGGCGCTATAGACAAGTGGCTGGTGCGCCGTGTACGATATAGAGAAAGAATGGCAGCACATATTTGCTTTGATTCCTGCTAGGGTTACATTGTGTGTGAGAACAAACGCACCCTCGACTCGCTGGAGACACGAGCAAGACAAAGAAAGAAAGAACAACAGCGCCTGTTTTGATCCAACGTGTCGCCTTGAAACAACCGCGAGAAGCTTGTAAAAGAGTAGAACCTTTATGACTCACTTTTGATCCAGTGTTGTATAGGTTACACTTGGACCAAATGTTTTTTTTCCCCACTCCACTAGGCAAGCTGATATCAAAACGGGAGGTTATCTGACCTAATAAGAAGACTACAGAAATTAATTTGCGGAAAAGGCACAATAAAAAATATTTGCATAAAGATGAAATGATATGGGGATCCAAATAATACACAGTTAACTCCGTAATAATAGATTGATGCAAATGAAAACAAGTTGAATGAAAGGTTACTGTAAGAACGATACAGAAACAATAGAAAATTTGCACAATTATATTAAATATGAATAGGAGTGGAACAGAAAATAAATACTATGAACATATATAAACAATAATAATAATGCATAGATCATAAAATATATCATAATAAAATACAAGGAAACAAATTGAATAAACGATGAAATGATGATATAAGATAAACAATAGTAATATTAAAAAACAATTATCAATATAATTGAATAGTGTAGACAGTGAATACCAGAAAAATAATATATGATATGAACAATATGAAATAAAATTCAGGAAAAAACAAGGGAAAAATATATAAATTACTATTAATTGGAATATAAATGAGTCAAAATAATTGAGTAAGAGAATGAACATTGAGTATACAGTTCAAAGTAAACAAAGATCAAATAATAATGACAATACAATAAAACATCTCATTGGCTCATTAGGACAATGGAACATAAAAGAATAAAAAAGTCAGGAGAAATTTCACAAGCAGACCCAACTTAATAGAATGTCTGTAACACAGAAACCCCGTTCAGGTAAAATTAATAAATCTGAAAAAATGGACATGACTCTTTTTCACAGACTATATGTAATATCCCACATCTCTGACGTTAGGAGTGTGATGGGAAGAAAGAAATACATTTAATAAGTTTACAATTGTTCTGTAACATAGCACCAAAGTAAGAAAACAATTGAATTTTCTATGGAGAGTAACAAATAGTGTTTTTTTTCTTCCCTCAACTATGACCTGATTTTGATGGCCTCTCGGAGCCGTCAGAGGCAGGCTGCAGTATGTTAGCCTGCAGCCCGTGCGCCCAAACAGAAGGCTGCTACCATATGAATACATTTTCGCCGTGAGCTGAAAACATTACACGTCACGGTGAACACAGCTTGTTCACCGCCACTTTGGACCAGCAGAGAAAAAATATATATACACAAGTACAAGGAAAAAAAAAAAATCAAGCAATGAGCATATTGTGTAGATAAACGTAGCGCCATCTGCCACGAGGTAGCGAGGAAGTCACCCTACATTGAGCAGCAAAACTAGCAGGACGAACCCATTTGGATCTCGTTGGTTTGTCTTCACTCACAGTGCACTGGTGTCCAACATCTGTTAAGTGGGAACGCCACTTCAACATACCTCGTGTTGTCAAATCATAAATTCAACCAATGTTTTGGGGAGATAAAAACAAATCATCTTTTAATGTTGCACAAAATAACATGAGAGAAAGTATCAAATGATTAATCCTCTGCTTGTGTTTTGCCCTTTTTTTTGTTTTGCGACGCTGCATCACCGCACATTCTTTCTTGTGTATTGTAGGTGCACCATTTTTTTTTGCTGTTTGTCAGATTTACTATAAACATTTAGATGTAAGAGGCATATCTGGAGTTGGAATTGCCTTGCAATGATATGATAATGTCACAAGATCCGGTAATAGAGGGAACAGCCATCTAGTCACAAATACACAATACATACATCTGCGGAAATCATCCTCAGCTGACCTCGACTTTGCACGTTGTGAGTCAGTAGGGGAGAAAAGTTCAAAAGTCTCCTTAATTCCACTTCCTTTGACAAAGCAGAGTCTGGGGACTCTTGACTTGGGCTTTCCTATCTCTGGGGTTAAAGTTAACAAGGTGGTGGAAAAAAAAAAAGTCAAAATCAACATTTTGTGTTCTTTTTCGGAAATCAAAATTGCGACAAGTGTAACAGCTATAAATCTAACAAAAATGTAATTTTATTATTTATATCCCAGTGCTGTATTTTTAGGGGGAAGCTTTTCTCCAGTCAGAATTCATCTAACTTGTGTTGCCAGGCAGATTTCATAGTACACCTTCAGACTCATCTGTGTGAGTGAACACGCTCTTAGAGTTGATAGACAGTTGCGATAGCCATTCAGATCACGAGTTGGTTTCAGTGAGCCTTCTAGCGGGTCTTACATGGAAGGTGACAAACGTGTCATGTGATTTGATAATCACTAGAAAGAGGGCAGCGCGATGCGTAATCAACAAATCCACACCAGACAGTCAAACCCGGTGACTGTTCGAAAATCTAAAAGACATCACAAAGCCATTCCTTAAGGAATCCCGATCTACGCATTTTCATTTGCTCACCTTGGTTGTTCTTAATAGTGAAGTTGGGGTTGTTGAGCATCTCGGGCACCAGGCGGTACTCAAAGTAGTGGCCCTGGATCGGGTCATCTCTGTCCACGGCGCTGACCGTTTGGATCACCTGCGTTGGGATTAAAAAAAAAAGGGATAGATACTCATCGCATGTGTTGGAATATTTGCTCGTCACCGCTCGGAGATTTGGATTCTTATCATCAAGGTTTTGTCCGGTCCGCTTCAAGCATCTTGGCTCTATCCGCTAATCTGTCATCAGTTGTCTTATCGCACGCTCGGATTGATTGGGAATTAGAATTCAGGAGCCTGTAGAACGGTTTTGGCTCCTTTTTTTTTTCCTCCCGTCCAATAAAAGTGCATCCGACACATGTAGTTGCCTTGAATGAGGTCGATTGATGAGAAGGCAGGTGGGGGAATGCTAAGCACCGGTCTGAGACTTTTTTGGCAGGGCGATGCATTGTGCCATCTGGAGGAGGCCACATGAAAAACATTCTCAACTGACGATGCCATGATCAATCCTGACGGCTAAGTCCCCGATCCCCTCCTTCTCTCAGCGATTTTTTTTTTTTTTTACAACGCCAGACCCTCGACCTCCGAGGCTTCTCTGCGAAATAATTAAGGCCATAATTCACCGTGGCCAATCATTAAGGGGGCGGAAAGAGGGAGAAAGGAGAGTGACGGATGGCTGCTTTGATGAACGAGCATCTACCGCATTTTTTTTCTGCCTTTTCCCTTACCTGGCCGGGTTTTCCATTTTCACACAAAAAGGCCTCATATTCGGTGGCAAACTCTGGGGCGTTGTCGTTTATATCCATGACCCGAATGGCCACCACCGCCCGGGATATCTGACTGTGGTTACCTAGGAGACAGAGGGATGGATGGAAGACAGAAGATCCATTCAGCAAAATACAAAACAAAACGACGGGTGCATGAAAATTGCAAGTACATTTCATGACCTAGTTTTAATTTCCTTTGTTTTTTTCATCTTTATTTCTCCCTTCATTTCCGGAGCTGATGGGAGGAACGCATGATAAGCCACATCAATCTACCTTTCAGCGATGCAAAAACAGAAAAGACAACTCAAAGTGCTTTTGAACACCTGCCGGCCTTCTTGCATCCCCCCCATGTTTAAAACGTGTTCAAGAAACAACAACAAAAAAAAAAAAACACGCCCGCTCGCACGAACTGACTTCCATTTAATCTGTCCACCAGAAACGCTCGCAACAGATTTAGGGTCAACCTAGCGTAAGAGGCCTCACACTTTAAAGCCATAGCTCACTGAGCAGAAGGCTTGCAAGGGTAGCGAACGTTGAGTTTCGTCAGGGCTCGTAAAACATTATAAAAAATTGTAGATATCCTTATCAGAAAACCATTTATTTCTTGAATCCATTGTTCGGCAAACAGTAACACTCTCGTTGGCTTTGGTTTTTAGCCTGATTTTTTTTTTGCATGTTTGGACGAGATCAAGGACAGTAAATATATATAAATACCAACCTGAAAGTAATAAAGATCGTTAAACATTCGCCTAACCACAACCCAGAATCCAAACAACCGGAGCCCGGAAAAATACAAATACAAAAATACTAATTCCAAACCTGCAATATCATGATTCCCAATTTGTGGCACACCTAACCCTCAATACCACCATAAAAAAGTCATTAAAACAAAGACAGTGGCTATACTCCAAGACTTTTGCCCGGAGCTGTATATGAAGTTAACACTGAACACTGTCGTTAGAATAATTTGCATTTAAACCGTGACGGCATTAAAGCACACTCTGAGTTTTGATTGAATTAAAACAGCTCACTAGTCAATTTGCGCAAGAACATTAACATGTATCGAGTAAACACTTTTTTTTTTTTTAAACACAGACATGCCTTACAGATTAAAGAACATCTGCAAAGCACAAAAAAACTCACTGACGAGGTGGAAAATCTTTGCCGGCAGAGCTACAAACAGCTTTAGCCTGTACGCAACGCTTTTATTTGCATACAGATTGTTTCAGGGGGGCTGTATGTCGCGATAAAGCTTAATGTAGCCCTTAAAGCTACTGGAACAGAAATTTACACTGCTTGTAACTTGTCTGTCTCCACCTCTTCATGCTTAATCAAAGGAGGTGCACGTTAATTGCCAGGCTAAACGAAAGCTGTCGCAATGTTTTTTTTGTTTTTTTTTTTTCAGGAGGGGTTCGTCCCGTTGGCGTGAGGAGTCGAACGTCTTACTCTGATAAGCCGCCGCTGCCGTTGTCGACATCGTGCCTGGCGGGCGTACATCTCGAGCCTGCCTGCTGGCGAAGTGACTGCGGGTTGCAGATAGCGGTGGCTCGCAACAACACGTTATTGAGAGTTTGCAAGGATTAATGCCACTCGGGGGGTGGTTGGGGAGGTTTGGGGCAATGCGGCAGCTTGATGTGAAAGGGGCTAAGCAAAGAAGATGGCTGGGAAGTAGTAATAATATTACATTTCAAGTTTCCTCTTTTTGGGGGACGCCATTAGCCACTTTCAACACTAAATTCCCAGTAAATTGACGCATCTGAGGCGTGACGGTAGAGCCGGCATTTATTCGTCTTTTTCAGCTGCAACAGAGCTGCCAGATGACATCTGACTAATCACATTCTTTCCCCCGAGTGCTGCTGTGGAGGGGGGAGTCACAAGAGGGAGTGAGGGTGGTCGTCTCTGCCCTTAATCCATCCATCACTGCCGCGCTGCCAGTTGAGCCCCTTCTTTACAGCTTACCTTTCTCATCCCGACAATGCCACACAGGACCAGTTTAAGGAATGGCGTGTGTTGTAGAGAGCAAATTACCGCCGCCAAGCTCAAAGTGAGATGTATAGAGATGTTAAAATAAGATCATAGCCACTGTAGGATATTAGCAACACACTGAAAAAGTAAAATAGCTCAACGGATGCTTTTGAATGGCTCAGAAGACCAAAAGACCAAAGACTGGCTCCCAAAATAAATAAATAAAAAGTTCTGCTTCAAGCCTGTAAACTGCAACTACTTAAACAGGGGCCAGGGCACAGTCCTGTGCGCAAGGTACCGATCAACGTACTGTGATGGGAACACTTCAAGACTCCAAGCTTATAATCTACATCAGCTTCATTGGAAATATTAAATGAAATGCAAATACTCAAATGTGCCACATCACGCATTTATTGTATTCATTACTGACCCGAACCATTTCCACTCTTCCCTTTCATACGATCTACCTCTAAAGCTGATAAAATATCCAGCTCGACATGACAGCTCTGCCGTTATGCATTTGACGTGTCAACTTACAGAGAATACACCGTGAAAGGTGCAAATGGCAAACCCAGACCTAAGAAATTTGAAAATACCATTACGACTCTCCAGCCACTTTCCAAATGTACCCCCATTCACATATACAGGCGCTGAATTACTGACAAAAACATCAAGACTACATTTAGTCACCTGTGCCCTTTCACCCAGATAATGAGGCACATCTCATTTCCACCGTCCTACTTGAGATACTACCTCCCAAGGTTCAAGGACTTCGATCCCCCCCATTCAATGCTCGTAAATTTTATGCAGAAAGGCGAACCAAAGGAAAAAAAAAAAGCTGAAAAAAAAGCTGATCTTGACTGGCCCCTATAAATATATTAAACATTGCATCTTCTGGAGCTGAATGTCCATAACGGAACTTACGGACTTCAGTGGCGGTGACAGTGATGTTGTGCCACGTGTCCGTCTCTCGGTCGAGTGGTTTGGCTAGCGTGATCTTGCCGTCATCAACGTTGATGTTGAACTGCCTCTCCAGGTCTGTGTGCCGGTCAATAAAGTACCTGTAAGGGGGGGGAGACATTTGAGCCCAAAAAAAAAAACAAACAGCAGCACGGGAAAAGGAATTCCACATGTGGGCCCATTGAAGTCGTGCATAATCAATAATTATCCCCAGAGGAATAATTACACAAGCAGCAGGGGGCATTAAAGATTACTCAGGTCCGAGAGAACATCCCACCAACCCTCGGCCTGATCGAGGCGACAGCCTCGCTGTTTAAAAGACCATTAGTGCTTGTTGTGTCAGGAAAAGAGATGTGGTGCTGTTAACCTCATTTGGGATCTGTCAACAATCAATGATGGCTCCAAAAGGAGTGAGGACAGCGGTGAGAATAAATAAATAAATAAACAACACCTGCCACAGGCTTCATCGATCAACTTGAAACTTGGCAGAATGCACCAAAAACTCTCAAAGACCACACCGAGCTAAAAAACAAAAAAAAGTTTGCCAGTTTGCCAAAGGTGGCACATTCCAAGGGTCATACAAAGGAATTCAGCCAGTTAATTAGAAAAACTGCTTCTCATGAGCGAGTATAAATAGTTCAGGTTTCAGCGCTACATTTTAATCAGAACAAACGAAAATAAGAACTCGTGCCAACACTGATCAAGGAGTTTGACATTTTAGTTTTAAGCAACCACTTTTGACGTGTTAAAAAAAATACTAAAAATGCCCCATGCACCAGTTTCACCAGTAGACAGAATCTATCAGATATTATATCAGGACGCACAAAAAAGTCTCAAGGACTAAAATTTAATAGGAAGTCGTCCTTTGTGGCTTTAAAGGGGAAGTCAAACCCCCAAAAATATTTTGCAATATTTATATATATATATATTTATATAATTCTGATTAATATCGCCTTTGGTGAATATGAGTTAAGTAGCAAAATCCACCCATTTTTAGCCATCTCAGGGGGGGCGGCCATTTTGTCACTTCTATCGACTGCTACAGAAAGCGTGCGCTATGATTGGACAAGTCTATCACAACAGGAAGATGTGTAAGTCTCAAGGTTGCATGCCATGTCAAAGATGATCACTTGGGGACATTTTTTTTTTGTCTTTAAACTATTGTCCAAAAGTAGCGCGGACTTTGGGAACAAATAGGTTAAAAAAAAAAAACATCTAGAATGAAGACTGCAGGTTGGTGGCTTTTATGGTGTCCATTCAGATTCTAACTTATGAATTTCCTTTAGCGGTTTCCTCTTGTGACTGGCTGGCTTTGTAAAGTCTTCAAAACAGTGAAAAAATTCAGAAAATTCTTGCAGCACCAGCAGCCTGCATTGAAAGTGGACCGGCACATAAAAGCACATTTTTTCTTGCAGCTCTTCTCTGTGAAATCGTTCTCTTTGAATGCTGGAAACCAGCGCGGCACCGATTCTCAGGCCGAGCTACGACGCACACACGGCTAAAAGAAAGACACAGGGTCGTTTCTCGTTTCACATATTTCGCTCACCGTTACATGTGACCACCATGAACATCCCACTCGAGACAGAATGAGAAAACAGCTCACATGCTGATAACCCCGCTTGTAATTGTCCTTCGTCTGTCCATTTCCGATACAGATTCAGAAAAGTCTGGACAATGGTGGGCAGGCAAGACGTTGGTGAGTGGTTATGAGATAAAACTACAGCGTTCCCATTTCCAACAAAAGCAGTTTAATTTACATTTTTTTTCACCAATTTGGCGCCCGAGGACAGATTTTATGATTTAACTTTTTCTTACAAAAGAAATCTAATAGCATTGTTTTTAAAAATCACCCAATTTAAAAATATAATAAGATTTAATTATAGATTGAATTCCTCATGATTTCAAATAAAAAACCCAATAGAAACACGTCTGCTATGCATGTATAATATTTTTGTTGTTAATATGCACATTAGTTGCATAGATTAGGCCAATGAAGGCATTGAAGCGGGAAAAATAAGACTAATTACCATACTGACTAGTTGATTACTGATTAGCAATCATGTATTTACTTAATATATCTATAATAATTATATAATTATATATATATGTATATCTATAATAATTATATAATTAGATATATATATATAATTATATATATATATAAATAATATATATATGGTGATTAATACCTAACTTCGAAACCTAAACCCTTGATTAGTACCCTAACTCTTGACTTAAAACCGGGGTGGGCGATTTTGGTCCACAAGGGCTGCTGTTTTGCCCTCTTTTAGATACAATACAATACAACTTTATTCATCACAACAGCTGGAGCTGTAACAAAACGCTTTCCATATGGTGTAATAAAAATCTTTTAGAAAGGCACGGACAGCAGCCCTCAAGGACCGAAGTTGCCCACCCCAGATAAGACCATAGTTCTCAAACTGTGGTCTTTGAGGGTCACTTCCCTGCATGTTTTAGATGTCTCCCTCCTCCAACACACTTGATTCAAACGATCAGGACTGTTATCAGGCTTTTAAAGTGCTTGCAGATGAACTGATCATATAAATCAGGTGTGTTGGAGGAAAGAGACATCTAAGACAAACAGGTGGCGGCCCTCGAGGACCAGAGCTGCCGTCCCCTGCTTCCTCGAGGACCGGTCCCCTGCCTGTCTTCCATCTCGCGCTGCTGCAACACACCTGATTCAACAGATTAGGATCATTATCTAGCTTCTTCTTTTAAACCCTGACCCTTCACTTGAGATCTGATTTGAAACATCCCCTCTTGATAAACAACCCTTCTTTGAAACCCCAACCGTAGTTTGAAACCTAAATCAAAACCCTTACCTGAAATGAAACCCCAACCCTGGCTCAAATCCCAATTTGAAACCCTATTTTGAAACCCAGCTTTAAGCAGAAAGAGAAGAGAATAAAATAAATAAAAGCAGTGGCCCAGATTCCAATTGTTGGAGAGACGTAGCGAGCCGTGACATTTCCATTTTTTTTATTATTTTTTTTAGATGAAATGGTGGAAACTCCTCGAGACGCCAGGCAGGGGGAGACGTCCACCAGGACCTTCGAAAAAACTGCACTCCCCCCCACCCGTCTCCCCTCTCTTCCCTTCCCTGGCCCCCCGCAAAAGCACTTTCAAGACAGGCCGACAGCAGCAAACCACTTGGGAGCGCAGCAGTTGCAGGAGAATCTCTTCTCCAGCTTCTTGACAGCCTCACGCCCGAGCGACGAGACACAGCCTGAAATGTTCTGCCACCTGTCACTCAAACTGACAGCTCGCTGTGAGAAAGAATTAAAAGCAAATAAAAAAATATATATATATCTATAAAATCGCAACCCGCTTTGCCATTTTTCTTCTCCAAGTGTGATGATGTGAACCACAAAGCGAGTATAAGCATGACCTGCCTTTAAGCGCTTCTGCATCATAAAGGAACATTCTGACTGATATTTCACGCGGTGTTTGTTTGGTTTCACTTCTTGTTGCCGTAAAAGACTTGCAAATCAATTATTTAAAGCGCACAAAGTATCCTGATCCTGCGCAAAGGAGCATTTGTTTTGGAGTTTGGTTTATTTTTAGCTCCGATAAATGCTCAGAACTTTCAAAGTTTTATGTACTGTGAAGTCAAATAGATATATTTTTTTTCATTTTAAGTATTTAAATTTAAACAACCAAAACATTCAGTTTTTTTTTTATTTGTGTGTTTAGTTTGTAATTGTGTTTAAAATCCTGGATGAAAAATACAAAATGCCTTTCCCTTCCAGTTAAATTCAATTGAATTCCAATCAATTCCAATAACTCCAACAGCCAAAATGTTATTTTTCATTTAGAGTTATCCATTTCTTAGTACCAATGAAAGTGTTTTATTTTTGGTTTTAATCAAATTCAATAACATTGATTTTTTTTTTTGTTTAATGATCAATATTTTTTTTAATTAAAAAAACAAATATCTTTGTTTAATGCATCCAAATTAAAGAAACATAATTTCAGCCAAATTGTATAAAGGAAATTAAAAACAACAACCACATTGGTTTTTAATTCTTTCAATTCAAAATCATTACCCAAAAATGTTTTGCTTTGTTTTTTTTTTGGAATCATCTTCAAAATACTTCTTTTAATCTGTTTGGTAAAAAAGTGGAAATAAAAAGTCTGGGCTTTGTGACATAAACTAAATCATGACATTTTTCCCTCGCATTCATGTTTCCTAGAAACCGTACAACTCAATTGAACAAAATACATCCGTTTTCCATGAAGCAAGTGCAAATACGTAGGGCACAGCCGCTGCTGGACGTGGCTGTGTTCCGACTTAACCAACCTCATTCAAACTTTCGTTACACGGAAGTCAGCTTACGACTGTCGTAACTTTAAGTACTACTGATTACATCAAGTGAAGTTCAGCTGTTCCAGTAAGCTTTTCCGTCATTTTTTAAAATATTTTTTTGTCTTTCTAGCAGGAGACCGAAGGCTTTGTGCTAACATTAACTGCTATTTGGAACGATTCACAATAACGTCCAAATGGACTTTGGCCCCAGATATATGCAAACTAGAATATCCCCAGCGCATAATGCTGCCACCGGTTTTGGTGAGGAGCAGTACTGTTTGTGTGTCAAGTATCATTTTTGGCATCGATCTGGTCAATACCAATGTCGAGACAAATGAAAGCGAATGGACATTGATGTCATATGAACTGTGCAGTTCGTACTTGCCAAAAAATCTCCTTCAATGTTGCTGTCGGTCTCTTGGTTGTCTCCTTGGCCAGCTTCTTTTTTGTCAATTTTTGAGGAATGTCCACTTCCTGGTAATCTCCATGTTGTCTAATGACTACCGTCGCCGTGTTCCATATGGTATATTCAATGCCTTGTAAATACGTTGTACACTTTCTCTTGACTGATATCTCGGAACACTGGGATCCATCTGAAACTGTGGAGGTTCTCTGCGGACCATTGCTTGTGCTCAGCTGTGACAGGAAAATGTCAGGAAAAGCCGATTTGCACATCTGAACTTGATGTGGGTTTTTTCAGAGGGCAGGCACATATGGTAGAAGGTGCTTACTGATTGCCATCTGAACATATATTTGCCCTGTCTAAAATAGTTCCATTTCAAGTTTTATATATTTTTCTAACTTTGAATCACAAAAACCTGAAATTTAAACAAGCGTGTGTATTCTTTGTCTATGAACTGACAGGACATGCTTTTTATGCAACATACTCATAGTCGGGAAGATGTCAGCCGGTACATGGTTGTTTTTCAAAAATGTGTTTGTTTGACCTCAATGGAGGTTTTTACTGTACGGGGTGCCATGCTCGGAATGGATATCATCCGTCACTGTCCAGTGAAAAACGCACAACTCCTTCCCTCATATTTGTTTCTTTATCTTTCCTTCTTCAGACGGAGTCTGACACTGTCGCTGTTCGTTATGAAGTCACTTCTTATGTACCAGCTCACATTTTAAATATCACACAAAGATATTGCCCATGTAATAACTTTTCAACTCAGTGTGGGTCCCACGGGCGGTACGTCAGCTTACGCTCTCAAATAAATATTCTGGCTTCTCTAAAGTCAAATAAAATCTTTTCAAAGCTTGTCACAGCAGCCATATTTACGAATCGAGCGCAGTCACGGCTCAACCCCCGAAATCGCGTCGGGCAGCTGGCGAGATGTCACGTTGCGTCTTATTTGTGATCACTCAGGTAGAAATAACGGAGCCTCGGCGGCGAGCGATGCATGGCGGCAGAGGAGGAGGATGAAGGGGGTGGGAGGGGATTTCATGGAGTGTACCTGAAACGTTGTTGTTTGGATGCATTAAGCCAGGCTGAGGGCATGTGTGCGCAAGTCCCTTTAGTGGCTTTTCTGTCGGGTGCCGCAGCACTGAAAGCCTCTCTGAAGGGTTTCAAGGGGTGCGTGCGGCCATGGCGGATGGATAGCATGCAGGTTGATCACCTATACATCAATCAAACATAGTCAACATGCTGCGAGGAATGTCTTGAATGACTTTGTTGTTGGAGTGATGGCGTAATGCAATTCAATGTGGGGTAGCTACAAAACAAAACAACACTGGGATGGAGTGAAAACTCGTCTTCAGTATTAACAAAAATAGATGTTGGCTTCATCGAAGGACAGACCACATTATGACATTAGCTTCACAGAAGACTAAATTGTCTTTGAAGTTTACAAAAGCAATGGGTGTCATCATATATATTTTCCATTTTTAATTGGCAATTGAAACCAGAAAACAAAACAAAAAGGTATTATTCTGTTAGTTGGCTTTTAAACCAACATAACTAAAAAAAATAAATAAATAAAGACGAATATTTCATCATTCAATTTTAGGCACGGGTCAATAATAATCAGAAACACGTGCTGAAGGACTGAGCTTGATTGTAATATTATTTTAATTAGGCTACATTCACACTACAGGGTATGATGCCAAGTTTGGATTTCAACTTTTTATTTGGTTATGTCACTTCTAGGAATGTGTTCTTCAAGTGACATGCATGCGCACAAAACACAATACCGTAGTTTCCGTGTTTTTTGAATACGGTCACTCAGGTCTTAGTCCTGACGCAATTTTGGCAATTTCAAAGATTTGGTGGTTTACTAAACAGTGCCCCATATTTATCAGCTCTAAAGCATCATTTCACCACTTACAGTATTTTGTTTTGCTCCTTTGTATGACATTGCCTTTTTGGCAGCAACTGTTTTGTCAAATAATTTGCAAAAATTCAAATTTGTTAGCCATCAGGGTTAGGGTTAACCTAGCATGAACACAACCCATCAAATGATTTTCCAGCCATTTCGTAATATGAACAATTATGTATTGTTTATAAGGGACAACAATTGTGATCACTTTTGTGTTAGCCAGTCCTCCATCAAGCTTCTCCAGTTGGTCCAAAATGCTGCTGCTCGCCTCGTTTTTGGAGCTTGTAGAAGGGAGCACAGAACGCCAATACTGGCCTCCTTTTGCTGTTTTCCCTGTACATTTTAGAGTTCATTTTGAAATTCTTTTACGTTTTACTTATTTTTAGATCTTTAAATGGTCTCGCCCAATTGGACAGCTAAACAGCGCTGTGGCCAATTGCAGCCAATTGTGGAACTAAGACACTTTGACAGCGACTGTATAATGTGGTGTTTTGAATGGAATGGACACTTATTTTCCAGAGCCCATTGGATCTGCGTCTCTTCAATATTTGCCCCTGTAGATGAATAACTGAAATAATACTGCCAAACAATAAACAACAATAATCTGCCGGTGTCAATCAAAAGTAAATAGTAGCATATTATTTAAAGAGATACTTTTTCATAACATCCCGTCTTGGAATATGATTAGATTGTGCATGTTGAATTATTTTGAATCTTCTGAAATGTCATTTTGCTATATAACACAATAATTCAGAAAAACCAAATTTAGTGTATTAAAGAATGTGAGAAGCCAGGAGACAAAACAAAAATATAATGCACGTCATTATTCCTGATTCCCGCTACTGTTGCCGTTGATTATAAGTCATAATAGTGTGGTTTCTCTCCAAATTAATTGGAAAACCCGAGCACTCATGATTCGAAGAGACATAATACCACTGGGGCAACAGTCTTTTATAAGCCCGTGTGAAAGAACAAAGATTTGAGGGGCGTGACATAATGATAACAGCATACTTGGCTTCAATATGATTCCATCAAGTTCAAGTGGCGACGGTACATTACAGAAAAGTGTTTAGTGTGGGTGATGTATCGCGATGAGCCCTCAGAGCCTTTCACGTCGAGTTCCGCAATGAGATCGTCTGACATCTGCCATACATTAATCGACATCATCATCATCATCACGGACAAAACAGTTACTTTTTTTTTACCTCAAAGACAAGAGCTGTTTACAGCTTTTTAAAAGAAACAACTTCATGAGCGCTCTATGTTTTATTTAAAGCCAAAGATGAGTCAAGGCAATCGCAGTAAATTTTGGAATTTCCTCCACTTATGGCAGCGATTCTCAACTAGTGGCTTTGGATGCCAAAGTGGGTCTTGAGGTTTTTTAGGGCCACACAAAAATGTGCTCTTTATATATTTTCAATGTGTTCAGAAGTGGGTCACGACATTGAAACAATAGGAAAATGCGGGTTCCATGGTGACAAGAGTTAAAAGCCTCTGTCTGTGTGTGTGAGAGAGAGAGAGAGAGAGAGAGAGAGAGAGAGAGAGAGAGAGCGCGAGAGAGAGAGCACTTGTATTTTCTGTCAATGAAGCTCCATGTTTTTGTACAAGAGATGGAACTAATACTGTTTTAGCAAACATTCTTTGAGCTGCAGAAGGTGCCGCCATGGCTGACCAAATTCCTCCCTCCCGTGTGTACTATGATGCCGACATATCTATGGAGGAACACCTCAACTCACATAAGTGTGAATAAATAGTCTCAGGATGCGTTTGGAAGGATTTAATGGGCTGATTTTTTTTAGGAATATCCCATTTGACCCTAAAATGGTCTTGTTAAACCAAAACTGAGGACTTCCTATGGGGTTTTTCATTGTGGATTGTGAAGATTTTTTTGTGGGGCCATTCATGGTAGACATCCTTTCTAAACGTCATGTTACAAAGTGAAAATTGGCACTGGGTTGCTGAATTTTCACACACAAAGTGTTGAGCTGTGTTGGGAGTGGTGACTCGCCACCCCTATTAAACATATCCATGGACTAAAAACTGTAATTTCACACACAGAGTGGTCACCCTTCAGTGCAGTACATATAACCTTCCAGTAGGGTTTATTTATTTGAAAATGAACACATAGATCCAGAAATGACCAAAAACACCCCAAAAAAGTCCAAAAAAGACCTAGCGTCATTTGTCGTTTGGCCTCTTTAGACTTTTGGTAAGACTTTATTGGAATGTGGGTTCATTAGACTGTCATAATAATGTTAAGTCATGACACCTGTCATGAACATGAATGAATCCTTATGACAGTTGTCATTAAGTGTCATTCGGTAAATTATGTCACTTTTGATTCAAAGTTGACATTGTTTAAGGTGACAAAGAAATCTTAAAGTCAACTTAGCATCAAAATCTCGTTGCACACTTGAATACAATGACAATAAAGGGATTTCTAATTCTAATTCTAATTCTAGAAGTGACAATTTTTGATCGACATGTGTCATGTCATGATTATGACAGTCTTATGACATTGTAATGAACCCACATTCAAAACTTTTTTGTGGGTCTACTTATGACAGGCATGTTTACTACATTTCTTGTTCCTCATAAATGTGATTTCAGGGTCGGATTTTCCCCCAAATTCCATGGCACAGTATTGAGTCAGTTATTGATGGGGATTACACTTGGAACCCTTACCAGATTTCAGACCAGAACCAACACAACTATCAAATTTTGTGAGTTTTTTCAGCGAAGGTAATCCCGCAAATTTATTTGGCCTAAGCATGGCGTCAAATTAACAAAACAATTTCAAAAGGGCCTTCGCACCAAATGTTGGGACCCTAATTAAAGTAGGGAACATTAGGGGAAGAATCATTATTTTTTTTACCCCCAAATGGGAACGTGAGCATGGATTGGAAAATTGCTAATTCACCAAACTGTTTAACTGTTTCCACTTGGCTTGTAAAGCCAGACTGGCACCAACAAAATAAGACAGACGAACCCAAAAGAAGCCATTATTTGTCATTTTTATTAGAATTGGTTTTTAACCAGCGGAGTAACATTCTGCAACCTCCATTCCTCATTCCTGGCTATCTCATCACTAAACTTGAGGATGCCACCCTGCATGCAGAACAGGAGCAAGTCCAATGCCATTTTCTTTCCAGCAATCTACGAAAGGCAGCCCGCTCGCCACACAATTACAATACACACAACCTGATGAGTGTCGCGTCCTGGGAAAAAGTCACTAGGGGAATTAATGAAATGCCACGACCGATGGAAGAGGGGAGAAATTGCCTGTATAACCTATCGTCAAGGTGCCCTTGTCGTTGTCATGGGTGAGAAGTTGCGGCAGATTCAACTCATCATCGACTTTTTTTGCAGCTGTTTCCTACATTTGTGGAAATAATAGCGACTCTTAAGTGGTACCTTTTGAAAGGTCACATGGATGAAAATGTTTAATTGCCCTCCGTGTCAAACTTTATTTTACCAATACAACTTTGGCCCTGAAAAAAGATGTGACTGCCTCTTCTCGGAAGTCACTGCAAGGATGTGGCAAGGGGAAATTCCCAAATTACAGTTATGTCTTGACTCATGAGTTTTCTTTTTTAATTTTCTCAAGTTACCAGCCGTTACTTGGTTAATTTTCCGGGCATGCCATCAAGCCAATTTTGGGGCGTCATGCCTGGGACTTAATAAATTTAAGCTTTGGCAGCTACATTCTAAAAATCAAAATGGCCGACTTGTTATTGTCAGGCATTGATTTGAGATTTTTATTTTGTTGTTCTACTTAAAATAGATATGACTGTCAAATACCATGTTGTCAAATGAAACTGAATCAAATGGCTCCATTTTAAAGTTTGTTTTTGAAGAAACAAAATACTCCCAAAATAGCCACTCCAAACCAAAATGTCATACTTGCTGTGTCTTTTCAGGCATGACTCCTTGAGACATTTTTGTGGGTCTACAGTCTACCGCTCGTCTGCTTGCTGCAAAATTAAACTGAGATTTTTTATCCCGGCATAAATGCTCCCTCCATCTTAGAGAGTCATGACTTACCTTACTTGACTGCCGCTAGAGTCCGGATCCCTGGCACCAACCGTGCCAATGACTGTGTTGACGGGCGCATTTTCATTGACCTCGAGCGTGTAGATGGGCTTAGAGAACACAGGCGGCTCGTCGGCGTCCTCCACGACGATCTTGACCGTGGCCGTGTCCTTGAAGGGCCCCCCAACGCCGCCACCGGGATCTGACTGCACGTTGGCGGCCTCCACTTTGAGCGTGTACGTCCTCCTGCTTTCAAAGTCTAATGCCTGCACGCAAAAAAAACAGGAATCGTCTCACAATATGATGCGCTCAATGCCATCTCTGTTTTGCTTGAGTATTCACTTTTCTCGTTGTTAGTCTTCTATTGAATAACAAGACTATTTTGCAGAACCCCAAACCAAGTTACCAAAGACAATTGCGTGATTTGTGGATAAACATTGAAAAGTAACAAAAATAGCTACATGTGCTAAAGTTAGCTTACCACGCACAGTTTCTGCTTTGCTATGATGTTAGTCTTGCAGACTAAAGGAAACATTTTTCTCCTTAATTGGCATTTGTTGCTTGTTAGCGTGAATTTATTAATTCAACACGCCGTGTTTTTCGCAATTTCCCGCAGTTATCTTTAAGTGCTGCAACCTGAGGTGAGCAGAGCCCATTGGATCATTTGTGGATTCACATTTAGGAATTACAAAAACAACACACATGCTAGCTTTCGCTCATCTTCTGCATTGTCTGCTTTGCTTCAGCAAGTTGTTTTCTCATTGATGGTTGTGAGCACTTGCGCACAGCCTGAAAGTTGCTTTTTTTTTTTGCCAGGGTTTGTTCAAGTTGGCAGAAAGTTGAAAAGACTGAAAAGAGTTTTTGATGTTGCCATCAAATTTTGAACATGCTCAAAACTTATTTCCGTTGAAAATTGTTCGCAAAATGTCTGCCGAATGTCTAACCCTGACGCAAAAAACAACATTCGCTAACACTGGCAAGCCTTTGCCACTTGTGAAATACAGGCTTGCGTCTCCTCTAGGGTAAAATTAGTCTCAGAGAAGTAAACACCGGAGAAAATCATTCCCGATTCATATGCTGGGTCCAGTCTGGTGTGGCTTCCGCAGATTTGTGCAGTATTATTTTAAAGTGACTCAAATGCAACTTTTTAGGATAGGCTACACATCTACAAATTAGGCATATAAACGCACATCATCTCATCTCAGCCCATTCTCCTCGATAAAAGTTATGATTTTGTGGCATACACATTTAGAAATGATAAAAAAACTAAACACATATGCTCATATCAGCTTTGTCCGTTACTGTAAATTAGGACCATAGTATTTAATTCAGGAGACCCTGTTAGCGTGAGTCATTGGGTGTGATGTGTTCAATGCACTGTGCATTTGGTCATTTCTCGCAGTACTATTTGGAATGAGAAATGTCTGCCTGAACTGAGGAGAGTAGAGCAGGAAGTAACGTGAATCTAAACACATCTGCAAATATAAATGACAAATGCTAAGATTAGCCTAGCATACTGCTTTTATTTAGATATGGCAATATTATACTCCACAGTCTCGACTAGGCTGCAGCAGACTGTGCTCTTAGTCATCTCTCCACGGTCATCGTACATAAGCGTTAGCCGTTCTGTGCAATTTGTAAAATGTAGCAAGATTTTTGTAGCTTCTCGCAGGAAAACATGTTAAGCAGATCAGAGCTTTCATTACCTGGGTATTGGATACCGCACAATTAACGAAAAGTGGTGCCCAAATGTTCCTTTTGGGGTAATAGTGACCTCAGGTCAATCATTGATTATTGTTCTGTCAGCAGGAACACAATTGATTTACATTTGCATCCGTCAGGCTTTGTCAAGTTACTTTTCAAAAAATGACTCTTTGTCAGGCTGAGCAATTAATCTATGAAGCTCTTTGTTTACGCTCTCGCTGACATCACATTATTAGCGCGTGTGTACCCTGCCCGGCTAACACAAAATCAATAACGACAAGCACTCTGCGGAGGTTATCAAGAAAACTCTCCAACGGGAGATCAAAACATTTTGTCCGGAGCACGCTGTCATGTTGGCGAGATTTTGCAGCCGCTGCGCGTGGCCCGCAGTGACGCCTTTTACAGATTTAACCATCTTGTTATGTTGCTGGTGAAATTTGCCCTCGTTAGGGAAAACAAACAAACAAACAAAAAAAAGAAAAGTTGTATTTTGTTTTAATTAGGAAAATGGTTTGCTTCTTCTTTAAAAAGGAGAACTGGGAAAATAAGTTATTATATTGGAAAAAATATTTAGAATTGGCATTTTAGTTTAACATTGACCCATTACCATGCATGGGATGATATTGATTAATTTTTGATGGCGGGTCACAATGGCCACGCATGCATTTTGGGGTTAAAAGAATGTCAAAGCTGGCAGACCGGAGCTGCTCTCCGTGTGGGAGACTTTTTCGGGAGTCCCCAAAGCCTTTCGGAGGTTCGTTCCTCCACGGTCTGAGGAGCTATTTGAAGCACTTTCATCCTCCTCCTCATCTTTCTCTCCCTCTGATCCCTCCATATGTGGTGAGAGAGAGAAAAAGACCACCAGCCAGCGGATAACACTTTAATTCAAAGGTTAGCGACGGGAAAGCAGCCTGTGTGAGGCTGTGCATGGATGGTCAGAGTGATTATATGGAAATGGAGAGAGGTGAGCTTTTGGAGACTTTTATTCACCGAGCCACATATTACTTCCCCCCTTCTAGATGGCCTGGTAAAATATGGACGAAAACCACGAAAAAAGTCGCTGTTATACAGCGCTATGGTGAGATAATCATATGGTGGAGCAAAGACGTCCAGATTTAGTCGAAATGAACTCACAGTTGACAATATAAGGAACAGCTTCTTTGTGATGTCTTTTGCCGTTGCTTTGTTTTCTCCAAGCTCCCCGTGTGCAATATGCATTGTTGCTATCGTTACATTTTGCTTTTATCTTATGACATCTTTTGTGTCCGTGTTTGTTCCCAGGTTTCAACAGGCCTTGCCCTTGTTTGTGGTTGCTTATTTTTTTTTTAGCCCTTGTAGATCACCAGGTTCGCCATCTAGGTTCCAGTAGGGGGCATTTTTTTTGTAGTTTTTTTTTTGCACTCTGTTTTCTCCTTTGATAAGTTCTGTCTGAACTTCTGCAGTTTCTTTGTCTTTAGTGCTCGCAATGAAAGATGCAACAAGTCTTTTTTTTTTTTTTTTTTTTTTTGATGGTGGACCTGCTCATCATGAGTCAAGCTGAGGTGGCTGTGCAAGAACCGGAACTGGCCCTGATTGAAAACGAGACTATAATTAAAATAGAATCTATAATTACCTATGTAGACCTACCTGTGCATAAAATATTGAACCATGTAGTCTCAGTGGCCAAATTGCACACAAGTAGGGTGATTCAGGTAGCCGTGAAAAAAAAAATCCCTACTTTGCAATTCCAAATATATACTGCAGATGTTGCGAATTAAAACAATACGCAAGTATGTGGTGTCAGTGGGTGATGCAGGCAGCTGCTTAAAAAAAAACTGCAAAAAAAAGTGCTATTCATAAAATCCGCACCAACGTCAACGCGAGCCCACGTGTGTCTTATTATGGCCGGAGAATGTTATGAATAATGACTAGCTGTTGAAAAGCAATACTGTTCAATAAAAAAAAATCTGAGGATGCAAGCATATCATTTTAAAATTAGTTGGGCCTAAAAATCAAAGGGATAGTTCAACAAGTGTCGTTTTTGTCATTTGTTATTGTGTTTTGCTCTCGAAAATATACTAAACTCTAATGCAATGAAAAAAAAACTGTCATAGCCTCTGTTCTAGCCAGCATGTGCACTTAATGTTGTGTGTTTTTAAAGCAGGGGCACTTCAAGGACAGCATTAGCATGTTTTTTTGGTGTGTGTGTATTGACCTTCACTAGTGTAGAGTGGCGGCATTAAAGTACTCAGCAGTAAATTCCAATACTATTCAAATGGCTTCAAACACACTCACACAGACGTGCACACACAGACAGCAGATATAGAGTAGTTATATTGACTTACTCTCAACAAAATGCAAAAGTGTCAGCTAACGGACAAGCGAGACAATCTCATTCCGTGAGTTATGTATTGTAATAAAAGCCCGCAATATAAATATGCTAAAAGCTCCAAAAGTGTTGCAGCATGCTACTGTGATGAAGTCTTGTTATTTAATCCTGATAAAATTCCAAAGTAAATTTCAGCTTGCGAACGGCACATGACCAAAGGAGTCGTGACGGTCGTTACTTGAGCCGTAACGCACCGTGATGTCATTTTCAGTGGACGGCAAGTGGCAGACATCTGAACACGAGGGCGACGAGACCTACCACTGCACTTCACTTCAAGAGGAAGTGAATCGGAAGTATGGCACATAAAACAACTCCATCCTTTTTGCAATGAAGGAATTATGTCCTCAAGCACCGCGTAAGATCATGATTTTATTGATTTCGACTATCAGGCATGCACTGCCCACATTGTCATGACGATCACATCTAACAGCCTTTTGACTACACGCCACACGGTTCCCCTTGGCCGGAGCAGGGTGGCTTTTTTTTGCTCTGACTCACTGCGTGTGAGCCGAGTAATTCATCCCCAGGAATGTCAATATTTTGAAGCAGATGTAATACCGCCCCTACTCTGTAAAAGTTTTTATATATCATGGTGATCAGCAGCATTTCTCAATGCAGCCACTGGTTGCTACGGAAACCCGGCGCCGCTGTCCTAGTGCAATGTGTATAAGAGTAGAGCTGTCAAAATGGCGGGCGTGCCGTTGTTAATGGAGTAAGGACTAACTTTGTTTTTAGATTGTTTAGTAGCATAAAATTGCACCACAGGAAGGCAATCTATACAGAATTTATATAGGCCGAGTAATAACGCATCAAAGTTAAAAAACAGTCAAAATGACGGCTCTAGTAGTTCTAGTGTTAATTCATATTCAGAAGGCTGTGTTGAGACTCATGGGTGCACATAGAACATATTTTTTTTAAAAATTGGACTTGATTTCTCCTTTAAGTCGTTTTAATGGAGTATAGCACTTTTGGACAAACAAAATGCTGAGTTTACTCAGTATGTACTGTAAGCCAATGTTATCTTTATATTGTTTTAAGGTTTAAGACCCACTAAGAGACACAAAGTAACGTTTTGTTTGGTGTCCTTTGTACCCTCAGTCACCTTTGAGCAAAAGGAGTCAACATGTGCTCATTCAGAATGGAACAACAGATGAATTTTGGCTGTTTTGGCCTCTGCACTGGTTTATCATTTTCAGTCGTGGGATCACATCTGGATGGACTAGCAGAGCATGGATAGACTTCAAAGTTCAGTGCAAGCTGCAGGGGTAAACGCTCAGCATCCCGCTAACATCCCTCAATGGGCCTGAGGGCGGACCGATAAAAATTTTCTTTTTTTTTTTTTTAAAAGCCTCAAAAAGCAAACAACCCTCCCAAAGTCACCACTCTACTTCAAACCAGTCTCGGTTGAAGACCTCCTCCAACCCAGAAAGTTTGATCAATAAATGTTGAGCAACAAAAGATTTTTGCCAGAAGGCACTTTAAAGACTGTAGATGGGATGTGTCAGTGGGAGTTTTTTTGGTCTGTCACCGCATTCCTTCACTGGACCAGCAGAACTGCGCTCGTGGAGAAGCCGACTTCCTCTCACATCAGCGTCATCCCTTTCCTCCCTTGAGGTCGTTCACGCCAGCCCGACAATGAGCTCAAACTGCAGAGGAGCGCAACATGTTTCAAAGAATGAACATGTTGAGGCAAAAAGATTTCATCGTGTTGGGCAGATCCTGTATTATATAAAAGTTGGTAGACTTTCCTGTTTTTATGGTGAACTTGCAACAGCCAAATTTGGGGTGTCGGGCCTGCGACACATTGCAGAAACTGACTAACGCGGCGAGATGTACAGCATTTTACCACCACACTGCTGTTGAGCACACATGGTGGAATTTTGCAGCAATTGTTGCAAAGTCGCTTATGGTCCCTTCAAAAGTAATGTCTGCCTTCCTGTGTCTTTTCCGGCAATAAATATGCAAAAACATATAATTGGTTCTATAGTAAGCATTTCAGCAAATTCTCTTCTTGTGAATTGGATGAGACCAGACCACATATTATGAGTAACTTATCCAGGTTTTAATTAACGAAAATAAATGAATTAAACTTAACTAGAAAAAAAAAATTGAAGTGACAAAATGGCCACCACCTGAGAACGGGTGAATCTTGCTGCCATGCTTGCGGCTTGCGCCTTCAGAATGGAAACGTGATGCTATACATTAGATAACGAGTGCTCAGTATTCACAACTTCACTTATTGGAATTCAAAGTATGTGTACTGTTAAAGACTATGGTGGTTATAATTATAATACACAAGAAATATGATTTAAAACCAAACCTAATACTAAAACTAATACAACTTTGCATTATTTAAAAAAAAAACCCGCCCATAAAAATAATTCAAACTAACTCAATTTAAAAAACAAACTCAAAATATAATAAAAACTAACTACAGTAAAACAAAACTGCCCCAACTATGATAACCCTGCAACTTATACATAAAGATATTCCAAAGGGTTTGCATACTTCTTCTTCCCATTGTAGACAACTAAACCAAGCTACCACGCAGCATCTGTTCTCATAGTTCCCCTAAACATGAGCCTCCTCATGATCACAATCATACAATTGTTAGCAGTGACTGAGGACACAAACATAACTTATTTGGACAACAATTCACAAAGATGATGATGATTCACAAAGTCGAACGGTGTCAAGTTGCTGGTTATACCGCAGTGTAGGCTGGAGTCTGAAGTTTGAAGCGGAAGTTTCTTATTTAGGTTTAAAAAAGAACTGACAAAGACAATTGTGTCTTCTGAAACTCCCACTCAGACGGGAAGTGCAAGTTGCCTAAAAAAAAAAGACAAACATACTTTTGACATTTGCTTTGTCAACAATTGGCGCTTTTGTGACTGATGTTATTCGTCGTTCTTGCGCACTGCACACCTCCTACACGTTGTGCTCATCATTGTTCACACTCATGACTAAGTGGCACCACACGTCCTTGGGATAATGTGGATTCGTGTCACAACAAATATAATAAAGCTGGAGGAATAAAGGAATAAAGCATCAAGCATCCATGAACAAGCTTAGTCTTGTGAATCCTCGATATGATTGTCAAACGTGTGACGACAAATCCCGGCCGGCCACCTTAGATGGTGTAGAAAAAAAAAAAGCTTTGCTCATCTGTCTAGGATACATACTTTTGATTGGCAAAATCCAAAGCAGGAGTTTAAGTTTTATCCTTGGAATTTGCCCTGAATGGCTGCATCATGCTTAATGAGCAAATGACCAAAAAATGGTTGGAAAAAAAAAGCTTGCGGTTTAATTTACTTAAATTCCTCGAACAAAAAAGACCACAACCAGAAAAAAAACTCGTGGAAGCATGGACAGTGAAAAAAGTTGATGCTCCATGCCATACTTGTTTGCCCTAAAGTATCTTTGCGTCAACACCACACTTTTCGGCAGTCATCTTCGCTTTATGACAGCCTAGGAGCAAGACAAACTAATGGAGCCTGAATGCTTAAATACTCTTAATAAATATTCTTGGTAATTATTAAATTAAAATGCCAAATATATGCCGAACAGTCTTGTTTAAATGCAGCACAAATAAATAAAGGATTTGCAGCAGTAGGTCTACATTTACCAAGATTCCTAGACACAAAAGCAGAAAGTACAAAAACATGTCCACCTGTTAGCGATTAGATGAGGATGCGGATGAGAATGAGAACGAGGACGTGGAAGTAAGGTAAACGATAAAATAAAAGGATTACATCCTCTCTTCATTGTCCGGATGTACTTCATACGAAAACATTTCGGCTGATTTTTGAGCGCCGTGTGCCACATAAAATCAGTTAGAGAGCAGTAAGCACACCAGAATTAATACATAAGATGCGCCGGATTATAAATGATTTTTTAAGAGCGCCTGCTGGTCCAAAAAAATACCATAGTTTGCTGGTGGAACTGGCTTCAGGGGCTACGAGAAATGTTTCAGTGAGAATAATGGAGACTTTTCCATAGCATGGCTGTAACTCATTTTCCCATTTTATTTATTTTTTTTTTTTTTTTACAGCATTCTTGATATTCTATTCAACTTTCTTCAACAAGCACAGTGAGCTGAAGCTTACCTTTTTGATTCGCAGAATGCCTTCTTGCGTCAGCGGGTCAGTGACGATCTCGAACACGCCTTGCTCGTCACCTTCGATGATGTTGTATGTGGACTTGGCATTGTCGCCGACGTCCCGGTCGTTGGCTTTTACCTTGCCTCCCATCTGCCCGATGGGCAGGTTTTCGGGGATCACAAACTCGTACAAATCTTTCAGAATGCAAAAAAAAACACATTGAAGGCATTAAACACCAGCTATGAGCTGGGATTTCTTGTTTTGCGAAGCTCACTTTTCGAAAACTTGGGCGGGTTGTCGTTGATGTCGGTGAGCGTGATGGTGACGGTGGTGGTCCCCGACAAGCCGCCCATGTGACCGCCCATGTCCTTGGCCTGGATGACCACCAGGTACTCCTCTCGCATCTCCCGATCCATCCCGTGGAGAGCAATTTTGATGGTGGCTGGAAAAAAATTCAGGACTGATGTTAATAAACACATGATGAAAACATCGGTATGTCCATTTGTACACGTACACACATTGCTAATCTGTCTCTTCATTCACACAAACACACACACGATCGTCACATTCAGTTTGTCTATTCACAAACAGAAAACGGGAGTATCGCTCTGTCATTCGGATACTGAGAAATATTTAAAAAATTATATATATATATATATATATATATATATATATATATATATATATATATATATATATATATATCATGTTCATTAATTCACGTGTGTTTGATGGCACCCCAGTTGGAGTAAAATTAAACACACAAACCCACAACAAAAACAATTACACACAATGTATATTTTTAAAACATCAGTTGCGCTAATGCTAAAGTGAATGGAGGATGTCATTCAAATGCTAATGTCAAATTAGCATTCACGAATGTGTAATATTCCTTCAAATAACGCAAATACTGTGGAAACACATACACATAGGAAAGATAAAACAACCTAAAGCCACAAATGCTTCACAATTTGTGAAAATTGAGTTATATTAGTAGAGTTCAATCTCAACTTTTGTTGTAATTCTAAGTGTGAGCTTATTCCACGCACAGCAACACACTACCCCGGAGAGGCCAAAACAAACGGGAACAGTGTATTTGCTTTTGCGGATGTTCTTATTTACCTTCTCACTAATTTATTCTTTCATTGTCTTTTCAAGTCGTGTCTAAAGTTGAGTTTTCAAGGATTCGAGAAATGCAATTCGATTGTCGTACACATTTTCACATGACATGGCATGAAATACAATCACCAAACTCCCAAGTTAGCCCAGTAAACCCCAAGACGTATGAAAATAACATAAGTATGATCGAGAGATAAGGTTAATGCCCATTCAAGGCTTTAATGTATGCAGATGCAATGTATCAAAGGTGTGGCTGTAGCAGAATTCAAATGCAAGATTGAATGAATTTCCACATATTTACAAGGTCATTTTGCATTTGACAAAAAAAAAAATGCCTGACCAATTAGGATCACAAATGTTTATTGCGACATACGCGAAAATGCTGAGACAATGCTATAACCTTCACACCCACCTTACTTGACAATTTGTTGACGTGCATTATTTCACGACCGCGACTTTTGGCAAAGCGTAGAGGTGAAGAATTCCCTGCAGGTACATGGGTATTTTTTTTCTTCGCTTAGCGTACAAAAGAAAATATCAGCCACTTGTTTTCCGCAGTCTGGCATCATTTGTATTCGGATTGAGTGCAAATGATGCTGTCTGTCGTGTATAATCTGGGATACTGTATGCGGAGTGGACCTTATTGACTGTGCCACATCCGTGGAATATAAAAAGGGGCTCAACGGCGGCATCACTGGATAATCCACTCAAAGAAACACACACCCGCAGGATCGTCAAATGAATATGAAATGGACTACTTTTTGGCATGACACCCCCTAAAGCTCCCATTTCACACCCCAACCTACATGACGAGAATGGGCCAAAAAACAACAACATTGAGGGTGAGGTTTGCGTTTTCTATTCTGGAGGCTTGCTGTCCACAGAAATTGAGCCCCAGTGAGGGGTTAGATTTCCTTTTGGGAGGTCACAGGCCGAGGTGGGAACAAATCACATTTGTGCACGCCTTAACCTACACGATTCAAGCAAGTTACTTCGGGAAAAAAATAAATAAATCAGTAAAGGCAAGTTGAGTCACCACTAAATGTCAAGCAAGTCGAGTTGAAATAGTTTAAGAAAGTCATAAGCACGTTGTACGATCGTGTTTATCGAGTCCTCACGGCGTAGGCACAAGGCCAACGTTGGACACTCGATGACTGCCTTGCACGTGTAACAGGTGAATTTGTAATTACGTTCCCATGGATCGGCCTATTCTCTGTGTTCTTTCCTCCACAAATAAGAACCTGTGTAACATGACATTGGGGAACAATTTGAAAGAAGAAAATCCAAGATAGAGTTTTATGCTGATTAAAACTAAAATTGGGCATGCTGATTCCAAAATTGCAGTCGTTTTTTTTTCAAGCACGTCAAGTTTTTTTTCTCTACATCTTACCCTCCAGATAAACAAAATTCCACTGATTATCTGTCGTAAAAAGAGCTGATTACGATCGGTCTCATCTACATTTACGTCTCAACTTGTTTGTGTAGTCAAAATTGAGACCGAGTGGTGAGAGGTGTGTGTGGCTCCCAATAAGTCCTCATCAAGTCATGTGACCCGAGTCCCCCGCATCTTGTCACAGGCAGCAGCGATCAAGTAAAAAAAAAAAAAAAATGCACACCGCCAATCATCATCTAGTAAGCCCTCAACTACTTCACAACCCGCACCAACGATGACAAAGTAGACAATATCTCATTAAGTGCCGAGGTGTGAATCATTCCACAACCTCTTGGAAGACATAATAACGACAAACGTTGTGCCCGTACGAACAGTCAAGCAACTTTCCTGACAGTAACCAACACAGACAGCCACCAAGCGACACACCGTTCCCTCCCATTATGGTCTGATATTATTGTCCGATTAAATGGTACGTGTCACTTGAGTATGAAGCACATAATTTAAATTACTTTGCATTCACATATACACGCAATTTAAAGAGCTGTTTGTTCACTCACAAACACTCATTTGCTTATATCTGATGGCCCGTTCATGATCACACAAGGAGATACAATGTCTGTCGATTAAAACTAGAGGGGCAACAATTAATTGATTAATTGACAAATATTTAATGATCAATTAATATATATATATATATATATATATATATATATATATATATATATATATATATATAAAATGGAATTTTAGCTTCTCAACAGTAAAATATTCTCAATTTTTTGTAGTCCTCCGTAAAAGCAGACTGGTTATGTTTGTCTTGAAAGAAGCTGCCAATGTGAAATAATGTACTGTTTTTGAATGACGGGATTTTATTTCAATCCGATTCATTGACTGATCAAGTAAAGAATCGATAGATTAATCACTTGTTAAAACAATCGTTAGCCACAGTCCTAATGAAAACATCTTGTCTTATGCCGATTCGCATAAACTGTAAGCATCTGTCTGTCCTTTTATATGTTAACACGTACAAACATCAGCTGGTCTCTATTTACTTAAACACGTGATGAAAGACACAGTATGTACAATATGTCCATTCAACTACACACAATGATACGAACCTTCATGTGTCCATTCCGATGCAGAAAACATCTCAACATGTCTAATCATACGCGCATAGAAACACAAATTCTAAGTCTGTCAATACACAAACAAAGATATGTCTGTCCATTCAGAGAAAGACATGTTGACTGACTGCTTGTCAAACCACATTTTCAAGATCATTTTGATGATTTTCTTTTCTTTTAATATTGATGAAAATATAAATAAAGAATGAAAATAAACCTCTTTGCGCTGGCTGACTCGCTGCAGAAAAGCGGATCGTTGACTCATGGCGGCACGCTGGAATCAAACAGCAAACTCCCACTGCCTTCAACGCTGTTTTCGTCAGCCGACAAGAGACTCTACTTTCATAATGTTAAACACTATACTGCATTTGAGGATGTACTGCACTGAGCTTTTTTCCTTGGCCTTAACCGTAACACCAAAAACAAAAAAAGACATGGAGCAAATATTTTGGCAAAATTTCATTATTATTCGTATTATTGACTTTATTAGTCTGTGCAAACACATGGACAAATAAAGCCAAAGTCAGCATGTTCATTCTCATAAACAAACGAAAGCAAGAACATTAAAAAAAAAAAGGCTGTGTGCACCACTATGGGTGAGAACACAGCGGACTCCATTTCCAGCCAATCAATTCGGCTCGTCTCATCCCCTTTAAATGTGGCACACTCGTCTCACGTGGAACCGAAAATAATGACGCCATCCCTGCGGGACTGCAGCATTGTCACTGTGCTTGGCCGGCATGGCAACAGAACGTGTGTGAGCAAACTCATTAAATGTAGAAGGAGCTGGTGATAATTGCTGGCAACTTAAATATGTCCACAGACTTCACTGGTTATTTGTTTCTTACATACACATAGTTAATATTCGTTTGTCAATTAACATACACAAATATTAAACACCTGTTTTCCTATTCAGATTTCACATTTGAACATCTGTATGACCAAACACATAAGCACAACTTACGTGCATACTGGAATGCAGATGTCCTTCCGTCAATGTGCGTGTAGAATTAACATCTGTCTGCACATTGTTAACATTAATTAATTAACACACAAAGTTAACCTTAACAAAAACAGATGCACACACACACACACGCAGAGACATTTCAAAGAGCCCCTTTATGACACATGAGGTCTACTGTACACGTAATGCGCCAGCAGAGGTCTGAAGGACAAAAAGTGTATAAGGGAAGAACTTGAATATTCCATAAATATTGCATTAGAAGCCATTATATTCTCTTTATATCGGCTCAAATATTCCAAAGTACCTTTAACTCCTTGTTCTGCCCAAGGAAAGTTTAGTGTGTGTGCATGTGTGTGTTTGATGAAACAATGTGTGTAACAAGCATCTGATTTGAAGGTAGGCCAGCTCAGGCAACAAGCAACAAACAAATCCAAAAATAAGACAAACGCACTTCAGTCATTGGCGCGCTCCTCATCTCTGAAGTTGATCATGGTTAATTATTCAAATTAATTCCTAATCACTCAAAAATGGGAGGATAGACAAACACTCATTTCCATAGATGAAACCCCCATCCTACCCACCTAGCTGAGTGATAAAGTGGGCCGCAATGTTTATTTATTTATTTATTCATCCGCAGCTTTTCATTTCGACGTGTCAAACACTCCTTAATCATCGCTTAACGTTTTTATTTTTCATTAACATTCATTAAAACATCTGCCGTACGTGAACGAGCCATCTGCATACGCGTCGCTAGCACGGAATGCTAATGCTGAGCGCTACTAGGACCAATCTTTTTCTGACTGCAGGTGCTGTGAGACCGTGGCGGTGGCGAGCACAAGGCCGGCTCCGGTTTGGACCGAGTGTTCCAGCTAATTATGCACATAAATATTTCTCGTCCTCACCCTCTCGCTCGTTTTCTATTTTTCCCCGACTTGTTTACGGCGCAACTGATTTCCGTCTCATGTGTTATTAATGTAATTCATGTAATCCTGTCCTTTATACACGTATTAGAAAGTCATCCAGAAAAGCAAGTAAAAGCCTCTAGAAAGGAAAATATTTCATCCCTCCTGTTTAAAAGATAAATAAATAAATAAATAAATAGACATTTTTGGTGTACCTAAGAAACTGGACAGTTAAAGATCCAAGAAGCTGGAATGTGTTTGGAGATAATTTGATGACAGTGCTCCAGTTTTTCGGCCTCATGAAAGGGGCGCGGGCACGTCATGATTATTACCGTTCTCATCAATATGAATTCATAACCATGCGACCGTGTTGCATTAAGGACGGCCAGTCTGTAGCTAGGCTCTCGCTTACGAATCCCGCAATTATGTAGATTTAATAAGAGCTTTGATGCCGCTCATTGTCCAAGCACGCAATATATCACAGATGATCGCTTGACCTGGCTAAATCCCTCACAAACAACGAGGGAGAAAAGCACCGATGTGTCCCGCTGATATCGGGGCCGCTCGCCTTTTGTCCTCGTCTATTCAGTTGCGGTGGCCATTATACGGCTTGCAATCACATGTGCGGCAAGCTGATAATACTTTCCATTTGTGCTGTCATTAACTTTTGAAGCCCGGACGAAAGATCCCTGGTGAAGATCGCCAATGTCGCTTCATTAAAAATCATCTCAGGCCACTGACACAGCTGCTGCATGTTTCTTCCTTATTCAACCTAATTATCCTTTTCAGGTTTTAGTCAAAGCTTTGCTGTCAGAATCAGGCTGCGAGGAAGCCAATTATCAACAGCTCGGACTCACACCCAAAATCCGCGTTCTTACCCTTTAGGTATTGAGTCCTGATCAAATCAAATGAGTTAGTGATTGTACTTTTACCGAAAAACACGTCATAGTCCAAAAATGGAAAAAAAACAGTAAATGGTACATAGAGGTAACTTATATCGTACTTTAGCTACGCCATATGTTGTCAAAAGTTCTTTACCTACTCAATATTCACTTTTTTTTTTAAAAACATGAACAAGTACGTGCTAAAGCAGCTGCAACAACTAACCGTTTGCAGCAATTAAAATTGTCTCTGCGAACGATTGCGACATTGAACGAACCCTGACGAAAATTCAATCCAAAATTTTCTGGAGGATATCTGCTGACTGGGGTTTACTTGCCCATGTTCCCAAAAAGATGCTCGTCAAATTTTTAGCCCTGCGATCCACTCAAAAGTGCAGCGTGAAACCAAAAGAACCCATCTCCTGTTAAATTTCTGTCATGGATCCTTGAGACATTTTCATGTGTCCTGTCATGATCGACATGTCCTCCAAATTCTGTGTGAATCTGTGAGACTGGTCTCAAGACTATTTTTTTTTCATTCCGAGAGGCCTTAAATTTATAATTCAACTTTGATGGCATGCTTCACCCCCCATTAAACTAAAAACAGCTGCAGCTCATTTTGAATGTTGCAGCTCGGGTTCTGAGCAGAACAAAAAGATCGGAACATATGACTCCAGTCGCTGGCTTCCAATCAGATGTAAAATAGATTTTTAAATGCTGGACTGGTCTATAAAAGAATAGTTTTTCTCCTGCATACATAAAAATGCCAATGATAAAATGCCCAAAACAACTTTTTGTGGATCAGACCAACTAGTGTTGAGGTCTGCAATTTTACCAATTTCCAGTTTTATCGAGATAAACGTGCTCGCCAAAACTGGTGACTATTCAGGTAAAATGAGGCCTCCAAAAAGGTAATTAATTCATCAGAGTAATAATAATGAGCAGCGATTACAAGAGGACCTTTTGCTCTGGCCTTAAAAATAAAATATAATATTTAAACCAACACCTGACCTCAGCTGACATTGTGAGCCGGTTTATCTGAGCGTCAGCGGCTAATGAAAAGCGACAATGTTTAACAACCAAAAGAGTTCCTGGCCCATTGAAATAATCCAATAAGATGCTATCTGCACCTCCTGTTGAAGCCTATCTCACTCTCATTGTGGCCCGTTATGGGCGTGGTGGCGTTCATTCACTCACCGTTTTGTCCGACAACCGTGTCGACTCGGAAGCCGTGAAAAGGCTTGGAGCGCCATATTAACAGCCGCAATTAAATTTAATGACCCATCTTGCAGAGATCAGATCAGCGGCCAAACAATGGCCAAGTGCACAAGAAGGGGCTTTTGTTGATCCAGATGCTAGTTACATTTAGCACGAGGGAGCGTTTTTTTAATTTTGGGGATGTGGCAAACTACCAATAGTAGATTCTTCCGGTATCTGTACTTTGAGTAATTTTTTCTGACCTCTCTTTACTTTCACATCAAAAAACAGATGCCTTTGCTTTTTACTCCTTAAGTGTTAAAATAGAGTTATTACTTTTTATACAAATACATGAATGCAGAGAATTGAAGTCAACTGTGTTTGAAATCTTGATTGATCTTGGGGACTTAAAGAGGGGGACAATTATGACAAGAAGGAATGTGAACCTGAGAGCAATAAACATCCCCATCTACGGCCTTATTAAAAAAAAAAAAAAGTATTTTTGAGAGCATAAGGTGCACTTAAAATCCTTACATTTTCTTAAAAGTCGAAAGTGGATCTTGGAATCCGGATGGATGTCAGCTTGTCAGTTGGTCATCTTAAATTCAAATTCCTTTTCATTATGTTCCCGAAATTCGCATCCACATCAAATTACGAGCAGGTGTCTGTTTTTGTCATATCGGAGCTAGAACTACATCCTGCTTCCGTGTCAAAGAATCATTGGAAATATCCCACTAGCCGAATGCTGCGGTTGCCAGTTAGAATAAACAGAAGCTGAGCTTTTGTGGTGACATATTTCCATTGTTTTAATGTGAGACCGGACCGGCCCAAGGTAAACGACAAAGCCCAATTCCAATCGTTGCCGGGACAGAGTAAAAATGGTTTGATAATGGTGAGTGCATTGATTTGTGTCCAGCTCTTGCGCTGTCAACCAAGATAGCATTTAGCATCAGTCACTCTAATAACACAACTACCGGTCAACAAGATCAACTTTTTTTTCTTCTTCTGTCAAAGCAACCCTTGTGTAGTTGCACGGCGAGCAAAAGCAAGCGAAACACGCGGCGGCGCGACCTGATATTTCATGTGCGGTCTGAAACTAGCCTAATCGTGCTAATTCTATCAAATAAGCTTATGGTAAAATTAGATTAAACTATTTAACATACAACGTTTCACAAAAATAATGTGCCTTACAACCTGGGCGCCTAATGTATAAAAATATTTAAAATGAACCCATATTGCGGCTAAAATTCTGGTGCATCCATTGGTCCATAAGATATGGTACTACACATTTTTTTGTGTCTTGTGCCAGCGTAAAAATTACGACCTTCTGGCGATCAAAAATTGTCTGCTTAAACTTTTTTTTTCCTTCTTAGTTTGAGTGCTATGGAAGGTATTAAACTCTTCTGAGCACGTGAAATTATTTTTGTGTGTTAACGTAGATTCAATGTGTACATTTTCTATTTCACTGAAATAAGAGCTGAATCAGCGCACCTTAGTGAACATGAGTGACCTTGTGCTTTTATGCGGTTCATTTCAACGTGATCCTGAACAGGAACTTGAAAATTCACCTGAGTTGGGGTCCACAGAGAAGTAAGGTTGCCCCTCCAGGATGCTATAGACCAGCTTGGCGCTGTTGCCGTATACCGGGTCGTCCGCATCGGTGGCGGTCACTCGGGTCACCGGGGTACCTGTCGAGGTAGAGCATACCATAAGATTTATTAGTGCACAACTATATGTACATTGAACCCTTGTTCGTGTTAAATGGATTTTTATTAGAGCTCTTGAGAGCATCCAGCATCGGTGTTGGAATTAAGTCACATGACTTGAGTCGACAACTTAAAACTCTTCAGTCTTACTAGCACCAACACAAGATTCAACTTGACATTGACATTATATTGAAGAAACTCAATTTGAACTAAACTACATGACGTGACAATTGGCTTCTAGTTGAAAATCTGCATTTTCAACATAGTGTGCCATTTTTCTTTTTCATGAAAATTATTTTTTGTCATCTGAGCGACCGTGGCAAACCGCTGCTTGCTATGATGTACAAACACTAGCAGCATGGTATTATGGAAGGAACACTGAAGATTAATAGGGTACATTTGGAATGAAGAACATTTTGAATAAAACCTTGAAAAAGGGAATGGTAATTTAAGAATAGGACTGCGTGAATGAGAACTGTTGAGGAGGACAAATGATGCTACAGAAAGAAGCAATAGCAAGAGTGGAGGACCTTATAAACTACAAATTAATGGTGAGTGTGGGAAGGAAGTGAAGAAATGGATCGGAAAGAGTTGAGGACAATGTCAGCATTGTTAAATGAAAGAAGAATCTTTGTTAGGACGAAGAGGACAGTTTATAAAACGGCGATGAGGCAGGCATTGAGGTTGAGACAACAGGAACAGGTGGAAGAAATGAAGATGTTGAGGTTTTCTTTAGGAGTGAGCAAGATGGATAGGATTTGAATTAAATTAATGAGAAGGACAGCCATGGTTCAATGTTTTTGGCAAAAAGATAGAGACAGCAGATGAACAGTAGATGGTTTGGACATGCCAAGAGAATAGAAAGTGAGTATATTGGAAGGAAGGTGATGAGGATGGAGCTGACAGGCAAGAAAGGTAGAGGAAGTTGTGCAAGAGAGTAGGATGCAGAAGATAGACTTAGTGGAAAAGGATGAGGCGGTGTGACGACGCCTAACGGGATAATGGCAACACGGAAATTCAAGATGAAATTTCTCCTTTTCGAATTGGAATTGGGGAATAAATCAAGTCCTATCAGTCAGATCAAGCCTTGTAGATTAATGAAGACAAGTTCTTTCCATTACACCTTCTTGACACTTTCAATTCAGATCTTTCAACTTTTATTTTCACTTTTCTTTTTAATCCAAACGTGAGTCAGAATCATGTCAATCATATCAAGTCAAGTGTCAATTAAGTCAAGCCGATCAATAAAGTCTAACTTCTTCATTAAAAATGTTAGGGCTACAATATGCCTCAAAACTCCCACATTTTTACACATCAGAATATCTAAAGAACATGTATGAATTTTAATCTCTTGACATGACCACGTCCCAACATCGGACATGTCTATCATAAAAGCATAATTACAGTTCTCACAGCTTCTCTCCCGTCCATTTAAATTTGAAGCAGACACTTTTGGGCTAATTCCAGCGCTCGGACTTGAAAGAATTCAGAGAAGGAAATTCACCAATCCAAACAATCCGAGTTATGCAAGACAGATAGCTGAAGCTAAACTATATTTTGTTGACATTATATACTTCAAGCACATCTGTGTATGCGTTTTGCTGGCATTAAAGTGTCATTTTCAAATCGCGACACGTGACACGGCCCCAACTTAAAACTCCTTATGACGAGCATTAAGCTTTACTGAACGTTGTGCGTTGATTAGCTGTCTCCTCCTAGCTTCCAGCTAACCTGATGGATGCAGGTAGTATTTTTACACACGCTGCAGAAGAGGCAATTAGTCAACTGGAAGCCACATTCTACTGGTTTTTGTCTCTGATTTTTAATAACTGTCAACTCTGAACACATATGTTGGCTCACCTGATAGAATAATGCAATTCAAACAGCTTTCACATGCAACCTTCACACCTACAATGTAGTGAGAGTCTCCGGGGAAAATTTCCAAATAGATTCGCCACCATTCAATCAGCCTATTGAAAAACAGACTATTAAGAAGTTATTAGCGAAATTAAACTCATTTAGGCTCACGCATGGAGAGTGATGCCCTCTTAGGGCTCCGTGCAGGAGTGAGAGAGAGAGAGAGAGAATAAAAAAAATAAAAAAAACACAGACAAGTTGGCTGGAAGTTTCAGTCAGGAATAGAAATGGTTTCTGTGAAAGATGTTTAAAAGGTGCTGGCTACAAACGTCGAGCGCTCCCTTGTCACGGGACAAAGCGGCAGATTTTTTGGCCCCTGACGCAGAAGTTGAGCGGTTCCAGAAACACGGGGGAAAAAAAATAATGCACCAGATGTGATAGGACAATACAAAAAGCCTGCAAAGTTCAATGCATGCTGGCCAACACTCTGATGTGTGTGCTGTGAAGTGTAGGGCGACCAATCCAGGGTCTAGAATATTGCGAGAGATTGGATTGAATACGGATTTCACCACTTTTAGTCTACCTTTACATCAGGGGTCTTCAATCCTGTTCCTCTAGGGCCGATGTCCTGGACGTTTTTCCATCTCGCCCTGCTGCAACACACCTGATTCAAATGATCAGGATTGTTCGTACAACTTCTGCAGACTGATTATGTGATCAATTGAATCAGGTGTGTTGCAGCAGGGAGAGATGGAAAACGGGCAGGACATCGGCTTCAGAGGAACAGGATTGAGCAGCCCTCCTTTACATGGTCCGACAACGGGGCTCACCAGAGTGGTGCCCGCCAGCTCCCGGTAGCCCCATGAGGACCACATGAGTAGCCCGCAGGCATGTTCCAAGAATAGCGCACCGGTGACGGGGCATTGTGATTTTCTAGGAATGTTGTATAAGTGGCCAATGGAAAATGTAAGAAGTATTAACAATATTTACATAAATGAATGTCATTCATGACTAATAGTAACTAATGGTAATAAGGTTGTAATAAACTAATCTTTTTAAAATCCATTATCAAATTTTCCACTGATAAATCAGATAATTGTCTCGCCACCCTTTGAGGCAGGATTCTTCACGTCAACCGATTTTTGTGACTTGGCTGAGTTAGCCGATTTTTTCCCCCCCTCGGGGGCTTAATAACAACATATAAAACAAACAAATTGGTCCATACATAAGGCACACCCAATTATAAGACTCACCGCCGATTTCTGAGAAAATGTAAGGATTTTAAGTGTGTCTTATAGTTGGTAAAATACAGTATTCCATATTTAGCATTGTATACTGTATTATTTAAAACTAAGCTCAATGAGTATTAATCAATTTAAGTGGACAAAATTAAAAATATTGAAGATGTAATATTCAGTCCATTCGGGACAGTTTTGTTCAGGTGACCGACAGTCAGGTAGAGTCCCTGGGTCAATTTGAATGAATATAAACACATCTCTACCACTGCTACAGCATGGTCAGACTGGGCATACCCATTGGAACGTAAGAGGAAATGCAAGCTACAATGCAAAGGTTGAAAATATGCCGACTCAGGTACTGACAGAAATTTTAATGGTATAACACTCAGGAAACGTTATCACAGTAGCGCTGCATAGAAATGTCTCAGTGGAATCACGGTTACATTGGAAAAGCAAAACAACAAAAAACAAAGTTTTTTGTGTCTGCTGAGAACCATTGTCATTGTCTTGAGCCAATAATTTCACAACGCGAGGGTGGTCATCTGAGACACGGGCGCTCCACTAAATCACAGTCTCAAAGATTTATACTTGCCGCCGCCTGTTACGCCTCCCAAGGTGATTACATTGCAGACAAACGAGCTGTTCTTTGTGTCATAGGCACACGCGCAAAACAGCAGTTCGTGTCGATTCTAAGACCGGCCACTGTTCGCCTTTAACGAAGCCTGTCGTCATATAAGTGAATAAACAATAACACAAAGATAAACAATCTGTGAGATTTTGCTTTCACACCTTAGATATCTTTTAGTTTCGTAGCTTTTTAGCTTTTTGGTGAAGATTGATGGATTGATTTTAAGGAGGGTCCCAAGGTCAGAGTTGACCTATGACAAGGTCAAAAAGTACATTTCAATGAGTCCCATTGAGTCTTAGGGCAAATTATATCATTGACTGCCAGCCCAGGTAAAATGAAAGTGTACTTACACAGTTAGATCAAATTTTAGCTCTGCGAATGTGAGAATTAAGAGTTTACATACCTAACTGTCCCCCAATTTAAAGATTTATGTAAAAAACAAATCCTCAAATTGTTTTGGAGCAAAAAACTCTTACCAACTAACATTGTTATCATAAAAAAAAAATTAATAATTTCTATTTTAAAGTTGCTCCAACTTAAATTGTTTTTTAAAATTATTATTATTATTATTATTATTATTATTATTTATTAATTTAGCCCCTCAAAAAATACAATTTGTGTGTTTTTATTTTTTATTTTTTTTCAATTCCATGAGGCGCCAACATACTCAACTCGATTGTTAACCACCAACATTATGTCACATTTCAAATTGAATGCCTTGAGGAGATTTTTGGCTCTGCAACAAAAATAGTCGCTCAATACAGTCCAAACTTTTTTGTTATATTTCAACAACCTCGACACTCACACCTCAATCTAAAGGCCTTGATGAGAGATTTCCAAATATAAAATCATTTTCTTCATCTTTTGTGAAATGCGCTATAAAAATAAAATTGTATTGTATTGTACTAGTCTATTATTTGATGACTCAGCAATTAGAAAAAACAAACAAACGGATATTCATACCAAACAGCTGCACAGAAAAAAAAAGCTTTGATATCAGGCTAAAAACTTTCACAGAAACTTGTCGGATAAGACATCGAACTATTTCTTAACTTTTTTTTTTTTTTTTTTTGACAGAACACACGTTTCACAGACGGCGCGGCGCATACAATCATTAAAATCGGGCCACTCTGGTGGCCGTGCAGGGGAACAAATGAGATCCTGTGTGCCGGTGATGTTTGCCAATTGTCAAATGAATAACAGGAACGACAGCTAAGGAAATTGCACCTTCTCCCGGAGATGCCACGTCTTATCTTTGCTCAAGTTAAATTACTGCCACTCGAGTGAGAAAGGCAGCCAGGCACACACTCGCACACACTCCTAATTATGAAAAGTACCTTCGTCCTTCTAAAAGGTGTCTGACTATTGCAGGCAGGCTTTATAAATCCCGAAGAGGGCGACATTGAGGGTGTGGTGGTTCATAAAAAACAGTGGAAGCGGCGAGGCATGAAATAGCTCCATCTTTCTTTCTTTTTTTTTTCTACACCACACCACTCATGGATTGAAAAAAAGGGAGGGATTAGAACGCCATTGTTTTTTTGGTCCCGTTTCAAATCGGAAGATTAGCTTGCCCAAAACAGCCTGGCATGCAGATGTTGGACCCTGGCGAATGTTTTCTGCTGGAGGAGGGACATTTTCCCCGCCTTGACACGATGGAGATTACAATGCCGGCTTCAAACTTCTCCCGGTGTGGAGAAGGCCGAAAAAAAAAAGCAGGGAGGGGGATTATCCGTTTTAAAAGCCCACAATGGAGAACGTAATATGCCAGAATGAGTGAGCATAATGACTCGCGGGTGCGCAGATAAACACTAAGACGTACAGTACGATGTAGGGTACTGAATATGTAGTGCGCTTTGTTTGCACATTTACACTATAACAAGCAGTGAAGTGAAGGACAAAGCATGAGTGTGTTTCCGCAGGAGTAAATGGACTGGAATGGAAAGCGGTCGGAAAAAAAGCAAGAAGAATTGACATCTTAATGATGTGGGGGAGGGAAAAAAATGCGGTGAAGAATCGCTTTTGTCTTTGATGTTGGGGAAAAATGTCAAAGAAAAGACACTCAATTCCATGAAACCAAATTCGGCCTCTGTATTTACAAAAGCGGACATACTTCAGCTTGACTGAAAAAAATACATTGCGTTCATTCCGAGACTATACATCATCAAACATGCGCCATTTTACGCTGCTTCAGTTCGTTCAAAGAAAATGTAAAATGACCTTTTATGACTCAATTGCCTTTGATTTTTATGAAAATGATCAATGACTCAAAACAAAACTACACTTTAAAAAAATTTATATGTTTCAGTATTAACGCGTTAAACCATGCGCAACCGATGTACATTTTCGAATTAGGTATATTCAATGAACCCAAAGGATTTATTAAATTTTTTTGGTGTACTTGCAGCTAGGGCTGCGCAATTAATTGAAATTTATGATTACGATCATTACATGCAACAATTACAAAATTGTCATAATCACAAAATCATTATTGTTGTTATATATAATAATCCATCGTCCCATGAAGTCCGACCGGCTTCCCAGTCCCTGCTGCAACGCAACCCTTCAGTATGATGTTGCCACCACCATGTTTCGCAATGAGAATGTTGTGTTCCGGGAGATGCGCTAGCTTTTCATCACACATAGCAATTTGCATGCAGGCCCAAAAATTATGCTTTGGTTCATCTGACCAAAGCACCTTTTTCCACATTTGAGTTCTCCCCTCCTCTCCTGAGACTAACTGACACAAGTGGATTTTTTTTTTTTTTTTAAGAATTAGGTAACTTGAAGGCAGCTGATCGCACTGGATTGTATTCAGTGGGATCAGAGTACAGGCGGTTGACTACAATTGCATATCACAATTTTCAGCGTGACACGAGCTACAAAACTGAAACATAAGAGACCATTTTGTTTCTCGTAGTTTTGAAAGCTCTGGCCAGTGAGCATACGCGTCCATTAATGTCCCCTGCACTTTAAAGCCGCAGCCGTCTTTCCTGCCTTAGAATGTTTAACCACTCACATAGTCAATATGTTGACTAATTCAACTTGATTTAGGTTGGGGAACAAAGCCACACCTCAATTGTTCTTCTAATTACCTGTCAAGTTAACAAATACTGGACTCGCCTCCCTGGAGCCAATACTGCCCTCTGCTTTTACAATCCATTCCGTCCTCAATCATGCCAGCCATGCTCGGTCTGGCCATATTTTATTAGAGTGAAGAATGGAGTTTACAAAAAAAACATCACTTCATACATCACAAAGAAAACCACGTTATTTAATACTTATTGATTATTAACTTATTTAAATTTACTTGTGTATATTTTTATTATTTATTGTTAGTATATATATATATATATACTTATATATATATATAAAATATTTATATATTAGTATATTTATTTATAATTTATTATTATTAATATATTTATTTACATATTTACTCCACTGCATTCAAAAACTCCCAGTGAAAGATTAGATTCTTTTTGTTTCTATATTTTTCCATTGTTCCACAATCAGCGTTCAAAGAGTTTCATCAAAATTCCAATTTCTGTGGGAAAAAAAATGAGAAAATGAGCTTTTTGTATAAGAATGCAGTTCAAGCATAATTTCAGTTTTGACTACTATTTTTGCCTTTGTGGAAGCTCAAACATCTAAATAATGCTTTTTCTATAAATATAAAATAAGCATGACCAAAAGTGCTTTTGATAACAAAATTTTTCACAAGAAAAAAAAAAAAAACGGCTGAAATCAACAATATACAATGTTTTTGTGCACGTGTGCGTGTGTGTGTGTGTGTGTACACCCCCGGCGACACACAAAAAAAGCCAAAGACGTATGTCTACATCTTCGGGAGTCTCGGCCTAAATTTTTGAAAACTTAGATACACGTCTTATGGATTGAATGAGTTAATATCGCACTATGACGAGATTGACGACAATGATATCCACCACCATTATTGTTACGACCCAGCTAAAAAGAAATTAGAATACAGAAATTAAATATATAAAGTCATTATTACAATGCACGGGAAAATAAAGCCAGATAAACATATTCAAGGATGTCAAGCTAAAACAAACACGGTCACCTACAACCACCAAACCTCTTCCACGCCTATTGATCCTTCAGTCGGTTGTTTCTCTGTAAAAAAATAACGACAACAAAAAGAGCTTGTAAATGTTTAAACGCTGATATCTAGCAGTCTCCCAAGGTTTTCTTGATGACAACAAAAAAAACCCACTTCAATTCTTTTATCAATCGTTGTGGCATTGTACGGCCCAAAACAGTGCTTTTAGGCATCCTATGTTTTATTTTCAATCTCTTAGTCGCATGATAATAAAAACTGGTCTTGCTAGTCTTACCCTTTTTTTCCTCCATGACTTTATTACACTCCATCAAAGCACCATGAAATGGGCTTGACAGCAAAAACTAAAATGTATCAAATTAGAATGCACACCATTTTTTGCATTAAAATCAAAGATATTTCCTTGGCATGACAAAGCAAACAATGATGAGCACTAATCAAGCCACTTGGATCCCAGCACAAAAAATTGACACTGGGAGATCTGCATAACTTCAGAGTATCGCCAAAGAATAAAAACAGCTTTCTCTCCTTATGTATGGTCGCATGAAAATGTGATAATGAATAACGGGATTGCCGAATAGAGAAGCACCTCAAAAAAGAAAGGATCAGCAAAGCAATGGAAATGATGAAGCTGCAAGTTGCCATTAGACGGAAAAATAATGAGATGCTGAAACACGTTCGTCATTGGAAATGTACTTGACAATCCATTTTATTCCTCTCCTTTTCTTGACATAAGCACATTTTGTTGGGCTTAGTTCTATAGCAGTGCAGGTTCTTGTTCTCGCTTCATTTTTGCCTGCTATTATTTTTTTTATAATTAAGCCTTTTTGCATGTTTTTTTTAAACAGCAAAAACAATACAGCATTCAATGAACAATGCATATTTTTATAAAAATCAAAGACAATTTATTCTTTTTAAATTAATCGAGCATGAGCTTTGTGTGGAAATTAAAGACAATTTCATTTTTGACGAACTGAGAGCATGTGATTCCCGTCAATTAAAAATTTTATTGAAACCCACCGTACGTTTTCCATAAAGACTCTTCAGTCCCAAGATAAACCTGACAAACTTTTTTTTTTCAGTAAACATCAAGGACTATTTCACACACAAGCAACCAAAATCTTCCAAAGCAGCAACACAACCTGCAGATGTTTTGCTCAAGCCTTTTTCACCACAGGGGAGGATTTCCAGTAAAAATATATCTTTTGTTTTAAAAGCTGCCAGCTGGGTGACAAAGGTATGCAAATGAGTTACCTGCTCAAAGTAAACACTGGTAATATTTCTCTTTGTGTACTACGGAGCTTCAGTGGGCCACCGTCGTGCAGCACTACTGGAACACTCGTGCTCACTTTCCTGCCCATCTTTGTTCATCCCAGTGCGAGCCCATCTCGGTGTCCCCCTGGGGCGTGCAGCCAGTCAGACATAAACACTATTGTTTTAGCAGGGCTCGCGCTCTCAGCAGGACGCCGTTAGCCCCCCGACACTCGCTTCGCCCCTTGTCCTCCTCGCTTCGCCTCAGCGAAATCCCTCTGCATGGCTCACTGCCTGCATGCATACGAATGTGGCGCGGCTGCCCTTCACGCTTCCGCGCCACGTCACCCGACCGCCTTGTTGTTGTTTTTTTTTCTCTACGGTGGACTGCGAGGACACAGGTTGTGCAAAACATGTTGGGTGTTTCTGTTCCAAATGAGTTGCGATATGTTGACGTATCTGTTGAGCTTCCACATCGACCATGTACGGCGAGGCCATTTATTAAATTACAGACTGGTGTCTTAAAAAAAATTTAAAAATGTCATTATGAGAGCAAGTGACTAAAAGTAAAATTTAGCAATGGTCCAACCTGCACTTGGCGCCACTAACGCGAACATGTCATTGAACGCCTGACATCACATTAACACACAAAGATTATGCAATACTCTGTCATTGCATTCTGACGGGATCGCACAAACCGATGAAGGCAAGGTAGTTCAATGTGCTTCACACAAGCAAAGACAACAACACCTAAAAGCATTTGCAAACAAAACAGCTAACGACAAGACTTCAAAAACATTTAAAAGTAAGGAAATCCAAGAAGGTTTCTCAAATTACTAAAATACCGTACTGATTACATTTCTGGAAAATGTTCGAAATACGTATAGGGGGGATTAAAAAGCATTTACACTCGTGGCTGACTTCAATTCTGTTGGCATCTTATTCCATTTGTGTGCAGCATAACAGCTAAATGCTGCATCACCATATTTGCTTTTCACTCTGGGCTCCTCTAATTGAGTCTGCAGACCTCAGAGGACTACTGCATTTATATTCAATCAGCAGGACCCAAATTCAGCCCTTTACAGACCAGCAAGATAATTCTAAAAACAATTCTACAGCTGACTGAGAGCACGATTGGAGTCACATGTTCAGATTTCTCAGTTGTGGTCCGAATCCAAGCTGCAGCGTTCCGAATGAGCTGACACTATTTGATGCTCTTTTGACTGAGTCCAGTCAGAAGACGTTACAATAATGAAGTCTACAGAAGAGAAAAGCATGGATCATCACCTCCTGGTCTGCGTGGAACATGCAATTCATCAGTGCGTAGGTGTTTTGCAGCAGGTAAAAGGCTGTTTTGGTGAGTGAGTTGATATGTTTGCTGAAAATCAGGTCCAATTCTATCCGCAAGCCAAGATTCCGTACTTGGTCGTTGTTTCCTCAAGACTGTGACTCGGGTTGCTTTCTAAGAGCAATCCTATTTTCTTTATTTTCAAAAGCAACTACCGGTTTGGTTTTTGTTTAGCATCGCGTAAGTTGTGAAAGGTTTACATTGTATAAATGTTTTGCCACAGTCTTATTCTTGCAACTCGCAAACGAAAGGTCCTGTCAATGACTGACCCCAAACAGCGTCTAAAACAACAGCACATGACGGATAAATTTCTTCCAAAGTGCATCAACAAAGAAAACGGCTGCATTTTTTTTATCAGCTACCTGAGCATACATTTTTTCCCTAAACATTCAAGACATTTTAGTTTTCAATTAACCTACCTTAGAGATTTTCGTACAGTTTCGTTTTCAATGACAATTGATGTCACAGCGTTGTATCCACGCAGCTGACAAAAGGTCCTTTGCAGAGTCATAAAAAAAATGTGACACCTGGAAAGTCAATATTCTGCTGGCGAATAATAAATGGTTGTTGCAGAAATCAATTGGGTTTGCTTATTGCCTAAAAAGTTGCTCTTTACGACCAATCGATCAAGGTAGCGGACGACTATTAAACAAACGGACGGACGAAATGTTATCATTCACTTGCGTATTGTTGATATAAACCCAGTCCGTGTATTCGGTGTGACGTTGGCCACTTGCATCGTATGTCGTAAAAACTACTTTTGATGAGTAACACAAGAAGCAAGCCCTGCTGGGAACTGTGCGATTTGCTCAAAAGCATCAGAATAAAAGGGTGAAACTCCCCCCCGACCTTGGACGGCGTCGGTCATCCTTGAAGGAAATAAACAGACGTTACAGATGAAGCTTCCGCTAACGCGTTTTGGCCCAAATGAGCTGCGATGTGCTTCTGCCGCCTTTGCGTGTCACATCAGGGGCCGCGTCCACCAATTTATGCCCCTCGCCGCTTCCAGGAAGATTCCTATTGATTTCCTATCTCACAGAGTAAATAGGAAGTGCAAGGCCCATTATTTCTCAGCCAGACTGGCCAGCGCATGTCTTTATTCAACAAAAATCCCGCAGCCCGACACATGTGATCCCGGGGTGCAGAGATATTGGTGTCGTATATAATAGCGCTATGACTAATGCGATTACACTCGGCGTAATCACTGACAGCATGTGTGGTCCTGAAGGCCAAACAGACAGAAGGGTTGCTCCTATAGAACTAAGATGAAATGTATTGATGATATCATACTGCTGGAAATATATAGATTAGGTACGTTGAAGACGATAAAAGAAAAAAAAAAAATCACACTCGCCTTTGATGACGAGGAACGTGTCTGTCTTTTTGCCCCTCAACAACATCCGGGCACAGCTATATGGCGTGATTATAACGACATGAAGCATTTTCTTCTGTGATTTAAAAATGACATACGCCTCTTAAATTTTGGGGGGGATGAAAATGAAATGATTTTCAAATTTCACAAACATAATGGTGATCTGTGATTGGATGATCATCAGAATCAGAATTATCGAATTATGTATTAAGTATGTAAAACATGCAAGGAATTTGTCATTTGCCTTTACAAAAATCTAAATATTCGGTACGTTGAAGTTTTTGATATTTACAAAAATGTACGATTGTTTTATAACAAACTCAATTGTCTTTAATGATTAGAAAAAAGTGCAAGGTCACTTATGCATATTATATATTCTATGTGATGTTTGCTGTTTAAAGAAAATCTACCATAAGGCTATCTTAAAATGCAGTGGCCTCGTGTTTATGAAAAATGCATATGTTGCGGCTTAGGACATATAAAATTTAATTGTCTTGGATTTTTGGTCAAAATTTGGACGAGCAGTTCATTTGAATTGTCTTTGATCATAAAAACGCATGATTGATTCCTCCATACGAATTCTCTTTGATGTTCACAAAAACATGTCCCCTTGATTTATTAAAACATAATCTTTGATATTTATGAAACAAAGAATGCAAGGTTAATCATAAATTAAAGTGTTTAGTGCTTTTGCGAAAAACATCTGCTTGTTTCATCCAACTACGAATGCTTTGCAACGATCATTTTTCTTACGTGGCAAATGGAACTTTTTTTTCATGCAGCAGGGCAGTGCTTGGATGGTGGTGACGAGTATGATGATTGTGTATTGATTACATGAATACCAGTGCCGCTCTCGCTCAGCTGCCAGTGGAGGATGATGAGGATGATGATGCTGGTGATCAGACAGATTGTGACAACCTTCATCTTTTCAGGGATTATTTTTAGAGTAGGACACCTATTTTGGTTAAAATATACATAGAGATTGATGCACTGAGTCCTTGGCCTAATGTCTTCTTTCATCCTAATTAACTCAGTCATCAAGTGAAGATGAGTTCATGCACCCAAAAATCAAGAAGAGGTAATATATTGTAGTTGGCCTATCGCGTCTCCCATTTAATAACAGTCCATCCATCCATCCATCCATTCATTCATTCATCCAGCCATCCATCCAGCCGTACAAATGTATATATATATTTTTTTTTACAAATTGAAATATTTAGACATATTCATCCTTGGCCGCTTGGTTAGCACGATGGACTCACAGTTCAGAGATGCGGGGTTGGATCCCGGGCTCCGGCCTACCCGTGTGAAGTTTACATATTCTCCCAGTGCCCATGTGGGTTTTCCTCAAATACTCTCATTTCCTCCCACTTTCCAAAGTCATGCATAATCGGTTTATTGGATGTTGGTTGTTTGTCTTTGTCTACTAATCAAGGATTTCTTTCATTCCATAGATTCAAACCTCCCTCCGTCTTTCATTCCTCACTCATCTGAACTTCAGCATGCAGGCCATAAGCATGCAAATTCATACAGTGGCAGCATAAATACCAAACACCGTCTCCATTTGCTCATCAGTCTTCATGACAGCATTAATGCCAAACACGGCAAATGAACAAGGCTGAAAGAGCGGGATGTGATTCTACACAAGGTTGTAAATTTGACACCGGTGACACGGGCCAGAGGATTGTGGCCCGGTGGAAAAAAAACAAAAAAACATCTCCTAAGATGAGATATGCTTGTCAGCATCCCAGAAATTGCTCCCCAGAGCCAATGATGGATAAGGGACGCCACGCTTGTGAAGAGGAAGGGGACCGTCACACTTAACACTGACACTGTTATTGTTGTAGTGCAATTACGAGTCTTTTATAAGATAGAGAGCGAGGAAGACAAAGAAGAGAGAGGGGGTGACGGTGCTTCTGCTTTCTCATGTCCTTGTCTGGTTCTGACATCCTCTTCTGCAGGAGTCAACGGAAGCAGGAACAAAATAATTACGAGGGTCCTTTGTTGCTGTGACACACGCCAGCGCTTCAAAAAGGGACAGCAGCGACATGGAGGAACGTGAATCCGGGAGCATTAATCACCACGGCAACAGATTGGGAGAAGCAAGATATTCCTCATCGTCTTTATTTCCGAGAAGTGCTTGACGTTGTCCGTTGGTGAATGTGTTGTGTCTTAAAACTACCAGCTTCAAGTGTTAACAAATTTTGTACTCTACTTTTTCAGTTCTTAGCATTATCTAATGAAGGATTTTTGGTTACAAAGTTCACGTTGTTAGAGAAGCTATGGGAGCACGATTTGACAGCATAGAACGGGAGCCAGCGCGAGTTGTAAAATTTTTTTTTTATTTTCTCTGTAAAAGCACAAGGCAAGTTCATGAATTTGAGAAACTATTTAGTTTTGTTCTTCGTAAAAGGTTCTCAAACTAGTTCTACAAAGATTTGGTAGAAAGAAATGATTTGTTACTTTTGCACATAGTTACCTTTTAGTTTATTTGTTTTTTATTTCTACTTGACTAGAGCAGTTGAATCACCTTTTACCAGAGTCTATTTTTACAAAATTGTCTTTATTAAGTGCAGTGCATGAGTACTTTTGCCACCTCTCGCTGTCAGTGATTTACTTTAATTATTCACAAGTTTGAGCGCAGATTTATAGAATTATCAAGAACGGAAAATCAGAGGTTGCCCCTTTTAGCCATGTTTAATTGCTCCCAAGGCGAGGTAATAACAAAGCCTAACGGCCGAGCCGTGTTGTCTAATGAACAACTTCATCACGGGTAAAAGTGCCAAATGCTTCTTAATATGAGAGAGCGGCCACCGGGGCCAGCTTTTTAATGTGAATTATTCCTTTGAAGAAAGAAAGCAAAAAGCAAGATTCAGCATAATGCAAAGGCAGTGGAAGGGGTGTATCTTGTGGTTCATAACATGAGAGCGGAGACCCCAGATCAAAACTGCCGCTAAATACGAGAATGTTTTACTTATGTGCACGCGGTCACCAAAAGTGTTCTTAATGAGGCATATAAGCTGCTTGGTGGCCGGCAGACAATTCCCAGTTTGTGTGTTCTGTGTATTTCTGTGTGCACGTGTGAGAATGTGCGTGCGTGTGTGTGTGTGTATAAAGAGCTCTTATGCGTGCAGGCATCAAGCGAATTAAAGGCAACAAGTGCAAACACACAAGCATGCATCCTCACAATTTGGACATTTCTGTCCACCGACTCGGAAAGCAGAGTTCCAACTGGCGATCCCGCAAGATACAATAATGGGAGGTCTTCAGGCTAAGGAGCCACGCAAACAGTCGGGGCCTCCGATTAAATTATGTGAAGATTAAAACCTCACAATAAGCAGTCTCAAGTGCAGCATGAGAAATATGATTTTGAGGGAGCGAAGCAAACTTGAGGCTTATAGTTGAGGATCTCAGTGTCAATAGGGCATGCAAAAACTCCAACACAGTGTTGAAAAATGGCGGCGTCCCACTCGGTAGTGGAGATTAAGAAATTGGATTTTAAGGGCAAAAAGAAAAGTCAAAGTTATTATTGTCTTTGTGGAAGCCCAAAGTCTAAATGCAAAATGTGCAACAAAAAAAAAAAAGGAGACAGAAAATAAGAGACCCTTGGTTGAATCTGTGGAAGTCAAAGTCCAAAGGTCATACAACCATGCAAATCGTTTGGGGGCCTCTGATAAACTTTTGGAGATGAGCCTTCCAAATTTTATTCAGTTTTCAGGGCAGTGTCAGATATAATTTTGATTTCTTCTTCCAAATATTTGGGACTGCCAAAAAAAAGAGCAGTCTCTTAGTAGTCTTGTTGGCAAAAATTAAACCTGCTTACGTTGAGGTTGAAACCGTGACTTGACTTTGTCGACTACAATAGCTTAAAATTTAACCATACAAATTGTCCAATGAGAAACCTTTTGAAAATGTTGATGCGGCCTCCCAATAAGCCGTCCGTGTGGCTTGGTATGCGAAATAATATGATTCCGAAGGCAAAATACAAACTCAAGGGCTTCACTTGCCTTTTCCCATGTTGGAATGTGTAAGGGTCAAGGAACAATTTAAATCTTTGATGCTTCCAACGAAAACGGCAAAAATTCAAATGTAAAGACGTGCTGTGGCTTTCTACGGGTGCAAGTTGTTCTTGGTTTAGTTTCATCTACCGGAGGCAGCTGGAGTGAGGAGTATGTTGCAACAGAACAAACATACAAGAGGACGGCGTTGGAGGGAAACGCTCAGCCTGAGCGTCAACACCCCCAGGTTGCAACGTGGTGCAAGATGTTCTGAGTCAATTTTTCCATTTTTAAATCCTCGCCACGGCCAAACAAAAATAAAGCAAAACAAACCCGAGGCCCTGCGGCTGACACCGCTAGCTCTCGGCCCGTCAATAGGCGGAATGTGACAGCGGTCCTTCTGCCTCCCACACTTGTGAATCCAGCAGGTTTGGCAGCTCCTAAATAGCGGCGGCTTGTCACCTGACAGCCGTGTCGGAGCGAGTGGGTTAAAAGCGTTTTCCACCCTAGAAGGACGTCGAGATGCGTACGTGACCGGCGACTCAATGTGTCCGTCAGCCGGTGTGAGTTCCGCCGGGCTGCTGTCTGACAAACTATTCCATCACGGCGAACACAAACACGTACAAGGAGAAGATGGCCTGGCATGATGGAATTTAGTAAAGAATCATATGAAAAGTTCCATGAGTGTCACTGAGCATTCAATTCAGTTCAATTTTCCCATTCCAATGTTTGTGTAACATTACGAAATAATTTAAAAAATATTTTCAGTGTCATACAAGTGCAAACGTTGAAAGGGCAGTGCCAATAGCTGGGACGTCCAATCTGTGGTCAAATTGTGGTCTAGCCCTAACTTTGGCTTTGTAGACCACATTGTCTAAAGGCCATGTAGCATGAAAACAGATGGGAACCCTATCAACGTTTTTAATGTACAGTCGTGAGCTTGATTGCCCTTAACTGGCCTTGTCGACGGCAATGATTAAAGGTAAGGTAACCAGGCAGAAAAACTAGGGGCATTCAACAAAATTTAGGAAAGGTTGCCTTTCAACTAAAAAGTCTTGAGCGCAAAAAAAAACAAAAAAAAAACTCTGTCCTATCATATGAATCAGCTTTTATGCAGCTAACAGCTGCCACATGCTGACATGTGCTGCACACACCTGACCCGAAACAATCCTCATTGAGGGCCCAAAAAAACATTGAGAGAATTTTTCGCTTAAAACATGTCGCTGGTGGCGTGGAGTTTTTTTGTTTTGGTTTTTTTTTAAAGTGCAGGGATACCACTATTAAACAACTACAATCAACATAATCACGCAATGATGTATTACATAATGTTTTTTTGTGTTTCTATTTAAGTCTTCAAAAACTGCTAAAGTGACTTAGCACATTCCAGTGCAGCATAAGATAAAACTAAACAAAAACAAATTCAAGACCTTTTCTTGGCCTTTGAGGAAACATGCAAAATGTTGGGGGATGTGTCATATTAATAAGCCGTCTTAAGGGCGAAAACCAACCTCCGTCGGAATGTGGTTTTGACCATTGCTTCACTTTGTAGTGTAGACCACTGGTTCCATATCTTTTTTTTCACCACGGAAAGATTCATACAAGTCCAGAACTTTTGTGGACCGGGTGCTGGCGGCATAAGGTGACGAGTTACCCGAGTCGCTCGTTACTCATTTCGCTAGCTTGTGTCTAATATTAGCATAATGCGACTGAGACAATTAGCATCGTAACATGCTTCAACTGCAAGTTTTTTTTGCTTTTTTTTTTTCCCCATCTGTGTGGCCTGCCACGGCCCGGTCCAAAGTGGCTACCGGGCCGAGGCCGGTGCTTGGGGACCTCTGCGGTAGACCACAATGTTTTAAGCAAGCAGAAAACAAGAAAACAGTTGGTGCCTTCAACATAAATTGTGAAAACGGCCTCCAACTGAACAGTCTTGAAGTTGTTAAAAGCACTCAGGAGGTGAAGGGTTCTTCAAACAGAAAATGCATCTTTTTCCTATCACTGCCTCGCTCTTTCTGAGTGAAGTCTTACTAAATAGAAAACTTTTGTGATCGTTGCGATGTATTTGAGTTTTCTCTGATTGACAAAATGGAGTAAAGATGTAGACTGCCATGCGAGATATCCTCACTAGCTGTTTGCATGTGTTGTGTTGTTTATGTATGTCAGCTTTTACTTGGAAGACGGCTATTAATGCTAAAATATGTGTGAATTTTAAACCCCCACTAACCCTATGTTGTATTTACATCCCCACTAGTGCGGTGATTTTTATTTCTTAAAGGGCCTTCCTTGCAGCGTGCCTGTGACCGAGTACAGCCAATTACACTGTGGCCCCTGGTGTGACATCGCTAACCTGCAGTGGGATTGACTGTGTGTGCCCATGTGACATTGTGTGTGTATGCGTGTGTGTGTTAGTGAGTGTCGTAAAAGCACAGGCTCACTAAATCCATACTGCGGTGTCGGGAGCAATGCGGCTGCCAAACTCAATGCCAAGAGAGAGTAAAACACAGCTCAGAGTGGCATACGCAGAAATCCACCCAAAGAAATGACAGCTATAAGTGATTATTTGTTTCCAGGAAAAGGTCATACAGCAACAATGATTAGTATGTTTCAGTGCGTCACCAGGTGTGCCTTGGACTATTTGTTTAATTTAAAGTCTGTGGAATATTTCTAGCCAATCTGTTGAAGGTGATGGTTATCATCGTTATCATTGCACAGACACTTGAACCTGAGTGTACTATGGAGCTCTATTTTACTCCGTGGATAATTTTTTATCTGAACTATTGTTGGGTGTGGCGGGCGCCGGCGGTCACACGCCTAAAGGCAATTGCCGACGTAGTGGAGTGGCTGGAGGAACGGGTGGATCACCGTCACGTGGTTGGACCGGTGCGTCAATAAAAAAAAAAAAAAATCCCAGAAATTCCCGGTGGCCAGCAAGCCCATGGCTAAAACAGTTGCAAACATCATTCATTTTTACGCTTAAATGTATCGCGAAAGCCAGTCAGTCACAAACCTCATTTCATGCTTGCCGTGGATTGAGAGGGAAAGCCAACCAATGACACAAGGGACACACACACATGCACCCTGGAAAAACGCATTATAAAGTCTAAAATTTGGGAAGCGCCACACACCTCCTCTGGCCTCAAGTTTTTGTTTTTTAATGTGGCCTATAATGAACACCGTTGTGATCAATTCTCAACAAAGCGACATAAACAATAAAATACAATACAGCTTTATTTATATAGCGCATTTCATAACAGCTGGATTTGTAACAAAGTGCTTTGCATTTGGTGAAATAAATTAATAAATAAAATACATTTAAATTAGGAGGAAATTAGAACACAAACTAAAACACATAAACACACATCCAATAGATACCAGAAAAACAGCAGAACAACAACAGTCTCATATTGAATAGAAAGCTAAAAAATAAAAATGTGTCTTCAAATGAGTTTTAAAAGTGGACAGAGGGGGATTATATCAGTTTTAAAAATGTTTATGAGAGTTTTTATATAGGTTACAACCTTTATTTTAGCAATGTTTGTCTTCTGTGTTGGTGAGCCACAACAAATGTTCCACCTCGTATAATGACAAAGAATGACTTAAATCTGTTCATATTTCTGAAAAATGATTACTCATATCGACAAAAACACAATGTAGTGTATGAAGTGCCGCCTCCACATGTGAAAATACTTTTGTCATTTTTACATGCAATCACTTTTTCTGCCCCCAGGACACTTTATATTGGGCGGAGTAGGTAGTCGCTAATTTGCATGTGACAGAACACATAAAATGGGCCAGTTTCAAGAAAAAGAAAACTACTGAAAAACAGCTTTAATCCTTGGAAGAAAAAAAATGCATGACTCTTTCAGCTGTCCCTATTTTGCATTTGTGTGGCATAAATGCAATAAAGACCATCCACTGCTGCCTAATTCTTATCAGAACGCACACTACAGATTGCAGAAAGTTGTAGTTTCACTACACTAGTCTAAATGAATCTGGAAGAAAAAAACGCAAGATTGATGTCACAGAGGCACCACAATACTTCTCCTTCAGAGTAAAATGGACTGGATTTTTTTTTTTTGCGCCATCCAACCAAGCTGTGGTGTAGCCACAAACACACCGACAATCAGCCCAACACTCACATATCCCCCAACAGCAACCCACACACACTCACACACACGCGCACAGTTAAAATATTTACCAAGCATTAGCATACATTTTTACCTTGTTTCCACTGCAGTGAAATTGAATGTACACATCTTTTTTTCAGGAAGAGAACCAACTTTGAATAGTGTCAGCAGTGCTTTTCATTTGGAGCAGCAGTCAGCAGTGTAAGGTTGCCTGAAGGCCTGAGAGCGAACCACACTTTGGACTGTGCCATGCAGACAATTAATAATGCAGACGTGCGAGGATGAGAGGGGAAGGCGATCCTGTTCAAATTCTGTAAAACCACCCCAAGCGTGACGGGCGAATGCTCAGAGGCGTGAACGAGTCCCGTGTTACACTTTCCTTGGAGGGATGAAGAACTCAAACTTGCGGTGATGGGACAAAAAAATGAAAGTAGGGATATTAACAATGCCTTTATTATTAGCAGTAGTATTAATATCTATAATAGGGCTGTCAAAATGTTAACTTTGGAGATTAATTCAAATTATTTTAAGCAGTGGTGCCCAACTAACGGGCCACGGCACGGTACCGGTCAGTGAGCCGCTGCGTGGGGCCACACAGATGATAAAATAAATAAATAAATTGCAGTACTTCCGGTTTATTTATGATTCGAGGCTGAAAAATATTTTGTTTTGAATAATGGCTTCTCTCCGTTAAATCGTAATCTTGTCGCATTTCGTTAATTACACTCATAAGATAGCAAAATGAGCACTACCATGTACGAATCCCGGTTTTCACAAAATGCGAATATGAGAATCCACCCCCGTTGGCGGTCCGCAAAAGTTAGGGACCAGTCAGCGGCCGAAAAATGTTGGGAAACACTGACTTAAAGCATTTAAAAAAAAATAAAATAAAAAAAATCTCAATTAAAGCAGTTTTTATTTTCTGCTCACGTGTACAGCCAAACTTAGAAGCATCATCAGCACGAACATGCACAAACACAAAGTAGGTAGTCCATCCATCCATCTTCTGTACCGCTTCTCCTCACTAGGGTCGCGAGGGTTGCTGGAGCCTATCCCAGCTATCTTCGGGCAGCAGGCGGGGGACACCCTGAACTGGTTGCCAGCCAATTGCAGGGCACACAGAGACGAACAACTCATACCTAGGGGCAATTTAGAGTGTCCAATCAGCCTACAATGCATGTTTTTGGAATGTGGGAGGAAACTGGAGTACCCGGAGGAAACCCACGTAAGCACGGGGAGAACATGCTCCACACAGGATGGCCGGAGCCGGGATCGAACCCACGCCCGATGCTGTCTCTCACTGTGAGGCCATCGTGCTAACCAGTCGGCCACCGTGCCGCCAACATAGGTAGTTTTACCTTCAATTTTTCTTGCTTGACGCTTGGAAATCGAAAGTAATTTGGGCACATTTCTGGCCAAATTGAAATATTGAGTATTTATTCCAAGACTGTGTCGTATAATATTGGATCAAAATCACCTGCTCAAGTTACCTTCGGAGCCTTGCAAATCAATGGTGCAAATCCAGTAAGCGAGAAATTTTGAGAACTGTTTTTGTGAGTATAATATAAGAAAGATGTCTGAGTTTTGATCCTTCTGTTCAATATTTGTACATTACAAGATAAAAATTGTTTTCAAAGAGCAAAGAAAACTATTAGAACAGTCTCGTGTTAATGTGCATTATATTGATATAGATTTTACTCAAGTAGCCAAATTATCTGTTACAAGCTTTGTAGAAAGAAGTTGAATAAAAGTGAACACACATTGCAACTACAAATCAAATTAAAAAGCCGGACTCCACCAGAAAATAATTGGTAAAACAATGTAACACCCTGTCCAACGTTGAAAAAGTGTTGAACTGACCTCGTCCCTCAGGACTCAATCTAATGAAAAGCATAAACAGTTTGCAACAATCCTGCTGCTCACAGTGAGCTTTAAAGTCAAGCGCTTCTTGACTGAGCAACCAGTCCCCATTCATTCGCACTAAATTGGTCCTCTTTCCACTTTCATAACAACCATGATGGAGTCGCTCCTGAGCGACCGCGTCAAAGGTAAACACGTTAAGGTGCTTCCATCATTAATGGCGGGATCATAAATAAAAATGTAATCTTTTCCCAGCAGCAGCAGCGGTGGCAGCAGGCGGCTTGTTGAATCTTTGACGGTGGTGGCGGTGGGGATGTTTTCCCGTGGAGTCGGAGGAAATCACTTTAAAGCTGCTCCACATTGCAAACGGCGTCACTCGACAGCAGCCGGGGGTCTAATGAATGTTACATTGTCAAAATTAGGTTCTTTCCGGGGTGCACGCGCGCATGCACAAACTAGAAATGACTGTGAAAAAGCTCCTATAGAATAAAAAAAGCTCCTGACCTGCTGCGGAAACATTAAAATAATAAGCGTGGTACAACTTTTTTTGTTCATTTGCTTGCAAGAAAGAGGAGACACTGCAGAGGGAAAATGCATAGAATGTCGTATACCTTTGAACTGGAACAGCAGTTCGATATGATTTGAATTTGGTTTAGCAACCAAAGAATGTAGACCGGTGCAACTGTAACAGTTTGAAGAGGCAGAAATCTGATCTAAAAACACAGGCATGTTTTCGGTATGTTGCCCGATTTGCATTTGTCTCCTCATTTGTCTCCACTTCTCTATCTTTTTTCTTCTTCTCATTTACCTTCAAGCATTCCATCTTTGTGGTCATGACTAAGTGAAGCGTGACAAGAAAAGAAACGTCGTTTGGGGCGCCCGGTTGGAATCTTATGTAGATCACGTCGAAGGGCTTCATTACTTCTCGCTCTCCCTCGAGGGAAGGTGCGAGAGTTACAGTCGGCTGGGAGAGCTTCATATGCTAACGAACGGCTAAAAGCAACATGGAGGATGCGTGTAAGACAGCGAAGACGTTCCCACACAGAACACATTAGGTAAGGCACAGGAAGTGTAATTCATTACCCTCCAGCATCACATCTCTGTAAACCAAAACAATGAAGCTAAGCCTTTGCTTGTGGACGCATTCATTATGAATCCCTGAATATTGCAGCAGGGCGTGTCCTGCCTTAAACTCACGAACGGTTCAAAACAATGTCTCATGTATGTTATAGCGAGCAATATGTTTTTGGCACAATGTCAAACCCGGTAACACAATTAAAATGACTTTTCACTCAAAATGTGCATTGTTTTATTTGAAAAGATTCCACAAAATGAGGATACCCATTTTGTGATGAACTTTGTTCTTGCATTAGAAACGTTCTGGTTTTGAAACCCAACATAAACCGGGGGAGATTATTTTTAGGGTTTGGTTTTAAGTGCAAATGTTCTTACATTAACCTATAGATTTTTTCCCATCAACAACAACTTTGGCGACCCACGGTTTAATAGTTTTTGTTTTGTTTATTTCTACTTTCTACTTGATTCCCCCCCAGAGAAATATAAATAAAATATAGCCTCTGCAAAGGTGCCAAATCAGACCGCTGACACTTCATCTGCAGTAGCTACAGGCAAGAGCAGCGAAGACAAATGGCCGTGCAGAAATGGAAAAAATAAAAACACACGGCTGGGTTGCTGACAGGTGACACGAATGGCGGATCACACAATTGGATACGGTCCGGGGGAACGCGCAAACACGAAGATGCACAACGATGTAGCTCAGGCACATGAAACGCTATGAAAATGTCACGATTATAGTCGGCAAAATGATCTCTTATCACTGTATTATCATTGCTTCTGATCAAATAAATGCAACAGGGATTTTCTGATGGGAATGGCATGAATCAAAACATTTGGTCGGCTTTAAAGAGATGATGTTCAAAATATTACCCAAAACAGGTCAGTAGAAAAATAAAAAAATAAAATGTGCAAAAGTACAACAAAGTTAAGAAAAAAAACGATAAATGTAAAAATGTAACAAAATAAAATGAATACTAGTCTAATCTCCTCTCTACTCTGATTCCACAGATGTCCTTCAAGCTTTGAACCCATCATCCCTGGCTACGAGTTGCACGTTATTTACAGCTAAACTCCAGCATGTCAGTGGAAGGCCTCTGAGGCCTGGCCGAGTTGCATTCGTACAGACGCGCACACAAAGGCCAGTGAGCAAGTCCAAGCTTTTGGCCCGGTTCGAAGCCTCTAAACCCGCCGATGCCAGACACCACTCCACCCCCCCCCCCCTGGCAGGTCAGATGTGCCCCTGCCCAGCTGCCCACTGTGTTAAAGGGCCAGGGGCCGCCTGCCACCGACTTCATCTGCCAAGCTGCCGCACCACACAGTCCAAGAGCAGCAGCCACGCTTGCTTTTTAGAACTAATTCCTTATTCATGTGACCCGGAAACATTGCAAGATTATCATTATAAATTAAAGTGCATTTAATAATCCTGACTTCCTGAGATACGATCATCGCTTCCTGCACGGTAAGACAATATTTTTCAAAAGAACATCTGGGCCAAGTAGAGCGTGAAATGCCCTTTAAAACGGCTTCTCTCCCTTTCCATTGATCTAAAAGATAAATAGTTGGTGAGAGATGAACACAATGCATTCTCATCAGGCATTGTCCAAAAACCCTCAGATTTTGATATTAAGGTCAATGAACCTATGAATCTGTGTCATAACTTCAAAGAAATAGTTTTTGGCCCATGATGTCAATTTGAATGTTCCTATAATGCTACAACAGGTCAAGTACATTTTAAAATTATATACATGTGAACATATACATGTGGTAGAGAGCACAGGCATGGCCGGCAAAAGATGTTGTCCCTCACACATAAAAAAGACACAAGAAGCAACCTTTAAAGGGGTAGTCACCCTGAAAAAATATTTGTAATTCCTATGCAGGCCCACTAGTCCAAACATGGCATTCTGATTAATATTGATTTTGTAGAATATAAGTTACGCAGCAAAATCCACCTGATTTTGTTCATCTCCATTTTGTCATTTCTGTCGAGTGAAAATGACAATGGGGGCTCAGCTAACAACCAATCATAGCTCAGCTTTAGAAAACAGGCGAGCCGTGATTGGTTTTTGCCTGAGCAACTATAATGTCATTTTTGGTTGACAGAAGTGACAAAATGGCTGCCCTCTGTGAAGGCCAAAAATGGGGGGATTTTGCCACTAAACTCATATCCCGCAAATATAATATGAAACAAAAACAAATACTAATCAGACTAATAACGAATTGTAAGCGCAAAAAAACAAGCACGTTGTCAACTTAAATCTTTTGCTTGGCATTAGTTTCCGCACACTGTTAATCTATTTCTGTGACAGAGATGAAGATCAAATCACAATTCATGACTATTTTAGACAGAAATGCACGTAATTCCTAAGGTTTCGCAAGCCTTATTGCAACTGTAGATGGTACATGGGAGCTCATTTCTCTGCATCTCGCCCATGATGAAATTTGCTCGTTTGCGCAGTGACAAGCCGGAGCGTAATCAAAAACATCATTACGCCGCCGCGCATTCCCCCCCGCCGCGCTTTCCGTAACAAGTCTGAAAATGCAAATCACCTCCAGGTAATCTATTGCTCAGCTTCAACGGACACATTTTTGGCGCCGCTCCCCGCTTACAGGTGATCAAGTGGCTCGTAGCATCCCCCCCCCCACACATCTGGCTGCACCAGCCCGTTTATTAACCGCCATGATAATGACACACCTGAGGGCCATCCCTCACATCAGGTGCATGCTGTAACTTTGCGCGTTTCAACGGCAATTTCGCAAGAGGGAAAGACGGGTCGAGCTAACCTCCTGATTAAACCTCACTCGGCCTGACTTTGTCGTTTTCAGCGGCAGCGCCGCCCTGCTGTTAGCCGCTGGAGAACTTTGGCGCCCGCCGACATCGGCATATGGCTGCGACACTTGCGTGCCGCGGGAAATTCGTCAGCTTGTAAACGGCCTTAAAGTCAAAGACCCCATTACGAGGGAAAAACAGGACGGGCTAATCCTGTGAGATCTGTGCAAGCCACGCAAATTAATTAACATTTTAATTGCGCTTAAGCCTGCACAAATAGAGCAAAATGAGTGCTTTTAATTAAAGGCGGTGCCGTGATGAACACACTAGTGGATCAGTGACAATATCGCAGGGCTTTGTTGAGGTGTTAAAATGACGTCAAATTGTAAAACATCATCTGAATAGAGTTGAGGATTAAAATAAGTAGCCTGCATTTCACAAGTAGGAAATGTCTTTATTTAAACTGATGACAAGAAACACACAAAAATAATTAAAACCAATAAAATTGAGGTTAACTCACGACATGTTTGTGCTACTTAAACTATTCATTCAGGCCACTTAATACGCCTACACTATCACCTTATTGCAGGGGTCTCAAACTCGCGGCCCGCGGGCCATTTGCGGCCCGCGGGATGATAGTTTGCGGCCCCCGCCTTATTATGAAAGTTTAATGTTCGTGCGGCCCGCGAATTTGATATGTCTGTAGTTATAAAGCTTTAATTACAGTGTAATTAAAGCTTTATAACTACAGAAGTAGGCCTACTCATCCCAGAACTATGGTTTATGCTTAGGATCTCTGCTATTTGACAAGATTTTGATTTGATTGACAGAAGACCCATGCGCGAACAGGATGTGCAGTCTGACGGAGCTTTGCATCAGCACTAGCACAGACGGGACTAATTACAAAATGTAGGATTACCTGGTTACAGTGGATAAAATTGAACCGCGGATTATTGTTGGGCACATCTTCAGCTTTAAAACGAGGGTAGGATTGTAATTTTTTTTCGATGTTTTAGTAGGGGTTTGATTGATGAATGTTCCACTCATGTTCAGGACAATTCATGTTCAGAAGAAGATTAAAGAACTGTTAATACAGACATTTGACTCATTATAATTATTATTATTTATTACTGATTAATTTTCTTATTAATTCCTTATTTATTTTCTTATTAATTCCTTATTTATTTTTAAATCTTATTTTGTTTTAAAAAATAAAAATAAAGACATTTGAGAAGATTAGATTTTTTTTTTTTTTTTCTTGCGGAAAACCTGATGCGGCCCAGCCTCACCCAGAGTCTGCCTCTAGTGGCCCCCAGGTAAATTTAGTTTGAGACCCCTGCCTTATTGCAAAAGCATATTGCGCAGAAGCACAGTTCCTGTGATCATCACTGTCTTGAGCAAAACGAACACTTATCACAATATTGCTAGTGTTGTCATGAAGTTGTGTGGGGACTTACGAAAGGAAGTGGCAATTGACAAACCATTGGGGTCACTCGCGCAACCGAATGAGAACCAAATCAACTCAGAACTCCAACACAGAAGATAAAAATATGCAATAAATTAATTAATAAAATACACACAAATATATATATATGTTATATTATAAAATTTGGGGGAAAAAAATCTATTCAATAAAAAAATAATAAAAAATATGGTAGAACGTAATAGTACGTAAAATCAATGTTACAATCCACATGACACAAATATTTTTTGGTGACAAGTATGAATCAGAATCCTTAGGTCAAACTTAAAAAAAATGACGATATCTCAAAATATTATTTAAACGAAATGCTCATTTGAAATTCTCAGGTAATATCTCATTTTCCCCAACAGCCTTCCACTAGCCTGACACAGCAAGTGAGGGCAGATGTGTCATGGAAGCTCGTTCCCATCTGCGGTTTGTAGTTTCCGCACCGACAGAGACGACGAAGAACAAAAGAGTGAGCAAAGAGTCTGTGTAAACACAAAACATCGGTGAACTGATACGCTGTATCGCTCTCTGAGGCTTCTTTTTTTTTTTTTAGGCAAAGTCGTACTTGACAGAACTCCGCAAATTTCCATTTGGGACTAATGCATAAGAAATGGAAATCGGCATCTCTTTGTTGACTGTTGTTCCCTTTTGTCACGGTTGATTAATTAAACATTCGGGAAGGCTCAGTTGTTTGCTTGAAAGGCTTCTCTTGCTCACTCTTTCGCTGTCTCTCTCTCACAGACCGACGACTTTGCCACGGCTAAGTTTTCCTCAAATGCTGTGGACAAAGACAAAAAACAAAACGAACAAAAAACAAACAATCGCCCATTGCGGTTCGACTGAGCATAAAATGCTAAGCTTGCAACCGTTTGCTGAGCTACAAACCAGAAACATGAAAAAATGTTCCTAGTTAGCAAAATTTGACTTTGTTTGACTTTGATGGCTTTTGCTGGTCAAATCATTAAAACTTTAGCTGGTAATAATTGACTACTATTGTTTATTGTGAAGGGCTCCCAATTTGGATAGACACTTCTCAAATAGCAAATTTCTCAAATGACTTTTAATGATGTTTTTATGAAAATGTAACAATATATAGATATTGTTTTTTTTCTTCTGTGAAGACACTAATAAGTGAATCAGAATTTTGCGGGCAAAAAATCCATAGGCATGTCTTTCACAAGTAAACAGGAATCAGACTTAAGAGCTCTCAAACACGGAAGTCTGCCATTTTGGTTTGAAGCGGTCATTTTAGGTGTTTTATTTTGAGGCGCTGATGGTTTATTCATTCAGCGTATGACCAAAGACCAGGCGTTTGAAAACCACATGTATGTAGACAAATAAACTAAATTGGCAACACGTTTTGTTTTGTTGTAGTTGTTTGGTTATCATTTTCAAGGGGTGCCAGACATGAATGTCAAAACATCTCAATAGCGCCTCCTGCAACTATTTGGTAGGCATGTCTATCATGACAATGAAACTCAAAAAAGTGTCAAGAATGAAAAAAAATACTAATTGTGTTTTGTCAGTCGGCTCTTTTTGGCCACTTTCCTGCTTGCACCCCATTGCAAAAAATCCCACTGGGTGCCTAATAAAGTCCACAGGAAGAATGGCAAGCAAGTAAAGTGGCTGCTGATGAAGTCGAGCTCATCTCTGCGGCGTCTCCATGCCGAGCAGCATTAGAATGTAATTATGGCGCGGCGCTAACGAGATGCCGCCGCCATCGCAGACAATGCCGAGCGCGCCGCCTCGCTCCCCGCTGAGCGCGAAGCCACCTGTGTCGAACAATCAGACATCTAATCTGGACCGTAAAAAAGGCTGCCTTTCACCTCCCGGACTACGCCACATAGCCTGTCAGTTCCACTCCAGACCTCATCAGCGTGGCGGCGGCAGAGGCGGCCTCGCCGGGCATCAAGCGTATCAGCCACCATGCCGACATAACGCACTACAACGCTTTGCTTTATCTGTCGAGCACTGAAGCCATATAGCAAATCCCCCCGTACTGAATGTCACCATCCCCCCTCTTTGACTGCCCTCCAACTACGCAAGAAGCGCTCATCCCCGCCGCCGGATGAGATATGTGACACGGGGCCGGCGAGGTGGCCATGTTTCCTGTACGCCGAGGAGCAAGGGGGTTAATGGGAAATGAAGGAGAAAGACCTTTTGTTCTTCCTTCTAAAAGGCGTGCTCGGATAAGACGTGTGACTTTTCTCTGACTTTCATTTTCACCGCCACGGCAGCCATTTTAATTGCAGCGCAACAATAGACTGAAGTCGAGGGCGAAGGTAAAGAAAAATGCCTTTGAGGTTGGAAGTAGCCAGGTTGGGTTTGGTTAATGAATAAGGGACATTATGCATGCAAATTTGCATTAATTAGCCATTTGGAGGGCTTTTGCATTCTCACTGGAAATTTGTTTTAAATTCAGCGCCTGAGGCCAGTTTTATTAAGCAACGTGAAATTTTGGTGAGCATGTCTCTCCTGAGTTGACTCACAAAAAAGTCTGCGCAACAAAAGCAATACAGGAAGTCTGCCGGACAAATCTTTTCTCAATTGCACCACCAAATATATTTGTATATTTCAGTCATGCACAAATTTAGTAGATAATGTCTATTAGGAGTAGACCCACAAAATGTCTCAAGAAGACATGCAATCAAGTAAGAAAGTCTGCTATTGAAGGAGAACAAAAATTTGCCCGATTGCCCCGCCGAGCATGTTTGAACAATTGTCCGTGTGAAGCCATTTTCACTAACACGAGCAGACCCACCCAAAAAAATCTCAAGAACTCAAGTCAGAAAGGTTCCGCCGTCCGTATTTTCTGGAAGGTAGCATAACACAATGAGACTCAAAGGAGGAAATGCGACACTTGGCGTCCTCGCTCGACTCGTCCGGTGTCAAAGCTGTATAACGACGCTCTGATCTCCTTCTGAAGGAGACCCCCTGCCGCTCGGGGGTCCGTGCGGCAGCAGACTGAGACACTGGTGGGGGCCTTTGCCAGTCTCATACTTGCATTAGAATTGTGTGATCAAGCCAATGCGCTCCTTTGAATGCATGACCGCGAGTGAGAATATGAATCTATGAATATATTAGCATTGAGTGAGACGAGGATTGCGTGCCCGGCTTGCGGCCCAGCGAGAACGTTAGCTTGTGGCAATTAGCATCCGTCATTGCTGTTAGCACAAATGACCCGGTTCAAGGGGGGAGATGCACTGCTCATACCAAAACATTCCAGGCAATGCCCCTTCTTTATAGCAAGCTAAAGGATGCGGCACTTATGCACCAAAAGTATATACCAAGCGAGAAAATAAAGTCAAAGAAATGGAAGCGGAAGAACAACTTGAAGATGACGAAAAACTGTAGTCATGGCAACACATAGCATGTGGCATCCTGCCGCAACACTATTTATCTAAAACTAAAGCAATCAGCAGCTTCCCTTCCCTTTTGCTGCCTGACGCAATGGGCTTCAGCACTCCTTTTTTGGCGGTCTCTAAATAGCCGAATGGCACATTTGAACGACGCTCAAAGTGAGTTAAGCAGTGTGAACTTGGAACGTCTGGACGTACCCACAATTAGGGAACGGGAATTTTGGGGGCTAGTCCGAGCTCGATCGTTCGTGGTCACATTTCTTTTGTATAATAAACGACGTATACTTCGAAGCTACTTATATATGACTCTTTTTCTTGTTCATGATTCATTTTTTTTTTAGTGTTACGACGACTATACTCGTGAGTGATGTATAGTCCAAAATTAGTTTATAGCATAGTTGCAAGAGGACTAAAAACTAATATTGATCTCAGTGTAATAACAATAGAAATACAATACCAATCATGGTTCACTGCCATATTTTTTGTTACCATTATGTGTTGAGTTTTTTCAATGTGGATCAAAAGCCAAAAATTACAATATCAAACACTGCAAAACATACAAACTCCATCCGTTTGTTTGGCCTTACCAATGACCTCTAGTCTTTGGCCCCACCTTCTCTGGTATGGGCCAAATCACAACGCTCCCGCGAAAGAAACCCACACCGCTTGATCATCCATAAAACATTACATCCAACATTTTTCATTCTCATCCTTCTATAAATATATAATTAGTGTGCTCACCAGCATTTATATTACATGATTCAATGAACACATGACAATGCAATAAAAGGGATGCATTTTGACACTTGTTTTTTAAATCTTTTTTTCTTTTCAGACTTCTGCAGTTGTATATGCTGATCTTTTTAAAATGTATATATAAAATTAATAAGGACAAACTTTCTTTACTATGATACTGCAACACTACTACTACTACTACTTTATTTGTTTCAACTTTCTATTGATCTTTAATCAACCCAACTTTCATGTTTTTGCAATGTGAGAGGAGGCTGGAGTAACGAGAGAAAGCCCACGCAAGTATGGGGATAAGGAGAAAAACCCGGACAGAATGAAAGCTGATGCTTATATGGGAGGCAAATGTGCTAACCATGAGTTGACTGGGCTGCTGTCGATTCTTACAGGAACTTCAAAAACTCATTTTGACATACAACAGCGCCCTACTGAAAAATGTATACACCTAGTGTGCGGACACGTACCGAACTAAGACTCTCCACTAACAACCCACACTAATTTTCCACATACATGATCATTTTCAGTTGAGATGCACCACTGTAACATACGTCCTCAAGTCAAATTCCTATTTTGATACGTCTTTGGCACCATTTTGTGGCATCATAAAACAAGCGCAGCAATCAAGAGTGGGTGCGTTTTTTGTTTTGTTCCACAACAAAAATGAAAATAGGACAAGTCACAAATAGCGAAGCGCAAACAGTTGGGTCATTACTATAATGTGAAAGCCAATTAAAGCAACATCCTCCATCCTCACAAACATGTTTGGATGGCACCCGAAGCACCGCTGTATTAATTTGATTTTTGTCATCATTTAATAATTATTCGCCCCAGTTGTCTTACAAATAGTCTCATCCCAGTCCCGTCCTCTTTGCTCATTATTTTGATGCTGCGGCCGCACATTAAAGTACGTTAGTGACTCACCGACCGCCGACATCTCGGCCACGGCCGCCCGATAAGGACCCTCGATGAACTGTGGCGGATTGTCGTTGATGTCTTGCACTTTGATGATGAACTCGGACGGCGGCTCCAGCGGCTCATCTGTGTCTGCATTAATGACCTGGGCCGTGAGCGTGTACTCGGCCTTCTCCTCGCGGTCCAGCCTCTTCATGGCGTGGATGTCGCCCGTCAGCTCATTGATGGCGAAGATGGTGCCGGCCCCCTCGCCGGCCAGCACGTACTTGATGCGCTTGCCGCCCACGTCCAAGTCCGTGTGGAGCTGGAAAAGATGGCAAAATGGGCGTTAAAACATGAATTCCTGAGCTATAAGGAAGATAACTGACATTACGTCCATTGAAGACATAGGTTCATTAAAAATTAAAATTTCTTCGATGTTCAGAAGAACACGTAAGTTAGGTGCTTGACTTCTACAGTATATTTGTCTTTTGCTTAAAAAAAGGCTCGCAACGGCTCTCTAATGTACAACCTCAAAAAATGACCATCGGCCCAACAGTCGATCAAAAAGAAGAGATTTCATTCTTATAAAATTATATTTAGTAAAACACTGTAACATGAATCCCAGTTCAAACTTTAACACTGTCTAAAATAAGAAAAATGAGAACCTGTATTTTCATGTTATCAACAATTATGATATTAAGTTAACTGAAGTCTAAACACATTTCAACACAAAAACCATACAAGACCAACTAGCTTGGTAGGTAGAAGAAGTGGCCTTGACATACGCGCCGTGCTAAAACGAGGTCTGATGGCCCAATAAATCGTACCAGCCCTTTGTTACACATCACACGAGCAACAAAACAACATGCACTGTGGGGCTTTACCGCTAAAAGAAAGTCACCCGACGGACCTTCAGACGTTGCATTAAAAATTCACGAGCGCGCACACTGACCGTCGCTGTTCAAGTAACAAGACCCAAAATGGCCACACCAAACTGCATGCTGCTCATTATTTGGGGGGTAATTATGCACTCATCGTTGTGCTAAAGCTGCATTAACCAAATGAGGGAGTCCGAAGCACAACTCGCTTAGGATGACTGAACTGGCAAAATAAAAAAAATAAAATAAATTTTAAAAAAGGATTTGGCACAGGGTGGTTGTTGTGGGTGGTTCGGTAAGGCTTCTGAATTGTCTGGCTTGTTTATTAAAATTGAACTAAAATTAAATTAATAAAAATTAAATGAACTGACTTAGAAAAAAAAATGCGGATGATGACGTTTTAAAAAAAAAAAACAATGGTACAATTGTCAAAAAATATATAATTGTACCAAAAAATAAAAGTTTTTAATAATGGTGATTTTAATGATGACCAAAATAAACCTGATTCATATTTTTTTCATAATCAAGCAGCCCTACAAGTATGTTACCCTCTCAATTGCCATTTGTGCATTTATGCCAGGTTCAGTGAAGTCTAAACTTTCTACAGACTCCCACACTTGCTTTGTGGGAGATTAGCGCTCTTGAAGACTCGAAATTGTAACCAACCACTTTAAAACAGAAAACTACGTCTTTGGTACTGATGGCTGTAATGGCAACCAGTTCGATACATACAACAGAAATAAATTTGTTAAAATTACCTTAAATTATATGTTACAATTTAAAAGTAATGATATTCACCAAGAAGACCAGCTGATAATTTCCCACAATAAATTCAGTACCAACAATGCTCTAACAAGGCAAGAAACAAATAAATTTCAATATATATGTCTGTAAAAGTTCTCAAATGATCACTTCGACATGATTCCTCGGAAATCACAATATCCCATTCCTGAGGAACTATTTTTAGAGGCTACTCGTATGATTCTTAAGAGTGATGGTGCCCATGGGAACTATGTTGGGGACCACCGCTATAAAATGTTTATAAGAGCTTAGAAATTAGGGATGTAAAATAGAAACATTGTATATTCAGTTGCCTGCGACTCTTTTGCTTGAGTCCTCTTGATCGTAAAAGGTGAGCAACGTTAAATGAGAGCAGGAGAGAGAGGTTCCGGGGGAGACTTTTTCAAATCTGACAATGTTCCGCATCGTTAGCGTTGGCCACAGCAGCGCATTGCAGCAATGGTTCGCATTTCTGCCTCAGCGCTTCTCAATGTTTTGTTTTTTTTCACCAGAGGAAAAAAATAACCTAAACTGTCTTCATAATGTATTTGAGGTTTACAAAAATGCCAACATGGTATTCATCAAAGACTAAATTGATGTTGATGCATACAAAATGCGTGTATTATGTTAACTGAAGACGATACTGCCCGCTGTTTTTAATGTTTAACATTTAAATTAAGCAAACTATGGTGGAACAGTACGGACCAGATCATACAGTTTCTGGTCCTAAATTGTCGTCTACTGAATTGCGCATTGGCTCCAATGGCATGCAAAGAACAAAAGCTCATAGGCACGTCCAAAAATCATCGGCATTCAGCAACTTTAATTGAATTTCCTGCCACAGCATTTTAAACGTCAGCCCTTCTCCGGGAGTCGGTCACGCTGCAGCACAGCTATGCCTGAAAAAAAATAAAAAAGAAATAAAAAGAAATACATAAACAGGTTACCTCTAATGCCAGCTCAAAGAAATCAGTTTGCCTTGGAGGTGACTATTTTTTTCAGACACTGACAAAGCAACATTCACTTCAATTGTCGCACCTTGCACTTTTTGTTTTCCTAATTGCGCCATCATTCCGCATGAACGATGTGGCTCATTAGCAGAAAAACGCCTCGCCACATCCTGCATGCTGAGTAAGTCTTTAAACGGACACAAATTAATGACATTCAGTCATTTTTTTTAAATACTATCAAGGAATTTCTTTTTTCGAGTGTGTTGGTGGCCAAACAGCTGTTAAGTTCCCACACTGTGAGGGGCAATTCATGATTTATTTTAAGCCTTTAGTACTCATACAATACTATCAGCCACAAAAGACCAGTTCACTAGGTTAAGTGAAGCCTGGAAAATATTTTTGCTTATAAAAACAGGTTTGCTACGTTCTTTGAAGAACAATCTGTTTTTGATATTGACAAAATGTGTATGCTAAGCTAACAGAAGTCTCCTAAATTGTCGTTGATGAACTTTAGTGTCACAGTAGACTGAAATGCGCTATATAAATAAAGTTAGATTGGATTGGATTATAAAATAAAATAATAAAAAGTTTTTACTTCTTTTATTGAAGGCTATTTGTGTTTTTATGATTTTAAAACCAGGTTTTTATAGACTAAGTTGTCTCTGATGCTTTTAAATATCATGCTTGTTAAGAGTCTAAATTGTCTTTTACTATTTCCAGTATTTGCAACCACCGGCACACATCAATCTTGCAGGGTTTCATTGACAATTGAGACCAAAAGAATCTATGCGCCCATCCTGTGTAACTGTTTTGCTTCAAATTGGTGGAAAGGAAAGGATTAAATACAGCGTTAAAGGAGTTTTGCCTTTAGTAATATGGCATGACTCCTTCTTGTGACAGTCTCCAAGTCAGCCCTTAATCGAGATTATTCAGACACGTGCAATTTTTGTTAGCATTTCAAAAGTAAACTAAGTTGTCATTAATTAAAATCTTTAATGTTTAGAAACACGCAGTTTGTTTCACTTGATGTTTACAAAAAAATTTACGTTAGGTTGACAGACGCATCTTTTGTAAAAAAAATTGTGGTTTTTGTTCTGTCAAAAAAACGTGTATGTTTGTTTCATTGATGACAGATTGGTCTTTGATGTTTGTGAAAAAAAAATTGGAACGTTGTGATAAAAAAACTTAGGAACTGACTACAATGATTTGCAAATCAATGTATTCTATTTTTATTTACTTTTTACACAACGGGTCGTCTTCATTGGAATTGGGGTTTGTAATCTTGACATTCAAATGTTACATTGTCTTTGATGTTTCCTTAACTCATTTACTGCCATTGACGGCGAAAGACGTCAAAGATCCATTTTTCTCCCTCGGCTGGCCTTGAATGAGTTAAACTGGTAGGCTCGGTTTTTGAAAGACTTAATTGTCTTTTTTGCTGAAAAAAGTGCATCCATAAAATTTGTTGAAAACTCAACTTGTACACCCGTTCATTGCACACTTTAAATCTTTGATGTTTACAAACGCTACAATGGGTGCATTGAAAAACCATTGTCACAAAGTTTTTAAAAGTCTAAGATGTCCTTGATGGTGGAAAAAAATACACGTTGGGTTCATGGAAGACTAAATAAACTATTTCAATCTAGTTCCCACCACCCACACACAGGCGCGCTCTCCCATTCAGCTTCTGCGTATCCTGTCAGCGCAGGAAGAGGACAGAAGAAAACGTGTCAGTCCCAGTAGAAAATTATCTTTGACTGCAATCACTTGAACAATCACACTGCCCTAATAAGGAAGAGTCTGCAGATTTTTTTTTTATTCCCGGCTCCTAAAAAGATCCCTCCCCATCAACCACCAACACCCACCCACCCATTGCCCCGTTTCCTCACGCTTAAGTATAAGCCCTCAGAGGGAACTAATGATTGCGCTCGATGTCAGAGCAAATGCAAGCTTCGACGTGTGCTCCTCCCATGTATGTAGCATGGCGTGAAAGCAGGAACGCTGGGGCGGAGACGCTGTCACACGTCATGGCGGGATGTCAGCAAACGTCTGCGTGATGCACTCTGAGGCGCAGCATCCGACATCCTGCGTCTCCCGGGAGAGTAGGGGATGCGACTCGTGCTAAAGTTTGTCTATTTCTAAGTCTTGTATTGCCCAGAGTGACAAGTTACTGGAAGTATGTGTTCATCGTTAATCCCCAATGCTCGCTGGCCAGTTTGAGGCAGTAACTGCTTTGTATGCAACTGTTTTTTTTTGTACAGGTAAAATTTGGAGGTGGCCACCTCCATCTGATTCTGGGGAGCCACAGGTTTTAAAAATCTTTTTTTTTTTTTTTAATTTTTGTACAAAGGAACCTCAGAGTTCGAACAAGTGTTCAAAGTACGGTTTGTTCAACTTCCAAAACATTTATTCCCATAGGAAATAATGTAAATGAATTTAATCTGTTCCCAAGCTCCCAAAACAATTAAACAGATCTAGAATTCCTGTAAAAACCTGTACACCCTGTATTTAAACAATAATGAATTAATTATAAACATAATAATTCTAAAATTTACATAAATTTATATCTGAATCATTTACCTATTTGTCTGCGGTGTGATGGTTTCATTGGATGGATGTAAAGGAAGGGCTACTTTGACAGGGTAATTGTGAATGCCAGTTCTGTTTTTAAAAAGTTTACAAACCAGCCTCTCCTGGCTTTGAATGTAAAGGCACTGGTATCAGCTTCAGGACCTGCAGGCATTTCCTTTGGGAGATCGCTGAAAATTTGTAAGTCTTTTCACAAATAATAGCCTCACTGATAGTGCCCCCCGCTCACACTTTTTCTTTGATAAACATATGAAATAGCTCTTCATTTCTTCTAATACTAGTGACCTTTAATTTGTAATGATTGTCACTCCTTTGGTAACACTTTCTGCCTTAATTACATCTCTGCTCTTTAGGATAGTTGAATTTGTCGAATTAGCCATACAATAGTGGTTAGCAAGATCACGCGCGCCGTTGTCATACTTAGCGATTATCTCCTTCCTAAGTGATTGTCTCCTTCTTTAATCAAGTGTGGTTTGCATTACTTTGTATGCTAGCACTTCTGCCTAAATTTTTGCCAGGAAAACCCTGGCATTACAAAAATATTTGCTCTTAGAAGGGACTGTCCTAATATGGTGATGTTCTCCCAAGGAAATGCACCGACATTCAAGTATCACGCCTCGCATTATAATATCCTATAAAAGGGACTGTCGTGTCACAAGGCAATGCCGCCACATCTTCAAGAGGAAATTTCCCACGAGGCAATGTACCCTCAAGTAAATCAATAATGGATATACCTAACAATTGAATAATCCCTCAATGAAATGTTCCAACAAGGAAATATCTGAGAAATGCTCACCCAAGGAAATGTCATCAAAAATGAATGCTGTCGATGAAAAAAAATTGTCCGACCAATTGACCATCCCAACACAGATATTTCATATAAGGATATATACTCAATGCAAACGTTTCCTAGCAATTGCCTCAAAGAAGGACCCGCCTTAAAAATTCTGAATGAAATGTCCTCAATAAAAATGCCCCTCACAATTGATTGGCTGAACAACTTTCATCTACAGAAAATCTTCTGACTATTGAAAGTCTTTTCAAAGAACTGTGCCACCAAGAAAACCCCGTCAAAAGTAAAATGTCCCCATAGAAAATGTATGCTCACAACCGAAGGTCTTAACAAGGAAATATGATCACAAGTAAGGAACAGTGATTACAATGTTCCAGCGAGGAAATATACACACAAGTAATCTTCGGAGGAAATGGCAGAGAGGAAATAGTCCCAAGACAAAATCCTCAAATCCAAATAGAAGTAAATTTCCCAACAAATAAATGCACTCATGTAGAAATGTCTTTAGCATGCAATTTTTAACAAAGAAATGTCCTCACAAAAGAATGTTCCAAAGAGGACGCGTTCCATTGAAGAATGTTCTTAGAAGAAAATATTCCAGCTCCTCACATGGAAATGTTCCAATGAGGGAATGTCATGACAGTGTCCTCCCCGTCACGTCTTAACGATTATTTTTTTTCCTAATTAGAAAGTGACCTCACAAATATGTTCCAGCAAGGAAATGAAGAAATAATAATTGTAACTTTCAAAAAAATCTGACACATCAAACTGTTTTTGCAAGGAAATGCACACCAAGGAATAAAAATCTTAATTGAAGGTCCCAACTAGGAAACATTCAATAGATGACTCAGATAAAATATGTCAAAAACAATAACTCTGGTCTAAAGAGCCCCTACAGTGACATGGGGGAAATATATAAATATGTTTCACATTAGTACAAGAAATTCTCTCCTGCTGTCTCCATTGAACGGGACGAGATGTCTCCCATTTTTTTCTTTAAAAATTTGGAATTGAAAATGGACCCATCATATAGTTTTTTTTATCATGTGTTTACTGAACACAACTCGGGAAGCAAAATATGACGAGTAATTTGTTTCCCCTCAAGCTTGTTTTGCCTTGACACAAAAAACATTCTTCTTCTTGTCTGCTGCTGCAGCGGCGTAGAAGAAGAAAAGGTAAGTGCAGAAGGAGAATGTCCTCCGTGTCAAGGCAAAAGAAGCTCGAGGGAAACAAATTGCGGTCGGATTTTGTTTCCTGACTGGTGGTAAATAAACTCAAAATAAAAAGATCAGATAAAGGCTCATTTTCCGTTCTTCATTTTCCAATTTTTGAACTAAAAACGGTAGCTGCCTCCTACCGTACACAGGAAAGATGGCCTTCTAATGAGAAAGTTTTCTCATTAGGATGAGAAACATCTTCCTAGCAAGAGAAACGTATTTCGATTAGCCACCCCAATGTCATTTTAGGGGCTCTGTGCTGGTCCATAAAATATTGCTTTTTTTTTTTTTTTTTTTTTTTTTTTTTTTAAATCAGAGCTGCAGGAAAAGCTAATTGATTTTTTTGGGGGGCGGGGCTGTCCCTGAATCTGAGTTTCTCATAACAATAATAATAATGAGAATAATGAGAATAATGAGAATAATAATAATAATAATAACAATAATAATAATGATAATAATAATAATAAAATAGCAATTATGTAAAATAGTAATATATCTAGCAGTATTTATGAATTCAGGGTTAGGTGCAGCATTCATACCGGATCTGCAAATTACAAGGCATGGTCAAATCCGTATTGTTCAAGCTTGTATAGGTCAACCTTACATACAAAAATTTAAAATATATCAAAAACCTCATGTGATTAAAAAAAAAAAAAAAAAACACAGACCTCTTTTCAGTGTCAAAATTAAAAGTACATATAAAGCCATCGCTGATTAAAATTTGCTGTTGACCAGTATAATTAAATCCCTTGTCAGAAAAGCTTTTCAACATCAAATGACATCTTGCCGCCCCAATTAAGGATGGAAAGCAAAGCGGGACAGTTTCCTAATCGTTCAGTCACACTCCAGCACATTAGCACCCGAGTGACGACAACGACGACTGTGTGATGTCTCCCTGTGATGCCGCTAAATGTCACGATTGTGCTGCGACTCCGATGTGACAAACACAATGTGCTTGTCAAAATGAGGCCGCGACCAGACGAGCTGCCGGGGTGGGGGGGATGTCATGTTAAGCATTAACTATGCAAGAGTTTGCCTGTTGTTATCTAAAGTGTATAGAAACCCCAAGGCTAGCGTTTATATCGTAGTTTGCGTAAGGACATGGCGAATGCCAGATGTTGACCTCTTTTGCTTCCATGTTTTCCATTAAAATACAATAAAGCTTGTGATGGGATATGGGCAAAGCCCTGCTGTGAATAACCACAAAAAGTGGTTGATGCCTCCCATGTTTTTAAATTGTATGTACAAAATAAATGTTACACTGTAAATATACAACACACCTCAAACTCACAATACAAGATAAAAAAAGAATTGTGATTATTTTTGTGATGATCACCCAGCCGTAACGTACGCATAAACATGACTTTCAGCAACAACACTGGTTCAACATACTGTAAAAAATACTTCCATGCATGCATTCTTTATCATCTGTAAAGAATGACAAATTATTAATGTGGTACTGAGAAGCCAATAGAGGAGCTGATTCTTACATTGTCCCACAGAGAGCTAAAGCAAACAAACCAACAGAGAGCAAATGAGCAGCAACATGTGTAATGAAGGAGAAAGTGGAACAAAAACGATTTCATTCTGTTCTATTTTGTTTAACCATATCGTTCATCTCTCTCTTTTTGAAAAGCATAATGTAGATTTTGATTTTCATTTTTAAACAACATGAGCACCAAAAGCTGGCTGACTTGAAAGTGAAGAGCAGCATGATGTAAGATTCCAATAGAGGGTCAACAGTCAGAAGAAGCTACGTGTGAGATTGACCTCGGAGAAAGTTGAAAATGTCTCTTTCTGTACATGTTAAAATGGTAGAAGATGCTGCCAAAGGGTGAACTCACAAGAAAGTAGTAAATGGTGGAAAGAAAGTATGTTTAAGTGACACATACCGCCTGTTGTAAAATATTTGTACGTATGTCAGGGAGGGGGAAAGTTTAGTCTGGGTTGTTACAGGGAGTCTTCTCCCATGTTGCTTTTGCCCTGCTGAGTGGCTTTTACCGCTATGAATTGCGCTGACGACAAAATCTGTCAATGTGAATCTTAACGAGGAGCGCTGTGGTGTTATTTGCCATCAACTTATTTTTTTTATTTTTTTTAACTAAGCGGACTGGGAAAAGTCTTGGCCAAAATTGGTTGTATCTTAAAACTGGAAAAGTTAAAAAAAAAAAAATAAAAAAAAAAGCTATCGCCAGCAGATGGCATACGTACACACACTATTAAATACTACCACTATTAAATAGTGTGCAAATAGATTCTTAAGGCAAATGCAAAACTGTTACACTGATAATATTTGTAATTACATTATCTAACCACATTTTCATTGTTGCTGTTGGTATTTCATAGAAGAAAATAATTATTCAGATGTTTAAGGCTTGACTAAAGCAAAACTTATTTGCGTAAAAGTCACTGTTGTGCGTAAAAATCGACACAAAAGTGTTGTTTTCTGCGTTGTTTTGGTTCAAAATATGCGATTTGCTTGAAATGAACCCCTATTCCACTGTTGATTAGTAAAACAAAATGGAATGTGGTATAAAAACCTTTTTGTGTGTGATGAAAGAAAAAATTCTAATCTTTCATTTGGGAATTTCTGTGTTCTGTTAGTCATAAAACACAATAGTGTGTGAGCCTTGAAAGATCTATCAGAATGCTCTAATTTGACTGGCACTCAATAGGTTCTTTTCTGTTTTTTTTTTAGAATGGCTGGCATTGAATGAGTCAAAAAAGAAATGCTCATTCGAACAAGAATTTGGGCATTGGCATCATGCATGGGTCCTTCAGCAGCATTCATTCATTCTGCAAATCATTTATAAGAAATTAATTTTTAAACCACAATGTTATAATTATAATATTATAATACATAGTTTAAAATCCTGTTCCAGTGTCTTGGGAGCATTGTTAGGTGTATATTTATGGTTTAAACAATTAACATGAGCATTTCTTTATTTGGGATGGGTTTTTTTTTTATCACACATATCGGTGGATCCACTGTAAATAACGAGGGTTCACACATTGGAAAACAAAACGATAAACGTACAGGTGAGGAGCGGCAGCTAAATCACCGGACGAAAAAAAAAAAGGGCAGTAAAGTGAGAGCCGCCATTTCATTTCTTCGGTAACGCCTCAGGCTGGCGTAGCCTAAATAGTTCTTTTAACTCGAACATCCCTGGAAATTAATTGTAGCTTTTCCTATCCCGTTTGTTGAATTTGGACTCTGTTAATTACACCTCCATGAATAATCTGTAACTCTAAATATTGCAATAACATTTGGAATCCGCCGAGCAGATGGCGCAATGCATGATATATGATAGGTTGTGCTATTTTGGGCAAATTAGCCCATCCCCCACCACCCGACCCCCACAATCTGAGTCTTGGGTCATATTGATGATGTGAAAAATATCTATAACTATATGAACTGTTAGTAATTCGTATTCAATGAGAAATTGAATGTCTTATTGATGTAGAAGAGGTGTGAAGAAGCCTAAATTAATTATTCTTTTATTTTTAAAGCCACATCAATCAAATTTAAGACGGCTCGTTCATCAGATTGGGCGACATGAGCTCAATGCCACAGCAAAATTATTTAACTTCCAGTTTGATTTTGCAATATTTTTTAAATACACAAATATTTGTGGTTGGGCTTTTCATCACCTCTATTTACAAAGCTTTTTATGGAAAATGTATTCATTTATTTTTTTTTTTTTAATAAAGATGGTGGTATTCTTAACATATTTCAATGGTGGGTTTGTGGAGTTTGCCTTATTTGGAAGATGTAAATGGCACTTTTATCAGACCCCTCCGTTCATTAAAGGGATTTATACTTCACATATGTACGCCACTTGCGGCGGGAAAAAAGTTATTATCATTGTCTATAATTAATTTTATAACATACCTCATGTACAGTTAATAACTAAAAAAAGTCATTTAAAAATAATATAGCTGGTAATATTTCTTCAAAGAATGAAGCCATGTCGTTTTCAGCCAAGTCTACAGATTGAGATTCCACTTTCAATATGAAAGATGCAGTTCTTTTGAAGACACAAAATACGCTTTTAGAACGAGTGGACCAGGAAGCGCAGCAGACATGGTGCTACGTGAGTTACGCGCCCATGAACAATGCTGGAATGTCTTCCTACCTTCCATGCATGATGAACAGAGCTGCTTTGTTCTGCTGTCTCAACACCTTAACTTATCAGCGCGGCTACATTCACATTGTGGACATAACGATCCACAAGCCGCCGGCTGCATCACCGAGGGAGGGTTGAGTCTCCGAGGAAACATAGATCGAGGCACAGGCAGACAGATGTGCATGGTGGATACATGTTTTCATTCATAAATACGACACTAGCGTGGGGCAATCCCACAGAGTCATTGTAAAATAACTTGCGCCCGGAATGAAAATAGGGCCCAAAGGTGTCAAAACTTTGTTAGATTTTAAATTGCATATTTTCTTCATCTGCTGGTGTTTACTTAAATCTACGGTGTCTTTTTTCCTCCTGTATTTAATTAAATTGTTAAATATTGAGGAACGAAAAGCACCGTATTGGCGCTGTTGGGTGGCTTCTTTGTTGACCCAACCCAAACCCAATCAGAATCAATATTTTCCTCACCCGTGTCAGGGCTTGGTCCTTATCCTCTGCAAAAAGTGTCAGTTCACTGTCTAGTAACATTTTTTTACAGTGACTGCATATATGTATGTTTAAGGATTAAATATATTTATTCAAGAATAATTAAGGCCAGGCCTTATGATGGAGGCCTCACAAAATTTTACCACCTATGACTATGAAGATCCGCCATTTGCTTTTCTCCACTGGACTAAATTGAGCTCATACAACATCATACTTCAAGCTAAGCAAAGCTGAACATGAACTAGTGTTAGCTTCTGATAACCAAAACATAAACACGACATATACGCGACATCCGAACCAAACTTAAAGGCTATCACTTCGAAGGCAAACGCAAAGCAGACCAGAGAGTGTTGTTGTATACACAGATTAGCAATAGCTTCTGATAATCGTCATGTAAACATGATTTAACGTTGCAGGGTAGCAATTACAAGCGTAACCATCCAAGCCAGAAAAACCCATGTGAACGTCGCCGAACGAATCGATTTTACCACTGTAACGATTAAAAAAAAAAAAAAGCACAAACGGGAGCTCATTTCCAAAGATGCCGAGGTATCACTTTAAAAGCTTCAATTACTTTGCCAAATGGCCTATTTGCACAAGTCAGCTCTCCTCTCGCACAAAGAGGAGCGAAGTCTGTTGGGATTCCGTAGCGTCTCTGACACGCAACAATCATCAATTCGGGTGCCCAAGGAGGTCAAACCCAGTATTGGTGGAGGCCAATGAGTGCTGCTTGCCAGGCTCGCTATTCATTTGTTATCAGCGCACACACTCTTCCATTACCGAGACAATGGAAAGGAGATGGTGTCACGGCCCACATGCGAACGGGGGGGGGGGGGCTTCTAAATGAAGCCAGCCTCATGATGTGATGGTACGGTCATTACAGTCAGAATAGAAAAGTAGCTTGGCCCAAACTTTGCTCTCGCTGATAACACCAATTATAAGATTCAAGTGTGCTGGAAAGTCACAAATATCATATTTGGGGTTAACCAGTTTCCAGCTGAGCGTAAAAAAACCAAAGCACAGCTTGTGAGCTAGTATTTGGTTTTTAAGTCAAGATTATTTTCATGAAATTTATTTAAACACAGAAAGATATAAATACACATTTGATGTTTCGTTAAAGAATTAGGAAAACAACATTATAATGAATAAAATGGAGTCAAAACTGTACAAGAATGATGTTTAAAGCTGCAATATTGCTTGCAACTATTTTTTTTCTAATACCAACATTATTCTTCTGAACTTGAAAAATACTGTACGTCATCGTAACTTTAAGACGTTATAACTTTTGTATTGCAACTCCAAAAATGTATGCCCGTAACTTTACAACTTTATTCTTGTGATAGTACGACTTCATTGCTACAATTTTGCAACATTTTTCTTGGAACCTTTTGAATATGTTGATTTTAATCAATTTGTCACTTTATTTTTGTTTTCAATTTTCTAGTTAGATTTTATTATTATAGGAGTGTGTTTTATTTCTCTCACAGGATGGGTATGGGTCATGTTTTTTTTCTACAGTGATTCAGATGGTTTGATGCAAGCAACCCGTGTTTAACTGCGCCAAGACTTAGACATGTTTCCAGCAGGCGGAGTGAGATTTCTCGGTCCAGATGGAGCCACTCTGCTTTTGTGATTCATCTTTCATCATTTCACGCTCGCTCCCGCCTTCTTTTTGCTCTCATGGTTTATCGAAAACCCGGAACAAACGTCAATGATGCATCTGCAGGGTATGCGATTCTGTTAAATATCACGTGGGACACAAGTTTGACATGCACAAATTGTGCATGTCAAAGTTGATGTTGTTTTGTGAAATTGTGAAATTACAAGTTTTGTAAGTAAAACATTTTGGCAGATGGCAGGGGAGGGCTCGTTGTATTTGCTGTCTAAAGAAAAACATGCATCTCTAAATAGTTTTCATCTGGCAAATGTTTTTTTTTCATCCAAATATCAATGTAAAAGAATTTTGTTCATGTTTGGAATAAAAAGGAAATTATATTTAAAAAAAAATAAAATAATACCTGCCAAAAAGAGAATATAAATTCCAGTGAACACAAATTATGACTATTTTACTTAAAAAAGAAAGTAAAATCAAATGTTAGTGGTGAAGAAGATTCATTATTTTTCCTGGTCATACAATACTGGGCACATGTTGCTAGGCAGAATTCGTAGGGCTGAAAAATAACTGCTCCATTGGCAAATTACAGATGTCCACTGAAAAGCATATACTGCATCACCAAATTTCCATTTTGTTTTGTTTTGTTTTTATATTGAAATTTAACAAAGCACTTGTGTTTACGTTTAAGAAAAAAATGACTTCCCGTATAATCACACCATGAGCCAAATAAAATGTCATCTGATGACCATGCACACTAAGCTATTTGAATGACTGTTTTGCGATCTATGAAGTGTAAAACCAATTTCATAATGAGTTGTTAACTTGTGTGCCTCACTGCATTTTGAATACAGTTGAAAAGTAACGTGTCCATTTTTACCTTGAGAATACTGGAACAAATCAGTCTATCAGTTAAAATAAAGAAATCATTTCTGCCTGTCCTTCATCCGCGGTCTTTTATTCTACTGTAGCGCGTCAATGTAACATAAATGACTTCTTTTAATGAAATGTTAAATAACGCTCGAGAGCACAAAAAAAAAAGCTTTCGAGTGGCTGTGGCAATTCCTTTGAAGCAGAAAGGCTAATTTGATGACCTTAAGGGTTTCAATTCCTCCTGAAATCCATCTAATATTTTTCAATGTTATAAAACTAAAATGGAGAGAAATGGAAGTTGGCGACTACCAGTTAATTGAGGTGAATATAAAGCACTGTCAATGTGCCACATATGGACATTCCTTTTCTTTTGTAACCCCAATCAGGTTGTTCACATATAGTATGTACAGTACATGCACATATCTCTGTAATTGGGCAGCACTTCATTGCGGCTTATATGCAGATGTTCTGCACAGAAGCCTGGTGGGCCTGTTAGAGCCTTTTGTTGACAACCCGAGGAGAAAATTAACGTGTTGCGATGCCCCATGTACAGACTTCGGGATTTATTTTGATATGGGACATAATAAGTCAAGCAGATGTGACATCTGTAAAGCTGGTTGTGTTTTTCCCTATTTAGAGCAGAAAAAATATTTTTTTAAAAATAAAGGGATCTTTGCAGTTAAATGTCTTAGCCCCAACAGACACCTGGTAATGTCCCTGTGGTGGAATGTGGATAGAAACTCTACATAAGAGAGACGATGTTTGAACTACTATTCCACTGTACTGCACAGACAGAGAAAAGCCTGATAAATTTAAATATTTTCCTAGGGGAAAACATTTTAATTAAATTGCCAATGAAGCAAAGTGTTTAGCTGCTGTTTCTGGTGGAGTAAATATATGGAATATCTAGTTATTTCATTATTATAAATAAATAACCCAAATATATTAGCTATAGCAATATAATAAAATAACTTAAATAGAAAATAGAAAATTATATTCTAAATAAATAGGATAAAAACAATATAAATACAAATATAAAGAATATAAATGCGTCACTGATGGTGTAGTGGTACACTCGCCCGAGTTGTGTGGGGGCAGCGTGGGTTCAGTTCCCACTCAGTGACGGTGTCTATGTCTGCCCTGTGACTGGGTGGCGACCAGTTCAGGGTGTAGTGCACCTCTCGCCCGTAGTCCAGAACCCTCCCGCGACCTTGTACAGCATAAGCGGTGTGGATAATGACATAAGAATATAAATACGCAATAATAATGAAAAAAAAAAAACTGGACTTGGACATGAAATCCGCGATCGACCAGGGGTGTTCTCTCATTTACGCTGCTTACTAGCGCTAAACAAACCTGTGTTTTTTTATGTCCTCTCCAGCATGCAAGAGGCCAAACTTCATTCGACTGCCACTGTGCTGGCGTGAGCCCAGCAATAAAGTAACAAAGACATAGGCATTGATAAACTTTCTAGCTTAGCTTCATGAACTTCTTAATTTATTTAATGCTTAATTGCTGACTAAATATTTCCATACTTACGCAAACGCTTCCATGGGAAGTTCTTGAATGTTGCGGTGTGTCGCACGCTTCACCCACATACCGTACGTCACACATAAGCGTGAGATTTGTGCATGACCTGAATCTGGAAAAAATTATTGCTGCTCAATTCATGTCACCACCCATTCGTGCCCAGCCCTAATATATATGTATATGTATGAATTTGTGTGTGTATGGAGAGAGAGAGAGAGAGAGACTGGATTGTATTTGTTGTTGATTGATTCCATCTATTTAACTATTATTAGATCCATATACAGTAATATCGATGGATGAAGTCATGGTTGAAGCAACCTCTCATCCACTCAACTTCCAAGTCTTTTTTTTTTTTGTCCTTTCTAAACTGTTTCGATTGTATCCTTCCCACAAGAATTATGAGTATTACTGGTATTACTGATAATGCAACCGATTCAGTACATCAATATTCAGCTGGCGCGTCTCTACATTCAAAGCCAGAGAGAGGCTCTCTGCGGACTAGAAAAAAAAGGAGGATTTCAGACAGTATTTGCTTAGGTCCGAGAACAAAAGGGCGACAGCACACGCAGGCTCCATCGACCGTTAATAATCATCTGCGCCTCGTCCTTTGAGAGGGCCCGTGATATGAAGTATCATTAGCCATGCAAATAGCAGCTCCTCGTCTCTGGGATTAGAAGAGGGGGAAAATGAGCGAGAGGCACGACGCTGGCAGAAACAATTAAGCATTGCAGGATCGAGCTTTTGGCAGCCGGCTCAGGCTTGGCAAGGCGACGGCGTTGACGTCAACGCCCTTGTCTGAGTGAATGTGACACAGCAACGAGCGTCGCTTAAAAAACATGTCAGACCGGCTCACGCTGGACAGACGCAAAGAGAGTGTCTGCCTTTCCCCCGACGTACCTGTTGGAGTCATAAGGGGAGCCTTGCTACTCTCGACACGGCAGGTGGTTTGTTTAACAGTGTTCGGGAGAGGGTTGATAGAAAGTGTTTAGGAAAAGGCTGACACTGCTGAAAACTAAAAGGGAGGTTGAAACTCATGTTACGTTAGCAGTATTGCCTAAATAATTTGCTAATTTACTCCGTATATTTTACAAAGTATCAATGAAAGCATTCTCAAGCCTTTCTACTTGCACTATGTTTAAAATGGAAAAGGATAAAAATAAAAACACAGAGTGTGATTTGAATATGAAACATTTCTTCGTTAACAAACCAACAGAACTTGATTTTTATAAGGAATGTAGCTGCTTTAAAAAGATACAATTCATGATATTACTTTAAATTTTTGTAAATATTTTAGTTAGAACCTTTTCAAAACTGTTTCAAAGAAGACCCGCAGATTTATGTGCCCCAGCTGCATGACAGTATCAAGTGAAAAAGCTGATGTTGAGTAGTCATATTATGGGTGCGTGTGACTTAACTGTATCAAAAATGTACCTTCATTTGTTTCGCAAAGACAATTTAAACAACTTGACAGCTATTTTGTGGACATTGTGGACAATGATGTTAACAGAGTTACCCTCAATCCCCGTTCATTCTCCAGCGCTGCAACATTGGTTTGCTTCCCATAAATGTCTTTTTGCTGCGGAATGCTTCAATAGTCTCAACACAGAGAACTGCACACAGGCTCACACATCACGATCAGGATTGAAGGCGATCTCCAAGTGCCCACTTCACAGCTGTGATCTGTGATGGCCCTGGCCAACTTTACATCTTCCGCAAGTGGGGATCTTCTTTCCGTTCCTAATAAATGCACTTTACGCGCATCAATCTCCTTCATGGACCCCAGCGAGTCAGTTTATGCTTCTGCAATGTCAACTGTGCTCCTCTCCTGCGCTGAATTTAAAGGGTGAGAGAAGCTGTTTCCATGGGCCGGCAAGCAAGATTCAGTCCTGCCATCGATATCAAAGTAAAGTGCTCCAAGACAGAAATCTCGCATGATCGCACACGATCTCACAAAAAACAAAGAAGAACAGACACTTGCGGATAAATGCCGATGGTTGCCAAGTGTTTGTGAAAAGGAGGGTTAGGGAAGGGCAAGTAAAGAAAATACTTCCTGTCGTCTGGGGCGCCCATTTTTATACAAAAATTTGTTATTTTCTTTTATTTACGGCCACTGTCTTCGTTGATCAGTCAGGGCCCTTCTTTGATTGGCTACATTCTGTTCACATCAGAAAAGTCAGATACCTCTGGAGTGGTCGACTTTCCCCAAACACAAGCTTTTTGCTCGTAAATTTTGGACACATTTATTATTTAAGATTTTCTGTCCGTCCAGTTTTGGATCCTTTTACCAAGATAAATCCACTCTTAACACCTCAATCCAAACGATTATCGTATAAAACAATCTTATAAGACATACATAGGATTGTCTGCTATTTGACATGCTTGGTCGGGGAAAGGGGAAAATCGCAAGAAAAAGAGCCAACTAACTTTATGAGTGTGCCTCGACTTACATAGTCATTGCTGTCAGACACTACACATTGAGCCTCGCAACATTCAATTGTTTACACTTGCCCTGGAAAATATCTAGCGTATTCTTTATCATTTTCCAAAAATATGAGAAGTATTACATAGGGAAGACAGACAGAACGTAGTGTATAAGGTATTCAGACAAACACAGTTAACTCTGATAACCACAAACGATTAACTTGTACACTGGAAAATCAAGAGGGAGTTTTAAGTTTATGCATGCAACATATCACACAGCTTCTTGTGGCTAACATGTCAATCCCAAACGTAAAACTTCTTACAGGTATGCTGGAAAAAAAAACCATGAGTATTCCTTGCCACTTTGAAGAGAAGGACGTCTTCCAGAGTCCATGGAAGGCACCGTACAAGGTCTTCTGACTAAGGTGACAGACTGGCACGTTAACAGCTGCTACAGATTGAAGCACAAACTACGCAACCTATAGTACTGATTGGTAAATTAAATTTTAAGTCTAAAACATTCGCTAATCTGGTTGGTGTGTGGGGAAGTTACCCATTCCGACAAAACTGTTACAGAGAGCAGAAGGTTTTTGCATTGACAACAAAGAAATCAAGGCAAACAATGATAATAAAGCTGAAATAAAGTTCTGCTAAATTTATTTTGCTAAACTACAACCCCCTTCCTCCCTCGAGTGCGTGATGAATTGCGGAGTGGAAATTGCTTCTCATAATCCCGGATTCCCTTGTTACCAGAGCCTTTGTTTCCTATTTACTTTGTTTTAATCACGGGCAGAGCTGAGAAAACAATCAAAATATGAAAATCAATCTGATGTATTTGTGTGAAAAGGTTACCTGGAGCAAAGTAGGAAAGCAGGTTAGGCCCGAAGGGGTATGCATTGGAATAAAGGTGCTTATTTTAAGAACAGGCAACAACAGATAGTCGCAGTGCGCCGCCTCATAAAAAGAGAGAAAATCTTTAACAAGCCAAATGAGAAAGAGACAGCGGGGATGAGGCCCACCGAGTCCACTCTATCATCCGCTAAGATAAGCCCCCGAGTCCAAAAAGGAGCCGACGCTAACTTCAAAAGGATTTAATGTTCACACAAGGAAATTTTTGGACTGTGTGAATTAGTTCTAGTGTTTAATTCCATTGCGCAAGGTGGCATTTATTCTGAATACCTGGTGAGTGGCGCTATCATTAACTGTGACACGTGCATTTACCTATATGGGCTTGTGCATAGCCAAGCGTGCCATGGACTTTGTTTTGCCTGGTTGGATTATTTATAGTCATTAAATTAATTTCTATTGTACAAGGTGGCAGTTTTTATATTTTTTATATATATATATAAATATATATGTATATATATATATAATGACTACCTTGTGAGAGAAGTGACCGCATTAACTATATAACAAGTAAATGCACACAAGTGTATGCTTGTAAACAAGTGCGCTGTTCGACGGTGAGAAATATGCATATTTGTGTTTCTTTCTGTTATGCAAGGTTACAGTTTTCGGGAATAACTGCAGAGAGAAAGGAATCATATTTAAAGTGCTCAAGTGCCTCAGCGTCTTGACTTTTTTGACTACATGGATTATTTCTCATCATTGAGATTATTTCCATCGTGCAAAGTGGCATGTATCATCAATAACTGCAGAGATAAGATATCTTATCTTACGTGAACAGTTTAGTCATTTGAAAGTTAAGACTTGATGGTTTTATCGTCGTGGGGTTTTAATACTAGCAATAATTACATCTTTAGACTTTTAGGGGCCTATTACATAGACAGCATCTTCATTTTCGTGCTGGGGCAAATCGAGTTTACCGTGTTTGGGAATTTGGCAGATGCACTGTGATGCGTTTTCTATTACACGCCCCCGGCGCATCTGAAAGTTGGGTGACAGCAAGTTGACTAGACTTTAGACCAAGTTGTATCGTAGGCGCTGTACCACGATTTCGGTGGATTTGATGCAGCGGCACGTAGGCAGATTCAGCACAATGAGAGGTGTTACCCCAGTCTAAAAGCACCGACTTCGCAGCAGCCAAATTGACATTGCCTGCAAGAGGAAATCGTCTTGCAGTTCCTTGTGAATGTCATTTGCTCATTCCGATGTCGTGCACGGACTCCAGCAAGTCTGCTATGTTTCCGCTAAGTACTCCACACGTCACGCTTGAATTTAAAAGGCATTGAGAGGAAACGCTTCAATAGGGCGGCAATGAAGTCAGTTGAGACACTCCCACAACAGCGCAAATGCCTATTTCTAATAGCGCCGTCGAAGAAAATACCAAAAGAAAGAAAACCCCACAAAGTGCAAGATCCTCCTGCCACCGCTGCTGCACTCAAGGAGATCGAACTTGCAACCTTGGGGCACAGTGAAAACCCGCCACACAACCGGAGTGCCGCACACGCTGGACCTCTACAGCTAAGTGAAACGTGTCAGCACGGAACTAACGGGTCGCGAAGCGTTATTTTGGACATGCCATTTGTCTTCTGTAATAAGACATGAGGACTCGCAGACATTTGAGGGAAACAAGTCCTTCCTGGAAAGACGCGCGCTACCAGGAATACTCATTGTGTGTGTGTGTGCGTGCGCGTACGTCCTCCCTATTACTGCTGACTGCGAGATGGATGCTGGCTGTCACACCTGCCTGACTTTGTTCCCGCCAGATGCGGTGGCGGGGTCACCGGGAAAGCGACCAAACACTCATCAATCTCAAGCGTTGTCCGACGTTTCTTCCAGCTCGGCGGCGGTGGCTTCCAACATCCATTTAGAGGATGGGAAAACAACAAAAACACACACACACACCCGCTCGCACAAACACACACACATGAATGCTCAGACATGGACACGCTCTTACATGCGTACTCAAGCACACCCAGACGCTCTCATGCACTCACACTTACAGACCCACGCACACAGGCACGCACACGCACGCACACAATTACACACACACAAACACACGCTTACAGCCACATAGGCCCACTTCGAAAACAAAACGCAGCACGCGAGCTGTAAAAGTGATTTTGGGCGAGGTCGTTGCCATCATTCAAAGTAATTGAATTTGGGTCCCGCGCACAAAGGTGCCAGGAGCCCAGCCCGCTCGCCTGCCGCCTTTTTAATAACAACGGCACCACAAAGTCGAAAGGACACAGATGGAGGGAGTCGGACATGACACAGAGGGTTTGCCCGCAAATTCGGCAAACAGATAGTCAGACTCGGCCTTTTCTCATTCTGTTGTGCAAATTGGCATCACGAAATCTCATTAATTATATGACACGTACGTGTGCATAAGCGACCGAGCATGCTGTGGACCTTTTTGGTTCTGAATTATTTATTACATTTTGTTATTTCAATTGTGAAAGGTGGCAGCTTATCCCTGTGTAAGAGGCCAGAGGAGTGATCATTCCTATAATAATCACAATTACTTTGATAGCGAGTGAAATTATTCATTGATTTAAAAAAATTTTATTTATTCAACTACTAAAACTACTCAAAACTATCATCTTGGACTCTTGCCGAGTCATCCCTGCACATTAAACACATTCTTCAAACACTCTGATTTTGTTAATTACAAGATGACCTTGGAAATTTGTGAAATTCAAGTCTCTTGCATTTTTATTCTGCTACATCCACACATTTGATGGCTTGCATCTTTGTACACATTGAAGCCTTGAATGACACTTATCTTTTAATCACATCAGACTTTATCTAGTGTTATTTTGACAGTCTTGGGACTAACTGGGCTAACCTGGGATCAAGAGAATTGTATTACGTGTCCTGTCATATGGGGAGAAAAATAGTCCTTGGCGCTCTATCCTCTAATTTTGATGAAAGAAAAATTCTTCAAATCCTTGAAACTTTAAATATGACTTGACTGGTTTACACGAAAATAAATAAGAAGCTAAAATAAAAATATAATAAGGAATATACTAAAGTAAAAAATGCTTATAAAAATATTAATTGAAAAAAACAAATACTGCATCTTTTGGCCGCTTTTGGGGCAGTGTGGTGCCGTGCATGGATGGAGTACACACACACACACACACCGAGAACACAAAAAAGTTGCAATTTAAATTTATTAATATAACTTGTTATTTACAGATTGGGAATAATTTTCGCCTGTGAGTACTGTTACTTTACCCGTGTGTATGTGTTGCGTGCAAATATTCATTTTTTGAAGGAATATCACTCTCAAAGTTGATGCTAATGTCCCATTATGTCAAAATATTGACTTCGGCATACACGCTTGCGATCTTTTCAAAATTAAGCATTTTTTTGTATTTAACTACACAAAATGTATAATTATTTTCGTGGTGTGTTTAGTTTTACAGTGAACTCCAACTGGGTATGGTGGTTTTGCTGGTCCGCCTCACAGTGCAGAGGTTGTGGGTTCGAATCCGGGCTCAGACTTTCCGGCGTGGAGTTTGCATGTTCCCCCCATGCATGAGTGGGTTTTCTCAGAGGGCGTTGGTTTCTGGTGTAGGTTAATTGAAAACCGTTAATTGTTCCGAGGTGTGATTATGAGTATGAATGGTGGTTTGTATTTGTGCACTATGCAATTGGCTGGAAACCAGTTCAGGGTGGACCCAGCCTTCTGCCCGAAGACGGCTGGAATATGCTGCAGCACACTCGCGGCCCTTGTGAGGGGAAGCAATGGCGAAGAGATGGCAGACTCAAATATGCTCCACAAAAAACAAATTCAAATCCCGATAAAATTTCGGTCACTCATCCATTCCCATAATTAGCTGTACCAAATAGCAACAACATACAGCAACATGTGTGTGTGCGTGTGTGTGTCCGGACATGCTCGGTGTCCTCTTGAGTGTCACAGCAGATGTGTGACGAACTTCACGAATGCTACATAACGTCCTCAACACCAGACTGTGTCAAAATCCTGGACACACACTGATACACACAGAAACACACACGCACGCAGCATTTTTGCTTCCTGTGTCTTTCATTCTGTGAATTCACACTCAGTGGGAAAGTGTACACTTCCAGCTATGAAGCTTCCTGTAACTATTCTTACACTCCAAGCACTTTGACACAATTTAAGTTATTTCCAGAGTAAGATCCTTATTGCATTTGAATGATTATGCAATCGGTGACGGATGTTGGAGTGGATGACGTTAGAGCAAGTTATATATTTTGAAATAAAGTAGATATATAAGATCAGTTGAACTCAATCAGTAAATGGTTCATGTCCAGCGTGCTAATTAATCAGAGAGATGCTCATTTAACACTTTTTTGGAGTACGTAAGAGCCCTATAGGAATTAAAATCATTTGGCTGAGATACGTAGTAGATCAGATAAAAATCAGTTGATATCATGGAGTGCCAATAGAGGTTCCTTTGGAAGTTTAGAGCAAGAACCCTATACAATTTTGAAATTAGATGGCTCAGATAAGTAGATCAAGTCAAAGCTGCAAGGCAAGACCCTTTACAGGTTTTGAAATGGATATACGAGGGCTGAGGTACGATAAGATCAGTTCATATCAGCAAATGCAGACAACATAGTCCTTGTACAGGATTATATCCTGAAATACAATAATGAGACGCTGAGGTATGCAGATAAAGTCAAAGTTGAATACCAATTTTCCGACTAATTTTGGAATTTGAAATAATAATTAGCGATGATAAATCGATGCGTTTATATGGTAGATGCATGATCCTCTGCTCATTTGTCCACCTATAGGTGATCTTTTAACTATTTTGGTTACACCCAGAACCTAATATATTGTTCAGTAGCAATCCAGGAGTACAGGTCATCAAGAGAAAAGCAGGAGGGCAAGAACCCTTGTGCACACCAGTTCATATTGGTCTGTGCCGCTGTCCATCTCAGGTAGGAGAAAAAAAAAAAGATTTTGGAAAAAGTGGCATTATTCAAGATAGTTGAGCAAATATTGATATTATTCAGCATTCATTGCTAACACGCTAATGAGGAGTCAGCGATCCAAGGCGTAAACAATGAGTGACACTCTGCAGCACTGTGCTGTGACGTGAATAGGGCGGAAAAACCCCCCCGCCAAATGTGTCATGAAAGAAAAGCGACCAACAACACCACACCAGCCCCCCACGCCCCCTGAGCGAGCGAGCAACAACAAACGGAATATTCAAGAGCGGAAAGCAAAGGATGGCGCGGGATGAAAACGTCTCACCCGCAGAGGATCCCACATTTGCCCGTTTGAAAAGCAGCACGCTTTACAAATCACATTCCAAACCAATTTGCGCTCCTCGGGATTTCCGGCAGAGCGTGTTTTTTTGTTTTTTTTTTTTTTTTTTATGGGGGGGGGCATGTATTTGTGTGTGTGTGTGTGTGTGTGTGTGTGCGTGTCGCCTGAAAATAAGCCAGCGTGCGACCCTACGTGACAGAAGACACACATCCTCCCTCCCGTGCGCATCGGCAGGCATTAAGGCCTAAGGTTGTCGCCTTCAAATGTGGAAGCTACAGAACAAACTCCTCTGGTGTTACATCTTTTCTACTTTATTACAAGTCTTCAGGGAGTGAAAAGTGGAGAGCTTCGACTCCGCAGCCGGGGCTATCTGTTTACATTTTCTTTACAGGACTATATTGGAATTATAATTGTGTTCTACGCTACCTTTTTTTCTGCACCGGCTCTGTTTAAAGGTCCTGTGGACCCGCCGAGATGAAGAAAAATTGAGGCCTTTGGAGGGATTCGATTACTGGGGACGAAAATGCAGCTGCACGCTGCCGCCTGTTTTCCTTTCTTGTTCTTTTTTCGGCAGGTGCCAATCCCTCAGAAATGTGTTGCCTTTTTGGCAATTAAGTTGAACAAAATAGAAAATGAATTAAAGCTGCAATGATTGTCATGGCAAATCTATAAAGTGATGGCAAAAGACATATTTTGAAACCCTGTTCAGATCATATCAGCTCTAGTTGGTTAAAAAGCTTCACGATTTAGCACCATGTATCCGTCTTACTTTTGATGTTAAGTTTTTCCTGTGCACTTGCTGGAAATGGCCAAAATGACCCCCGTCACGCACAATGGTGAAAAGTAAAGTGCTATCTTGTAGAGCCAAATGCAGGGAACCAGGAGTGCAAGGTAGTGATGGGACGAGCAACATTGGTGCGTCAGCATTGTGCCGAGTGCACAAGTGTGAAACCACGTATCGGTGCATGTACCGCTTTAAGTTAATAAAAAAAAAGAAATCACGTGATCAATACAGGACGTGCGTCATTGGGAAGTGCTGCGCCAAATTGTGTTTATAGGAACCAAACTGTATCGACATGTTGAGGGTTTGTTAGGTGGGAAACTGTTTCCGGTTGCTATTTTTGTGTCATTGCCATTATCTGTGTTGGAGTATTCCTTCGCTTCTTCATGGATCGGAATAGAAATAGCGATTGGTTGACAATCAGCCCAGGGTGTACCCCACCTACTGCCCGAAGATAGGCTCCAGCATGTCCACGACCCTCGTGAGGAAAAGCGGCTCAGATAATGGATGGATGGATGAAAATCAAAAGGTAAACAAATTAACACAGAATCAAAGCAACTAAACAAAAACTCAGTCGTTGTCAAGTCCAAGTTCTGCAAACAAACAAAAGCAACAAGACATGGTCGAAGGAGGGAGGACAATGAACCGACCAGGACTCCTCGAAAAAAAAGCAGGGAACTAAATACAGACAAATTGACAAGGAAACGAGGAACATCTGGACAAGACACAAAAGGTTGGAGGCAGTTGATTGGCTCGCACTAGGGACTGGGATGACAAGCACGGGTGGGCCCAATAACGCAACGAAGCAACCAGACAACGGAACACAAGGAAAACATGAAACTACATACTTAACCAAAACCAAAAATCAAACTCAACCTCAACAGAACATGAGAAACTTTTTTACAGTTTATCATCACCCATTTGTCTACAACACATGGTTTCCGTATACAAAATGGCTGCTTCGAACCAAAATGGCAGCTATCCTGTGTCCATTAATTATCTTCAGACTTTTTATGGGCTTTCTCATGACTAAATTTCATTTTTAAAAGGAACAGTCTTTGTGGGCCTGAACGACCAATTCAAGTTCAGACAGGTTTCAAAGCAAATTATCAAAAATGTCTGCTTCAAACCAAAATGAAAGACTCCCTGAGTGTTTCCAGGCATGGCTTCTAGAGTCTTTTTGTCGGTCTTCTCATGATAGACTTACGGTAACTATCAAATTTCATGTTGCTAAATGAAATTGTCTCGTTCCACTCCACAGCAGGGGGCAGTAATGTGCATAATAAGCTGGTTGCCAGCTGCCAAAAGGAGACAGCCAGAAAAAAAAACGACACCTCCTTGGCAGAATTAAATCTAAAAGTGAGGCGTATCCTTGTGAATCTTTTTTTTTTTTTGGACTCAAGGTGGTTGTAGGTCATGGAATTGAAGTGGTGCCCGGCTGCGCTCGCTTTGATGCAGATTGTGAGGTGCTCACTTATAGTGTGTGTTTTAAAGAAGCGCATTCATTTACTGCTGGTTTGAATGCAGCCTTTGATTTATAATTCAGCACAGGGAATCTCTACACTGAGCCAGACCGAACAGGGGTGGACCTCAAACAAACACCGTGGCCAATAATGTAAATTAAATTTAATGATATTTGCTGCCAACTTCTCCACCCGCAACTAATGATTATAACCGACTGCGTGTAAATATGAATTATCTGTTGAGTTTAAATGGTTCAAATTCTGTAGCAATTGGACAAAATTTCTAGAACTACAAAGGAAGACTTTAAGAAAGTATTAAATGACCCTAAAATTTACACATCTGTCATGTATATCTGCTTCAAATCTGGAAGAAGTCAGACAAAATCTCAAGGACAAGTGCGTCTTTGTAGGAACCTTGGCAATGGTCAAGATATATTCCGCAACTCAGTTTTCAAACCAAATAGCTGACCTCATGTCATTTCATGCATCGGTTCTTGACATTTTCTGTGGGTTTACTCTTGACATGCCTGCCAAATGTTTCTCAGTGAAAATGGCTTTGGGTACTAAATAAAAAAAAAAAGAAAATGGGGGCGGCCTCTTGGTCACGTTCCCAAAACAGCATAAATATTGCAACCCAATATGGATAACTGGCGCAATACCTCGACCTCATTTGCCCTCATGTTGCTGTGCAGCCGAGTGTGCGCTTGTAATTCGTATCCTTGACCATTTTTTCTGAATTAATTAAAAAGGCGGCGAGAGAACGTGAGCACAGGTGGCATAAGCGAAAGATGCTCACTCATGTCCATTTTGCTGATGACTTCTAATTGTATCCTGGTTGTTATTTGCTGCTACATTTCAATGAGATGCCTCTGCCTCTTCTCTTTTTTTCCCATAATACAATTTCCACTCTAATATGACTCTGTCAATAAGTAATTACTCGGTCGGTAAATTGCTGTGCACAATGTTCATCGGAGGGAGGAAGATCCATATCACTGGTTCATTTGCATAATGCAAATGAATCTGTGAAGGGGGAAAAAAATAACAATTAAAGCTGAGAGCAACAACAAACGGGCATTCCCACCCCCTTTTCACTTGGCATGTCTTCAATATGATCAAACTTTGAAACGTTGCACTGCCCACATTAGATGGAATATGCAAATTAAATTCAAAATGTTGCATTGTTGTCTGCGAGACTTGTTTCCAGTTGGGGCTCATTCAGAACAAAATTTCAGAGTAACATTTTGAGCTGAGGAATTTGCCTAAACGGTCGCTTTCAATCAACATGTTTGATTTCAGGCATGGGTCCTTCAGACCTTTTTTGTGTGTCGCGCGATGATAGACATGTTCACCCAATTTAATGACGATAGGTGAAACTGTTGTCCGGGGCACAAATTGTCAAACTTTCCAGAGTACACTATTGAGTGGATTTTGGGTTGTAATGTCTGAAACACCTAAAAAAATAAATGAATTGAAAATCACTGCGACGCATCGAGCGTTTTTTTTTTTTTTTTTCGAGGTACCCAAATTACACGTGGATTAGATTCAGCCCCACAACAGTGTGCATCGAACTTTATGAAATTGTAAAAATAAAGTCAATGAATGCTTCATTAATATTATATTCTTTATTATATTTTTTAAAATCAACCCCTTGGCCATGTCACAGTAGTATTGGCTGGGAAGCAAGTCGACTGTGTTCACGCCCACAACGCCGCAAACGCACGTTTAAAACTATGCGTGCCTGTGAAAATACCAGAAGAAAGAAAATTCTGCCCATGTGCACAGTTAGAACGCACTTTGTGATAACCCTGCGCAGGCATTGAAATCGAGGCCTAAGAGTCAAAATGATATCCTGATTTCCAAATTGTACACTAGTACAGGATCTTCTATTTGAGTTAAATTCATCCATTTGCTTTAGTCCCGGCTCAGGAATCAGTGGGACTAGCTTGTCCGCCGCTCCATTAGCGTCTCTGTGATCGAGGAACACCAGCGGCAATTTGGCCACGCTCGTTTAGTTTCCCGAGCAAGGACTCCATGCTGCCTATTTGCGACTAATCAACTGATAAGACCAAAGGCCTTTCTGCATGGCCCCCAGAGATGAAACCCAAACTCCTAATGGTCATTAGGAGCAATTACGTTCAGTAACTGGCACAGCCTCTCTTCTAGCTAGTGTGCTAGCTGCATAAGGGATCCTAAACGTACCGCCGGAGCATCTCGGGACACTAACCGAGCCCGAGCACATAGCTCTTATTTGATGGTGGATAAGCTTCGTTTCCTGTCTAGCATCTGGCGACATTTGCAGTGTGCTGTACGCGGACAGGTTGTAGTCTTTGCCTTAACATAAACAGACCATTTTCTTCCCCATTAATAGAATATTTCAGCCTATGCAAAACACAACGAAAGGCTGCTTATGGTAACACTAAACTGTTAATCCATTTTACCCAATCAGATGCCAGAGTAAAGTCATTTCGGGTGAAGGCAGCATAACAACAGAGAGGAATTGTATGTGTTCACTGATGCAGTTGAGTTACTCCTGACAATTTCATTTCAAAATGTTAAAATAAAGGAATGAAAAAAACAAACCATTCATAACTAGCATTTGCGTCGAAAAAAGGTCACGATGAACTATACAGTATACGGTGGATTTCTGCATTTTTAATAATGTGTATGAAAAAGGTCCACACAATTGCATATTTTTTGGTGATATTTTCCTTTAAATGCCATTTCTTTTACTGGAGAAAATACACGAAAACAGTAGCACAGATGGGATATTCAGGTCCAAAAAGTAAAAATCCTGCCATAGTTTGGCTTTAGCCACATGCAGGTGGTAGCCCGAGTTACCTTACTTGGCTATACCAGTGTTCGTACGGCTAGCTAAACTGTGAGATCAGCTTACCTGTCTCCAGGTTTTGTCATGACGAATGAAGTTTGACATTGTCGTAATTGTCTTCATTCCATAAGGTGAACAAAAGAATAACTTGAAATGAACGATCCTTTGTGCTGTTCATGATAGACTTACGGTAACTATAAAACTATGTATTGGGCGTATGCTTCAAACCAAAATGGCCAACGTTCTGTTCAATTTGAGACATGGGTCCTGAAGAATTTTTCCCGTGTCCTGTTATAATAAACATGTCGTTCCAATTTAGTATCATTCAGTCAAACTGGTGACAGAGGCTACTTTCTAGGGTGGTTCGCTTTTTGTCCACAAACAGCTAGAGACTGGACTGGAGACAATCCTTTTTGAGGATCTTCACAAAGTGAGAAGGGTCAAGTGCAAGAATCTTCAAAGCATGTCTTGGGTCTCGAGGGAGGATGAGAGTGCTGCCAAACGTCTGCTGTCACAAAGGGGGCTGTTTTGCTTTTAGCTGATGAAGACCACCGGCCTTGCTGTGTTGAGGCAGCAATATTTTAATGGTTCCTCCATGTTGAAGTGGGAGGTGGGTTGGAGGGGTGGGGGTGCACCCTTAGACAGCGGTGGAATCCATCTTGGTTTCCAGTCACCGAGTGTCCAGATAAGAAAAGAGGACATGATCTCTTTTGTTGCAGCCGCCCGTCAGCGCTCGTATTGTGCGCCCAGACAAAAGTGTTCATTTCATATCAGTCCTTTATGTCTTTTACCGAAGTAACACTGTCACAGTGAAGAATGGCAAGAAAAAGCTCTTAATTTAAACAGTGATTGAAGGAGGCCGTGAAATATTGCCTTTTCGGGGACACTCATGCAATCGCTGTTTATTTTTATTACAAACTCAAAACCCTGCATTAAAAATCATAACCCAGGCTTGAAACTGCAATTTCTAAATCTGTCTCAAAACTCCATTTTCACACCTTAACCCTTCAACAGTGATTCATTGCATCATTTTTTTAAGTCCATCCAGCAATTTTTTAATCCGCTTGTCCTCACTAGGGTCACGGGGGTTGCTGGAGCCTATCGAAGCTGACTTCGTGCAGTAGGCAGGGTACACCCTGAACTTGTTGCCAGCCAATTGCAGGGCACACAAAGACGAACAACCATCCGCGCTCACACTCATACCTAGGGACAATTTCGAGTGTTCAATCAGCCTATCATGCATGTTTTTGGAATGTGGAAGGAAACCGGAGTAACCGGAGAAAAACCACGCAGGCACAGGGAGAACATGCAAACTCCACACAAGAAGGAGCCGGAATTGATCCCACGACTTCTGCACTGTGAAGACCCCGTGCTAAACAGTCGGCCACCGTGCAGCCTTTTTTGAAAGTCTTTAAAAGCTAGTCCAGGTTTTAAATTTTACTTTGAAAGTCCAACCTCACCTTCAAACTGTATAACAACTCGGTTTTGAAACTCGAACACTGACGTATGATCCTAATTTAAAAACACCCTCCCGTCTCAAAAACCCTGATTTTAAACTCAATCCCGAATTTGGAACACATTGATATTTGAAAGTCTACTTTGAAAACTGAACACCGTCTTGAAACTCCATTTTGACACCCTACTTTGAAACGCGTCTGGGAACTATGAGCTTGAAACACTATTTTGAAACTCAAAACTTCCAGGCAAGGCAAGGCAACCATATTTGGATGGCGTGTTTCATAGACAAGGGAACTGAAGCAAAAACACAAAAGCTAGAAGCAAATACAAATGTTGACCACATTCATAAGCAAAGCAGAGCAAACAAAATCTTATCGCAAAAAAAACCCAAAAGAATATACATTGACATTTAAACTCATTCGCGACTTGCCAGCAGATTGGGAGCTGATCAGAACCTGAGCTGCAGCTTTCTGAATGAGCTGCAGATGTTTGATAGTCTTTAGAGGGAGACTGTTACAATAATCAAGTCTACTGGAGATGAAAGCACAAATGAATTTATTTTGGTATGTTTGGATCATGCGAGCCTTCAATCGGGATACGTTTTCAAAACAATAAACCTGTTTTAAAGGCCTAACCCTTGTTTGAAACCTTATTTCAGGCTTGGAAGTCTAATTTTAAATCTAAACCCGGTTTAAAAACACTTCACAACCCTAAACCAGTCTTGAAACCACATTGCAAGCTTGAAACACAATTCTGAAAGCCGAGCCCTATCTTGAAATCACAATTCAAGCGGGGCACAATATTTTGAAACCATAGCCTTTGTTCCAAAAGAATAAATCTGGCTTGCAATCCTAATTTAGAACCTTAACCCAGGCTCTGCAATCCTCATTTGAAACACTACTGTGGAAGTCAAACATCATCTTGAACCCATATTCCAAAATTGAAACCCTATATTGAAACTCGAGCTATGTTTCAAATCAGTAACCCGCGCTTGAAACCGTAACCCAGACTTTTGACAGATTCAACCGACTATGCGGCCACCCGCAGAGCTTGATGCACTGCTCCTTTGAGTAAACACCGTCGGCCTTACGTGGAGGCCGTTTGATCTCGCCTTACGCTCACACGCAAGCCTCCTGAATGGAGGCGCAAACAAGCTGAGTCGGCTAATTGGAATGAGGCGCTGACTGATGCGATGCATGCTGGGATGGATTTACACCATCCAGGCATGCATGCTGTGTCCTCAAGATGCCTTTGACCAGCTCGCACTCAAGTCGGTTGGCACGTCGGCATGTTTTGAAGTCCTCATAAACGCTTCCTTTTGTTAGTGCTGTTTGTTCTCTCTGTTCTCAGCACCAGTTGTTGTTGTTTTCTTGTGCTATTTCTCCTTTTTAGCCGTCATCCCAGAAATCACATGCAGTGAATCCATGCGTAAACAACTGACCTATTCCATTTTTTTAATATTCACACATTTCCAGAGTAAAATCGGCTACAAGATATTACGTTTATCGGTGGCATGTCTGTCGGCCCAAAATCGGGCTACATTTGCGCAGTCCGACATTGGCAATAGTGTTTGAATTCAGATCGTATAGAGAGTATATTTATTTTTTTAAATATGCGTTCATGTGAAAATGTCAGAAAACTCACAAAACTTTCCTCCAGGTGTGGGTGTGGCCAGAGAGTGAACGGTCACCACATAGCTCCGCCCATGCAGTTTTTCTTCACTATTTTGTCCTTTGCTATGCTTTTTCTTTCTCGTCTGTCTGTCCCTTCTCAAACAAAGTGTCAGTTGTTCATGTTGACTTTTGCAATTGCTTTTTTTTTCTCTCTGACTTTCCTCCTCCTATACACTATGCAGTTTCTCTTTCCCTTTCCTGCTTTTCTCTCTCTTCTCTCCATCCGTCCCCTTAAAAAGCACGTACCAGTTGTTTTTGTTGTCACTTTTGTTGTATATACCCTCCCAAAAAAGGTTATCCTTTGCTATGTTTGTTTTTCTTCTTCTTCTTTAGCATTCCATCCTCGTAAAAGTCCCTTAATGGGCTTTCGTGACATCATCGCCCACACCAAGACCCCTCCTCCCTTATCACAGCAGACCACTCAGTCCTCTTCCATGATGTTACTTAAATTGCTCTTTCTATTATTCATAAGAGCGGCAAGTTTTTCTTGGAGCTCAATATTTCATTAAAAGCCAATAAGTGAGAGAGAGCAAAAAAGAGGAGGGGCCATCATCAGGAAAGATTTGTGAATATTTCAGTGCAGAGATATGCTCAGCACGCATCCAGCAGCCGCACAACAACAACAACAACAACAACAACAACAACAAGCGTTTGTGGCAAAGATGAAGGCAATTAGCGCCATTTAAATAACAGTTAATAGCTTCTCACATGTTGCTGGCGTCAAGCGCTCGCTGTCCCTCAGCACCTCGTTACCAGCGAGGAGGAGGGAGTGGGAGGAGGTGGGTTGGAGTTTGGGGGGGGGGTTGCACAACACGCCCCGGCCCGTGTTGTGAATGCCGCCCTGGCAGACAATGCGAGCGCCCAGCGCCAGGATACTTGCAGAACAATTTCAACACGTACACACGCTGGCTCGCTTGCTCGACCGCCGTCCCCATTAAGCATTCATGATTCATCTGGATTTTGTATTATAAGCGTTTGAATTTTTCATGCATTTTTTTTTCCCCTTTCTTGATTCAACACACACACAGACACACGCACACACAGATTTAATCAAACACCGCAGGAGAAGAGAAAGTGTCACTTTCACAGAGGAGGAGGCTTCAATCATCACGGCGTACTCGCACACACCAAACAGCAGGCAGCAGCTTTGTGCTGGAATACAGTCTACTTTGTGTGTATGTGTGAGTGTCTTGAAGGGGACAGAGCATCATGATCAAATCGAATGAATCACCTGGATATGCCTGAGAACTCAACACTATCCTGAAGGAAAGCTGAAACAAATTATCCCCAGAAACCAGGTTTTTCACATGACATTGGGTGCACATGCCTTTCATAACACACACAAGTCTCAAGGACCAATGCCCAGAAATGAATATTGAATTATGTATCTTGTGGTGACTTGCCTCTTTGGGGGGTGAGAGTTACTGTTGAGGTTAACCTGATAAGCATTCACAATGCTATTAAATATTTTGTTGCCAACGTCCTCTAATGCGAACAAAGAACATGTCAAAGTGTCATACTGATTTGATGATTCCAACAGTGTCATTGCAAGCAGTTTAAATCACTATTATTGTGAAGCATCAATTTTTAAAGTGGTAATCTCCCCACAAATGAACTTTGTTTTTTTTTGCTAAACTGTATAGACTGATGTCTGCTAACGCTGTCTACATGTGCATGTCATTATTTTGACATTTAGGTGCATATTTGTTCAAATCATGACTTTGGGGCAAAAATGTCTGTGTGGAGCCCTCTTCAGGTTAAACATTGCACTGCGGGTTAATATTGGCTTTCTGTCCTCTGATTGGACAAGCAGAGAATCTTGCCACCGTGACATATATAAGTGGCTCAGTCTTGTATAGAGGTGGATATCGATTCAAATTTCCAAAATCGATTTAATACACAAGGGAACGATTCGATAATGATGATTTTCAATTCATTTTGTTTGATTTTCGATTCAATCAAGGATTTTATGCAGTAACAATTTTACTTTCATATGGAAGGCATTCTCAGAAGAACCAATGCTGCAATTATTACAAACTTTTTGCAGTAATTAGGTGCATTAGTAAAAATATTAAGCATTACATCATTTAAGCCAATTAATCGTGCACATTTTATTAACAATGCCGCACTACTAAGTAGCAAATTTGCATACCGCTTTGATTTTATCCATTCATTGATGTCTTCTTGTTTTTTTAAATCCCAAAAACACCTATAATCTCTGCCTCATGCATGTTAGCGCTGACTTCTCTGCTTCCGCCATTTTGTTTTGATACGCTACTTCCGCGTAGTGAAGCGAGAAGTTATGTAGATTTAGGGGGGAAAAGACTTTATTAAAAGTATCAATATATGATTTTATGAATCTATATCGGGCTATATCGTACACACCTCTGTAGTGAGTTGGAATTGGACTAGTAAATTTTCAGATTATTGATTTATCATCATAGCATTTGCTTAATTTATTTAGCGTAGCTTGTAGTCGTATAGAAATAATTGAGGTCGTAGTTTTGTCGCAGTCGGACAACGCCCAACCCTCTCCCCTCCCTTGCAAGCCCAATGGTCCTCCAGGCAATGCCCCCTTTTGAACGTGGTTTTCAGTCTTGTTGGGGGCTGACTACCCAAAACTACCATAAAAAATGGTAAAGTACATTATTTCTTTATTTATATTTTAGAAATATTTACTTGCATTGCAGAAAAAAAAACATTTATGGTTGAAAGAATCCCCATTAAAGCACTTATTGATTCGAGTTGGTCTATTAATGGCAGGTAATCTCATACATGTGTCAAGCATGAAGTGTTTGCACACACAGGTTTGCATTAGTCTAACCGAGTTTGTGTGAGCGCGTGTGCGTGCGTGTGCGTGTGTGTGTGTGTGGGCGGTGGCCCTCTCTCGCCATCATTTCGGCTGGCCTTCTCTTCACGCCATTAAAGTGAAATAATTCATCTGCGCGAAAAGGTCAGCGGCACGTTAAGACAGCAGAGAGTGAGCAGAAGCCTGATGAAGAAGAGGTGGGGTGGAGGGAAAGAAGAGAAGGTAGAAGTGAGCATCAGTGATTGAGGTGAGCGACCCTCAGCGGTGATGATGATCATCATCTTTAATCGCAGGCCAGCGAGCTGATCTTCAATGAAATGTCACACATGCCGCCGCACTTTGCTTGCCGTTGCGAATATCACGCTCCTTCACAACGACCATCGGGCCCCTCCCACACATTTCCTCCCACATGTGCTCCCAGCTAAACAAACAACAACATCAATTACGGGGCGCAGGGGTCCATAAAAGAGACTGGCGCGACTCGACACGGAGCACCATAAGAAAAGGCAGAATTGTAGCCAATTAGCCTGTTTCAGATAATGATCATCTTCATTTAAATTATCACATTTGAACCATTAGGGCCTATTGAAATTGCTTCATCTGTTCGGCTTTTTTTTTTTTCCCTCAGCCCCAGGAGACGGTTTCACTTAGCAACTTGAAATTCTGTATGCAGAAAAAATAAAGTCTAAAGGATTGATGCCCAAAAATTACAGAATCTAACAGTTTGGTTGAGAGTGAATAATTACATCTAGTTTGCCAAGTCACATCCATTTTTTTTTTCATTCAAATTTGGCAGGCCAGTTAACAATACTCTTCTCTGAGTCAAATTTACAGGACATTTTATTTTCGCTTTACGAGGACTTCAAATTACACAAGTGACTTAAGTTTGATTTGACTGTGGCTGCTGCTAATGTTGCTACTTGGCCAGCATTTGAGAAAACACATTCCAGATTCCTAAGCAAGCAGAATACTGCATGACGTTTAATTTTAATGCACTCAGTCACATCACATTTGAAATATAATTAAAGCCGGTTGTTCATTTTCAGCAAGCACTTGAAGAGGGTTTAAGTCCTGCTAAATGCATCTTTGGAAGCTTTTGAGAGCATATCAGGCAAACAGAAGCAACAGCCGTGATTACCTCTGCCAAGGAAGTGGGGGTTTAGACGCCTTGTTTGTTTGTTAGCTATAGCAGGATTATGCGAAAAACTGCTCAACCGATTTTCACCAAACTTGTGCCAGGAACTGATTAATTTTTGGGTTCAATTGTGCCAATGTTGAGAGAAGAGTGCTTCACGTAGCTTGACGGAACACTAAGTGCACATGAAGGTTTTTTTTTAATGGTTGCTACATCTCGCAGGACTGTCACTGGAGTCATTGTGTGCAGAGTGAACCATGTGTGCCTGCCAATGACCCGCCGCTGTCATTATTACCCATCCTGCCATACTTAAATGTTATCACTGTGACATTTCATGTCCTGCGGAAGCCATTCTTTAACGCCGTGGGGCTTTACGCTCGCATCGCTCTACCAGCATGACTCAAATATTAACTCGTCTTTATACCAGTGCTTCTCAATTATTTTCTGTTAAACCCCTTATTGAAAGAAGACATTTTGCGCCCCTCCTCTAACAAATAGTATTATTTATCGATAAAAATAAGTACGCCTCAGCATAACATCCTTATTAACCAGGAACAAAACAACAAAGGAAAAGGAAATGTAGATCAACTTACAGCAATTAACTTTTAACTTTAGTTTTGTTTGTCTGTTTTTTTTCCAAGTGCATCAATTTGAAGAAAAAAAAAGTACGCCACTGCCACCTACCGAGTGGATGTGCAATTGCACTTTATTTCAATAAGCATCTTTGCAGCCGCTGGCAAAACAACGCAGGTGTAATGTAAAACTATAAAGTGTACTTTATTACTAAAGTAAACATTTTCAGTACATTTTTACTCGGAATTACTTCTGATAACTTGGCACAATGAAAAAAAATTGCCTCGTTCATATATATGCATAGTGCTCACTTTAAAGAGAAAAATATGACGACAGCTTTGCTGCCAAAAAAAATTAGTTCACAATAACAATGAAAAAGAAAAAAAAAAAAAACTACATGAGTATTTTCAGATTACACCAAGAATTGTTCAATGCCAGAAGCCTTGTGGTGGTTAGGCTGGCACAAGACGATACATTCAATAAGAATCTTGAATATTGTTTTCGTGTGAATGCACCCTGCATTGTTCAAATTCCTCCATTTTGCCATTTTTCTATTCCACATTTCTATTCCTCAATTGTGTCATCATTCAAGGAATCAAAAGTGCTGCTGCCTGTTTTCTGTAGGATGTTATATTCAAAGGTTCTTAGAGAAATCAAGTAAAGTGCAGATTGTTGAAAAAGCTACTGAATTACAGGGTCAATCAGTTTTATTTCTAAATTTTTTTATGCCTCCTTTGATTGTCTGGGTACTTGAACACTAATCAGGAATCGAAAGTGCGCCATCTGCTTGTAAGGCAGCTTTTTTTTAGCACCACCAATACTATTTTTTTAAGTCATTGAATTATATTGCAAGCCGCTTTTTTCCCACCAGGGAAAGGAAATCGTGTTTCTGCGCTGGTGTATCGCGAGGCCCTGTCATGGCCACCAGCTCTCTTGTGTGTCCGTCAGCTGCAATAATGATTTCAAAGGAAAGCGCAACCATTCACACGGCTCCACAGTCCCCAAGCAAAATAATAAGCTTGCCTCTATTACTCACATCTGCGGCCCGCCGTGATTAAATCCAGGTTGTCGCGCAGTGTTGGGTGAGGCGCGTTACTTCCCCGCGGCATTGCTAATTCATAAGGCGCAGCCCTGCGCGGCCTCGTCCGTGCGCATCCTCGCGATTAGCTCTCGTTGCCGTATTTGTCGTTTGACAACTCCTCATCCTTCCCAACTTACCGCCCACCATCCACACGGCTGGGATGTGCGGGGGTGGATCACTTAGCTGGCTAAATCATCTGGCACTCTGCCTTGAACTTTGCTCTGACTAATTTATAGGAATTAAAGCAGCTCACCTAACACGCTCGCCTGGCGCATCGCTTTGCCTAAATGAGGCTGCTTTCATTGTGTACTATGTAGAGTGGCACTTGCTGTAGCGCAGAACGCCGTCAAGGCCAAAGTAACGGCAGAACCTTCATGCACATGTACGTAGAAATATACACCTAAAAACTCTGAGCTTGTGGAGCTGAGTTATTTGAGTTTAAGGTATTATGGCGAGGAATAAAACGTTGCTCCATCTCCATGCAGTGACACAAAGTCGAATTTTCCACGATGTAGCGGCCTCATGCTGTCTAGAATGTTTATGTTTGCAGTGGGACTCGTCTGAACAAAAGTGGAAGACTTGCCGTATATTTTGGGAATAGGTTTTTAAAACTGTTTTGTGGGTCTCCTCATGATAGAAATGCCAACCAAAAACTGGTTTAAGGGGCTGAATTTTCAAGAAATTCCAATGAGCAAGACGGTGCCATTTTTTGAAAGGCTTCTCCCAAACCAAAAAGACACACCTGCAAAATGTGAGTTATTGCGTGTGGGACATGACAATTTATTTGAACAATAAAAACAACACAATTTCGAGAGGGCCAAAAGACCTAATAACGACAACCACCCTAAAATTGTCCAAAATGTCAGGCTGCCTACAGTTTTATATCATGACTTTTTTTTTTTGCGCTCTGATGATGGGCATGTCTTCTAAATTTCATGCTGATTAGTGAAATTTGATTTGGGGGCTGAATTTAAAACAAAAACACTGGGCAGCGCTGTCAAGCAAAGCCCGTAAATGGCAGCTGCAGAACCAAACGTACGCCTTGCCTGTGTATTTTCGAGTTTCATTTCATGATCAACATGCCTCCCCAAATTCATTTTGCTACGTGAAACTGGCTACAAGGGCTTAATGCTCTTTATTCTACACATCATTTTCTAAAATTTTGATTAAAGAGTGGATGTAGTGGAAATTCACTAGAACGTGAGTGTCTTAATATTTTGGCCAATTATTCAACGTTATTTGTAAGCAATAGTAACTGCAAGCAATAGGATGTTTGCGATCGCAAGGCAGCTCCCGCTTTAGCCAAGGTGTGACAGGAGCTGTTCTGTTTGCCAGAAGACCTTGTAGACTGCATTCACACTAATCTGGTCCCAACAGCTCAATTGTAGCCTGGTGGTCCGGTGTTTTATGACACTTTCCTGATAGAAAGGCCCCCGGCGGCATGGGCAATAGGCCACACAGCCGCGAGGAAGGAGAAGGCAGAGGATCGGTGAGGTTATTTCCGTTTAAATCACACGAGAGGTGGGAATGAAGATCTAAAGGCAGAGGATACAGAGATTACACAGCTGGGTGCCAAAAAGAGATGTTGTGGATGTGAGAAAGCAAAAGGGAAAAAAAAAAACTAAGAAATAAATAGCATTCTGACAAACACTGATGGGATTTTCCCACCTGGATTCAAAAGGCAATAAAAAGGAGTCAAGCCTCTGGGAAACCTGCGACTAGAACCGAGAGTACATTTCATCCCTGGCCAAGGCTACACTAATTTACGTTTCATAATGACTATCAATCACTGGCGATCATGCTAATAGTCTTCTTAACTCCCACTCACACATCCATCAATCACAGGCAAAGACAAAAATGAGTTCAAATCAGACACGGTTGGAGGAGTAGAGATTAGAAAGGGGTGAAAGAGAGTGTGGCTTTAAATTTGGGAAAGACTTTTTTTTCCCGGTTTGCCAGGAGGAGAGGCCAACTCCGTCAAAATGTTATTATTATTTATATATTTTAACATTTGGGAAAGACGTTATTTTTCTTTACAGTGGTTTAATACAATTTTTTTTTTGCCAGATCAATCCAAGTATGATTTTTCACTCTTTGATTACTCACCAATACCGATACCTCTAGTACTTTTCAAATATAACATTGCATTTACCACAATTGCAAAAACCCGAGCTTTTCTGATACAGAAAACTTAAGTCATATTTTTTCTTCCTAAAGTATTGGTGGCTGGTATTGAAAGAGTACCCGATACCTTCAAATCTAAAGTATTGGCCTGATAATGTTATGTGGTAGTTGGCTTGAATAAAGATCGAAAGATGTGAGTGTTCAACAGGGGTGGTGTCTTTCAAATTTAAGAAATAAATAGCCTTAAGGTGGGGTAGAGGGGCAAGAGTTACTTGAAAATAACAGTTTTGAAAGGACATGTGCATGAAAGACGGGACATGACAAGGGGTTGTGTGGCTTTAAAAATGCGGAAAATACGTCCTTTTTTTTATGTTGTTGCAGTTTACAAAAATTGGGAAAATCTCCGTTTGAAAATTGGGAGAAGGGGTGCGCCAAATCTAAATGTTGACAGCATTATGCGGCCTTAAAAATTAGAAAAGGCCAAATTCCATGTTAAAGGGGGTGCAAGCCTGTAAAAAATACAGCCATACGGGTTTTTTATAGGGTGCGCGTGGGTTGAGAACAGGTGCACGGCTTAAAACGTTATACAAAGAATGTTTCTTCTGGAGGTTGTGTGTTAAAATTCTTGACAGTTTGTACAGAATGAATGCAGAGAAAATAAGGTGCTGGTCTTTACAAATGTGAGGAAGAATTTTTTCAGGATGTGTGCAGGAGGTGTGGCACCTTTTATGTGAAAGTTGAGAGAGGTTGCGCGACTGCAAAAATGAGGGGAATTGGGGTTTGTGCAGGGGTAGATGGTGTGCATTAACTGTATGTTTAAAAGGGGTGTGCTAGTTAAAAACAAGAGGAAAAAACTTTATATGATGTGTGTAGGGGAAAGTGGTGCGCAGATCAAAAAAGCAAGAAAGGGAGGGGGGTGTTAGCTCTGTCTGTATGTCGAACGTTTGCACGGGTATTGAAGGGACTAAACAGGAGCCACTTGGTGATGACTAGCGTACAATTATTAGCAGTTAATCGGAACGGCGCATACCTCGAGAATAACATCGAACTGTGAGCCACATGCTGCTTTACCAAAAGTCTACAGACACAATATTTATAGACTTGGCGTCCTACATCTTGGTTTCCGGGCGTGTAAAGTGTGCTCGCGGCGAAGATAAGCTACAAAGAGCCTCCGAATGTTGATTTTCATCTCAGCGAGTCATTAAGATCTCTTCGAAAAGAGAACATTGGTTAAATATGAATAAATAGCGCAGAAAGGGGAGCGATTAATCCCAGCTCTGATCTCTTATCACCTGATCACCGACACTGGATTGGACAATGCGAGACAAAACGGAACAGGAGAGGAGGAAAATGGCTTGAACAGAGCAAGGGGGCTACAATTGGGATACAGAAATAGGAAGTGCTTATTACAAAGGCGCTACACTATTTAGCAAAGGAAATGATGTTTGTTTTCGGTTTATTATTCTATTGTTTTCTTTGAAGGCATTTCATGTTTGCCGTTTCAAATGATTGTTTTCTTCTTTTAATCATTCTGACAAATGTTTTTCTTTCACTTATACTACTGTTTTGTCGTGTATATGCAAACAAAGTCTAGAGTTAATTGTGTAGAAGAAATTGTGTTTTTCTTACACTTTTGTATTTTTGTTTAGATGAGGAATAGAGTTCACTCTTGACATATGGTTTCTATACTTGCTTCCTTTTTCTGATGCAATACGTTGTGTAAACAAGCAATCTAGAGATAACACAGAGGGAATATTTTTTCTTTTTAAATACAAGGAATTGGCACTTTGCTAGTTAGAAGAAATGTTTTTTTCTTCTAATGATGAAGAATGAAATTCAGATTATTCATTCGAAGTAATGATCTTTCGACCAGTCGGGGGTGTTGTCCGCCTTTCAAGTCAGCCGGGCGAGTCTCCAGCTCTGGCCATGACTCTGAAGAGGATAAACAGTATAGGAAATGAAAGGATGGACAATCACCATATTGCTTTTTTGTTTGTTTGTTAAAAACTGATTCATAAAGTATTTCACATTTTATAGAGATTTTTTTCTTACTGTGGAGAGCATAGTTATTTTTGATGCGGTTTAAAAAGAACGCAAAAAAAATATTCTAAAAGCCCAAAATAAATGTAAAATAATGTTGTTTTTTTGATTTATCAGTAAACAACTGATTTTACTGAATGCTAATGGTGAAATGGTGTGGAACAGTCTGCATTAGTAAGCTGCACTATTTCTTACCCCATTATTTTGTCCTGTTTAAACAAAAACTTTTGAATTCACTTGTCGGAAATGTTTTTGTTTTACTGTTGCGTTGTTTTGTACTTTCCTGTCACATGGGAAGCCCTGTCAACTACCGAGTTTGTTTCCCAAAAGAACACTACATCACGCTATGCACACGTCTCAGCAGGATCAATAATCAAAGCCGTATTGCCGTCGAGCCCCAATTGATGAATGCTAATGGTTGATTATCAGTGGCGGATGAAAGGCCTGAACAATGTGCTCCGCTCAACTCGGCACACTGAAACGCAATCATTATCAATCCTCCCTCACTAAGTGATGGAGCTCTGAAGGAGACTCGGGGAAAAAAAGTTGTGTGAAATATTCACGCGCCAGCAGCCATTAATTGACTACAAAGAAAACACAAATCGGATTTGTCTATGCTGCAAACGCAGCGATTTGCTTGCTGTTTGTCTTTTTGTTCCGAGGCGAGCGCTGACTTTTAATGGCCAAACGGCACACGTCTGCAAGCGTACTTTGACTAACAGAAGCAGCTTTGATTGAATAGGAGGAAAAGTTTGGCAAAGAGAGGTTTAAACACTTTGTAAGTCTTGTTTTAGGAGAATCGTTAAGCCGTATTGCTGTACAACAACAAATCAAGATGTCTTTCCAACACAAAGAGATATTTTAAGTCCACAAAGTTTTTTTTTTTCTGGAAAGTTTGACACTTCCACCGCTATTTGTGAGGACATTTTGGGTCAAACAGAAGCCCGAAAAAAAATAATTCCTGGAAAAGCTCTGTAAGACTATTTTGGTCAAACGGAAGCCTGAAGGGAATCTCAGAGTGGTCATTCCGTCAGAGTGATGATCACCCAATAAGCGGAATGTGGCAAAGAGGGGATCATGAGTTACTCAAGCGGGAGAATGGCAAGAACTAATCGAAGTTGCTTTGAATACAGAGACCGTTTTACAGAGAAGTTCTTGTGAGTTAGGTTTTACATTTCTATTTTTATTTTTTAAAAGAGTAGGGTGAGGGGTAGTAAATTGGTAGTTATCAGCCCCACACTCCATTTCATGAATCAAAAGTAAGTGACCAACTGCTTAAAAAAAGAAGATAATAACGGTGGAGAAGACGCGGCAGAAAAAGCATTTATTGTCAACTTTAGTTCGGTTTGCACAAGGACTGGAAATCATTTTAATCCACGAGCATGGTACCTTTGGCAACAATGTGACACGGGATTCTGGTTCAGGTAAGCAAAGCGTTCACTGACAGAAGTGCGGGTAAAATAACATGATCGACTGACGATAACAGTTTGGTTCGGCTTGAAAAAATGATGGGCGGACAGAAGACAGACGGGCAAACTTTCATAAAATGCCCATCTCTGGGAATCATGTGTGGAAAAGATCAAGATCAAAAAGATCATTTCTGGAAATGAAATATCGTATACACGGTATATCATCATATAATCCTCAAATCAACTCAAAATCCAATTTTGTTTCGTTTTACTCGGCGGTCTACAGCCAGGTTGGCATTGCAAAGGAGAATCTGTTCACAATTACCGTACCTGGATAAATAAAGGTTAAAAAATGCTTCTGAATAATAACAGCCCAGCAACAAGCTTCTCATCGATCGCTCACTCACTCTCCCTCTCTTGCTCTCTCTCTCGCTCTCAAAAACACACACTATTGTATGTCTGTCTGCTTTCCCCAAAAAGAAGTACCACTCCACTTCGGCCTCACACGCCGCATCACAATGTCAGGAAGACGGTGAGCTGAAGAAGAACATCGGAAATGAGACGAGGTGTACGGTAAGGGGGAAGGTGCTGTCACACCTCTCGGCCGTCCTTCTTTCTCGTGTACAGACCTACACGCACACGCGCACACACATATATCCCCCCCTTCCATTTATGCTAATGGTGCGTGTGCTGCGCAGGGTGAGAAGGCTGTGAATGACACGCTGCTAGAAATCGATGGCGTCCAATCTACCGCACAGCCGCCATGATGATGTCGCAAGAGCAGACAGGGGGAACGCACGTGTAATTAAAGCTCAGCCCAGGCAGCACATTTTATTACCTCCGCAAAGGCCGAGCAGGGAAAGAGTGCTGCGTGTGTGCTGAGGAGGATTACAACGCGGTCCAAGTACAGATAAAAATACGAGACTAGAAGTCTCCCCGTTACCTCACCATCATGCAAATGGTAGCGTCCTGAAGTCATCCTCCTTGAACCAAGAAGTGGAAAACTAACGAACACATTACATATGAATCCAGAAAGTGTCCAAGGTGCTTAAATTGTTCCCGAATTTTATGCGACTCCTTTTTTTCCAAAATTCAATGCAGTTTTCTACACATACGTATTCACAATATTGTTCAATACTTTACTAAACTTTTGGCAGCAATTACAACATCAATTCGTTTTTGACACACCGATCTTTGAGCACCTTTGTTCACCTGACTCCAATAAAACTTTAGAAACAGCTTAAGGATGATCCATGGAAATGCGATAAACCGAATCACATTTTTTTAACCCCACGGCAAATAATATTTCTTAGAGATTTGCAAACACTGACATTGGTGTGTTGTGTATAGAGTTTTGAATAAGTGAACTCCTGTGAAGACTGCCCGGCATCTTAACACACATGGTACAGTCCTCTCTGTCTTATCATAACATTTGATAGTATTTTACATACGCCAATAAATAGCCTTGTAACTATCAATCCGATAAATGAACATAAATATGGTGTGGTTTTTTTTTTGTTCCAGTTTTGTTCATTTGTCTCACAATGATGAAGCGCTAATTACCTTTCTCTGATTAGTATGTCAGGTTGTCTTATGCTGTCCTCCATTTACCGCACATAATGAACTGTTATTGAGTTTGTTGTACTGTATTGTGTTACATTACGTTTGTGAGTGTGTGACTACACTGCATATGCCACTCATCACTGTCTACTCCCTCATTCTTGTCAGGGCACATGCTACCAATTGCAGTAACACTATGATTGGCTTTTTTCCCCCCTACTCTTGTTAAATGTCAGTGGAGGTCTCCCTTCCACTGAGTGTTATTCTATTTGATTCTTAATTGAGCGTGAGCGTCACTGAAGGAGGAGGTTTGAGATAAAGTGGTATTAAACCGAAATGCAGTGCCGGCCTGCTCGGCTTTTAGTACTGAACTTCGTCGTGATGAGCACTTCACCTTGCTCTTAATCATCATCATTATCACCTTGAAAAAAATAAATAAATAAAATATATATCTATCTTCTCCGGTCCACTTACACGCCCCAGTTCTTACCAGGTCTTGTTGAATGTTTAATGCCATTGCCCGGAGACTTAAAAACAGCCGCCATGACTACGAATGCAACTGCACTTTTTTTTTTTTTTTTTTAACACCCCCTCTTCAAAGTCTGCAGAGAATTTCACGCGGCAGTCAACAAATGCTATAGTAAATCACACTTATCAAGCTTTTCACTGTGTCCACCTACATACAGTACCCTGCAAAAATCTTGGTCCAGTAAGTGTGTAGGTGGAGTGTAGTCAGCATGTAGGTGACAGTGCAGTCAGCCAGTTGGTGCTGTGTAGTCAGTATGTAGGTGGAGTCTAGTCAGTCGGCAGAGTTTGTGTAGGTGTTATATAGTCAATATGTAGGTGACGCATCGTCAGCATGTACATTGCATCCAGAAATTACTAACAGAGCTTCACATTTTCCACATTTTGTTATGTTACAGCCTCATTCCAAAATAGACTAAATGATTTTGGTCGCCCCTTAAAAATTCTACGTGCAACAATTTAATCAATTTTGGGATGAGACGGTAAGAAAAAGCTGAAAAAGGTAAACGCTGTGAATACTTTCCCACTTAGCCAGTAGCTAAGTGACGTGTTTTCAGCAAGCAAATGGCGTGTAGTAAGCATGTAGATGGCATGTAATCGGCTTATCAATGGCATGCAGTCAGAGTGTAAGAGGCATTTTGCCCGCAGGTAGTTGATAGGCCAATATGGAACCATAATCAGAATATAGGTTGTGTGAAGTCAGTAGGTATGTAGCATCAAGCCAAGCGTGTAGCCATGTAATAAGAGGTGTGTAGTCTACATGTAGTCATTATGTAAATGATGTCAAGTCAGTGTGAGGTCAATAAGAGCTTGCGCGCAGTCATTGTGTAGATATGGCTGGTTATAGTCAGGTAAAGTGACCTGTAGTCAGGCAGGAGGTGGCGTGTTGTGAGCGTGTCGTCAGCTAGCAAGTAGTGGTTAGCCCGTTTGTAGAAGTCGTATGATCAATGTCTTATAGTGGGCATGTAGTTGGTCTTGCGATAGTATTTAGTCAGTATTTCAATGGCGATACAGTTCGTGTACAATCACCTAAAAAGAATATATATATAGAATATAATGTAATTCATATAAATCCCATCTGCTGCCTCATATTCACCTCAAATTCATCACAGCAATCCTAAACTAACACATCCAAGACAGTCTGGCACACTTAAAACTTCCTTGGGCTTTCATTTGTTTGTTAGTTCCATCCTTGTGACGAGCAGCCATTGTCAAAGCCATGCGAGGCTTCTTAATTGACTGGCCCTAAAAAATTAATGCGCCACTTAACAGCGTTTTTGTGTTTGCACCGTATTTAAGGCGAACACAAATCCACACAGACACAGATATAAACACACAAACACACACACACACAGGTGCAAGTCCCACATGGTGGCCGATGTTTAATTGATGCGACCATATGACGACGCTGCGGAAAAGCGACACAAAATGTGAGCGAGGCCGAAGGGCGAAAGCGCAGGTTGAAATGCGGTAAAATGGAGAAGAAAATGGATGCCGCCAGTTATGATGAACAACACGGGCCAAGTGGAACGCTACGTGCCAGCCGGGCCGACTCCCCCCGCAGGTGAGGCCCAGAAACGAGCTGTGAACAAGCTGCTTTGGCTGGCCCGACACCTCCAGGCGGGCCAGGGAACAGGTGGCCTGATCCGCGGGATTAGCCCACGGTTCTGCCTGCTCCGTAGTGGAAAACAACGACCACACTGGAACCCTAACGGACAATGACGAGTTCATTTTCCTTGATATAATAAGTCAGATAAAAATACCTTTTCATCAAAAACTGAAAACGATATACAGTGAATCACATTTTGGAAAGCTAAACATTACCTACATTTTATTTGTTTATTGGGTACATGTGCTGTCCTCACAAGCTAACTACGCAACTAATAAAGAAATCTCCACTCACTCACGTAGTATTCTTGCATTTATGGAGTTCTCATGTACTAGTAGAAACTAACTGAAAGAACATGTAAAAAAAAAACTAAATAAACAGGACAATGTGTGCCAAAATACAGTGTAGCAATTTTATACTGCAGGCCTGTAAATATGCAGTCAAATTCAGCTTGGTTGAAAAAAAACTCTTTAAAATAAAACTTTTTAAAATAAGAAAATGGAAATAAAACACATATTTGACCTCAAACAACTATGGTTCAAGAGTTTAGAGAACAGTGACTGTTTTCATGAGCCATTCTAATTTACTCACCTGTTGGGAACGTAAACCTATCAGATTTAAAGCCTCTTTATACTCCCTCGTCAGCACGGTCAACAACCGATGCATTGCATCACGTGACCGACGCGTTGTGCTGAGCAAGCACGTCTGCAACATGTCTGCAACACATGCCGTGCACACATCACGAACGTCGACGCGCGCATCCTCTCTCCTGATTGGTCCGTTATGTCCAATGCTGCAATGACGACATCACGTTTCCCAGCAAGTTTCGCCATTTCGAACAAATAAAACATGGAGCAAGTAAACGAGCGACTGTGCGAGGAGGTGCGTAAATATATTCATATATATGATGCCAGCTCCAGCTTTTATAAAAATGGCCAAATGGTAACCAACTCCTGGCGTGACATTTCCGCAGCCGTAGGCTTGGAATTATTGGGGTGCCAGCGAAGGTGGAAGGTTTTGAGACATAAATTTGCGTAGCAACACCCCGTCGACTTGGAGTGAAACTACAGCACATTTTTAAAACAACAAGAGTGGGTGCGCGAGAGCGTGAAGGCAATTGATGCGTGACGTTGACGCGTGACGTTGACGCAGAAGTATAAAGAAGCCACGGTTAGCTACATTTCTTGTTTGGAACCTTTTATTCGCTTGTTGGTGACTTTAGCTACGTTCAACTGACTTGTCTGCAACATAAACCAACCTTAGCGACATTCATTTACTTTTTGGGAACATAAACCAAAATTAGCTGCACTTTTATGTGCTTTCCATTTTCATAGCCTGTAACGCTACTTTAGCAAGGTTTTACTGACTTGCTAGAAATGTAGTTCTTAGCTACGTGTTAGGGTTAGCCTCATGTTCACGTCCTGTATTATGAAGGACATGGTGGAGTTTAATCATTGCCAAGAAGCATTTAAGCGCTTCCCATAGCTTAGCTTCCCCATGGCTAGCAGAAATTCTCCCTGCGTCCGCCGGGAGACGACGGGAGGGAGCGCATTCAAACGTTCGAATTAATGTTCCCGCACGATAAGCGAGCTTAATATAAACGACGACAAAAGCCGCCACTCACCCTGCCAACCAGGATTGGGTCAGGTCCAGAGAATTCTTCCAGCACAAACATTTGGTTCCAAACCCATCCTCTCTTGGCTCGGCTCAATAGTCGCTGTCCTTCGCCGGGACCGGCCGCAGACTCGGCGCCTCCGACTGGGATCATTGACACGCAGGGTAGCAAAATAATCCACACCAGCAGCAAGGACATCCACACATCTGTCGGCATCTCCTCGGATCTCCTCCACATTCTCGATACTGTTGGGTTTGTTTTTTTTTTTTTTTTGCTTGGGTTGTTTGAGAGCAGAAATTCTCGTCAAGCGGATGGACGCTCCTCGGATGGTCAACAAAAGGTTACTGTCACCAAAGGTCACTCGAAAGGGCCTTCCATTGTGGTGCAGCGTCCGGCACGGATTCCATTCACGTTAGTCCGAGTGGGAGACCTAAACCAGGGAAAGACAATTATCAAGGTTAATGTCCCCAAAATTGTCATAATTTTTTTAAAGAAAATTATTTAAAAATAATTAAAATGTAAAATAAATACAATAACAATAAATGTCGGTGCCATATTACATTCAGTGTCATTAAGAGTTCATAAATGCGTTCATAAATTATTAACACTCATTTATTACATAAAAAATTGTATTAAGAAGAAAATAAATAAATAAAATTAAAATTAAAAAAATCCTACAACTCACAAAAAAGCTGGGTGGGATGTTGCAAACAGTGTAATTAAGAGTATAGAGAACGGTGTTAATAATTTATCACTACCTGCTTGGCAAATTAAAAACTGGTTTTCATAAAACAAATAAAATGTAAAAGAAATACAATTAATCAAAAATATAATAGCAAGATTATGTATATAATAGAAAATAAATAGCTAATGAAAAAATAATGTATTAAAGTTAATAAAGTGCACTGGCTGGTGTCGCAGTGCCGTTGATCACAGCATCAAACCTTATCCGCCACTACACCCATCTGTGTAAGCTTGAATGCGTGCATGCATGCAGCACGTGTGTGGTCTGCTTCAATGTGAGCTACACAAAATATTTACAATATGCATCATTGTAAAGTGAATTTCCCCTTGAGGGCTCATAAAGAGTATAATACTTTTTTTTTTTTAAATGTTAGTTATAAAAGGTACTACCTCATATATTATATTTTATATGCTTTACCCTAATGTTCCCTTTGACTATAGTTATAAATGCCTAAATGGCCACATAAGGTTTAACGACTGAACTCAATGTAAGATTGGATTAGCACAATAGTGAGCCATCAGTTTAAATGGTTTAGGTCAGGTACAACTTTTTATTACACATTTAGAAAGTGTTAATAACCCATTTGTAAACCCTTAAGGAATGTGCCAACTGATACTAAGCCACTTTCTAGTTTTACATATTGTATAGCGTTGATTTATAATCGTAAAGCGCTACACACTACCCTTGTGTGCAAAAAAAAAAAAAGCTGATTTAAATAATGACGGAACGTGTGGCACTCACGGCTTTTAAAGTCAATTTCTGTCATGTTTGTGGAATACTAGGGAAAGGGGTGTCTTAGTGACAGTCTAGTATAGTAGTAATATAGTATAAAAGCTAATAAACTAGTTTAACTAGTTACACTCCACACTATATATTCAATTCATAGCAATAAAGCAAATGTGTAATAACTATTAGATAATTTTTCTTTCCAACACTAAGTATAAGACTTTTTTGTTATTCATTAGAATTCCTCAAGGGGAAATTCAAGTCAGACATATCCACTATATTTGAGGTGCACATCAAAAACAGAGGTAAATCACATGCAGGCGGGCAGCATATCTCCAACAATTAGTTGCCATGTTTTATATTTTGTCTGCCGCAGGACCATCGGTTCCAAAGCACAATTCCTTTACAGGTGGGCTACTCCTGACCTATCATGGTTTATAAATGACTATTCAAAACAGTGTGGTCTCAGTATTGGGAAAGTTGGTTACTGCCACTTCTTCTGTTAAATATCATAAAATGAGCCTTAGTGAAAATTAAAAACTTAATCATTAAGTTTATTCATGAGCTATACTGCAATGTACACCAGGCAAAGCAGTGTAGCTAAAGGCGACCTGAGTATTTGCCAAGTACCAGGTCCCCTTATCTGTTCTTAGCAAATAAGTTTCTCCGGTCGAGTAAATTTGATTTATATAATTGCAATGTTTTTCAAAAGGACTTTTCAAACAATTTGACAGTGGGCTAACTATTTGGCCACTACCTTACGCAAGCCTTATTCGGGTAAGGGAGCCCAAGTGAGAGTCTAAAACAACTACAACATGATTTATTCATGAGCTATACCGCTACATGTAGCAGGCAAAGCTCTGCATGCTGAGCGCAAGCTCACTACTGGCCAGCGAGATCATTCCTATCAAATACGTTCTTGCAGGTTTATTAACATTTCTTTTACACAGCCTTAAACTAATTAACCACCAAATTCCAAAGCCTTCACAAGGAGTTGCTCTTATGGTAGAGAGGCGGCCGTAATACACGGGTGACCGGCGTATGCTTTTTGTACATGGAGTCAAAAACTAATGCATCTTCTTACATTGGCAGCACTCTGATCTCTTAATCATGCGGCGGGTTTAATCAGCAGCTTCTCTCAAATGTCACTTTCGTTATTCGGCTCCTCTAACTTGACGCACAGAAAAAGATGAAGCACAGGGTCTGCTGTTAGAGCTGCTAACTCTCGTAGCACAACTACACACACACACACACACACACACAGTGCATGTCACCGCTTTGGGGAGTAATACAGCTCTCTGCAGCAAGGCACTTCCAAAGACAATAAGTGGCAGCCGACTGCACCTCCAGCCAACTGCAATATCGTAAAGTGCGGAGTGATCCGTGCTGCCACAGCCTGGAGAAGGATGGGACGCGAGACAGAGGGTGGGTTAAGGATGGCGGAGCTTGTGGCTAAGACTTGCAGGTGCTGCATGTAGGAAAATGGGGTGCGGGATACCAAGAAAATATGTGGAGGCAGTTCAACACATACAGAGAAAATATGGAAGGGCAGGAGACAGAATACGGAATAGCGGACACTGGGGAATAAGGACGGGAAGATGTAAGCATACAAGAGACTGGGAAATAACGATGGTACTGGATGCATATGAAAGGGTGCAAATGAGATGCAAGAAAATGGAAACTTTTTATAGTGCTGGAAGTAGAATACAGTTGGTGTTAGATGCAGGAATTACGGGTAGCAGGATACAGGGAACTAATACTGGTAGCGGAGGTAGAATATTGGAGGCAAGAGATTGTTTCATGATACTGGAGTGCTTTAAGTTTTGTTTTGGGGTGACAGATTATTGGCGCTGGATTTGTGAAATAAGTTGCAGAAGAATCGGAGAAGGTGCTGGTGCTGCATATACGGGACGTCGTATAATGGGACTATACTAAGGTTGTGTTTGCACAACAGTATGTGGCTTGTGTATACGGGGAATGGTAATGGTTATTTTTTTTGGGGGGGGTGCGCGATTTAGGGAATAGGCACATGATTAATTACTGGGGCAAGACACTGGGAATGGATGAGAAAACAAAGAACATATGTGGAGAGCAAAAGAGTAGTTCAGTGTGCATGGAATGTGAAAATAAAGTTAATACAGTACAAGGCTTTGAACTGGGAATGGTTTCGGGATGCAAAGATTTGTGCAACGTTGCTGGACAACGGTGCAAATAAGAGTGATGCACGATGCTTGAACGAGGCAAAAGACACTGGAAATTGTTAAGGGATCAGGAATGACTTTTGAAACATGCTCAAATGACGGAAAAGGGTGAAACATGCTGGCTTGATGGATGGATGAAGAATAATGTTGTGTGATGTGGGATTTTATAGAGGAAGACACTCAGAGTAGATGTGGGACACAAGTTGCTGGGAAAGGGTCAACCAGAAAACAAGTCAGATACTGAGGATGAGTGAAACTGACGAGGGAGCGATGTGCGGACTATAGACCGGAGACGCTGGAATGCTTAACGGACTCTAGGAACATATTCAGGGCACTGTTTTGCTTCAGGGAGGAAAAAGGATTTTGGAAATGAGACTGTTTCACCTGGAATAAGGCTGTGGATATTAATATTGTGAGTGGGAGTGGGAAACTAGAAATAATTTAAGTACAGGGACAAATTTTGGAATCGGTATATGTCATCTGGATAGAGTCAAATATATGATGTCGGGTACTGACTATGTTTGAAAGACATATTTTGAATAGGGAATAGTTTGTGAAATGCTGATTGTCAAGTACAAGGGATGGATGGAAATACATGGAGAGAGATATGGGACAGCTGCCGCAAATGGTTTTTGGAAATTCTACTGGAAAAAGGTGAAATATGAAATAACTAGATCGAGTATACCGGGGATGGGGGGGGGAAATAATAGAGAGTATACTCATGAGGTAAGACACAGATTGGATGTGGGACACCAGGAATGGATTTCAGAAAAGCACATGATGTATTTCACCCATAAAAGGAGAAACAAAACAAAAAAAAAGAGTAGAGTCTTGCGGTGTACTAGGGATGGAAGACGCTACGGACTCTAGGAACAGATGCAGGATACTGGGAAAGGGAACAGGTTGCTCAAAATGGATGTGTGTGGAATGATGATGCTGGTATGGATATGACTGGGAATGGGTGAAAAGTCGGGTGAAAAATCCTTCTAAGTCGAATAATATCAAAGGACACAAAAGCCATGACACCAAGAGTCGATGTGGGATACCTGCAAGATATTACGAATTCAAAACGGCGGGAATGGATGTGGAATATTAAAGGAACAAACAGACTAAGTGCATATCCTGATTTCTACATTCAATGAGTCAGTGATCACTTTCAGCACCACGTAGACCGGACAGCTCCCCCGCCAAGCCGGGCAGCTGTCCAACGTTCCCGACGCACTAAAGCCTGTTTGTTTCCTGCCTGTATTTAGTGTTACAAACCTGTTAAAACATTGCTTCAGTCTAAAGTTGCGATTCGGGGATAGGCGTGAGAACTAAAAAGAAAAAAGGTGGCATTCGGCGCACACGCGGACTGCCTGACGTGAAGTTTGAGTGTCGGTTGCGGAGCTCATCTGCTCGTCTGGGGGTGAGCAGCAGGTGCACTCGGCGCGCGCGCAGCCAGGAGACGATCTAAGTTGCGGCTGTTTAAAACACAACGACGGTTTGACTTACTAGTGACACTTGCATTCTTCTTCTCTGCTGCGTCATTTTTCAAGCCCCCCCACTCAAAGAAAAGCAACTCCAGTGTGCACGAGACGGCGGGGGAATGAACAATTTGCCACTGCAACCCCCCACCAGACCTCCCCTCCCAAAAAAAAATGGAAGAAATCCTTTGCGCGGCTCGCCAAGCGACGAGTCGAGAGCTCCGACAGGCTCACTGGCCGGATGGAGGAGTGAAGAAGAGGAGTGAGGAAGAGGAGATTGAAGAGAGAGAGAGAAAGAGAGAGAGCGAGAGAACGAGCGACAGAGGACCCCCACCACCACCACCCTCCTTCGCTAGCGCTGCTCATTGGGTCAACAGGCGCACAAATGAACGCGCAGAGGTGGCTGTGTTCAAAACTGAGCGATTTTATGACATCCAAAACACATCAGTCCACTTTAATGCTTGCATATATATTTATATAGTGGAGAAGCTGTTTTTCTTATTTTTGGTTTGTTTGTTTGTTGTCATGTGATACACAAACAGACACACATAAACGCACGCACACTAAATATCTGGCCTTTCGGGATAGCTCCAAAATTAACGATAGTTAGAACTAAATTAAATGCATATTTCTGAGTTAGTTTAAATTAAATTAAAATTTATGTGATGAATCTAAGTGGAAATGAAGCACAGCCTTGAAAATGAGTGCTGTTGAATGTATTTTCCTTTTGAGGATTAAACAACAATGTTATGTTTTTTGCAATATGCTGTAGCTCAAAGAAGCCTTGGAGTAGGCTGAACCACAATATTATTATTATTACTTTTTTTTCGAGCCGTATGCTGTACTCCAATGAGCATCAGAGAAACCTAGAATTTTTCAAGAAATGTTAATAATTGTTCATATTAATCTAATGTTATTAGTAGTAGTGGTAGTAGTATTTTATAGGAACTTGTCTGTATATTACAAACAGTTGCTGTGACTATTATTTACTTTATGTATATATTTTATTTTTATTTTATGCATCATGCCCCAACTCAAAGAGCATTTGAGAATGCCACAAATTGCTTAACATAAACGGTTCTAAAATTATATTTACAAATTGTTTTAGGTATTTTGTTTTTGCTTTTTTTGCCAATATTGTCAGGTTTTTGCACCAAACATATATTCTTCGCTATTGTTATTCATAGTAGTAGTAGTATTTACATGTATTTTTTTTTATTCATGTATTGTGCACCAACTCAAAAAGAATTTGAGAACCCCCCAAAATTGAAAAATATACAATATGAGATTAAATTTATAAATTGTATTGTGCGTCATATTTTAGCTTTTTTTATTTCATTTTTTACAACAAGCTTATGTTCTTCATTGTTATTATGTTTTAGTTATGATCACTTTGTGAGCCACCCTTAATGCAAAATTTAAAAGTGGAGCCTTTCAGGACATTCTAAATGTTTCTGTGGTCTTATTAAATCCCTTCGCTGAAAGGTTATGCTCATCATGGCTGTAAATGAGCGCGTGTGTGTGCGTGTGTGTGTGCGTGTGCGTGTGTGACACGTACACAGCGAGCGAGAGAGAGAGAGAGAGAGAGAAAGATAGAGAGAGAAAGATAGATAGAGAGAGAGAGAGAGAGAGAGAGGGATAGATAGAGAGAGAGAGACGGAGAGCGCTGTTATGGGCGCCCTCTAGTGTTGACTGGTGACGAGGCAGCAGTGTGGGAGAGTGATTGTCTTGGTCTTGTGTTGTTTAGAGGTGGTTAAGATTGGGGGGTGACTTGGCAGTCTTCATTAGTGGAGTTCTGCTTGTCTGACACACGTGGCTTCCTTCAGCTCACAAATCATAAAAATAAAAATAAGGTCTACTGCACCCCCCCACCCTGCCATCATAACTCTTCAGTATATCATTTCTGGCCATATTTGTGCGGTGTTCAATGATGCCACATCAGCAGCTGCAGTCCAGCAAGGGAATTTCTGTGCGGCGACAGGAATCCTATTGATTTTAAGGGGATGCAGGCCAATTCAAATGACAAATATATAAGCCAAGGTCCAGGGCGGATTTTTTCTTTTTTACATTAATTGTCATACAAGCATATAAGTACTTTTAATGACAACGGCATGATTTATGTCACAGCCGCAATTATTACTTTTTATTTTATTAGAGGGCTGTGAAATTAATTGAATTTGAAATTGAATTACAATTCCGATGACAAAATTGGCAATCTTAAAAAAATATATACAGTATATATATTATTACATGTAAAACATTGTTAAAATAGTTCTCATTTTACAATGCCTAATACTATAGTATACTTGAGTTCCAAAATTTGAGCATTCTATTGAAATTGTTTATTTAAAAGTTACAACAGTTCTATGGCAATTTATAAGTGTATAGCAAGTAAACTCCAATACAATGTTTCTTTATAGAAGGAAACCGTACTCAAATTTATACATTTGCACATACATTTTATTTCTTTTGTACTGAAAAAAAATAAGAATCGTTTGAATAATCATGATTTCATTAATTACTAAAATATTTTCTCATTATCAATCCGCCCTGCACGGCACAGCACAGCAGGACGATTACAGAAAAAAATAATAATCACTATTATTTTGTCTGAGATTGAATTCCCGATTGTTAACATGATTATTCATTGATTTGAACACTTTGTATTTACTAACTACTAAACCTCAATCACATTAGTTGAAAACTATGATCAGAGCTGCATGCCGAGTCATCCTTCTACATTGAACACTCTTGAAAACGCTAAGCTTTTTGTCAAGTGGGCCTTGTGAGGATGCCGGATGCAAGGATGAACAAAATGACCTTGTAAATATCATGTGAAATTCAAACCTCTTGCATTTTCATTCTCATCAACACCTTTGATGCCTTGTATCATTGCACACATTGAAACCTTGAATAAGCATTATTCTACCCTCATCTCTTTATCATATTTATTTTATTTTATGATATTTTCACAAGTCTTACTGGGCTAAGCTGGAACCTCAGGTATCGTATTTTGTGCTATGTCATCTGGAAATGTTTGTTGGTGCAATAAAAAAAGAAAGCCCTCTGATCTTTTCTGTTGAAAAGAAAACACCTGGAAACGTCCATTTGAAGGAAAATCTCTCCCGAAGTGCATCCTAATTTAGCAGCAGCATTTGAATGGGATTCGACATTAACTTAAGATTAGGGCTAGCATTGTTTGAAAAACAAAGCACGTTTTGAATTTAAATATACGTGTGAAATTTGTTTTGCTGTCTGTTTAGTTTTACAGAAAACTCCAACTGGGGAGCAGCTTAAAAGACACTCAGAGACAACAGAATCACATACGCTACACGCTTCATACACAAGCAACATAACATATTCGGGGTATTATCACAATGTCGAGAACTTGGAAACGCACCTCGCGGTTTTGCATTAATAATTTTTCTTCTGTGACGTTTTAAAAATCAAGAGACGCCAAAATCGAAATTCGATTACATTTTGATGAATCGTCCAGCCCTGTAATACAGGTTACAAGATTTTTTGTAATTGTCATGCAAGTGTAGCTGGCCCATAGCGAGCTAAAATGCACCATTTACGGACCCTGATTTCCAGCAATGCCACCGGTTGAAATCAAATTTAAAAGATAAATTACTGAAAAATAGGCGTCGATAGGCAGTGATTTGGGTTTTTACAAAAACATTAATGAAAATACGCACTGCAGCTTTAAAAGCACAGACGTGGTATGAAGGTGATTCACGTCATATTTTTGGAGATGAAGTAACATATGTATCTTTATGCTTAGGATAATGTCACGTTAGTTCATCCATTTTCTGAAGCTCTTATCCCAGCTGTCTTTGGGCACGAGGCGGGTATGCCGGACTGTACGTTCAGAAACGTCACTTTCACCATGCATCATTCTCAAAAGGTGACATTGTTAATGCTTTTTTAAACATCATATTAATTTAGAAGACGGTTAAAAAGACCTCTACTGACGTTATCGGAGACCAACTCATTATTTTAAATCACCTTTCTCAGAAAGCAGATGTGGTGCAAATGAATAGAATAGAATAGAAATCCCTTTATTGTCATTGTACTCAAGTGTGCAACGAGATTAGAGAGCTCCCCTCTCCAGTGCAATACAACAATAATACAGACAAATATATAAATTAGATAAATAAAGAAGACAGTGCAATGGAATTCAGTACTGAATAGGGCATATAGAAACACATCACAATGCTGTTTTGCGAGGTTAGGGTGGTCTCGTGTGTGTGTGAGAGTTCAGTATGGAGATGGCTCTCGGAAAGAAACTGTTTCTCAGTCTATTGGTCCTTGATTTGATGCATCTGTAGCGCCTGCCAGAGGGCAACAGGTCGAACAGGTGTGAGTTTGGGTGGGTATTGTCATTGACGATGTTGAGAGCCCTTCTGAGGCACCGGGCGGTGTAGATGTCCGACAGTGGGGGGAGAGGGCAGCCAATAATCCTTTGCGCTGTTTTGACTGTCCTCTGGAGCCTCACTCTGTCCGCCTCAGTGCAGCCGCTGTACCAGGTGGAGACACAGTACGTCAGCAGGCTCTCGATGGACGAGTGGTAGAAGGCCAGCAGCAGCTTCCTGTCCAGGTTGAATTTCCTGAGGACTCTCAGGAAGTGCAGACGTTGGCGGACCTTCTTTACCACTGCTGTGGTGTTGTGACTCCAAGAAAGGTCATCGGAGATCTGTACTCCCAGGAACTTGAACGTGTGGACCCTCTCCACACACACGCCTTCGATGCAGAGGGGGGGCGGCAGCGTCTTGTTCCTCCTGAAGTCGACGACAATCTCCTTTGTTTTAGCAGAGTTAAGGTGCAGTCTGTTGTCCTTGCACCAAGTTGTCAGTCTCTTTACCTCCTCTCTGTAGGCTGTCTCGTCACCTTCCGAGATCAGACCGACCACTGTCGTGTCGTCAGCAAACTTGACGATGGTGTTGTTGCCGTGGGCCGGGCTGCAGTCGTAGGTGTAGAGGGCGTACAGGAGAGGGCTCAGCACGCATCCTTGGGGGGAACCGGTGCTCAGCATGAGGGTGGAGGACGTGTAGGGGCCGAGCAACACAGTCTGGGGTCTGTTGGTCAGAAAGTCCTTAATCCAGATGCGTGTGAGGGCAGGGAGGCCGAGAGTGTCCAGTTTGGCGACGAGGATGTCTGGGATGATCGTGTTGAATGCCGAGCTGTAGTCCACAAAGAGCATCCTTGCATAGCTCTGCTGTCGTTCCAGGTGGCCCAGCACAACATGCAGAGCAGTGTCGATGGCGTCCTCAGTGGATCTGTTAGCCCGGTATGCAAACTGGTAGGGGTCCAGAGTGGGAGGAAGGCAGTCCCTGATGTGCTGGAGAACCAGCCTCTCGAAGCACTTCATAATGACTGGTGTGAGAGCAACAGGACGGTAGTCATTCAGGTGGACGGCTGGTGACTTTTTGGGGACAGGAATAATGGTGGAAGTTTTCAAGCAGGAGGGGATGACTGCCTGAGCCAGGGAGCGGTTGAAGATCCTGCAGAAAACATGTGACAGTTGGTGGGCACATGCTCTGAGGACCTTGCCTGGTATTCCGTCGGGTCCAGTAGCTTTCCTGGGGTTGACCGCCAGGAGCGCGCGCCTCACATCGTGTTCCTCTACGATGAGTGGGGGGGAGTTGGAGCTTGAAGTGCGGGGGTGTGACGGTTGGGGCGAGTCAAAGCGAGCGAAGAAGCAGTTAAGCTCCTCTGCCAGCGATGCACTCGGGTCTACAGAGGTCGTGCTGCTGCCACGGAAGTTGGTGATGCTCCGTAGACCCTGCCACACCTCCCGTGGCCTGTTACTGGCAAGGTGGGCCTCCAGCCTCCCCTTGTAGGTTGCCTTGGCTAGCTTGATGCCTTTGCTCAGGTCAGCACGAGCCACCCTGTACTGGGCTTTGTCGCCTGACCTGAAGGCAGCGTCACGGGCCTTGAGGAGAGAGCGAACCCTGCTGGACATCCAGGGCTTCGCATTTGGAAAGGTCCGTATAGTCTTATGTTGGGACACAGTTTCCATGCAGAACTTGATGTAGTCCAGTACACAGTGCGTGTAGACATCAAGGTCCTGATGATCAAAGAGGTCCCAGTTTGTGTCATGAAAGCAGTCCTGTAATTCACTCATGGCGTCGTCACGCCAGGTTTTCACAGTCTTTGTGGTAGGCCTGAATCTGCGCCTGAGAGGGGTGTACGCAGGTGCGAGCTGCAAGGACAGGTGGTCTGACTGGCCGAGAGGGGCGAGTGGGAGGGCTCTGTATGCGTGCTTGATGTTCGAGTACACATGGTCGAGAGTGTTGTCTCCCCTCGTTGGGCACTTGACATGCTGGTGAAACTCTGGGAGTACAGTCTTTAAATTGGCCTTATTAAAGTCTCCCGCTACTACGTGAACGCCATCAGGGTGGGCCCGCTGATGTTTATTGATGACGCACGCGAGTAGCGAGAGCGCCGTGCTAGTGCTAGCGTCGGGAGGGATGTAAACAGCTGTGACAATCACTACCGTTAGCTCCCTCGGGAGAAAATAAGGCCGGCATTTAACGGACATGAACTCGATGTCGGGGGAAGAGTGCTTCTCGACGATCGTGCTATCGCCGCACCAGTTCTCATGCACGTAAACACAGAGCCCCCCGCCCCTCCTCTTACCGGTGTCCCTCGTCCGATCCGCGCGATGTAGCGAGCGCCCGGCCAGCTGGATGCTAGCGTCGGGGACGTCTGCGTGCAGCCAGGTTTCCGTGACGACGATCACACTGCTATCGCGCACATAGCGGTTTCCCAGGATTTGTAATCCCAGGTCGTCGATTTTGTGGGCCACGGATCTGGCGTTGGTGAGGTGCAGACTCGGTAGTGGTTGCCTATGGGGCTGCCGTCGCAGCCGTTGCAAGACACCGGACCTGCAGCCTCGCTTCTGCTTCCTCTCTCTGCGTCGCCTGCGCCGCCTCCCGGCCCCGATGACCAGCGCATTAAACTGGAGAGTAATTTAGCCACTGTGGTCTAACGCCCACCCCCCGTGCCCCTCACACCACCCGGATAATCAGACAGCGTTAAAGTTAGAGGCGAGAAGACGGTCTTGAGGAGCAAAGGAATCGACAAATCATTGGTTGTGAGCGGCATTAATAATCTCGCTGCCGTCTCGTGGAACTCGAGCAAGTCATGTTTTAGGGGGTTTTAGTTTGGGTTTTATGCTGCTTTTTATTTTGCGCTAATTAATAATATTTAATAAAAGCCTGTAAAAATATATTTGTTTAAGCCCCACCCCACAAAAAAAAAAAACTTAGTCAGGGTAATGGGGTTGATTTATAAAAGGAGATTAAATAGAAACGGTCAAAATTGTGACATGGGTTAATCATTTCAGGAGTGAGAAAACAGAAATTTGATAAAGGTGTATTTTGCTTAAAATGGGTAAGAAATACTGCGGTCTGGTGGGCAAATTTAAAAATTCAAATTCAAGTTAAGTCAAAGTGGTGGGGTGGGATGTGCAATGCTACAACAATAAACGCAAATCCACAGTAATTTCCTTTTCAACAATAATGAATTATTTCTTTTTAGCCTTAGCGATTCAGTTAGCCACCAAGTATGACGCTCTCTCGGCAGTTCCATTTGTTGACGAATTAGTTTTGAAGGCTTCATTTACAGATTGAAGCGAGCTTTGTTCATACATGGGACTCAACTGTCTCGGTAAATCCATATTTCGAGTAGTACCATTGGTCTTTTCCCCCGTTGCAAAGAAACGTTCCAAAAACGTCTGTTTATGTTATCATTTTTGCTACACCTTGTGGATTTAATATTAGCGTTACACGACCGAGACAACCTGACAGTCAAGAGTCAGTTACAGATGGATGGAATGGAGAGAATACGGTTACTTTTCAAAATAATATGTTTTTCAGCACAGGGTAATAAATAAACCGAAAGTAAAGGTAAAAACAAAAAAAAACAAAATTAATCTATGTGTTGTGCTTTTGAGCTTACTTTAGCATCCTCAACAGTTATCAAAATAGTAGGCTTGATACTAGCATCTCATGACATGTCCTGTTTAACATGAGCTTCGGCCACGACTTCAACTCTATACACACCACAGCAAGTTTCATTTGCATCATCTCAAACTAAGTTCTTCTATGGTAGTCAGCGTCGGCTCTGACAAGCAAGGTTCTAAACACCCTCTGCTGGTGAAACTAATATTGCACTCTGATAGAAAACAGAAACTGAACCCTCATGTTATCAGTAGAAAATGACCTTGAGACAAACGAAAAATTAAAATGTTACGGGGACGGGGGCAAGGGGGAAACTATTTGTATGTATTCACTTTTATCATAGTGCCACATATGCAGCCCGCTACGGCCTGGTCCAGAGGCTCACGGACAGGCGGTTGGGGACTATTAGTACAAAGACATCAATCAGTGTGCATTGTGGGACTACGTTATGTACATCAAAGATGAGTTTACTGTACATGAGGAAAATGTGTGAAGACAACACATGAAATGAAATTAAAGTGGGTCAAAAACAGAATTCTCAGCATTTTTGTGTTTTGGAAAATTGGCCCTCAGTAACTGAATTCCCTCTTGTAAAAATGTGTGATTATCCTGATTTTTCACACACTTTCCATAAATATGATAATATAATATAACATGTGACGAATCATCCCGGCCTCTCTCACTTTCTATACCAGTGGCTCAACGCGAGCGCTTCCCCCGATGTACTCGTTCTTGATCTTGTCCAACATCATCACCCCCAGAGAGAAGCGCAACATTCGTCATCTCGACCACCTGCAGCTTTGTCAGTGCCACCGTCTCTAGTTCATAAAGCACGGCTGGTTTCACTATTCGCTGTACACTTTCCTCTCACTGAACCCCTTTTGTCTCAGATCACCCCAGTCAACCTTCTCCACCGACACCACCCAGCCTGCACTCTCATCTTCGCCTCCCTGCCGCGGTCTCCACTACTCTGCACAGTTGACCCCAACTATTTGAACTGGTCCACTTTAGGTACCTTGACTCCCTGCATCTTCACCCCCAAACCTGTGTCTACCCTTCCATTGACACACATGCACTCTGTCTTGCTCCTGCTCACTCTCATCCCTCTTCGTCTTCACTTCTGTAGGTTCTCTAAGTTTTGTGGTGTCAGTTAAAGTGTTTAAGCGAATGTTCAAAATAAGGATAAATGCTCAAAGCCGTATTGATTTTGCGGATTGATCGCTTTCTGTTGGACACAGCTCAACAGCTGTGGATTTTAGCTTTGCGATAGTTTTACCTAGAGCGGCTGGCGGTTCAGTTGGAAGGGTGGAGGTTGCCCTACAAACAATTTTTGGTTTGAGGGTCACGGTTAGTTGGGACTTGGATGCACTTTAGCAAATTAAAAATTTGTTACATTCTCCAATTGTTCCGTGTTGGTTCCATACTTGGCTTCACTAATGTTCTCCTTACTTTTTCTAGAGCTCTGGCAAGCTACACGGGTGGGGAAAATCTCGCAAAATGTCCACTTTTCATGGTAATAGAAATTGCAACTGGGTTTTGTGTGTTTTATTGGTTGAGGGGGGCAGGGGGTGGGGGGAAGAGAGAGAGAGAGAGAGAGACAGAGAGAGAGATAGAGAGAGAGAGAAAGAGAGCGAAAGAGAAAGAGAAAGAGAGAGAGAGAGAGACACAAGCGACCAAACAAAATGAGTGTGTGCTGTCCAAGCAATGGCTGTTATTTTGTTTTTTGTTTAATTGTTTTTGAAAATAAACGTGGCTTCACTAACGTCGCCCGTGATGCTTGAAAGACGTTCAAATGTACTGCTTTTTCAAAATGTCAGTGAGTATAGCCAGGCGACGTAAACCCCCTGCACAGTATCTCATTAATCACCAATTAGCTCCAGGTAAAAATACTGCTAACTAGTTGTCACACTTGACAGAACAGATTACACATCCAACCACAAATAAATGACAACTTACCGACTCGGCATTTATGATGAGCCTGGGATTGTGAAAGTAAAATGCGCGTGATTTTTTTTTCGTAATTGGTGGCACGTGAGGATGCAACCATTTTCTAATTCAGGGTATCACGGTTGGACGAAACCATTTTCTTATTCAGGTGAGGCGAGGGTTGAGTGGCGGTGATGTTTTTTCGGGGGGTGGTGTGCGTGAATTCTAAACTTGTGTTAAAACGTTTATATACACTATGGACACGTCAGGATTATTTATTATAAAATTGTTATTTGAGTCTTGATATATTCAAGTGGAGTTGGCTGCTTCCTGCTGATGAGACACGCTCGCACACAAGCCCGCGCACGCACAAAATCGCGCGCAAGCGCAAACGCCCGCGCACTATTTCAGGAGCAGGTGTCGTGCCAAAGTACTTACCCCCGAAAAAAATCTGTATCCCCTGTCGCGGGAGCGCGCATTTATTGACTGAAGGCGGCGCGATGTTACTACGTTTGTTTTCATTGAAAGGCACGAAGAATGTATGATTTTGTGTTTTTGATTTGCTGTAATTTAAACTAGGTTTTCCATAAAAATGGTAGTCTTTGTCGGTGTGGTTTTCAGCGCACCGTTCGCTTCAATTTAACACGTAAAGTAAGCGTTTGACTCCGCCGAAATTGGGGGGAAATTACCTGCATTTGCATTCGTTTGACCAAAGAAATTTTGCAATCAATGAATCAACCATAAGGGAATTTCCGTGATCAAAACACGATGAAAAGGGGAGAGGGTGAGTGAAGTGGGCTAACGTGTTTCCAGCGAGATCAAATTAAGTGGCAAAATACAGATAGGCGGTACATATACGGCATATACGGTGCTCATAGTAATGGTATTTTTTTGTGATTAGAGGGGGGGTACTTATTGTGGCAGCACCTGCCAGAATCTGTATCCTCTCAGTAACTTTGCCTAGGAAGAAGGGATCCTGCTCAAATTTGCCACACTTACTCAAAATGATCCAATAAGTACACAGAATAAATCACTTGATGGTTGGGGTTAATATTTTTGTGATTGGAGGGGGGGGGGGTACTTATTGTGGCAGCACCTGCCAGAATCTGTATCTTCTTTGTAACTGCTACGCTCCGCGGGTGGAGGAGGTAGGAGAGGACCCAAAATGCAGGGAAGTCAGGCGAGGGTAACTTAAAGGGAATTTAATTAATGAAATGGTAGGGCAAACAAGGTACTAGGAGAAACAAACGTAACAAAGTCCGTTTAGGTAGACTAATCTAAATGAGTCAACGGGCAACAGGTGCGGGGCAGGAGGCGCGTCTCTCCCGCGGCGAGGTGATCAAGGAGTCACGAGTAACAGGTGCGTGGCTGGTGGGCGCGTCTCTCCCGCCAACACGACACGCGCTGGAAGGGAATGCCCCCACGCCTGTTGAGCAAAACATAAACAAAAACATGACATGGCGGAAACGGACCATGACAGTAACTTTGCTTTGGAAAGAGAGATCCTGCTCAAATTTGCCACACTTACTCAAGATGATCCAATAAGTACACAGAATAAGTCACTTGATGGGTTGGGTTAATATTTTTGTGATTAGAGGGGGGGTACTTATTCTGGCGGGTGCTGCCAGAATCAGCATCCACTGGTAACTTTCCTACTGCGTAAGTGGTCAGTGAATGCACCTCGAGTCCGAGGCAGAACGCGAGTGACTTTAATTATTTTTTTATTATTTTGCTACTCTTGACTCAGTGGTTATAAAAAAAAATAAACAAATCAGTCAATTGGAATACAATTACGTGTTCTCTAACAGGATACCACCTCTCTGTATTTTGCCCCTTAATTTGATCTCGCTGGAAACACGATAGCTCACTTCACTCATCCTCTCCCCTTTTCATCGTGTTTTGATCACTGAAATTCCCTTATGGTAGCTTCATTGATTGCAAAATTTCTTTGGTCTAACGAATGCAAATGCAGGTAATTTCCCCCCAATTTCGGCGGAGTCAAAACGCGTACTTTACGTGTTAAATTGTAGCGAACGGTGCGCTGAAAACCACACCGACGAAGACTACCACTTTTATGGAAAACCTAGTTTAAATTACAGCAAATCAAAAACACAAAATCATACATTCTTTGTGCCTTTCAATGAAAACAAACGTAGTAACATCGCACCGCCTTCAGTCAATGCGTGCGCGCTCCCGCGACAGGGGATACAGATTTTTTCGGGGGTAAGTACTTTGGCACGACACCTGGCACCTTTGCAGAAAACAGTGAAAGCTAGGGAATAGTGCGGCATGCTTTATGAATGTGGGGAAATGTTGCGAAACACAATTTAAACATGTTACTAAACTTGTCTTTTCAACGGTTTTCAATTATTTTATTTTTGTTTATTTCTTAGATGCTAAAGTGTTGTTTTGTGCAGCAATAGTGTCTCAGGCTAAATTTGATTTGATGAAATTATGGTGATTTTATTTGATTGCTGTATTCAACTTTTATTTTGGAGCACATGTGCAGACTTGCTGTACGCTTTGAAAGGGTGAAATGTCGCCTCATCTGGTAAGCAAACACAAATCTTAATTCAATGGGATACGGTAGTACTTTGATACAAATGTGTTGTTGTTGTTTTTTTGTGCGGCATTATTTATCAGAATGTAAAAGAAAATACTGAGAATTATGGCTCAAAGCACTATTGATTAAAATTTAAAAGTGATTATCTTTTTTTTTTAATTGCTGAAATTAGCATTACTTATCATTTCAAAAGCAGCAAACATTAACAGATATGAAATGTTGCCGTATACTATAAGTTGAGAAACGTAGCAATAGCAGATGGATAAATATACAAAACGTTAAGCTTATCCAAAGGGAAATGTTAACAAAGAATTTTATTACAGCTCATGTCAAGATAGATGTGGGATCAAAAACAGCATTAATGGAGTCAGAGCAAGAGGCAATTTATTATCAAACTAAATGAAGGAACAACAAAACATGGAGGTTTGCATGTTTATGTTAATACACTTGGGTGAGAGGATAACAAGTTTCTTTTAATTCAAATTCCATGTTTGGACATAATTGTTATTTTGCAAAAAGCTCACCGGAACAAGTGTCGCTCCATGTCGCTGTCGCAATGTTTCCGAATGTTGTTCCTCTGATGCGACTCCCACAGGATCGTCGGTCGCCTCCAAAGATTTGGGGAGGGGAGGACTAGGCGGGGTTGCGCGACTTCAAATAGCGCACACACACACACACACACACACACATACACGTACTCGTTATTAATTAGAAAGCGGGAATCCCTGTGAGGTTTGGTCTTGGTGTGAGAAAAGAAAGAATGCGGCAGTCCCGCGGCTGCCAAAGCTGCGAGCCATTTCAAGTCCGTCTTCAAATGCGCCCTCCCGCTGCCAAGTATCCACATGAGATGTTGGGATGGATCCATCCAAAACATCTTCCTTTCACGCCTGTTTACACCGAACTGCGCAATACCGAGAAGTTGTCACTCTAAACGCCAATGTTAAGAGCAGGCTTGATGTACATTGGCTTGTGATGGAGCAACGTAATCACCTGCTTTAGTTGTCCACAGTATCAGTGGACCAGCCAGGACACCTCGGTTCCACGTAATTGTGGACAACCATATGCTTTAGTTGTCCATAAGTGTTGGGGGAAGTCAGCCCCAAGTGTGAATATGTTTAAGTCCAGGTTAAAAATTACACTCCACCATAATCTCGTTGCACACTTGAGTACAATGACAATAAAGGGATTTCTATTCTATTCTATTCTATTCTATAATGCCAACATTATTTTGAACGCCTTGTTCCAAGAAAGTGTACACGACAGTTTGAGTTTTGCGATCAGATAATGTCAATGGCTTTATTCCGAGGTTGTTTTAAACACCAAGTTATTTAACAAATGCATGTTTGTGATAAGATGTCGTCTTTGTCTTTGGGATCTTCACACACAAATGTTGGTCTGCTGGGTCTACTTTACTTTTTCTTTGTTTTGACGACAGTGTTCCATCAAGGCCACTGAGGGAAAAGATGGTCTGATAAATCTTTCTGATGCTTCGCGTCACTTTCCCAGCTCATTTGTGTCTCATTCCCTCACATCTTATTACACGCGTCCCTTAATGAAGTCAGGATGGAATTACTGTTACTTGAGTTGGTTGGAGGGGGATTGCAAGGAGGTGGAGGAGGTCTACGGTGGGAGTGGGGTGGGTGGCACTGTCCTGCGTAATTGCCACGCAAGTGGACGAGCTGTGTGAATTTGAATAAATAAGCCCAATGTAATTAATGGACGCCAACGATCCGACCGGGCGATAATTAAATCGGCTGTTGTTTTCCAATTTGCATGATTAAGGCGCCAGTTAACGTTTGTGTTGTTGCGCTCGCCCAAATGTCAACATATCACAATTCTCACCACTGCTCTTAATTATATTTGCGATACACTAAATCTACTAGGCTTAATCTGCCAAACATGTTGAGACTCGGGATGGATATTTAGCAGAATAGATCTGTTACATGTGAACACATCATAATAGCTTTGGACTTGGTGAAGCAGCATGTGGTATCTGAGGTTATTGTCAAGTTACATGTTCATGGGTTAAGAAACCCACAAAATTATAATTTTGCAATCAATAACTGTAAACAATTGTGGTTTTACGATGACTAACAGTAAAATAATAATTTTCATACTTGTTATCAGTAACTAAACAATTGTATGTGAAACCTTAATGGTTTACTATCTTTATAAAAAGCTGTTAAAAATAGAAATGGTGAAACCCCAATGCTGGATGTCCCTTAAACGTATCCTCACTTTAGGTTCACAATAAATGAATAAGACAAATGAGGAAAATGTAAACCAGATATTTATTATTCAAAATTCTTAACGTCAAAAAGAGCACCTGCTGACTTGTAATGAAATGTGAGAACTCGTCAGTCAGACAGGAAACCACTAATAAAAATACAGCCTACGGGCCCACAGTGCCAAGAAACCACATTTTGTACATATAATAAATAATCCAATAAATATACATTAATAGAAATCAGAAATCTATAAGAGGATAAATTCACTACAAAATTATCATGCTAAAAGTATTTTAAATCCAACAGACAACAACCGTAATCAGTGAATCACACTGGTAAAAAGAATGTAAATTGGCACATGTATTTCTCGAGGTAAAATGAACCCAGGCACAGAGTTAGACTCTGAGTCTATGTATGATTATGCGGGAGGAGGAAAATCAGTGGCTGTATAGTGGTGTGCTCCACCAATACAGCCTCAATAATCAACGTCAAAGGGTTCTCTGCTGGCACAGACTATGTGGTGTGACACAGCAGACTCGACTGGGACCTTCAGACTTCCTCAACTGGTTGCACCAAGGCGAGAACAAACGTGAGTTTGGGAAGTCTCACGGGTTTTTAACGAGGGTAGGCTGCTTTCTTTCTGCTACCTCTGGTGGACGCTGGGTCCTAGTGTCCCACAAATCCAAATATTTTGATAAATAAATGTAAACACGTGTATGTTTGTAACATGTAACGACTGTAAATTGTATTTTGCGATAAAAAAAAGGGTGAACAGTTCCATTTTCAGTTATCAATACCTCCAATCGAGGAAGGTCATGTTAAAACATAACAGCAGGTACCGTGTTAGTGAAACGTCTAATTGCTATATCACTTGACGGCAACTTTGCCTTTCTTGCAAGTGGTTCATTGCCCGAGGATATTTTCTTTTTTTTTCCCCAACAATGGTAGATTTGTGATCATGATGTGTTCAGTAAAAGTGTAACATTCCAGTGGAGGCTGTCGGGCTGAAAAGGCTTCAGCAGAGTGGTAAATTTTACAACAAAATGCTGCAGAGAAAGGACTGGATCACTGTTGGCAGTGATGGAAGCTAACAGCTGCTAACGGCCAGCTGCTCAATGTAAGGTACAGTAAGTGCCCATCTGAAGACAGTTGTGATATTGACTAATATTCAAATCTTTGTTTTTCAAAGAAACACACAGTTTTGTTAAATAAGATACATTTAGTAAAAATACAGTGTAAACATTGTTAATATGGTGAAAACAGTGCTTTTATTTCAATAATATGGACATTTCAAAGTGACTGTAGTGTCCCCACCTTATTCCTGAGAGCTCACATGGGCAAACGACTATGTTAGCGACTTCCGGTAAGACAGCGGGGTTTCATTTCATGGAACGGTATAGTTGAACTTTTTTTTTTTTTTCTTTTTATCTCGCGCGGCTTGAGGACTTCTTGCGCTGTTGGCGATTGTACCAACAAGCAGAAGAATTTGAATCTGTGACTACAAGCGCAATGTTTTCAACTGGCTGCCCGGACGAGGACGAGACAATGTTGTGCTCGTTTTCAGCGCATTTCCCCGGGGATGAGTTGTACATGAAAAAAATATGTTAAAATATTTTTGTTTGAAAATACCACCACCTTGACTTTGTACCTGTTCACCTTTTCATTCTGCGAAGGAAGCGCAACACGCATATTGAACTTTGTGCACAGGGCCCCTGAAAAGTAATCTTAGTTTTATGCAAATGGAGCCACAATATTTTTGGATTTTATGGACAGTAAAGCGCTTTTGTCATCAAGCTGTAGTGAGCGCCTATGCTTACAGAATCCAAAATATCAGGGCCATAGCTCTAATATTTGCAACGGTTGAAGTTACCAAATTGATTGCAGCTTTATGACATGGAGCGACGTGAAGCTTGCTTACATAAAGCGTTTCAGTCATGTGGTTACCATGCAATGGGAAGTAGCTGGCTCCTACCAACAGTTTTTGACAAAACACAAGCAATTTTATTATTGTGTAGGTACTGACACGCCTCAGAGCGTTTCAGATTGCTGATTGCCTCATGTCTGAAGCGACAGAATTCGGAAAGTCGTTAAACATGTGACTGCACCTTGTCGCTGGCCTCCTTTTTACACCATCCTCCTACACCGCTACATTAGCAGGAAGCGGGATGAAATGTTTTCATCTTCTAAGTTGCAACAAATGGCGTTCCCACATTGTTAAAGTCTGTAACTGTCATAGAAAGTGGACTCACACCAACAGTTTCCTTGTAAACAAAACGTCCATTTTTCTCTACCGGAATTAGGAATAGAGCGGATTTGGTTGTAAGGTAAAATATTAAATTGTCCATGCAATACCAAACTTTTCTTTTGTATATACTAACAAAAAAAGTACTAAGTTAAAAAATAATAAAATGGCTAATGTGGAAGTAGTAATTGTTAAGCCTTCACATTACAATACAGCGCAGGGCCCTTTGACTTCTGGCACATTTTCCTAAAATCATCTGCAGAACATTTGTTTTTAAGGGTAATGTAAGACAAAGTTTCCCAACCAGGAGCACTTTGCAAGGGGTACGTGGAAATATTCAGTACAGTATTTATTTTCTCCAATGATCAGTGAACGTTGTAACATTTCATAAGCTCGTCAATAAGAAGATATTTGCGCCCTGCATATTGTTTGTTTCTGATAATTCAAAGTTAAATACATGTTTAAAGGGGTCTTATTCAAAGGAGCTCCAGTTTTTTTGTGGTTGGTGTTGTATGAATAATATAATAACGGCAGGTTTAGTATTTATTTTTTTACTCATTTATATTATGCATGTGTTATTAAGGCAACATTATTTATTCTTATTTTTAATCGGTAAAAAGAGTACAAACAGAAGACAATGCCTGAGAATTAGATGTTAAAATGAAGAAGGTGAAATATTATTTGTCGCATTTTTTTCCTCTTTGCTGCAGATTTTAGTCCCAAACACCCACGGATAGCAAGGGTTCACCATGGGGCATTATTTGCATTATACGCAGTTACAAGCCAAGCCAACATTTTTTTGTTAAGCATGAGCCTTCCTCTTTCTGCCACTCTGTCATCCTTTGCTCATTTTACTTAGCTTTTTTTTTTTTAATGTTATGTTATATGACCCGCAAGAGGTCAGGAGTGATTTGCATATTTTGACATTTGCAACAATTCGTTGCTGCCGCCGCTGCTTGCCAATGGAGTTTAAAAAGGTAGAGGCACTTTCTGAAGTAGCAAAGCAGCGAATACGAAGAGGGCGAGAGCTCAACGATGAAGAGCAACGAGCATGCCGACTGAAGTGTTTGAAAAAGACAGCATGGTAGCAAAATATTGTCATTGCTCTCTTCAACCATCTGAACTTCATTAAAAGGAAATGATGTCACCACCGTGTTGACCCAGCGACCCTCGCCAAACATCAGGCGCGACATATCCAAGGCCATCGGGGAAACTACAGTTGCGGCGCCGCCACTTGGGAAATCTTCACTGAGTATTGCTGCTTATTGTTCTGCTGCCTTTTAAATGGCCAGCGGACACTTTAGTGCACAGTTCGGTTCGTACTTTAGCCGTCACAGGAGGCGAGAACTGAACTTGAAATTGCACTTCTCTCTGAAAGTGTCAAAGAGTTTGTCACTAGCAAAAGAAATTAATGTTGCATACAGGAATGGCTTTTTTTTTTTAACCAATATGACGTCATCAGTGAATGTTAAAGCCCTCTTGGAGACAATTATAAAAACCTACAGAGGGGTCCCCAACACACTCAAAAAGTGTGTGTGAATCCTGGTTCCCGATTGAAAATTAAATACGCCACAAGATTTTAGAGTACAGACAAAAATACAAACAAATAAATCAAATCAAATATCAAATGTACTTTAAATGAGAGGGCAGAAGTAAATCTTACAAAATTATGCCCTCCCACAAAACAATGGGACTTATACTGCTCTGTATTACAACATGAGTAGACCCTAATAATTTTGGGCGGTTTTAGATATGCAGGAAAACCATAGAACCGCAATAACATTACAATTTCGAGTGGTTTTATTTTGGTGAAAAACAAATTGCAATTTTTTTTCCCGCTCATTTTGTTTCCTGTTCAGCTGTTTTGTGCCATCATTGAATGGTAATTTAAATGCAGGGAGCCCTTAGCACTGGAAAAAAAAATACAGTTTGCGGTTATTCTCTTGTTATCTTAAAATCCTCGGTTGTTGGGTTAGGATAAAGAGTGGACCAGATAAAAAAATAAATAAATTGGCTGCCTCCAGCATTTACCTTGCAAATCCCTGATTTACAGATGAAAAAGGACATTTTTTTGCGGCAAATAATGACAAAGAGCCCCTGCAGCCCCTTTTTTTTGTGCACAAAATGATCAAACTGCGGCATCATGCTCCGCCCACATTAGATGGCACTGGCAAAAAAAAAAAAAAAAAGGAAGCTGAGTAGGATATTGCCTTGTGATTGGGCCTAATTCCCTCATGCGAGTTTGTCAAAGCCCAAGACCAAAATATCAGACTTTCTGTTCAATTAATTGCTCACGGATCTTTGAAAATTTGAACTTTTTATGCCTCCTCTTATGAATGAGGTGTCAATCAATGAAATGGTTGGCTGCCTTTAATTTTCCCTGCTTGAGTATATGGGTGAATGAGAGTCATTCAGCCCTTTGAAGAAAGGTGCGATCACATTAGTTTGTTGGGCTGACCTGCCACATCCAATATGGTGGATGACTTGACAAGTTAAACCAATGGGCAATGAGACATGGATGTATGACCAGTATGTCTATGGCAAAGTATGTTGACAGTATTGCGGACCCCCTGCTGATCCTGTCCCAACAGTCGCGAGTTGTACAGCTGACGACTGTTGTTCTTTCACGTCATTCTTCAAAGTACACACATTGATTTTGAAGTATGATGACGCTCCGTCTGTCTTCTATTTGGTTAACGGTTTCGTCTTCGCCCTGATGATGTAACAGATGACTTCATACGGTGAAATATCATCATGCTCGGTAACAGCTTGTTAAAGCGCTGCTTTCATGCGCGCAGATGGCTCGCAAGTCGTCGACACATGTTGACATTGTTTGCGTCAACTTTCCAGGTCGTCGTGTATTCGTTTTAATTTTATTTCTTTGCAAGTCCCAAGTGTCTCTTCTTTTTCCTACATGACAGATTCCTGTTTGTGTTGACCATTTCCCTGTTTGGATGGCATTTTGGCAATCAAAATGAGCACACACGTCTGACTGTAAACACGTGTTTATTCCACAACTGCCAACAAGTGAATCCGCACAATCACATTATTGAGCCAAAAACATTCATATAAACATGCCTTGATGTGTATGCCTGCTGGGTGAGAGGCATGATCCTAATGCCCGCCATAGTATCAAAGCTCGGGTGAGGACACTGCAATCCTAAATGCAGTGGCGGGCCGTGCATTTGACACGTAGGCCTTCAATGACGTGGTACTTAGTCCGACTTGAATAAATCCGCCTCATATTACCACAATTTATGACACCCCGGCTGGAGAAATTATATACAGAAAGACACACAGTACTGAGTGAGTGTTGCGCTTCTCTATAGGTCTCTATAAGGTCCGTCTTGAAAATGGCCTCACAAGTGTATCTGCAATTAAATCCACACTTTTCCCTCCCTTGGCCATTGTGGTTTAAAAAAAAAACAAGAATATATTTTAGATTTTCAAACGGTCGTGATCTGATTGGCTATCGCAATTGTCTATCAACTATAAACAAACAGAACGGACGTCCTACTCGTATTATGAAATCTGCCTGGCAACACAAGCTAGCTGACTTCTGATTGGATAAAAATTCTAACCTAAAAACTTGACGTGGTTGAGAAAAATTGAGATCTGTTTTGCATTCAGCAACCAAAAATTAGTATAAAAAAAAAAAACTCCCGTCAGACTGGACACAACAAAAATTGTGTTCCCTGCTGTCATTGATTACGACTCAGGCTACATTTTGTCGTGCTCGTATTCCAACCTAATTTCTTGTCACTGTATTTCCAGTATTTCTGTTATTCAAAGTTTTATGAATAACTGTCAAGAGAAGCACTTGCGTTAAGTATATGACACATCTCAGGGCCTCACAATAACACGAAAAGTGTTCTTAGTTTTTTTCTCCAATAAAATGCCAACTTACTTTCATTTAAAGAGTCATCATCCCTGGAAATATAATGATAATTCAACCTTGTATATTTCAGGCTAATGCATTTGTTTTAAGTGGAATACAAATATGCTTGAGCACAATATGGGGTTAAAAAGAGATCATGAAAGTAGCGAGGAAAGGAAAAGAGGCTTGGAAGTGGAATAGAAAAGCAGCACGGCAAACACGCATCGTGGCTATTGATTTATTGGGCGCTATAGTCTTGGAGACGGGGTGCAAGATTGATCAAATGGAAGGTTATCCTTACTCACAGAGGCAAGCTGTTTGCCAATATCCATCACGGCAAAGTCCAAATGGCTTAAAGGATCCCTGACATTTTCCCCCACTCCAACCAACAATGGAGGGGCCCAACGTCAGACAATTCTCTGCAGGGGGTGTTATTAGATGCCGCAAGACGCAACAATATCCTTAATGGATGACACACAGACTACAGCAGTGTCTTTTTAGCCTCACACTGGCTGCTAATATCAAAATGCTTACTCCAATAACGTAGCACATTCATCCTTCGAGTCTCCTGGCACTAAAGTGCTTTCATCTTATTAACTATGCAAACATCAAACATATACTATGTGTGCGACCCATAATGTAACGAAGGATCCGTCACTGCACATCTATTTGTTTTTATCATACTTTATTTCTAATATTGCGAATTTTCATGACGACGCTGCAAATTCTGATGAGTCGCTATGACAAAAAAAGCTGCCGTTACTTCAACCAGATGATTCTATCTTCTCAAACTATCACAAATTTGATGAATGTCCAGCCTTGAAGAAATCTATGATCTTATTTCTCATCATGTTGGTAGCGCCTCCTGCTGGCAAAAGGAAATACTGTACATATTACCTCCTGGTTGTTCGGAGAAGTCTTCATGATGTTGAAACATGAAGTTTGTCAGTTTTCACGAAACGCTGTTGTCATGGCAATTCACTGATTGCTATGAAAACTTCGCTGATTTTGAGTGTCGAAGTATACACGAAAACACATGAATTCTTGCTCATAGAGGCCGAGCATAAAAATCTATATTTTCGAGATTTCTTGAACAAACTTCAATAAATAGCTGAGTAGCACCGCCTTCCAAATTTTTAATGGCGCGATTTTTGCTCTATGTTTGATTTAGATCTGTGAAAATTGTGAAACGTATATAACTGCCCTACAAGACCTACAAAAACGTCTTTTCGAGTCATTCGCCAAACCTAACTGGATGTCTTCCATTTTGAATTTACTTTAGAACTTGGCGCCATTTTTGACATTTTATAAAGGTCATATTTTAACAACTTTCTGGAAAATGTATCCGATTGTCTTCAAACTTTGGTTGTAAAGATGATAGTTATGAAATGCTGTTGCCATGGCGATGCGCCATTTACAAAGAAAAATTCTTGCTGTTTTTGAGTGTCTAAACATGCACGATAACTCATGAAACTTTGCACACTCATCAGATCTGGCAAAAAATATATATTTGCGAGGGTTATTGTCCGATGTGACACAACCCCAACTTGCCAATACATGAAACGTGATCAGAATGAAAAGAATTAAACCAGAATTTCTTCAACTGGACAAACGTGCCGCTTCAATAATCTCAGTTCTCCTTCTACTCTAGTTGTCATCTTCACACCTGTTTATTTGACAGGGGCGTCAGGTGTTTCTCCGATAGCATGACCGGTCACCAGCAATGTGGCACTGACGCCGTGACTGCTCTATCATCTTGAGGGCTCACGTGGCCCCTCTGGGTCTTTGTGTCACATGCTCATCATGTGTGACAGCTCTTCAAATTTGGTCAGTCGTCACTAGCATGGCCGCCATATTGCCCCCTCTTTTTTTTTTTTTTTTTTTTGCATCTGCGCTCAAAAGTAAACTGTAACGGATGTTATTATCTAAAGCTGTGATTCAATAATCTGGCTAATCCTGCGGGACTTCTTAGGACGGCATCGTGTAGGACTCGGAACGCTCGCTGTGCACTGGGAAGGCTAAGGCGCCTTAGAGTCAAGAGTTGAAAGTTGTGGCGCACCGGGATAAAAACTATTTCTGGGATTTAGCAGTGTTTCATCGGTTGTGGGGTGAGATGTTAATGAACTTTGTTGCGAGGAAACTTTCCAAACCCTCCCTTTCTGCTGCGGTTCAGACAGATGAATACAAATTTAAATTTAAAGGAACTCTTTCAGAAAAAAATGACATTTAAATATTTGTGTGGGTGGGGCTATGTAAATGACAGTGTGGCTAAAGCAGGGGCAGAACCGTCTAATATATTTAAGGGTTAAATATGCATGTAAAAAAATAAAATAAAATAGCCATTGGACACTTTTGGTGTAGCAGAGAAAATGGGAAATTTAAGGCATTAGGCAAAGCAAGGCAACTTTCTGTATAGACATTTAATACACAAGGTCCAAACAAACAGAACAACTGAAAACATTTGCAAACCAAGGAAAGTGGAATATTTCCATTCGGTGAGACTCCGTTGCATTTTGATCCGATTTGGAGCTTTAAAAAAAAAAAAAATCGTTTACTCCGTTTTATTTACTTCCTATGGCAGTTGACCTCAAGTCACTTTGCAGCCAAAGTTAGAGGAGAGTCATAGGAATTTGACTTAGTTTTAATTTAAAAAGTTGCTCAGTGGGTCATTGAAGAAATGTCAAATCATTTGCGCACTTTGCAAAGCCAAGCATCGTAGAAAATTGTAGTTGAAAAACATCGCCATCAATTATGGAAAATTGTGCAATTTGTTCATTTGTGCTCAAACAATTATAATCACTTGGCAACACTAACACATCGATTCATCCATCCAATAACTGAACCGCTTCTCCTCAAGAGTCGCGGGGGCACTCGAGCCCATCCCAGCTGTCACACACAATATGTATATGAACATTTATTAATATTTTTAAATTGATTTCATTAAAAAATAAACTTTAAAAAAAAAACATCAACAACATAGGGTGGTTAATAGAAATGTGAACGCACGCACACAAACACACACACACACAAAAAAAGATTGCACAGTTCTGCTGTTATTCGGCGTGGAGCTATGATTAGAGTAACACTTGGGTCATAAGAAGCTTTCAGGCAGAAATATATATACACACGCACACACACATACGCACACCTCCTACCCTACATCCCTTACTCCCGTCACACTTTTCCTGCAAACGCTGCCGTTTTTCTGAGATTTAAAAATAGTATTAAGCCTGTTCTGGCCCGCTCCGATTGAGTGGCGCTTGTCATAGATAATTTCTGTCAAAACAAAAAAAAAAAAACATCTTCACCATCAAGGAGGGAAAATTCCTTTTGAGGAATCGCTCAATATTATCGCTGTCGAAAAGGTCCCGGAAGTTTGATGCAGATAAGCCCAAAACAACACATATAACAAAGGATTGTGCTTTGATGATCACTTGCAGTGACCATCACGCCTTGACTTTAACCGTGTGTCATTATTTCATTTGAGTACATTTCTCCTCTTTTTCTCTCCTGTGCAACATGTTTGCGTTAAAGTGACGGAGAAGACACGATAAGCAAAATCATTTACGCTTGAATTTTTCAATTACATTATTACCAATATGCTGTAGGCATAGCATAATTGGCATTTTTGTGCTAACGCATTCAAAGCGAATTCTCGGTCTATTGATGTTCTTTGGGTGACGACCAAACATCAGGGCGGCCACCCCACAAACCGGATCCGTTTGGACCGCTTGCTCCTTGTTAGAGAACAGACCCCCGCTCTTCCCCAACTAATGAAGATGAATATTCAGACGCTTAGCAGGCTCAGCGCTCCTGGAAGGCTGCCCGGTTCACAGCTCAACTGGCGGCAAGGTAAGGCGCGGAGGCAATGAGGGACCAGCACATATAGTGATCACGCTCACACATTAAACTAAGTCTGGTGCAGCACATTTGGGAGACTGACGGTGTAAAAACGATAAGAGTTACAGCAAGGCCTCATTATTTGCATTCCAGTGAGTTCCTTCGGGGAGGGGGGGTGTCCGAATGCTCAGTGTGCACATTAGTTGAGGCAATAACGTAATGGAGATGTATGGTGGTGTGCGTTCAGGTGTTTTAAGCAGTCTAATATTACTCGATGGACATAATGAGCGCAAGGTTTCATCGGCAATTCTCAGGCAGAATCGCTGTGGTCCGACCCGCCCACAGTTAGATGATGAAGGCGGAAAAGTGCAACTCAGCTTTATTTATAGAGAGCTTTAAAAAATATAAACGATCACCGCTGCATACAAAGTGCTGTAAAAACAAAGACAGTTCAAATAGTACGATGATGAATTAAAAACAGTCAACACAATAAAACACTGAATCAATTTCAAACAGTTTCACAATTTAGTTTCATCATTGCCAGTGGTTATGGTTCTAAACATTGAACGAAAATACTTGGGTCTTCGAGAAGCACCTTCACGATGAACATTAAAATATAGCATATAGTTGGCCGAGGGGTTCATCTGGTCAACAGCAGATTGCAAAAGGATTTTTTGACACTGACTTCAAAAATATCTTCGATCGTCTTTTGAAATCCTTTATCATGGGTTGTGATTTTTAAAAAAAAGTAAATATATATATATATATATATTTATATATATATATATATTAGGGTTTCAAATTCAAGTTACAAGCCTGGTTTAATGTTTCTCTTCTGTACATTGTCGTTCAGTAAGACCCATGCAAGTTTATTGAAAATCAATGTAGTGTATTTTTCCACTGCTTGTCATTGAAACAGTGTTTTGGGCTTAGCGGTCACGTTGGACATCACAGTAGTTCGCTGTCATGCTTACAGACACAGATTCATTTATTTCCCTCCGTCAGGCGGTTTGTCCCCTCCGCCATCGCAAAGCTGTGGTAGAACCGATCGAGGTTGACCAAATAATCTGCCAATTGCCTTCTGAGAAACGCGTGGACGACAAAAAACTAGGGGGGGGAATGAACATTTAAGTCTCTCAAGCCCTCATCCTCGAGAGCTGGATCAGCAGTTGTGTCACCGACTCCCCGCTAAGAGCTCCAGATTTGAACTTTAAGAGGAGGACGACTCGCAATTTCATGGCTTCACTTTTAATTCACGTTTAATCGCTGCATCTCGCGTGGGATCACAGAGCAGAGTGCTGACGGCCTGTAACAGTGGCTTTTAACAAATGCCGTACCCAAAATGTCACTGGCATCACTGTTGGTACGCAGACTCAAATGAGCTGTTTTCTTTTTCCTTTTTTTTTTTCCAACAGTCCTGTTGAAAGCAGTTACTTCTGAGTGGTCCTGTCCTGTCCTCTTTCACCATCTTTTTTCCAGCACTGTTAAAATCACTCAAATGAGTCGACTCAACTGGAGGATGTTTAGAATGCATTCACTCTCTTGTCTCATCCTACATGTCAGAATGGTTGGAAGGTGTTTCCTTTTTCAAACAAACTCCATGTTGGCTGGAGTGAAAGCGACTTCCTCGACATGCACTTCACAAACCAGCTGTGCTTGCGTCAAGCACTCTTCTCCATTCTGTCGCTGGCTGACCTTTTACCGAGCTATACTGTAGTTATGATCAAAGAAAGTCCAGTGTTGAATTCAGGGACAATTTCAAATTTTAGCTTTCCTTGTTGATATACTTCTATCTAGCTAATTAGCTATGCCTCTTGCTATCCCGCTAGCTATCCCACAAGCAGCCTATCTTGCTAGCTGTCAGGTGTGGCCTTCAGGGACAATACGAAATCATGCTTTTACTCACACAATTAATCTATTAAAAAAATAACTGTGTGAGGTGTTCCTTTCGGGGACAGTCAGAAATCATAGCTTTCCTCATTCACTTGATACACAGTACTAACAAAAATATCTTTCTGTCCTTCAGTTACAGCCTGAAATCCTGAGTATTCGTACACACCTGATTGATTAATTGCGTCACTACATAAATGTCGAAAGTCAAGTGTAACCTTCAGGGACAGTTTAATATGGAAGATTTTACCAATCAAATTATTTACTGATTAAATGACAGTCCAGTTGGATGTTGACTTGAGTGACAGTCTGAAATTGTACCTTTACTCAAGCAACTGGTCTAACAATATAGGAAATATATTGATCCATCCTGAGCTAATATATCTGTCTGCCAGTTATTACCTTTGCGGACAATCTGAAATTGTATTTCCTCGCCCAGAGAGCACAATTTTACATTTTGTTATTTACATTTTGTGTGTGCTCTGCATTTGTATAATTTTTTTCTGTTGAATGTTTTTTTTTTTTTAAGTTGAGAGGTACTTTCTGCATGCTGTCTGCAAGTGAATGGGGGCTCAAATGATCATATTTGTTGTCAGCAGTCCAATTACAGAGTTTAAAACACAAAGGATTGTTACTCATAGTCCCATTATTTGATAAATGATAGTCATTCTGTGTTTGATGCACTTTTAATACTGTATATAATTTTGATTTTGACGACACACAAATAGCGAGGCAGCATCTTTCCCTGCATTCTTTGACTCTCGGACAAGTTCCCACTGGACAATGTTTGTCACAAGGAAAAACAATTAGCTATTTTAGGCAAATTACATTCTTTTAATGCAGCCAAAATGGCTTGTATTTAAAAGTGATAATAAGATGAAGTAGAATTTATGTGGTCAAAAGAAAATGTCCTTCACATGGCTTAAAAATGTTAAAATTGAGAGTTAAGGTTTGAAGTTAATTCCATGTTATTTCCATCCAATTCCAATGGGAGAAAATGTTTCAAAATGCAAGCAACTTGTCGAAACGATTTGTGTTCCAAACTATTTTAGCACAAGTCCCACAGGGCCCTCTCATTTGTTCACGACAAGCTTTGGGGCTAAACATCGATTTCCCGTGGCACTAATGAAAGCGTTTGCAATGCATCGCATGTCAAGTGTGCATGTTGAATTTGATCTTTAGTCCTTTTTGACCGCCGTCTGTCTTCTTTGTTCCTGCTTTCACTTCAGGTTTATTTAAAGGCACGCAACTCCGCTCGCGTCCTTGGGCCTTGGAGTCATTCGTTAAATTTGGCAGCCGGCTCGTAAACATGTGGCTAATTTTGCCGGCTTTAGCCTGATTATTCATACACCTGAGGGATGTAAGAAAACTTGAACGAGGGTGAGAGATAATGACTCTTGGCTCGCAACCATTTAGAAGCGCAATCAGTATTAGGAGCCCAGACCGCCTATTGATCGAAACATCGGGCGTGTGTTTTTGTTTGTTTGCACGCGCGTGCGTGTGTGTGTGTGTGTCGCGTGCCAACTTGTGAGTTCAGCGGGTGATTTATTGTGCCCGGCTTCTTTTGTGTGCTTGCTGAAAGCTTTCTCGGGTTTTAATGCAGCAGGATCGTGATGTATTCATCCACCTCTGCCGTTACCCCCTTTAAGATGAAGATGAATGCAATATGGCGTGTGTGTGTGTGTGTGTGTGTGTGCTGACAAATGACGCTGGTGCAATTCAACAGCAGTGTGTCCTCCCACAGACAATGGCCTAGTTACTCACAATGAGAAGAAACTGTGCAGACCTTTTTTATTTAATTTATTTACCAAATCTATGCTTAATGCGTGGGGTAAACGAGTGCTCAGATGCACCGAGCAAAGTCTTGAGTGCTTTTCTCATAAAGTCATTTTGGACAATCGTATGCTTTCAGCTGTGTCAGAACACATTTGGGGAAGGCCCTTTTGGGTCAAAAAAATGTGAATGGGTGTTTGGATTTGTGTTGGGATGAGTCACCTAAATATTGTTAATCATATCAAGACAAGGTTCACGTTGGAGGCAAATGCGATCCCAGATCTTTTTGCCCGTGTGTGACTTGTATTTGATTTGACTGGTTGGCCCTTTTTCGCCTTGCAGTTCAGAGGTGCAGGGTTCGATTCCGGCTTTGGCTTTCCTGTGTAGAGTTTGCATGTTCTCTGCGTGGGTTTCCTTCGGGTACTCCGGTTTCCTCTCACATCCCAAAAAGATGCATGGTAGGTTCAATGGACACCCTCGGTGTGAGTGAGAGCACGAGTGGTTTCATCTGCAATTCTCACCGAGACTCTCGGTGGCATGGCCCGCCCACAGTTGGATGATGTTGGTTAAAAAGCGCACCGCAGCTTTATTTATAGAGAGCTTTAAAAAATAAAAACAGCCACAACTGCATACAAAGTGCTGCAAAAACAAAGACGTTGATGAATTAAAAACAATAAACTCAATAAAACACTGAATCAATTTCAAACAGTTTCACAATTTAGTTTCTTCACTTTTTTTCTTTTTGAGCTCATCATGTTTTGAGATATTTGCAGTGTGGCGTATTTTACCGATGATAAAATACAGTTTACCATGAGTTGTGATTTATAGCTTTGGCATTTTGGATAAAAATTCCACTAGTTGCCGAACCCAACCTTCAATTCATAAATATTACTCCAATATATTGTATATAAGGGCAGGTTCTGAATCAGTGCTAAAAATTTAAAATGTGAATGCTTAATCCAACCCCCAAAAAATTCTAAATTGATTGAAAATCATAAATGAGTGCTTTGATGTTGTTCCCTTGTTCTTAATTATTGAAGAATTCTTTCGACGGCTTTATGCGTCCATTTTTGTGGAAAGGTTTTTGGGAAATGCCCATTGTTGGTTCTACATCAATGAATGAGTGCTTGAATGCTCCAAGTAAGGTCCATAAATGATTAATTGGATGACATCCCCTCCATCTTAATTTTTCATCTTATCAAGACATTTGCGCACAATTTTATGGTTCCAACTCTGCCGGAATGTTTTTTGGGGAAGCCCTTTCTGTCCATAAATCTTTGAGTGCTTGAATAAATCACGAATCACCTAGATCTGAATTGTTCATCATTTCAGGACATTTTGGACAATTTTATGCTTCCAACTCAGTGGAAACAGTTTCGGGAGAATGCCCGTTTCGGTTATGAATCTATAAATCAGCGCTTGGGCACACCCAGCGAGGTCCTTAACTGAGTGCTCGGATGAGTCTTACCAGAAGAGTTGCTGGTATTTCCAGATCCACATTTTATTAAGCTTTTGTCCATGTTGCGTATGAGCAAAAGCTGTAAGATGCTTTGGAGCCGACAAAGCGTTGGCGGATGGTGTCACACAATGTCACCCTGATGGTTAAATTGCCACATCGCAAGTGCAGCAGGAGCAAAAACTGTGGGGAAAACAACGTGGATGAAACACTGCTACATAGACACCAAATGTTTGGTCATATTTATTTAAACTGCCCAAAATACGGTTATTAACATGAAGTGTAGTGTTCAACAGTTTTATATCCTAAAATCTATTTGAGATTAAAGTGTGAATTGGCTGGTTAACATCGGAATTACAATTATCATCAGATACAAAAGTGAAACAGATCAGATGACAAACAATATCAACAGAAAATAACATGGTGAAATATGATCAAATGAATGCAACATTTTTTCATTATTTAAAAATATTAAATAATTCATTTTGCTCTGGAATTGCTTCTGAATTGTGCATTTTATTTTCTAATCACATGCACTATGAATAATAAAATATGTTTAGTAAGGTTTGAACACGTAAACAAAGTATTTCCAATTAATATTAATTTCAGTTAAAGGAATCACAAAATGTATTGCATAGTGGTTTGGTTGAATTTATTAAAATATATCATAGGTTACTTGAATCTTTTTAGAAATGTTCCAATTAATTTATTATACACGGTAATATAGACAAAATGGCACACTTTTTAATTGTGAAATCAAATTTTGTTGAATAATAATATTACTTACATATTGAATTGCCTTTACAAACTGTTCTGTTTCATTGAAGATCAAAGGAAGGCTTATTTAATTTGACGTGTGGCTCGATTGGTAGCAATTAATTAGTTTAGCTTGGAAACACACATTAGAGCAGCACCTCCATGTTGATATAATTCACTCGATAGTCCAAATATTACCATGAACTTCGAACCAAGACAGTTACAGTCGACTTATTTGATAGTATTGGACGGAAATTATATGGCTCAATTTTTGGGGGGATTAACGCTATGAATGCGGCTTAGCTGTGCGTGTATGGTCTAGTGGTACAACGCTTACACACCTGACGCTTGACATATGACGGCCAGCGATATCATTATTATAATCGTTTTTAACATTCTCAATTTTATATATATATATATGATATACTGTTTCCTACTGCAAATGGCGTGCATTAAAAACAATCTTTTTTCTCCCTTTTAGATATTTTAGCACTTTTATTCCTTTACTTTTAAATTTATTTTCAGTTTTCTGTTGTGTTTAAATGTTTTAAATGTACATTTTACTAATTTATTATTTATACAATTACGGAGACATTAAATGCTCAAAGTCTATTTGCATGTGTTAATTCCTTTCCATCTTAGAAGTCCAAACACTTTGTGATCCTGGCTGTAAATTTTGTCTCATCTCTCATGCAGATGTTTCTCAGTGGCTGTAAATGTCGGCGTGAATACAAATGGAATGTTGTAATCAGCCCTTTGAAGTAGGCAAAAGCACACTGTTGCAGAATGGTAATGTGCAAAGCGTCCTTTTCTATGGTGAGCGCTTGACACTCACTCTTCTAGCATCTCTCCCTCTGCCCACCACCTCGCTCTGATAGGTCTCCGATGATGATCGGGCTCTGCGAATACGTGTGAGATGAAGTGATCCGTGGGAAAAAGCGAGGAAGAGGCCCCAACAGGGAAGGAGCTGGATTATTGGTTTAAGAGGAAGATTTTGGAAGCAAGATGGTTGAAGAAGCATATGCGAGCTACACTTTTTCATCCAGACACTCATAAGCGGCTTGCATTATGGTGCTGACAGGTGAATGTCATTTTGAAACAATGAGAGCCTGACAAGAAGTTTGAATGTGCATCAACGTGAAGACGCTATTGTGCTTGTTTGTTTGTGGTTTTGCTTTTGTTAGCAACCTTGAGAGCATCAACGTGGTAAAGTAACGCTTCAGTTCACTCTGAACTCGACAAACTCTTGTTAAAATTTAATGGTAATCTTCTCTCCTGCTCGGGTTCAGCTCAGTCCAGAATTGGTGTGCGATACTTCAAGATTTGGTTTGAACCATATAGATGGTTTTTTGACCGCCGTCCATGACCTGGGAACCCTTTCGTCCTTGTCCTTCTGTCCTCATTCATAAAATAATCGTCGTCCAGCGCTGTCTGTCCTTGTCCTTTTAAAGTCTTTAGATTTCACCATCCGTCCACCCCAAAAAAAAAAAACACAACAACAACAGCATCCGTGCATGACGATCGGCAGACGTTTCACAATTCATTAACATTATTTAAAGCTCATTAGCGGGCTAATTTCCTATTCACATCCACTTACCGTAATTTCCGGACTACAAAACACACCCGCTGAAAAGCCACAATAGCTAAATTTAACCATAAAAACGCACCTGTGCATACATTAGCCGCTTCGGACGAAATGCCGCGGGTCTCCGCATTATTAAATGAGGTATTGTCTTTATTATAAACAGCGGGACCTTGATGGTCGACAACATCATATCTATACCACAAAAATCATGAGACCTAAAATTACTTTCAACACTCAATGGTTGGTATTTGCGGCATGAGGAACAAAAAAATTCCAGCCCATGGTTGCACAGAAATAAAAGCCATCCAATGACAGTAGAGCCAGATGGTGCCTTTTTATGGTCTTCTCATATAATTGTTTGAGTGTGAACTACTAAATGAGTGTGAGAGGCAGCCTCAATATTATAATAATATCAAAAGATTCAATGACAGCAAATTGATTCGATTGAACGTGGAAGTCAACGAAACCGCACTTGAATCCATTATATTCAAACAAACACATGCAATTTATGTACCCGCACGCGTTTATACAGACAAACTGCTAAAGTGCTTTCAAATGACTCTACTTTTTTTTTTTTTTTACTCTAAAGCTAATTAAATACAAAGGAGGATATTTTTGTAGCATTTGAGAGTGCATCAAAGGATGAGGAAATCGTGTGGCTCACTTAAAGTTATTGTGGCGATGCTGTGTACTTGAGCACTTCATACAGTCATTGCAGCAGTGAAGCAGGAAGGAGGGAGAGAGAGAGAGAGAGAGAGAGAGAATCACTGGGTGGGTGAATAAATGAGTCAGTCAGTCAGTGAATGGACGAGTGTCTCAGTAAGTCATTGAGTGAGAGAGTGAGTGAGTCAGTCAGTCAGTCAGTGAGTGAGTGACAGTGAATGAATTAGCGAGCAAGTCAGTCAGTCAGTGTATGAGTGAGTGAATGGTTGTCGCTTAGGGAGGGAGTGAGTGAGTGAGTGAGGGAGTGAGGTAGTGACCGTGAATGAGTGAGTGAGTGACCGTGAATGAGTGAGCCAGCCAGTGTATGAGTGGATGAACAAATGTCTCTTAGTGAGTGAGCGAGTCAGTCATTGTGTCTGACTGAGTCAGTCAGTAAGTCAATAAGTGAATAAACGATTGTAGGTGCATGGTCGTTTTTGTGAGAGAAAGCCAGTGTGAGAGAGTGATGACGAGAGTGCAAGTGGGTGTAAGTGAGGGCGTGCTGCAAGTGTGTGTGCTTTTGTGCATCTCTCAGTGGGTGATTGAGTGAGTCAGTGAATGAACGAGTTTGTCTAAGTGAGTGAGTGAGAGTAAATGAGTGGGCGAGTGAGTCAGCCTGTCTATGAGTGAATGAACAGGTGTCTCTTTTGCAGTGAGTGAATGATTCTGTCAGTCAGTGAATCTGACTCAGTCAGTGAGTCAATGAGTGAATGAACGACTGTAGGAGCATGGTCGTCTTTGTGCATCTATCAGTGAGTGATTGAGTCAGTGAATGAGTGAATGAACAAGTTTCTCTGGGTGAATGAGTGAGCGGGCGAGCGAGTAAGCGAACATGTCTGTATGTGTGTAACTTTGTTTAAATAATGACAGATGACATTTTAAAGGCTTTTGAGTGCACATTGATTTAAGTGCCGATTGTGTTCATCTCTTCAGGTTCTGTCTACGCTCTCCCAGAGCTGGTTGCTCGTAGTGTGTGTCTGCGTGTGTGTGCACGATGGAGGGGTAGTCTGCGTGCGTGCGTACTGTTCTAACGTCTTGGCAACGGCAATCACACAACCCCTTTTTTTATTCTGCCCTCAAATCGCACCTATTACGGCTCATTTCCAAGTCCTGCGTTTGCACTCTGGGAACTCCACTGTGTGAATCACGCTTCAAAAATGGATTTTATGATTGTATTTATCTCATGGTGCCTTCATTTAGCCCTCCTACACCTTAGTTTGGTCTCTGTGCTTTCAAAAGAGCATTGCGTTGCTCCACTGATGGACGGGCGCTTCCTCCACACCCTCCAGGGCCCACACACTACTATTCTTGTGCCTTATTTTGCCTCGAAATGTGCTTTTAAGGAGCTAAAAAGGCAATAACTAACACTAAATAAAGGAATAAAACAATGGCCTCCATCTTAAGGGTTTGTATTATGTGCTAACGAAAGCCATTTTTTTACTGTTAACTTCACTTTAGTGCCTCATTTAGGCTTGTTTTTCCCCGCTTGTTACATCAGATTGTCAAATTGACCCACTTTAAAAATAATGGAGAAGAAATATTTTATATTTTTAATTAAACCCGCAAGCAGCAATAAACAGCCCATCAAACACCCTTTTGCATGGCAAATCCTCAAAAAGTTCCAAACTAAATCTGAAATCTAACGCACGATAACAGTGACAACGTTGAAATGATCAAGAGTTTTCATGAACAAAGTGTAACAGAAAAGTACACAAAAACGGAAAAAGACAAATCCTAAAAGGAACACAGAATCACTGAGAGGAAAAACTGCTGTGATACACAAAGATGACTAAATATCAACGCAACGCTTGGCAAGGAGCATTGCATGGAAACAAAGCTTGGAGATAAACTCCAATTCCAATGAAGTTGGGACGTATAAATTAAAAAAAAAAAATTCATTCAATAAATTGCCGAAATTCATTTGAATAACTAACACCATCAATGCAGTTTGTCATTTTCTGGATTAAAACAGTCATTACAGTTGGAACAACTTTAAAGTCTCAAGTTGTTAGCTCCAAAACAATTTGCTGAGTTGTTTTTACTTCTCTCTTTAAGTTGTACGACAATACAAATGCCGGAAAGGCAATATTCAAATTAGCAAAACGTAAAATATTCTGTTGAACTGTCCAACTTCAAATTTGATCAAAGTTTGTTGCCTTGAAATTTTGAGTTCAACCAATTTTTTTTTAAAGTGTGCAAAGACAAGATATTTAATATTCAATCTGATGAATGTTATTGCGTGTGGCAAATATTCTCTTACTTTGAGTTTGATGCTTGCAACACATTCGTTAAGGGACGCTCAAAAGCCTGTTTGGATCATTCCTCAAGTGACCAGGTTGAGTGGAAACAGGTGCGTCTCATGATTGGCTGTGAAATGCATCCCCTCTGACCTCTCTCATCCCCCTGAATTTTAATTCTTTAAATTACATTCTTAATTTAAACACGTTTCAAAAATATTTACCCATTCACATGAATTGAATTATTTTTTTTCATATTACTACACTTGTTATTTATTTTATCCGTTTAAAAATTCAATGACAATGCCTTTCATACTTAATATATTTGATTTAATTCAGCAATCTAACCCGTTGCCAGGTGTTGCTCCGACATCAATATGGTTCTCGTTCATGACAATATGATCCCTGACCACAACTCAATAAGCCCTTTGACAGCGTCATACATGAAGTCAAGCTAACGAGACAAATAAAAATAAAATATAGGCACACTTTAAATTTTAGTGGTGCTTAACGTGGCTTCTCTTTTCCACAACATCATTCCCTGTCGCTCCTGTCACTCATATGGACGTGCTTATGGCGCTGTTGACTGATGAAGAGCTTTTATGATGCGCCAGGGCCATTGAACCCAACCCTGCTATGAAACCTTGAGGAGCAAACGGCCACGAAAACGCGCTGACGGATGAGCAGCCGCAATGCTGATGTCAAACCGCAGTTTAGTTAGCGAAGCGTTGTTATTGAAGTTAAGCTTGGTAGAATTGGACGCATTTAAACAAATAATATGTTTGCATTCTATTCATTGTTATTGGAAATTTTGTATTTTTCCCCAATTGAAAATATTTGAAAAATTGATGAGGAGGAAAATACTAAGTTTATGACTTTTGGACTTTGTATTGATCGCGAAGACTGTTAAGAAGTTTTTCATGTCTTCTTATGACAGTAGTTAACTTCTTTTTACACTTTAAATTGAATCTACCTAAGCAACATTGGCTTTTTTGTTTCATTTTACACTATTTTACTTATTTTAACAACTATATGTCTATATATTTATATTAAGACCTTAAGGGGAAGACAAGTCAGAAGTTGTCTTCACAATAACATGTTTTATATGCCTCCACCAGACTAAACACATTTTTTTTTTTTAAATTAATATTCCATTACATATGATAAATATAAATTAAAGTTATGCCATTTTCACTCGACAGCATGTGGCAAAAGTCCACCAAAGCCATATTAATAAGAATGCTGTGTTTAGACCAGTGGGGGAACACGGACGATATCAATGTAAAGACAATTCCGGATTGCTCCAACACGGCGATGTTTTCACCCAGGAAGTGTCTCATGCTCGGCTAATTGTGAGCAGCTGAGTTTTTCAAGGCCACGAATCAAACACTTCAGGATGTTATTATAGACGTGCTGGTTGATCAACTGGCCCACATGAAAGAGAGGAAAACCTGACATTTGTATTTTGCGTTTAAAGTACTGCAGCTACTGTATCATTTTTGAAAACAGTTCTGAAACTAAAACTACTCGGCGAAAAACACGTTTGTATTTTTGTGCTCTGTGAGTAACTTTCTGTAACGCCTTAAGATTTAAATGCCCGGCTATTTCTAGGGCACCGCGTTAACATTGGAGATGCTTGTGTTTTGCAGTTTGACAGCAAACAGCAGCATAATGGACGATTTCAGCAGAGTTCTGACAGGCAGGCGAGGCTCCTTCTACAAAGCATGGTGGTAAACGTCTCACGATAATGCAGAGAAAGGTCAGGGTCACTACTGCCCGTGGTGGAAGTTAAGAGCTAATGTAAGGTCATTTTGGATATACAAAGGCCTACAGACTTGTTTAAAAAAATGTATCTGTGTATCACCGGGTTAAAAATGTGAGAAAACGGCTACAATACAAATCCTTACACTATAGTGTTTTTTTTTTTAATTTTGATTTAAAATATGTAAAAAAAAAAATTGTGTTTTTAGGGACCAGGGATGGATTAATTGCATTTAATTTCATTCCAATTAGGAAGAAAATTGAAGTGTAGGTACCACTGTATTGACAGTATTCTTGAGGTGAAAAAGTCACTGACATTTACTGTGTCCCTGAACACATTGAGCTCAGCAGCTGTTGCGTGACCTCGTCATCCGCCAGCCACTGATACCTCGGCAGAGTCGCCGCTGACAGCTCATTGGGCTAAAATCCTAAAACGCTAAAGCTGCAAGCCGCCGCGTGGCTCTCTACTGCTATTTCTTAAATGCCAGCGTCAGTCAGTGGTAGATCAGGACAACAAGCACTTAAATACGGCTTTGTTGCTGATTAATGAGAGGTGGTGCTAGTGGAGGGGGATGTTTTGTAAATAGCCACGGGTGAGTCAGGCAGGCTTGTGCCTCTGGAGATGGCAGGAAAACACCTGTTTGGACTGATGGCAAATCCAATCAGATCCCGGCAAGCCTGCAGTCGACCAATTTGCCACTGGTACAGCATTAAGAGGCACCGATGGACTAATGGTGCCAGATTAGAGTCACTTAGTGGAAGATATGTGTTCACCCGCCGTTTTATTCAATGAGGGGCAGAGTGTTGATTGGCCGACTGTGAAGAGGTAGCGGAGTCCAGTCTTGGATATTAGTAAACAGTGGGAAATCACTAATGACACACAATGTGATTATCTTGTATGGCTCAAGGAAAAGATCATTGTTGCCTCCCCCAGGGAGGTTGTGCATGTCTAAAAAAACTTTAAAAAAAAATGTGTTTTGGTTACAGACATTAGGACGTTAACTCTGGAGATTAATCTTAAAAATTTAATGCAGTTAAATATTTCAACTCAGTTAACTCCGTTTTATTTACTCAAAAAGAAAAAAAAATGCATACCTTGCAAAGCCAAATTCAAATTCTGTACCATATTAGCTGTACGTCTTTAGCACGCCATCTCAGAACAAAACAACCAACACTGCTGGAGTGTGGTCCTTGTGGGCAGAACAAAATTTCTAAGTTTAAGAAAGTGCATAAGAAAAATGCGGTTTAGATCGTATTCAAAGATCAAAGAATGCTTTTAGAAGAGTCTTTAAATTAAAATATACTTCACATTAGGTGATATATATATATATGTTGTGTATTTATGAAAATAACTAGATAGATATACAGTGTGTACATATGTATGTCGTCAGACAAAGAGCAATTTCTTTGCGCCACCTGTCCTTGGAGAGCCACCAAGAATAATGCGTGAGAGGGCATGAGGAGAATCATTGTTTGGGCCAGACGCCGCAGAGCTCTAAATCATCGTCTTCATCCCGGCGACACAACAAACACTCAAGCCTCCACGCAGTCGGCCTTATTTAAAAGTGAAGAACAAGCAGAAGAAAAAGAAGAAAGAAGAAGTAGACTAAGGATCCTCCCGTCGGGCCTGGATGAGAGCAAATGATTTAGAGGGGAGAGGGAGAGACACTTTGGCTTAATATGAGCAATTACTCTCCACACCACGGGCATCCAGTTGTCAAATGAAGCGGATGAAGCTTTCATATTTCTGCAAATAGACTCTTTGCCTGTGCAGTTATTTACACCGACTGCGTGTGTGTGAGGGTGTGTGTGTGTGTGTGTGAGCATGCTGTCCATTTGCAATCCATCAAAAAAATATATCAAAGTACTGAATTGTGTACTCGACAGAATAGAAATGGAAACTATGTCGACATAACTCCAGTAAACGATGCTACCTTAAAGTATTACATGCAGTACTTTTTCCTACATTTTGTTGTTGGAGCCCCATAAAAAAATGGATTCTTATTCTTTTATTTCAAAACTCAAAATTCAACACCCTATATTGACAATATGAAGAAAACTTGTGAAAGTAGCAGAAGTCTCCACTGTTTGGCTGCTAGGGAGAGAGGGAGGCGAGGCGGCCATTGTTGTCAAACACTCAAATTGTAATGGACCCACCGTCTATTGATCAGTCCCCGACTTTTACACAGTTTCCTGTCATTTGTAAATCAGCCAACGCTCACATTCCAAAACCACTCATGTGGGTCTGGCGGCTTGAATTCAACTTTTTTTTTTTTTCTTCGACAAAAACCTCAGAGGAGAAATTGACTTGACAAGTAGTCAAGGCTAAATCATTTCCACCGGGGTAATTACTTCTACTGCAGAACAGAGGAAAGCTGCCGCTTAGATTACAAGAAGCATTTTCAACTGGAAGGCCAGACCTCTGCCAAAAACACGACTAATTTGGCTCCAAACCAAACTGTACATAAGAAATGAGAATGGCAAAAATTCTACTGTGGAACCTTTTAGGTCAAACACTAATTCTCAACACTGGAAATAAAGGAGGGACCAGTGGTTAGCAAAGCTGCATCACAGTTGCCGGGTTAATGGTTAGAATTTGAATTCTGCACTTCACTCCTTTACTTTAAAAACAGTTGGGTCACAAATTACCCAAAAAAGAAATTCACCCAACTTTTTATCATCGACAACATTTCAGCATTTAATATATGCAAAACGACGCCTTCTTGAGTACGTCGATGCCGCAGCTGTGTGGGATAGGGAAATGTGTAGCTATTTGTGAAGACGCCTTGTTCATTGCTCCATCAGGCAAGAACCCGCTGGATTCATATCGAATTATTGCTCTTGATTACGTTGTATCGTTCCAACAAAAAATGTTATTTTCCGACTTTAAGGCCATGACAAAAGCCACATCCAATATGGCGGCCGTGCTGACATATTGTTGTATACTTGTTGACGCTAATGTAGTATGTCCCTCCTCACTTGTCGTACAGTGACGCGCTATAATAGTATAAGCATGGAATTTAGGAAACTAAATGTCGCCTAATGTGCAACAACTGAGCAAAAGTCACCAAACTTTATGGTGACATTATCGTTGCTCACGTCAACATCTGAAAACATTCGAATGATCGCCTGATTTTAGGGTGTTTTCTCCTTCATGTAGGCTCTGGCGACAAAGCTTTCTTTTCATGAAAGAAACGGATAGTATATAAAATACAAAATATTGGGGCAGTATTTTTAGAGGTTGATGTGGAGTCCAGATGTCCACATTGAATTTGGGGACAAATGATTGCAGTTTTCGGACATATTTGATGAATTTGTCGCATACACATCTGCGTACAGAACATCATCTTCTGTGAGGATTTATTTTTTATTTAGATTTCTTATTTGTTTTGCAAGACTGCAAATACAGTGTACAATAAAAGTAGCGGTTACTTCTATATTTATTTGATTTCCAATGAATACCTCATCACATTAGCATCAACGTTAATTATTCAATCGCTATCGGAGGTACTGGCCCTAAACTTGGTCTTGGATCGATTAGGGTCAGTATGCCTCACAACAACACTATATGTTTAATTCATTCAATTTCCTCAACACAATAAATAAAGAATTATCTATCGACTATCTAAAGCTCCCCTATGGTCCATCTTTAGCCCACCTGGACCTGCATGGTCCCTGCTGTTGTTCCTTTTGCAGCTCCCTGTCCGTCTGTCCTGTTCCGGCGTGGTCACTGCGCCAGCCTCTCCGCCGCAGGGACAAGGACCGGATGTGTTTCTTCAGCAAAAGGCCATCACTCTCCCTAATTAGCTGCTCTCAAATCACCTCAGTGGCTCTTTCCCCCATCCGGTCGCCCCGAATTTAACGACACCCCTTGGAATTTTTAGCCGCGGTCTTTTGTCCCTCTCGTTACGGAGGCAGACAAATTAGTTTGAACCAGGACGTTTGGCCCTCTACTCTTATCCTCCTCGTCTGTGAGGATGATGCACAATCATCACTTTTGTTTTGCTGAGTGCTGAGTTGGCAGACCCGATCAGTCCGGGCAGCCCGGTAGGAAGTTTGGGTTTTAAGTCGGTTTGGAGGACTCCAGATTTAGGTGTCAGGCAAGGTTTCGGGTTAGGCATTCAAGCATGCGTTACAATTTGGGGTTTTAAGTAAGCGTTTCTGTTACTTCATAATCTTTTAAGACAGGGTAGTTTTCAAGTTAGTAATTTAAAGGAAGGTTGGGTATGAAGCCAGTATTAATTGTTTCAAATGTAGCTTTCAAGCCCGGGTTAATGTACAATTCAAGACGGGTTTAGGATGAATAATATTAATTTCGTGTTCAATTGAGATTGCAAAGGGATGATAAGAATAAAACTCACTCACACTTTCAACAAATGTATAGTTCAACACAGTTTTCCAGGTCATTTTAATAACTCTGGGAGGAAAAGAGAAATAAATAACATTAAAAATACAAATAGGGGGGGGGGGATGTAATTGTCGCCCAAAGATGGGAAATTTAATTATCTGAAAGTTTGTTAAAAAAGAGAAATACTAAAAAATGTTGACTGGGAATGTGTCTTGTGAGTGTGAATGTTTCTTACATTGATTAAAAGAGCAATGGAAGAAAATAACATTTTTAAATGAGCAAAAAGAAGAAAATTAATAAAAGGAAAAGATGAGAAAAAAAATCTTGCGTTTTTCTCAGTTCGGTCATGTTACCTTAAAGAATACTGTAAAAAAAAAAGTGGCAAAAAAACATAAAGATAAAAAATTAACACATAAAAAAACAAAAATAACAAAATGACTGATTGCTGCAAATGATATGAGTGACAAAAGTGCATAAGCAGTCGGGACAAGGCGTGTTTTTCTAGATTTACTAAATCTTTGTTACGGAGGTCAGCTGGTACTGTGAATTCCAAAGACATGGGTCGAAACGGCGAAAAAGCAAGAGCAAAAATGCCTGCTGAGATTACAAATTGCGGTCTGACACTTGGAAAAGTGATCATCACTCTCATGATGCCATGATTACGGTCATCATGTGTGTATGTTAAGTGTGCGCCACATACATAATGGATGTGCGCTGTTTACTGCCAGCTCAGGTGTGTTGCAGGCAATAAGCGCTGACCCAATTACAGTGTGCATCCTTCATTTGTGAACCAGCCGTAATTGCCCTCGCCTTCACAATTCATAATTCATCATGCATGAGGACGAGGAAGAAGGTGCTTTATGTGAGCTTTGCAATGTATGTTGGCTCATTCCGTTTTGGTTTTCTGAACTGCCAACACTGTAACCTTAACAAGTGACATTTTGTGATGACTTAAAAGCGTTCTTTGCGACCCTAATCCCTGTTTAGTAATCTTAACCCCTGTTTATGACACCATTTTGACACTAAAACTGGGTTGAAACTCATATTCATAAGGGGAAGTCAACCGCAACATTTTCTTTCAAATATGTTTGTCCCATTGGTCAAACACGACATTTGAATGATTTTGTATTTGTGGAATATGAGCTAAATAGTAAAATCCACCCATTTTTGTCCATCTGAGTGGGCGGCCATTTTGTCATTTGCTGTCAACTGAAACGGACATCGCAGTTGCTCAGGGCTCAGCTAACGACCAATCGTGGCTCAGCTTCAGAAAACAGGCCAAATTAGGCCAGTGTAAGAGTTTCGGTTTTAAGTTTTTGTTTTGGGTTTCAAGTAAGGTCTAAAGTCATGGTAAAAGCTTTGATCAGAGTTTCAAAGTCTCATTGTCAGGTTGTCGAGGAGGTTAAGGAAGAGGACCCAAACGCAGGGAAGCAAGCTGGGGGTAACTTAAAGGGTATTTAATTGATGAAATGATAAAAGGCAAAAAAGGAACTTGGAAAAAAAAAAAAATATATCAAAAAGTGCAAAATAACAAGGACCAATTAAAAACAATGACTTGACTTGACTTAACTAAACTAAACTAAACGTGACTCGGCAAGACAGGCGGGAAGAAAATCGACGTGGACATCTGACACAGCCTGCTGAGAAGGGCAATGCACCGACAAGAACTGAAAGAAAACAGGGAACTAAATACAAACAAATTGACGAGACAACGAGGAGCACCTGGACAAGACAAAACGGGCTGGAAGGACCTGATTAGTTTACACTGGGGCTTAGGTTGACAATCACAGGTGGGCACAATCAACGTGACGAGACACCCCAAACACAAGAAAAAAACATGACACTTAATACTTAACCAAAAACCACAAGTACAGATCATGACACATGTGGTTTATTGTTTAAAATGAAGATTAATTCAGGTTCTTAGTATGGGTTGGGCTCTCAAACTAGGATCTCAACACAGAGTTAGGATGTTATGTTAAGGTTTCAAATTAGGGTTTAAAACCAAGATTAGGGTTTCAAAATAAGGTTTCAAGCCAGGGTTAGTGTTTGAAAGTCGGGTTTCCCGCCAGGTTTGCGGTCACTAAGACGTACTTCTGAAGCTTATTTTGCTCCTTTGCAAAAAGTGCCGAGGAAAAGAATCAAGCGCTTTCCCAACTGGACTGTTGCAGTAATGATTTGCAGGCAAAGCCCCCGCGGAGCTGCAGTCTATTCAAATACCAGGCAGTCCCACACGGGAGCCTCTGGCAGGGAAAAGCTATCGCGGCTTCTCCCAAAAAACTCATCTTCTGCTCGGCGGGTGCGCCGGTGTAAAAACTCAACATGCTCTCAGCTCAAAATGAGCTGAAAATTTCGGTCCTCCAACACTTTTTGTTCTCTCCTCACGTTGCTTTGTCGTTTTTGTCTTTTCAGATATGGAAATGTCTTTCAAGCCGAGTGTCGTTTAGCATGATGAGGGGATGGGAGCATGAGAAGCAGCATATAGGTTGTCTCAAGAGGGGAAAGACAGAATTAGGGTTCCAAACTATAGTTTGAAAATCAGATTTCAAGTCGACGTTAGCATTTGAAGTTCGAATTTTGAAGTCCAGGTTCAAGCCAGGGATTGCGTTTTCAGATAGGCTTTCAAATGTTGTTTTTTTTTTCAAGCCAGGGTTTAGTTTTTCTGTCTGGGTTTCAAGTTTGGGTTTTTAATAGGGGGTGTCAAAGAACTGTACTGATACCAGGTATTGATATCTATCTGGTCCATGCTGGCCTTATTTCAAGGTACCGAGTAGTTATGAATGCTGCCAATGCCAGCCACAGCCACCAGTACTTAAAGATAAAAAATATATGACATCAATTAAGTCCTCCTTGCCATAAATTGGCACAACCCGGTGGCAGTCTAGCACATCGGCAAATCACAAAGTGTGTCAGAAAGGAAAGGTGACTTTTCCCAATTATTAGAATTATGTTCACTGAAATTTTGAAAAGTAACCGTGGCATTGCTATTAAAACAGTGAGTACTCAAGAGTCACTACTCTTAGAAAAAAAGTGGTATCGAACATCTCTAGTGTGAAGTTATGGTTTCAAGATATCAAGCATATGAGAAGGATATCATACATTGTGTTGGTTTTAGGCAACAATATGCAATTCTCTCAGATAAGATTTAGTTAGCAAAATTAGGATTTCAAATCAGAACTGAAAGAGGTTGTGGTCCCATTTGTCGCTGCTTGCAACTTTCTTTACTATTATTGCAATCATAGTAGCAACGTTACAAGATTTCTCAAAAATCTGCCAAAATACTCAGTTTGGATGGAATGGCTACTTTGGAATTAGCCAAAGAATTTAAAAAAATCGGAAGACAGGTTCCAAAGAAATGTGATAATTTTCGTGTGTTTTGGGAAAAAAATGCCTTTTTGGCAATTTTTGTTGCGCTATATCCTAATTAAAAAAAAATGCCTTCCAATTAGAGTAAAACATTATAACTTTATTATTGCACATCATATCTCTTCAACCGTTTCATTTTGTTTCACTTGGGGAACGTCTTCTCCAATTGGAAAAGTTTCAGTTCAAAATATCCCATCAATAGGCTCAAAATTCCTACGGGGCCACTTGCCTTTTGGAGCATAGATGGAACGTAACTGATGAGAAAAGCAGTAGAATAGGTCAAGTAATTTGGTAATCAACTGCTTTTTGAAAATTTATGGAGGATTTTAGACTCGTTTGAGTAAATTAGTGCAGTATTGTGCTTTTGTTCGGTCATACAAATAAACATGCATAATGTCGTTTTTGTCATTAAGAAACAACTGCATTAATGGTTTTTTTTTTCTTTCCTTTTCACGTGTTGATTTTTTAAATATCCTTTGCACAATCACAAAGCGAGGAAAACAACACGTTGAATCCGCGGGAGTTCTGGGACTGATGTAGGTCAATCAGCTTGGAGTTGGAGTTCCCGCATCCTACTTATGCCGCAATTACAATGCAACACCACTTGTAGACGGGAGAACGACAAACAACTATAGCTGAAGGAGGCTCCCTGGCTGAGGGCCTCTTCACGTGAGCATTGTTTCTCCTCGCACGTCTCCCTGGGCCGAGCTTTACCTTGAGCCGCACATCTGTTTCTATGGTGATCCCACTTTGCGGCGTCGGCTTGGAAAATATCTTGGGGCGAGATGTTGGCAGGCTGCGAGGAGTGATGTGCCTTTTTCTTTTCAAATTACCACGATACGTGAGAGAAAAGGAACTGCATCCCGCACTCATTCACCTCTCCTATATTACGGGCATTTTAAAAGAGTAAGGTCCACTCTTTGGTGCTCGTTGCCTGCAAACATCCAGGTGAGTTTCTGGGCCTTCAGGTGACCCCTGGCAAGAATGACCATTGAGCCCGAAAAAAGCAGAACCATGAATAAGCAAAGATGTGTTTTTGTAAATCATTGACTTCTTAAATGAATAAGTAATAACCAACACTGAGTCCAAACTCACTGTATATTGTATAAATAAAATATGAAAGTTACCATGTCCATTAGTTAATAAAGAAACGGAAATGTTGAATTAGCATTTTTCAAACAGCCGCCCCTCCACAAATTATCCCCCCTCCCCTCCGATCAAAGGCAAACAAGAAGATATCAGTCATGACTGTCGCATTGCTAAACACGAAATGTTACCGGTTTGATGTTGCTGTTATAAATCAAAATGAGGTGACAGACTAATGCTACGTTCACACCAAATCCGTTTGAGTGTTCGGCTTCGCTTAATTTGCTGGCGTTTCACCGCAGAGGAGGGGCTTCGCTTTGTGGTGACGACAACGTTTCCGGTAGCGCTCAAAGAGTAAAATGTTTCAACACTGCATTCAAGAGTGCTGAGGCTAATTTAAGCCATATTGTTGTCTTGGTAAAATTCAACTGCTGTTTAAAAAAAAAAAAAAAGAAGAAGTAGAACATTCCAGTTCCTCAATCACTTGTGTCCAAGCCTGGTCATGTTTTTTTGTTTTTTTTGGGGGAGTTGTAGCTGGCCACAATAATTTTCTCCTCCATTTCTTCTTTTTTCAAACCACTCGCCAAGTGTACACGACGCTCAGTGTGACGTACATCCGAGAGCTGATTGGCTGTTGCGACGCAACACACAAGGAAAGTTCAATTCGCTTTCAAGGGCCCCCATTCAAGAGCTCTTCAATGTCCAACACGCCGTGGCAATGTCTGTGTCGACTTTTGGTTGCTCCGGACCGATACCGGCCGTTTATCGGAGTGTGGGACCACTAGCCAGCTCCGCTAGTATGGAGTCCGCTTTGCGAGAGTTCACTTCTAACCACACATTGTCTTGGCACTGTAAAACTGAGCTTTTTTCAATGACATGCCAATGTCACATGTCCCTCCAGGGCCACCCTTCAGCTGAGGGCCTTAAGCAATTTCCTGCCATGCTTACCTTGCTGTGACAGCTCTGCAAACATCTCACCTAAAAGTAGATATAAAAAAATAATAATAATGAATTAAAAAAAAAAAAACTCCATTCTTCTCTCTTTTAGTCAAAATGTTCTGTTGCCAGGAGCAAATTACAGGATCTCATTTCGGCACTATGTTGGCACGGTGCAAGAGTAAAGACAAAAAGAGTGACTTTTTCTTCTGAAATCACCACAGTAAATCAGAGGCAAATGTGCGGAAGGTGGAGTTAATTTTCTGTCTCGCAAAGTTCTATCTCTTTGGACGGATGCTGGCAAACAATGACGGGTGAAGTTAAGAGAGCGTTTTTTTCTTTTGAAATCACCACAGTAGATTCCCACACGAGAAGCCTGGATGACAAAAATAATATTCCTTGTTCATCTCTTCCTTCAGTCTACGTATCGGTTCTTTATGTTTACTCATATGTCCCCTCTATTTGCTATGTTCCCTTAATTTCATAATCAATACCCTCCCGTATCTATTACAACAATGTCACTGGCAGAATGTCCACGAGATGGAGAAACGTTGTCAAATCTGGCACAGTCCAGATGTCCAGGTGCTTCATTCCCCATTGTTTGTGAGCTATAAAGTCCGATGAGATCAGCCTTTAGCCTTGCAAAGTAAACCAAAAAAAAAAAGCTACAGTCTAGAGTAGCTAGCTATGTCTCCACAAAGAAAAACAATAACCACTGTCAAGCGGGGATGTTGTTCGCCCTCTTCAGTGTGACTGCTAAAAACATTCCAGACGCAGAATACTGTCTGCCTCACCTCATGGTTTATCAGCAATTTGTTTTTTGTCATCAGTAAAACTATATATAATAAATACATTAGCCTCACTGTGGAAAATCAGAATGTATATTACGTGTGTTTGAAAATTAATTTATAATGTTCGAGACGTGAAGAAAGACATTTCCTATAGCCTCCTGTTTTAGAACAGTTATTTTACCAATAGGTGGCGCTACTGCTTTTACAGGTTTTCGTGAGGACATCGGGCGAGGTTGGCTACTTGCTGCCGAACATCCCCTCTCACCCATGTACAGAAAAGGAAATATGAAAATGGAACAATTTTAAATTTCAAACCCAATACATTCCTTTTAAAAAAAAGTTGCTTTTATAAATGTTTTAGCAAAATTGCGTTAAACAGTGAAACTCATCTTGCTTGCAGTTGCGCATCCCTAAATCTCTGGTTATAGAATCATCGCTGCTAGTTGCTCGTTGCATAAATCATTACCAGCCAAGAAGTTGCTCTCAGTTTCAAAAAGGTTGGCAACTCCTGTTTTACCATCTCATCTGACTGACATTATCAATTTTGGTTATGACAGGCAAAAAAAAAAAAAAACACAGAACTTGCCGCATAGCCATTTTGTTTCGGTTTGTGGGCATTTCTAAAATTTACTTTAGACGAAGGGAAACATTTTTTTAGGAGTTGGGATGATACATAATCTTTCCCAAAAGAGCAATTTAGTCTTAAACTTTTCACTTAATCATTTTTTTTTTCTCCCTGCCTCGGGCAGCCCGCGAGCGACGTTTCCGAGATGAAGACGCATTTAATAGGAGAGGAAAGAAAATGAGTGGAAAATCATCTGTGAGGATTTCTCTCTTTGGTGTCATCTTCTGCCTGTCGAGTTGGGCTTGTTGGGAGGTTGCTTTGCTTTGGAGAACGAATGACGTCACACACAAGGAAGGGGGCCGTGAAATTGACAACCGACCAATCCTGTGTATGGCGTCATTTTTCAAAAGTCAGCTGTGATAGGCTTCAGCTCACCAAATGACCCTGAAAAAAAAAGAGTAGTAGAAAACGCTGTCTGGATGCAAAATAATACACCAGTGAGTTGGCCTTGTGATTGATTGGCAGCCGATCCCGGTATTGTCTGCATTTTTACCCGAAGCCAGTAGACAGTCAGACCACAGTAGGTTTCCTGCTACCATTTTTCCAAATAAAACACTGTGTTCCCTTCACCCGGGCTGAACTATTGCGCATCAGTCCATTTGCCGCGTATTACCGTGGTGACCTCCCGGTTCACCGCAATGGGGTGGCGTATTACAAGATATCCCGAGAACTCACGGGACGCGCTGTCCTGCCAATAAAACTTCTACTCGGACGAGCTTTGAGCGAGCAAGAGAGAGAGCGAGGTGCCCTTGTCAAACCTTTCGAGCTTATCACCTGAAAAGCCGGGGAGGCTCCCGCTGTTCGGGAAAGTCACTGGGAACAATTTAGCCTCCATTGTTGAGTACACTGTGAATACGCCAGCGCAGCAAGCCGACTCCACAGAGACACCTCCAGCCAATCAATAGCCCCTGACTCCGAGAAGACAAAAGAGACGAGACCTTGCCAAGTGAGGACACGCTGGCCCACCAGGTCGAGCACTCGCAAACGGTTTCATGTTTGGCGACTGGCCAGTGACAAGGGAGCCAATAGAGTATGGAACGGCCAGAATTCAATGTTCCGTCACTGTCTATTATGTATCCGTACTGCAGCATATGGATGTGTGTGTGATATTATTGTACGGTACTGGATGGAAACAGCAGCATGTGAAAGATAGACATTTCTGTGTTATTTTTTTTTTTTAACCACAAAAAAATCTTCAAACACAGATGAATATTCTCCACGAAAATGGGAAGAAATTGAAAAACCTCAACAAAACACCTGCCCTTCTAAAAAAAAAAATGAAAAAAAAATAATGTAAGCAGGAGTATATGGGGGTCCACTGTTTGTTGAAGATGTCCTACTAGTGTTCAGAAATGTCATTTATGAGTGGAAGGCGGTAAAAAAAAATATATATAAACAAATAAAACGGATGGAAAATTATTAATAATTTTTTTAATCAGCGAGGCAAGTTAACTTTTCTGGATATTTTTTTTGCACTAATTCTTAGCCTGCCTTCATTTCTTTTCTCTAGCACATCAGGTTTTCATAATAATGAATAATAATAATATATGTCATACATTAAGAAGTAATTATGAATTAAGGACTAGGTTCAGCAAACATTTATAGGTGAAACTTAAAAACAAAACCTGATGTGATAAAATAAATAAATATATAAATAAGCTAAGAAATGTTTTAAATCAACGTCAAAAATACATTTAGGGACATAAAAAGCAATGTAAGATACGGCTGTTCCACTAGCGCACCCTACTACTGCACTGAACTGTAATACTAGTGAGGAAAAAACGGCATACCGGTTCATAGACCTTGATATCAAGGATTTGGAATAAATGTTCAAACGACGTTTCTTATCACTGTCTACGGTACTTGTTTCCGCTTTGTACCTCAACAGGAAGCCACGTGCTAACGCAAACCAAGCCACCACACAAACACGCTGTGATGAAACACGTAAATAATATTCCCCAGGATCCTTGGAGAAAACAACTCCAAATGCATCGAAACCAGACTGTTGTGTGTTTGTGCGGATGACAAACAATAGTGGTGTGTGATGTCACACGGCAGCGCCAGTGAGAGGCAGCTTGCGTGGGAGGCTCCCAGGGTCGATGGGAGCCACAAATCCAGGGGTGCTCTGATGAGTTTGTTTGGAGCCCAGCTGTGTGTTGCCTGAAATCCATTAGAAATCCTCTTTGCGTGTGTGTGTGTGTTTTTGTGTTTGGGGAGAGGCCGTGGCTGCACTTTGACTGCGATCCAGGCGGCACATCTCAAGTATGTGTGTGTATGGGGGTGTGCAGGAGCCTGCGAAGCAATCAAAGTCGCGAGGCATCAAAACAGGCCATCAGAAACGTCCCTCAAGAGTCCAACAGTGAGGCCATCTGTGGGAAGAACAATTCGTTTGGGGGAAGGTGATAACGATTTATGTGAAATACAAACTTTGATGTCAACTGGTTCTGTTGTTTCTTTGTTTTTTTTCAGGAATACGTTCAGCAAGGTTTTCTGTAACCACATGTATTGGTAAAAAAAAAAAAAAAAAAGATGCCAACTGCTTGAATGGTATCAGTACATTAGCATATATACTAAACACTGTGGGCTCCGTTTTCCAAAATGCTAGCGAATCGTGATACTCTGCAGGTGCAAGCCTCACTTTGATGGGGATGGATACATGAGGACTACAGATATGACTAGCAGCAGCTCATTCTGCATTTAATGAGGGTACCCGCTTAGCTGGTCGGTTGCCCCACTGGCCAAGTTGACAATGCACTGGTGCCGCGTGGATTGCTGCGTCCGTTTCTGTGCCGAGATGTCTCCAGTGTGAGAGTGCGCCGCATTTCAAGGGAATGAGAGGAGCCGCTTTGATTTGTGGCAAATGAATCTGACTGTTGCACCCACAACGACGCAAACCACCCTATATTAAATTGATCAGCCTGAGAACAAAATTACCAAAAAAACTGATCTATCCTGCTTCCGCACACATTTTCGCCACTTACAGTGCCAGTTCTAAATCAGTCATTAAAATAGCGCCCGATAGTTTTACTGCATTGACTCAGCAGTATTATTGTTTAGTAGAATTTTGTAAGGGTGCATCGGCATATAGACAAAAGATAAATACAATTAAAGTTTGGTAAAAACGAAACAATTTCATATTAATCTGTATGTTGGTGTATCATAGTGCCCTAAAAACCACGGCAAACATCTTCCTCAAAATAAACCAAATATTATCACCATCGATTTTTTAAACCAATCTGCTCACATCGGATTCAAGGTGAAATTCTCCCAGGTTTATGCTGAGCAGTCGATTGACATTGCGCATGCAATTGCCATTCAAAGCGCGCGCGCCACCAGTTGATCTGTATGTGCGGCGCATGACGTGGCTCAGGGCTCGCAGGCAGCCGGCATTAAAAGGAAGCTGTCAAGCTAAGTGCTCTCCTCAACCCGCATGCCGCCACTCTGACGTGTTTCCTGACCCGTGAATTGAAGTCTTGTCAAGATCTACTCGCATTCTTGCCTCTCGGGTCGCGATGGGAGGGCTTGTATGGCAACACCATCCTCCTCAAAATGCTTTACGTTCCGTGTCTCTTTACTTGTCCCAAAGAGAGCAGTTGTTAGCTGCTAGCTAACCTGGGGCTGAACCTTCGATGCTTTAAGTCACTGAAACACAAAAATCGCAATATCAGAAGATAAATCATAAAATGTTTATTGCGTTGATACACTTGCATGCAGTCAACATCTGCATAGTCACAGTTTGATATCCATAAAGTGGCTGCATTGATTTGATCAAATCTTTTGTCGGGTACTTATTTTCCATTATTCGCTTCTTTGTGTTTTGCTCAGGCGAAATCCAGATAACAGAATTGCTTTGGTAGCATCTTGGGGCCAAGGAACGAAGTTGAAGTGGGGGGGGGGGGGGGGCAGATTCATTTGAGGCCATAACAGATGTAATGTAAGTTTGTCTTATGGTTTATGACCTCCTTTGTTTTATTGCTCACAAGATACGTGAGATGCCAGTGTCTGCGATTGCTTTTTGAAGTAAAACACTTCTTCATTGACGCCACCGTAGGGTATATTTTGGTAGACAACTGAAAAGGTAGGCTTGTCTGACATAATATCTGAACGTGTATTGACTCGAGTGAAACCTGAAAGAAATTAAGACCCCATCAACATAAAGAACGCGATTAGCGGGTGAAAAACGGCATTAAGATATTGGAGTGTGTGCTATTATTAATCAGCGCTTATCCGCCATATGATTCCACAGTCATTGGGGCCGCTTTCAGAGGTGACTCCATCACAGGAGTCTGAAAGAACAACAAATGATGAGCTCTCAATGAATGCCCCAAAGTCCCGCCGTTAATTCTCGACAAAAGTTGCCAGGAGGCGAGGATTTTATTAGCAAATCTATCCTGTCCGAGTCGTCGTCTTTCATTGCTTTGCTGATCTATCGCCCCAAAAACTGATGCGGATCAGCAGAGACGCAAAACAGGGAGGACCATAATGACGAGTGGGGGTCGATGGGGTGCCGACTCGAGGGGAGGTAGCTGAGATTGAAGGCAAATTTAAAGAGATCAGCGCTGATAGCATGGAGTGATGTCTGCAAAATGCTGAGCCTGGCCTGGGCTTGCAAAATTCTCTTGGATCTGCCACATCCGGGCCACCACCTCTTTCAACTCCTTTACTCAGCTAGGTGATATTGAACAATGCAAACTAAGACGAGCACACGTTCCAACAGTTTCTTCCTTTTTGCCATTAACTTCCAAAACGGGTGACTTCAAATTCCATAGTTGCCGATTTTGCACATCTCAGCACGAGCGTATCAATTATTGTAGCTTCATCACTCTGCGTTATTTGCTTAATTGTATTCCACACTAATGGACACCTTAAGTGCTTGAATTTAAAAATCACAATTTTTAAGTCAAAACCATTTATTTAAAAAACTAAGATAAAACACAAGTATCACATCATTGTTTGGTATGTTACTGCCGGTACCTGGCAAGACAAATCATTGATAGTGTTGTTTAGTGTGACACTGTATGGGGACACTAGACTTCGGTTATAAAAAAAAAAAAAAAAAACAGCTGCTGAGGAGAAAAAATGACACAAGTAAAGAGCTGGTGGCGACTATATAGGGGGAGACATCCAAAATTGGTGGCGTTTTTAAAGAGACGAGGTCAGCGGTGATAGCCTGGAGCTCTTAGCCCAGCGAGAAGCAAAGAGATCCTGGCAGCTCTCATGACGGATAACAAGTCACCTGAAATGGCTTCCTGGGTGGCAGCCATTAGACAGACAATTTGCAATCATCCCTGGCCCAATTTCTACCCCCTCACCCCACCAACACCACCACCATCACCACCGTACCACCACTCTGTCTCCGTCGTCTCTCATATTACAGGGGTGCCTCGCTCTGGTGCCCCGTAGACCTTGGCACTTTGAGTGACAGCAACTTAACTAGTTTGGTCATGGACACAGAGAGAGAGAGAGAGAGAGGCATTTACTCATCACACATGCACCAAATCACATCTTCGGCTTTGGACATATTACTAAAAGGATGTCTGGCCCTTGGCGCTGGTCTGAGTGACATTATAGTGGTCGTTTCCTCTTCTTTGTGGAACTGATTGGTGCCTTACACTGTCTACTGAAAAAAGTGATGCAACTATTGGTGGATGAATACACCAGGATATTGACAAAATATTGATATCCCTCTGGCAATGGTCCTCCAGAGCCCCTATCCAGCTTGTTTTATGTTTTTCGTTCCAACACCTGACTCAAGTTATCAGACTTGCAATAACGTGCTGATGAGATGATCAATTGAATCAGGTGTGTTGGAACAGGGAAACGTAAAATAGGCTGGATAGGGCCTCTTGAGGACCGGACTTGGAGAGCTTGGTTCTATAGTACTGATACACTTTCAGATGAAAAAAAAATAGATATTGCTGTGTATTATATTGTTAGAGACAATACTGGATGACTACAACAGCATCTTGCAGGGCTGAAGTGGATGTTCAGACATTTTTGTTGTTGTCTCGGACTAGACTTGGAATACCTAGATTTGACTCACATTTGTCTCGGACTGGGCCATTGGACTGGCAAAATATTTTTTAGCGAATCGCCCAAGTCCAATGATGTTTTCACTCTTGAAAATTAAAGTTCTCCTTCAAAAGTGATTTGAATAATTTTTTTTATTAAACCTGTCTTTTTCGTTCAGTCATATCAACTAGTGGCGGGGTTTATAAAATTTGGTTTTACCAACCATGAAGAACTGGTGTCATCAGCAATGTCTTCAAAAAAACAAAATAAGCACAAATTGACCTGCATATTCTGTAAGAAGACAATTTTCTGACAAATACGGCATCACGAACTTTGCTGGACACAAAAAGAGGTC